>NC_142123.1:24692500-27092500 GCF_056152115.1 Neolamprologus brichardi
ACAATCATCTTCATCTATCAAATCAATGCACGTTAAATAACAAAAAACATGCTTTTATTTCTCAGGGTACCCCTGGATCAGATGGACCCCCTGGTAGGGATGGATCTACTGGACTCAAGGTAATGGACGTCATCCTCACTGAAATACACTAAATCAATTCAGCAACTCATTGTTTAAAAGACTTTTCAATGCTGGTTAACATAAATTGTTTTTAACCTGCATCAACACCTTCCGTTCATGTGCAGGGAGAGCGAGGTAACACCGGTCCTGCTGGCGCTCCCGGAGCTCCTGGCCGCCCTGGTCCCCCTGGCCCTGTAGGACCCCTGGGCAAGCAGGGAGACAGAGGAGATGCTGTAAGTATCACAAATAACGTAAGAACCCCAAGCACAGTGTAATTTTAAATGGCACCCACACCTATTTCTTTTTTAGGGTACTCAAGGACCTGCAGGACCCCCAGGACCAGCTGGAGCTAGAGGAACAGCTGTAAGTATCATTAAATCAAAATGTATTTTATCATTAAGTTGGGGTTTTTTCTAGTTTCTGATTTTATTTGATTAAAACTGCCACATATACAAATCCATGAATGTTAAAAGGTGAATCTTTACTTTAGGGACCTCAAGGACCACGTGGAGACAAAGGAGAAGCTGGAGAGGCTGGAGAGAGGGGGCAGAAGGGTCACCGTGGCTTCACTGGTCTGCAGGGTCTTTCCGGACCCCCTGTAAGCACTTTAATACACATCTAATAGTTCATCCATTCGGTGCCGCTTTCTGTCTTTCTCCTGATCTGTTATCATCTTTGTCCCAATAGGGTCCCTCTGGAGATTCTGGGCCTGCCGGACCTGCAGGACCAAGCGGCGCTAAGGTGAGCAGAACAAAGCAGAAGAGATGAAAAACTATATTTCCATCCTGCACCTTTAACACAGAAACTATATGATGGTAATGAAGGGCACAGGTTAGCGTTTTTGTAATTCTCCAATCACCTAGAAGAAGATGGGGACAGGAAAGGCCTTGTGCTTTAATTACCCACCGCTGTGATAAGATGGGCAGCTGAGGCATTTTGTAATTACTCTCTGTGAGGAAAAGTGGCAGACAGACAGGGGGGACTGTGATTTGTGAAACCCACTCCCGCTGAGATTGGAAATGGGCTTCAATCTCTGTTCTTGATAAGCTAAGCACTGAGCATGATAAGAAAAATGAAGGGAAATGTCACCATACAAATATTCTTCATGCATAATAAGGCAAAGGGTCTGAGGGTAATAGAGAGAAACTGCTGGTGCATTTGATTTCCTTTATCAGATTTTATTATCCAAACTTCACTGTGGATCTGAAGAAATAACAAAGTTTTACACTTTGAACAAAAAAGCCCAAGTTCACTTAATGAAACTGCTTTTCATGTTTTCATCCTCTCGTTCTGTAGGGACCCCCTGGAGCAGCCGGACCTGCTGGCAAAGATGGAACTAATGGACAGGCCGGCCCCATTGGACCTCCTGGACCTCGTGGACGCTCTGGAGAATCTGGTCCTGCTGTATGTAACATGTCACGAGAATAATAATCTACAACCAAATGAGTCTGTATGCTGTTCTATTTCAGTCAAGTCTCATTTCTTGCTTTTGCCTTCTTCCAGGGTCCTCCTGGTAATGCCGGACCACCTGGTCCTCCCGGGCCACCTGGCCCTGGCATCGACATGTCTGCTTTTGCTGGCCTGGGTCAGGTGGAGAAGGGCCCCGATCCTCTCAGGTACATGAGGGCCGATGAGGCATCCAGCTCTGTGAGGCAGCATGACATTGAGGTCGATTCAACACTAAAGTCCATCATCAACCAGATTGATAACCTGCGAAGCCCTGACGGCTCACAGAAGAATCCCGCTCGCACCTGCAGAGACCTCAAACTGTGCCATCCTGAGTGGAAGAGCGGTAAGAAAACCAGACACTAAGGTCTGACCATATATCATATATCATACGGTATAGGATCCCTGATTGCGACTCCATATTTTTATTATTTGGCTAAAGTAGAGTAACTTTGCACAATTCTTAATTTAAAATCATTGTTTTTTATTTTATACTGAGCCTCTCAGTGCATCCATATCTGAAACAAGCTATTTTCCTTTCCTTCCTCTTCCTTTAAACCACTGTTCTTGTCATTGGCTGCCCCTGGCAAATAGATAAGTAGGGCTTCTGGGCCTTCAGCTAGAGTTGTGTGCCTGCGATGATAACAAAAAAAACCACGGGAAGTGATCCACAACTGTAACAGTGACAGATATAACAGAAAATAAGGAAAAGCATAATAGGTGGCCTTTAAGTGAAAACCCAGACTGCATGAACAGGTGTTATGCTGTTCGTGTAAAATCATTTCAGTCCTTGTATTTCTAGATCGCAGCGCTGCATTTGGGTTGGTGTCTCTATACTCAAACACACATTCTGTCTGTTTTGTTATCAGTATGAGAGAAAGAGCTCAGTTTGTGGCTTTCTTTTACCTTCAGTTCACCCCCCACTGCACCCGCCCAAATCATTAGTGACACTAATGGCTTAGTGTGTCAGGACAACTTGTTCTGCCTGAATAGGGACAAGAAGCAGCAGACCTTGATAAATCCTTCACACCAAGACGGGAGGAAATCTGCTTTTCATACTTTTTATGTATACTCTTTGATGGACCATTTATATTACAGCATTGCTCCTGAAAATGTCATAAGCCTGACTTTAAAATCCTGCTGCATCACTCTTCTTTATAATAATGAACTTTTCATCTTCGGATATGAGCAGTTGAACAGGCTAAATCTTACATTTAGTGATTAGGACTCTCCTCATTAACTCAACTGTCTCATTTTCTCAGGTGATTACTGGGTTGATCCTAACATTGGCAGCACGGCTGATGCCATCAAGGTCTTCTGTAACATGGAGACCGGAGAGACCTGTGTCTATCCAAGCATCGCCAAGGTACCAAAGAAGAACTGGTGGACGAGTAAGAGCAAGGAACGCAAGCACGTCTGGTTCGGAGAGACAATGAATGGAGGATTCCATGTGAGTGCACACATACATCATTAGTGAACATCAAACTCCTCTTAAAGAGTCTAATGTACAAGCTGCTAACTCTCCCACCTGTTGTCTGATTCCACAGTTCAACTACGCTCAGGAAGGCGTTGCTGGCGTCGCTGCCAGCGTCCAGCTGACCTTCTTGAGGCTTCTGTCCAATGAAGCATCCCAGAACGTCACTTACCACTGCAAGAACAGCATTGCCTACCTGGACCAGGCCACCGGCAACCTGAAGAAGGCTCTGCTGCTACAGGGTTACAATGAGGTGGAGATCCGTGCAGAGGGCAACAGTCGGTTCACTTACAATGTGTTGGAGGATGGCTGCAAGGTGAGTGTGGGAAAAAGACTGAGAAAATAACTGTTAATTCAAATCATGTTAGAAATTTTACTATGCAATAAGGCTGAACTGTAACACATTCCTTTGGTCTCACTCAACAGACACATACCGGCCAGTGGGGCAAGACTGTCTTTGAGTACAAAACACAGAAAACCTCCCGTCTGCCAATCACGGACATTGCTCCTTTGGACATCGGAGGAGCAGATCAGGAGTTCGGAGTGGATGTAGGCCCTGTCTGCTTTATTTAAAGCGGAGTTTCACGATGGCCCCCCATAAAACAGGAAATAAATAAACTAAACCATGAAACATTACACACATGCCCACAATAAAGAAGACTGGAAATTATAAAAGAAAATTGATCGTTTTTTTCTCTCACTACAAAGTGCTCTCCAAGGTGTACTCCTTGGATGTTAGCACTGAAGGGCACCGGCAATATCTGTACACCACACCAGCACTCTCTGTCAACCCGCTTCCTGAGATCCAGTCATGTTTCCCATGGCCCGCTGTTGACAGGAATGAGTCAGAGCCAAGAGGAAGAGGCACAGAGCGAACAAGTTATGAACAGAAACATGGCTTGATGTCACTTATTTATTGTTTAACCTGAATAGGAAGAGCTGAGGTAGGACTGGACGGGTTTTCTTTGTAAGTAAGCCAGGCCCCCTTTTCCACTACAACCTCTGTCGCAGTCCTACTCCACCTCCCTCCCTGTTTCTCTCCTGACACACAAATATTGCATTTTGAATCCATGTAGACCAATAAAAAAAATAAAAATCTCAGTAGGTGAAAGTGTGAGCTCCAGGCCCGTCCATCGCGAGCGGGAGCAGAAGCTTTTACTGTGTATTATAAATCCTTGGTTCCATTGTTGTAAAAGTCTGTGTTTATAAACAACCAGATGGTTTTATATATATTTCCACATTATGTGTGTACATGTGTCTAGATGCGCACCAACACTTTTGGGAAAGTGAGGTTACATTTGGGATGTATGTTTCCAGTGTCCTGTACCCTTTGACTGGCCATCACAAGAAGGCCCAGTTTGTACCCCCCCACCCCACCCCGACCACCACGACCCAAGAAAAAAAAAAAGAAATTTATTTTGAAGAAGAATTTGCTTTGCTTTTTTTTTTCTTATTGTAGTCATCCAGATTGTTCAAAGCTACCTCACACTGACAAACAAAGTGAAAATGTTGAATTCAAATCTGAGCTGACCAAACCTTTAGCTTTCAGATGGATCTAGAGCTTGAACCGCCATCTTTGTTTTGGGTTGCTCTGTATTCGGAAGGTGCTATGACGACTTCTGCGCCTGAGATGATAACAAAAAAACAAAAACGAAGATCCATCACTGTAACAGTGACAGATGTAACAGAAAATAAGGAAAAGCATAATAGGTGGCCTTTAAGTGAAAACCTGGACTGGACAGGTGTTATGTTGTTTGTGTAAAGTCATTTCAGTCCTTGTATTCCTAGATCGCAGCGTTGCATTTGGGTCAGTGTCTCTATACTTAAACACACATTCTGTCTGTTTTGTTATCAGTATGAGAGAAAGAGCTCAATTTGTGGCTTTCTTTTACCTTTATTCCCCCCCCCGACACTAATGACTTAGATCTAGAGCTTGAAATCACCAGTCGCATCTCTGACACCCCCCCCACTAGCTTCACACCACACACTCACACTCCACCCTGAGGGAGGGGTGCAGTCAGGTAAAGACAGGAGAGACAGGCGAGCTCGGAGGCCTCCTGTGGTGTCCACACCTGAATGTGGACCTCCAACAACAGCCCCTCAGAAGCAGCCAGGGTGGGTTGTCTCTGTGTGTGTAAAGGGTGTGTACATTAAAAAAAAATTAATTTTATAATGACCATGATCATTTTTGTTTTTATTTTGCTACACTTCAAATTGATGTAAATTGAATAATAAAAGGAAAACCGAACTGAGGATGGCGTTTATTTTATTCAATTGAGTTTCGAAAAAAAACACAAATGGCACAGGGGATGGATTTCTTCTTTTAGCAGAGCCAGTCACGTGTGCTCAAATGTTATTTTTCCTTTTTAAACTTTTTGTCTGTGTGCGAGAGTGTGATGCAAGTGTGTGTGTGTGTGTGCGTTTTTGCATGAGCGAATGCATGCAAACGCATGAGCAAATCTCATAACACGAAGGAACAAAAGTACTGTATTTGTTTCGGGGTGGGCATCGTTGGCTCCTGTTTGTCTGGACTCAAAGATATAAATAAAGAAAATATTGTTGACTGGAATCAGATATATTGTGAGGTAGTGGCACACTGTGAGCTGCATCACTGCCTCAGAAAAAATATAGTTGTTTAGAGTTCCTAAAAAAGCAGACGAGACCTGATTTTACACAATAAAACCATTCATTTGCCATTTAGAGTTGTTAGGATTTCATTTGTCATTAAAAATCCCAAACTGTGAGTTGAAAGTAAATTTTTTTGCTGCTTTAAATACAATTTAAGACCAAAAATGAGATAGGAATACACATCACAGTAAGTATGCGGCTGAGTGTAAGGACAAGCTTAATAATAATATTGTGATTTGTCCTGAATTTGCACAGCACAGCTTGCTAAATTAGCATATTCAGGTGCTAGGATTTAACCACCAAGAGTAACTGGCTTTCTCAAGAAATTTGTCCTTAAATTAAGTCAGTCTGGCCTGTTCCACAAATAGCATGGTCTCAGTGTAAGAGCTAATTGTGTAGGAGGGTGAGGAAAAAACAGCTGTGAATAAAAAAACAACAAACATCTAAAGTGGATTTCAGATCATATCTTCTGTTTTAAGATACATCTTAAGACTTTATAAGCATGAGTGTGGCCGAACCTGTTTATTTACGAGAAATTTGCACAACTGAATGTCAATTATAATATTTTAGAACTCTAATTTTCTTATTTTACACTGAACTTGAAAAAGTGTTTCAATTTTCTGCTGCCCATTACAGAAACCTCTTTGCAACTGATTTCACCCAGTGTTACATTTGGCCCACGAAGCCATAACAAATTACTATTAGAGCTGGCCTACTGGTATTATACAGCTAATATATATATTGTTTAGTATTAAGCTTTGCTTGTTCCATATTCAGTTTTCCAGGAAAACTTATTTGAGTCCATAAGAAAAGATTCATTCTTATATCTAGAGGAAGATTTTTTCAATAAATATTAATGTTAGCCCGCGACTTTGTTCCAGTTTAGAATTTTGGCCCACTGTGTATTTGAGTTTGACACCCCTGAATTAGAAAATCTGAGGTGACATCTTTCTTGAACATCGCATTCACAGGATGTTTAGAAAACCTGAACTCTGACCTTGAAATTAAGGGCACCAAATTTTGAGGAGAGATTCATCTATGGTGTCAATTCAAAATCCTGGGTGACATTTTTCTCGAGTTATCATGTTGACAAGATCTAACCGTGACCATATGATTTATACTTGTCTGAGATCTTTAATACACGCCTCTATAGCATCAATTTGAAAATCTTAGGTTGAAGTATTGTCTTCACAAAGTCATAGATCACATCATAGATCACCTTTAACCTCAGCTTTTAACAAATATTGAGAAATAAGGCAGCAAGCGGGTGTTTATTTAGCACTTTCAACATATTTATTAACAATCCACAACAAAACATGATGAGTGACCGTGTGATGGTGGGTGGAGGGCAGTCAGGAAATGAGCTCTGTAAAGAGAGACTGATTGGCAAAGTCGGCGGGCCTTTCCTGGACGTGAGGCAGTGTCGGACTGCCACTGGGGCCCAAACGCGGGATGCTGGCACTCAGGAAATAGAAAGGCACATGGGTAATTCTTCCACTGGACCAGCACTGAGAACAAAGAGAGGAAACATCCACAGTGACGTCAGATACCTGGACTCAGATAACCAGCATCAATCCTTAGGATTCCCTAAGGCTGACATGATTAAGGTGGAGTTTAAAAAATAAAGGATAAAAACAGCATAAAGGAACTAAAACAGGAATTTAATATTTTAAGACTGACCACAGTGAGCAGAGCTCCGTGTCGGAAATTTGGGTGGAACTGCATCAGTCTCGGTTCGGCTCCTGGCTCACCTTGAACAAAACCACTGAGCAAGAAAAACATATCAACCACATGCAGACAGGAAGTACAGCAGTTTCACAGAGAAACACATTAGTGTGAGCTGTAATAAAGCTACGCAAGTACGACATGAATAAATATACAAACCACGGCAAAAGCTCAAAGATGGGGCTGACTCTTGTCTTGAACATAGCAATGATTGGAGACCGGTCTGCTGCCCGTGGATCACCTGAGAGGAAAAAATATGGCTGAGATGAGTTACTTAAACTTAAATGCTGACAAAGTCCATGAGGGTGAAGAGAAACGAGGTGATACCTTTAAGAAGCACTGCAAGCCTCTCTCCCCTCGGATCCCAGGCTAAGGACTGGATCTCTCCACCAACACTGGCAAACAAATTAGACATGAGGTGACCAACATTAAACTGCTTGGGTCACTTCCCAGGAGAAATATGTAGAGGCTGTATTTAAGTAAAAAGGGAATTACAGAGGGAACAAAGTGTACTTAAACTATTAAAAATATATATATTATGAAGAGTGCCATTTGTCATTGCTGCACCTAATCATTTCTATGGATGCATATAACAAAGTACGTAGTGTATTTTTACTCCTTGGAATACTGCTGAGGAATGTAATCTGTAAAAAATGGATCATGTTTTATAAGCTGATCACTTGTTTTGCATGCAAAAAGTAATTAATAACTAACACTATGAATTTAATATACTGCAGAATTGAACTGTGGTAGCAGAAGAAGTACCAAAGATTGTACCTGACCACAGAGATACATTTATGGTGAGAACTTAAGTAAAAAGGCAGTAAATGAGCATTATTTTTTACATTTAAAATAAAGTATAAAGCTACACTAAGGTTTTGAGCTCAGTCATTTTCCTGCTGGATTCTTCCTGCGTGCTAATTTTCACTGTTCTTTTTGGGTCTTTCAGGAAGATCAATGTACTCGTTTTCATGTAGTTAGACTGAAAGATGGCCAATTAGCCACTTTTTTTTCAGAGTTCTTACACGATGTCTCCATCTGGTGTGTTAAAAGTTGTCTCTGACAGGTCAGCCACCACAACTGCTGCATGCGGCCCTTTTGATGTGCCTGAAGGCACGGCTGCTGAATAATAACAACAGATATTTTAAAAACTCCATAAAGTAAGCTGTCAAGTTTCAAAAGTTGTAAGAAGTATCTCATTAATGCCATCAGTTTTTCAAAGAAAAAAACGATACATATATTTTTTGTAAAGACTCCAAAAGTTAACCTGGTGTGTTAGTGAAGGTCAGAGCGTAGATGACCGTCTCGCCCAGCACAGTGAAGAGAAGTCGACTCCCATCTGGACTCCAACAACCAGACTAACCAAAACAGACAATAATGCCTATAAAACATGTTGTATTAAAGAAATGTGTCACCTATTTAAACATCAAACATGATGACAATGTTTCACCTGGCAGCGCCCTTTTATACATGGCCAGCGCTCACAAGTCCACATTCTGGTCTCCCAAACCCTGGGAAGAGATTTTTTATTTTAAAACTTTTGTCCTTTTATAATCTTGTATTAACACACGCTAAACTCCAACATATGTCGCTAATCCCCCACATGCTCATAAATATTCATTAGGATGAACAGGCCTCTAGTATAACACAGCAGGTCCAAACTAATCTGACAGATGTACTACAGCAGCTCCGAATCAGCAAATGAGAGATGTGTAAAACTTCTGAGCTCTTAAGTTTTGTTTCGCACCTGAACAGGGCTGAAGGTGTAGAAGCTAGGACATGGCTACCATCAGGAGACCAGGACAGGAAAGTAACCCCACCGCCGCCAACACGTTGAAGTGGTACGCAGCTTTCTGCAGCCACGTCCCACACCTGAAAGATGCATTTGAGGTGAATTTTAGTCATTTTGCGAATCACCGTCTGCAGTTCAGAGATGACGTTGCAGCCTCGTTACCATCATTGCCGTGTCCATGGGCGAGGCAGACAGAAGGAGAGATCCGCTGGGAGACCAAGCGATGGAAGTGACAGGAGCGTGACCGGGATGAGACAAAACATGAGCACACCCAGCTGAAGGCCTGAAACGAGATGACAGGAAGAGTAATGGGGTATATTAGAGAGCAAATACAGCTCTGATAAGGAAACAGTGAAGGTGCTTAATTCAAGGTACAAATGAACACTTTTAAAAAAAAGGGCGACTTTAGTATTACACAGGAAGGCAAATGTATAATGGACGGTCTTAAGTCCAAAACCGCAACACTGAAACTCTAATAGTCAAAAATGTAATTTAAGATTTAATTTAATGTACTAATATAGATTATAACGTACGGCTCCAAAACCACCATTTCATTCTTACTGAAATCTTTTTTTTTGCCAGAACAAAGCAACTGAGTAATCTGTGATTTAAGTTTTTACTAAAACTCTTAACACTCAATGAGCCAGCCTCCTATTACAGGTAGCAGTATTGCTATGTCACAACATATCACAACAATGCCACTTTTAATTTTATAAGTGCCTTCCAACAGCTGTAGGGGAAAAAAAACAAATGTTTTGCTAGCTAACTACTAAAAAATTCAGCACTGCATTAAATGTAAAACTTGCATTTCTGGCATTTTTTAAGAGACCTGAATTCAATGTTTCGTACATGACCTGAATTTACATACCTGGTTGACAGTGAGCAAGGGTCCACATGCCAAACCAGTAAACAGTTCTGACACCCGACTGCGAGGGCAGACGCACACAGCGGCTTCCACTGCACTACTGCAACATTCCTCTGTAGTCGATGCTTCAGTGTGGGAGTTGTGGCACTGAGGGAGAACAAAAGGAGACAAAGCAATGAGAATAATCTCACAGAATGACTCAGAAAACAAACTGAACATGGCTCGATGAGGTTGACACAGTTTAAGATTTCATTTTTCCCTGTAGAGCTTTGATTGATTGTGTGTGTGTAGAGAATATTAAAAATCCAAGAAACAACTAAAAGCGTTTAGACCTTCATTTACCACCTGAGACCTTATCTATGAGCTGGCAGAAGACAAGTATGATCTAATGCTGTAAAAAGGTTTTAAAGCTGATAAACTTGAGACTAGACGCATTTGAAGATTGTGTTACTCTTTGATCTTGAACAAAATAATGAAAGCAAGTTGCAAAGAAAGCGGGAGCATTTTGGTACCAGCGCGCTTTCCTCAGATCTAGTTTCGGTACCTTTTGGGGTTGTAGATCTTGATAGAGTCATCTAACAGGGCCACAGCAAATTTATCTGTATGTGGATGCCAGGCAAAGGCTCGCACCACACAGTCCGACCTGGTAAAACAAGAAGAAGGTTGAATATCAGGATTTGAATTTATATTTTATATTAATTATTTTAAAATATTCAAAATTTTTATAAAGATTACATCGTTTTTTTCAGAATGACACATTTACCATAAAAAGTGAATAAGTCAGCCAGATCTTGTAGCTTTACATTTGTTTATTAAACAAAAATGATTAATGAACAATAAAAAAAAAACATAACTGAATGCTTTAACTATGAGAAAAATTAACAGTTCACCAAGTTGGCGCTTACCAGTTCAGCACTTGTGAAAATTCAGCAATCATGTCTTCACTGCTCAACTATTAAAATATAATTAAATAAAAACACTTGAATCTGAACCCAAAAGTGACTGACAATCAAGTGGAAGATAATTAACGAGCAGAGAGAACTTACTGTGAGATGAGGAAACAGGGAGCCGTGAAAAGAAGAGACCCATCGGAGCAATGCCAGGATACAACCAGAACTCATTGACAACCATTTGGGCACTGCAAAATCGCAAATAACAGGAGAGTCACCGTGTTTGCGCATTACTGTGTGCGCAGGTTTAGGGATGTATGTGCTAAAACAAAACATGAGATTTTGGGGCATCACGTACCCTGTGGGTGGGAGTTGGTGATTTCATTCAGTAACCCTGTCAAACCGCCATCCCTCCTGGAACACACGGACAAGATCAACACATTTTCTTTGTCTGTCATACACTCAGTACAACGTGATAAAATCGTCCCTGAAACACTTTTATCAGCTGCTCTGTATCAAGTAAGAAATAAGGTGCGACTTTTCAGGCAGATTGAGATGCTTTGCATGACTATGAGGTGCAGCTGCTGCCTTCTGTTTAAGCTGTAGAGATGTCCTGTTTACTAATTTGTGGCTGTTTTATAACTGACTGACAGCACGTTCGCAGATTGCTGTTTGCTAAAGGTTAAACATAACTGATTACTCTGAAAAACACAGTGATTAAAAGCTACAGAATTAATTTGGTTGAGAATTTTGTCCAGAGCAATTTAATTGAACAGCTGCGAACAGAAATCCTTCCTGTGCCCTTGAAGCAGCAAGGTTTTAAAAACATCCCGAGGATGACAGGCTGCGTTGATAAGGAGAGGTGAAGAATGAATTACAGTCTTTATTATTGCCCAATAAATGTATCTTTATTTAATGGGATGTCTGTTAAATAAATAAATATCAAGAAATATTTTAGGGTGTCAATAAAGAAAGAATTAAACAATCTAATTTAAAAGGCTATCAATTTTTTTTAAAGTTTGTGGTAAATTAAAAAAAAACAAAAACAAAAAAAACATGGGTGATTATAAAGTTTTGCATATGAAAGACACACGGCACATATCCATATGATAATCAAACTCTTCCCATACTTCTGCATGTCTGGAATCACTGTAGCCACCACTGCTGTTACGTTACCTATGGGCAACCACATGAAATCCTCTCTTTCTAAGAATACAGATTTTGATCGTTACCGGTGAATGGCTGTGCATTTAAAGCACGCTGAAATCGGATGATTCTTTTTGATACATTCTGTATATTGTGTAGTACATGTGTTGTTTTTAAGGAAGCCCCCTTTTGTTTCTAAATCTTGGAGAAGACATCAGGTTGGAGTATTTGTTTAGTTGCTCTGATTTCTTGCTGCTGCACTGACTGTTTCAGAGTTATTTGGGGTTTTACTTATTGCTATCAAAACAACTGCATGTAACCAGAGGAGAAGAGCGAGCACACCACAAACCCTTTGGTTTAAAGTTGTGCCACAAAGATCAACTTAGACCTGAAATTTAGCTGCTGTGGCGATTCAACTACAACAGCGGTCCCCAAGCTTTTTTACGCCACGGACCGGTTTAATGTCAGGCAATATTTTCACGGACCGGCCTTCGGTATCGCGGATAAAAACAACAAAATAAAATGATACAACCAAGACAAAAACTGTGATATTTTGTAAATATAATAATAAACTCGAACTCACTGTGTAATTGTGTAACTTTATTAGCAGCGTCCTCCTGAAATGCGCCAACAACATTGAGAGTAACATCCTCCTCTCTGCCCTTTAATGCTCTCTGGTCGCTATGGTAACGTGTAAATATTTCTTTCAAAATAAGACACACAACTAGAGATGGACCGATCCGATATTACGTATCGGTCCGATACTGACCTAAATTACTGGATCGGATATCGGAGAGAAATAAAAAATGTAATCCGATCCATTAAATATCAAAAAAGCACCTCACAAAACTTGCGACACGGCGTAACTCGGCTCATAACAGTAGCACGTGGGAGCAGTGTGCTCACATGATAGAGAGGCTGTGTGTATTTGTAGCCTGCTAGCAAACATTTCATCTCCGAGGAAGTTATCTCAGAGAGAAGTAAAGCAAGTGTGTAAGTTCATCTCTGAATGTTTGTAAAGTATTCCAGCGTTAAGCTTAACAACCGATATATGGAGCGACTGCCTCTTCTCTCTCTCTCTCCTGCTGCTACTTCAATCGTGAAACTGCTTAATGATCAGCTGATCGGCTTTTCTGTCGCGAGTCCGTCTCTCTTCTTTGTTTTTGGCCCACTTTGCACCAGAAAGACGAAACCAGCGGCTGAACAACAGCAGCACTATTAAGCTTGATAAGCTATTGTTAGAATTTATTTAATATTACTTTCTACACCAGGATGTTTTTCTACGTAGCTGACGGCTGTAACTGTGCAGGGGCGGATCTAGCAAAGTTTAGCCAGGGGGGCCGATAGGCCCCCCTGATTATCTGAATCTTACACCCAAAGTTTTAATCTGATGTAAAATGTATAGAAGTCCATTACTGTATATAGTAACTGTTAAGTCTAATATACCCTAGTAAGCTAAAGTACTTTTTCCTTTGGGAAAGTACCATCTGTGAATTCTGCAATTCTGTTGAAGAAACATGTTGAATCTATTTAATTATTCTTGAAAAATAATTTATTTCTGTGAATTTTTTTCACCCTGCATCAAAGTAAAGTTGATTACATTGATTAAGCATCATGAGGTGGAGGGTGGTTCCCCATTTTCTTTTGCTGGGAGTTTGCAACCCTATTAGTTAGGTTGCTTAATAGTTCTGCTAAGTACTCTTTAAAATACCAGAATAGGGAGGATGGAGTAGGTTTAACTTTATTAGATTGATCAGTGTTGCTGATCTATGAAATATTTTGGGTGCAGTGTTTTTTTTTTTTTTACATACAGGTATAACAGAATAGCTTTAGTGTTGTTGTTGTTTTTTTAACTTGAGTATGAACTTATACAAAAAGCAGCAAGATATTAAAAAAAAAACAGTTTTATTGATTAAAAAACACACTATATCGGATTCATATCGGTATCGGCAGATATCCAAATTTATGATATCGGTATCGGACATAAAAAAGTGGTATCGTGCCATCTCTACACACAACTACAACAAAAGACCCAGGGAAACTGAGTTAACGATAAAAATCCCCAAAACCATAAATTTCACACCCAAGCCTATACTCTCGCGGCCCGGAACCAAACGACTCATGGACAGGTACCGGTCCGTGACCCAGGGGTTGGGGAACGCTGAACTACAAGATATATTTGCACGCTAATGTTTTCATTTTAAATGAGTTGTACAGCAATACACTGAGTGGTGATTTTTTATTTTATTTTGCCCAATCCATTGATATCAATGAGCGTACACTAAAAAAAAGAAACAGTATTGGCAGCAGTTTAGCAGGGCTACAAAGGCAACACACTTTCAACAGAACTTGAAAAGTACAACCTTCATGAAGGTGCAATTTATTGCAGGATTGTTAGGCTTAAAGTTTATATATAAGTTTACATTTAACACAGCTGGTAAATTATTGCACGGCTTCGTTATCAGGTGGTCTATATGTTGGCTACGTACCATGCTGCTGCACTCCTCATCCACAGGGTTTCCGAGTGGTCCAGGAAAGCTGCCTTGCTGCTGTTTTCTGTCCGACTGTGAAGTTTCAGAGACTCTCGAGGGAAAGACAGACTAGGAGGACTAAAGTCCTGCAGAAAATACAGACAACATAATGGACATTTAGGAATGAGCTGCCACTCTACATTAGCCTGACCCCAACAAGTTAGGTTTTTAAATCACATTTAAAAACCTTTTCTCCGCGGCATTTCAAGATTAATACCAGAATTAGCTTTTTTAGACATTAGACATTTTTGAGGATTATATTTATGGATTTTTCAATTCAATTCAATTCAATTTTATTTATATAGCGCCAAATCACAACAACAGTCGCCTCAAGGCACTTTATACTGCACAGTAGATCGTACAATAATAGATACAGAGAAAAACCCAACAATCATATGACCCCCTATGAGCAAGCACTTTGGCGACAGTGGGAAGGAAAAACTCCCTTTTAACAGGAAGAAACCTCCGGCAGAACCAGGCTCAGGGAGGGACAGCCATCTGCTGCGACCGGTTGGGGTGAGAGAAAGAAGACAGGATAAAAACATGCTGTGGAAGAGAGACAGAGTCAACAAGACCATGGAAAATCACAACAGATGCACTACCACATTATCTAAATATCAGTATTTGCTAAATCAGCCTCCTTGATGGATATTAATGTGAATGAGATATCCTGATGGCAGTAGCCTTTGTGTATCGGTTAATTCACATCACTTCTGCACATACATGTAACTTGTTGAGTGTTAGTTTTTTTTCCTCTCTTATTTTCTTTTCTAAATGTACCTGTATATTGTTTATATGTTCGAAATAAATTACCAATCAATCAATCAGTGTAGCTTACTTTGGTTATACTGCTAGATAAAGTCTGTCAGTAAGGCAGTCCATTGCACTGCATGTATTGAGTTGAAGATGAAAAAATAAATTAATAAATGTATTTGCAGGTTAGTTATCACTAAGAAACCTAAATCAGGAAAATTAATTTCATTTTGATCTGCCTAAAAGCGCAAGTGAGTCATACATCTCCTTTAATAGACTATGGGACTGTGTCAGAGCTGAGCACACTGAAGGGATTATAATTTAATTAAAATACAATGAAGCTCTTTTGTGTGAACACAAAGAAGCTAAATTTATATATTAACTTATGAATTCACAAGATTAATGATTAGAGCCAGAGTTGCTCTTTTGCCTTATTTGCACCACCTGGCACCTGTGTTTGCTTTGTTGTTATATTGTTTTTATAGATTTCCATTTCTCTTTACATCTGGTGCCTCTGAAGTATGGGGCACTTAAATTGTATATTTTGATGAAGACTGAAATGAAGCAACCACTCCTTTTTTGTGAGTACACACAGAACAGAAACAGAAAGTCGGAATTAAGAGAAAGCTGATAACCATTGATTTTACACTGCTTAATAACACAAAGAAAACCTGGGTGATAGTACACTCCTGTGGTTCAAAAGGAGGATGAATAACAACAAAAACACAATTAACCCACACAAATACCTACAAGCCTGAGCTAAAATGCTGTTAAACACTTTATATCATGGGAAATGAATTTTTCTTTATTCTTTTCCATCTCCAACATCTCCAAACTATACATCACAACAAAAAATCAGTAGTTAAATCAGCCCTAACACTCATTTCCAGCCACTCTACCTGGCCTGCACGTCACCTCATTTGTGCACTTCCCATTGCTTTACCAGGTATTTAAACTTTCACTACCTCTACTTACTTGCAACTTCAGGGAGCACCAATACTAAGGTTTATTATAATGAAAATTAGAGTAAAATCTACTTGGGAAAAAGGAAACTATTTAAGACTGACATTAACTTACAAGACTTACAAGGAATCAGTCTGTCTTGAACGTCTTAAATCTTGAATGTCATAAGCCATATGGTACAATTATATGGTAATGCTGAACCAAAAAAACGCAATTACAAAAAACAAATAATAATTAAGACTACAAAACGACGCTTAATAAGTTACCCCACTGGAAACATGACTGTCTGTCTGTCTTAGCTGAGACTGATAAGTCTGTAGGTTTGAGTCGGACCTGCTTCAGCTGGTCTTCAGTGCTGCTCCCCGACAGCAACTCGTTGTTGGACTCGCACACAGTGGTCTGTCCGTAGGGCAACGGAGGGGGGAAAAGAGCCAGAGAGCACATCTTCTACACGGAGAAATTATTCCACCGGACCCTGCAAAAACACAGTGGATTCGTCAGGTAAAGGCAGACACAGAAGTAGTGGACGCTGTAGCTTTTAGAGCGTGGGAAGCTAGCTAACATCACCAACTGAAGAAAGTTAACTAGTTTGTAATTTTATAATGCTTTGGCAAGAGCCTCGTTTGTATTTACAAACCTCGTGGTCCTTACCTCGTAGTGTGTTTTGTATAGTGCTGTCAATTCTCATTCGTTGTTTCAAAAACAAAGTCAAAGTACATGCTAGTTTGTTGTGACGCTCCTTCAAGTCAATCCCGCCGCGTTAGCTACGGCAACACGGAGGGACAAACAGTACAATTTTTCCTGCAGTGCACAAACTGGGAAAAAATATCGCACTGCCCTCTTCAGGACAGAAAGCGACACTGGAACCACACACAGGCAAACAAGTACAATTTATTTAGGTCGGGAGTGTCAAATTCACTATTTGACTTAACAAAAATGGCGTATATAAAGAAGTATCATTTCAAGGCGTTTACCTGAGCCATGGAGCCTATATAGAAATTACAAAACAAAAACAAACATCAAAATAAACAAGCATAAACTCAAGTGAAAGACACTCCTCAATCCACTCATCATAAAAATGTCAGAGAACAGAAGGTAGTACTTCTTGGTAAGGTACTTTTCTAATCTATTCAATAATTCACTTACAAAATATATAAAATGCCCAAAGTTCTTTAGGCAAAGAAAAATTCAACAGTATCTCTGTTCTTTTTTCCACATTTATTTAATCTACTGTAACTGCATGTGCATTGCAGTGTACTGATCACAAGGAAAAGGCACAAAGCATTCACACGCAGTTTTTTCCAGACATTTTCACTCCTGTAATAATAATAATAATAATAATAAAACCAAAAAACACTGGAGTAATTAATTAATGTTAACACTTTGCGCCATCCAGTGGGCCGAATTACGCCGTTTGGTGGGCCAGATGTGGCCCTCGGGCCGCGAGTTTGACAGCTCTGGGGATAGCTAAAATACAGGACTCATATAATTTGTCAGGAGAGGTTTTCACCAAACAGAGCACAGTTTATGAACCAAAACAAAACAATAAATGAAT
Organism: Neolamprologus brichardi; assembly: GCF_056152115.1. Taxonomy (NCBI): domain Eukaryota; kingdom Metazoa; phylum Chordata; class Actinopteri; order Cichliformes; family Cichlidae; genus Neolamprologus; species Neolamprologus brichardi. Next base: position 24,710,389 of record NC_142123.1, read on the forward strand.
CAGGGAGGGCAGGGCGTACGGTCTGGGGCAATCCAGAGTTCCTTGACTGAGTGTTTTGCTCAAAGACACATCAGCAGCAGCAGCCTGGCTCGATGCTGCTCATACAGGACCTTCTTCCGGTTCAAACTCAAGCACAGAAATCAGTGAATGGCGTGCGTGCATAATTATATATTTTGGGAATGATAGATAAAAACTGCGCTTAGTTCCGTTGGTGTCTATGTGTTTGCAGAGGGAGGAGGTGAAAGCGCCCCCTTGCGGCGTAACACGCATTTCCGTGACGTCAATTCAGCACTGGGAAGGAGACAGCTCCCTCCCCCCCAAAGAACCCAGCGCGCCTCACGTTGCATGGGTCCCCGGTTATTGATAACACAATTTACCCGCTGGGATCTATCCCAGTAACGTGAAACTCGTGGATATCGGCGCTGGAAATACTAGAGACACCCCGGACCGAATAAAAAAATAACGATCTGCTCATTATCGCCGGCAAATAGAAAGCCGAGCCCACCCCTTCACTTGACAACGCGACATCAACCAGGCAGAAAGGTATGGGAATGTCATACTACCCGGTTAAATGCTTAATAAATGTGATATCAGGTACGTTTAGGCAGGAATCCGTTGCTTGGTGGGGTAGCGTTCATGCCGCTCACACTGCACCACTGAAGTGATGCTGCCAAGAAGCGAATCATCGTCGATGAATGCTACAAAATCATATTTGTGCAAAGAGAAAGCTCACATTACGAAATACTCGCGTTGGTACCAGCGCTGAGTAAATGTACATGTACTGCGGCAGTTTGACTTGGCATGGAGCATAGTAGGCATCGGGCTTGCTATTCATGCACGTCGGCTATGATGCTGCTGAGTGTCATCATCACATCCTTGGTTATTTAAAGATTGATCTTCCTGCGTGTGTGTGTGTGCGTGCGTGTGTGTGTGTGCACTACTCCTTCGCACAGGCCTGGTGGTTGTTTATTGCCCGTCTTTTACGCTCTCATTTCGCCCAGCCGTTGTGGCTCTTCTTGTGCAGTGGTGCAGTACAAGACACGGAGCTGGTGTAGGATACATGAATTGGGTACATGTGGTTCCTCTCTCTGGCTCCCACTCTCTCCCCCTCTCTCCCTCTCTAACATACACATACATGCACGCACGGACGTACGTACACATGCACACGCGGAGGTGGTTATGCAATTCGTCATATTCTTCATCACACACAATGCTCTTCTTCACTCGGCAAATGATGGGCAGCATATACCAGCTGCTTCGCTTGCATCCTGTCAGACCCTGGTGCTGCTCAGAGGAACAATTAAAGCACAGGGGACAGTCATGGCTGTGGACTGTACAACAGCCTGTGGTCGATTCATTCATAAAGCCAGTTTCCACTCTGGGTGATGGCTCCACTGGGCCGGCTGGTTTTCCCATTCACAGACACAGAGATGAGGCTCTACTACATGATTCAGACAGAATTTAGTTGTGGGACTGGAGTGGCTGTGGATAGACTGGGAGACTGGCTCGCTGCCCAACTCACAACACGACTCCCTCTGTTTTGGTGTTTTGTATCACTTGTAATGGAAGCCAGGTGCCAAGTTAGTCTTTAATTCAGCGCTGAACAGCTTCATAATGCCAGTGTATGGTTTAAGTCTGGAGCTGTCCAGTGCTGAAATGGACCTATGCATCAACATTTGTTCTAATTCACTTCTTATCACAAATCTTCTCCTCCAGGCTTTCTTCTCATCTGTCCATCCTCCATCCACCCTGACCTGCTGTGTTGGGGAAACCCCTGATGAGTGGGACCTGTATCCATGAGCCCCGTGCCCCTTCCCCCTCCCTGTCAGGCTTCAGTACCCCCATCTCAGAACCTCCCTATCGAAGACTCGATGGAGACACCCCTGCCTGCACCCCTGAAACTGACCTGACCCCCACACAGTGTGTCCTTCGTAACGTATTGTCCATTGACACCGGCGGACAGGGAGTGCCCGGCGGAAGCAGCCCCACTCCCAGTGATGGACCCTCAGCCCACTTTGACAACAGCGTGCTAAAACTAAATGAACATGAGGCCTGCCAGTGTGGCGGCGGGGCCGAGGCGGGCCACAGTCCGGAGGCTGGCGCTGTTCGGAGCCAGTCGGAGAACATTCGCCTACAATCAGGAAGTGGAGGTTTTTTGGAGGGACTGTTTGGCTGCCTGAAACCAGTCTGGACCATGATTGGAAAGGCCTACTCCACTGAACACAAACATAATCATGAAGGTATGTGCAGATAAGGCGCCACTGTGTCTATGCTCTCTGTTCTTCCACTATGCATGTTAAACATGGAGATTCACCACAGAAAATGAATAGTTTAAGTCTCAACTTGACAGTGGTGGAGGAATGAACCACCAGAAGCAGAGCTGTTATTAGTATTAATTTTGCTTCTTACTTTTTGTTTTCTTGTAAAACATTGGATAATTTGTCCTGGGCCTCATCTGCTTTAATAAAACACGATGAGACAAACAGGTTGGTAGTTGCCGTGTTACCCTTAAACAGTGGATTACATAGCCTTTTCATAAGTTTCTGTGTCAGGTCCTTAACAGTAACTATGGCTGTTGTCAGTTAAATGTGGTGCAGGAAAAAATAAGATATTTTAGCCCGGGAAATGTAGTGGAGCGAAAGGGTAAAGTGGCAGAAAATAGAAATACTCAAGCATGAGTACATCAAACTGTACTTAAGAACAGCACTTATAAATGTACTTTTGTATTTTGCGAACCCAGAACTCCATTATTTCCTGCGCTCCCTGACTGCCACTTTGTCCTGCTGGCAGCACGACTGTGTGCTCGAGTCTGTCAGCCAGGCTCACCCACAGTCATCAGCTAAACTGAGATCTCACAGCTGGTCAGGTGGGAGCATCATGTGCATCTGGCTCCACTGCTGCTGCTGCAGCTCTCAAGAGATCTAAACACTTCAGTGGACCTCATGAAGAATTGATCCAGCTGTCTCTTTTATTCTGTCAAGCTCGTCCATCTTTAGTGACCGTGCTTTCACAGTCGTTTAAGTAAAGTCAGCGTGACGGATGACAGGCAGATTAGACTACAAGTGGATTGTTGCTTTCCCCCCTATTTTTCTCCTTATCTCTGGATACAAATGCAATGGCCTAGTGGATATGTTGTCAATATCCCACTTGTTTGACCATAGCAGGCACTTTGTATGATGTAACTGTGTCCTGCCAGTTTATTCTAATGTGTAGCATGGATGCACCCCCCATCCCCCAAAACAAAACAAAACAAAACAAAACAAAACAAAACAAAACAAAACAAAACAAAACAAAACAAAACAAAACAAAACAAAACAAAACAAAACAAAACAAAACAAAACAATCTCTCTATCCAAGCTGACATAGCTTTGCAATGATGATGGGTGGAAATCATCTGCTGCAGTGTCTTTGGTATTGTGAATAACCTTTCTGCAGTTGCATACTTGATGAGGTTCACATTGTTTACTTGTTGGTCTGAGTTTAGAGTCCTGGGAGGTTCCATTTGAGGAAATCTCTGACCTGCAGTGGGTGGGCAGCGGTGCACAGGGAGCCGTCTTCCTTGGCAAGTTCCACGGAGAAGAGGTGGCTGTGAAGAAAGTGCGGGACATCAAAGAGACTGAGATCAAACATCTCCGCAAACTCAAGCATCCCAACATTATTACTTTCAAGTGAGGAAGCTACATCTTTTTTTAATATATATATTAGGATATATATCTCCCAGTTATTTAACTCTGATTGCACTTCCCTTTCAGGGGTGTATGCACCCAGGCCCCCTGTTACTGTATCTTGATGGAATATTGTGCTCAAGGGCAGCTGTATGAGGTGCTGAGGGCAGGCCGTAAAATCACACCTTCCCTCCTGGTTGACTGGTCCATGGGCATTGCAGGTGGCATGAACTACCTACACCTCCACAAAATCATCCACAGAGACCTCAAGTCCCCCAAGTAAGACTCAGAAGCACAGCTGGTGTACTGACAGTTTCTTTGATACTAAAGCTTAAATTGTTTATTATGTAATCTCACCTTTCCAGCATGCTGATCACACATGATGACCTGGTGAAGATCTCTGACTTCGGGACTTCAAAGGAGCTCAGTGACAAGAGCACCAAGATGTCGTTTGCCGGCACTGTAGCCTGGATGGCTCCTGAAGTTATTCGGAATGAGCCGGTGTCAGAAAAGGTGGACATCTGGTAAGTCTGGTTAACATTCACACTTCTTTTCCTATAGGCTAGAAAAAGTTGTGCCTCTTCATCGATTACATCGATTTAACAATTATCTTTAAAATACTACACTAAAGAAAATATGCAGATAGCTTGTTGGTATTGTGAATTAATAGTTGAGATGTGTTTGAAGCTTGTTTAAAATGCCTTGTTGTGATTCTTATGCATGCATTTTATCTTTTCGTTAAGATATTTTGACCTCAGTGAGATTTCTTGAATAAATAAAGCTTAACTTCTCTTAAAGGTCCTTTGGAGTGGTGCTCTGGGAAATGCTTACAGGAGAGATCCCTTATAAAGACGTCGACTCATCTGCAATCATCTGGGGTGTGGGAAACAACAGCCTTCAGCTGCCCATACCGGAGAGCTGTCCAGATGGCTTCAAGATCCTCCTCAGACAGTGCTGGTGAGCAGCGTCTGGAAATGGGCAGTTGGAATGAAAAAAAAAAAGAGCACAGCAGGGAGGAGAGGACAGATGAGAATAGTAGAGGCGAGGGTTGAAAGTAGTTGTACGGGGAGCTGTAAGTCTGTGGTCTAAGGATTTTATTGATTTTACAGTGCATTGTAAATGTGCACAGCTGTGTTTTCCCATCTTGGATTTGCAGGAACTGTAAGCCCAGAAATAGACCTTCTTTCCGCCAGATCCTTCTTCATCTGGATATAGCGTCAGCCGATGTACTGTCGACTCCTCAAGAAACATACTTCAAGTCTCAGGTAATTTTCAGCTGAATGGAAGGACTTTAAAAAATTAATTACATTTTAAGATACACATATATATACAGAGGTGTGAGCAGTTAAATGAAAAACCAATATAAAGTGCCTTAGTAAGGTGGTGAGCCATTATAATCCACCAGAACTGCTTTAATGCATCTTAACATTGATTCTCAGTTAAATAAAATTCAGTTGTATTTATATAGTGCCACTGTACAACAGCAGTCTCCTCAAAGAGCTTGATGTTGTAAGTTAAAGATGCTACAATATTAGAGAGAAAATCTCAACAACCCTATGACCAAGCACTTGTGACGGTGGGAAGGAAGAACTCCCTTTTGACAAGAAGAGACCTCAGACAGAACCAGGCACAGTGAGGGGCAATCATCTACCTTGGCCAGTTTGTTGGGTGAAGGTAAAGAGAATAGGAAAAAAAGGAGAAGGTAGAGAGAGACCAAAGATTAAACACAAACTGTGGGAGAAATAATTGAGGTTGGTGAGATGCAGTAGCAGATTATAAACACATCATGAGTGCAAAGAGGAGAGTGAAATGAAAAGAAATGGATCATGGGACGTCCCCCAGCAGCTTAAGCCTATAGAGGTGTTAACTAAGAAACTGTTCAGGGTCACATAATCAAGTCTTAACTATAAGCTTTTTCAAAAAAGAAAGTTTTAATCCCTTTAAAAGCTGAGTGTCTGTCTCCAAGTCTCTTGAACTAGACTGATAGAGCACTATTCTGCCAAAGATATCCTCTCATTCGGTGTTTTGATGATGGTGGTTGGAGAGGCTTGTCTACCACATTGGTAGCCCCTCATTGTGATGCTGTAAGAGACCACGTCTGTCATGATATAAATGTTTCACCATGCCACCAAAATGCCCATGCATAGCATAGCAGAACCATCAGATCCCCGCTGTAGGCATCAAGGGGTTGGATTTTTCTTTTAATTTGTAGCCCATCTGCATAGGCGTAGACAAAGGGACACAACTACACGTGCTTGCAAAGCAATCAGACATTAAATGTACAAAAGAGACCTGATTTTCGAAGTCACCTCTGAGGAGACAGAGCTGGTTAACAGAAATGTACTCTCATCAGGCTGAATGGAGGGAAGAGGTGAAGCAGCACTTTGAGAAGATTAAATCTGATGGCACTTGTCTCCACCGACTCGATGAGGAGCTGATCAACCGACGCCGAGAGGAGCTCAGGTTTGCTTTTTACTGTTAAAATAGTTTCATGCAAAATCAAGGCTTTACAATTAGCAGGCAAAAGATATTGATATTTTACTATGTTAGCTGACATGCAAGAGGCCGCTTCCCCTCTGTCCTATTTCTCGCTGTCAGTCCTTAGTCTGCCCCTGTGAATGAAATAAGTGCCTTGCGTTCACATCTATTGTAGAGCTTTTAGATTCTCTCATGCGGATGCACAGTGACATCAGCAGCTTCTTTTCTTCTCAGGCATGCTCTGGACATTCGTGAGCATTATGAGAGAAAACTGGAGAGGGCTAACAACCTTTACATGGAGCTCAGTGCTGTCATGCTGCAGCTGGAGCTGAAAGAGAAAGAGTTGCAGAGGTGCAAATAAATTCATGAAACCACAGCATTTGTTTTTGAAATGCAAGCACCATTTGCAAATAAGCCTTAGTGCATTTACACTTTGGTGGCATTTTCTTTCTAGGAGAGAACAGTCTTTGGATAAGAAGTATCCGGGCTTGTTCAAGCACCATAGTTCCAGACAGAGCAGCTCGTCAAATTCCATGGACAAACTCATCAAGAAGAGAAACGTCCCACAAAAACTTCCCTCGGGAAAGAGGTGTGAGATTTCATTTTATTGGGTGAAACTGGAATAAATCAGTGAATATTCATCAGCTTTGTGGATTGTAGTTGTTGACTAATCCTTCCCACTCTTTCAGGCCAGACATTCTTAAGTCTGAGGTAATCATTCCCAAAATGGACTCCTCCGTAATGCAAGTCACTATTCCAGCCTGCCCTAACAGGAGCTCCACTTCTCCCAGCCGGTCTCGGAGGGTAAAGACCCGCCATCGTAAGCCCGGTAAGGGCAGCAGTGGGGACCTGGCTGGACTTAAAGCCAATCAATCCTCCCCTAACCGGGACACAACTGCCCAAGTTAACAGTTCTACCACTAACACCTCGAAGCAGCTCCTGGAGCCTTCCGCAGCCCTGCGGGGCCTCAGTCACGAGCAGCAGCAGAGGCAGCTATCCTCCTCCAGCCCTGACCTCATCTGCACCACGCTAGAGGCAGACAGCCAAGGAAAAGGGGAGCCCTCTGTGGGTGGGCTGGAGAGAGGAGGGAGCCTTAGTGCCTCTGCAGGTTTAGGGGGGTCAGAGGGAGGGGCGGCCGGTCTGGATGATCTCACAGAAACCCCCCCACGCAGTGACACTCCCAGCGAGGATGCCGCATCATTCCCGTTCTCCAGCAGCCCGGACTCACCGTGTGGGAGGGGGGCGGCAGCAGGACGGGGCTCTCCGGGATCTCCACGCCTTCCTCACGATGGGGAAGATAAAGAGGAGGGAGCAGGTGTTGTGAGGCTGCCCCGGGGAGCATCAGGTGGAATCGGGAGTCAGCACCTCACACCTTCAGCCATTCTGTACAGGGCAGCTATCACACGCAAACAGGTACGGTGCAGGATACCGCTCCTTACTCCTCACTGTCCCCTTGGTGATCGTTTTCACTTGTGCATTTTTCATGTTTCTGACTACAGAGGCGTGGAGTGTCATCAGAAGAGGAGGAGGGTGAAGTTGACAGTGAGGTTGAGTTACCACGGAGACGGTGAGTAACTGTCCTTCATTACTTGAAAATTCCCTCCAGCCATCTTCCCTCTTTAACAAGTTGCTGTTTTATTCAGAGAGCAAATTTATGTCAATCTTTACCAGAATCAGAGAGTCTTTTTTTTTGTTTTGTTTTGTTCCTTCTTAATCGCTCCAGACGCCCGACCAGCATTACCAAGTGTCAGTCGGTGTCTACATTCAGTTCAGAAAATCTGTCTGTATCGGACGGTGAAGAGGGCCACACAACTGACCACTCTCACAGCGGTACTCCTGATGTTGTCAGCACTAACACCGACGACAGGTTGGATGACCGCAGCGACGACCTCCTCTCTCAGGGGTCGGAAATCCCTGTGGACAACACCGACCCTGCCCAGGCTTCTGATGGCCTGTCGGAGAGAGACGGAGCTCTGGGCCAGTCCAAGGCTCAGCTGGATGCCGGGCAGAATCCTAATGAGGTAAAGAAGCTGCACAGAGGACCGCATGTGTCAGCTTTGGTCTTCTCCTTAGACGAGTGTAGCCACTGGTGAAAAGTACGACTCAAAACCTGTACTTGACTATATGCATTTTATTTTATTTCATGTTAGACTACCCTGATACGGTTCAGGGTTATATTTGACTTTTTGCTCAAGTTAGAAGGTGAGGGGAACTGGAGTTAATTCAAAGCCACTCTAATAGAGACAAGAGCCAGAAATGAGCATTATAGATTCCCTTTAATTATGTTATGAACCTTCAGTTTAATGTGGTGACCCTGAGGATAGAGCTGTTGAAAAAAAAATGAACACAACTGTCAGATTGTATCAGATGAAGAGAAACTCTCTCACTTTACCCAACTACACCAATGATATCTTACAATGTAATACAGTTATTTTTACTTTTCACCATTGATCATTTTATTTAAAGTTGCAGTTGAATACCTCGATGGATGAATGGATGCATTTTAAAACACCTGCTTGTGTTAGTGGCAACAACTACCGTAAATCTCATCCTTGGAAGGCTCTAATTGTTTTACTTTCACTTCATTCTTCTTGGCCTTGTTTGCCTCTTTTCAATTGTGTGGTTGATATTTTATGCCTGTTCAGGTTATTTAAGTGTCAACCATTTCACATACAAACAAAGTGCCATCCTCTTTCTCCTTTAGTTCTTCAATCAAGCTTTGATTTTGCAGGAAAATGTCACACCTAGTGGCAGGCAGTGAAAGCAAGGCAACCAGTCTCATCACTTAGCACTAAATGTGCGATCAACTTTTTCATCATAATGATCTAGTTAAATAAAACAAACACACAAAAGGAAACTGTCTAAATACAGGGTCTCCCACCACTGCTAAAATTACACTCCAAATTCCGGGTTCCCATCTTTTATTTCACGCTTCCATTTTTGGATCGTTGACACTGAAATTAGGTTTATGCTCATGTCTGCTGCTGGTCATTATCGCACACTTTTTTCCTCTTCCTGCTCTCTTTTTAGAGTCGAGCCTTGTGCGATGATTCTGACTGCGACAGTGCTGAGCTGGATCAGTCAGGTAGTGGCGAGCTCAGCCGTCCTCCCAGTGCCGGAGCGTGGGCGCCGCCATCTCAACCTTATCAGGGGTCTCCACAGGCTCCCCATACAGGACCTCCATAGATCACTGGACACTAGGAAAGATCCAGCTACTCTACAGTGAGCAACCATCACAGGCGTACACTGGTCTGTCAGTGCAGTACATTACTGTTGTCATGAGGGATCACACCTACTACACCACTCAGACTATGACAAGTTGACTTATGGTGTCTCATAAGTTTGTTGGCTGGCAAACCTGCACCAGATGACATAGGACATTTGTCATATCCTGACTTCAGATATTTTGGCAGCTTGTGACATCAGATAAATGTCATTTAGGTTCAGTAGGGTTTGAGATTTTTTTTTCTTTCAGGCAGGATAGTTCCAGTTTGCAAAAACCCTTCCACAGATGCACACGCACGCACAAGAAGATACCACACTCTTAGTCCTTTAAACACTCTAACCTTCACTCTGGGAGCATCCTCCATGGTACTCCACACACTAATGCATTAAATACTAATGAATAATAAATGTAAATATCCATGACATACCACATGAGAAATATCTAACTTTATTTTATTTGTAAGATAAAAATGTAAGACTTAACAGTATGCAGCCCTGTGAACAAAATGCATGACTACATGTTTATAATTTATGGTTCGAATGTGTCCGTTTTATATTTTGTGAAAGTTTACACTTTTTTAATCCTGAAAGTATTAATTGAGTTTTTTTCTCTTTTGTTAATAAATGTTATCACTAAAAAAAAAAAGAAGTCAAAAATGGAATGAAAATACTCACATTGATCGATCATGATGCATAATTTGGGTTCTCAGTAGCTAAAATTTTATTTATTTTTTAAACCCTCCTACTACTGAGTTTCAAATACACATATGACACACTCGAGGTTTTTATAGAGTTTCTAAAATTTTTTGATAGGGTGGGAGGTCTTTTGGTTCACTCGAAATGCACCTCTGCTATTGTATATACACTCAGTTAACCAGCTTATTTAGTACATCGAGCTAAAATTCTTGCAAAGACTTGCTTGCAGCACTTTATGGGGTTTCTGTTGAAACTGTTTTAAAAAGCTGTGGATTCAAGTGGAATATCATTGTGGAGAATGTAATTTGTTTGTGGTGTGGGTAAACTATATTTCACTAAAGTTGTGCTTGTCATTTAGCCGGGGTGTATAAAATTATGTAGAAGCGTTTTGGAGGTACCGTCGCCACAAACTGACACAACCAGTTGAATCAGACCCTCCCTAAAACAGTTTTAATATAAACTCAACATTCTAACCTCCAGTAAGGTAGCATTTATTGCAGGACTGTTGCATAAGACTGCATTTGTTTTAGCTATTTGTTTTTAATAAACTGGCAACATATTACTGCTATACCATTTTATGACATTACTGGTGCTAGCAATGTCTGCTTTTAACCATTTCAGCAGTTAAGTGCAGAAGAAATCCACTGTTTTAACACCAAACTGTAGCGCGATGAATGGAGTCGGACTAGTTTTAAAATGTAATTAGAACAGACAAATCATTTTCTATTTCTACTTCTCAGTTGTTAAAGGCTTATATTCCACCTTTGGCAACATAACAGTTGGCCAGAGAGCTAGGTGTTCTTGTTAGCAGCTGATACCTTTGAAATAAGTTTTCTGGCCTTCTGCAGCTATTTCTTCTTCAGCGTTCACCCCGCTACGTGACTTGCTGAACCAGAATTAGAATGACTACATGTGATAGTTTTCTTTGATGCTAACTAAAAGCGCGCCCCTGAGGTAGTGTCTTGTTTAAGTATAGGATTCTGCATTCAGGTCATACTGAATAAATCGTATGTGCAGACATGCATGGAAAACTCCTGACGGTTGACCTAATGTGGAGTCATAAAGAGTTTGATTTAAGCCTGTTGGTGTGACTCCATGGTTTAGCACCAGAGGTGGGGATCGCAGTATATTACCGTAAGATACAATCATGATACCAGTTGTATCGCGAAACATTCTGCAATACTTAATATATTGCAAGACAATCATCTATGATACAGGATCATATCTGTGTAAATCAGAAAGAACTAAAGAAAAAAAAATACCCCTAAAAAAATCAATTGTTCACTTGTTTTTAGTGTTTTTAATAATTAGCTTTATTGCTTTAATAAAGTGTCCGTTTATTTGAGTAGCTATATGATTTGGTTTCCTCTTCTGTTATTTCTCCTAAGTTTCTTTTCATTCGATAAGCGGCATCATGAAGAGTCACGAAGGACTCCGGTGTGTCAAACGACTGAGCAAAATCCAGTTACAGCGCCTGCATATGTCATTTAAAAAAATGCTGATATTTGTGGCGTTCAAAACGGGCAAAAATCTCAGCTTTGCGGTGCTTCTAAAGTAACTAATGTTGGATCACTAAATAAACTACAAATAGTAGCCCGGTGTGTGCACGTTCTGTGTGACAGAGCTCACTATTCATTAGGCGGTCCAACATGCTGGCTCACAACAGCGCACTTATAAATAAATCATCCATTACACGGTAGCTTCTTTCAAACTAGTTCATCTTTGTTTAGCGTTCTTTCATCAGGCATAGTTTGCACAATACTGTACTATACCCCATGGAGTTTTGGTGGCAAAGTGCACAAGAGATTATATTATGCAAAGATATAAAGGAAAATAAATAAGACTTATCACATCAAAAATGTAATATTATTGTTTAAAATACTGGTAAATATATTAGTGACCCTTACAGATGTGACTTTTTTTTTTGCCTCTTTAAAGAGAACCCCCACCCAACTCGAACCCAGGACATTTGGTTCCAGTGCATCTTTGACTTGTAAGAGAAAGCAATTTGATTTGTTGCTTGATGTGTAAATGCAGCAGAAAACGGAAAAGCAGCAGTTCTCATCCACGAAACCTAAATAGACTGATTTGTGAAATCAGTGGAGTACCATGCAGTAATGAACCAAAAGGCCTCCGGTTGTTCAGGATGTTGGCAGGCTTCATAAAAACCTCATCTGTTCCTTTTACCCTTTAAGATTACTGCAGAAGTACCCAGATAAAGAATAGAGCACTTCTCTGTGATGGTTACTAGTAGAACAGTAAGTATCCTTTGGAGTTTGAATAGAAATGTTTTGTTTTTATACAGCATTGCACATTGTACTTGTAACATAGGAATTATATCAAAAGCAAAATATTATGAGCAACAATAAATAATGTATTGGTTACAAAAAACAAAGCTGGGTGTGATGTTTGTTTTAAAAGACAGGTCATGCTATAGCTAGTTTGTGCTGTCGTTGCATCACAAAGACGGCTCAACAAGAAATAAATGACTATTTTCAATCTCTTTGAGCATGTCCAAAGTGTGCCCGTGTTAATTTATGACAAATTTGCTTGCTCGCCTCTGTACACCACTGTGCATTTTATATCATAATGTAGTATACTCGAGGGGTTTAACAAAAGTATTGACCTCAACATCAAGGTGAAGACATTTTGCATGTGATACCTCAAGAAGCATGTCACCTAGCATTTTGAAACCGATACCATAGGTGCTTCTACTTGGGAGGCTGAGGGGAAGCACTGACCAGTATTTTCATTCAGTCTTTTATTTCAGTGCAAGGGAAGAAGACCATCAACGGGCTGAAAGAAAACAAAACTAAAAAAAAGAAGAATGGGCACAAACTTTAGCAGTCGCCAAATCAAATCAAATATTTGGTCAAGAAAAAAAAAAAATTGTCTTAAAAGAAAGAAAATTGGGCATTTAAGGCCTAAAATCAAGAGATCACATTAAGGTGCAAAGCATTTGTTATACTCAAAAACAGCAAGGCCAGATTAGATTTAGCCAGAAAACTTCTAAAAGAGCAAACACTTTTGGATGGAAACAAACCCCAAAACAAAAAAAGTCTGAAATGAAACCAACTTGCACCAGAACGATGGGAAGAGAAACAGGTGGAGACAGTGTTAAGGCAACGACATGAATTGCTCCCAGTGGAACCGGGTCACCAGCGGTTATTAATAATGTGACTGCTGACAGAAGTAGCAGGATGAATTCTGTAGCATACAGGGCTCCACTCTCTGCTCAGAACACAGCACGGTATACTTTGTGCAATGACTCAAAAGTAAAAAGACCCACAAACATGGGTCAACTTAAGGTGGCTGTAATAAAGGCCTCTCAAGGCATGACACATTATTTGGTAATGCCCATGGGTTCTAGACTTCAGGCAGAAGTCTCCCTCCCCCCCCCGATCCACCCCCTTTCCCCTTGATTGCCTTGTATTTAAAAAAAAAAAAAAAAAAAAAAAAGTCTCAATCCCCATGAGATGGTACCAAAAAGGAAAAAGAAGAACAAAGGACTGTTTAAGCATTTCACATCTTTTATTTCTGCATTTCATTTCTTCAACAATTTAATTGCACCCAGATCTACAATATTTCAAAAACGTGCACAAAAACGTGAGTTTCTTCATCCTGCAAAGAATAATAAAAAATAAAATCTGACCCAGGCAAAAAAGATAGCAGGAAACTAGTGTTAATTCTATAATTCTCCTTCTAATTAATCATAATTTAATACCTCAGCATAATATACTTAAAGACCAATATGTCTTGTAGTTTTGCCCCTTGCAGCATTCCCCTCCCTGCAGTTAAAAAAAATATTTCTCTATTTAAAACAAACATTTCAATGTTATTATCATCACCACCATGGTCTTAGTAATTTAAGAGAAAAGAATATATTTTCCTCTTATTTAAGCCCACTCCTCATAACCAAAGCCCCACCCACCCTTATCAGAATCCAATACACAACAATGCTCAAAATCCCAGGGCCTGCACTACGAAGCAGGTTCAGCATACCTAAGATGCCTTCTTACTGTCCGACTATAACCGACATCATGCCACGATATCAATGTGGTAAGTCAACAAAGCCTTTTCTGAATATAGCAATGAGCCACAAAATTCTTAACTATAATCCCCTAACAAATATGTGAGTTTCTGCAGCCAAAGCCGGTAAAAGCTTTGTGTAAATGAGTAAGATAGGCTCATTAATATCACTGCCCTATCATTAAGGCACGAGTAGATCTATCATTACAAATGTGTATTCCAATAAACTGATGTGTTCCTCAGACGTCATCTTATGGCAAATGAGACATTTTAGCATTTTTGTTTCAAGCTGCAAACCTGGTGGCATTAAAAAGCCTTGGAAGAGTGTAAAGCACAAACAGAAAAACATAATTCAAACCTGTAAGTGCGCTGTACTCGTCAGAAAACGCTATTGAGGTTAGACCGTCTCAGAACACCCCTTACTTCATAAGATCCAGTCTACCCAAAGGTATCTTCTAAAACCAGTTAATTACTCAAAACCGATTGACCAGTTGATGCTTTTATATATGCTAATCTGTTACCTCATGCATGTGTGTGGTCCAAGTTATCACTACAATGTGTCCCATTAAGGAACTAAACCACTGTGTAACCTTCAGATCCCAAGATTACCTGGCGTTATGATGCTAACCACAAATCCCGCTTCGTAGTGCAGGCCTCTGGTTCAAGAAATAAAACGGATGGAAATACAGGAATGACACAAAATAATTACTCAGCAAATTAGAGGTGAGACATGATGTAGCTTAAAAAATTCTCATCTGAACCCGCACTAGACAAGGGGTAAATTACCTTCGGACTAAAAGGTTTTCCCTGCATACACCTTCAGCTGAAGTTCACTTAGACCCAGTGAGACCCGTTAAACCCACAATGCCTCATTCAGGAAGTACAGCCTCAAACAGAAGATGGCAAATACCAACAAATTCTACATATTCGAGGAGCTGTGTATTAAATAAAAATAAATAGATATTTAAAAGGAAGGGAAAGAACAGTCCATCTATAATGTTATTGTGTGTTTTTTTCTTCATTTTTACATTTTCTAAGAAAAATCTGACATAAGAAAAACATTATTTATGCCTTTTCAGATTTTTCTAAAATTTTACCTACAGTATATCAAGAAGATCATACAGATATACAGCAAAATAAGAGGGAAAAATACAACAGAAGGAGTCCTTAAAAACTATATGCAAAGGGAATTTAAAAACATAATAAATAAATAAAATACCGATATCATGATAATGGTGTAATTACAACTGAGTAGGTGTCTAACCAAAGCAGAGGAGAAAACAGTGAGTTTATAGTACTTGGTTTTTGCATTAAGTTCAATAAGGGACCTCTTGGTAAAAAGTAGGGGGAGGGGTTACGTTAGATGCTGATGAGGATCTCCATGTCAGTTGGCTGCGAGTCCAGTAGCTTCAGATGACAGCCTGAGCAGAAAACAGAAAAATCCAACACTGTTTAAAACAAACAAGTTAGATTATCAGTAACACATGTTGCTGTATTTGAAAACTAATTAAAAAAAGTCTGACTTGTGGACAATCTGAGTGAGTGAAGATGGAAGATTTCTGCTATCGTTTTACACAAGGTCTTTTGACTGGCAGTTTGAGTTAAGTAGGATGAGATTTTTCCACAGAATACACTTGATTATCAAACTGCCCATCTATCAGGAAATCAACACCTGCTTCCAGCAAACTGATGTGCTATATGCCCTGATAATGAACCGTGTGACCCCACTTCCTGCTTTAAAAATCACCCTGCATCTGTACAGCAGGCTTAGCTGCTGCTGAAGAATTGGGGGTGCGAAAAATGATTTTAGTTTACCAATCACAGCAGGATAATTGGACCTTTATTGGCTGATAAACTGAGGTAAATGATGTTATGTCACAATGTTCTTTAAAGCGCTTTCTTATACCATTACCACTACAGCTATTCACAACAGCCAACCTTTCCACATGTTTAGGTTTGGAAAAAAAACCCTGAAAGCATAATAAACAGGAGCCACACTGGCTGCAAATAAAATGTTGGTCAGGCAAAAGCGAATCAATCAACAACTGTGTGGTAGTGATGGCACTGATCAACCCAACTCTGCTACAGATTTTGTTTGTTTGTACATTTTAGACTACATACACTTATATCTCATTGGTTTGTGCACATAATGGACAAACAGCTGTTTGAATGGTAAAATCCTGGGTTTTTGGCCCGTTTTGTCAGCCCTAGATTCTAGTGGGACAGTGTCACAGCTGGAAGAGGGGGTAATGAAATTATTATGAGAGCTGTGGTAATGAAGTGACTGTTAAAAACTGCCAGTAGTCCAATTCTAATAAATCTTTGGTAACCTAATTAAACGAGAAGCGCTCCTTGTGTTTCCTCTTATGTGAGGAATCCATTGCTTCTGATTGATACTAGTTGGTCAAGTGGACAAATGGTAGGAAAACTCAATCTCCATTAATGCGTTTCAAAACTGACCAGCTGCACAATGTCAGAATTTAAAAACAGACAGCGAGAGAGTGCCATCTTCTTTCCATTTTGCACTAGCCTGTGGCTTTTTTCTTACCGGGCATTGATCAGGTACTCAGCCAGGCTGATACTGGCGTGGGAGCCAGTAATGGTGACCTGTCTGTCAGTTGAGCCCTCCACAGGGTTGGCAATCTTGATCTGAGCCCCTGACATCTGACGGATCTCATTGATCTTTGCGCCCTGACGGCCGATGATGCAGCCAATGAGCTGGGGAAGAAGAATTACATGACACTATGTCAATACTTTCACTGCAATAAAATAAATAAAAATAAAAGGTTGCCAATTCAAACAAAATGAGCTACTCAGAAAATCAGCAAGTTTCTCTGTTAAGAAAAAAAAAATCAAAGTCACATTAATTTTGACTTACATCGTTTGGAATGGTCAGCTCATGAGAGCCAGTTTGTGCAGAGGCATCCATCCCAGCTGAAAGAACACAAGAGTGAGTTGATTGCATGGATTAACAGAAACAGACAGCAATCAAATTCCTCCTCACAGGAAGTACACCTACCCTGGAAGCCCTGGTTGCTGTGTGCAATGGGGAAGGGGCTCTGCTGCATGGCCAGCTGGTGAAGTTTGGTGAGCTGTTGAAACAAAAAAAAAAAAAGAAAGATACGTAGAGCACAGACAGACAAGGATGTGTTAAGAAACACTGAAAATAAACTTTAAGACTAAAATGTTGTTTCCCTTGTGTAAGTGGTGGTTGTGATAATGAGTGGAAATCATGAAATTGTGAAATGAAAAATGGGATCAATGATTTTGCTTTAAGATATTCATGTTAGGATTTGAATCTATAATCTTTGGAACTGTTAAATGGATGTGCGTCTCAAGCAGTGGTGGCTGTGGGAAGGGCAGCAGGGGAAAAAAAAAAAAAGTCAAGAGGGATGAAATAAAAAGGTGGTATGGCTTCCCCGGACCGAAGTTGCAAATATATTGGATCACTTACAGAGGGCCCTTCACTTACATCAGGCTGTGGAATGGCGTGCTGCCCTTGGACAGCGTAAGCCTGCAAGGAGAGAATAGCACTTAGGAGGGTGTGGCAGTGTGACATGGTGCACTCCAATATCAATCAGTCCTCTGTCCTTGCTACAAGGAGCAACGCCAGGCATGCTACTAGAATACCATAACTAAACTCTGTTAAAATAAAAGTGTTTAAAAAAAGAAGAAGAAAGAAAGAAAAAAAAAAAAAAGTACTTTTATTACTTTACCTGACCACCTGCAAAGATGACAGGAGACCCTGAGGGTTTGGGTCTGTATGGGATGGTCACTCCTTTTGGTGGAGACTAGAAAAACAGAAATATTCACCTTTAACTATCAATAACTACGTAAAGTATCAGTGTCCAGAGCACATTTACAAAATCATAAAAATCAGGATTACATTAAACAATGTTTGTACCTCAAGCATGACAATGCAGATCTGCTTGACACACTCAATAATGGACTGTGGAGTCCCTGCAACGGTGATGGCACGCTCTGTTGAGTTGGGTAACATGTCCCCTGCTACTTGTACCTGAGCTCCTGCAGACTACAAAGTCACAGCAAGAGTTACAACACAGATCAGGGGAAAACAACAACAAACAAAACCCACAACAGGATCTGAAATTCATACAAGACTAAAATACAGCAGACAAACCTCTCTGATTTCTTTGATCTTGCAGCCACCTTTACCAATGAGTGAGCCGCACTGGCTGGCGGGTACAACGAGGCGCATGGTGACTGGTGGTTTGCTGGTGGCCGTACTGTTAGTCATCGAAGTGCTGATGTCCTGTAGGGGAAGCGGATACAACAGGAGGCTTTAGAAAGTGGTACTTGTGTAGCTGCTACATCTTTAATGTAAGATACAAAAAACAATTCTAACCTCCTCCAGTTTCTCTATGATCATGGAAAAGGCTTTAAAGATGGAGGTGGTAGGTCCCGCGAGAGTTATGATCCTCTCTGGGCAGTTCCCCTCTGAGATGTTGATACGTGCACCACTCTGCAAAGAGACAGGAAAAACAACAAAAATTGAATCAGTTGCTTTGTTGTCATATGACGCATGAGTCACAGTAAATGTTGACATGTTCTTTCCTGATTGTTGGAAAAAGACAAACTTACCTCCTCTCTCATCTTTTTAACAGACTCGCCTTTCTGTAGATAAAGAATAGAAAACAATATTTACAAAACACACCAAGGGACATGCCACAGATAGCATCGTTCTGGCAGTAAAACCAGCTTACCTTGCCAATAATGCTTCCAACCTCCTACAGAAGATGACAACAAAAGTTGGTGTTAAAACAATACTTTGCGGTTTTCTTTTTTTACTACAGCTAGATTAATTTTAAGGAATGAATGCAGACTTTAAGGTCCTTATAGAATCTAAATCTTATATCAGTGCTGGAATGTTGGGGTTTTTGCACGCCTGAATCACATGCAAGCCTTTACAGTCATAAATAGTTACAATAATCCCAAAAACCTGTGCTGACCTATTTTTTTCACCCAACACAGCAAAAACTGATCTGCAGTCAATAAAGGGTTTGATAACAGCTTTTCATATATTTTCAGTCTATCCATAGTTGCATGCAGTCACACTCACCTTCCCATGCATGAGAAGCCTGATGGTTAAGGTGACATTAAGTCCTCCTTCAACCAAACTGGAGTCCATTGCTGCAGCTGAATCCAACACACACTCGCACGCGCTCTCAACACTGGCCAACAAAGTGAGTCTTTGGTCACTGGCTGAACGTCTGCAACAGAGTGGAAAAATTAACAGTCAGAGACAAGCGTAGTTGGTGGAAAGTGTGAGGCCATCTGCTGTCAATGCAAATCCGTGAAGTGATGCGGGCAGTGCACATCTTGTAGACTTTAACGCCGTTTTCCAGCCACGTCGAAAGAAAGACGTTTCAGTTCGGTAATTGACATTAGACTGGCCCGAGTCCACTCATTCACTGTGCACAATGACCCACTGTCTCTCGGCGGTCGTGTCTATTTTCTGGCATTCTACAGCGGTGGCGACATCTCTTTAACTCTTGTAGTCAACACAAGCTGCTCAAAACAATCATTTAAAAATCATCGTAGCTTTAAATAAACTTCACAACCAAGCTAGCAAGAGAAAGCTAGCAACGTGACGTTATGGCATCAAATCCTGTTTGAAATGAGCATCCCAGCTAGTCACGCAAGCGATGGTAAGAGGAAGTTAGCTGCACCAAAACATTTTTCCACTCAAAACACTCGCTTTTAGCTACATGTACAGATTGAGTGCTAACAGATTTAACCATTCTATCTTAAAAAAAATAATAGAGCATTTCGAATCTAACTCCTGCTCCACCATCATGCTAAAAATACAAATCAGTGATTTTCCATCCAGCACGCTAGCGTTAGCATCCAGCAACTAGTCGGATCCCGCGGCCTACGAACCGCACTGAGTTATCCCTGTCCTTCACTCCTAGGGGAGAAACACACATATACACAAAGCTGGAAGACTTACCGGAACCGTCCCTGGAAGTGTGTTCAGGGGGTGGGTAGGGTGGCAAGGGTAGAAGGGGAGAGGTTCGGGAGGGAGTTTTAAAAGGATCTGGGGAAGAGGGAAGCGACGCCGCTTTTCGATCGGACTCCACTCTCCTCCTCTGCTTCGCACAAAAGACAAAACGCGTTCAACTCTGACCCCTTTAATGCCCCGCCCCCTCAACTAGGTCAGCCCCGCCCATTGACGTGATATTCACTCCGTACAGTACAAAACAAAAATATAACTAAATAAAACGAAAAAAGCAAAAAATTCTTTTATACTACATATTTTTCCCAAACGTAACAAATACCATTTATTTATTCATTTATTTGTATACATTTACAATGTGTACATTTCTCATTCACAAATAAGTTCATATTGTTTTTGCCAAAATATCTATAAATTAATAACCAAAAGCAAAAATAATACTGAAATAAATATCAATAAAAACTAAAAACTGTAGTAGTAGAAGATACTGGTAATATCTTTGCTAATATGGTAATTACTGGTAATTTATTTATCCCATATTTGGTCATTTCCCTTGTCACAGAGGTTGAAATACTACTAGTCCTACTAAATGTAATAATGACAACAATATAGGATTCATTTTCTCCTTCCTCTTTGCTTCGTCTCTCCCTTTAGTGAGATCGCCACAGTGGATCATCTCCTGCAACCTTATCCCTATCCCTAACATCCTCCTCTGTCACACCAACTGTCAAATGAAACCATATTAACCAGGTAATTTAACCACATACTTATTT
Source organism: Neolamprologus brichardi (assembly GCF_056152115.1). NCBI lineage: Eukaryota > Metazoa > Chordata > Actinopteri > Cichliformes > Cichlidae > Neolamprologus > Neolamprologus brichardi. The sequence goes on from NC_142123.1 coordinate 24,731,232, forward strand.
GCAATCCCTCGTTGTCATTCTTAGTAAGGAATTTGACCACTACTGTACTTGTTGAAACTTCGTCAGAATGCTGTAGGACTGATTCTCAAAGTCTCTCTTCTGAAGGTGTGAACGACATTCTTCCACAAAATATTTTAGTGTTTGGGATTTTGATGATCAAGGCAGAGAGCTATGGGAGATCCAAAATCTCCAGCAGGGATTCAGCTGGACTGAGAAATTGTGAGTTTGAAGGCCACATCACATGATTACATGGTTTTTTTTATCTTTATTGATCTGCTCAGTGATATAAATATGTAAATATTTCCTTTACAGAAGAGGTTACTGTGGCATATTTACATCGCAGCTCATTTTCATCAAATCTGATGAAAAAAAAATAACCAAACCAGAGGAAAAGGTGATGTCTAACCCAGGGGTGGGCAACTCCAGGCCTCGAGGGCCGGTGTCCCTGCAGGTTTTAGATGTGTCCTTGAACCAACACAGCTGATTTAAATGGCTAAATTAGCTCCTCAACATGCCCTGAAGTTCTCCAGAGGCCTGGTAACGAACTAATCATGTGATTCAGGTGTGTTGACCCAAGGTCAGATCTAAAACCTGCAGGACACCGGCCCTTGAGGCCTGGAATTGCCCACCCCTGGTCTAACCCAATTACGCAGGTGCGTGAGTTATTAAAAAAAGAATCTCCCCAATCAGAGCTTTTAGAAACAGGGAAACTAGCCACAGATGGCAAAACTATATTTTGAATTATGTACCTTCAGTACTGACGTACTCATTTCTAGCATCTTCAACTCTGCCACCTGCAACTTGGCCCCCTGTCTTTTTGTCAGCACCACCATTCCCAACGATACAGTACCATCCTGTAAACTCTTGCTGCTATCATCCCTGAATCTTGTCTTCACCCGCTCCACCCGCTCTCTTCTGCACCATTTGTCTTTATTGGCTCAGTTGAGGCAGATGTTGTCAACACCTGGCCAGTGCAAACTAACTGTAATGTGTGTATTCTAAATAGTGACTTATGGAGACAGACCCACGGGAGGTTTTGAAAGAGTCTTCGCAGTTGTCTGTAAATCCAGCAGATGGCACAATAACACTGTGAACGTAGCTGGTGGCCGTTCTATTCAAAGTGCTGCATCCATTCTGCCATTGCTCAAAAAATACTCATTCATAGCTCGATGAGTTGACCGAGGTGTCGTGACTGTACCACCTAAAAATGAGAAGCACTAAAATTAGCCATGTGAAAAAGGCATTTTGCCCAGTTAGAGATATAAAATGAGCAAAATTCCTTAGCGGAATGAGTCGGCACTCTAAATTTAAAAGAGGAGCTAGAAACTGCATGTTTTAGTTGCTGAATTATAAACATATCAACTAATAATTTATATTACTGCAGTGAATGTCTCACTACTTGACTCCAGCTGCAGTATTTCTATAAATTTCTGATTATGAAGAGAAGACTGCTAATCAATAGTGAGATTTGTATTTGCTGTGACAGATCATTAAGTGTCTTAAACAATCTGGGAATATATATGTATTCTTTGGCGTATCAGTCTGGTGTTTATATATATCTATCCTTTTACCTCTGATGATGTTTGAAAACCTGTCACAGTGGATTTGGCTGATACGCTGCATATTTTTTTTTTCCTGTTGTCATGCATACATAAGCAGAACAAATAAAAACCAAAACGTAATGAAATGTGAAGACTTGAAAGCCTGACCTCTTGACCTGAAAATAATGAACCCCAGTCATTCATATATATTTTTTTCTATACGCAGAATATGATTGATTACTTTCTGCTTCATGATGGATTGCCTTGTTTTCTGCAAGTCTGTTATTTGGTTGAGATGATTGATGGGATAAACAAGCATCTTAATTGTCTGCTAGTGTTTGTTTTGAATTAAAAAGAATACAATCAAAGGCACTGCTGTACAGTTAAATCCTCGCAGTTGTGATTCTTATTAAAGTAGAGTGCTATATATGGCCGGAAAGCAAAAAAGATAGATGCAATGGAACAGTATAGCCCTGTAACCATGTGTTCATGGTCTGGTTGACAGAGTATTCTGCCTGAACTCACTCACCACATGTTCATTAATCTGGTGCACATCAGAGCACCCACAATACAATTAGTCAATGGACAGAATAGCCCGCTATTGTCTGTAACCAACTTTCTATTCTCCTCATTTGTAAATCTTTAATAAATCCAATACTCTGATGTCCCACACAGTGTGGTTTACACCTTTGTGTTTACATACATGAGTCATGAATCATGTCTGGCTCAGTTTATTGGGTTCAAAATCGCTCTGCTGTCGATAGATTGCCCCCACGCTCGATGCAGTGGAGCTCTGTTACTCTAAAAAGCAGTTTGTCTCAACGTTTCCTGTTTTTTTAAATTTCAAAAATGAATCCAGGCAGTAGATGTTTGCTCTCGCTTTAAGAAGCCATCTGTAGTGCTGTCTGAATGGTGGCAGGCTTACAAGGCTGGTGGTGTTTTTAAATTAGAACCATGGCTGACCAGATTTACTCCTGTCCAGAGATTGTGACACGCTGGCTGCGAGTTAAACATCTGATGTAGGCAAAAACCCCTGCAGAACACATTAACACTGTTTGGCTTTTCCTAAAGGGAAGGTAAAGGGTAACTTAAAAACCCATTAAGTGAAAGACATAAAACAACTGTTTTTGTGTGAGGACAAAAATGTGTTTAATTAGTGTAAAAATGCCTGTCTCTTTGATCTGAAGCACAATCACTGAGAGCCGGATTATACAGAGGAGAGGAGGTGCGAGCTCTTCAGCCTTTCCAATCAGCACATGGTCTCCCTGGCCTTTCATGTGTGTCTCCCCTGTCGAACAATTGCTTGCATAATCATCTGCTTACTTTAATCTCTGCATCTTTCCCACAGTTTGTGCTCTTTTACACTTCTCTCACTTTTCTCTGTGGTACCCCCATCAAATTCAATGCATCCTCCCATTGTACACAGTGTGTCTCCTTCAGTGCTCTTATCTGACATGCCCACTGGCACTCTCACTCTCTTGTCCCTCTTCCCTCCACTGGTGAGTGTTCATTGATTATTGTACATGAATTGTATGATGAAATGCCACTCGCCCACCCGGCATCCTCTCGTCAGTGGCCCCTGACATCCCACTGCCTGCGAGCGATCCAGACTATCTTTGCCTTTGTGTTTAATGATCTGAATGTTAGATTACCTTTCTCTGATATTCATACCTGGATTAATCTTTTTTATCTTTTTTAAAATGGCGTGTGTTTTAGTGGTGTGGCATACGTTAGTAGTACGCCTTTGACTTTAGCAACTGCACATATGGAATGCCAGTGCAATCTTTTACGGTGGAAAGTGATCGTTTACAGTGATAAAAAGGGAGACTAAATCCAATTTATTCTCTTCAGCTGTAAATTGTCTGCACATATTAAAGCAAATTATCTGGATTACAGTGTGAAACCTGATGACACACTCAAAGCCAGGGAGGCGAGTATCCAATTAGTCACCTAATTAGCAAGTGAATGTTGTTGTTATAAAAATTAAAGGTCTTGAAAAGAGATGGAAAACAAAAACAGCGGAGACAAACCTGGCGTCTTTTGAATATGATACCATGATTTAACTGATAAAGCGAGGACACCTGTCTTTCCATTTTTGATTTTTGACATCTGACGCACACGGTGTGCCTGTGTGATCAAGTCATTCATTTTTTGACAGAGCCGTAGGCGCGTTGTACAGATCTGTTAACTCACTAAACTGGAGATGCGGGGTTGCACAGTGGGGCTGAATTCTCTCTGCAGGGGTGTGAACGGATCCAAAAGCCTGAGCTTGTATGGTGACTGCAACGTCACTACCTTTCCACAGCCAAAGTTAGATGGCCCTGCAGGGTCACAGCAAGAGGTGACATGTGACCGTGTAAACTGTCCAGTCAGGAAACAGAAAGGATGTAGAACAGCTGTGACTTTCCACTTTTATTTTAAGACAATCTTCCGCAAATAGGTTGCCCCTGCTGAGACAAATAATTGGCGTGATATCTTGGGGGCACGAGCATGAGGAGCAGTCTGCATTTTAATGCCAATCCTCCACAGGAAGAGCCCAGCTATGCATGCCACTGGGCATGATCTGTGGACTCTGTACATTCAGGGAAACACATACTATTGAAACTTAAGACAGACTATGGTTTTTAGGTGAGTACAACAACAAAAAAGTTAAGAGTACAGTTGTCTATGATGTCCCAGTTAATATGAAACTCTGATGGCTGCTAAAAACATAGATTTTACGCATGGACATCAGCTACCTTTGTTTTATTAGTAATGGGATTCAGACCTGTGGACTCCACTATAAAAGCTTTGCATGAGTCACAGTTCAAATAACAATTATTTTTCTCTTAAACTGGCCCCTGGTGATCCGCTGTCTGAAACAAGCCAGCACCCTCCACCAATTCAATTCAATTCAATTCAATTCAATTCAATTCAATTCAATTCAATTCAATTCAATTCAATTCAATTCAATTTATACAGTGCCAAATGACAACAACTCAAGGCCCTTTATATTGTAAGGTAGACCCTATAACAATACAACAGGAGCAAATGCCAACAATCAGACGACCCCCTATGAGCAAGCACTTTGGTGATAAGGAAAAATTCCCTTTTAACAGGAGGACTCCAGCAGAACCACCCTCAGGGAGGGGCGGTCGTCTACCGCGACCGGTTGGGGTGAGGAGAGGAAGACAGAACAAAAGATATGCTGTGGAAGAGTTCCAGCAATTAATAATAATAATTAATAATTAATAAACCAATTCTGTATACATACATGCTTCCCTTAGGCAGTATCATCAGAAGACATAGCATACATTTTCACTGCTATGCTGATGACACCCAGCTCTATCTATCCATGAAGCCAGATAACACAAACCAATGAGTTAAACTGCAGGAATGTCTTAAAGACATAAAGACCTGGATGGCCGCTAATTTTCTGCTTTTTAATTCAGATAAAACTGAGGTTATTGTACTCGGCCCTGAAAATCTTGGAAATATGGTATCTAACCAGTTTCTGACTCTGGATGGCATTACCTTGGCCTCCAATAACACTGTGAGGAATTGACCAGGATATCCTTCAACGCACATATTAAACAAATATGTAAGACTGCTTTCTTTCATTTGCGCAACATCTCGAAAATGAGAAATATCCTGTCTCAGAGTGACGCTGAAAAACTAGTTCATGCATTTATTACTTCTATGCTGGACTACTTTAATTTGTTATTATCAGCAAGTCCTAAAACTCCATGAAAAGCTTTCAGTTAATCCAAAATGCTGCAGCACGAGTACTGACAGGGACTAGAAAGAGAGAGCATATTTCTCCTGTACTGGCTTCCCTTCATTGGCTTCCTGTTAAATCCAGAATTGAATTCAAAATCCTGCTCCTCACATTCAAGGTCTTAAATAATCAGGCCCCATCTTATCTTAATGACCTTATAGTGCCATATCACCCTATTAGAGCACTTCGCTCTCGCACTGCAGGCCTACTTGTTGTTCCTAGAGTATTTAAAAGTAGAATGGGAGGGAGAGGCTTCAGTTTTCAGGCCCCTCTTCTGTGGAACCAGCTTCCAGTTTGGATTCAAGAGACAGACACTATCTCTACTTTTAAGATTAGGTTAAAACTTTCCTTTTTCCTAAAACATATAGTTAGGGCTGGACCAGGTGACCCTGAATCCTCCCTTAGTTATGCTGCAATAGGCATAGGCTGCTGGGGGAGTACCATGATGCATTGGGTTTTTCCTTTTCAGTCACCTTTTTCACACACTATGTGTTATTAGACCTCTCTGCATTGAATCATACTTGTTTTTAATCCCTTTCTCTCTTCCACAGCATGTCTTCTATCCTGTCTTCCTTCTCTCACCCCAACCGGTCGCAGCAGATGGCCCCGCCCCTCCCTGAGCCTGGTTCTGCTGGAGGTTTCTTCCTGTTAAAAGGGAGTTTTTCCTTCCCACTGTCGCCAAAGTGTTTGCTCATAGGGGGTCATTTGATTGTTGGTTTGTTCTCAAAGCACCTTGAGGCGACTGTTGTTGTGATTTGGCGCTATATAAATAAAACTGAATTGTAAGTAAATAAAAATAATTCAGTGCAGAGAGCCTGGTTGCTGCTAGCAAACAGAAGCTTTGAAAAGTAAGTAAGTGGAGCATCTGTGCTCACAGCCAGGGCTGTGGGCTTGACATGACCGTGGGGCGACTGTGGTTCAGGGGGTTGGGAAGGTCATCTTGTAACCGGAAGGTTGCCGATTTGAACCCCTGTCTTTCCTGGTCGTTGTGACCTTGGGAAACCCTACCGCCTACTGGTGATGGCCAGGGGGGCCGATGGCGCGATATGGCAGCCTCGCTTCTGTCAGTGTGCATCAGGGCAGCTGTGGTTTGTGAATGTGAGAGTGAATGAATAGTGGAATTGTAAAGTGCTTTGATTGTCTAGAAAAGCGCTATATAAATGCAATCCATTATGACCATGCCATGGATATCTTAGTGACACTGCACAGATCTCGATGTAGAAAAAGCTGTCTGAAACTGGGCATTGAGGAAAGCCTCACAATTGACTTGTTTATATATTATGTTTATAAACATTTACTATTGCAAAAGTAAATATTATATTTAAGAAAAAAAGAAAAGAAGGCTTAATAGGTCCTTTTTAATGTCCCAACCTCTTTTATCTTCCATTGTCTTTAAATGCAGCACATTATAAGTATATTATTTAACCGACTTCAGGATGCCTGTATGTTAAGCAGCTGTGAAAGACACAAACACACCTGGAGACAAGGCTTTCTGAAAGACAGTTTGGTATATGTTATTCCTAGTACTGTATACAGAGATTGTTACATAAAACAGATTGTGAATGAGGGAGCGGACTGATCTGATCAAGCTCGCTGCAGAGCTTGGCAGCTGATAGACGAACAGCTTTCTCCCTCCTCCAAAACAGTCACTGTATACCGTACTCTACTCACTGGCTTGAGTACACACAAGGAGGCCAAGACAAAGCAAAAACAATCCCAAGTTTCACTCGCTTTGCCAGCAGTGTGTCACGATTTTGTATGGGTTACAATGCTGAAAAGAGCCAGTCACAAACTTCATCTTGTTACAAACTGCATGGTTGGTTTCTGTTTAAATTTCTCCACTAGCAAATCAACCAAAAAAAGCACATCAAGAATGGCAAATGGATTGTGAAAGCTATTCATTTTTCTGAATTGCCATTGTCAAAAAAGAAGGAAAAAAGAGAAAAGAATGGTAATGCTTTGCTTAACATCATTATCTTTCTTATTCAAACAAATTCTTTATTGTAACAGACTGTAAAAAAAATAAACATAGTCTTTGTATCTCTTGAGTGTTTCGGGAAAACCTTTATTGAATAAGAAAATAATGTACCACAATAAAGCTGCTGAACAGTGTCTAACATGTTTCTCTCTTTTTACTATAGCAAAGAAAATCTAGGTCTGCATAACTCTTTATTATAGTTGCTCTTGGTTTTATTATTCATACAAAAATAGGAAAATAATAATTTTTTGCATTATTATTTCCTTATGAGTCGTTTTGTCTTTACAGAAAAAACAGCATTACAGGCAGTGCCACTGTTTGATGGACACTTATTCATGGATATGCACGACAACATATTCCAGTGCTACAGCACTAAAAAATGTTTGGGAAAATTGATTTACAAACAACAGCATACACGTACACAGATGTAAAGTATATATAGGTCTAATATTTTTTTTAACAAACAACCTTTATTTGTCACATACACAATCATACAGAGTACAACGTGTAGTGAAATGCTTTTGTGCGAGCTGCAGACAGATTGCACACAAAGCCGCTCCATTCCAGGTCTTGGTTTTAGCATGGGGGGTCTAGCCAGGACCCTTACTGGATACTGGGTGGAAATCAAACTTGCGACTCACGCTCCAAAGGTGTGTAGTTTTACCACCACACTATCCAGCTGCAGCATTATTTTAATAAATAATACTGTACATATGCAATATCCAGACACTATGCAGTAATAATTCCCCAATGAAGTGTATACAATAAACATAAGAGAACATTTTAAGATTCCATGACATAAAAGTTATGAAATTATACATACATGCTGTTCAACATGAAAATATAGGTATCATATTGAACAGCAGGATGCAAACATATGGTATTACATGATTATATGGTATTTTTGAAAGGGTGTATTTTGCCTTTGATTACTTTCCTTACTTAAAGGCATTAACAAAATGCAAAAATATGCCAAGACTGTTTAACCCCTAGAGGGCTCAATTTACCCCATCCCTGTGCTCATTATCCCTCTACATCGGGGCATGTTGTGCAGTAGGACTAAGTTTTTTGACAGGTCATTGGTATAAAACTATAATAACTAGAATTTGATAGATACAACAAAAAATATTATTATTTGAATATTATTTTTCATTATTTTAAACAAATGCAATTTTATTTGGCATCAAAATCAACTGTAAAAAGTTGCTCATCATACCTTCTTTTCTATAGAGATAATAAGGCAATGCAATGTGGATGTATTACTCTGGTGACTGTGGAGATGGTGGGTTTAGGACAGTGGTGGGTGGAGATGCTCATTCTCTCCTCACATTGTCCTTGTTTTCACATAGTCATACATTCACCTATTACCACAATGACATGACAAACACACAGCCAAGTGGCCATTTAATTGGCTTTAGTCCATAGGTGGGATGGTACACATGCCACTGATCCAAATCCTGTCAGGCCTTGGAGGGTGTTCAAAGAAAAAAAACAGATGTTTCCACTAATATCTGAAATATAATCGAGCAGGTAAATTTACAGTCCGTTATGGTTGAACTAGAAACTAACTAGCCAACTTGTAAAAAAGCAATAAGTGAGGGATTACTGCCAGATACTTTAAAAAGAAGAAGTACACACATAAAAAAAGCATTCAGTTTACAACACAACCACTGGCCGCCTCTGTGCCCCCTTTGGATAGCCATCCTTGGATCAGGAGCAGAGTTATTAGTCATGGTTTTATCCAATCAGCCATCCTTAATGCTTTTGCTACTGGGCATTACTCTGGAGAGGAAAGATTGTCTTTCATTGTCAGTTTGATTTCAAACTGGAGATTAGTCGTATTCTTTCAGTTGCTTGTGGCACAGACCTATGTGTATTTGTGTATGTGCGTGCTTCTGTGTGTCTAATAATGTTTGCATTTGGGCATACAAACATCTGTGTCGAAATTATTCACTCCGGGAAACCTCCATGAGTTCTTTTTGTGTTACATTCTGTACATATGAAGATTAATATCTGTCAGTCAGACTGTAGCGGTGGGTCATCTCACAGGCAAAACTCTGGTAGTAATTCAGAGACTGCTCAGCATTTTGCTATAAACATGTGTATTTTATATGTGAAATTGGAGACATTAATATTTAAAACCTGACCTTCAAATAATTATAATTCACTTAATTTAGGATCATAAACAAAGAGTTATTCACCACTTAAATCACCATGATAATATACAGTCTATATATTTAAAAAAAGGTTTATTACATTAACGATTTTAGTTAACAACAATGGGCTTGCTGGATAACAATCTGTGAACACAATTTTAGAGCAACATTATAATACATCCGCACTTTCTGTCTCTGAACTCTCTGAACTCCTGAGGACTCAGTTTCATGTATTGAGACTGGGGATAGCTATTTAACATGTTTGAATCAATTTACAGCTGTTCTGAGGGTGTCTTCAAAGTCTCCAAAGACCTTTCTAAACATCTGGATTAAAAAATAATCCAGTCCAGTGAATGACAATAAGAGATTTCCCAAGCTAAGCCTGTGTTTGTGAATCAAAACAAAGAGGGCAACACCATGGCAACATGGTAGATGGATTTTGCATTCATACAGCTAGAAGTGTCTGACATTTATGTAAGCATTATCAGAATAGCCAGAGAAACTGGTAGTTTCCAGTGTGAACTGAAACTATGCTATGCTAATGCAGAAAGGCACAGACTATGTGAGTTAATGTCTTTCTTTGGTGAAATCAGATACTGGAAGCTGGAAATAATAATATGAGAACAGTGTGACTGAACCAAAACAGCATGATTAAGGCCAGAGAGTACAAACAATAGGCTGAAAGATGCTATAAAGAGCTTCAAAGTGGAGGAATAATTTAATATCAGAGTTCCCGAGAAAGACCAGTCTCTCAAGAAACAGAAAAATTAGATATGATTCAAATATTGATTATAGGCCTGCATGTGCGCATGTTTGTGTGTCAATGCAAGTGACCTGACTCCTTTAAGAATCTTTGTATTTGTTTATATAAACAGTTCTACAGCACATGTACTGTATGTACAGGTATTTTTAACTAATCTCCGAATGGAATTACAACTGAGAAAATGGTTTGCTGATGCAGCTTTTATCGTGTTGTAGATTTGTACCTGTGTCTTTAAACTCTCATTTACACTGAGTTAGCCACTCCAATAAAAATGAAGAAGAGTTATCCTTCTGGAAGTGAGAAAAGAAAGAAAATAAACAGGAAGAGGATAAAAAAAAGTGAGACAGAGGTGAGTGGCATAGATAATAATGATTACCACCAAATAACCAAACACTGCACATCTGATCCTAACTGTGGGAGAGACTTGACTAAAGTAGGGGAGACCGGGGATAGTTGTAACGTGGGTCAGTTGTAACACTTCCAATTTCTCCAATCAGGGCTAAGTTTCAAATGATGTGACTCATCCTGTGCATGCCCAATTCAGTTCTGCTATCACATGTGAAAAATCAGCACATTTTGTCAAACACAGACAATTTAACGCGAAAAAAAGTAATTTGTATGCCAAAAAGTAAGTTTTTCTACTTTATTTCAATTTCTAATAGCATTATCTGCTTTGCAGTTAAACTCATCAAACTTAAATTATGTTATTTGTATGTCTATGGGGATATATTCTGTGTAGGTCTTTAGTGCTAATGTTTTAGCCGTTGGCTGTAATGTTAGCTAGTTTAGAGCTATAGGAGTCTGGGTGGGTTGTAACAGCAAAAGTCTGGGTTAGTTGTAACAATAATGCAGATGTTAAACTTACCACACTATTACTTTAACTTATATTAAACAAGTTGGGGCAACGACATCAGCAGAGAGAGGTTCACTGGTCGCTTTTGTATATGCAGTTAATGCCATTGGCAACACAATTCCTCCACTGTTTGTGTTCCCACACATACATTATGCAGACCACTGTGTCAGAGATGGACCAGTAGGAAGTACTGGTAGTGGAAATAAATCAGGATGGGTGCAAGAAACAGATTTCCTCATCTTTCTGAAGCACTTTTCAAACCACACCAAGGTAAGCCATGATAAAAAGTAATGGAATTGCGATGCTGGTGAACAACTACATTTTTTCAGCTTCATTGTTATGTTCAAAATTGGTGCAAGAGTTGTAGGTTATAATGCCCACTGAGCCAATGAGGCCAAACTCAAGGAAGACCAACCAAAATGAATGAAATATTCAGTTGCAGAAAATTCCACAATTTGTCTTTTTTGGGGGGTTGGAATATGTTCAAAATCTAGATTTCTGCATTCTGTCACACACACACACACAGCTACATAAATGGCTCTAAGTGCATTCATGTGTTGAATAAAAAAGATTACATGTTAATGCTTTGTTAGTACCCTTATTTCATTGTGTTACATTTTACCCCAGGATATGTTACAACTAACCCAGACTATGGGGTTAATTGTAACATTTCACTCTTTGTGTTTGAGACCATAGCATGCAATGGGTAATTGTGCTGCAGAGAAAATAGCTGCACTATTTAATAGCAGAGACATGTAAATACTTTGCATTACATTTTGAATCCACTACCTTAAAAGAGCTCCAATTTACAGACAGAAATGTCAAAAATGTTACAACTATCCCCGGTCTCCCCTATCTTACTGTGGCTTCTTTTGTTTATACTGAAGTTTAACATCAATTAACTAATTAACTGATGTTAATAATTAACATCAATCAGCCTAGTGTGCCCAGCTCTGCCGTCAGTGACATGACCCAGTAATATTATAACTGCGAGGGGAGGCTGGTTGGAGGGGCCCACTGTGATTTTTGTTGAGGTCCCCAACAGACTCTGGAGTCGCCACTGAACCCATCCATCCATCAACTTGGATGTAGCAACTGTAAATCAATCAGTCGATCAACTGAGACTAATTGATAATCCGTTTATTCTTTCAGTCACTTTTCTAGGAAGAACTCTAGGTCCAGCGTCCCAAAAATAAAGTTTTTTCCCCCCCAGTTTTCTCTTTTTAATGGCTGAAAACAATTGTTTTCTGTCTTGTGATGTTAACAAATTGCGTGGATATTTGTCCTTTGCTTTTACCAAATCAGAATGGAAAATGAAAATAATTGGCTGATTAATCAGTGATCGGAACGATCGTATCTGCTGTTTCTGACCAACTTTAAAAAGCGTCATCCGATAACATCACCAACTCGATGTCAGTCAAAGCTCGGGCCTGCGGTCTGCTTTTTGAATGAATTTTTCCTTTAAACTCCCTCTTCTCTCTCCTTGAATCATCAAGGAGCATCACTCCTCACAAACGGAACGAATAGACAGCCAAACGCACGCACGCACTCATGTGGCCTCTCTCTGCGCATAATGATTCATCAACCACCGTTTGCTCATGAAACCGTGATTTCGGGTCCGATGAGTTCATTTACGGAGCTGGGTGGTTTGTCGTGGGCCCTCGGATGCCCCCACCCCCACCTCTCTCATCCCGCGTCTCGACGGACCAAACGCTGCTGCTGCAGCATCACCGGCAGCCTCCAAACTGCGTTTTCCCTGCCGCGATGGATCCCTGAGTAAACCGGCGAGCTGCTGTCAGAGAGACACCGCTGTAGCTGCTGTGGGCAAGGACCGACACGCAATGACCGCAAAGAAATGGTGCCATAGGCTCCAACTAAGAGATAAAGAAAGACAATTTTATTTTTTAGCGATGTTATAGGATCGCCTTGTTTACCTTCTCGACAGATAAGCAGCTGGGTGACTGTGATATTACGGCATGTAAGAGCTGGATAACTATTCCTGTGTGACCGACACCCTTCTGCCGCTGATTACAGTGAAATGAAAAAGGTAAGCTTGTTGACACGTTCAGGATTTACATCGGGCGTTGCGGGTTTCAGTGAAGAAAAAAAGAAACAAGAAACAACAAAAAACCTGACAGCTCAAATGGGAGCTCATCAGGCTGCATTGTTGCATCGACAATTCCAGTCTTCTTGAGTTGAAATTGACGATTGATTTGGGTGTTTGGATTAGGTCGATTTTCACCTGTCGAAATATGAGTATTTTTAGCGCAAACAGCCCCGTAAGTAACTTGACATAAATCAATGTAGGTATCATGCCAGCAGCTTGATTTATTGTGAATGTAACAGTTCACCTCAGGATGCCTGGACTACCTGGCTTCAGCCTGCCAAAGCCAAAGTCGGTTTATCCTGGAAGATAGTGGTGCCTGAAATCTTTCTTTCCCCTTTTTAGTCTTATGCGCATGATCTGTGTTTGTCAAAGTTATCAAATCTTTGCTTTCATCATTCCTGCAGGGAGAAACAGCCACTGAATTCAGAGTTTGGAAAGGGAAAAGCATGTCTTTTGAGAACAATTAGGTGAATCTCTAGCTTTTAACTCTGCAGATTTTGAATTAATCAGAACCAAATTTATATATATATATATATATATATATATATATATATATATATATGTATGTATGTATGTATGTATGTATATATATATATATATATATATATATATATATATATATATATATATATATATGTATATGTATGTATGTATATATATATATATATATGGTGGCATTGCTTCTTCTTTTCTTCGCTTGATCTTTAATGAGTAGAAATAAAACCCCATACTAGCAGCAAAAACTCAGGCTATCCTCAAGTTTCATCATTCTCGCTCCTAAAATATTGCAGTTTTTATTATCGAGTATGTGAAAGACATATTTCTAAGGGGCCCTGTCCTCTGGAGGGAGCAGGAACTGCCTGCTAAATTTTTTGTGTGGACAGAAACAAGCTCTCTTCTACTGTAAAGCTGCAGATGAATCCGTGGGGGATGATCAATAGCCAGTTTGTATCAAGGCTTGTGTTTCAGCTGTCATTGTCGAACAGTGGTCTCTACAATTAAAAGCCCATTTTGTTAGTGAAAGACTGATTAATAATTCATCCGCAGCTCAATGGAACCACAAATCTGTGGATGGCACACTGAAGGATGCCTGTGGCTTCACAGTGGCTTCAATCTAGTGCTGTGCAGGCTGGAAGGTTTACACATCACTATATAGGCTGGATGGTAAATACACACTTTACTGTTTGCTGACTTTTAAATGTGCACTGGATTGTTTGCTCTAAGCAGAAAACTAAAAGCATACACACTCAGTGTTGAGCAGTACAAACAAGACATCTCTGGGTATCCAGTGTCAAACAGCTCTGTTGGTGGTGGACTGTAGCCTCTAACTGCGGTGTCAATGTCATATCTGCTGCCAGGGAGCCAACAGCCATGATGATACTGTACCACGGAGTTTGAAGGAAACCCAGCTGGCTCCGGTCCAGGATGGTGGGTGTTTTAAAAACCGGCTTAGTCAGGGCTACTGCAGGGAGTGATTAGAAAAGATAGCATACAGTATCACACACATCAGTGTGACGTCAACAAGACGCAGAGCATTAAAAGTATTTTCACACCAGGACCCGGACGAATCCAGAAACTGAGCCAGAGTTGCAGAATCCATCACACTGAACCCATTGTGTGAATATTTAGAGAGCTGTCATGCAAACTCTCCAGGCATTATTCTTTTTTCTTAAATCTGAAACAATCTCAAAGACGATTATTTGTAGTATCTCCTAGTGAAAGAATGTATTTAAGTGCACGGAGTAGCGTGTAATCTTGAGTTCAACTTGTATGCTACATGAGTGCTTCCATTTTAAGTTATGTAACATTTCTACTCACCCACATTTCAGTAGGAAACATTGTACTTTTTACTCCACTACATTTATTCACTGGTGGAGGAAGTGCTGAAATCTGTTACTCAAGTTAAAGGAGCAGGCTGGAGTGTAGAAATATGCATCCCTATAACTAAAAGTACTGCAATTAATATATATTTCAAGGTAAAAATGTCAAAAAAAACCCCAAATGACTTTTTTTTAAAGAATAAAATAAAATAGTCATTGGTTTGATGCATAAATGGGTAAATATCACCTTAAAGGGGTTGTTCACTCCGAAATCAAACAGATATTTTTTCTGTCACCTGCAGTGGTTTTTCCCATCCACATTTTTCAACGTGTATCAGAGATATGTGCTATAGAAATGTTTGTATTTTTCTTTAAAAAAATCATGATTTAAAAAAACAATCCACAAATCGTGGTGCGAGCAGTTTCCTGTAGGAACATTTTTCTTTCTGCTGTCTCCACTCTCCAGCCAACCAACTATCCAGAAGGAAGCCGTCCACCCGTGATCGCAGACTTGTACTCGAGACAGTGTGACAAGATACAAATATTAATGGCGTTTATTTCTGCTGAGCTGTATTGTTCGCCAGCCTGGCTTGTGTTTTAATAATCTGATAAATGTAGTGGAACAAAAAAGTATCTGGCCCCGAACAGTAGATGTAGAGATACTAATGAGTACTTTCTTAGTTAATAAAGGTAAAGACCAATACACAAAACCAAACCAAAACAGTCGAGTACAAACAATAAAAGCTGGGCCTAACTGCATTTAACAGACACAAAGCAACATTTTTTTTAATCTCTGTTTTGGTCTCTAGCAGCTTAAACATCGAGCAATTAACCTGCTAAATGTGCAGCCAGCTAGTCGCTAATCATCAGTTTTCTGTTGCAGAAGAAATGATGTTAGATAATCTTTTAACCTGAAAATAGTTGTCTGCTGTTGCTGAAAGTGTCTGGGAGTAAGAGAGGTGGGAGTAAATCAAAAATGAAGTTGTGGACAGGGAGCTTCGCCTCACTGTAGAGCTACATAAAACAGTGGGAGCCTGGAAGCAAATGGAGGCGATAATTCTCTCCAGTCTCTTTTGCTTACAGTTCATAAGGTTTCCTGAAGTATGACTGGCCGTGCTGGTCATTACCTGTATCATCAGAAGAGACAGAAATATCATATAGCATTGGCCTAAAAAGCATTTCAATGCACAAGGAAAACAATGTTTTCTTATTTTGTCTCCTTTGCTATTCATTTGGCTGGATTTCCTCCTCTCTCATCTCACTCTAGATTATCAGCTGTATGTGGTGGGAGTAAGGTCAGGTGACAGAAACAACAAGTTAAATACAGTATAGCAGCTTCACCAGCCTTTATGTCGCACTGTTATATTGACTGATGTAGTACTATAACTGATAGCAATATAGTTTGCTGAATTTAATATGTCTGTTGTTATTAAAACTAATGTTTGAGGTAGCCTATTGATGCTATTTGTTCCACATTTTTAATGTCAGTAAAGGCAAGCCTGTAAAGGGAAAATGCACTCACTGGACCTGAATTCTAGAAATGGATAAATTTGGAGTTTAGATACAGAAATGGACTACATTTAGACTGTTTTAAGCTATATAATCAAGACAATCTTAGTGAAAAGTTACTTATCTGTTCGCTGTAACCTCATCAAAATGAAGTTACTGAGAGACTTTTTAAAAATTTTGTTTACTTGATCCATTTCAACATGGCAACCTATACCAAGTGCAGTCATAAAGTTATATCACTCCACCAGACAGCCATACCTGATTTACAATTGGCTCAAGTTTACTTCAGGTTGTTTTCTTATTCACATCTGGACCGTTTTGAACACAGCTGCTATTTTTTAGATTGCTCAGAAGAGGTCCCATTCTGTCCCCTTGCACTTTTGTGAGCTTCTCCGGCGTGTCAAATTAATGATTGTTCAGTTTGAGTAACAGAATGAAGTCTCATGGAGGCAAATCTGCTAAACAGCGAGTGAAGATTGTATTTAGCAGCTTCATATTTTGTTGGGGTTTGTTGAGGTAGCTTAAGTTTGGTTTGGTTTTTTTGGCTGCTTTTGTGCATGCTGTGGAACTGAACACATGGCATCATATTTTTTTAACATAAAAATTTATATGGGCGTCATTGTAGATGGCATGATATATGACAACCCGTAGTTTGGACCCAGCTCTTATCACCAGCGATGATCCTCAGCATGTGGGACCAGTTAGAAACACAAGCTGATCTTTTGCCCTTCTACAAGTTTGAGGTCCACAATGAAAGTGGCTAGAATGGAAATTCTCTCCTTGGAAATCTTTGCTTATACTATTTAGTAAAAAGGCAGGGATTCATGAAATCTTCAAGGTGAATTCTGTGTGAAGTCTGTATGTTCTCCCCGGACCTACTTGGGCTCTCTCCCAGTACTCTGGCTTCCTCCCACATTCCCAAGGCATGCATGTTAGTTTAACTGATAATTAATTGGCTGTAGGTGTGACTGTGTGTGAATAGTTGTCTGTCTCTCTGTGTTAGCCCAGCAATAGACTGTCAACTTGTCCAAAACGTACCCCACCACTCACCTAAAGGTAGCTGGGATACACTCCAGGCCCCCTCTTTGATCCTAAACTGGATCAGCAGTTAAGATAATGGAGTTTTTGTTAACATTTTGATGGGTAAAAAACAGTCAGACTGATGGATGGAAATCATTTGATTGAATATACCTTGAGTACAAAAAAAATCCTCATTGAAAAAAAACTCCCAAAAACAGACATGGATAAAATAAGAATTCAAAAATGTTCTTAAATGAGACCCGTTGTGTTTGCTGTCTGACCGGTAGAAGAAATCCCATACAGTATTTCAAGCTGTTGTTTCTTTGTATTTACCATAGCAACAAGCCACCGGTGTAACTTCGGTTCATGCAGAAGAATGGCGCTCTCAAGCCAGCCATGTGTACAGTTCCTTCTTATCATTGATGAAGTGTCTTAGTGCTCCATCTGTTCAGCTATTGTCTCATCATCACCCTCTTAAATTTGTTGAGAAAGACGGCTCAAATTAAGAGCAAAGATGGCGTGATTTCAGCTCCGAGGAGAGTCGCTCATCTCATTCTGTATGTCCGAAACAGAGAGAGATTTTATGACCTTGGTAATGCTTCTCTCGGTCCATCTCACACAGGAGCCGATGAAGCGGCTGAAGGTGATTAAAGTCTGCCTCCATTGATGGTCCTCTGTGCTGCTGAGTCAGTGACCTTTCCTGCCATCGGGTCACTGTGCTCAAATAGCTCCTCTGCTTTCCTCTCCCTGTCTCCTACCCTCTTATCCCTCTTATCCTGTTCGCTTCCTTTGTGCCCTCTTCTGTTTAGCGGCTTGTTTCACGCAGCAAAAACAACCCCCAAGGACAAATCAAATGAAATGATAAACATTCCGCTACATCGCACCGAAAAAGCTCTCTTTCCTCGGCATACTTCAACTGTCTTTCAGCGTTCGTCAAATTCAAGTTGAAACATCTCATACTTTCCGCTTCTTGCGAGCCCCAAAAATAGAAATAACCGTTTTACAGTATGCCCCTGACAAGTGTCTTGTTATCTTCCTGCATGTGTCATTTTACAATAAGTCCCTGCCTGGGCTGCGTCACTGAATGGATCCTCTGACACAAATTTGCATGTTATGCTTAACGTTTTTCACCAGGGACAATTTATCAGAATGCAGCAATTAATGAGTCTGTGTCCCCTGGTGATTAATTATGTCTCATGTGTCCACAGCAGAGACAATCCCAGGAACAGTTGTTTGTTCAGGCCAATGTGTGTGCATTTTATTTTTTGATTTTTTTATGTGAAAAACTGTTTTCTTGGTGTTGAACAAACATTTACTTTGCTTTTTCTTGCACGACCAGTTTGCAGCTGGATCCAAATAAAAGCTAACAGACAAGGACAATTGACAAACCGTGATCGAGAGACGTCTTCTGTGTGAAAGGTAGAAGCAATACTGTAGGAGACAGAGAACAGGAATAATGCAGGGTGACATTCAAAGCTCAGGGATATTTTGTTTTGCAACTACAAAGAGAATTTCTTCATTCTTCGCTTGCATTTCTGGGGCAGCTCTCGATGATTGTGTCTGTGGGTGGTTTTGTGTATGTAAAAATACTTTTTTGGATGAGGACTGAGCTCACGGGTATTCATTGTAATATCCACTGCCCTTGAATCAGAAGTCAGCTTTAATTACTTCTTTGTAAACATAAGAAAACTGGTGTTCAAAACAGATTTTGCCTTTTGGAAACCTGCTACCCTCCAGCAGGTCCAAACCAAATGCATAAATTCACTTACATATTCCAGAGAACAGTGTGATAACAAATGCTCATCATGCTCTAATGTGTTGCTGGACAACATTGTGGTAAACAAACACAAGCATGCAGAAAAAGTGTTAGTTGCATTATCCGGGGAAAGATCCACTCCTACCTTAAAATGCCTGCAGCAAGATTTGTTTGCTTTAAAGCCAGTGTTAAATTGATAGAACTATTATTAACTTGCTTTACTAGTATACAATTGTTTGGGCCTTGATATTCATTTTACTGCAAAACAGTGGACAGACAGTGAGCTTAATAGGGAGCCAGAGAGCAGATCTAAGCCCTCTGCAGATTAACACTATGGGTTGCCTGCCTTCTGGCTCTTGCCGCCAATTACATTCACTCAAACCGAGACCTGACCCCGGGTGTGTGCTTGTGTCACAGCCTTGGCCCTCGGCACCATATGGACATGGCATTGCATGTTATCACGTGTGTTGCTAGCACTGCATCTCATCACCTCAACACAAGATTATTTTGACCTTTTGGCATGCATGGCTTCCCCTGATTTCATGCATGCAGCATCAGGGTCCGAGTGTGAATAGAGATAATTAACACTTCTGACCAGGACTGATCTCTGCAGCATCTTTTTAAAACGTAACAATTAAGAATGCTTGCTGAAATAAATACTCGACTGGACTCGAATTTATTCAACGAGATACTAGAGATGAAAAATTCATTGCTGATGCCAAGCTGCAACTGTTTTGTTTATGGTCTATTAGTGATAAGAAGAAAAATGGAGCCTCTATTCTTTGTGAAATTTAGACATCAAATCACCTATTCTGCAGCAAAGTTTTGCTTAAGTTAGAATCATTTAGTCCTGGTGAATGTGGTGACACTTATGGTGACAGCAAACACTTACCCCGAGAGCACACTGGGTGCATGTCTGTGTTGTCACGTCTCAGACGAGGTTCGTTCCGTTCTTTGCACGATTTCAAATTACACTTGGAGCGTTTCAGAAGCGTTTGGTCTGTAGGAGATTCTTTGTGCTGTTTCTGTTCTGACATCCTGCTCTCCTCGTCTGCTGTTTGGGCAAAAATACAAAAGAAGGAAAGCATTTGTGTACAGTGCAACCAAATAAGCATACAGTACATCGTTTAAGCGCAGAAGTCGGTCATAAAATAATTTCAAACATGATCAGGTTTGCAGATTCATGCATGTGTGCATGCATGATTTGCATGCACACAGTACAGTTTTTTTCCCCACACAACAGCTAAACACAGTGAGGTTGGAGGTGTGCAGCCTCTTGCCTGCAGCTTTTTTAGCAGCTCATTGTGGCTGTCCATTTTGTTTCACGACACTCTTTCGAAAATTAGAGTGTATCGATTCATGGACTAATGCCACAAATGATTGTTGTCTTGCTTCGTACATACACTTCTGGCAAATGATCACGGTCACCCTGTTTTTGACAGCTGAGTGCTTTTTAATGTGATCCAGGAACAGTTTTTGGTCCACCGCACAATGCATGACGTAAAGAGAGGCTAACTAATAAGGCTGTTATCAGGGAGATTTAATTCTGCTAGATCACATGTAGATATTATTAAGTTTCCCTTTGTTTAGGTAGGTTATCTTGTTGTAGTGCTGGGAGGGATGATAGACTGCTGCTACTGTGCCAGTCAAAGCTGCTATACAAAGGGACTTCCAGTTGATAGTGAATATTTACGTTCTCTTTCTGTAATTATTACCGTTAGAAAACAAATGGTAAGGTTACGGCGCCTTAAAAAAGCCATTTATTTCCACCTGTTTTTTTTTTATCTGATTTTATATATTGTTGAAAAAATTATTTTAAGATTTTAAGAAGTTCAAAGTGAATGAGCTTAACTGTAGATGTGTCTACCTTCCAAAAAAGATTTGGACTTCCAAAACTAGCATAGAGCTAGTTCCACTGGGTTTATATTTGGATCATTTTGAAATATTTCCAAGTATATATTTTTATAAAGTTATCATGTATAAGAACGGCATGCAAACTTTAGTCTACTACATAAAAGTCAAACATGTTACACACCAAACCAACACTCCAACCTCCTGCACTGTTGCTGAAAGCAAATACTGCATGTTGACCGTAGAGCATATACTCTTAATTTTGGCCATTAAACATAAGAAAAACATTGTTTTTCCCTCTAAACTGGACCAAATAAATTCAAAAAACAAAACTTCTTTATGCTCTTGTAATTAGCCATTCCCACCCACACGAATCAGGACAGATTGTTATGGTGTTTAAACAAAATCGAGGTCTTTCTGTGTTCAAAACACTCTTATTATTAGGTTTGTAATTGTATAATTCTGTTTCTCAAGGAGCTCGTCGACCTTTAATATGTTAATATGTCTCCGCTGCAAAGGCAGCCAACAATATCCAAATGGTAATAAATTATTTACCCCTCCAAAAAACACTGGCACGTATAAGAGTTTCACATGGAGGCTGCGCACAATGTGCGTTTCCCACACCATAACTGTACAGAGGCTGCATCAAGCCAGACAGAAAACATTACATCATTCCAAGTAATAGTTTCTGTCCACATAAGTGATAATGTGTGCACTTTCACTGGCACACACGTTCTCATTTAGGCAAAGGGTTTCAGGAAGGAATACTGCAGCCTTTTGTGTGATGCAGATTAAACTAAGCTCAAGTTGGAGACTGGGAAATCACACCGTGGCTTTGCTTTGGCTTAATCCTGCCTGTGCATGGTGTCAAGATTTTGAATAATAACGTTAAGTCACTCCCACAGCTTGAGATATAACAGAAAAGTTAGAAAACTGTAGCCATATCAGAACTCAAAGTGCAAAGCAGTCAACAATTAAACATGTGACAACCGTGTCAGCTGGAATTCACATTACAGCCTTCTGATAATTTGTTTAGCCAAAAATGTTTTAGTGGAACGTTCCTACCAACCAAATAATGCAGAGACGCAATGTTTTAGCGTCATGTGCAAGTCGTAGCTGGATGATGGTCGATATAATGTGCAGAACTGGGGCGACAACACTGTTGTTTGCATTGTGAGTTCCATAATTGTTCAGTTTAGGCAACAATCAATGATAGGTTTGATAATTTGTGATAATCTTTTTAAAAATGTAACATCTTTACATCTACTGTATCACCACCACACCACTAAAGTGGTGTACATAAACATGTATTGGGCAATTTATTTTGTTTTTTCCAGGGAAAAATGAGTCACAGTAATGATGTAGAGGTCTCAAAAACTTATAAAAGCCGATGGCATTACGGTGAAATAGTTGATAGCCTCTTTTAAATCAGTGGATTGCTATCTGGGTACGTGACATAGGGGAAAATTTCATGAAAAGGGGTTGATTTATAACCAGATCTAAACCCACAAGCAACCTTGAATAGGTCAGTGGTAGCCATTAAATAATCCTGTTTTAGTCTTCCTCTTTTATTTTATAGGCTGATATCGAAGGGAAAAGGTATATGGCGTTAAACGTGCTGTGTACATGGTTGATGTGAACATGTTGTGACTTCAGACTTACTCAGGTCCTATATGCTAGTTACTGCTATTCATAATTTGTCCATGTTCTTTACTTTAGACTACATGGGATTTTTTGAACCCATAGTAAAGCATTGACTTTCAGAAACCTGTATTTTCTTACCACAGGGCTGGTTCATCAGAGCCTTTCTGCTGAAAACAGCTGCCTGTTGTGGCTGAGAAATGATGTAATGTGAGCAGAGATGGTGAAATGAAAACAAATGAGTTAGAGGATATAAAGCTCCGCAGAGAAACTTTATTTGTACATTCGTCATTATAAGCTAGCACTTCAGTGATTATGAACATAATGAGGAAATGTGTCTCTAATTATTTTGATGAAAATTAACCAGCTGGCTTTAGGCTGCTCTAAATACATTTAAATACATTTTCTTTTACAAATTAGTCATATAATACTTCCATTTAGTTAAACGACATGAAAAATCCCTTTTAATTGTTTTCGTGCATTTACTTAGCAGGTTTCTGTGTGTCTGGCTGCACTTCGTTTACTACTTTCAAAACGTAGACCTACTTTGGGTCTGGAGAGACGTAAACGCACCCGCACTGCCCGTTTGCTGTCAAGGCCGCAAAGAGTCAAGAACAACATTCAACCTTGTGACATTACACACCTGCATCCCCTCAACCCACACATGCACACACACTCACGTAAACTTTGACTGTAGCTGGAAGGAGTGATTGTGCGCTGTGTCATCCTCAGCAGTGAGGCAATTTGAAGCCTGTCTCCCTTTTTCACAGATAGATGCAACACGTCTCCCAGGATTGCTGAATACAAACACACTTCTGATCACTCATCCTCACTCTAACCTTGAAGCTAAACAGAAGGGTTTATCACATGACACGAGGTGCGCTACTACATTTTTGCTGTATTAGAGCTCTGCTACATTGAATCCTGCTGTTGTCCTGAATCCTGCAAGTGTATTTATCTCACCTATGTACCAAGTTACAACGCTGCCAGTACCAAACCTATATAAATAGAAGCAGCATTTTCCCAGGTCTACCAACGAATGGCAGCCTGAAAGTGTTTAAGTGTATTATTAGTGTATTCCATCCTTTCTTTAATTTTTAAAGGGTATAAATCCTCCTAAACTAAGCTGATACCATATCTAGTGTTCCCTGTTTTATCTTAGAACTGCAAGAGATTTGCATGACAATGTGGTCACGTCTTCACACTATTAAACTTAACAAGAGCATTAGCGCATGTGACAGCTGCCCTCGTTTCTCTGCGTCAGTATATATTATTTATCGTGCATTCATGGGCATTCGCACTCATTGCGCAAAGTGGAGCTTGCAGCACTCCAAGTCACATGAATAATTGTTAAAACACAGTTATGTGGGATCTTGTCATAATAGCGGTACATATTCATTATGTCATGACCGTCTGTTCATATAGAGAGTATAGCGCAATATGTACTAGATAAGTATTGGAGCAAACATATTTGAGTAGCAGTCTATCAATTGATTATCGCGGGCTAATGGACGGCAGTGATGTGTTTTCACTAATTTCATTGGATTTAGGGAGAAAATGTGTGATGTCATAGAGACACTTGTGTTGCTCTGTCACTGCGGCAGGATTAACAACACGGGCAAAGAACTGACTTCTGCAGTTCCTCTGCTGTCTTGTGTTTGTGCATATCTAAAACTCACAGTCGCCGCAGCAGGCTGTCTGAATTGCTTATGTTTCTTGAACATGGCTTGACCTCTTGTTTCACTTTTATCCTTGTATGTGGGGCGTCAACTGATGGACAGGTCACCCTGAGCTCGATGTTTTAAATCCCTGTCGTGCTAACTGTAAAACACCAGGAACAGCAGAACAGCAGCAGGGAGGCAGCTGCGCCTTGAGACTGCCAGGTAATGGGGCAGCAAGAGGCTCCTGAGCCTCACAGGAGGCTAGAGGGCAAATCCTGGATGACTTGGAGATATATGGCAGAATCAGTCTTTCCCATGGGGATCCCGTCTGGAAGCACGACTGTGATGTAGGTCTTGGATAAAGGAGTTGTCTCAGACCTCCTCTTGAATGCTGCACATCTCTGTAGCTTAAACTTACAGAACTGACAGCTGAGCATTAGGAAGTGACTAATGTCAGAACCCGGATTTGCCACCTGCTTGGAGAACATCTGTCTGTCATCACAAGGCGATCTCACTCCATTAATCTATTGGATATGCTAATGAATTTCTTGTGGAGAGTTGCAAGGATTCCCAAAGGTCACTGTGTACTCTTATGCATTACCTTTCCCTTCCATGCAATGCTCCATCCTTTAGCTTCATTTGTATATCACATAGAAGTACACAGTAGCAGTAAGCAACCCTGGCTCCTGCTGTCCTTAGGCATTGTTTGTTGCTGTCATGGAAGCATTTTGTTAATTTTTCAATTAGCCCTCTTTGTATTTGTGATCATTTGTAGTATTTGTGAGTAAAAATCTATCTAACTATATCTATATCTGCATATAGATATTTATATGTAGATATCTGTGTTTGTAAACAATGACTGATGCAGGGAATAGGAAGTCTTGAACCGCATATCCTTTATTTGCCACAAAGATATCCTGACTATAACAGAAGCCTTGAAAAAACAGCAGATGGGATCCCAGATAGCTACAACTTTTTTGCCTCATGCTTTACTTGAGTAAACTCAGCTGTGACAAAAAAAAAAGGTCCAAATGAGATTTGGCACATTTGGCCTAGCATCAGTTGCTGTAGGTAGGTCAGCAATAGCTGAAACAAAAAAAATAGTAGAAAGTGTCTGTAGCATTGCTAAAGAGTCTGGATGTCTGACTTTTAAGTGTTTTCTTCTTTCTCTATTGCTTTTGTTTTGTTTAAAACCCCTCCCTGATCACCTGAACCAAATGCCAAATATCTCCATTGGTGTGTTTTCTTTGTTGACAAATAGCACCTTGTCTTCTTGGTGCCACTATACATATTGTCGCTACAGTCCAATATATTTAACGATAACATTTTAATTCCATTCAGTTCAATATGATTTATACAGCGCCAAATCACAACAACAGTCACCGCAAGGTGCTTAATGTGGTAAGGTAAAGATCCTACAATTATGCAGAGAAACCAAAACAATCAGATGAGCCCCTATGAGCGAGCACTTTGGTGACAGTGGGAAAGAAAAAATTCCCTTTTAACAGGAAGAAACCTTCGTCAGAACCAGGCTCATCATCTGCTGCGACCGGTTGGGGATGAGAGGAGGGAGACAGGATGAAAAACAGGCTGTGGAAGAGAGCCAGAGATTAATAATAACTAATGATCAAATGCAGAGTGGTGTATACACACATGGTGAGGGAAGAGGTCCATCCATCCAATTTCTTATGACCAGGAGGGTGAAGCCTATCAAGTTTATAGTTAACGAAAACTAAATTGCGCCTCATTTTCATTGTTCAATGTTTCATTGCTACAATGACAATAAAGATTCTGAATCTTGCTATGAGGCCACAGTGCCAGTACTTAAAAAAGTGAGTACTTAAAGCGCTTTCTACTACAAGTCTCATTCACCCAATTACACCCACACACAGCACATAAATATAAATATTTTACCATTTTTATATATTAGCCATTTTTAAACTCCAAAATCACATTTCATGCAGTAGAATGCAAGATATTAAGTTCATTTGAGACACACAGTTTATACAATTTATAAACAATCTGTTCCATTGCATTGCTGTACTACTGTTTTCGGAGCCTGGTCTCAGTACATGTGCTTCAGCGTTTGACAAAGAAGACTTTTAATACGTCAAATAAGCCATGACGTTAACTGAATTCTGACTTTGTTTGTCTTGTTTGTTGTGCTGTAGAAGCAACGACATCATCTCTATATCAAATCCAGCTTGTTTGACAAAAAGGAAATATGGAAATTTAACTTCAGCAGTCGGTAATGAGATTTTAAAAACGTAAAGCTGAACATTGTAATATAGCAGACAGTCTGTTCTCAGTCTGCTGTTCTTAAACTAATTAACCAACAGTGGTTGGTGTTTCCACTGTGAGATCAATGCTTGGTCCTTGTTGGGGCTGTTGTGAACGGTTAGTGTGCAGTAGTGTGTCAAAATGTTTCGAAGGTTGAGAGGTTTGAGATGGAGAAGAGAGAGCAAGTAACTTTCTTCTTTAAATGGTGGAGAGAAGGTTTTTTCAAATGCTCTCTGGAAGCTGTGTGATTGTTTCTGCCTGTTCCTCCTGCATATGCTTGGTCACTGCGCTGTGTAGAGTCTCATTAGTATGGATGTCAGCGCCTCTCCTTCAGCTGAACCTGCCATGCCACTACAGTAGTAGAGCTGCCTGCCTGCCTGCCTGCCGCATTGTCCCTGGATGGCCGATGTGAGGCTGCCAGCTCTGTCTCCTCCCAAGGATGACTGAAATGTGGGCGAGCGTCAGAAGCTGAATGTCATGATTCAATCAAAGGCGATGTCTGTGCCTGGATGTACAGAACAGGAATTCATGTTTCATATGGCTGTATAAAGAGAAGGGTACATATAAGAAGGCACTGTCATTGCTAAAGGCGAGCAATAAGTCTGCTTAAGAACAAAAAATTACAGCTGAGGTAAGACTGGGGAAATGGCTGTTTGGTGATACTGATTCAGCCTACAGAGCTTCTGTATTTAGGTTGCACTGCAAGCATCAAGCAGCCCATCAAGTATTCATCTCTGGATTTAGGCTGTCATGGCAGTTTCTGTAGCTTGGTGTGATACCTGACTAACTTGATTATGTTGTGATCAGGGATTTGTTCTTCTAGTCATTAAAAATATTCCTTTATGACTGACTGTATGATTGGGCTTCTTATCATGCTGCAGAATAAATTTGGGGCTGATTAGAGGCATTACTGAATATACTGGTTAATAGAAAAGGATCAAAACATTTAAAGTGTCCAAAAGCTTTGCACAGCACTGTATTTGTAGCAGTTATTTCGTTTTTCTTGGAAAAGGTTTCAGATCGTCTTGGATTTACGTAGTTGACAGCCTGGCTTATTGTTTATTTACTTTGACACTTCTGGCTGTAGCTCTTTCGTCTTGCGTAGAGACATCACAGGTGGTGATGTTCAGTACAGGCCAAGGACAGAACTGACATTGAGGGGAAAAACATATGACACTTCCAATATCTTTCTTGAAACAAAACAGATGTTTGTGAGTCAGGGTAAGCCTTTGGATGTAGGAAATGTGTGAAACTGAGACTTCTGCAGCACAAGCAAAGAAGAATCAAATGAGCCAAGAAAATATAAAACCAGAGATCACAGATTTAAAAGGTACCAGGGTAAGATGAGCAATGGTAAGACAGAGAATATCTACAGAAATGTGCCCCACGTGACATTAAGCCAGGACGAGGCAGCTGTGCACAAAGGTGAGGTTCTCCCTTGTCTTTACAAAAGCTGCTGCAGGCTACGAGGAAAGCTTACCCACGACTCAAATGGACTAAACACAAACATGAATATTTGGGAAATACGCTAATTCCACTTTAAGTGTCATAATGAGAGAAAGAAGCGCTATATACGTTACTCATGGCAATATGTTAAATATGAAGCTACAGCCACTAGATAGTTAGGTTAGCTCAGCTTAGCCCAGTGGTGTCCAAACCCAGGCCTCGAGGGCCAGTGTCCTGCAGGTTTTAGATGTGTCCTTGATCCATCACAGCTGATTTAAATGGTTCTCCAGAGGCCTGGTAATAAACTAATCTTTTGATTCAGGTGTGCAGACCCAGGGTGAGATCTAAAACCTGCAGGACACCGGCCCTCGAGGCCTGGAGTTGGCCAAGCCTGGCTTAGCCTATCTTTGCATAAAAACTGGAAAACGGAGGAAATAGCCAGCTTGGTTCTTTACAAAGGTAGCATGAGTTGTTCAGAATCACAACTACAGTCGGTGGTATTTTGAAAATTACAAATGGTTTTTATCTAGGCTGTTAACAAGATAACAAGATTCCAGGAGTTCACTGCACACAACCATTTTCTTTGTTTATGGATTATAGAAATAAATAATTGATGTGGAAGCTTTACAGACTGATTTTCTGGGTTTTTCATGTTTCATTAGCTGTTGCTTGTTTGTTACTGTGTAACTAGCTGTCACTTTTTAAATTGTTCTACTTTTGTTAAGACTTTTTATTATAGGCTATCTAGCCAATTTGACTGACAGATGGGTACTAGCAAAGAGCAGTACATGCTCTATAGCTGTTTGCAAGGCCTCGCTTCAGCTAATTCAACTCACAGAACTGCACCTCTCTCATACTTACAAATACCACAGCTTGCTGTGTGGTTAGTTGCTCTAACAGCATGTCCAGGAAGTCAGTTTGGATGACAGGTATTCTAGTTCAATTACTTAACTAATAAATTAGCAATCCATCTGTGTTCTGCGTTGCATGCATAAAGTCTGGGGAAGCTAGCTTTAACTCATGACTTAGGACTCCTCATCTAATATGGTTAATTCTGGGCCCCAAGAAATCAAGATGCCAAAATCAAGGCTTTGAAATTAGTTTTCACAAACCAATGGGATGTCACAGTGACTGTGTTTGTCTTTTATATAGGCTACAGTACATGCTTGAAAACCTCCAGAAGACTTGAGCCTTGACTTGGACTTCATGACCAAAACTTTAGCACTATTTCACAGAAAACTCAGCCTCAACCTGGTGGGCTTTTAAGTCTTTTACATTTTCTTGTCCCAGTGTTCAAACCATTAAATCCAAGTGATGTTTATACTGATCATGAATGACGGGAAGGAATGACTGCATAAGTGTAAAAAAACTACCCAAGAGATGTTTATGTATTCCCATCTCTGTGCACCCATGGCCATTGTCCTATGTTCCACGTCAAGGCCAGAGGATAAATCCTCCTCCTCTCACTTTGTGCTGCTTCGTCATCACTCCTGGCCTTCAGTCAATCGGTGTGACGATGAGATGAAACTGCACTGCCTTCACAAAGTCACCTGATTATACAATATTCTGTTTTTAGCCTTCACAGCGTCACCTCATCTATTCACATACCGCCGTGCTTCAAAACGCTTCCAGGAACCAGAGATGAAACTTTTTATTATTAGAGCTGTACTTTGAGGTCCATTGATGTAGGCTAATATTACATAAATTTGTTCACAATGCTGGGCTTTGTTGAGCTGTGATTGCACCGGGGTCCTGCTGCGTGTGCTTTGCCATTTCCCACTAAATCTAACTTTTAAGACGTTGCATTTCAGTCGTCATGGTTTCTTAGCTTCCCCTCGCACCTGCTGCATGCAACGCACGCCACAGGAGTGAGAGTTTTTCCAGGCATGACTCAGAGACAGTGACACCCTCGCCCATAACACTTTTCCTCCTCATGTGCTCACAGTAAGACATATTGACATGTTGTCTCAGTCTTTTTGATAATGCATTTGGTCCTGCTAGATAAGAGGCCCATACATCAAGCTGTCACAGGTCTGTCGAGCAGCAGCCTCACCTCATCACTTATATTCTCCCTTTCATTCTGTACACTTTGACTGCGGTACACTCCCACACATTTCTGCTTACCTACTTTTATTTTTCACTCTTTTCTGGGAGCTTTTAATTCTAAAATAACCTTTTCTATAATTTCTTTCTTCATTGTGCCTTCATTAGTAGCCATTCCTTTCTTTTAAAGGGACAGTTCAGCTCAGAGTAAAATCCACATATTTTTCCTCTGGCCTGTAGTGCTAGTAATCCATCTCGATTGCTTTGGTGTGAGCTGCCCAGATTTGGAGATATTGGCTGTAGAAATGTCTTCCTTTTCTTGAGTGTAATCGAACCAGATGGTGAGATGGTATTTTGATTGTGGTGCTTCAAGTGCAAAAAAAAAAAAAAAAAATGAAAAGAAAATTGTTTAAAAAAAAAGAAAAAAAAGTCTCTTTCCAATAAAGATGACCCAGTTTCTTCAGATAAATAAATAAATCAATTTAGAGATTTTAGAGATTAACATGTGTGCAGGAAATACTTTCTTTTGCCTATATCCACCAGACTAAAGAAGATTGGAGCTAGTTTACATTACAGCTCAGCTGGGGGGTTGTTTTGGTTTCAGAAGATGACCATATCTGCAGCTGATATGTCCAAAGCTGAGCAGAATAATAGAAATGAATAAAAATCACAACAGGTTAGAGGTAATATACTTTTTTAGATGAACTGGCCCTTTAACTGTCCTGCATTTCTGACACCAAGAGCATTTGAATTGGGCTCCTTGACTCCTTCCCTCCTCCTTTTATTTCACGGCAAGTATAAATGTGAGTTTTGATAAACAAAAAAGTAACGCCTCACTTGAAAGCAAGAAGAGTGGGAAAAAGTAAACAGCTGATGGAAAATGTATTTAAAAATTAGGAAGGCTCGGGTTTGATATTAGAGGAGTGAGCAGCTCCTGAGGGTAAACAGGGCAGAACAGGCTCATTTATCACAAAGCGAAGCCTTAAAGGCAGAACTTAGCCTAACAGGTGAGAGGAAATGTCAGCGAAACCGATGGCGGCTGAGATATATGCAGGAGCTCGTTGGTGGTGTTAGCAATTAATTTTTTGTTCATATACTCGACAATCATTCATCAATTTAAATTATGCTGCCAATCTTGTTGCTGATGAGAATCAACATGGTGAAAGGCACAGATCAATCTCTTTTGCTAAACCCAACCAGTTAATGTCCAGTAACGAGCCGCTCCTCATTCCCCCAGCACCAAATAGACCCATTTGTCCCAGTGCTGAGTCTGGTGACCCAGTGTTTGTGTTTTTGGTTTGATATTGTTTGATTATCGTTATTCATGGTTTTGGTTATCTTTATTTCTTAGTGATCTTAGTTCTTCCTCCCTCAGTGTTTATCTTAGCTTGTGTATAGTCTCTGTTCCCGCGTCTACTCTGTGCTTTTCCTGTGTTCCACATTTTATGTCTAGTCACCCTTGTCTCTATGTTCCCTATGTCTCCCCAGTCACTGTGTTAAGCTTGCATGTCTGGAGTCTGAGTTTCGATCTGTGTGTTTCCTGTTTTATTTTGATAGATCCGTTGGGTCGTACATCCTGCCTGTCACAGCACAAACCACGACACCACTTCCATTTTGTCAAGCTCATTCCTTTCTCAGCGAAATGTTCATATTGTCCTTGGTCTCTGTTCGGCTCTTGCTCCCAAATTTACAGATATAGATTGCTGGCCAGGATCCCTTGGCATCACATTTTAATGTGCTGGGTACTTTTATGCATAATTTGTCAAGGTGCAGGACAGAGGCTGTAAATGAGTGTAATGTACACCAGTCAAAAGTTTGGACACACCTTCTCATTTAATGATTTTTCTTTATTTTCATGACGATTTACATTGTAGATTCTCACTGAAGCCAAACTTCAACTGTCAAACAGGTGGCATTATTTTAAACTCCTGAATACTTTGGTATACAGAGGAGTTCATGGCTGACTCAGGCACTGCCAGGAACCCAATTCCTCTGCCTTCAAAACAAGCCCATTACTCCTCCGCTGACATTTGGTTTGCTGTGTTTGGTTTTCCACTATAGAAAGAAAACCAAATGTCCTTTGGTTACAGAAGTCTTGTCTTTTATTCAGAAACAGCTTTGCACGCCTAAACTGTGCTGCCATGTTCTGCCATGAACTTTAACATTTAACATGCTAACTCAGGCCTGTACACTCTGAGATGTAACTCTTTGGTTTTCTGCAGTTTCTTTGCGCATTGCACGATCGTGTGTTGAATTTGCAGGGACATTCACTCCTGGGAAGATTTGCAACTTTCCTGGATGTTTTTCACTTATGATTTAATGGACGACCTCAGATCCTTTGACCTTATAACCATTCCCAGACTGGTGTGCAGCATTAATTACTCTTCTAAGATCATTCCTGATGTCTTTTCTCCGTGGCATCGTGTTAACACACAAATGAAGGCTCCAGACCTTCCACCTGCTAAAACGTCTGCTTTTATAGAGGTGTTCACTCTTTGTGGTGATCGGTTAAGCATGTACATCTAATTGGCAGCACTGTGTCTGTTACTTACCCTTTAATTTCTATGGAATGGTGTACTCAGTTTTTCAAAAGACAGCATAGATGTGCAGTGAAAACTTTCTTTTTCACGTGTCTGTAGTTATCATTAAAATGTTTGTTTTCTTGCTGTAAATGAGAAACAAATCTTTGATTTGTTCAGTGTTTCAGAGGATGACACCTCTGCCACTGTTGGCACTGGCAGTTTTATCTGTAAATCTCCTTGAAGCTACACCTTGATTTAGCTCCTGTAAGCTTTTTACTTTAATAGGCCACACGTTGGAAAAACGCACATGTGAATAAACTCTCCAGAACTGATAACAGTTGTTTCTGTAGCTATTTTTTAAATATTTTTTATTTTAGGACAAATCCTCTATTGATTGGGCCTTTCTTGTTCTGAGATCAAGGCCTTTCCTCCAGCTCAAAATGTGGTCAGGATTTTCATTCAACATTTCAAAGTGTTCTCAGGGCACTCTGGCACCAAAAATGCTGATCCCTGGTTCTGAGTGATGTATCCTTGAACAAAACAACTGTACTTTTGCATTATTTATGTGCTTGGTGTTTGGTATGCTAATAGTGAACATTATTTTATTCCTCCAATGACATACAGCTGCTCTCATCCTGGTGGTACACAGCCCCAGCTGACCAAGACCATCAGCGACACTGTCAACGGAGGAAGGGCAGCTCCTTTCCTGCGCTGCTAGTGAAACTTTCGGTTGCAATTTAAATAAAACACCAGAAGTCACCTTGTAAAGACAGTTTTATAGTTTTAAAAGTTTGTTTTGAGACTATAGCTTAATTCACTCTGACAGTCTAAAATATTTTTATGCTATGTTGTTTCTCTGCTTTACTAATTTACTGTCAGAGCAGCTTAACTGAGTAACCCTTTTATCTTATCAGCCGCCCAAAATCCCATGTTTTATCATTTCATGTATCATCCTCTGCATCCAGCAAATCTGCTCATCAGCAGAAACCACTGCAGAATATACATGAATTTTAAATTTCCCTCAGACGCAAGCCTGAATCATGAGCATCTTACAAACTAACTGCCTAACTAGCTGACTCACAGCAGGTTTTTTGATGATCACCAGGTAGTGGTGATGTAACAAGCAATCCCTGGAAGCCAGAAAAACACTCTGCTCTGTATGCTATAAATATATCCAACAACTTAAGAACATTAGTGTTATTTAAACATACAAATTAAATCCAGTAAATTGAATCCACTGGACAATAAAAAGAAATACTGTATGTCCCTTGCACTGGCTTCCGGTTGGGTACAGATATCAGTTTAAAATCCTCATTCTTACTTTTACATCTTTACGAGGAGAGGCCCAAACTTATATCATCAAGCTTCTTCACCCTTACTCTCCTTAGATCCACTGATGGTCTTCTGACTATCCCACAGATCCGTTTGAAAACAAAGGGGGATTGCGCTTTTCAAATCCCACCACCAATACTGTGGAACAGTTTACCTCCCCCTCTACACACCATTGACTCTTTGGCTTCTTTTAACAAACAGGTGAAACATCTATTTAGACAGGCATTTGTTATTGTGTAATATGTTGTTTTGTCTGATTTGTTTTTATATTCCCTGTAAAGCACTTTGTAACAGATTCCTGTCTTAAAAAGTGCTATATAAATAAATTTTACTTACTTTTACTTACTATACACTTACAAATATCTAATTAGCCAATCACATGGCAGAAAATCAATGCATTTAGACATGTAGACACGGTACCAAATGGGCTGGTCTATTTCAGAAGCTGCAGATCTACCAGGATTTTTTCTGGGTTTGCAGTAAATGGTTCTCTGGGTAAAAAAGTTTAGTTGTAGGCTGGAACAGCAGTACACAGTACTGGAAAAGTAAACAGTAGGCTGGAAAAACGTCTGGTCTGATGAGTCTCGATTTCTGCTGCAACATTCGGACGGCATGATCAGAATTTGGTGTAAACAACATAAAAACATAAACATAAAAACATCCAGCCTGCTTTCTATTAACTGTTCAGGCTAGTGATGGTGGTGGTGTAATGGTTTGTGGGATATTTTCTTGGTAGACTCTGGATCCCATAGCGCCAGCTGAGCGTTGTTTAAAGACCACAGGCTTCCTGAGTAATGATGTTGACCATGTCCATTCATTTATGACCACAGTGCACCCATGGGATGTAGTGGAAGGCGAGATTTTCATCACGGATATGCAGCAATTGTGTGAGGGGGTCCAATC
This sequence comes from Neolamprologus brichardi, assembly GCF_056152115.1. Classification (NCBI taxonomy): domain Eukaryota; kingdom Metazoa; phylum Chordata; class Actinopteri; order Cichliformes; family Cichlidae; genus Neolamprologus; species Neolamprologus brichardi. The sequence goes on from NC_142123.1 coordinate 24,766,171, forward strand.
CATTACTAGCAAGGTATCCGGTGAGTCTAGTTGAGTTAATAACATGAGAACAGGAAGCAAACATATTTAGTTTGAGTGGTGCTAGAGGGCAGCTGTTGTGAACTGCATTAGTCAATGTACACAATATGTCTGATAACAAAGGCGGGCCTCAAAATTGAAGGGCCTTGTATCAACAGCTCTAAATAATGAATCTGAATGCAACCACATTAATATTTTATTTTGTTTCAGGTTTTGCATATGAATGTTTTTAGTTGTGTATTTCTTCACATTAGAAAAAAAATGCACAAAGGGACATTAATAAGTAATCAAACAGAAGCACATCCAGTTACTAAAAGCAAAACTGGCCCATTCTCTGTATCCTCTACAAGGGAGCTGGAAATATGGCTGCAGACCAAATGTGGTTTAACTACAGTAACAATAGCTGTCAGATTATTGGGTTAAGCCAATGCCACTTTGAGATTTGGGCACACAGCTATTTCCTTTCCTTTGATTATTGCTATTAGAGCAGTAAAGTGGTTTCTCATTCTTTATTTTGTGATCCCCTCAATATCAAATCTCACTTTAAGCTCATCAAACCCCAATAATGCCCTTGTGTGGTCTTAATGTCAAATAATGCCAAATCCTGTAAAAAAGAAGAAGAAGAAGAACTAATTGAATTTCTTCAGTATAGTGATTACTTGAGGTTTACCATAAAACATATCATATTTCAGTCATTTAGTAAGTGGGTTGGGTTGATTTCAGTTAAAAATCTCTGAAAGATGTAAAAAGGTATATGATATAAACTATGTGTGCTAGCAGTAATATTATTTGGTTTCACTTTTTTAAATACACAATGCTGTCTTGCATTGTGTCTTGCATTGCGTGTTATAGTCAACAGTAAACCCATTAACCATTAAAAACATTAATATCCTCTACACAGACTGTGAATAGTGAAGGATTTTCTTTCATTGTTATTATGTAGACAAACATAAAGTGGCTGCCCTCCCATTTAAATGATACCTGTTGGTTTCAGATCGATGCTGTTGGTGTACACTGTCATGCTCAAGAAACCAGTTTGAGATTATCTGAGCTTTGTGACATGGTGTGTTGTCCTGCTGGAAGCAGGCTTTTGAAGGTGAGTCATAAAGAGATGGACACAGTCAGCAACAATACTCAGGTAGGTTGTGGTGTTTAAATGATACTCAGTGGGTACTAAGGGGTGCAAAGTGCCAAAAATAAAATAGCTCCCACATAATTACCAGCACTAGCAGCCTGAACCATTGGTACAGGGGAGGGTTTTTTCACATTGTTTACGCCAGAAATCAAGACCCATCAGACCAGGCAACATTGTCCAGTTTCAGTGAGTCCGTCCAAATTGCAGCCTCAGTTTCCTGTTTTTCACTGATAGCAGTGGTGTGATCTTTTATTGCTGCAGCCCATCTGCTTCAATGTTTGATATGTTGTTGTTCAGAGATGCTCTTCTGCATACGTTTGTCACAACAAGTGTTTATTGGAGTTACTGTTGGCTTCCTATGTCTTGAAAGCATCAACAAGGCATTTTCACCCAGCGAGGATATTTTCGTGTTTTTTGAACCATTCTCTGTAAACCCTGTTATGCCCTTATAAACTTTGTAAGATGAACTCTTTAGTAAAACATTGCTTCTTTGTGCATCCAGCAAGTATGAAGCAATTTTTATTTATGAGTCTAAATCTAATATTTGCTTTCCTTTTAGCTGTTTTCACTCTACACTCGCTGCTTGTTCTTTAGCTGCTAAATGCTCCTCTGGGTTAGCATTGAGGAGTGGGGTTTTATGGCTGAAAACTATGCTGTTATGACTTGAAGTGACACTGATGAGATCATGTTGAAAGTGAACCAAAATTGTAATGTTGCACACGGGGAAAAAACAAGAATAAGCTGAAACACTGCATAATGCTATAAAGAAGAACAGCAGAGTCTGTGTGCTAAAAACACAATAAGTACAATATGTAACATTTGTGAAAAGTGAAATGTTGTGGATTATTAATTCTGGACTAATTCATTGTGGTAATATCACAGCTCCCTTAAAAAGAAGACAGGAAAATCACAGCAGGGTTTCTTTTATTATTTTAATTCTTATTGTCTGTCTTTTTTATGTATTTGATAGGTCTCTGTGGAGAACTCATTTATGTGACTCACTGCTCCACTGATCATTAAATGTCAATTTATGGATTTGTAATTCCTGTGTGGAAGACTTTGCTGCAGTTTTTGTAATACTGACTGCATTGTACCGACGCTTCGTGTTGACTACGGCATCGGTCACTGCCTGATCAGTGTTTGCTATTCTTTCTTGAAGCTATAACTCACTGTGTAAACAGCAATGCAGTGAGAGGGGAACAAGTGGAAATACAGTGGCTATGCATCAGTTTAACTCTGATCCAGCTGATCTCAGCCTGACAGCAGCTCTCCGGCTGATGATAAGCTATGTTACCCGCACTTCTCCCCTCTGTGTGTGTGTGTGTTTTGGTGCAGCTGGCCTGACAGCAGCTTGATGGTTGTGTGTGATGGAGTGCTCACAGCAGGCTGACCAGAGTAATGAGAAGTGCATGGCTGCAGCTGATACTCCAGAGCTTGGCTCACCTGAAATGGATCCCGACCCACGCAGGCAAACCACCTCACCCTGATACAATAAACTTTAAGCTTTTTAGAGGTCATTCATAATGCTGCATTTAGCCAGCTGGTTTTCTTTTTGACTGCCCTGTGGAAGGTTTATGTGTGACACTCTCGATGTTTTTAATGGTGGAGGCCCATCTCTTGATTGAGGTTTCATAAACGTTAGTGTAGAAAGTTGACCACTTTATGGGGAGCGCACCCCAAGGAGAGGAATTCTCTACTGTTTATCATTTCAGTTGCTGGTCAAGTAGCTCTGTGGTCACGGACGTGGTGTGTCAAACTTCAGGCTTGACGTTACTGTCAGATCGATGAGATGTTTCGAGTTGTCTCCTGGGTGTTGTCCTCTGGAAGCCCCGTGGCAGACATTTGATCAGACGGGGATTTGTTGTTAGTACAAGGACACATAGTGCAGTGTGTGGCAGAGGGACCAAGTGGTGCAGGAGTCCTGTCGCAGTGATACGAAGGAATCCTTGCAATCGAATGTTATCCTGAAACTGTCCGCACAAGAAAAAGAGCGTCATTTGTCCGAGAAAGCCCCCAAATCCAGCATGTGGTTACATTGCAGTGGCAATGACAATAACGTGGCAATAACATGCTCACAGTCATAACATGCTGATGTTTAGCAGGTAGATTTTCCATGTTCCCAATAAGCCTCCCATTCTTTTAACCTTATATTTTTATAATTCCCCTGAAAAGACCACAACAAATGACGTCTCTGCTTAGCAACAGCCTGCTAATCGCTTATGTGTCTGTGCCACTCTTGTCCAAAAAACTATTGAAAACACATGAAAGAACCATAAACTCACAATGGGTGGGCGGGTTACTTTTTGATAAGTATAAATTCTCTGCTAGCTTTTGGTCTCTTCGGGGAAATATTTTTGAACAGCAGAGATTAAATAAATGGACCCTCATCCTTTAGATGCAGTAATAGGCTGGCACGGAGATCACATTTTTTATTTGATCTAATTAGATATGGGAATTTTTACAACAGCAAAAAACAACTTAGACATCTTAATTCATTGAAAACTTGGCTCAATATTAAGGTCCCTCTGTATCCTTTCTGCATCATTATGAAAAACATACAGTTTAACTGGCTTATGTAACATTGAAACACCTAGTTGCTCACCTTTAATGTATAGAGAGTTTGACTTTCTCATCAGGTACAAACCACATACCGGAATTTCCTTGCAGCAAAAAGGTTGAATCAGACGATCTTTATGATTTGCCGTACCTTGATGCTCAAAGAAACTATTAAACTTGACAGGAAGAATTTAATAATGGAAGCTGACTCCGCCAGTGCATTGACTGATTATTAGTTTAGTTTGTAGAGAATCTGATATGGTGCTACTCAAACTTCAGTGAGTGAACAGGCTGTAACAAGCCATCCAAATTAAATGACAAAACAAGCTTTGTCACTTGTCCATGACCTCCACAATGACAAATGTTTATGGTCTAATGCTGCTATTGGCAGGATGACATCATTGCCAGTCACAAGAGCCAGCCTGGTATTGTTTTCACCTTGTAAAGCTGTGTCTGTGTGTAAAGCACAGCAAAATGTGTTACTGGAGATGTCTGCTGGTGCAGGAACTAACACAAAGGCCATTTTTAGTGCCTTATACTGAGGTTTATACTGAGGATTCTTAGTTTCTTAGTTTCTTATTCTTAGTTTTCTTTTATTACATTTTTTATTGATGTGCAGTCATGCAAAAAGGAAAGTTTTCACCGGACTCTAAGCAGTCCTGGGAAGTCCTGCTGCAGGATTTTAGTCGGGTCTTTGACTTGACCATTTTAACACCTTAATTCTTTTTCTTTTCAGCAATTCAGTTGTTGTTTTGCTGCTGTGATCTTTCTCCTGTTGCATGACCGTCAAGTATTAGCTGTTGGACAGATGGCCTCACATTTGATTCCAGAACACTTTGTTATACAGAGCTCAGTGACTGCAAGGTTCCCAGTTGCCATGTCTGCAACACAAGCACAAATCTTAATCTCTCCACCTCCGTGCTTGACAGCTGGTAATAGGTGTTTGTGGTGATATTCTGTTTTTGTTTTTCACCGGATGTAGAGCTGTGCATTATAGCCAAATATATCCACTTTGATCTTATCTGTCCAAAGGATAGTGTTCCAAAAGTCTTGTGGGTTGGTCAGAAACAGTTTTCCTAGCCTAAGCCGTACTACCCTTTTTAGAGAGGAGGCCAACATGTCCAAACAAGCTATACTTGTTTAGTCTTTTTCTAATTGTACTGCCATAAAAGTTTTATATTTACCATGCTAACTGAGGCCTGTAGAGTCAGAGATGTAACCTCTGCTTTTATAGAGGTGGTCAACTAATCACATGTATTTAATTAGCACCTCCTGGCTGTTACCTGGCCTGTTAATTCCTATAAGGATGCAGTTATTTTTTCACAGGACTGCATAGAGGCTTGCGAAAACTTTCTTTTTCACCTGACTTTACATTGCCAGTTAACTGTTGGGTTTTTGTTTTAATTACATTGCCACCCACCACTAGACAGCAACACCCTTCTCTTTCTCTGTGAAGTTGTAAACCTGCAAGGTGGAAAGTAAAGACAGATAACAGCTGCATGAACCAGCCTGGTTCTGCAGTACTTTAATCTAGAAAATTTATGGTTGTTTGCTATGTCACAATAAACTGCCAGATAACCACTCGACTGGAGCAATGTGTAAACACATTCTGCAAAGGTGTCTGGCCATTAACCTGCAGGGAAAGAAGGCTGCCGGTGCTAGCACTGTTAATGTTAGCCACAGTGATGTGACATTGTGTGTGCACAATGTTATGATGCTGCAAAGTGCCATACGCTTCTTTGGCATGTAAAGTATAATTATGTTACTTTTGGTTAGTTTTGGTTATAAGTAGTAATAAACTTGCTTTTTATTTAGCTTAGATTTCCGGGCACAACAATGCTGGCTATTGTTTAAGCAGAAGAAATGTTTGGCAATCACTTCCTTTAAAGTCTGATGGTTTATTGAACCATTCCACTCCCAGACCCCCCTCCCAGCAGAGAAGCTTTTAATAACCCTGTAATAGCTACTACATTATTTCCTCACTGTTGCAGCTGATGCTATTCTTCCTTAGAAGACAGTCTCAGTACAAATACATAATCAGATTCTCCAGTCACAGTTTTGAGATCTATAAAAAGTAAGTATTCTCTATCTGATAATAATTTGTGTTTGATATGGGGTTTGTTTCCCCCACACCAGTCTCGAGTCTTTATATTTTTACATCATACCATCAGAACTGCATATTTTACAACTGGTTTATGAGTTTTAGCAGATGACTATGAAACATCCTTTTAGTGTCAGTCTATGCAGATACAGTGCAGTACTTCATCCTGAGCAGATGAAGTGAAAGCAATACTAAGCAAAACACACATCCGAATTGAAGACAGTTTAAAATTTATAATTTAAAAAACATGATTTGCTTGGTTCTTTACACACAGTTTCCCATTCTTCTCTCAGCTCTGTGTCTCTTTTTGTTTCTTTCCATCGTATGCTCATAAAAAACCACACATGCAAACAAACTGACAGATATATACAGTACATTAGCTCTGGGGCTGACAGTGCATTTAAATACCTTTGGAAAACTGCCGCTGGTTTCCCTGACAACATTAGAGGCAATTGATTGTGCTCAGCTCCTCCAAGTGTGGGTATCATGCTCGATTCAATCATCAATGCACCTGATGTACAGTAGCAGTGTTTTCTCTGACACTCACTACGCGGGGAGGCTTCTCCCAAGCCAGGCACGAATGGCATGCCTGCAGGAAGTCATTATGACTTGTTTTGCAAGCTGTAAATGTCCTCCAGCATAGAGGTGAGCCTAAGACTCATGCTGCATTGCTGGAGAGCACTTCCATTTTAACACCGGATCTTCGTCTTCTCTAGTTCACGCTGTTATACTAGAGGCAGTTTTAAGAGAAATGCTTTTTTTAAAATGTTTTTTTTTACAACCCAGACAAAGGCTACTGAAAGCTTTGCTAACCAATCACACTATTCTTCCATTTCCCGTGACCACCTGTTGTGCCTGACTCATTGGTTTGTGTTGCTGTTCCTGTTTTCTGCCCTTGTCTGACCACAGAAGTTATTGCCATACACACTATTTCTGTTCATTTTGTAACTGATGCCAGTGGAGCGCCTAGATGTTACTAAGCTGTTAGCAGTCTGCTGTCATCTCTCTCTCTCTCTCCTTCAGATGGTGGCTCATTGAGTCTGCTTTCCCTGACATCACCCAGACATGCTTTTTAGAATAGCTGAAATAATTGAAGATAAACACAGCAGATGGTTGGAAAAATTGCTTTATGGTCGTTTGGTTCTGCTTTTGGAGTATTTGTTTGTGGGCTCCACAATTAAAGAAAAACAGATCTTTTACAAACCCTTGTGCTAACATTCACACTGACAAAGATCTTTATATATTTTGTATATCTGCTTCCTGCTGCCCATTTGAATACATTTTAGCAAAAAAAGAAAATGATTTCATCTCACAGAGTGGCTTTTCCTGTGCCATGAGAATGACAAGTTCCTATTCTGAAAAATGTCTAACATTTAGGGGAAAAGATAAGAAGCTGTATTGTTCTGAGAGCGAAAGAAGAATATTGTTTTTGTTGCATTGCATTGCAGTGTATTAAGCTGTGATCTCAGACACATCTTTACTTAGAGTAGCTATTGTTTTTGCTTCAGAAGAAGGCTGCTATACTCAATTTGAGCATAGCATCAGTTGGCCGCATTATTTGTTTTTGTTTATATCTTGTTTGTCTAGCAGTAGATATATAATTAGGAAAAAGGATTCAGCACCAAAGGTAATATTGTTATACAGAAAGGCCCAGACAAGCACGATGGCTCAGTGGTTAACACTGTTGCCTTACAGCAAAATAGTCCTGAGAATATATACAGTTAAAACAAAACATCTGGGGCTAAAAATTTTTTATATTTTCCTTGAAAACACATACTCTCTCATAATAGAGTCACGGCAGTGAAAAAGTTGGATTTTCTTTTCTTCTTTAAATCTTCACACAAAAAATTGTCCATTTGCTGCACCCACAGCTTTTCAGGCCTTTGGCACTTGAGCTCTTAATTTGTAATCTGGAGACATTTCACCCCGTGTTTCTTTAACCCCCTCCCACACATTGGATTGGTCTGATAATCGCTTCTGACGTGCCATACGCTCAAGCTGCCCCCAGAACAACTCAATAGGCTTGAGATCTGTTGACTGTGCTGGCTACTCCATTTTACACAGACTAGTAGCTGATTGCGTCTTCCCTCTGTAGTTCTTGCCCAGTTTGCTTTTGGTCATTATCCTGTTATAGAAGGAAACTGTCCCCCAGTCAAGTGTTATCAACAGGGTGTGGAATAGCATCACAAAATGGAGTGATAACCACGATAACTCTCACTGGTACACTTAAACTGTCACATTTCCTCCACAGTTCTTCAAAGATGGTGTAAGGCACTCCTTTAGTATTTTTCACTTGTTCAACAAGAGTTATTTTTGAACCAAATAGCTGAAACCTAAATTTCTCTTTTTCCAGCCTTCACCTGTCCAGTGTGTGCACGTGTCTTTTCCTTAGATATTAGTTAGATATGGCTTTATTAACCTAGAAGAGTTGAAGATTTGGAGCAGTATACAAGAATGGAAGATGTGATTATTTCTGGACTAAAGACAAATCACTACACCTATGCACGGAGTACAGCAGGTGACAAGGAGGGGGAAGATGCACCAAGAGCTGAAAAGGATTTGCTTGAGCAGCAAGTTATTCAGTTTTTCAAAGACAAAGACATTCTTTTGGATAGCAAAAACATAGCTGCATGTCATACTATTCCACAAAAACATACCAAGATGCCAACTATCATACTACGATTTGTGAACAGGAAATATAAAGTTGAACTGTTAAAGATGGGAAAGAAGTTAAAGGGAACCGGCGTATATGTGAATGAGCATCTCACCAAGAGAAATGCTGAAATTGCACGACAGGCAAGACTATTGAAGAAGGAAAGGCACATCCAAGATACCTGGACCAGGAACTGTAAGGTATTCATAAGACTTAATGGGACACCAGAACAAGCTAAAGTAATTGTTGTCAGAGACATTGCAGATCTTGAGAGATTTAAACAAAAGAAATAGAGTTCAGTGTAGAAAAGAATTGTGCTGCTGACTGTGATATGAACAATATTTGATAAGTGTGAGAAAAATAACTATGCATGTGAATGTGTGAACAACAAAAAAAAAAAAGGCAAAAAATGGAATATTTTGGATCTTATGATTATAAATTTTATGAGTTGGACAATAGTATTGATCCAGATATCCACCTCTATCAGAATGTTGATATGACATGTGAATATTATAATGGGGAAGAGTTGGATCCCAAGTTAAAAGGTTTTTCATTAATCCACTTTAACAGTCGGAGTCTTTACAGTAATTTTTCTAAAATCAAAGCGTATCTTGATCAATTCCAAAATAAGTTTGCAGTGGTAGCAATTTCAGAAACATGGTTGAATGACGACAAAGAATTGCAAGATGGACTAGAGGGCTATGAAATGTTTTGGCAAAATAGGAAGAATAGAAGAGGAGGAGGTGTTGCTATGTTTGTTTTTTCATATCTTAAATGTAAAGTTGTTAACAATATGACTGCTGTGATTGATAACTTGATGGAATGTTTAACCATTGAAATTCAGGTTGAAAGATCGAAAAACATATTAGTTAGCTGCATTTATCGTACACCTGCATCCTGTATAGATCAGTTTACTAAAGAAATTTCTGTAATATTAGAAAAACACAAGGAGAAGGTGACTTTTTTTTGTGGTGATTTTAACATTGATCTATTGAAGGTAAACGACCATAATAAGACTTCAGAATTTATTGATACAATGTTTAGTTTTGGATTCCATCCGTTGATTCTAAAGCCGAGCAGAATAACGATGGATAGTGCCACTTTGATCGACAATATTTTTGTCAATAAGATAGATGGCAAGATACATAGTGGACTGTTAGTCACAGATGTAAGTGATCACTTGCCTGTCTTTTCAGTGTTTGAAATGAACAATCAACTTCATTTTCAAGAGGAAAAGAAAATTGATTACAGTGGTAGAATAAAAACACCAGAACAAATTGCAGCTTTTAAAACAGACTTAGAAAATTATGACTGGCAAAAAGTTTATGTGGAAGACACTAATGATGCATACAATGCATTTTTGGATATATTTTTGTCAATCTATGACAGCCATTGTCCAATTAAAAAGTTTTCTGGAAATTATAAAAAGAAAAAACCATGGTTTACACAAGGCCTGGAAAGAGCCTGTAAAAAGAAAAATAGGTTATACAGGATTTTTTTGACAAATAGAACAAAGGAAAATGAAGACAAATATAAGAAATATCGAAATAAATTAACATCTATTATGCGATATGAAAAGAAAAGATATTATGAACAGCTGCTTCAAAAACATAAAAGTAATATTAAGGCTACCTGGAGTGTATTAAATAGGATAATAAAAAATCAACATAATATATGTTCTCCAACACGTATTGTAACAAGAGGTATTGTAGTGATTGAGAATACTGAGAGCATCGTTAATGAATTTAATGATTACTTTGTTAATGTAGGTCCCAACTTGGCAAAAGAGATTTCTGTACCAGGAGAAAATGATGAAGTAGATTCTACTTCTTCTAAATGTAGCTCAATGTTTCTTGGTGGAGTCTGTGAGAGTGACATTGTAGAAGTGGTGAGTAAATTCAAGAGTAAAAAATCCATGGATTGTGACGACCTTGACATGTCGCTAATTAAAGAAGTTCTTCATAGTGTCCTTCAACCGTTAACATATATTTGTAACAAATCATTTCAAACTGGAATTTTTCCAGATAAAATGAAAATTGCCAAAGTGATCCCACTATATAAAACTGGTGATAAACAGATTGTGTCAAACTATAGACCGGTATCTTTACTGCCTCAGTTTTCAAAGATTCTTGAAAAACTATTTGCAAACAAACTAGATTCTTTTATTGATAAATATGATTTATTGAATGATCATCAGTATGGGTTTAGAAGAAATCGCTCAACATCTCTAGCTGTGATGGAATTTATTGAAAATATTACAACAGCTGTGGATGAAAAACAGTTTGGAATAGGTGTGTTTATTGATTTATGTAAAGCCTTTGATACGATAGATCATTCTTTACTTTTACAGAAGTGTGAAAGGTATGGTTTAAGAGGTGTTGTACAATTTTGGTTAAATAGTTACTTGAATAATAGGTTCCAATATGTGAGTATTAATAACATGAAATCTAAACTTAGAAAAGTAACTTGTGGAGTTCCGCAAGGATCTGTTTTGGGACCTAAGTTATTTTTACTTTATATAAATGATATTTGTACAGCCAGTGATACTTTAAAATATGTGATGTTTGCTGATGATACAAACTTATTTTGCTCTGGAAAAGACATAAAGAAATTACTGAAAACAGTGGAAACAGAACTCATGAAGTTAAATAGATGGTTTGTATTTAATAAACTATCATTGAATGAAAGTAAAACAAAATTTATGTTATTTGGAGGTAGTAAAAGTAATATTAAAGTAAAATTGAATTTAAATAATGTGGAAATTGAAAGAGTATATGAGACAAAATTTTTAGGAGTAATTATTGATGATAAACTTTGTTGGAAGCCCCACATAGAACATGTGAAACGGAAATTATCCAAGTCTATTTCTATTCTTTATAAAACAAGAGATTTTTTGAATAAAAACTGCCTTTATTTATTGTATACTTCCCTTTGTTTGCCTTATATGACCTACTGTGCAGAAATTTGGGGGAACACATACAAAACATATTTGGATTCAATATTTAAATTGCAAAAAAGAGCTATTAGAATAATAAATAAAGTTGGATATAGGGAGTCAACCAACCAGTTTTTTGTAGGATCATCTATGTTAAAATTCATGGACATTATATATTCTAAAACTTTAGAAATTATATATGGTGTGATTAAAAAGAATGTTCCAATTTGTATTTTAAGTATGTTTCAACTAAGAGATGGAAAATATGATTTGAGGGGGTCTTATAAGTTTGAAATGCCTAAAGTGAGAACCAATGTTAAGTATAGATGTGTGTCAGTTTTGGGAGTGAAATTATGGAATGGACTTAATGATGAACTGAAGATGTGTTTTTCTTTGTCATTCTTCAGGAAGATTTTAAAAATTAGTATTATACAAGGTTATAGAAATTTGGTTTGTTAAAAAAGGTTTGTGTTGATTTAATTTCTTAATTTCTTGATTTATCATTGATTTCTTTTCAAACTGTTATACAACTTATTTATCAATGCTATTTATTTTCTTGGTTAAGGATTTGATTATTTCTATGGGGGTAAGGGATAGGATAAGTATAAGCCACAAGGCTTCAGCCTATTCCTTTTTCGGTTACTGTTTGAGTACTTTTATGTAAAATTATAATCTGTTGTTGTTGTTGTTGTTGACTGAAATAAACATTTCAAATTCAATTCAAAAATTCAATTCAATAGAAAGGCAGATGTTTCTTGTTTTATTGATCAGCTGAATAGTTTTAAAGTATCCTAAAAATAATTGCAAAGGGGTTTTCTAGTGATCACTTAGTCTTTCAGCATTAGCTTGCATTAATGCATTTTGTTATTGGAACACAGGATTGATGTTCTTGACAATGGGCTGCTTTACGCCCACATACCTATCCCATTAAAAATGAATAATTATTCAAACTTTTTTAATTAAATTTAAAAAATCACTGTAAGTAAAGGGTTTGTGTGCTTTCTACTCTGTGTAGCCAAGACAAATAGAAAAATAGAAAAAAAAAAAAAGGCCTCACACAGAAGCAACACACAACACAGAAGCAAAAGAGCAAAGCATATTGATAAAATAAAATTCATAAAATAACTGATGAATTTTTCTGATTTCTTAAAATATTTATATTCTCAAATTGTCTTTTCTCTTTCTATTTTCTCTGTTTAACCCTTGGCAAACAACTTCTTATTCATGACAGATGAACAGTGCTGAAATTTATCCTGGGCTTATCAGTCTTTGATTGAAGCTTTAGAGTCTGTTTAAACGATCTGGTGTGCAAAAAAAAGAAAAAAAAAAGAAGATAAAAATACACTGACAGGCTAAGGATGTCTAAATTGCAAAGAAGACACTCTAAATGAAGTTTTTGTACATGCACTCATGAACCAGGACATGCATGCTTACATCTGGCAAACTCATTTTGCGCACTGTTTTGCATGGTACCTATTTTCCTGCGGACAAAAAGTCTCTGGAGGACGGTGCCTATTAGTGCATGATTGACATCAGTGGAATTTCTTATGTAATCCATGGAGAGACAAGGGCATTGTTATTTCTCGCTTTCCCTGTCATCTGGGTTTAGCAGCGGCTGTGAGTTTTTTCCCCTTTTGGTTCAGCTCCCAGGGCCAAATGATTCAGAGATGCTGTCACATGACACAAGATAATGAGTAGACTGCACTACTGCAGCGTGACAGCAAGGAGGTCTGCTCAAATACATTGCAGCAAACTTTGCCTGAGCATCCAAGGACAATGCTATGTTACTTAAAAGGGTTGTATGCATTGTGTTTTGTTATTTGCGTGTGACTTTGGTAATGCTCATGGGCACGTTTGATATTTATAAGCTCTGTGCACGACGGACATGTATGTGTAAGAACGTGTGTATAATGCAGTTTGATCTACAGGAAAGGAAACTTGATTGTAAACTGCATCTATATGATACACAAGTTGTAATGTTTAACTTATTTGGTCCAAATATTATTAATATTATTAAAATTGGGAGAGAACTCAATTGCATGCTAGGATAATTATCGCTCTAATTGAATCCAAAATGATGCTCGGAGTTGCCAGATGTACACCATGTGCTTTTAAAACATCTCATTTTGTCTTAAGCAAAGAACACTGTGTGATGTGTTGTTTTGAAATTCAAAGACAGCCACAAGGGAGATGAACGTGGCAACAGAGTTCCTCTCCAGTGCACTGAGGTTAAGACAATTATCGTCTTGCTGCTACTGGCCTTTTTATCTGACATTGCATTGTTTTCTGTGAAGCATTGTGCCATTTAAGGATATGCAATGAATGACTCCACTCTCAGGCATGCACCATATGGCGCATTCAATTCGTGCACTTTACTGAGACATCCTGGGCTTTCTTTCTAAAAGGAAAGCCACGAGAAGACATGCATTCACAGCGAGATAGAAAACAGCTTATTCTTGAAGGACCAATCCAGCACTCCTATAAATCTGAGGGAGTCAAAAGCTATGCAGTAAATTTTAGCCAGGAACAGTCAAAACAGATGCAGCATACATAAAACCATCATGACCTTTAGCGCCTTATATAGGTTTAAAAGACAGATTTAGATGAAACAAAGTTCTGATGATGAAAACAGTCACATGTTTGTGTGTTGTTTGGCTTTGTTAAAATCAGTAAGGTTTTAGTTTAGTGGAAGAAAAAGATGCTTTTAGAATGACTAATTAAACATAACATATAAGACAAACCTGCAAAGCTAAGGGGCAGTCAGTGCATCCATACTATATTATGCATAATTCAGGTTTTGTGGTCATATATTTGATGTTGTCACGAGATGCTTTTATAAGACACCCTGGGAGCATAAATGCTACAATTAGGTCAATTTAGCCCATTGGTTGGTGGTTGCTGGGCAGCATGATGACATCACAAAATATCAAATATAATTCACGTTTTGTGGGTATAGTTTAGATGTTACTGTGGTGAAATTAAAATGATACGATGCTTTTATAAGGTGTCCTGGGTGCATAAATGCTACAAATGAGACGTTTAAGTCTGCAAGCTGTTGCCTGGCAATGTCATGACATCATAATACCCGTTTGTAAATAGACAGACAGAGATTGAGTGATTAATTTGATCATGAAATATTAGTGTACATACGTTTTATTTTTTCTTTAGTTATCTGTTATTAACAGGTTGACAAAGCCCTGCAAGTTTTGACAGATAAAATTGGTGGCATGCCCCTGTAACTCCTTTTCTTTGTCATGTGGATAGTATTGCCCTCTTCAGTATACGACAATTAATGTTGAGGTTCGTGGCCACTTAATTTCATGCAGGTCAGGTTATGAAGTGTTTTGCCACAGCGGTAATCTTTTAAATGCCAAACTATTTTAAGATGGTGTATTGATGGTCTAAATATATCGACAAATATAGCAACGATGGAAACACGTGTTGTCATGAAGTGAGGCCGGCATTGACAGTAGAGAATAATAGTACTAGCTCAGCAGTAAAAGGCCACACGTCACGATGTTTTTCTGTATGCTCCACTGAGCCTTCAGACAGACTACAGGCCCGTGTTCTCATAAATGTACTATACATGTCTGAGTTCAGCGTCATAGTCTTTTCGGCACAGAAAGAGCAAAGGAAAGATCAGTCTGTCCACTCATGTGTATTCAGGCAGAAGGAACAACATCCCGGCGCATTCTGTAGTGACTATAGTGACTTCTATCTGCCCATTTAGAAAGACCATGCAGGATTAACATGCCTGCTTTAGAACCAAGTAAATCTTCTATGCTCACACAAACACACACACACATACACACGTTTACGGTATTTACACGGCATGAGTGCAACACAAGCATGCATGCACACATCACAAACACACTGCATAAGTCCCCCATCATGAATATTGATAGTAATGAGCTTTTCCTCTGTACCTGGGTTCATGCTGTTGAGAAGGGATTGTCCCTTATGGCGGCGGTGGCACTGTCACCAAATGAAGATATGCAGTTCATCTAATATTGAATATCATCCAGGCTGGGATCCATAATTCATTATCTAAGTGAAGACGTGACTCTCGTGAAGAGGATGAGATTTAAAGGCTCAACGGGAGGGGTTGATAGAACAATGGCCCGCACCAGGTGCCCTCATTCAGACGGCAGCTGAGATCACTTCCTCTGTCTCTTCCATATCCCTTCAAGAGGTGAAGTTCAAGGCTTGTCATTGCAGGAGGTTATCTTGGTCTTCTAAAGAGCTGCCACAGTCTCTGCCATGCAGTACTTATGCTAATGAGCCCAAGGAAGCACCTAAAAGCTTTTAATTTGCTCTGTTTGACATCATGCCATTGGTGATGTTGTCTGTCTGCCTACATAGGAAACATACAGATTGTTACGACTTGCACTTAATTGCATTAAAAAACGGCATTGGGGAAAAAAAAGCTTTTTTATATTTTTTTATATTTATAATCTATTGGATGGAGTCCTGTGACAGTAGAGGCTACATGAGTACAACGAATGCATTGTCACGTTCAAGGATCCAGTTTCGGTGATATGAGCTTTGTGACATGGCACATTATCCTGATGGAAGAAGCCATCAAAAGATGGCTCCACTGTGGTTGTAAATAGATGGTCAGTGACAATACTCAGGTAGGTTGTGGCATTTTAACAATGCCCAGTTGGTACGAAGGGGCCCAAAGTGTGCAAGAAAATATTCAGAACACAATTACACCACTAGCAGCAGCCTGAACTATTGATACATGCAGGATGGGTCCATGCTTTCATATTGTTTACCCAAAATTGTTGTTGTAGCAGAAATTGTTCTGAACATGTTCTGCTCTAATATCCTCGTGTTGGTCATCATAATAATGCTGGTGACCAATTACAGTATCTGAGCATTATATTAGCATTAACCAAGAAGTTAGCTAAAGGTATTAAAAACTATCACTGACAAAGTCAGTAGAAAAGTTGATCTGGACCACCAATATTATTAGGATGCAGGAACACCACCACCACAGGGATATCAGATACACCAGTCAATGTTTTTCCAGTATTCCGACGTCCAATTTCGGTGAGTTCATGAAAATTGTGACTGTTGCTGTAGCTGATCCTCAAGGTTCAATGTGTTGTACATCCAGAGATGTTCTTCTGTGTGCCTTGGGTGTAAAATTGGTTATTTGAGTTACTATTTTCTTCCGGTTATTTGGTGCTGTTAACCATGTCATGTTCAAATGACTTAAATCACCTTTCCTATCCTGAGGTTCAATTGAATGACTGTATAAAAGTATGCAGGCATGCTATAAGAGACTCTGGCTACTGAGTCACAGCATTGTTTTGAGCTAAAAGTTAATACCAACACACTAACATGCTCAGGTATAATGCTAACATTAGCATGACTTCTTTGCTATATATAATTGTGTTCACGATGATAAGTCCGGTTATAGTAACAGTACATTTCACATCATTAGTAGTTGACTGAATAGACAACTTACCTCCATAATGTGACACAGTGAATATTGATAGTTTTACTGTCTTGGTATTTTTAGCTATATGCGAGCACAAGAGTGCTAAAATGCTTAGTATAGGAGCACTGATTGTTTGTGATACACAGGACATGCTGCTAAAAGTCCAATGTGCTGAATCTAAGTTGAAGAGTGCTCCTGCTGTTCTTCTAGGTTTCAAGGGAAATAGGAAAATAGTGAAAAATCCTGTCCTTATTCCCAGAGGTGATTGTGGATTCCTGCTACAGCTCTGAAGAGTGATGGAGTTATACAGACATATCATTAGGGTTTCAAGTGGGCACATACCATCCTCAGCATTTTGCTGACTTGGCCCACAACGCCTCCAGTAGGTTCAGCAGTGAGATCCGGTGTCCCAGAACAACCCCTCCTCAGTGTCTGCTTAGTCCACTGGCTTTTTTGCCCAGTTGTGATAGTTTCTTTTCAGCCACAACCACTCACTGCAACATTCTGCTGCTTGTGATGTTTTTTTGATGGTTTGCCGAAATGCTTGTCCTTTAATCTCTAGGTCTTTGTGGAGTCTTACTGTAGCTGTTGCCACAAATCCCTTGCATCCAACTTCCACCGGCCAAATCTGAACCTTTCAGCCTGGTTGCCTTGCTTTCTCAAAAGCTTCTTATATGGGGCACAGTGGACTCAACAAAGTAGGCAGTAGGATGTGAGTTCAACCACAGCACAATGTCTGATCTAAGGCTAGCAATGGCAGTTTCAGGGGCCTAGTTTAAGTTGCTGTCCATCCACCCGCATCTTTCAATCTTGGGCTGCTCCAATGGATACAGCCCAGGATTGGAGCTGTAGCTTGGTGGTGTTTTCCTCGGCATATTCTCAACTTCTCTTATAAATGATATCAGGTGAGTGGACATCAGGCTGGCTTTGCACTGATTTTAGAACTATGAGTTTCCATATATATCTGCCAGGCACTTGAGCACTTTGCTCTGCCTCCAGGTGTAAAAACCTTGGGAAAGGCGTTACATCCGGTGAAAAATATGCTTGAGCATTGATGGTGCAGAGTCCAACGCTCAAGATGGGTCTGGGTTTGGATTTGTGGGCATTGGGATGACATCATCAGTTGCTATGATGATAAAGTGAACCCTACTGGTTTTCATCTTACGTTATCTAGCTATAGATTTCATGACCTATCCAGCAGCTTTGCGATATGTCCTTCTGATCTGACTGTCATTGCTGCTCACACAACTAATAAAAGATCACTTAAGTAAATCTTGATGGGTTTTAACTGTACAGGTTGCACTAAAAGTAAAGTCACCCTTTTAAACACTCCTTACCTTTGTTAAACTTTCAACCAGACAATTCAAAGATGTGCTAAATACCAGATATTTAGTTAGGAGATGGCTTCCATTATTTTAATAATCAAATGCCGTCTCTTTTTTATGCTTTCTATGCTGTGGTTATGGGGTGTTGCTGAATTGCTTGTTCAGTCTGTAGATATAATGTTGCATTTACATTTAAAATCATTTATTTTAAAGATTGTTGTATGTGCTATGTTCTGCTTTGTACTGTGGTAGGTTGTTTGTACATTTATTGCTCCTGCTATTGAATTATCTCATTCACTTTGGAGACGTGTTGTTGCTGCCTGGAAGGCACTTTCAAAACTGATTTCACCCATGCATCTGAATACTTTTCTTGGGCTATAGTTCATTAACTATAATTTAACACTTTAGCAAGTCAGATAGACTAATCGTTCAGACTGTAACTTTAACTTGGAGGGGATCATTTGCCCTGTAGTTGCAGCTGGATCCAGTTTACCATTATGAATAATTCAAACGATACACAAGGCCACTTTTAATTTAGATATTCAGAGCAGCTATGTTTACTGCGTCATCCCCTTTACAGTCAGCACTTTTTTTTCCCCATTTTGTGTTGTGCTCACAGTAAGGGGAGGGTGAGGGAAAGACAATGAGATGAAAGAGGAGGCGAACATGAGGAAGCATTTATGCAGCTGCAGCAGCAAAGATAAAGAGCGCGCCTGTATGTGAGCGTGAATGCACGCCCGCTGCTGCTCTCAGGTAGATTGTTGTCAGACATGTTTTATTTGTAGTGAGAGGGAAAAAAGAGATGTAGTTAAAGCCTGAATATCTCCTCTTTGATGTCGCAGCGAACTAACAAAGCAAACAGGGAAACAGCCGCGGTGTTACCATTCACACTGATTCTAAACTCCACAGCATATCATCAGGCTTTCAGTGGTGGACCACATAATTGATATTCCTGCCCCCAATTAGAATAATAATTATCCCTGCTGTTCTGTTGGAGCCATCTAACTCCAGGGGGTTAAAAGTGATGGGGTTTTTTTGTGTATTTTTACCCCGTGACTTTTAACATGATTGTTTACTACATGGTACAATAAAAAAAAATCTGTTATTGCTGACCTACAACATGAAATGTCATGACATAATAAGATTTTAGTGGCAAATTAGTTTCCTTACAAAGGCAATGAGGATTTAGAACAGAGCTCTCTTTTATAAGTGTGTGCAACTGTAACAGACCACAGAAAGTAAACTCAGATACAGCCGGACTCCTGCTTCTGTGAGCATTCATCTCTCACTGCAGGACATGTTAGTCTGCACTCACAGCTTTAATTATCCGGAAAGATGACTTTGCTGCTCATTAGGCTCAACCAGGAGACAGGTGACTGGCATAAAGGATAGATGCAGGTGATCTAGAAAACACACAACCCTAACCCACCACTCACTTCTCAACATGGACTGTTTGTCAAAAGCGATCGACCATTGAAGGATGAGAGGACAAGGGAACACGGTGGCCCTTCTGCATTTCCTCCTTTTCTCTGTGAGCTATGTACATTTGCCCACCGGGGGAATTATAAAAAAGGAAAAACTGTCCAGTTTCATTTTCAGCAGGCCTAAAGAAAGCTAAGATGACTCATGTGGTGAGTGTTTGCACTTAAAGTAAAACCATAACTGTTTGGGGCAATGCAACATGATGTACTTTCCTTATTCTGATTCAGTCCTTTTATCGGGGAATATTTTGGACAGTCATTATTTTGGGCAACCTAAAGAAAAAGCCTGCGCTGTGAATAATTGATAACTAACCGGAGATGGTTCCCAGCCTGTAGTTTATTTCTATAAAAAAGTTAACTTGCTGAACGTCAGCCTTGTGTGGTGCATATCTGTCATCTAATGGTTCATGCAGAAAATACTGCTCAGCATAGTTTATACAGTGGAACTTGAGATGTATACAAACTGAGGGGATTATTGGTTTTGTCGGGAGTTTGAAAGTTTCTCATTTTCTCCTTTCTTTCCCCCCCAAAAAAGGTTTTTGCTCTTCTTGCCAGTGCTTTCATCAAGACAAATGGTCTTGGCAAAGCCTTTGGCCCCATAATTAACACCAGTCCAATGAGGAGCCATCTCGGCCTGCAACCTGACAGGCCTGTGCTCACAATGGCCTCACACATCAGGGCCAACGTGTCACAGCAGATCTTCATTCACACCAATTTCAGTCCGCACATGTCTCATCTCATCACTACACTTCCCCAGGCTTTTTTGGATGTACAGTTTCTACCAGGTTACATGGATGATAATATCAGTATTGTAACCATCATTACCATTGCTCTCTCCACGATATGCTCACATTATATCGTATATTTATAGGGAGTATGTTTATTTCCCCTCTAAAACCGAGAAGGTTATTTTTCGGAGCACTCCTTTTAGCTATTTCAGGCAGAAAGCCACCATGTCCTTCACCACTGCGCTGCCTCCTTTGACAGAGTGGCTCTTTAGTATGGAGGTGGGAATGGACAAAGGAGACTTGGGAACTGAGGGCTCAGCAAGATTTGTCACATTTTGACACTCGCTTTGCTCCAGTAACCCATGTCACACTAGGTCAGCGTAATTCACCCCATTTTTCCCATTTCCCAGAACAGATAGAAGTAGGCTAGAGGTCATTGTGCATCCAGTTTATTTCAGTTAGTCCAACTTTGATTAACGCAATAGTCTGGAGTATACATGCTCTAGATATTACCAAACTAGGTTTTAAAAAGTAACAATAGGTAGGTTTGAGTTTTGAGATTATTAGAGGGAATAAATTAGAATTTGAGTACTTAATGAAGAAGTGAATGCCTAACAGTTTTCCAAATAAGAAAACTCAGAATAGTTACAGTATAGTAATGAATGCAAACTTTTCCATATATGCTAAACCAAAGTTTTCTGTGCCCATAAAAAACCCAAAAAAGACAAGAAATACAAGGAATACATGTAATGAAATGTAAACATTTTTATGGATAGAATATTGAGGTGTACTCAAGGGGTTGAAGATGTCTGTTTGGTGGTCCAGGATCACTGGTTACCTCCAACTTGCACTGGGTTGGTTTAGGACATGGCTCTCAGCTAGAAGTAGAAGTATTGACCACTTTGGGTTAGGGATGCCTCAAATGAAGGAGTTCAAGAATCTCCAGCTTGTTCAGGGTTCAGGGGAAAGGTAAAGTGACTGGTGCATCACACTGTACCAGTGGTTGTGGTACGTGCTGTGGTGAAGGGAGCTGAGTATGAAGGCAAAGCTGTGAAGTAGTGATGGCAGAAATTAGCTTCCTCCAAAGGCTGTCTAGGCCTCAGAATAGAAACCTGTTTCTCTGGATCAAAAAGAAGCCTGCTGATGTGGTTTGACCGTCTCGCCAGATGCCTCATGGGTGCCTCAGGTGAGTTGTTTTGGGCAGGTGCAACTTAGAGGGCAGGAACAGGATAGTTTATGTCTCTCGAGTAGTCATGGATCTCAGTATCCTCCTGGATGAGCTGGAGAAGGTGACTTGGGAAAGGAAAGCGGTAGAAAATTAATGGATGATTAATAATAAAATGCTTAACATAATAACTAGAGACAGATAATTTATGCGTGAGTAGAGGGATTATTGTACATATAACGATACCTAACATTTAAATTCCACAGTCTGGTTTCAATTCACTTTCCCATTTTCTCATTGGGCAGAATTTCCATTCAGGTCTAAGTTTGTTTATGGATTTCTACGTGGAAAGTGACGTGTGACCGGCAGGTCTCCTTTCCCCATCTTTTCATGGCGATAAAGGGTCGCACAGACGCACAGTGATCTGCAAAGACAAAAAAGTAACTTTGAGAAGACGTTCCGACTGCATACAGTGTGGCATTATCACCTTCCCTAGGGATACTCTGATTAACTATTCCTAACCACAGAGATTTATGTGCTGCTTCTTTTACATAATTCCTTATCTCTGCTGCTATGAATAATTCATGTGAGACTAAAGAACTGAGAAGACATTGTGGTTGAGAGTGTGGGGAAATGAGTGAGGACATCTTGAATTGTCTTTGTAGGAAGTTTGAGACCTGAAGTAAATACTGGATTTTATAATTGGAGGATTTTTTTTAGCAGGAAAAAAAAAGTCTAGTGCAATCTTATAATGAAATCATGACAACCTCAGCATATTTATCCAGATTAGTAAGTAAGTTGCTCATAGTATAAAATATAGATTAAATAATTAGTGTAATCATGCAAATACTGAGTTACCGTGGTAGCCACTTATAAAATGTTTTTTGTCTTACTCTTGCATATTTCTTAACGTTAAATTTACATTTTACAGCATTTCTAAGCTAAGTAAAGTATGACATAGAGACTTGGGGTCACAGTAACGTGTCCTCTTCTACCTCCTTTTCACATTATGCATGGCTACACTTTCATTAAACTGCATCAGCATTTTTATGCTTAGCAGCATTCACCCCCTACATAGTACCCCTGAGCTGAGCGCCAAACTATTATTTCTTTAAAAAAGTTTGTTGAGTCCATTAAGAACAAACTCGAAGTTGTGATCAGATATTATGGACTTCTTGTGCTTGCGCACTGTCATGTGATGAGTTTACAATGACATATATCTGACTATAATAAGGCAGGGGCCAGTAGAAAGGTCCAAATGCATATAGGTAGCCTACTTTTTGCAAACCTTTCATGCTTGTCTACTCACGCTGCATTAAATGGTGTAATGGTGTATTTGACAATATAGACACTAATTTTCCATACTTGTATGAATCATCTTGTTTCACGTCTTCAATGAAACTATATGCTTTTATGTGAAACTGCACAAGAAACTGTTATCATACACTTTTACTTAGATGACGACTATGATAAACTTATGATGGGAGAGCTGAACTTTCACATCTCAAACACATTCCAGAAGGAATCTTGTTGGGGTTAAGGTCTGGACGCTGTGGTGGCCAATCCTAGTGTAAAAACGGTCCACAAACCACTCTTTCACAAGCCTTGAGCCCCATGAATTTTCATAATGTCAATGTGAAATACGGCTGACATCAGGGAGGAAAAGAATCCAGTGATGGGGGAAAACTGGTAATTCAGTATATTCAAATAGCCAGCTGATCTCATTTTTTGAGTGCATAACATTGCTGAACCTAATCCTGATAAACTAAAGCAACTCCAGATAATAACAATGAGTCCAATCTTTAGGCTCCCTAGCAAATGGAAACCCTGTGTCCCAATTAGCTTAACTGATAAGTGGTTTTCTTAAGGCTCTACAGCTGTTTAGTCCCAACCCCTTCACATTGTGAGTTCTCTTCACATTGTGTGGAAATACTGTTAATTTTAAAAAAAATTAAATACTTTGACATTTAAATGAGCTCTAAACATTGTTTTTTAGATGATAGTTCAACACTGTACATAGTGTTGTTACTCTGTTTGTTGTCTGTGGTGTTATGCACTTGGTCTTTGGCAGTATCTTTAAAGTGGACCAGCTTTATTTCCAGATTTGCAGCTCCATGTTTTCATTCTCAAAATCTGTTAGGTGTACCTCTGCATGAATTACAGTTCAAAATAATCTTGATTTATCTTATACTGAGCCTCTCTGCAGCTGCTCAGTTAATTCACTAAAAAAAAGCAGTTTTCGCTCGTCTCCCTCATCACTCAGTGGCATCACTCAGCACTCTTCATTAAGGATATTCTCTCTGTTTGACATCATTTAGAACCACGGATCTAAAAAAAACTGCCAATAACAGAACACGTGGTTTAAGTTTAACATTCACTGCTGTAACAGGTTTTATGTGAGGAAAAGCAGAGTAGGTTCACTTGATGGATGTATCGTCCTAGATACCTGAGATGCAACCGAAACCAAAGTAACCTTAATTCTCCAACAGGACTTGTTGACGGGTGAAGCGCTCACATTAACCTGCTTCATGCCGTAGACACAAGGATTGGTCTACTGTCTGGTGAGCCACTCTGATTCAAATAGCCAACTTATTTTGCGTAATGTATTCAAAGGAGTTTTGGTGAAGGCTTCCATCCCTCTCTTTGAAATCAATTCAAAGTCCTGACTGTCAGAAAAATAGCCAAACGACTTTGGGTTGAAGCTAAGCCTTCTTTTGCCTTTATGCATTTTCAATCTCAACCTTTTAAATCTTTCACACAAACTCCTTTTCTCTCCGTCGGCCTGCCTCTCTTTTTCTTCTGCCTGCTTTATTTTCCCCTTTTCATTCTTTTCCTCTCCTGCGCTGAAAGTCATTGATTCAACCGTCTACTAGACAAAATGTCCCAGCAAAAAGATGGGGAAAAAAAAGAAACATGAAGGGTTAGTAGGCACCGTAGGGTCTATTCATACATATACAATGACAGAAGGTTTGCTGAAGTCTTCTGAGTTTGATGTGGTTGTGTTTAATCCCGTCAGTTTCTGCAGACAATGACTAGCTTTCAGACAAAAGTGTTTATTGTGACTGTTTAGTGGAGTATGGTTTTGTGGTATTAAAGATGTAAATTGCATCCCTGTTACTCGTGGTTCAGCTAAGAGAGACTGGTAAAAAGAAGCATTTGAAAGATTAATACTGGACCAGCTTGATGTCATATATGTGCCAAATGTTATGTTTAAACATTTGGTTTTTATTTTCAGTTGTAAAAGTGAGAAGATCCCAATATTTGCCCAGGAGTAGAGTGTGTTTTTTTTTCTGGAAAGCTGAAAGACATAAAATGAAATTATGTGTAGTCTATTTAGATTTTTTATATAATCTTGAAGGAGGACTGAAATATTTCTTCAATTCTGGGCTTTAACTCAGGCAGTAATATGTGTTAATTAAAATGTAATGCATCAGAAGTTTTTCAGTAGCAGTTTAAAAAGAACATCTGCTTCATGTGTTGTGTGTTGATCGCATCAGGAATCAAATTTTAGTACTTTTTCCATTTTAGCTTATATATCTGTTTTTTGCAGCTTGGCTGCATGCAGAAATTAATATTTTTAATGAAACTCTTTAGAGCCGCACATCCCACATCGAAGGCCAGCTAAAGTAATGAATTTATATTAAGTAGTTCACGAACATTTTCACAGGGAGGCAGTTTTTGTTTAATGAAGTCAGGGGGAAGTTCTGTGTGGCCGATATGTTCTCATTCATGGGCACCAAGTACTGCTTTTCTGTCAGGTGCTGCTGCTACTACAAGTTAATGATTAAAGGAAGTCACAAACTTATTTTTCTGTTATGATCAAGTAAACTTTTCACCATCTTCATCAGGTCCTGTTTGTATCTTTGGGTTTTATGCTTTATTTTGTGCTGTTTTCACTCGCTGAATTGTTATACTTGCACTCACTTTTTAATTTGTTAAGTTTAGGCATGAAAAACTATGTGATTGGCTCTAAAAACTGTAGCTCAATGCTGGAGTCACTGGTTAAAGCTTTTACTATGTATGTGAATGATCTCTGCTTCTGGTTTGTATTGTGCTTGTTACAGTATCACTACTAGTTAGCAAGTAGCGGGCAGTGTTTGTAGACAAGTCAGCATCTTCAATGCAAACTACAACCAAAGCAGTCACAAAGACACCAGTTCTGACCAATTTCACCTGGTGACAGCTAAAAACCACTCATCAATAAGTCGGAGAATACATATTTTTCCAGTGGGTCCCAGGGGATGCCAGGGGGTTGCCAACTGGTCTCCAGGCTGTGACTGAGGCCGTACCCAGTGTGTATAAAATAGCCAACAAGGGGTCCTTTACAAATACCCACATGTGACAAGTTTGGAGTTGCAGACCCGTCTAAACCTGATGTCTCAGACAGTGATGCAAAGAGGTGCTTTGCACATGCTCAGTTTGACAGTATTTTGGCAGAGTATTTGGTAGATGTTGTTGTGATAAGTGTTAACTCATGGAAAGAATTAAATATTAAAATGTAAACATTTTCCTTCAAGTACTTCCATTCATTCATTTTCTTAACTCCTTCTCCATCTTCGAGCTTATCCTAGCTGTGGTAGGTCAAGAGGCTGGGCCGCCAGTCCATAACAAGGCTAACACAAAGAGACAGACAACCAGTTACACCTACACCTACGGCCAATATAGAATCACAAATTAAGCATGTCTAAGCATGTCTTTGGACTGTGGGAAGAAAAGTGAAGTGGTAATTTATACAGAGGCTTTCATCATTTACAACAGATTCATTAAAACTGTGACAGTGAAATCTGAGATGTGGTAATACTCATAAATCTTTAGAAGATATCATAAAGATGAATCACACTTGATGGCAGAAACATCCGTACAGGAAACTTTCACAAAATTCAGAAAGTGGGTTGAATGTAGGTGATGCTGAGTCTGAGTCTAAATCATGAGCCTCTGCTCCTGGAGAATCTATCATTTAATGATACAAAATCAATAAACACATTATTGCTCATGAGTGGATCTATTTAAGTAAACAATGTGCTGTTAAGTGGACATAATGTACTTCCTTTAATCACAGTTTGGGCAGGCTCCTCTGACTGCTGGCTGCAATCATAGGGCTGTTTTTAACACTGTTTTTAGTTGAGCGTTGACTGACCTGAGTTAAAACCTAGTAAAGTACAAGGTAAAGACAAACATCTAAGCCTTAACTTAGGCTACGTCCACACTAATGCGTTTTCGTTTGAAAACACATCGTTTTCTCTCCGTCCACACTGAGACGGCGTTTTCCCCAAGGAAAAATGCAGTGTTTTCAAGCTGACTGCTGGTCGTAATTCCAGCTATGTCAGTCATCAGTATCCTGTGCTCTCATTGGTCACTTTAGTCACTCTCAGTTTCTTGGGTAATATCCCTTCTGGTCTCTGGTCTAGCCATCTCTTCCACTGTAGATGCTACTCAAGATGTAACCTTTGTGCCAAGTTTGCCTGGTCAAGGAAGCCGTTTGCAGCAAACAGACAAGCAGAGATTTGGTGTAATCCAACTTTTTGGTCTGAGCTGCTAGCAGCTAATTAAAACTGAAAATGGTCAAAACTGAGGCTACTCCATCTGAAGATACATTAGAAAAATGTCTGAAGGAGCAGCTGCCTAAAATTGCTGATCATTACTTCACAGTCGCAGACATTTATCTGAAAATTAATAAAAAAATAAAACACTTTAAAATCAGAGCTGATCAAAACAAGACTAATGATGAAGGATCGAAAAAATCTGTAGTGGGCCATAGTGCAGTAGCTTGATGGGGGTCAACCTGTGCAAACAAACCAGTGTCTAATTACATGTGGAACGTCAGAAATGGCTGACATGCAACTCATATTTACCCCAAATTGCAGTGAAGAAGAAAACTCACGGGGGAAACGGCTAACAGCAGGGGAAAGCTAATCAGATTAATCAGAGTTAATTAACTAAATTGACACATTATTGAAATTGAATCATGATGATAACATACCCATGCTGACATCACAAAGCAGTGAATAAATAGATTAAAGGGCAAAAAAGAGAGGAATTAGAGGTATTATTTCTTCTTTAGCTACACAGATATTATGATGTAGACTGTATCCCATATCAAAGAATCAATGCACTATGACCCCAACTATCACATTAAAATGTGATCTTAGAATTTCACAGCATTGCATTAACTGTTTAGGAATTACAACTATTTTTATACACAGTCCCCCATTTTCAGAGGCTCAAAAGTAATTGGACACACTGGCATAATTTTAAATACGAGGCTTATTGTTTATATTTGGATGAACATCATTTCCAGTCATTGACTGCCTGAATTTCAGATGTCATAATCATCTTCAAATGCTACCTGGTTCTCTTAAGATGATTTGACGGGCCTTTCCTGCAGCCACTTTCAGTTGCTTGTCTTCAGTTACCATTTTTGAGGTACGCATGAGATGCACATTCTCTTTTACAAACAGCAGTGCGTATAAGGCAAGCGGTGCATGCATGCTTGTTGCTAAAACATCTAGTCATTCATATTTTTTATCCCTAAAGAACTACATCACCCCCAGCATCGGCTGTGATCGCTGGCACTGAATTACGCCATGATTCCCAACCCTCGAGCATCTCTATTGACACGCATTTCTTAATAAATATATACAGGCGTTAAACTGAGTGAGCTTTTGCTTTTGCTTCCTTGCGTGATTCTTACGTGGCGACTGGTCGGTGAGGCCAGTCATCATTAGCAGTATTAGTGCCTTGGGTGGTTTGCGTAGACCGCGACCCTCTGACATTTTCTCTTCTCATTCTCTTATATACCCAAGCTGGAGATTAATGTGTGGTTTTTATTTTTGCTGCTAACTGTTTAACAGGGAAACCAGCACAGCCTCAGACTCAACCCTGCTGAAGGCAAGAAAGCACATGAGGAAGAGTTGTGTGTAAGCTCTCAAAATTATTATCCCAAATATGTACGCCTCCACTGCTCTGCTGTCCGGTCTGAATTAGCATCTCTGCTCTAAGCCACAGCTCTCAGCCGCTTTACACCATCTGTATATTTGACAGGAAACAAAGAAGGGTTGTAGTGGTAAAGCAGTGGTGCCACAGATCTTATGAGAATGGCCTCTGTGTTGCTGCCTCCTCTGAGCATTGTTCCTATTAATCAGAAAGCCATTTGTGATGCCGCATTAAGCCCTCGGATGTCTAAAATGTGACAAATGATGATTACCTGAGGGAAATCGATGTTGATCACAATACTATTAATGGTCCCACTGCAGGAACAGCATCCATCGAAGTACAAATCTGGTAAGATTCACCGGCTGTGAAAAAGCACTAATTTAGAACTAGCTTTGTGTCAGGTGATTCATTTAATAACCGAGGTCTGAGAGAGGGCTGTGTTTAAAAAAAAAAGCTCACATCTGCTACCTTGTGCTTTTTTTGACATCAAACATACTGAACAAAAAGAAAACAAAACCTGCATTGTCTTATCCTGGCAGTGTGAATACAATCGCGCTGTTATGTGAGAGCAGCTGGTGAGTCACTCGCTGTAGTATTGCAGATAGAAAGACAGAGAAAGGGGAGGGGAGTAACATACTTGATAGTACATGGATGCTGTATTACAGAGCACTTCTTCAGGGTCAAAAATATACTCACTCATCATTTATTCCCCTCCCCATATCTTAGGTCAACCAGGGGCAACGAGCTCAGCGGCACCGACTGAAGCTATGCGTTCGTCTTCCTGTCACTCCTCTGCGGGGGATAAAATCCATATGCCACCTAAAATCTATGGTCTACTTCCTGCATGTAGCCTCATATGAACAAGTCCACATATGTGTGTGAAGTGTGCTTCAAGTTGGACAAATAAGTCCTTCAGCATTTACGTGTGCGCCGGTGAGATCAGGTGCGCACAAACGCCGTAGGTGGTCTTTCCTTATGCATGAGACAGTAGTTTTCCAGCTGATCAATGATTTCATTTGCCATGTGGGCTCACTCCAGAGATCTGTCTGATGGCAATAGTCATGCTGGACCATAAATAAGACCCTTGCAATGACAACATCTGTATGCATGTGTCATGTTTTTCAGAATACATTGGCACCTCTATCAGTCAGTGGATTCTCACAGCTTCATATTTTATTTGTTTGCTGTTGCTTTTCTTTTTTAAATTCAATTTCGTTCAGCTGCTCGGACTGATTGTGTTTTTTTAAGTTCTTGACCATCTGAACTCCTGTTCCTTTTGGATAAGGGCGATGGCTATTTACAATGTTAACTAAATGAAAGATTTTATCAGTGATGGATTGTCTACAGTTTAGTATTTCAAACACTTATAACTGATGCATCTTTAATATTCACTGCAACTGTATTTTGCACACTTTACTTTTTTTTAGATGTGTCTTTGTTATCTATCAACTCTTTTGGAAAACATCTTAAGCTTTGCCTGCTTCATGGTCCAGCATGTTCACCAGGTAGCTGCTGACTTTCTTTTCAGATGTTGGGCAGGCAGTTTTTAGCTTTCTTTTTTTAATTTATAAAGACAAGAACATCCAGGAGAGGGAAGGACATCACATATAGTAAGAAACTTAAAAACAGGGCAGAGTTGGTAAAGAACATAAAAGAGGGCTACTTAGATATTTATTTCCAACTTCTCAGACAGTGCGTGCAAATGCTGTCAAGTTTTATTTGTTGGTAGAGAAAAAAAGCATTAAAAATTAAATGAATAATAAGTCCAATTTTCTATTTTTGTCACACTAAATGCTGCTACATTTATGCATTAGATGAGGAAAAAAAAGTTCAATGCCAAGTAGGAGCATTTTCTGCTCTTTAACGTTGGTGCTCAGATGAACTACCCTAAACATGCAAACCTTGCTTGGATCATTTCAGCTGATATGGGATATTTGTGTCACTTTGTGATTCTTTCTGTGATGCAGTCATACTGTGATGTGAAATATGGCTGCTGCTAGCATTGAATAACAACCTCCATTTACTAATTCCTTGTCTTTTCATTCTGGACTTACCATAGAGGGCATTGTCAACTATACATAAGCACAGGAGGATATGGGCAGTGACCGCAGCATAGCAGATGTGGGTGGTGGTGGTTCGTCCCCATCAAGGCAGCTCCTCATCTCATCAGCCATCCATTCATTATTCTAACTGCTTGTTTAATTCAAGGATGCAGGAGCCTCTCCTAGCTGACTTTGGCCAGCAGGATGGGCACACCAGTTCATCACAAGGGCAGCAAGAGATTCGAACAGTGACACCGATAACCAAAGTTAGACTCAGTACTGACCAACAAGCTAGCAGTCTGAAGAGGAGAAGCCCATGTAGGCACAGGAAGAACATTCAGCGTCTACACAGAAAGGATTTATCTTACCGAAAGGTTCCGAACCATTTTACCATGAGGTAACAACGCCAACCTCTCACTTTGTCATTTGGAACTATTCTTCAGATTTTTGCATCCAGGAAAGATACTTTTGTGAAACCGAGGCATAGCTGTGAGAGGTCACATGTTCATTCTGGCCCATATGAAAAACATTAAACACATCAAACACAGTTCAACGGTCTCCTTCCATAAGCCACTAAAACTCAGATCACATACACCTACTAATCGGAAGGCTGGTGGTTCAATCCCTGGCTGCTCCAGTCTACATGCCAAATATGCTTGGGCAAGATACTTACCTCGGGTTGCTCATATGAATGTGTGTGAATGTTAGATAGAAAGCACTTACACAGAAAAAAAAGTACTTTTATGAATGGGTGTGAATGAGGCAAGTTGTATAAAGTGCTTTGAGTGCTCAGGTAGAGGTGAAAGTGTTATATAAGAACCAGTCCATTTACTATTTTCAGACAGTTTCAAAGCTATATAATGTGTCAAGAAACAATCTTAGATTTTCACAAACAGACTTGTGATAAGGATTGTAGACTAAATGATTAAAGGTGCCTGCTTACACTTAATGACATTTTCAAAAACAAACAGTCTGTTTTTAAAGTGTAACACAAAAGCTGAACGTATTTCTTATCAAAAATTTGCATATGAAACCTCCTTTTTTTGTCCTGAAGGCAAACTTCTCCCATGTGCGTGCTATTTACATCAGGATTCCTCATCTTTCTTGCCCTTGCTATCGCATTGTTAAGTTTGTGGATGCACAATCACCACCTGTCAATCAGTGGAAAAATATGAATCCCCCAACAAAATGTCTTTTGGCTCACTCAATGGTACTAATGGTCAGAAACCCGCAAACTGATACTGAAAATCATGCTTTGTCCAAACTGATACTATGAGCCTGTGTTCTGTCTAGCTTGTTGATCAAAGACCAGTGGCTCAACACCAGTGAGATGGTGGAGGTGTTAAAGAGGTTCTGGGAGAGCCTCATCATCCTCCCACCAAGCAATCATAAGAAGACCGTGTACGAACAGAGGATAGTGAGAGGTGAGCGTGTGTGAATTTACAGTTTGTGTGCTAGACAAAGGGAGAGAGTCACGCAGAAAGGGAGGAGGAGATAAAAAGAGAAATAGGTATAAGAGGGAGGGAGGAGATGAGGGGATGGTGAGAGCCTAAGCAAGAGAGGTGGCAGGCAATAAAGCGCCCCATCAATCTGGTAAATGAGTGTCCTTCCAGCAGAGGGTACTCTGAGAAATGCAGCCTGCTCTGTGTTCATCAGTCAGAGGTTTAACACTCATCCTCCGCTCCAACACTTCCTTATCGAAGGAAAAAGCAATTGAACAAATGCTTGGAGTACAGGTCGCTCTGCCAATTTACTTACAGTATGAACTTGTCTGCTTGGCACCTTGAAGGATCATACTAGCATTAGTGAGGCTTTTGCTTAAATTGCTATTGACACTTTCAGTCCATTTACACAAGTTTATTATGGGTATTCATTCATTGTGACTTCTATTGACCTCAGTGTGGCTACCTGTCCACCAAAATACATAGTCAATACAATCATGTGAAAAAGAAAGAACATCCTCTTTCAATTCTAGGACAAAAAAAAAAAAATCAGGTCCTCAGAAATAACATAATCTGAAATGCAGAAGCAATGTGCGAAAAACTAAGTGCTCTTTTATTGATTCCATAGGAATTAAGAGGGTAAGTAGCAGCCAGGTGCTGCTAATCAAATGCACTTGATTCATCAGCAAGTGTAACCACCTTTATAAAAGCAGAGCTCTTGGCAGTTTGTTGGTCTAGAGCTTTCAGGCGCCAAGGAGGAAACACATCAGCAATGGTCTTCGAGAAGCAATTCTTGCTGCCCATCATCAATCTGTAAGGGTTATAGGGCCATTTCCAAATAATTTGAAGTTCATCATCCTACACTGAGAAAGATTATTTACAAGTGGGAAACATTCAAGACAGTTATCAATCTTCCCCAGAGTGAATGTCCCAGCAAATTTACCCCAAGGTCAGACCATGCATTGCTCAGAGAAAATGCACAAACTCCAAGAGTTACACCTATGTATGTTAATGGTTAAAGTTCATGCCAGCACAATTAGAACAAAACAGAACAAGTGTGGCTTGTTTAGAAGAATTAGGAGAAAACACGACTTGGGTTTGTTAAGTTGTGGCAGAACAAACCGCAGATATCTCTGGGGGGGGGGGGGGGGGGGGGGGGGGTTACTACACCACCATCTCTCTCTCTCTTTCTCTCTCAGTGGAGACATTTATTTAAACTTATGCTATAAATTCACATCATTTTCTTCAACTATGCTACCACAACCCCAAAACAGATTTAGCCTTTCTAAAGTAATGCAAATGCAACTGTAATGTCTCTGAGCATGGAACAAAAGAACGAAGCCCATTAACCTCAAGTCCTCAAGGACTGTCTAGACTGGGTCACTGTACAAAGAAAGCTCATAATCACCAGCTGTTTCCAGTGAACCAACTTCTAGATATATCACACACACATATTACAATATGACTGCATATAACATATTGTACAAAAACACAGACAAACTACTCATCAATCACAACTTTAACTTTTAGACCTCATCAAAACCAGTGTCCTGGTTGTATACTCACCCTGCTCTCCTCTCTCCATCCTCTTTTGAGAACCACTTTTTTGCTTTGGCTTGCTAAACATCATGTATAATGCTAGCAAACTGATGAACTACTCAACAGGTTCATGGGCATTTTGAACAAATGACAGAGAGCAAGGCCAGGAAGTGCAAGTAATATATTTCTGAGCATAGCTGAAAAGAAAAGTATTTAGGTGTTGCAGTGACCTAGTCAATGTCCAGACATCAACCTTACTGAAATGCTAACATAAGATCTTAAGACAACTTTGCATAAACAATTGCAAGTATGTTAGTAAGAAGAATGGTCCACAATGATCTGATAGACTGACAAAGTCATACACAAAATAAATATTTTAAGTTTTTGTTGTTAAAAGGCCGGTGTGTTTGAGGTGCGGACCAAAACGCAGACACGGGAGAAAAACAAAATATAACAAAAAGTGAGCCTTTATTGTGGCTGATATCATAAACACAAAACAAAGGCAAAGGCGAACTGAGAATAGAACTAAACTAAAACCTAAACTGGGATAAGTTAAGACTAACATGAAAACTATCAAAGGGGACGTGAACATGAATCAAAACAGGTACATGCAACCTGAACCTAAACCAAAGCTTAAAAATAATCCTGAGACTTGACATACATGACACCAGACAGACAACCTAACATTAAAAACACAGAAGGGTAATGAGGCAAGTGGAAACACCTGTGCAAACAGCTGACACAAATAAGCATGATGCCACAGGGGAAGGGAAACTAAACACACTGAACATGGAAATACGGCTTTCAAAATAAAACAGGAAACGTAGAGAGACATGAACTGGGACACGCAAGCTTGACACAGGAGCCAGAGAGAGGAAGTGAGAGAGGGACAGAGACACAGAGGAGGGAGACACAAGGGGAACCTACATGGACAAGGAGACAACACATGACAAACAGAAAAAGACTCATAAACAAGGAGACATAGGAGAAAAATAACCTAGACTAAAACTCAACTAAATCCTAACTAATAATAAGAACACAAGAACTTAACATATTTCCAATATAACATAAAAAAATCAAACATGCGAAATAACTCAAAATGCTGGGTAAAACACCCAGCCCCTGACAGCAACTATTGAAGCATGGCACATGCTTATTTTTTCACATGCTGCTTCTGTATTTTGTCTCACTTTTTGCTAAATAAATAATAAATGTGTAGAAATTTACATGTGGTTGTTCATCTCAGGCTATATTTAAATCATTTATGAACCTAGAAAAGACCAGATGATTTTTTTTCTTATGTCCTGATACATAAAACTTTGACATGAAAGAAGTGTATTTGGAGCCAGTAATTTCCCACAGAAGATGTTAGAGATTCATTCACAGCTCTGTTCAGTGACCATGGACCGTGAGCAGACATCTGGTGAAAACAAGTCCCATGTTAACGCTTTAAATATGTCTCTAATAAGGCCTTAATGCCAATGGGAGCTGCAGATAAACCTCTGTCACCATGTATGTAAGCCAGGGATCATAACCATCACATACTGAACCCCGACCTGCAGCTTCGGCTTTGATCGTACTTTGAGTCTACATAATGCAGTTTCCTATGTGAAGAACAGAAGGCACGCAGATGTAGCTACAGATGGATAACCTTCAGAGAAACTACAATCTCCGAGGAGCTTCAGATGCTCATTTGGAAAGTCTTTACTGGCGTTGTTTGCTAAATAAGATGTTCGGCACATTTGGAACCTTTTTGTAATTTATTTTTGTTCAGAGAGAAGTAAGATGCTGTTGTCAAGGCTGAGTTGTGTTGGTGGAATTGTTTTGTGGTGATATGATGCTTGGAGCGCAAAACAAGCCAAGCGTTCGTCATTGTTGTCATGAGCATTGTGACTCGACCGCACAATCCCATCGCTGTTAGTGGCGGTGACAATGTGAGAATCAGTAATAGACTTCTGAGATGAATGTTAATACTCTATTCTGTGCTCGCACAATGATGTGAATGTTTGATATCAGCGTCAGTCATGGAGTCACACAGAAAGAAATCATACACAGATTAGAGCTTAATGAATGTCTGCGTGTTTTGTGTTTTAATGCCAGCTTTCTGTCAATACACAAATACGCAAAATACACAAAAAGCATTCAAATGTGTGAGTGTGGTACTGTTTATTGTGCTCAGTCTGGACACCTTCAAATGATAAACTAATGTATCTTGAAAGTTTAGTAACCAGTAGTTATTATCCACAAACATAATAACACTTTCTTATGTCTTAGTTTTTGTTGGACTTTCACCGAGCTATCATAGAAAGACAGAAGTAAATAATTCTTCCTCATAAGTGTTGTGTTTAACTTTAATAATCATTTTTGAAGAAAAAAAAGTGATGCACATCGAAGGGTAATAAAAGTATATCAAAACACAATAAAAAGCTGAGTGCTTTTATGTCTATGCTTTGAGTTGTGACACTCGTGAAAGCATTTAGATCACACTCATCAAGATATTAAACAAAATCCCAAACCCTAAATCGATACTTCATAACTTACAGTACTCGGGCTTTTGTGACATAAACGTAAAGAAATTTGAAACTGCAACTTAAAAAAAATAGCTGCTCAGTTATCGATTCTGATGGTCAGCTCAGACATGCTCCACAAGGTTCAAACAAAACTTCTTCATTCACTTGATGTCAGCCCATCCAGATGGCTGGTCTGCTGACAGTAATTTACACAATGCTGTTTGAATAAGTGCTGTGATCCTGCAGCTCACTCCACACACACCTGATTTGTAACACACAGCTTGGTCTCTGTGGACAGCAGCATGCTCAGGGAGACAAATAAAACCCAGGAGAAGGGTTTGGGTCAACTCTCTATACTACAACATTAAACAGTCTCACAGAGCTGGACTCACTTCCCTTATGCATGTCTTTTAAAAGCTGCCATATTGGGCCATCTGGCTATCTGGCTGCAGAAATACGTGTCCTCTGCTTTGGTCTGCAGCCTTGTCAGCTGCTGTCATATCTTAAACTCCAACAAAAATTATTGTTATTATTTATTTCTGGTTACATTGTTTGGTCATTGAAATAGTCTGTTTATCTAGTTAAAGACCTTATTCTAATACAGACAATCACATCATGCAGGAAGTAGTGATCCAATGTGTTAGAGCAGACAGTCACACAGAGGAATAGCTACAGATACCGAATTACTTTACTTACTTTATTAATCCCTTTATCTATCTATCTATCTATCTATCTATATATCTATCTATCTATCTATCTATCTATCTATCTATCTATCTATCTATCTATCTATCTATCTATCTATCTATCTATCTATCTATCTATCTATCTATCTATCTATCTGTCTATCTGTCTATCTATCTATCTATCTATCTATCTATCTGTCTATCTTTATAGATATACATTATTGGCAGCTAGGTTGTTTTTTCGGGGGTTAAACAACTGCAACACTTACTGTATTGCTTATATATTTTATAGTGTAACACTGTCATCTGCTAGAATGCTGCTCTTTTAGCGTTCCTCTGAAACAGTTCATTGCTGTTCTTGCTATGCACCGTACAGATAATGGACATAGACAATGTAGAGTCACCCACTAGTTTTGCAGTACATATTTTTAAGCTTTTTAAGCATTAACATTTTGTCTGCTGCCATACTGGTTTTTCTTGGAGCCTGAACTTAACATATTTGGAGGAAAGGGTGGATTGAAGTTAACAGCTAACCTTCACAAATTTGTTTAGAAAGCTGCATCCCTAAACTGTAAGGATGCATTAGAGCACACAGCGCACATAAAATACCAGAATTTCATTCACAAGGACTGGCGCACAGACTTGTGAGATGATCTGCACTACAAAGCAGGTCATACTATTTGTCAGATAATCCATGAAAATGCCCTGATAGGCACCAACAGCTCACAGACACACAGTGGAAAGGTCCAGTTCAGTGATTCCAATTTGCTGAGGTGAAGCCTAGCAGATGCCAATAGGCTTCAGCGGCCTGTGTCAGGACATCTGTCAGTCAAAATAGCAACACCTACCATCCAGTATGCAACTTAAGACTTAACTAATAAAAATACCACCCCAAATTGGAACAATTCAAAAATTCTGGAATTTTTTGTTTGCTTGTTTGTTTGTTTTTTGTGCATTTTAATGCTGAAAACTAACATTAGCCAGATGTGATCAGTCACTACAATGAGTCCTGAAAATGATGAGCCATTGCTAGCTAGGGCAGTGTTCTTCTCAACATCGAAAGCAATATTTATTTATTTATGGTAATAAATCATATTCATAAATAACATCAATGTAGAGAATTTCCTGCATTTTTACAGCTGCAGTGTAAGTTGCAAACATAAGCATATTTTTTTTCCTGATTAAATAAACATTCATATTCACATCCTTGGAAAAGTCTCTGCACAAGTCACTTTTTAAGCTAGACAGCATATTAGCTCCTCACTTACACAACACCAAAAAGCCTGTAAACATATGTCACGCCACTTTCGTCTGTTTGCATATTCACTTGATGTTATTTTTGACAAATGGATTTAAGCTTTTATTGGATAAACACCTTAAAACTGTGGAACCACAGATTTCTCGGCATCTGCACTAAAGACTAATCTAATTTTACCTGGCTTGTCATAACCCTCTTACCCTTATTCTTCATGCTGTCCTGACAGCTCCAGTTAACTTATACTGAGTTAAACTGCAGTCTTCCACATGCTCTGATCTCAGGTGATGTCCCATTTAGCATCTTTAAACTACACCAATGAAACAGCCAGTCTAAACTTCCTGGTCTCTTGGCAAATTGTTTTTGCTTGACTGGAGAATAACTGAAGCAAAATTTCTACATAAAAAAGTCAAATCACCT
The DNA here is from genome assembly GCF_056152115.1 of Neolamprologus brichardi. Taxonomy (NCBI): domain Eukaryota; kingdom Metazoa; phylum Chordata; class Actinopteri; order Cichliformes; family Cichlidae; genus Neolamprologus; species Neolamprologus brichardi. The sequence goes on from NC_142123.1 coordinate 24,804,544, forward strand.
GGTCTTTAGCAGGTCTTAAAATCCTGTAAATACAACCTCAGAAGAACTTCAAAGAATATTATGCCATGTCACTACTTATTTAAGACAAATTAAGCCAAAATGCAGAAGCAGTGTGTGAAAAACTATTAAGAAGGTAAGTAGTAGCTAGGTGCTGCTAACCAAATGAACTTTATTAACTGATCATCAGCCTTTTAGAGGTGTGATAACCTCTAAAAGGCAGTTTGCTGTTCTGGAGAATTCAGATATGTGTTAACATTGCCTATGCTCTCTAAAAAGATTGTGGCAGCACAGCAGGTTTTAGCATTTCAGCATGAAAATTTTATCCCAACTGCCGTACGGTCAAAAGTTGAATACCACTTGAAAAATGGCAAAAAATAAAAATAAAAATAAAAAATCATATTTTGCATTGCTGGATCTTAACAAGGTTCCAAGTAGAGCTTTAACATGCAACAAGAAAAAATGGGAGAGAGACAAAACATTTTTTTAAAGATACAATTTATATAAAACAACACTTAAACTGAAACAGGCTGTTTTAAAGCCATTTTTCAAGTGGTTTTAAACTTTTGATTGGGACTGTATCAAGCACGGTGGTGGAGCGGTAATGTTTTTGGCTTTTTTGCAGGACCTGGGAACATTGCAGCTGTTGAGCGGATCCTCCTTTGTATACCAAAGTATTCTTGAGTCAAATATAAGGCTATCTGTCTGACAGCTAAAGTTTAGCCAAAATCGGGTCATTAAACAGAACAATGATTATAAACACAGCAGCAAATCTACATCAAAATGACTGAAAAAGAAAAGAATGAAGGTGTTACAAACTCCAGACCTCAACCTGACAGTGGCAGGTCGTTGATCTACAGTCATTGGGCAGGACCTTAAAAGCCCTGTGCATACCAAATGCCTGAAATGGAATGAACCAACATTGTAGAGTAGAGTGGGACAAAAGACTGAAAAAGTCATACAGAAAATGTATAGCAGGAGTGAGACACACAGGACCTATAGAGCCACAAATTATGCATAGGGAGGTCGGGCAGATTGATGGTTGACATTTAACAGTGGAGACTGCCGTTAGTTCCAAATTTCAAACTGATACTCATCATTTATTTGAACCTTTATATTACCTTAAGTGAGTGTTTGATTGTATAAATGTGACAATAAATGTCCTATTTTAACAAAAAACAAAACAGTTGTTTACTTATCAAATTGTTTTTGGTTAGTTTTAGTTCAGGTTTGTTGAAGTTAGAAATTCAGAATTTATTATTAGGTGCTGTTTTTGTCATCCATTTAAAAATATGTATCATTGCTACCTTCAGATGTTACAATAGAAGAAAGCATTTTCACTGTCAGTCAGATTTAATTTGTCTGACCATTTGTAAAAGATAAGTGAAAGGCTTTTATTCTTTTATGGCTTTATGCACTTCTATTCCGTTCTTAATGCTTTAATTATGGACGGTGTTTTCTTTCATAATGAAACAGCTCTTCCTGGACGTTAAATATGTAGATGTACTGTACTAAAATCTCACTGGGTTGCCAGCACATCATGAGCTGTGTGCGTATAGTATACATGTCTGGGAATGAAAGTGAGCCAAGCTGGTGAGTGACATGGTTTCATTTACATTTGCAGGCTTGTTTTTCGGCTGTGCTGTGTCTATCAACTTGAATCTACAATTCTTCAGGAAAAACAGCTCTGAATACATTTATATGTAAAACTAAATAAATAAATAAATGGCTGTGTAACATAAATGTAAGTTCTTGCTGCTAGAAACTTGAAGTATAGCATCTAAATCCACAGAATGATGTTCTATTTTCACTTTGCCCGCTCCGTAAGCTTAGCCACTCATCTCCCGTCCAAGATGACAGCGTAGTCAAGGGTAAATTAGTCTGACACTGCATTGGCTAAATGCTGCCCATCATTTCCCATCTTCGTTGATCCACATTTACTCAGCTTCATGTCCCTTGGTGTCAAGTGTGCATGGGATCACAGACCGGCTGGAGAGCACTGAGTGATGAGCTTTTGTCAACTGTGAGATGGCAGCAGAGGATATGGGAGTACAACCAGCACTCTCCCAAGATGGAACTACAGTGCGTCATCTGTGAGACATACCCACACTGGCAGGGCAGAGTATTCAGTCTACCTCCAGTTCATCATCAGTGCTCCGACTGCCTGCTGATGGGTGTCCACAGGGCAGGCTTTATGATATCTGAGAATCTGTTCTGATGCGATCAGACAAATTCCAGGTCACGGTTTGTGCCACAATATTCCTCCAGCTACATGTACTGGTAGCTTCAGAGTGTGTGATATACTAGAAGGGCTAGAAGCAGTGTTACCAGATTTGACTGATAAAAAGTATCCCCCACCCAGGTACCTTAAAAATAGCCAAGGTATTAATTTTTATTTATTAATTTTTATTAATTCTATTTATTTATTGTCCCATCCTGTTGTGTTAACGGTTAAATTCATTCATCTGTCTGCATTTTCCCATTAAGTTCTGTTAAGTTAAATATATAAAGTTAGAGCCACTTTTTTTTTTTTAATTTTGCCTGTGTACACAACTACAGTGGGTTTTGAATTAGTCAAGATAAAACTTTCAGCTTTATTTTAAAGCACTTAACAAAATTTTGCACTGTTCAGAAATCATTGCACTTTTTATATAGATATATATATACATATTTACATACAGATATGTGTAAGTCAAAGAGTTTGGATGAAAATCACTCAGTCTGGCAACTTTATTCAGGAGTCCCCTTCAACTCTAAACAAAAGACTAGGGCCTGGAGGTCAGCCAGGGATTACATACTATGTTAAGGTGGCAAGCAAACAGAAGCTGTCTGGTATACCTGTCTCATTGTCAGCTATGACTTTGAATTTAGTCTAGTACATTGAAAGACAGATACATAAAACAGCTGCATTACAGCCTTGGCCCCTGGCCTTAGCCCATGTTTACCCTGACCGCCCAACAATTTAACAAGTAATATTTTTCATCCACGTTTATCAAATATCAATCTGGTACAGAAGACAAAAGTGTGTATCCCTACAAGTGACCTTGGTCATTGATGCTACCTCTCAGCCTCTGCTAAGCTGGCCCTGTAACCAATGATTCTCTGTCTGAATTGCTGTAGTCCTAAGGGTCTTCTGTTTTCTCTCACAGCTGATAAAAAGACAGCCTTTTTCATCCACCCACTATTGGCAGGGGCTGAATTTGTATGGTGCTCAGGAAATCTTCTAATGAGATTTGTAGTATTTTAGCCATGCTAGCACCAGAGGCTGTGAAAGCTTTTGTCTTGCCCTGTGCCCACCTGAAGCTCAGCAATGAGCTGCTCCCCAAGGTGAGACCTTGGTGTGGTCTTCATAGAGGTTGTTTTGGGTTTTTTTTTTTTTATCCCAACTTAGTCTAGCCCCTCATGCAGGGTCAGTTAACCTTGGGGTCACACTGACATTCAAACCCTTTCTATTACGACGAAGTGGCAAACTAGAGGTCTGTCCTTCAGCACCACCCCCGAGGTACAAAAGTAAATACCTGAGGTGGTTCTAGCACCTGACTGGGACGCCTCCTCCTAAGTGAGGTTTTGCTGAATTACAGATTACTGCTCTGGGATGCTTCTATATACCTCCAGCTAGAGGAGGTCTACGTATTTCCCCTTAGAGTGCTGCCCCCATGAAATGGACCTGAAAGAAAAACAGTTAAATGAACATTTTTTTTAACCATGGAAAATAAATCCATCTATGACAGATCAGCATTTAAGGAATCTTTTGCTTTCTTTTTAAATCAATGAAAAGGTTCATGGGAACTTAGATGGATTACCAATAAATTTGGTGATAGTGATATCTTAGCTTATCATTTTTCTATGCAATCATTTATTTTGTGGGAGGGTGGCTCTTTAGCTGGAGTAGTCTAATACAGGCTCCTGACAATTAGACGAATTAGCATATGCCGTATTTCAATGTTCATCTAGGTTTCAGTAAAATCTATTGCCATAAACAAACTGTTGTGCCAATAGTTTTAAATGAGATTCTTCTGATCCCATTGCTCTCGTTGCTGGCTGTACAGCTTTGATGTTCACTGTAATTATACCACTTTTCAGCACTTTATTTAAAAAAAAATCTTTGCATATTAAATATGACCTTGGCGTAATCCTCACAACAGCTTCTGCTCTTGTTTAAGTGTGTCTCTTAATGAACAGATATGCTGCTCCTCAGGCCTGACTGCTGCAGCTGAACTGCTCTCTCTGGTCATGTGCCGTACACACTGAAACCTAAATCCTGATACTCTTGGATGCTCTAATCCCTCCACAGTACGGAAACCAAAACAGAATATTAATTTCATCTTGTTTTTAGCACATTACCCAATTTGAGCAGTTAGGAAATGTTCAGCAGGCCTAAGCTTGCCTCCCATATGATTTACATTGGACTATTGTTGGAAATCTTTTTAATATGACACCCCAGGCTGCAATAAGATATAGCTGAAGTTATGTGAATGCAACTGCCTTTTGCAGCTGAATAATTACACACTGGGTTTCATTACTATTATTATTATTTAGGCTCAAATGCTCACACTGGTACCAGGTTAACCTATTTTAAATAATCCCACAGTACTCCATGAAGAACTGAGTAGGCACAAAGAGGATCTTTATTTTACTGGACATGAAATCCGATGATTTAAGGTCACTGTCCTTCTTTAAATTGAAGAAAATCCAGTCCTGCTCTAGAGGTCAGCTAGTATTGAAAAGATAATCACTCAGAGTTCACAATCAAATGGATAGATTTAATCCAGCCAGAATTAAACCCAATAGTTAGAAAATGGGTTAGAAATCCAACCAGCTAGTAAGATAGACTTATACCGAGAGTGAGACCAGAGAGAAGATTTAAACATTTGAGTTTAATACTCAAACAATGCTCAAACGGACCCATTGTGTTTCCTATGACATAGTGCTGTGTGTTCTGCCTTTTCAGTTTTCAAAGTGAAGAATTTCCTCTCTAAGCCCTGCCCCCCAGGACTATTAAAGCTTTGACAGCACTTTAAACAAGCGCTGGCGGAGGATTTGCCATGCTGGCTACAAACCAATAGCATGTAATAGTTCCCCAATGCCCAAGTTCTATTCTGAATTTATGGATAGTGTGTTTTAACAATGTAGACATTGGGCTGTGCATGCTTAGCATGCATGACACAACAGCACATGACTGCAGAGGTTAATGCGTGCAGCATTGGGTCCTTTATGTCTTGTTTCGCCTGAGTCCATTGTAATGTCTAAGTCTGTTTGACAGGGAGGAAAGTTCACAGCTCTCCTACAGCTTAGGCTTGCTCTTTTTCATGAAAAGAACAAAAAAAAAAATTTTTCAAACCCAGAATTTGACTTTTGCTCTTATTCGTATCATCGCAAGCACAGTTCAGCCTTACCAGCAAGTGCTGTGAGAGATTTGCACATCATTGTGCAGCTCGCCTCTTTTTTTTAAAATGAGCACCATAAATGTTATTCTGTCCGGCACTATGACGTTCAGTCTTGCAGAATCACTGAAGTGAATCTTTGTGGCGAGGCAGTGTTGAAGTGCTGGCACAAGACGTTACCAAATGAAAACATGCAGAAGGGAACCAGAAGCAGTACAATGAGGATGGTAAATGGCTCAAGGGAAATGGCAACGTCTCACTCTAATTACACTTCAGTGTGTGCAGTGGTGAACGAGGGAGAGCAGCGTTTTGGGATCATTTTAATGGGCAAAGCACTGATGAGAATCCCATGAACAGCAAATGCTTCGAGCTCTGAATTTTTCAGTAGGCTTCATGTTTTGAGTGCAGCGGCCTCGGTGTTCAGCAATGTGAAAGGAAGATTCTTTCTGATTTTGGAAGGCGTGCACGCATGCCATCCACATTGTCAGTCACTGAATGAGATAAGCAGGTGCTTTGGAAAACCTCTACCTTCTGTAAATACGCAGGGGGTGCAGTACCAAAGCTGTCAGCTGTCTCTCTCAGAGTCTTTCCACACTGTAAATGACATACTCAGTGCATGGCAAGTCCTAAAGTAATAATCCGATCTTTAGGTTGCACCTGTTAGGACTTCATTTTCGGCAGTCGTTATTAAAAATAAATAACATTTTAAAAAGCTAAAAATAAACTGTAAACATTGACAGCTCTGTTGGGGGAAAAATACCCAGTGTCAACCATAAAGTTGTATTATGATTGCATTTTATCATCACATTAAGTACAATTTTCCTGAGTGTAGCTGATTCTTTCAGCAAAACCCTGCCTTCTCCTGTAATGTGATTGACCAACACTTGGCAGTTAAATCCCTTCCAGACAAAAATGCCTCTGTGTTGCAGCCCCTCAGGTTATAAATGATGTTTGACATTAATGTGTTTTTGGCTATATACAGCTACACTGTCAGAATGGCTCTCTTATATCTGCATTATGTTACAGAACATTATACTGATAATCTCAGTAAAAAACAAAAAGGTATAACGAAACAGGAAGTGTTCTAGCTGTGTTACTATGTTAAAGGACTAGTTTGACAATATGAGTAATATTATTTTTTAAACATAAATAAAAGCTGTTTGTGTCATGCAAGAAGCAAAAGATTTCAATGCTTTTTTGTTGTGAGTGTAGTTACCATTAACACGTTGACATATAAATGGGTGCATTTGTCAAACATACAGTAGAGATTCCAGAAATTAAATGACTCTAACCATAAAATAGTTGAAAACCTCATAAAAAGATCAACTGTCACTTTTAAACTTGAGTTGTTTTGTACAAATTTAAACCCGTGAGATATTGTTCTGGTGCATTGGTGAAGCAATGTAGAGAGTCGAAATATCTCACTGTACCGATGACAGTGATTGACGGTGTTGGCAGGTTGACAAATAGGTTTGGGGAAATGTGTTAATGAGAGGGAAAAATTTAAATGTTCAAAAAATTCCTCTCGGATGCATGTATAATGTACATCATGTGGAAAAGTATTGTGAAAAATGTTTAAGGTTTTTGTTCTCATTAGTCCTGTTATCCTCAGTTCTTGCTTTCCCAGGGCAGTAGAGAATAACAGTTGCTTTATCCACAGGAAGCACCAAATGACATAACTTAGCGACTGCAACAAGCTATTAGTAGATTCTCACTAGACAGTGGGGATAGCGGATGGTGTTGGCCCATCTTAAGTGTTATTACTGTTAACATGGACTTTGTACTTGTGGAAATGTGGAGGGAGACAGGCACATTTTCACTGGTTGTCAAGATTTTATTGAATTTCCATGCTTTTGTGAAGTTGGGTTTACAAAATATAGAAGCAGGAAGTGTAAAAAAGAAAAGAAAGAAAATAAAGAGGTAATACTTTTTGTTCATGCATTATTATTATTATTCATGTTCTATTGTCAGTGATTTAGGGCTATAGTATACATGTGCAGAACACACAGGTCTTATGTAGATGCGGGGTTGTCAGCACCTGACTGCTTAGCATCACATCCCAGTGATTTACTGATTATTCTACGTGTGTGCGTAATTGCTTTCACACCATATAAGTACCTATCCTCTTTTATTGAGTATTTTAAGGTTTTTACTTTATTTCTACTAAATATAGCATCTGCAAAATATTGCCGAAGAAGGAAAAAACTTTTGCACATGCATTTTATATATATATATTTTAAATAACTGAAGTTGTTTCATTTTGTTTGAGCAAGAGTTCCCTAATTATCAAAAACATCTCTAATTTAGTGGTAGAAAAGTCTGATGCATAATCTAAAGGATCCTAAAAGCATTTTTTCTCCACTGTGATTTATTTTTCTCTTGATAAGCTACTCTGAAAATAACATTAATGCAAGGTATTTGGGAAGTCACTGACGTCTTCCAACAATGAGCGTTTATTCTGTTTGCAAAGCTGCAGCCTTGATAATATTTGAGCTTGTTTATTGTTTGTCATCTGGCTTTGATTTTCCAACACAATACCATGAGAAAGTGACGTTGTATCGGGGCCAACTCAAAAAATCGCATATACGCATGTGCACACAGCATACAGTAACAGCCAGTATAATAGGAATACTTTAATAAATCAGCCAGAGAGGAGCCTTGACTGATTAAAATTTTACTTAAGGATGGGAATCTGTCTCTATATAGGACATCTGAACCCTGGATCCTATCTTCCAACAGTGCAGAGTTAACTGTTTGTCACTGTTTATTTTAGTACAATTTAAAATATAATGGGTTATATTAATGTTTCTATCTAAATATTTTAAACCACTTTTCAATATATCTCCAAGTACAACAGTTCAGACGATCAACACTTGTGTTGGAGGCTATCTATAATATTTACCATGGTGAGAGAATGGAGCCACTGTCAGTGTTACCGCATTCAAACTGAACTTACTCGATGACTCAAGTGGCTTCTTGAGTCTGTAGCTTTATTTTTTTTAACTCGAACAGAGAGCTAGCTTGAAATGAAACTCCTTTAGTGAATTTAAAGCAGCTGTAATCAGTATGTGCTGAGTCTAATGATTATGTATACTGTGAATGGAGCAGCTTAAGCCACGCAGAGCTATAACCTGAGTCTGCAGCTCCCCCCAGATCACTCCCACTGCTCATAAAAAACTCACTATACCTGCTGAGCACCAAACAGAAGCAGTTTCCAACCAGCTGCTATCATAACTGTGCATTTAGCAGCTATTTACCTCAAGAGTTAGTTGAGATAAAATTGTTGTTTAAGAAGAGCGAATGTTGCTCTTAAATTTGTCAGGTGGCCAGCGGCACAGCGCCAAATGAAGGATAATGTTGCTCTGTACTGTGTCTGCAGGCTGTGTAAACAGGAAACTGTTTGCTAACAAGTTCAACATATCAGCTTAAAAGGTGATAATATGTCACTGTCGTGTTTACAGATTGTTCTTGCAGCACCCAAATGGCCAAAAATAAAACGGAATTGTTGTCTGCAAATTCGGCAAGCAGGGAAATCTAGTTTATCATAATAGGAGTTTAAGTGTGTTTTCAGTACTGTGCATGAATACTAAACTCGTTTTATTTTCCCAGTATGAAGCCAGCTATAGCACTCATTATGAACTCTCAATGTTACACGTTGTAGAGCTTGAAACATCCCAGTGCTTTTTAAAGTCTCTCCAGTTTAGCTCTTTTAACCTTTTCAGCAGTATATTGCAGTCTGGGGAGAATAGGTGGTGATTCTTCAGTCTGCTTTAGCTGATAAAAAAGACGATAGGTTTTTGGATGTGTGATTTGTCACAGGGAGAATGGGGTTTCAGACGGCAGAAGAAAAATATGAGCAAAGTGTATTCTCTTTACCTGAGTTCAGCACAGTGGTGCACCGCTTAGCATTGTTGTTTCACAACAAGAAGCCTCTGGGTAGAACTTCCCGGTCAGTTAGTGTCTTCATGTGTAGAGTTTGCATGTGGCCTCTGTACCTGGGTGGTTTCTGTCTTGGTGCTACAGTTTTCTCACATAATCCAAAGACATTGTGTTAGCTTAATTATGGATTCTGCGTTGACTTTAGGTGTGACACATTTGCCCCACTACATGTGGGCAGTGTTGGGAAGGTTACTTTTAAAATGTATTCCACTACAGATTACAGATTACATGCCCCAAAATGCATTTTGTAACATATTCCGTTACGTTACTCAATGAGTAACGTATTCTGAATACTTTGGATTACTTAATATATTATCATGCTTTTAAAACTACATGAATGTACTATTGCTGTGTGAGTTATTACTATTACTGAAGGTTACTCGCCATACCAATACCAACTAGATTTTTAAATCTTAATATTAATGAGTAACAGCAGGTTGACATTAGGTCAGGCTGCACTTTTTGCAGTGATCTCGTATAGAAAACTATTCCGCGCGTATATAAAAAAGGTCCACGGCTCCGAACCGTAGTAAAGGGACCTCTGGCTAATACGTCAGGTTCCGTGTCGGGCTTGTAGCTGAAAACTAGCTTTACTTGGTTGTCTGGGTCAACTTTGTATATACATATATATATTATATATTTACATGTTTCCCTCTCCCGTTTCTGCTCGGTGACAACTCGTACTTTTCTACTCTCCTTTTTCTCCCTCCTCGCGCTCACAGACACATAACGGGTATGGCAGTCCATTCTCCCTGCAGCACAGACTACACTACCCATGAGGCTACATTCTTTAGGGCTATGCCTGTAACACTCTGCTTATTGCCTTCATATTAAATCATTTTGTGAATAATCTTTTAAAATATTTCTTCACGTCATTATGCGGGCCGCAAGTAGAGGTGACATGGGCCGCAAGGTTGAGACACAGACATTAGAGCCTCTTAATGCGTGTTTTGTCTCCAAAAATATGGAGATAGCCTTATGAAAACTGAATGTCATCTTTGAAAGGGAAGTAATTGTTTTTTTTATACAAAAGCATGTCCTCATATGGATACAACAAGTTTATTTCACAGTGTAATACAATAAAGTTTAACAAAGTATGCCAAAATGTAATGTAATATGAGGCCTGGGGTTTCAGGAAGATAACATGCACGACTTACAGGTGTTTTTTCAAATACAGAAATACCGTACTATACTTCTCTCTCAACCATTCTAACTCTCATACAAAGCCAATTATCATTTACAACACATTCTGTGTGTCACATCTCTTTTTGTATTATATATAATGACGGTTGTGGCCTTCCATAGTTCACTTCCAAAACCCTTATGGGACCAGGATACTCAAAGAACTGTAAGATCACTTACCACACTACCTAAGCAGACTACAGCTGTAGCTAGTATAACACTGACAGGTCACACCTTAGATACTGAATGACAACACAGTACCTGGAACTGCTAGTTAAAGACATTTCCGTCACCCTGTGACACCCAGTTCTCTGTTCAGCCAGTCACTGCTACAACCGTGTAGTGTGTGAGCATGTGAAACAGGGTCTTAAATGTGCCATCTTCATTGCAGTCTAAGGATTCATTCACCTTGTAATTATGCAGTAGCCTTCTGGCCACCATCTCACAGACAGACAGACAGATGCACTGAACCTGCGACAGAGTTACATGAACTGTGAACAGTATTTCTTTCTCATCTTCTCCCTGTGATGCTCAACACTTGACAGGGTTTCGTTGGTGCGGTGGATGGGTAGGTGGGCGAATTAGCACGTTTCTGTGTGTGTCGGTGTGCCAGCGTGTGTAGGTGTGTGTCAGTTTGTCAGCAGTGGCACCTACAGGACGCGAACACGTGGGGCTACAGTCAGCTCAGGCGGATGAATTACAGCAGCCTGCGCCGTTGTAAAACGCTGGTGTATTTGTCAGCACACTGCTGCGCCCGTCCAGGAACACTGACTCAGATAAGTGGCTGCTCCCTCACTGTAAATTGTGTATGGGAGGTCGGAGAGATGTAAGAAGTGACAAACCAACACAGCAAAATGAAAATGTGTGCAGTTAACATTCTGCATTCAGCTCCCAGGCAAGATTTCATGCTTGCTGTGGGAGAGGGCTCTTACCATTGACTGATCGGTGAGTCACTCCACTCTGATACAGACAGCATCTGTTGGAGCGAATTTAATGCAACATGGATTTCTGCTTTGTGAATTATGAGTTTTCATAATCTTGATGCAATATTACTGTCTTTTCATAGTGAGCTTTGAGGATGAATAAACCTGTGACAGAAGACACACGTGACAGTCACACTCAAATATCTCTCTTTCCTTGATTTGCTCTCTATTGTGTGTCTGTTTTTCTGCTTATGGTCATCCTGCTGATGTGTTGCTGAGGCACTTTATGACAGAGACACATCTTATGCAATAGATGATGAAGTGCTGTGTTAAAATTATCGTTGTCGCACTGGAAACTGTGGTGTTTATTATTGACGAGGAGGCTACATTAGATTTAGTGTTACCCCAAAAAGGCAGTGAAAAAGCAGCCATTAGCTACACATCAGAGCTGTCATCCCCTGTCAGTTTGCTGGTTATAGCTGTGACATGGGCATTAGAGTGAAGTTTTATTTCAGATTGCTCTCTGTTTTTATTTCCGCTTGTACCCAATATAGTTTCCTCTGAAGTGCAACTGCAAAATATTTGCTTTGCCTCAAAATTCTTCTTTTAGTGAGCTTTAGGGAAGATTTATTGTTCCCTTTAGTTAGAAAAGAAAGAATCACAATTCCTAGTACAGTAAGTAGATTTGAGAGGATGGCAAAGGACCAAAAATGATTTGTGGAAATGAGGGTTTATTTCCTGCTTTGGAGACAAATGGTGCTTCTTAAATATAAAGCTCATTTACATGTATGAGTCACAAAATCGTTCTCCTATGCACTGTCAGTGTAGTATCTCCTGGCTGTACATCATAATGATGTCTTATATTGGGCCCTTGGCTGTCTAGTTTCCTGCTTTGGTGAAACAATTCATACAGTAAGCTGAATAGCTTCTTCTATTCCCTGTGAATAATATGTGATTTACTGTCTTTTGTTTTTTCAATCTTGAGGCTCTATTGCGCTTATGTATTCAGCGGCAGAATAATAGAGACAGTGATTGAAGGAAAACTGCTTATAAAGTGTTCAGAGCGTTTAAATGGCAATAAATTTTCTATCGCGTAGTAGGATTGTTTTAATATTTCATACACATATACTTCGTTAAAGTTTGACATATTCAATTTGAAGTGTACTTTAAGAGCCAAATACAAAATGTGTGTGTAAATTTCCCCTCAAGCAACACACTGTTATGTAGGCACTTGCTACTGGTGCTCCACCTAGTGGTGTGTTTTTTTTAATCAACTTACAGTATACAGGAACTTACAGTGCTGTAGAGGACAGTAGATCTCCTTTCCACATTATTTTCATTGTTGTGTTTCTTCTGTGAAATGCACCACACATTTTTTTTCAGTCACTCCTCTGATAATCCAAGGGCACAGAGGGATTAACGCTTCTAAATGTGCTCTATGTACTCTAATTTGGTCATTAGCTTTAAATATGGGAATGTAGAGTTACTTCTATGTTTTTATGAAGCTTAAAATTGTTCACAAATGGCTTGGTGGACTGTCAGCAATCCCTAGAATGGGACAAACACCTGTACATTTTAAAAAGAAAATGAAACATTACTTTTAGAAAGGGCAGCTAAAAAAAGTTTAAAAAAGAAAAGAAAAGAAGAAAGAAAAGCTAGTCAGTCAATGGAAATAACAAAAATATGGCACAAATGTGCCCTGAAGTCTTGACATTTTTGTATTTGCTCTTTTCATTAACAGACTGCATGTACTGAGTATCAGCAGCAGAGACTTGAATTTCTATTGTTTAATCAGATGTTTTCTCTGTATTTCATTTTTCTGCATTGCAGAATGGGCCCAGCAGGTCAGTAGACCCGCGCTAATTGCAGACATGTTTTAAGGACAATACCTCAGCCACCATGAAAGGGTTAGGAGCCAACCGCAGTCGTCACCTGTCTGACTCGTGTGAACCAGCGGGCTGTTCACAGAAGCCTCTGTGTCCTTTGACCTCTGACCCTCACAGCTCCTTTCTGTTGAGCCCTACTATAAACCACTATGGCACTCTGGACCCCCATCTCCACCAGTGCCCTCCCACCAGCCCCACCACCTTGACTCCTGACTGCTTGCTGCCTTTCAGCCAGATGTCCAACAGCAGCACTTTCCCTCGTCTGCATTTTACCTCTCAGACTGACCAGGTTGACTGCTCCCAGGCCTGTATGGCTACCGGTGGTGGAGTTGGGCAGGGCAGCAGGGCAGGGACACTATCCACATCCTTGTCTATGGGTATGGGCTTGGGTCTGGGCCTGACTGGTGCCCCTATGATCACCAGTGGATCGGCCACTATCTCGTCTGCAGCAGCAGCAAAGATGAACCGGTTACCTTCCAGCCTACTGGATCAGCTAGAGAGGCATCTGCCCCTACAGCGTGATGGCTTCAGTACACTGCAGTTCCACAGAGGCCGTATGTCAAAGCAACGCAGTGAGAGCCCAGGACGCATACGCCACCTGATGCATTCTGTGCAAAAGCTGTTTGCCAAGTCTCAGTCCTTGGAAAACTCTGCAATCAAGGGTAGCTTAAATGGGCGCTCTGCAGGAGGAATGACTGGGACTACAGGAAGTGGTGAAGATAGTGGTAGACCAACCCGCAGGAGCAAAAGTAAAGACAGGGCTAAGACTGAAGGGCAAAAGCAGAGACCTAGACCTAGTACACTAGGCCTCTGGGGCTCAGATGATGCCCTGGACACTGACACTACCAAAGCTGGCACTATAGCTGTAGGTTACCGCAACCCACTGAGCATGATGACTCTTGGCAGAGCGGTGTCAGACAGCCAGGCCCCTCCAAGACATATTCCACAGGGCTATAACACAATTTCTGCACATACTCTCAAGACCTCCAAAAGCAGCAGTGACCTCAAGTTCCTGGCATGCCCAGCAACACAAGTAGGATCCAAGGAAGAGGAAGAAAGAACTAGGGGAAGCAAGGACGATACTCTGGTGAAGAGGGGCACTTGGTCCACTCTCACACTTACCCAGGCTAGGCAGGTGTTGCAGAAGGGCTCTGCTACAGTCAACAGGACCATGCTTAAATCAAAGTCATGCCACCAAGACTTGGCACAACAGTTCCTTCAGGTAGGAGGGCTTGTGAGTATTCATCTCCATCATCATTTTTTGGAAGTTTGCATGGATCTGTTTATAATTTCTCTGTGTATGTCTTGTTTTTTAATGTTTGAGCACCGGGAATCTTTATTGTCGCATTTGCAGAGTTTCTCACAAGTCATGACAATCATATGACCTTTTTTAAGCCATTGCTGCACATCCTCACAATCATATTGCGAAATACTAGGAAATGCACGCAGGGATACTGTATTATCCTGTATTTTAAAGTTTTTAACAAAGCATTTGTTTGCATAATCCAGGTCCCCCTGGGCGACTGGGCAGGAACTTTGGGTCATGGAAGGACCAAAGGAACTGAGATCCCTTGTCGAAGGATGCGCAGTGGCAGTTATGTCAAAGCTATGGGAGACGTAGAGGACAGTGATGACTCAGAAGGAAGCCCCAAACCTTCGCCCAAATCTGCAGCTCGTCGCCTGAGCTACATGAAAGCCACCCAGCAGTCACTGAGTGAGCAGCAGCCGCCACCGACGCCACGCAAGTGAGTCCCACAGTGTAGTGAGTCAAAATATGACCTTGTTTATCATGCTCATTGTTTTGCCACTGTTGATTTTGTGCCCTTTTACATTACATCCATTAAAATATAAACAGGCACTGGAGGGGTATTTGCTATAGGGGTATTTTTCTCATGCCTCCAAAGGTAGTCAGCAGGTGGCAGCATCCTGTCATGAATAAATGTCAGTATGTGCAAAAGTACTTGGTCAAAACAAGATCCTAGAAGATATACATTGGAGATAAAGATGCAGTCTAATGAAAGGGGACAAGAAACTATATACATTCCATTTTTATGTGCTGCGAAAGCAGTCGGTGAACTTGTTGCCATGTGTTTTACCTCTACATCCAAACGGACAGGCCTCGTTGCTACGCTCTCATGCGGGAGGATTATCTGTGGTCTCCTCTACAAAGTGCGTGCTCTATGCAGCATCTGAGGTCAGTGTAACCTAGAGGCAGGCAGTGTGGCCCTAACCACCCTAAGTGATCCTACCACTGTTTTCCATCACTTTTTTTTGCCTAACCCTGCCAGTAATTTTCCTCTCCACCCACAGTTCCATCTTTCACCTTGCAGGTACCCTGAGTGGCGTGTTAGTACTTTTACCCACTTTCTCAAGTCCTGATTTCATAATATGTAAACTTTCCATGAAAATCACTCCAGCACACCCTGTTGCTTATTGCACACACATTTTCACTAACACCAGGCGCCAACTTGGCAAGGCAGAACAGAGGAATTTTTTTTTTTTAAATAAATTGAAATTCAAATCTCTCAAATTCTATTTAGCAGTTTTGCTCTTGTATCTTTATTTCCTCTGTACTGCTATTTAAGCACTAGTACACATCACTATCCACACATCTCAGTCGTGTTTAATTTGAAAAAACCCAGGGGAACATTTCCCTGGTTTAGGTTACTCCTGGATATCATCAATTAAACACAGCCCCTTACTTATTCCAGGCTCTGACTTCTGAGAGGCTGATTATTACGTTCACTTCCACAGCACCCTGCCGTCCCTGAAAGAGCTGTCCACTAATCGGAGCCTTGATAACTTAGACTGCCTGGTGAGTCCTTTAGAGGCCCCTCCACGCCACAGGAACAATGATTTCAGCCAATGCTCTGGCACACTGGGCAGAGGCTCGGGCACTCAGGTATGTCTATGATCTCTTTATTATTTATTGTTGTTATAATTGACAAAGATAATTTTAATTAGTCTGTTTGAATTGGGTCTTTTATTAATAAGTTCCCACAGAGAAGTAGTTTTTGCTGTTTTATTTAAGTGAGCAGTGTACAAAATAATCGAAAGCGCTGCATCACAAACTGCAAAAAACCCAAGAATCGTCTTTTGAAAACAGTTAAAATATTAATTTAACGAAGGAAAGATTTAAAGCTGGATTTAATGCAACAATATTTAAAGCATACATACCTTCTAAAATTTCTAAAATTGCATACATTTTATTGACTTCATGAACCCGTGTATATAAAATAGACTGCCACAACCTTTACATTTTGAAGCTACTGTGAGAGAATATTTAAATGAATGTCTATGAGACTGCAGAGATGGTTTATGAATAAACCAGTCGGGAATAAACTTGACGAATCAAAATGATGCCTCAGAGTGTTTGCAGAATTTCAGAGTGGAAGATATGACTCAGTAAAAACCTGAGGGAGCTTGTTGTACATCTTCATCAGCAGGATTGGAGGTAAAAATACCTTTCATAGAGAAGGAATGGCATCACTATCTTTGGAAATGTTTAATATTAATGATAGAGAGACTCGATTCAGGCCAGAGGTAAAGTCAGTCGGACCTAAAGGATTTCTTGGTACTCATGCACAGCTTTTGGAATGAGCAGGCCTAATTTGTCTTGTTTATATGCCACCCACAACACTTTCGTATTTGGTCCTGAAATGCCAAATATAAAAATAACTGCTGATGCTTGTTTCTGCTTCTTTTTATGTCACTTGATCAAACATTTCAGTTGCTGCCGGATGTCAATGCTTTTTCCCATCGTGCAGTGACAACACAAATCCATGCAACAATGAAAGCTATTTTAGGCAACTCAGACAATGCATTGTGATTTACTTTCATACTGACCCCAAGGCAAGCACAAAACAATTAACCTGGTTCTAGGGGTTAGGTGTATTCAATTTTTATACCACTGAACACAGATGTTAAAAATGCCATCACTCTTTAAAGTATCCTACAGCTTTATTACTTAGTATAGACTTTTAGACTGCTGCCCACACACTTCAAATTTCCACATTTTTATTTCCAACCCCATCACACATCTCACGACCCCACAGATTTGTTTTGTTAGTCTTTGGATGACACCCAAGACCTAGTTTTAAAACCACTGCATAAAATACTTGAATGTATAAAGCAGTTTTAGGAAACTCCTCACACGACCACAGGGACATTTTTACCGCATCTCTTTTGGCTTCATTTGCTGTTGATGCTTTGGTTTTACTTTAGTAAGATTTTTATATCTGAGCAGTTTTTCCATCATAAGCACAGGTCTGTTTAATGCATGTTTATCAGTCTGCCCTCTGCCCTTAGCGTGTGAGTCTGCACACGTTCTTTCAGGTATGCGGGCAGGGCTGTGGGCACTCTGTACCGTACTGTGAGGGGGAATCGCAGGCTGTGGAGGCTCTGGATCTGCCTGCGCCTACATGCTTCCGGTCTCGCAGCCATAGCTACCTGCGGGCCATCCAAGCAGGCTGCTCCCAGGATGAAGACACAGCTTCTGTGGATTCAGAGTCACCACCACCCACCACTCCAGGCTATAGCTACAGCTCCAACACCAGTGAGTACCCATGAGAAGAAGGTGGTCTTAGTGATTGCAATAAGATTACAAAGATTTGAAATTACCTTCGAGACATTCAATTCATTTTGAATTGATTTATATAGCACCAATTCACAAAAACAGTGGCCTAAAGGTGCTTTACACTATAAGGAAAAGACCCTAAAATATTAGAGAAAAAACTGCAACAATCAAACGATCCCATGTGAGCAAGCAAACCAGCCTAAAGGAGGGGCAGTCATCTAGGGTCACTGGCTTGGGAGATGAGAAGAGAGAAAGAGCATAGAGAAGAAGAAAGACAAACTATGGGAGAGAGAACAAAGGTAAATGTATCAGGAGTAAAAAAGAGGAGCGTAGAAGAAAGTGCATCATGGCAAGTATGAGTCTAAAGCAAGCATGGTTCAGGGTCAGATGATTTCTGCTGTATTTACTCCGCTTCATAATAGCAAAAGTAAGTATTGTCTGGAAAATTGCCCCTTTAAGGAAGAGGCCACTTTCCTGAAATCCAACTTGTTTTACTGTTTTTGAAAGGTACACCGAGTAACAATTTCACTGTGTATATTTAGTGTATGCAAAAGACACCACATGCGCTGCTATTATAATAGTCTTGACAATACTGTACACCTTAACTATTATAGGTATAATTCAAATAAATAGTAGGTTACTTTCCATTGTTAAAAACGTAAAGTAAAAAGGTAGCACATGCAAAAAAAATAAGATTTTTTTGTGTGTAGGTGTTACCTTTTCACCTATGGGGTTTAAGTGTTAAACTTAAATGACTGTGGTTTAGAAAGGCAGATCCTTTTAAAGATCTATGTAGAGTATTCCTCTTGTTTTATTGCAATAGATAAACACATATCTACCAAAGTACGGGCTTTTGTTTTAAGGTGCTCATGCTTTAACAATAAGAGTTTGCAGCATATTCAGTCTGCAGCTGGATATTGCAAGCTGCTCTCTTCTTTATCGCTGAGAAAATGGATGGAAGATGTACAGCACCTTTCATATAATCATTATTAGATGGAAAACTAAACTCAAGAACATTTTGCTTGGCACATTTTTTCTGTATCTTTTTTCATTTATGTGTAACATTATTGTTATGTTTTCAGGGAAAAGTGCGCAATAATGACTCCTCCAGGCTGACAGGGTGAAGGTTAGAGATGCTGTTTTAGAGAGATAGAGAGATTTGCAGATAAGCAAAGAAAACTATCTATTTTTTTGCCTAGAATTCAGTTCAAGCATTGTTGCAGTAAAGAAGAAAAAATCTGAACATTTCTTAAAAACATCTACTGTGTCTATAGTAAATTCATGCAGTAAATCAAGCTTCACTTCTGTTTTTATGGTGCATGTGTGTATATATTTGTGTATTATTATTATTATTGAACAAATTGCCCTGTAGCTTAAAAGTGTCAGAGTTGTGATGTGTGGTTAGTATTTTTCTTCTAAAGAGTTCTATATGACTTTGATGTTAAATCATAAATTCATACTTATGAGTATTTTAAAAAATTTAATTATAGTCCGAGATACTTTTAGTGGTACTTTTAGCTATTCACCACAAAGATCTCCATGTTTGATTTGGCACAGTTTTACACCCTCCCTGATGCCACCCTCCGATTTATCTGGGCCAGCATGAGGGACACACAAGCCTATGATCTCCTGAGGCTGGTTTTATTTCCCTTTGCGGTCTCAAGACAGGGATCTTTCACATGTAAGGCAAATTTGTTAACTACTACAACATAGAGGCAGGTGGATTTTTCTTAGGTCAATAGTGAATCAAAGTTTTAGGGACTAAAATTTCTGATTATTAATGTTTTTAATTTTTATCTGATTTGCGTCTGTACATATGCAAATGGGAAAAAGCTGGACTCTATATGGACTCAATGTATTTAAAAAAATAGTTAACAAGCTAATGTAAGAGCAGAACTTGACTCTGTATCACCTCAGCTCAGCTGTCTACTCTGCTACATATACTGCAGAGAGATTTAATCTTAAATAATGAAGATCTTGAATAATGACGCTGGAGCTATTCTGCTGAACAAACTATGTGACATTTTTTTTCTAAATGACCACAAACATCTTTTTTTCTTCTTCTTTATGTTCTGTAAAGAAAAGGTTTTCATCTCAGCAGTGTCAGGACAAGGTATTTGCCCCATTTCTGATTTTTTTATATACTTGTCCACTGGAAGTTTCCAATCATCAAGCAAAATGTAATATTAGACAAAGATAACCTGAGAAGATACAAAATGCAATATTTAAATTATGATGTAATTTGTTAAGGCAAAAGAGCTATCCAAACCTACCTGGTCCTGTGTGAAAAAGTTATTGCCCGTCTTGTTAAGTAATTAATTAACTGTGATTAACCACATTGTTTTGAGCTAACATCAATTTCATTAGCTATACCCAGGTCTGATTACTGGCAGACCTGTTGAACCAAGACACCACTTATATCAAACCTGTATGACAAAGTGAAGTAGCTTATAAGACCTTTAAAACTACACACCATTCCACAGTTATTATTATTACAGTCTAAAGAAACTCAGGAACAGACGAGAAACAAAGTCATTGACATCCCTCAGACTAGAAAGGGTTACAATGCTATTGCCATTTCTAAGGGTTTGGGACTCCTGTCAAACACAGTGAGAGCCATCATCCACAATCGGAGCAAGCTTGGAATAATGGTGAACCTTCCCAGGAGTGGCCAGCCTACCAAAATTACTCCAAGAGCACATCGGCAACTGATCCAGGCCACAAAAGAACCCAGAACGTCAATTAAGGAACTGCAGGCCTCACTTGTCCCACTTAAGTTCAGAGTTCATGATTCAACAATAAGAAAGAGACTGGGAAAAAATGGTATCCATCAGAGAGATACAAAAAACCCACAGCTAACCCAAAAGAACACAAAGGCTCTTTCTCTCATTTGCCAAGAAAAAAACATCTTGATGTTCACCCAAGATTTTGGGGGAAAATATTCCGTGGAGTTTTGAGACAAAAGTTGAATTTGTTGGAAAGCTTGTTTCCTGATACATGTAGGGTAAAACTAACACAGTATCAGTACATAAAAAGAACATCATTCAAACATGGCAGTGGTAGTGTAATGGTCTGGGGCTGATTTGCTGCTTTAGGATGGAATCATTAATTCTGATCTCTACCAGACAATGCTGAAAGAGAACCAACACCAACAAGTTCAACCATCAATGGCACAAAAAAGAAGAAAACAAGTCTGAAAAGAAAAGTGGGCCAAAATTCTTCCACAGCAATGTGAAAGACTCATTGTTAGTCACTGCGAACGCCTGACTGCTGCCAAAGGTGGCACAACCAGTTATACAGTTTATTGGGGCACCTTTATCATATTGGGGCACCTTTTTCATGAAAGGTCGGGTAGGTTTGGATAACTCTTTTCCCTTAATAAATTTAAAAACTGTATTTTATGATTACTTGTGTTATCTATGTCTTATATTAGTTTGTCGGATGATCTGAAACATAAAATTGTGACAATCATACAAAAAATAAGAACTCGGGAAATACTTTTCAAATACTTTTACCTGTGTAGCGATACAATATATATCTGTGAAAGATGAATATAAGCTGATAATGTTGGTTGAGCTCTACGTGCCACCCAGCAATTTAGAAATGTTTTCTGTCTAGGGTATCTATTTGATATACTGCAATTCACATGTCTCATTGCTTCATGTACCTAATTCTATTAAAATCTTATATATGAAAACCCTATATTTATATTGTACTCTTGCCTCAAAGACTAATTTTTCTGGTTTCATGCAGGGCTTTTTTTTAAATTAAAATCACAGCATTATAGCATGATTGTAATAGGAGAATAAGGCTATAGAATAATAATAATTATATATATATATATATATATATATATATATATATATATATATATATATATATATATATAAATAGGAGGAGACATAGGAGGAAATAGCTCAGTTCACTCCTTTGTTGGGGTAACAATAGATCACCACATGCTGGATATGTGCTTATTTTTTTTTATGTCTAGACTTAAATCCGTTCCCGCGGCGCCGCAGACAAACTGAGGCGCACCTACCGTGAACACATTCATAAACAACGTAATACCCAGACATAAACCAATCACCTTCGTGTTCGATTAGTTTGAGGTCCGGCTCTGTCCAATCGTTTAGAGAAATCGGTTACGGAGAAAACGTGGACTCCAATCCTCGTCGTCAAGGGCGTGTACTACAAATCTTTTCTTCAGTGTTCGTTGTGTCTCCCAGGCACTACACCCGTGTCCATCTCGTCCGCCGTTCGTGAATGAACAGAAAATAAGGATTTCTCCGAGTCTACCACTAACAGTAAGGTCTTTGTCACCTTTTTCCCGGTTGAGCGTTATGGTTCTGACAGTCAGCTGCTGTTTGCTACGCTAGCAACAGCGAGCTAACGTAAGCTAATGGTGTGGTAGGTTAACTAGCTAGCTAACGTGGATGAAGAAAGAGGATGAAACCCTGATACAAGCTGTTTGAGCGAGGCGAGGAGCAGCAATGTTGGCTGCCTGTTTTTAGAGTGAAAAGCCATCTCGTTGTTGCCCCGCTGATATCGACTATACAGCGCCTCCGGGTACCATTACTCAACGTTAAATACCCTGTGTGATAGCACGCCGCGGCAAGCCCTGGACTGGTTAGCAGCAAAGGCTAACGGTAGCCGAGCCGTCACCAGCCCGTTAGGGACATCCCGGCGCGGGCTTAGTTTGGCTAACCAGCCCGTTTATTAGCTAACCGTGGCTAGTGGGTTGTGTGGGTGAGTGATCTTATATTTCCAAATAAGTTTTTATTAGAGACGGTTGTAAGTCGTAATCCACTGCCACAGATCGTTAATTAAAACGATAAAGAAGCTCAGCGGCTCAGTGTGCTTTAAATTGAGCTCATTGGGTATTTAATTTATCTCCCCGGTGGTCTTTTGGATTAACGTTAGATGAGGTAACGGCTCTCTCTTATCCCGGGCATGTGACAGTGATGTGTGTCCAGAGGCACGAAGAAAGCTATGATTCACGTTTATCTGAACCCACATGTACAATCATATTGGTCTACTATAAAATGCTTCCCCATAGGTCAGAAAGTGAGTGCTGTACTAAAGCTCATAGTGTTGTTTTGTTGACAGAAACTAGGTAATTTTTAAGTCGACTCCACTTGTAATGGTGCCGGTATATTTATTTTCTAGACGTCCTGTGGTGTGAAAGGAACAAGTAATTGTCTGGACAATCAGCATCTTGAAATGTTTTTATCTCACCTGGCACAAGTGGCTATATTTGGTCCAAAGGGCCATCTTTATTCATTCAAGACCTGGGGCACAGTCAATAATTTATCAGCTTCCTGCACTCAGTAGTGCTTTGCAGTTCGGACACTTCTGCTTAGGCTTTTTAAGGACCCCTGAAACAACTAGGATGTGCACATAAAGCACTGTAACATTAGAGCGAAACACAGTAACCGTACCTTAGTGTTTAAATTGACTACCATTGTAAAGTTAGAAAGTAAAAACTTAAATCCTGCTTAACATTTGACCAGGTGTAATCAAACTAGGTGGCTTTGAAGCTTCAGGAAAAAAAAAAGGTGTGTTCACTGTATCCAGAATTACATTAAACAAGACTTGGTGTGGCTGTGTTTTATCATGGACAGACTATGAGTCATTCTCCACAGTATTACACACTCTTCCTCTCACACTCATTGATGAGGTAATCTCTTGACTGAATGGCAAAGCAAGTGTAGCTTCTCAATAAGGTCAGCAGCAGACGGGCTTTCTAATGATGAATGTGGAGCTATTTGTTAACACAGTTGGACATTACAGTAAAGGCCAGTCCCATTTCCTGCTCTAATGCAATGCATTTATCTGAGAACTGCTTTCGCATTGGTTGAAATACTTTTGTTCAATCCAAAATCGCCAGCTCCTAAAAAATACAGTTGATTTTTAACTTTATGTTGTATTTTGCCTGCTGAATACAACAATGTGTCTCAGTGTAATATACGTTTTGTGTATTACACTGAGACACATTTTAGATATGTTTAGTCTAGACATCAGACATAACATATTTACTGACAATAACAATCATGTATGTATTTCTGTGTAGAAAAACAAATCAACCTCAGGTTGTTTAATTTATTTCAGTTATATTTCTAAGGGGCACACTTCACTCATGTAGAGCTTAGTGTTTTTAATTGGTCATTATTAGTTTGAAAGAGAGTGCTGTGTTTTGCAGTGAAAATTATGGAGTTGTGAAAGAGCTAATCTCAGAGACTTGTGGCATGCGTCCTTGATTTAACTGATTAGCTTCCAACCCAGACTGTTGACGTACTCCAATAGGTCAGATGTAGAACCACAGATGGCCTTAAAGATGTCAGACTATTCAGTAGAAAATGATCGCCACTAGTAGGACAGTTGGACATGTTTTTGTCTGTAGACAATTATATGGAACATTTAATCTTATAATACTAGACAGAATAATGAAGAACCTGTAACTGTAGTATTAATGAACTCATAGCTGTTTGTTTTCATAATGTACTTTTGGTTTGATTTTGCAGTCTGTTTTGTGTAAGCACTTTTGCTTTTCCTATCAGTATGTAAGCTTTGTCTGTTTAATGGCTGGCTGCCTTTCCTTCTCAATAGATAGTTTTCTCCCATGAAGTCTGCCTGCCCTACCCAGTGATTTACTGTGTCTTCACTGACACCTTTAAGCCTGTTACCCTTGTTTCTTAAAGAGTTGTGGAAAAGCACTATGTAATCCATACCAGATTCTTAAAACTGTGGTAACAAAATTAATACATGTCACATAATGGAGCTGTAGAAACCAGCAAAATTACAGCGCAAACCAACCTGTCATTTAAATATATACAAAAACTAAAATTTGCATGAAAACCTTACAGTAGGCTGTATTAAGCTCTACTGTGCAGGAAAAGATCAACTGTTGGTGACTGGCTTCACTCCAAGTGTTGGTTTTCATGAACATTATAGTAACCTGCTGTGACCTTAAAAGTCTAAGAAGTCCAAGGCTTTCTCTTTCTAAATAACATTTGAAATTCCTTTGTTATCCTGCTATGGTAATGTTTAACTAAAAACTCTGATACGCCTCCAAAGAGTACCTCAAACAATAACAGGTTTAAGCCTAGACACACTCAAACTCAAATATCCTCCTCTTTTGTGACGTCTAAGATTCTTTTGATGCAGAATCCCTCGTGTAAATATATCCATAATTTCAACAGATACCCCATGCCTAATTCAAATGTGTTACAAAACTCAAACTAATTTCCAGCTTACATGTAATTGGTTTTGATCAGATGCTCCATTTTGCATTTAATGGTTATTTTATTTGATTTAATTCTTTTTTTCTTTTTTTTTTTTATCTCTGAATGCCTTCCTATACATGTGAACAGTGTTTGTTTGTTTTTCCGTCAGAAGTCATGCTCAGCGTGTGTCCTGCTCTAATCTTTCTGTCTGTGACTCCCACAGTCTGTCTGTCTGTTGTGCAGTAACACTGGCTAATCTTGGACAGAGCTTCCATCTCTTTTCATGATACTTGGCTCATGTCCCGAAAGGTTTATTCACAATAGGCTACAATATTGTTTGTGAGGGTTGGTGTGTGCTTTGCTTTTATGTACGCCGAACTTGGTGCTTCAGTAGAAACTAATGTTAAAGCACAGTGTCTCCCCTTGAAGTTCACTCTGCAGCAGCCTAATTAACACATCAGACTGTAAGTCAGAACTCAAAATGAGATCAGCTGTGATCACAACTTAAATCCCAAACTGGCACACCAGATATCTTAAATTAAAATAAGGAAAGTAAATTTAAAATAAATAAATAAACAGTTCTAATGGCATCAGTACACAGCTATGAGAATAGTCAGTCATATACATGGATGTTTTAGGCTGGTTTTCAGGTCGCATTAGTGGTCATCTGATAGCACTCAGACAGACCTGCTGATGGAGCCAGAGCATATTATGGGTCAGAGACTGCATAGCTCTCATAAGGGAAACAATTTAAGAATTGTTTGATGATCATAGTGGTGTTGACAGCATTGGAATTGATCTAAATTGTTTTCTGAGTAAGAGAGAGCACCTCAAATAAGTGATTTGAAGACTCCTGCTGTCCATATAACCTTTCAAACTGGCAATGGGCTTTCTGAGTTCTGTTAGCTTATTGGCTTTTAATGTCTCAAATAGCTAGACTAAGAATAGAAAATGTAAAAAGTAAGAGAGTATATGAAATGTTTGAGCGTTTAAGCCCTTCAAAGTGGGTACATTGAAACTACTATTAAATGAAAAAATCGTTTTACTATAACAATGATTACAGTAATAACAGTGTATTCGATTAAATATTGGAAACAACTTAAAATATATTTCTTGTGTTGATGAATCTACAGAGAAATGTAAGTAAAGTAAAGTAAGTAAAACTCCCCTAGTTTTTGTGACACTTAAGAGTTTCAACTCATTGTTTAGCTAACCATCCAGCGGTTTTATTGTTTTGGTTCCCTGTCGGCACACTCATAGCACTAAGTTTGGCCACACAGAGCTTCTTGCTTACTTTTTGTTTTTTTCATAGGTGCACACACTCCAAAGTTTGAGATATTTGGGAGGCCATTATGAGTTTACGTCCAACTTCTAGTTTGAACAAAAAGTAACAGTCTATATCATTCTTTATACTTCTACTTTAGCTTTTTGTTGTTGTTTTTTTGTTTTTTACATGTGTAAAACAGCAAATAGGGACAGCAGGGCTTTTTAGACTTGGAGGTGCTCTTGGTTTGTCATACACTGGCTGAAGTTCTGGAAGCAAAGATAAACCTATCAGCTGATCCTGACCCAATGTTTCAGACATCGCAGACCTCGTCCATCGCTTCTCTGCACTACCCCTGTAGTAAGGCACATGAGGGCAACTGTCATATCACATACTGCCAAAGGATAGCAAAATAGGTTGTGCCACTTGCAAGAGGTGTAAACAATCTGCAGTCAGCCCCGTTCACTGTGACTGAATGTCTGTAAAGGCCCATTAACCTATTTGTTGTTGTTACTTATAAATTGGGCTATTGTTGAATTGAATGAAAAGTGCACGTGTGTGGTTAAGTGTTGACAGATATTTGGCTTATGATCAATTTTATTGCAGTGTGCAGTTAAGACCCAGTGCAGTCACCCAGCAAATGCAACTGAGGCATGTGCTGTGACTCTGTATGTAGTACGACACAATTAACTTTGGGAATTTCATGCATCCAAGCTATGAGTACTACAAGAAGTGCCTTTCTTTGGAAATAATAAATGTTCTGTTTTGCTCCTACGAAGGCATGGTTTCTAAGTTTGACACTGCTCGCCAGGGCTGCATGAGTGACACATAGGGTGGATTCCAATCCACAGACATGTTTGTGTATGTTTGTGGGATTTAATAAGGGCTTTACTGGTTCTGTGAGTCACAGGCTGATGATGGGAGTGCAGTGCCTACAGAATTACAGGGTGATAGGTTGCTATTTAAATTGAAACCACTACCGGGTAGAATAAATACTGCATTTTTATTATTGATTCAAAGTGGTGAGCTTTAAATTACTTGGTCAGCTAATTTTAAAGAAATATTTCATCCATCATGTGTGTCAGTAAATGCTGTATGTGGGCAGAAGCATTTGCTACTGTGTATTTTGCAACTCTTTGAGGCATATGTTGCTGATTATCGCACTGTTTAAATAGCATGCTTCCCCTTATTTCTTGTAGAAAGCCTGTGGTTTTTCCTGGTTCCTTGCTTCTTTTTTTTTTCCCCCCTTTTTTTTTGTATTGTAGTTCATTCTATATCATGCACCACAACCCTGCATTCAGACTGATGACAGAGAAAGAGGCACCGTTCCTATTCCTTCACCCTGAGTCAGATTGTCTTAGTTCAGTGGTAATCCACTTTCAGGCCTCATTTCAGTTTCCCTTGAAAGAATTTGTAAGCTCATGGTTCATGGGTTTCTGAGTGCCAGAATATGAAGCTTTATGTAAAGAAGTGCTCTGCTAAAGACAAACAGTGTTTTTACTAGAGATGGACCGATCCGATATTGCGTATCGTATCGGTCCAATACTGACCTAAATGACTGGATCGGATATCGGAGAGAAATAAAATGTAATGTAATGTAATCCAATCCATTAAATATCACGAAAGCACCTCACAAAACGTGCAACATGGCGTAACTAAGCTCATAACCGTACGTGACGCATACTGCTCCGACTTGCGAGACCTGTCAGTGGTCTAGTTGAGCAGTTGGAGCCTCGCTACCAAACCGCCATTTCATCTCCGAGAAAGTTATCCCAGAGCGAAGTAAAGCAAGTGTGTAAGTTCATCTCTGAATGTTTGTAAGGCATTCCCACGTTAAGCTTAACAACTGATACTGAATAAGGAGCAACTGCCTCTTCTCTCTCCCTCCCTCTCCTGTTGCTACTTTAGTCATGAAGCTGATCAATGATCGGCTGATCGGCTTTTCTGTTCTCTGTTCTCTTGTTTGTTTTTGGCCCACTTTGCACTAGAAAGAGGAAACTAGCGGCTGAACAACAGCTGCACGTTTAAGCTTGATACGCTGTTGTTAGAATGTATTTAATATTACTTTCTACACCAGGATCCTTTTCTGCATAGCTGACAGCTGGTAACTGTGCAGGGGCGGAACTAGCAAAGTTTAGCCAGGGGGGCAGGTAGGGCATTAACATACAGACGTACTTTTCTTTCTTATTCTCGTTTAAAATGTCTAGCTTTCATTAAATAATTATCTGAATCTTACACCCAAAGTTTTAATCTGATGTAAAATGTATAGAAGTCCATTACTGTATATAGTAACTATTAAGTCTAATATACCCTAGTAAGCTATAGTACTTGTTCCTTCAGGAAAGTACCATCTGTGCAGTCTGCAATTCTGTTGAAGAAAGCTGTTGAATCTATTTAATTATTGTGGAAAAATAATTGATTTCTGTGCATTTTTTTTTTTTTTACACGTGCATTAAATTAAAGTTGATTACGTCGATTAAGCATCGATGTAATCAACCCAATCTTGTTAGTTAGGTTGCTTAATATTTTCGCTAAGTACTCTTTAAAATACCATAATAGGGAGGAATGTGTAGGTTTACGTTTATTAGACTGATCAGTATCGCTGAACTATGAAATATTTTGGGTGCAGTGTATTTTTTGCATACGGGTATAACAGAATAGCTTTAGTGTTTTTTGGGTTTTTGTTTTTTTTTACTTGAGTATGAACTTATACAAAATGCAGCAAGATATTAAAAAACAGTTTTATTGTTTAAAAAATACACTATATCTGATTCATATCGGTATCGGCAGATATCCAAATTTATGATATCGGTATTGGACATAAAAAAGTGGTATCATGCCATCTCTAGTTTTTACTTACTAAATACTTAATTATAAAATAGTAATTGTTGAGTATTGGATTTGAGTTTGTAAAATGAAAAAGTCATCATTGAAAACACTAGTCGTCGGTGGAGTTTCTCTCTGATCCATTCTATCCTGTTTGATTTGAAAAATTAAGAACTAGTAGCCAAAAATCCATAGGAGGAAATGATGATAAGGACCAAATTCTATGTATCTATGTATGTTGCTGCTGATATAGTGTTTACAAGGCCAGTTGTCGCTGATTAGTCTAACAAAGCTGAATGTATTGAGAACAAATGAAAGAGGGAGGCTCAATGGTAGTTGAAAGAACAGAGCAAGTGGAGGAGGGGAATAAAGTACAATTGTTTGATTCCTTTTTGTTATGCTGTGGAGACAAAAGAAAAACATCACACACACAGATAGCCAGTCAAGTTTTGAATTGCGTTTTCCTGTTTCCTTTCCTATTCATACATTTACTAAAACATGTCAAGCATGACTGGGGGAAAAATGCAAAATACAACAGGATAACTTTATTTATTTGACTAATCTGTACTTCAAATGGGATGAAAACACAAACAAAAGCTCAAAAATGGACTGCTACCCTCAGTTCCTGGATCCATAAGACCTAGAACTGTTGAGCTGAATATCACTAGAGAAGGCAGAGTTGTCTGCCTGACAGTCCCCAGAGCAAAAGGCCTGTGAAGGTGTGGCATATAAAGGAAGATCTCCAGAGACAGGCTGACGTCAATGGAACACAGCCACCAACAGAAGTACATTACTGTAAGCATAGAGGTAGCTTTTAGTACGGCCCAATAGAGACAGCAATAAGGGCAAGGTACACGTTTGTTTTTCAGATAGCCATGTTAATAGTTTTATGTTTTGGCATTTGGTACACACCAGCTGGCTTAGGGCTGGCTTAGTCTTGCTTTGTTTCAGTAGTCTTATGTGACAAAGTGCAGGATTCCCTTTCTAAGCCCTATGTTTTCGTTCTTTTAGTTTTCTTTTTTTTTCTGTTCTTTTTTTGTCAGCAGTCAGCAATAGGAAAGCTCCTCCTCCAGTCCCTCCCCGTACCACCTCCAAGCCCCTCATCTCAGTGACATTACAGAGCAGCACCGAGTCAGCCCAAGACACATACCTTGACCAGCAGGACCGTGGCAGTGAGGTCAACAGCCAGTCAGGACGGAGCAACTCCTCTGACAGCCTCTGTAGCATACGCACGGGTAGCCTGGCTAAGGGGACCCAGCCTCCACCAGCGCCTGTCCCTGCTGCAACCCCAGCACCATCTGCAGGCTCCATACCTCCTGTTCCAGCCCCCCGTGACCTCCCACCTACCACCACCACAACCACTACTGTTGCTACAAGTACCACTTCCACATCTACTCAATCCCAAAATGACACCCTAAGCAGTGGTACCACTCTAGAGCAGCCCCCGACTGCACCCAAGAGGAAACTTTCCTCTATTGGAATTCAAGTAAGTTTCTTTTTTTTGTTGTTGTTGCTGGAGATATAATCAAGCAGAGACAGACAGACAAACAGAGTTGCATTTCACTGATATATTGTGTTGTTCATTTTTCAGGTTGACTGTCTTCTGCCAGTTCCAAGAGAAGAACCCCTGCTACTGGCTAAACCTCTTAAGTTTCAGTCAATCGGAGTTCAAGTTGAAAACGGCAGGCCGTAAGTATACACTCATGTTGCAGTGTTTCCAGACTTAAGCCTGATTTTGAGTTCTGCGGTAAATTTATGTCCTAATTTATGAGGTAACTGGAAATTGCTTTCATTCCTACACTGGAACCTGAAGTTACGAGGTAGATCTGATGTAGAAGTATAATTACAATTGTAAAACACAATAAAGAAAGAAAATAGATTTTGGACAGAAGATGTTAATTTTTACATCTTCTAATTTTTGTCATTAATGGTTTGATTTGAGTTTCATCGATCAGCTTCCTGCAGAGGTCCATTTTATATGCCCAGATGAGTCACACCTGTTTTAGCAGTACAAGATGGGGAGGGTTGGATAATGTTAAATAGGTTGTTTGTGTTTTAGTGTTTAGTATATGTGCTATAGTTATATTATTGGCTTTAAAACAATGGTATTCTGGTGGTGATGTTTGTTTGTTTTTTAACTCTATTGTCAGGCCTGATTTTAATGTGCTGTAGCTCTTGTACTTTTCCCTTCCTAACTGCATGCACTTACTGTCTCATTATTTCATCTCTGTTGCTCGTGCATCTGCAGCCTATACAGCAGTGAGTGGCTAAGGTCATTCAGCAGTCAGCCTGGCAGCAGCATAGCGCTCTGATTGATGGATTTTTACTCTTGTTTTGACTGTAGTGAGCTGAACATAGTGAGAAAGACGCCATTTAAACTTTTGCAGAGCACAGTAATTTCCCGTAATCACATTTGTTTGACAGTCCACTCTTTTTCTCCTGCTCATTATCTGTGAAGCCAGTTGTCTGATAAGCTTTCATGTTGTATACCTGATTTGTTGCTAATATCTGTACTGTCACATCCGCAATGCTATCTTTCCGAGTCTTTGCAGTAAATGATAATGCACAATCAGCTGCCACAGTCTTGTCAGTCAAATGCACTGACCTAGATCTGTTACTGTGGAACATGTTTGCCCCATCACTTAATTGTCCTTTTTGTCGAAGTTTGTCAGAAGCTGATATTTATGCATGTGTCTGCAGTCTCAGCCGGGACAGCAGCATGGCCTCCAGACAAAATACAGAGACTGAGCCTCAGGAGCCTAAGGATGCCGCACCCATAGAAAACAACACAACCAACTGCGCCAACAGTCAGACGGTGAATACTGCGCCGAACGGACAGGACAAAGCCATGGAGCAGCAGCCACTTAAACACAACTCAGCACCATCCAGGATATCCATCTCACCCCCAGAGACTCTCGACCCAGCTTTAGACCCCTCCTCGTTGCCGCCTCCAGATCCCAGCCTCGAGTCTGGAAACTGCAGCAGCCAGGGAGATGCTGTTCAGCCTACCACGCCAGCATGTCTCAGAGACGGCAACTGGTTTCTGAAGCTACTGCAGGCTGAAACAGGCCGCATGGAGGGATGGTGTCAGCAGATGGAGCAGGAGACCAAAGACAACAAGCTCTCAGAGGAGGGTAGGTGACAGAAATGGATAAGGTGGCTATCAGCACATTTACATAGGCCTCGTTTTACTTTTGTCATGTGTCCTGTTTTCAGATAAGATATAATAATCTCATTTGCCCTTTGCCACATATACTGTATGCCTGTCTGTTGGCCAGATCACAGATCTCTTTGCAATCTGTCTTAATTTTCCCACGCAACATGCAAATCGGGGTCGGACCTTTTCCAGACTGGTGTTATCGCTTCTGTCGCTCTTACTCCCTCTCACTCACCCATGCAGAGTGATGTCATTCATTCAAGTCACTGTTGTCATTCAAGTGCAAAACAAATCAAGGGCCAGATAAATCCCACAGCATGTGAGATGAATGTCAGTTTATACATGTAAGAAAGTGCTGTGTTTACGCACAGTATTTACTTGGTACTTGTTTTTTACATTTTGAACATTTGGCTTGAATCCTCAACATCGATGAAAAATTGAAATGAAATTATTAAAAAACTAAGCATGTTAGGTTGATTTCAAGAGTATCTTTCAATGTTAGATGTTAATGTGCTACAAAGAAAAAAAGAGCCACAGTTGTATAAAAATTGAAAAAAATCTGCTATCAGTTAATTGCTAAGAAGAATTGAGTTGCTGTGCCTGTTAGTGAAGTTCACAGACAGGACACTAGGTCAGGTCTCATCCCTGTTGATTAAGGACACAGAGACAAAGCATGACAGAGTCATTACTGCCATTGATTCACAGTACTACAGCTTATTAGAGAGGACGGGGGCAGGGTAAGCATTAGTTTAGCTATAACAGAGCCACTGCAGACTCATTTCACTTATTCATGTCCCAAAATACCACTCAGGCTCTTAAGTAGATCAATCTCTGCAATGCCTTAAATATGAATGAGCAAGAAGCAGATGAGCAGTGTAGGCTCCTTCAGATAATCATTCCTCCTACTCTCTGTGAACCTGAATTATGAATTTCCATTTACATGCAAATACATGACTGAAAGAATCTTTTGTTGTCAACGCTATGAAAGAGTTTATAAAATACTTGTAAGAAAATTATTTGCTGTCAAGCCAGGTTAAATGGTAATTGTTAGTAAACACATTGCATCACACCTCTTCACGTCTTGACCCTTTATGTACTTGAACTCAGACATGCAAAAAGACTCATGTATTAACTCTAAAACTCAAAGTTTGTTTCTAATATGTCTTTATTCTAACTGGAAATGTTTCTTTGCTTGTTAAGGGTTTGTCATATTTGTGTCTTTGTAGTTTTGGGGACGATCCGCAGTGCAGTAGGGAGTGCTCAGCTCCTCATATCACAGAAGTTTGAGCAGTTCAGAGGGCTCTGTAATGAGAACTTGGTGAGTGGCTTCATTATGTCCTGTTGAGTGTGTGTGTGTGTGTGTGTGTGTGTTTGCTGTCCTACCTTTGTTGCCCAATTGTAAAAGATCATTTGTTTTCCATTATTTGACCTACATAAAGGGAGATCTCATTGTTTTATGTTAATTAGGAAAGTTTCAAGCAGAAATGCAAACTTCACACCGATCTTACACGATTGGTCGCTTGTCCTACTGCAATATTCTAATTGTTGATTGGCATCAAATGTATTTTATTTTCATCTATTTGCTTAAAGGCAGGCTGCCCGGGAAGTATTTGTGTGGGTAAGGATGTGACTAATTTTCTCTGTTTGGTCCAAATCTATTCATCTGTCTCACTTTCCTTTCCCTAGAATATAAATGCCAACCCACGACCAACATCGCAGGACCTTGCAGGGTTCTGGGATCTGCTACAGCTCTCGATAGAAGACATCAGTATGAAGTTTGATGAGCTCTACCAACTTAAAGCCAACAACTGGCAGCTTCCTGAGAAGAAGGTGATGTTGGGTACCTTACATTTTTGTTTCACTTGAGATTTTTTAGATTGGTGCCATGGGTAGAGTTGTCATAATTAGTCATTCAGCAAAAGGTTAATCAGCATACTATTTTTTTTGGTAATTTTTCAAGTAAAACTGTTAAATGTTCTCTGGTGCCAGCTCCTTAGCAGTGTGAATTTTTCTCTGTTTTAAATGGCTAGAAATTGGACACCATTGTTTTTTGGATAGCTGACTCATTAAGCCAAAGGAAGTTGAAGATATTTCAGAATTTTCTGACATTTTAATTTAATTGACAGCTTGATCAATAATGAATGTTAATTTCAGTTGTAAATGCAAGCCTGGAGGATTTTAAATTATTTCCTAAGTGCTTAATGGACTACATATGACACTTAATCATCACTACTGGAAGTGTGTTTTGCTAGTGCCACACCATATCTCACTCTTTTCCCCTCTTGACATAATTTCCTCAGGATGAAAACAAGCAGCTTCCATCATCTGTGCCAAAGAAGCAGAGTAAGCCGCGGCTGTCAGCAGAGAAGGACAAGAGCGTGGACTCTGCTGCAGACAAGCAGCGGCAAGAAGCCAGAAAAAGGTTGATGGCAGCAAAGCGTGCGGCATCAGTACGACAGAACTCCGCCACAGAAAGTGCTGACAGCATCGAAATCTACGTCCCCGAGGCCCAGACCCGCCTCTGAGAGCAAACCAGCACCGATCAAAAAATTGCTAACGCACTTCAGACATTCATTGACACAACACAAATCTGAGACACACACACAATATATATATATATATATATATTGGATGCACAGAGGCCGATCCCTCATAGCTGCACAGGAGATATGTGGGGATCACAAATAATCAAGAAAAATGCAGATCACCAACCTGCTGCCATGGGACAGAAATAACCTTGACAGATGTTAAATACTATTGTTATTATTGTTATTATTGATATTCTAATAATTATTATTATCTCCTAAAGTATTTCAAGACTGTCTTAAATGTGCAAGTATCTTCGATAAGGACATCCTGTACCTTGTGAGCTGAAGAATCTTGGTATCCCAGAAGTTTACTCTCTTAAAAACTCCCTTCACTGCTGAGTCTACCGGCAAGTTGCGGCTGCCAGGTTTACGAGCTGAGCGACCATCCACACACACTCAGGACACACATGCAGGTGTACTCACTGTCCACAGAGTCTTCCTGTTCTCTCTCTTTGTATTTGGCTGCCACTCGTTGGGTGTGGTGTGTACGCTTTACTGTGTAAGAATTATAAGATGGCGTTAGTGTACTCAGAGGTTTAAAATGCAGAGAACCAGAGGAAGGCAGTAGCATATATATTATAAATATCACACTATTACAATGTTCATTTTGTAAATGTTGTATACCAGATTATTTGTTAGAAAGAGGTCAGTGTTCAGTACCAAGGTAGTTTTTTATAGATCGAGTACATTTACTGTCATGATATATTAGCACTTGATGCAATCATTCACTCCCCATTTATCTTCCTCTTCTTTTCACCAGTGCACATTACACAGTCTGTGGATACCCATTCTTAAAGTCTTACTTTGGTTAGTTTTTGGTAAGGGATATGAGGAAGGATCGCCCAGCCAGTGAGGAACAAGTGGAATGTATGAAATGTATGCGTTTGCAGCTCATGTTGACTTGATCACTGCACTTTCCATTCACCTCAGATCAAGTTTGCCCACCTTTTGTTATCCTAATCATTCTGACCTTCACTACATCCTCATGCGATGTAGGGGGACCAAGACATTCACCACTTGATATGGCATTCCCATTCAACCAGACTTGTGTGTGAGGGTGGGGGTTTCCTTGCTTCTGGAAAGAAAATGGAATAGCATAGCAATAATAAAATCATATTAGAACAAGCAATGCAGTAGGTACCCAGTCTTAAGTTATTTAATCAACATTTCCAGTAGGACTTTATTAGCATGAAGGATGAATGTTTTGGGGGGATTTTTTTGTTCTTCTATGAACTAACTTTCCTTAAAATAACAAGAATCTCAGGTTGAACACTTAAGCTCAACAGTAAAAACCACTATGGATGGAATATTTATTATACAGCCTCTGGGCCAAAATCTTGGATCCTTTGCCAAATATTCCATAGGACTCCAGGCCTACATGGTGTTCTTCTATAAGAAAAAGGACTTTTTAGTAAGGTTCGATGATGTAACGAAAGGGGTCAGTTTGACTCCTCTGAAATCACGATTCCTTTACGGCCCTTTCTAGCAGCTAGAACTCCCACCCCTTTTGAAAATGAAGAACTGTGGTACAATGTTTGTTTTGGGGTTTTTTTGTTTGTTTGTTTTTTATGCCATTTGACACATTTTTGTGACATTCATCCAAAATGAGATCAATCTAAACATGCGTGGACGTCTGTAATTTACAATAATAAATGGTGCTGCGAGGGATTTGATATTGTGCCAACGTGGCAATGATCATCAACCTTTTAGTTTCATCTTATTAGGATTTTATTTAATGTTATTATTATTTAATCTGCTCATGAATTCTGTTGCCTGTGTGTGCATTCTCAGAAAAGTTTGTGTTTGCATCCGCTCACTCCAGATATGCTATGCCTCATCTCTGTATAAGCTCATGACACGTTGGCTATGGGACTGGAATAGTTTCCATGTTTCCAGTTTCTTAAATGGAAACTCAAGTGCCAAGGGTATATGAGTGGAACAGGGCATAGCACATACCCATGCAAACGTGTAGGTGGTGTAGGTTGACTCACTTTTTCTTTTTTCTTTTTTTGTTGCAAGAGCTGGCTCTCCCCCTACTGGTCAGTTTTTTGCATGACACTCCAGACATTTTGTTGTGCTCCATTTTGAATTTTTAGTTAACGTCCAAAAAGACATGAAATTGAACTGGGAATGCTGACACAACACTGCGTTGTCAAATTTCTTATTCTCTTATTTGTATTACATCAACAATGGACATGTGCATTTCATTGTCCAAAGAAATCATTAAACATCCCTTTGCTACATGTCCTGTCATCATTCTTGCTGTCTTTTTTTATTGCACTCATTCATGAAACGGTAGTAATATTAGCTGCTAAGTTAATATTACACAGATAAATCACAAGCATTAGAGTAGATCTTTTATTGTTACCGTGTAATCTCTAAAAGCATGGCCTTCTTACATATAAAATATACAAAGATCCTTGCCAGTGAATTTTCAGTATTCCATATCATGGGTCTTACAAATTATCTGAAGCTATTAAATCTGTGTAAGGCATTCAGGGTATGCACTGTACGTAAGTGTTTATTACTGTGACAAATGGTGGAAAGTCCTTTACTTTTTATCTTCTATCATTTGAGAGCTGGATCCCTTTATTTGCCTGTGTACTGAACTTTTAAGACAGCAAGACCTGATCAGGGATCTTCAGACAGTTTGTTTACCAGTACTTCCTGAGTTTCAAAGGGCTACAAAATGGACACACGATGACCAGAAGGTGCAACTCTAGAGGCAGATTATGTGGATTTGCTATTCAGCCACCATGTGGACGAGGCAATATTCATCGGCTAAGACGTTTCTAGAAGTTTTTGAAGACACAGACATTTTGGGTAATCTTTTGGGTAAAAAATTGGGTCATTGGTTGTGCTTAATGGACAGAAAGCCCATTCTGACTTCAGTGCTCACCCTTGTGGCCACATATCTGTCCTCTCAGAGACCAGCCAGGAAAATGAGCAAAAACTATGTAGTTCCAGATTATCTCCTACTGACAAACATTATTTTACAAAATAAGCACATATCTTGCAGACAAAGGGTTGTTTAATGTTATGGTGTATTAGTTAGACACTGTGAGGCTAGTTTCTTTTAAGAGAATAAAGAATTGTGATTCCCATGACTTATGAGTTGGCACTTTTTCTGTGTTAATTAAATGTAGAATTAAATGGGAATGCCACTCATATTTGAAGTTCACTGTATGTTTTTTTTCCTTGGAAATATGTTTTTAAAATGATACCACAATTCTATCTTGGTTGTTCTTGCAGCTTTTTAGTCCATCTAGGCATGTTGTCCTGGTAACACTAACAATGACAAAGGACATGTAGAGAAACAAACCCTTAACCCTTCCTGTAAGATATTCAGAGGCTCTTCCATCCTGCTGGGGGCTTTTGGATGGCAGGAAGGTTCTGTTCCACTTGTGTACTTGAATGCAAACACACTGCAAAACAATACAATAGCTAAGATTGCCTTTAATCTATGATGAAACATTTCTATATTAATGGGAGTGGCCTCTTCCACACTGACGATGTCTCCATATATGGGACACAAGGAGTCACTGAATAGTGATCATCAAAACACAATTTAAGGGAATATCTTCCAGAAGAGTGCCAGTGGGTTTTTCTTACTTTATTTGTCACTTTTGTCTGCTTTTTTTGCTTTGGCTTTTATTTTTGGTCTTTTAGTTAAAATGAATGGAAAATAATCCAATATGTTTCAAATAGTGTCCCACTTTGTTTTAAGTGCTGGAAAAGGCTGTTTCCTGTTTCAGCACAACACACACCAAACACGACATACTAAACCAAGTCAGTTTGTTTGTTGAGCAACTGGACCTGCTTCCACAGAGGCTTGACATAACCCCAATCAAACACTGCTCTAATGAATTTGAACACAGACTGTGAGCAACCCCGTATCACACAACAAGACTGGCCAACCCTTTAAATGTTCTTATGGATTAGTAAGAGCTAATCCCAGCAGCCAGGCTTCAAAAAATCCTCCCATTACTGTAGTTGCAGTTCCAGTGGTACATCCAAGCTCTTAATTGTATTCCGAAAAGCAATAACACATAAGCATAATGTGAAAGTGTCAACACACTTTTTTGCCATATAACGTTAACACATGGAAATAAAAATAACAATTACAAAACACATCCAAAACAAAAGCATGCTCAAAGCAAAGATGTTCTTACTGCCCTGTTGCATTGTGCTGCATCACACTCATACTTCCTGTCATTTGATCCCTGTTACTACATTACAACTACAGTGCAGAACGGACGAAAAGGAGCAAATGAAATGAGGGAGAAACATAGAGGAGAGTGTTGTGGTTGATAATAATTGAAAACACAGACTCTAGTAAAAGCAGAAGAGGTTTTGTTAGAGACATTCTCTGTCAGTGAACACTTGCAAGTCTTCTGGATTTGAGTTTTCAGCTCATTTTATATTCAGCAGCTTTTTGTACATTAATAATATGTGCTTCATATTATGTTAGTTATGTTTATTGTTAACACTGTCAGTGAAACTGAAAACATATCACTACCAAGACAGCAAGTACAATAGATATCTTCTTAGGCACTTTAAGCGTGAAATTCTGGGATGATAAAAATGTTTAATGAGCTGATAGTTGCTGTCATTATATTTTTGTGTGTTTATTTTATTTTTTGCTGTCATTTACACCTCCTAGACAAAATAACTGAACTATTTTAAAGCCTTTCAACTCCATAACAACTATAATGATAGTCTATGCAGCCAAAATCACAACAGCTAAAGGTCAGCCACTGCGTAGGTAAAATGCCATTTTATCTGGCATCAGGGCAATAGCAGTTAACAAGGCCAGCAAAAGGGCCAACATGACACTAATAGGTCAGTATTTATTAGTATAATATTAGTATGTGGCTCCACTTTTGAGACTATACAGTTAGGTCCATAATTTGCTGGACAAAGTAAACGCCTCAGTGGATTTTGAATCAAAACATCAATATGTGATTGAAGTGCAGACTTTCTTTTCTTCAGTGGATTAAAGATGTTTAAATGTTTAATAAATTATAATAAAAATAATAAAAATGTTTAATAAATAAAGCTTTTTTCAGAAGCTCAAAATTAACTGGACAGACACAATTTTGAGGATTGTTTTTAGAACTTGTAAGAACAGCAGCTGCCTTAAAGTGCTTTTTTTTGCAGGTCTCTCTGCATTAAGTTTTATCTTCATGTACTGAAAAGCATGCTGGGGTTTTTTGCCTTAAGAAACTCCTGGGTTGCTTTTGCAGTATTTTTTGACTCATTGGTGATTTGCATTGAGATCTGTCTGATCGGTTTTGCAGCATTTGTCTGAGTCTGAGCAGAGAGCATAACCCTGTACACTTCTGTCAGCTGTCACATCATCAATAAACATCAGTGACCTACGTACCCACGCTATAACATCGCCTTTCACCATGTTGAACAGATAACGCAGTATGTTTCAAATAATGAGCTCTGAGCACGAGCTCCATATGTTTCTCTTCCTTCCTTAATCTAGTACAAGTTAACCTTGATTTCATCTGTCCAAAGATATTTTTTTTATTTTTACCTGTGCAGGCTCTTTTAGATGTTTCCGAGTGTAATGTCTTGATTGTAGACCTTGACATGATGATACATCTACATCCTTGACAGTGTTTTTGACTTAGTTAGATGCTATGAAGCTGCTTTTCTTAACCAAGGAAATAATTCTGTCATCGTGCATTTTAGTTGTCTTCTGTGGTTTTTCAGGCCTTTTGGTGTTACAAAATTGGCTTTCTTTTAATTAATACACCCGACTGTTGCATTAGCTGCTCATAAACTTAGCTACTTTTAGTCTGATGGCCTACCTCATTTGTACTGACATCTCTTTGGCCCTCAATTAAAATTCTAATTAAAAGCTATACAATGCAAATTCAACACTTGGAAACAATTTCATATATTATGCCTGCTTCAGTTGTCATGACATAACATGGGGACAGGCCTCATGTGATCGTGAAACAGCTTTTCAGTTTAAATGTCCAGTTATTTTTGAACCTCTTAAATTCAGGAACTATGTATGAAATGTATTTTTTGTAAAATCTCACGAATTAAAGCTGAAAGTCTGCACTTTAATCACATGTTGATTATTACTTTTTTTATTTACCGGTAAATCCACTGTGGTGGTGCACAGAGGCAAAACTTTAAATATTGTGTCCTTGCCTAACCAATTATGGACCTGTTACCATAATGGACTGTAAATGCATTTTTAATCCTATACAGTGTGGTGCATTATTTTTACATTGTAGTAAATAATATCTATATTTATGCACTTGTTTTCTCATTAATATTTTCTATTCTCACAATAATCTGCTCAGTGGCTTATCATT
The DNA here is from genome assembly GCF_056152115.1 of Neolamprologus brichardi. Taxonomy (NCBI): domain Eukaryota; kingdom Metazoa; phylum Chordata; class Actinopteri; order Cichliformes; family Cichlidae; genus Neolamprologus; species Neolamprologus brichardi. The sequence continues at coordinate 24,845,830 of NC_142123.1, forward strand.
GCTTTCCTTCAATATAACAATAAGGCTTTTATATAAGTTATTATCAACAGCTTTTTTTCTACAGTGAAAAGTAAACAAATTACAGCAAAGCACTCAGTTAAGTCAAGATTAGGAGATCATTGAGTAAGTTGAAGCTTTATCCTTTTTGCATAGCATATTATGGCATGAAGCACTTTCAAAACTAAATTTGACAGGAAGCACTTAAGTCATTGTTGATTTTGTCTTCACTCTCCATCCCCTGCCAAGCTGCACCTGTGATTCTGCGGCTGCTCGCTGATGAGCTGACAGATAAGATCTTTTCTTATCCTCTGCATCCTTACCCTATCACCTGTGGCTCCCACAGGGCGCCAGCCTGCCCTGTTGAATCACTATTTTTTTTCAGTGTTTCAACTGAAAACAATAGAATGCCATTGACCAAAAATAGAATGCCTTTGATCCACAGTAGAATGCCTTTGATCACTTGTGATGTCATCATCTTGCTGAGAGAAAAAACCCTTAAATAGGAGCTTTGCTCTGTTAAACTTTGCTGCTCAACGGACCTTGACCTGACAGTAAGCAAACCCTTTTGGAGATTTTTGAGAGAATTTCGCGTTACTTAGCAATTCACTGACCAAGCCGACACATTTCACCATGTCAGCTAACCCATCCTTCAGCTCAAATGAGCTTGGAATAGTTAAAGGGAGCATTTTTGGAAACCACTACAAGGTAGAGGCTTTCCTTGGAGAAGGGGGCTTTGGTATTGTAGCCAAATGTCGTGATACCATGACCAACCGAGCTGTGGCTATTAAAGTCAACAAGAGCGACCCTGATATTCTGCAACAGGCAAAACTGGAAATTTTCATCCTGGAGCAGCTGCGAAGGTTGGATCCAGATGCCGCCAACATTGTTAAATGGAACGGCTTTTTCCACGACGGGGAGCGGGTTTGCTTAAAGTTCGAACTCCTTGATCAATGCCTGTGGGACTATATAGGGGACCGGAAATACCAGGGTCTCCCCATAAGCGAAGTCAGGCCAATTTTAGGTCAGCTCACAAATGCTCTGTCCCACCTGGGTTCTTTGGGAATAGTGCACGCTGACCTCAAACCTGGAAACATCATGGTTGTTAACCGCCATGAGTCTCCCATCAAAGTCAAACTTATAGACTTTGGCCTCGCATGTCCTGTATCTGCAGTGATGCCTGGTGACCGTGTGGGGACGGTTGGTTATAGTGCACCTGAAGTTATGCTTGGCCTTCCTTACAATGAAGCAAGTGACATGTGGTCTCTGGGGCTGGTGGCTGTGGAGCTTGGTACAGGGGTGCCACTCTACCCTGGAAATGAAGACTATGATGTTTTGAAATTCATCATAGAGACTCAGGGTCAGCCACCAGATCATGTTCTCGATCCTGGCGTGTACACTGAAGACTACTTCATTGAAGACAACGACAACCAACAGCGCTGGACATTTAAGACTGACCAACAATTTCAGTACGAGACACAATATGAATCCCAGGAGACAAGATACATAAAACTAACGCGTCTCGATGACCTCGAACAAGTAATGATGTTTAGAAGAGGACCTGAAAATGGCCAACGTTTGTTTGTAAGCTTAATTAAACAGATGTTGGCCTTGGATGCAAACCAGCGCATAACACCGTCGGAGGTTCTCCGGCATCCCTTTTTCAACCCTAAGAGTTCCCCTTGCATTGACATGAGTGCTGAAAGACCACAAAACCCTGTGGTCTTTCAGCACCCTTCAAACTTGAAATGCAAGAGATCAGAGAAAATCAATTGCAGTTTTCAAAACTCGGTTGAATTTTCTCAGCAAGTATTCGTCCACACGTCAGCCAGCCCATCCTTCAGCTCAGATGAGCTTGAAATAGTTGAAGGGAGCATTTTGGGAAACCACTACAAGGTAGAGGCTTTCCTCGGAGAAGGGGGCTTTGGTATTGTAGCCAAATGCCGTGATACCAAAACCAACCAAGCTGTGGCTATTAAGGTGAACAAGAGCCGCCCTGATATTCTGCAACAGGCAAAAAAGGAAATTTTCATCCTGGAGCAGCTGAGAAGGTTGGATCCACATGCCGCCAACATTGTTCAATGGGACGGCTTTTTCCTTGACAGAAAGCGGGTTTGCCTGAAATTTGAACTCCTAGATCAATGCCTGTGGGACTACATACGGGACCCGAATAACCGGCGTCTCCCCATAAGCGAAGTCAGGCCAATTTTAGGTCAACTCACAAATGCTCTGTCCCACCTGGGTTCTTTGGGAATAGTGCACGCTGACCTCAAACCTGGAAACATCATGGTTGTAAATCGCTATGAGTCTCCAGTCAAAGTCAGACTTATAGACTTTGGCCTCGCATGTCCTGCGTCTGCAGTGATGCCTGGTGACCGTGTGGGGACGGTTGGTTATAGTGCACCTGAGGTTATGCTTGGCCTTCCTTATAACGAAGCATGTGACATGTGGTCTCTGGGGCTGGTGGCTGTTGAGCTTATTACAGGGGTGCCACTCTACCCTGGAAAAAAATATTATGATGTTTTGAAATTCATCATAGAGACTCAGGGTCAGCCACCAGATCATGTTCTCGATCCTGGCGTGTACACTGAAGACTATTTCACAAAAGACAACTACAACCAACAACGCTGGACATTTAAGACCGCCCAACAATATAAATACGAGACAGGATATGAATCTTTGGAGACAAGATACATAAAACTTAAACGTCTGGATGACCTCGAACAAATAATGATGTTTAGACGAGGACCAGAAGATGGCCAACGCTTATTTGTCAGCCTAATTAAAGAGATGTTGGCCTTGGATGCACACCAGCGGATAACACCCTCTCAGGTTCTACGGCATCCCTTTTTCAACCCTGGCCTCTCCGACAGGTTCCCAAGTATCAACATTGAAAAACCATACACAGTCAATCTCCAGCATGGCATCTTCCACCCTGGACAAAAGTGATAAAAACACAAACTGGGGTTGGAAAAGGATATTAACAGCAAATTACACTGGAAATATTAATTAAGCTGCTCCAATAATTATCACTTTGACTTTTTTTTTTAATTTTCACTCCCCCCACCCCAACCAGTCGCGGCAGATGACTGTCCCTTCCTGAGCCTGGTTCTGTCGAAGGTTTCTTCCTTTTTAAAGAGAGTTTTTCCTTCCCACTGTCGCTAAATGCTTGCTCATAGGGAATCTTCTGATTGCTGGGGTGGCCAAAACTCTAGGGGAACTAGCAATTCTTGTGAAAATTTAAAAAAAAAAGCCTACCAATATTCAAAGCAGAGCAGCGGACACCTTACCATCACATCAGTCCTTTAATCCGACCTAAAACACAATGTTTATAGAAATAAATTCTATACAAATTGGAAATAAATTGTTGTTTTTGATTGTTTATAAATATATAGTGCTACCCTTCAGCCTCCTAGTAGACATACCTGTGTTATAAATGTGAAACTCCTCCGATTTTCAGAAAAGTTGACCTCTGACCTTGAAGTCAAGGTCACTGAGATTTAAGCTTCACAGAGATTTTCAGTAGATGCAACCATGGTATTGATTTGAAAAATCTACACAATCACAAACTTGGATGTCCACAGCGCCTCGCCATATACCAAAGATTAAGAGGTGTTTTTTTCTAGGTTTTTATAAAGATTACAAAACACAAATAACAAAAATGCCAACGCTATTGTCATTTTTGACAACGCTATTTTGATGTTGTCTAATGTAGTGCAAAAAAACAAAACAAACCCAAAATTTGATAAATAAAGTAAATAAGGTATATACTACATAGTATACAAAATTTTAGTGGTCCACAATGGGGTCAATGAACAGAATGAAGGAAGTAAGTCTTTTATATGACAATGGTGTGAAAAGCGTTTTCCTAAACGCTTTTCCTTCTTATTTGTATGTTTGTCACACTTAAACATTTCAGATCATCAAACTTTTTTTTCTTTTTTATGTAAAAAGAAAAGTCCTTTAACTGTCCAGTTTTCTTGATGTTATGATGCTTCTACCACTGGTTTGTCATTAATAAAGACTTTGGCTGCTGCAGCAGAAAAAGACAAAGAGAAAATGTAATCACACAGATCAGAGGTGCAGATTTACACTTTACCTGAAACAGAGCAAAAGTGCTTTTTAAATAGGTTAATGAATATTAAGTAATATAGGCTAGATGTCTGGACATTACTAGTTTCATTTGGGCCTTCTGGGCCATTAGTCCTCTGGCTTATTGCCAGTTACCAGCCTGTATTCAGTTTGAATATTGCAGTAAATGTACCTGGATCTGTTTCTATTGGGTTGTGAATTTGGTCTCACTGTTACATCCAACTTTTAGAGTGGGATGAAGACAAAAGGAAACAAAAGAGAATGGATTTGTAGTTAGAAATCCAAAGTTGCTTCTGTTTTGCCCACACACATTGATGATGATTTCACATCACTAAGCAGATTATCAAATGTGGACAGAATGTTAGCAGAATCTTATAATTCTCATAAGATTCTGTTTTTGTGTCATTCAATACAATGTGTTTATGTGTGACATACTGATATGAATCATAGTATCTTATGGAATTCCAAAAATGGCTGCCAGGACAGCTGCCACCACACTGATGTGACACACTACAAATCAACTCTTTGATGCTCTGTGCTGAGTCTGCACAATAACCTGCACTTAAACATTCATTTAATATCACGTACACATATACACATACTGTCCCTCAAGAAGACACTGAGAAAAAATAAAGAATAACATTGAGACTGTAACTTTGCCATTAGAGCGTAATCCTCCGCTAAAGCAGTTCACACTTGAGGCACTATTTACTTTTAAGAGTTAACAGTATTTTTATATATATATATTTATTTTGTTTTTCTTGTTCTTTTTAAGCATACTTGGAGATGTTTGGGGTGCAGGAAAAATCCGAAAGAGCATGCTGGGGTTTTTTGCCTTAAGAAACTCCTGGGTTGCTTTTGCAGTATTTTTTGACTCATTGGTGATTTGCATTGAGATCTGTCTGATCGGTTTTGCAGCATTTGTCTGAGTCTGAGCAGAGAGCATAACCCTGTACACTTCTGTCAGCTGTCACATCATCAATAAACATCAGTGACCTACGTACCCACGCTATAACATCGCCTTTCACCATGTTGAACAGATAACGCAGTATTTTTCAAATAATGAGCTCTGAGCACGAGCTCCATATGTTTCTCTTCCTTCCTTAATCTAGTACAAGTTAACCTTGATTTCATCTGTCCAAAGATATTTTTTTTATTTTTACCTGTGCAGGCTCTTTTAGATGTTTCTGAGTGTAAGGTCTTGATTGTAGACCTTGACATGATGATACATCTACATCCTTGACAGTGTTTTTGACTTAGTTAGATGCTATGAAGCTGCTTTTCTTAACCAAGGAAATAATTCTGTCATCGTGCATTTTAGTTGTCTTCTGTGGTTTTTCAGGCCTTTTGTGTCACGGCGAGTGAGATGAGCCGTGTGGAAAATAAAGGAGGATCCAAATGCAGGCACTTGTAAAGGTGTGATGGTGGTTTATAAAACACAAACTAAAAATGGACAAAAGGCGAACCGAACAAAGACTAAACTATACTGGGAACAAACTGAATACAGAACACGAACCTGAACATGAACGAGAGCGAGCAGAAACGGATTGACAGCAGGGAACACACAGATGAAACATGGTGGGAACGCAGACGGACCAGCAACTACAATGACAGAGGACACGACTTAAATACACACAGAGAAACACGGGAATTACACACAGGTGGTGGACACAGCTGGGAATAATCAACAAGACGAGACAGAGGGAAAACTGAACACACTCACATGAGACTCAAACCTTCACAATAAAACAGGAAATGAGAACACTACAGGAAGATGCAGACCTGACACTGAGAGACAGACGGAGAATGACACATGGAACCTGAACTAAACTAAACGTGAGATACAACCGAGAACAAATCCTTAACATGAATAAACAGAATTCTAATAATAATAATAAACCTCATAGTGCCCAAAACCATGACAATTATCCAAAAATAAACTAACAATCCAAAACTCAAAACACTGGGTCGAAACTGACCCAGAACCGTGACAGTACAAGTACAGTAAGGAGCACAACAGTCCAGATCAAACCAAAAAAAAACCAGGCCAACACAAAACAAGACTATTCATGAGTCCACAGGAAAGTCCGGGGGTCGACAACACAAGAGCCAAAACAGTTCAGGGGGCCGACCGTGCACACGGCAACGGCGGCGACGGGCAAACAGTTCCGGGGGCCGACCGTGCACACGGCAACGGCGGTGACGGGCAAACGGTTCCGGGGGCCGACCGTGCACACGGCAACGACGGCCACAGGGCAGGTCCGGAGGCCGACCGCGAGGCCAGCGGCGGCAACGAACCCTTTCCGGAGGCCGTCCACAATGGCCATGATGCCAACCCAGAGGCCTGGAAAATGGCCGCCAGAGGCGAGGCAGAACAGGCCGAGCGGGCTCTGACGAAGGCGAAGCCGCAGAGGCTGGACCAGACGAAGGCGAAGCCGCAGAGGCTGGACCAGACGAAGGCGAAGCCGCAGAGGCTGGACCAGACGAGGATGAAGGCACAGAGGCTGGACCAGACGTGGATGAAGACCGCAGCGGGACGGCTGCGGAACCTGACGGCAGCGGGACGGCTGCGGAACCTGACGGCAGCGGGACGGCTGCGGAACCTGACTGCGGTGATGCCGCAGGAGGTGATGTGGATGCAGGCAACGGCGTAGGAGACACAGGGGATGATTCAGCAGGTGGTGGCTGAACAAACTTCCCCGGACCGTCAGCAGACGTGAGGATGTGCTTGCTGGGTCCTCCAGGACCCCCAGCAGATGAGGCGTGGTGCTGGGTGGGCTCCTCAGACCCACCAGCAGACGACACTCGAGGCTGGACGGGCGACACGGGCCCTCCAGCAGACGACACCTGAGGCTGGACGGGCGACTCGGGCCCTCCAGCAGACGACACCTGAGGCTGGACGGGCGACTCGGGCCCTCCAGCAGACGACACTTGAGGCTGGCTGGGTTCTCCCGAACCCCCAGCTGACGACACTTGAGGCTGGCTGGGTTCTCCCGAACCCCCAGCTGACGACACTTGTGGCTGGCTGGGTTCTCCCGAACCCCCAGCTGACGACACTTGTGGCTGGCTGGGTTCTCCCGAACCCCCAGCTGACGACACTTGTGGCTGGCTGGGTTCTCCCGAACCCCCAGCAGACGACACTTGTGGCTGGCTGGGTTCTCCCGAACCCCCAGCAGACGACACTTGTGGCTGGCTGGGTTCTCCCGAACCCCCAGCTGACGACACTTGTGGCTGGCTGGGTTCTCCCGAACCCCCAGCAGACGAAACCTGAGGCTGGATGGGCGACTCGGGCCCTCCAGCTGACGTGGCGTGAGGCTGGACGGGCTCCTCCGGCCCTCCAGCTGAGATAGACGGCTGAATGGATCCCTCTGGTCCCCCAGCAGAGGACAGGGGCAGAGGGGTGAACTCACTGGAGCTCTCAGCAGGGGATGACGGCTGAGACTGCTCAGTAAAGTCCTCTAGTGAAGCTGCTGGTGCTGGCATCTTGACCTCTAGGGGTCCAGAGTTGGCTGGTGGCTGACACCCAGCCTCTGGGGAGGCCCTAGAGGGAGCAACTGCCTCTGAGACGGCCAGCTTAAGTGAACCAGCTAACGTTTGTATGAAGTGTGTTCCCTGCTTGTAATGAGGCTGTGAGGATGATGACTGAGTGAATGAGTGGGTAGGCTGCTGAGCTAGTGGCAACTGAACTGAGGGCAGCGCGGCCGCTGACTGAACTGAGGGCAGCGCGGCCGCTGACTGAACTGAGGGCAGCGCGGCCGCTGACTGAACTGAGGGCAGCGCGGCCGCTGACTGAACTGAGGGCAGCGCGGCCGCTGACTGAACTGAGGGCAGCGCGGCCGCTGACTGAACTGAGGGCAGCGCGGCCGCTGACTGAACTGAGGGCAGCGCGGCCGCTGACTGAACTGAGGGCAGCGCGGCCGCTGACTGAACTGAGGGCAGCGCGGCCGCTGACTGAACTGAGGGCAGCGCGGCCGCTGACTGAACTGAGGGCAGCGCGGCCGCTGACTGAACTGAGGGCAGCGCGGCCGCTGACTGAACTGAGGGCAGCGCGGCCGCTGACTGAACTGAGGGCAGCGCGGCCGCTGACTGAACTGAGGGCAGCGCGGCCGCTGACTGAACTGAGGGCAGCGCGGCCGCTGACTGAACTGAGGGCAGCGCGGCCGCTGACTGAACTGAGGGCAGCGCGGCCGCTGACTGAACTGAGGGCAGCGCGGCCGCTGACTGAACTGAGGGCAGCGCGGCGGCTGACTGAACTGAGGGCAGCGCGGCGGCTGACTGAACTGAGGGCAGCGCGGCGGCTGACTGAACTGAGGGCAGCGCGGCGGCTGACTGAACTGAGGGCAGCGCGGCGGCTGACTGAACTGAGGGCAGCGCGGCGGCTGACTGAACTGAGGGCAGCGCGGCGGCTGACTGAACTGAGGGCAGCGCGGCGGCTGACTGAACTGAGGGCAGCGCGGCCGCTGACTGAACTGAGGGCAGCGCGGCCGCTGACTGAACTGAGGGCAGCGCGGCCGCTGACTGAACTGAGGGCAGCGCGGCCGCTGACTGAACTGAGGGCAGCGCGGCCGCTGACTGAACTGAGGGCAGCGCTACAGGCCTGGCGTTTGACTGGGATGGAAGTGAGGATGGGGCAATTGAGCGGACACTGTCATAAACATGGAACGAGGGTTCAGAACAGGCAGTCTTAGAAGCTATGGCCATGGGTGAGAAATCATTGTTATCCTCAGTAAAAACACAAAAAATTGCCCCAGAAACAACAGTCACACAATCTGATGCAGCAGAAAAAGTGTCCCTTTCACTCACCACAGCCGACTGCTTACATGTCCTTACATCCGGCTGTGGGGTGCCGCGCCGGCGGCGCGAACGTCGCTTTCCTCTTGGAGACGGCTCCGACGGACCGGGTAATTCCTCGTCCGGCGGGTCGGACGGCACGTCCTCCATTGAAGCGAGTGGGCGAGCGGTAGCGGCGGGAGGGTGAAGGTGAAGCTCGTGAAGAACAAAATTCTGTACGAGCGGGTGCAGTGAGTCTAATAACCAGGGGTAGCAGGAAATAAGGTGTTGTAGGTCGGCTTCCACAGTGTAAAGAGACGTTTCTCCCTCATGCTCTAACCACTGGTTGATTAATATAGAAACAGAGTCGATAACGGCCTCCTGAAGCTCCCTGGGTGGGCTGAATGCCGCTGGATCCATATCTGGCTGGTCCGTACTGTCACGGCGAGTGAGATGAGCCGTGTGGAAAATAAAGGAGGATCCAAATGCAGGCACTTGTAAAGGTGTGATGGTGGTTTATAAAACACAAACTAAAAATGGACAAAAGGCGAACCGAACAAAGACTAAAATATACTGGGAACAAACTGAATACAGAACACGAACCTGAACATGAACGAGAGCGAGCAGAAACGGATTGACAGCAGGGAACACACAGATGAAACATGGTGGGAACGCAGACGGACCAGCAACTACAATGACAGAGGACACGACTTAAATACACACAGAGAAACACGGGAATTACACACAGGTGGTGGACACAGCTGGGAATAATCAACAAGACGAGACAGAGGGAAAACTGAACACACTCACGTGAGACTCAAACCTTCACAATAAAACAGGAAATGAGAACACTACAGGAAGACGCAGACCTGACACTGAGAGACAGACGGAGAATGACACATGGAACCTGAACTAAACTAAACGTGAGATACAACCGAGAACAAATCCTTAACATGAATAAACAGAAACAGAATTCTAATAATAATAATAAACCTCATAGTGCCCAAAACCATGACAATTATCGAAAAATAAACTAACAATCCAAAACTCAAAACACTGGGTCGAAACTGACCCAGAACCGTGACATTTTGGTGTTACAAAATTGGCTTTCTTTTAATTAATACACCCGACTGTTGCATTAGCTGCTCATAAACTTAGCTACTTTCAGTCTGATGGCCTACCTCATTTGTACTGACATCTCTTTGGCCCTCAATTAAAATTCTAATTAAAAGCTATACAATGCAAATTCAACACTTGGAAACAATTTCATATATTATGCCTGCTTCAGTTGTCATGACATAACATGGGGACAGGCCTCATGTGATCGTGAAACAGCTTTTCAGTTTAAATGTCCAGTTATTTTTGAACCTCTTAAATTCAGGAACTATGTATGAAATGTATTTTTTGTAAAATCTCACAAATTAAAGCTGAAAGTCTGCACTTTAATCACATGTTGATTATTACTTTTTTTATTTACCGGTAAATCCACTGTGGTGGTGCACAGAGGCAAAACTTTAAATATTGTGTCCTTGCCTAACCAATTATGGACCTGTTACCATAATGGACTGTAAATGCATTTTTAATCCTATACAGTGTGGTGCATTATTTTTACATTGTAGTAAATAATATCTATATTTATGCACTTGTTTTCTCATTAATATTTTCTATTCTCACAATAATCTGCTCAGTGGCTTATCATTGCTTTCCTTCAATATAACAATAAGGCTTTTATATAAGTTATTATCAACAGCTTTTTTTCTACAGTGAAAAGTAAACAAATCACAGCAAAGCACTCAGTTAAGTCAAGATTAGGAGATCACTGAGTAAGTTGAAGCTTTATCCTTTTTGCATAGCATATTATGGCATGAAGCACTTTCAAAACTAAATTTAACAGGAAGCACTTAAGTCATTGTTGATTTTGTCTTCACTCTCCATCCCCTGCCAAGCTGCACCTGTGATTCTGCGGCTGCTCGCTGATGAGCTGACAGATAAGATCTTTTCTTATCCTCTGCATCCTTACCCTATCACCTCTGCCTCCCACAGGGCGCCAGCCTGCCCTGTTGAAACACTATTTTTTTTCAGTGTTTCAACTGAAAAAATAGAATGCCATTGACCAAAAATAGAATGCCTTTGATCCACAGTAGAATGCCTTTGATCACTTGTGATGTCATCATCTTGCTGAGAGAAAAAACCCTTAAATAGGAGCTTTGCTCTGTTAAACTTTGCTGCTCAACGGACCTTGACCTGACAGTAAGCAAACCCTTTTGGAGAGTTTTTAGAGAATTTCGCGTTACTTAGCAATTCACTGACCAAGCCGACACATTTCACCATGTCAGCTAACCCATCCTTCAGCTCAAATGAGCTTGGAATAGTTAAAGGGAGCATTTTTGGAAACCACTACAAGGTAGAGGCTTTCCTTGGAGAAGGGGGCTTTGGTATTGTAGCCAAATGTCGTGATACCATGACCAACCGAGCTGTGGCTATTAAAGTCAACAAGAGCGACCCTGATATTTTGCAACAGGCAAAACTGGAAATTTTCATCCTGGAGCAGCTGCGAAGGTTGGATCCAGATGCCGCCAACATTGTTAAATGGAACGGCTTTTTCCACGACGGGGAGCGGGTTTGCTTAAAGTTCGAACTCCTTGATCAATGCCTGTGGGACTATATAGGGGACCGGAAATACCAGGGTCTCCCCATAAGCGAAGTCAGGCCAATTTTAGGTCAGCTCACAAATGCTCTGTCCCACCTGGGTTCTTTGGGAATAGTGCACGCTGACCTCAAACCTGGAAACATCATGGTTGTTAACCGCCATGAGTCTCCCATCAAAGTCAAACTTATAGACTTTGGCCTCGCATGTCCTGTATCTGCAGTGATGCCTGGTGACCGTGTGGGGACGGTTGGTTATAGTGCACCTGAAGTTATGCTTGGCCTTCCTTACAATGAAGCAAGTGACATGTGGTCTCTGGGGCTGGTGGCTGTGGAGCTTGGTACAGGGGTGCCACTCTACCCTGGAAATGAAGACTATGATGTTTTGAAATTCATCATAGAGACTCAGGGTCAGCCACCAGATCATGTTCTAGACTCTGGCGTGTACACTGAAGACTACTTCATTGAAGACAACGACAACCAACAGCGCTGGACATTTAAGACTGACCAACAATTTCAGTACGAGACACGATATGAATCCCAGGAGACAAGATACATAAAACTGACGCGTCTCGATGACCTCGAACAAGTAATGATGTTTAGAAGAGGACCTGAAAATGGCCAACGTTTGTTTGTAAGCTTAATTAAACAGATGTTGGCCTTGGATGCAAACCAGCGCATAACACCGTCGGAGGTTCTCCGGCATCCCTTTTTCAACCCTTAGAGTTCCCCTTGCATTGACATGAGTGCTGAAAGACCACAAAACCCTGTGGTCTTTCAGCACCCTTCAAACTTGAAATGCAAGAGATCAGAGAAAATCAATTGCAGTTTTCAAAACTCGGTTGAATTTTCTCAGCAAGTATTCGTCCACACGTCAGCCAGCCCATCCTTCAGCTCAGATGAGCTTGAAATAGTTGAAGGGAGCATTTTGGGAAACCACTACAAGGTAGAGGCTTTCCTCGGAGAAGGGGGCTTTGGTATTGTAGCCAAATGCCGTGATACCATGACCAACCAAGCTGTGGCTATTAAGGTGAACAAGAGCCGCCCTGATATTCTGCAACAGGCAAAACTGGAAATTTTCATCCTGGAGCAGCTGAGAAGGTTGGATCCAGATGCCGCCAACATTGTTCAATGGGACGGCTTTTTCCTTGACAGAAAGCGGGTTTGCCTGAAATTTGAACTCCTTGATCAATGCCTGTGGGACTACATACGGGACCCGAATAACCGGCGTCTCCCCATAAGCGAAGTCAGGCCAATTTTAGGTCAGCTCACAAATGCTCTGTCCCACCTGGGTTCTTTGGGAATAGTGCACGCTGACCTCAAACCTGGAAACATCATGGTTGTAAATCGCTATGAGTCTCCAGTCAAAGTCAGACTTATAGACTTTGGCCTCGCATGTCCTGCGTCTGCAGTGATGCCTGGTGACCGTGTGGGGACAGTTGGTTATAGTGCACCTGAGGTTATGCTTGGCCTTCCTTATAACGAAGCATGTGACATGTGGTCTCTGGGGCTGGTGGCTGTTGAGCTTGTTACAGGGGTGCCACTCTACCCTGGAAAAAAATATTATGATGTTTTGAAATTCATCATAGAGACTCAGGGTCAGCCACCAGATCATGTTCTCGATCCTGGCGTGTACACTGAAGACTACTTCACAAAAGACAACTACAACCAACAACGCTGGACATTTAAGACCGCCCAACAATTTAAATACGAGACAGGATATGAATCTTTGGAGACAAGATACATAAAACTTAAACGTCTGGATGACCTCGAACAAATAATGATGTTTAGACGAGGACCAGAAGATGGCCAACGCTTATTTGTCAGCCTAATTAAAGAGATGTTGGCCTTGGATGCACACCAGCGGATAACACCCTCTCAGGTTCTACGGCATCCCTTTTTCAACCCTGGCCTCTCCAACAGGTTCCCAAGTATCAACATTGAAAAACCATACACAGTCAATCTCCAGCATGGCATCTTCCACCCTGGACAAAAGTGATAAAAACACAAACTGGGGTTGGAAAAGGATATTAACAGCAAATTACACTGGAAATATTAATTAAGCTGCTCCAATAATTATCACTTTGGCTTTTTTTTTTTTTTAATTTTCACTCCCCCCACCCTAACCAGTCGCGGCAGATGACTGTCCCTTCCTGAGCCTGGTTCTGTCGAAGGTTTCTTCCTTTTTAAAGGGAGTTTTTCCTTCCCACTGTCGCTAAATGCTTGCTCATAGGGAATCTTCTGATTGCTGGGGTGGCCAAAACTCTAGGGGAACTAGCAATTCTTGTGAAAATTTTAAAAAAAAAGCCTACCAATATTCAAAGCAGAGCAGCGGACACCTTACCATCACATCAGTCCTTTAATCCGACCTAAAACACCATGTTTACAGAAATAAATTCCATACAAATTGGAAATAAATTGTTGTTTTTGATTGTTTATAAATATATAGTGCTACCCTTCAGCCTCCTAGTAGACATACCTGTGTTATAAATGTGAAACTCCTCCGATTTTCAGAAAAGTTGACCTCTGACCTTGAAGTCAAGGTCACTGAGATTTAAGCTTCACAGAGATTTTCAGTAGATGCAACCATGGTATTGATTTGAAAAATCTACACAATCACAAACTTGGATGTCCACAGCGCCTCGCCATATACCAAAGATTAAGAGGTGTTTTTTTCTAGGTTTTTATAAAGATTACAAAACACAAATAACAAAAATGCCAATGTTATTGTCATTTTTGACAACGCTATTTTGATGTTGTCTAATGTAGTGCAAAAAAACAAAACAAACCCAAAATTTGATAAATAAAGTAAATAAGGTATATACTACATAGTATACAAAATTTTAGTGGTCCACAATGGGGTCAATGAACAGAATGAAGGAAGTAAGTCTTTTATATGACAATGGTGTGAAAAGCGTTTTCCTAAACGCTTTTCCTTCTTATTTGTATGTTTGTCACACTTAAACATTTCAGATCATCAAACTTTTTTTTCTTTTTTATGTAAAAAGAAAAGTCCTTTAACTGTCCAGTTTTCTTGATGTTATGATGCTTCTACCACTGGTTTGTCATTAATAAAGACTTTGGCTGCTGCAGCAGAAAAAGACAAAGAGAAAATGTAATCACACAGATCAGAGGTGCAGATTTACACTTTACCTGAAACAGAGCAAAAGTGCTTTTTAAATAGGTTAATGAATATTAAGTAATATAGGCTAGATGTCTGGACATTACTAGTTTCATTTGGGCCTTCTGGGCCAATAGTCCTCTGGCTTATTGCCAGTTACCAGCCTGTATTCAGTTTTAATATTGCAGTAAATGTACCTGGATCTGTTTCTATTGGGTTGTGAATTTGGTCTCACTGTTACATCCAACTTTTAGAGTGGGATGAAGACAAAAGGAAACAAAAGAGAATGGAGTTGTAGTTAGAAATCCAAAGTTGCTTCTGTTTTGCCCACACACATTGATGATGATTTCACATCACTAAGCAGGTTATTAGATGTGGACAGAATGTTAGCAGAATCTTATAATTCTCATAAGATTCTGTTTTTGTGTCATTCAATACAATGTGTTTATGTGTGACATACTGATATGAATCATAGTATCTTATGGAATTCCAAAAATGGCTGCCAGGACAGCTGCCACCACACTGATGTGACACACTACAAATCAACTCTTTGATGCTCTGTGCTGAGTCTGCACAATAACCTGCACTTAAACATTCATTTAATATCACGTACACATATACACATACTGTCCCTCAAGAAGACACTGAGAAAAAATAAAGAATAACATTGAGACTGTAACTTTGCCATTAGAGCGTAATCCTCCGCTAAAGCAGTTCACACTTTAGGCACTATTTACTTTTAAGAGTTAACAGTATTTTTATATATATATATATTTATTTTGTTTTTCTTGTTCTTTTTAAGCATACTTGGAGATGTTTGGGGTGCAGGAAAAATCAGAAAGAGCATGCTGGGGTTTTTTGCCTTAAGAAACTCCTGGGTTGCTTTTGCAGTATTTTTTGACTCATTGGTGATTTGCATTGAGATCTGTCTGATCGGTTTTGCAGCATTTGTCTGAGTCTGAGCAGAGAGCATAACCCTGTACACTTCTGTCAGCTGTCACATCATCAATAAACATCAGTGACCTACGTACCCACGCTATAACATCGCCTTTCACCATGTTGAACAGATAACGCAGTATTTTTCAAATAATGAGCTCTGAGCACGAGCTCCATATGTTTCTCTTCCTTCCTTAATCTAGTACAAGTTAACCTTGATTTCATCTGTCCAAAGATATTTTTTTTATTTTTACCTGTGCAGGCTCTTTTAGATGTTTCTGAGTGTAAGGTCTTGATTGTAGACCTTGACATGATGATACATCTACATCCTTGACAGTGTTTTTGACTTAGTTAGATGCTATGAAGCTGCTTTTCTTAACCAAGGAAATAATTCTGTCATCGTGCATTTTAGTTGTCTTCTGTGGTTTTTCAGGCCTTTTGGTGTTACAAAATTGGCTTTCTTTTAATTAATACACCCGACTGTTGCATTAGCTGCTCATAAACTTAGCTACTTTCAGTCTGATGGCCTACCTCATTTGTACTGACATCTCTTTGGCCCTCAATTAAAATTCTAATTAAAAGCTATACAATGCAAATTCAACACTTGGAAACAATTTCATATATTATGCCTGCTTCAGTTGTCATGACATAACATGGGGACAGGCCTCATGTGATCGTGAAACAGCTTTTCAGTTTAAATGTCCAGTTATTTTTGAACCTCTTAAATTCAGGAACTATGTATGAAATGTATTTTTTGTAAAATCTCACAAATTAAAGCTGAAAGTCTGCACTTTAATCACATGTTGATTATTACTTTTTTTATTTACCGGTAAATCCACTGTGGTGGTGCACAGAGGCAAAACTTTAAATATTGTGTCCTTGCCTAACCAATTATGGACCTGTTACCATAATGGACTGTAAATGCATTTTTAATCCTATACAGTGTGGTGCATTATTTTTACATTGTAGTAAATAATATCTATATTTATGCACTTGTTTTCTCATTAATATTTTCTATTCTCACAATAATCTGCTCAGTGGCTTATCATTGCTTTCCTTCAATATAACAATAAGGCTTTTATATAAGTTATTATCAACAGCTTTTTTTCTACAGTGAAAAGTAAACAAATTACAGCAAAGCACTCAGTTAAGTCAAGATTAGGAGATCACTGAGTAAGTTGAAGCTTTATCCTTTTTGCATAGCATATTATGGCATGAAGCACTTTCAAAACTAAATTTAACAGGAAGCACTTAAGTCATTGTTGATTTTGTCTTCACTCTCCATCCCCTGCCAAGCTGCACCTGTGATTCTGCGGCTGCTCGCTGATGAGCTGACAGATAAGATCTTTTCTTATCCTCTGCATCCTTACCCTATCACCTCTGCCTCCCACAGGGCGCCAGCCTGCCCTGTTGAAACACTATTTTTTTTCAGTGTTTCAACTGAAAAAATAGAATGCCATTGACCAAAAATAGAATGCCTTTGATCCACAGTAGAATGCCTTTGATCACTTGTGATGTCATCATCTTGCTGAGAGAAAAAACCCTTAAATAGGAGCTTTGCTCTGTTAAACTTTGCTGCTCAACGGACCTTGACCTGACAGTAAGCAAACCCTTTTGGAGAGTTTTTAGAGAATTTCGCGTTACTTAGCAATTCACTGACCAAGCCGACACATTTCACCATGTCAGCTAACCCATCCTTCAGCTCAAATGAGCTTGGAATAGTTAAAGGGAGCATTTTTGGAAACCACTACAAGGTAGAGGCTTTCCTTGGAGAAGGGGGCTTTGGTATTGTAGCCAAATGTCGTGATACCATGACCAACCGAGCTGTGGCTATTAAAGTCAACAAGAGCGACCCTGATATTCTGCAACAGGCAAAACTGGAAATTTTCATCCTGGAGCAGCTGCGAAGGTTGGATTCAGATGCCGCCAACATTGTTAAATGGAACTGCTTTTTCCACGACGGGGAGCGGGTTTGCTTAAAGTTCGAACTCCTTGATCAATGCCTGTGGGACTATATAGGGGACCGGAAATACCAGGGTCTCCCCATAAGCGAAGTCAGGCCAATTTTAGGTCAGCTCACAAATGCTCTGTCCCACCTGGGTTCTTTGGGAATAGTGCACGCTGACCTCAAACCTGGAAACATCATGGTTGTTAACCGCCATGAGTCTCCCATCAAAGTCAAACTTATAGACTTTGGCCTCGCATGTCCTGTATCTGCAGTGATGCCTGGTGACCGTGTGGGGACGGTTGGTTATAGTGCACCTGAAGTTATGCTTGGCCTTCCTTACAATGAAGCAAGTGACATGTGGTCTCTGGGGCTGGTGGCTGTGGAGCTTGGTACAGGGGTGCCACTCTACCCTGGAAATGAAGACTATGATGTTTTGAAATTCATCATAGAGACTCAGGGTCAGCCACCAGATCATGTTCTAGACTCTGGCGTGTACACTGAAGACTACTTCATTGAAGACAACGACAACCAACAGCGCTGGACATTTAAGACTGACCAACAATTTCAGTACGAGACACGATATGAATCCCAGGAGACAAGATACATAAAACTGACGCGTCTCGATGACCTCGAACAAGTAATGATGTTTAGAAGAGGACCTGAAAATGGCCAACGTTTGTTTGTAAGCTTAATTAAACAGATGTTGGCCTTGGATGCAAACCAGCGCATAACACCGTCGGAGGTTCTCCGGCATCCCTTTTTCAACCCTAAGAGTTCCCCTTGCATTGACATGAGTGCTGAAAGACCACAAAACCCTGTGGTCTTTCAGCACCCTTCAAACTTGAAATGCAAGAGATCAGAGAAAATCAATTGCAGTTTTCAAAACTCGGTTGAATTTTCTCAGCAAGTATTCGTCCACACGTCAGCCAGCCCATCCTTCAGCTCAGATGAGCTTGAAATAGTTGAAGGGAGCATTTTGGGAAACCACTACAAGGTAGAGGCTTTCCTCGGAGAAGGGGGCTTTGGTATTGTAGCCAAATGCCGTGATACCAAAACCAACCAAGCTGTGGCTATTAAGGTGAACAAGAGCCACCCTGATATTCTGCAACAGGCAAAACTGGAAATTTTCATCCTGGAGCAGCTGAGAAGGTTGGATCCAGATGCCGCCAACATTGTTCAATGGGACGGCTTTTTCCTTGACAGAAAGCGGGTTTGCCTGAAATTTGAACTCCTTGATCAATGCCTGTGGGACTACATACGGGACCCGAATAACCGGCGTCTCCCCATAAGCGAAGTCAGGCCAATTTTAGGTCAGCTCACAAATGCTCTTTCCCACCTGGGTTCTTTGGGAATAGTGCACGCTGACCTCAAACCTGGAAACATCATGGTTGTAAATCGCTATGAGTCTCCAGTCAAAGTCAGACTTATAGACTTTGGCCTCGCATGTCCTGCGTCTGCAGTGATGCCTGGTGACCGTGTGGGGACGGTTGGTTATAGTGCACCTGAGGTTATGCTTGGCCTTCCTTATAACGAAGCATGTGACATGTGGTCTCTGGGGCTGGTGGCTGTTGAGCTTGTTACAGGGGTGCCACTCTACCCTGGAAAAAAATATTATGATGTTTTGAAATTCATCATAGAGACTCAGGGTCAGCCACCAGATCATGTTCTCGATCCTGGCGTGTACACTGAAGACTACTTCACAAAAGACAACTACAACCAACAACGCTGGACATTTAAGACCGCCCAACAATTTAAATACGAGACAGGATATGAATCTTTGGAGACAAGATACATAAAACTTAAACGTCTGGATGACCTCGAACAAATAATGATGTTTAGACGAGGACCAGAAGATGGCCAACGCTTATTTGTCAGCCTAATTAAAGAGATGTTGGCCTTGGATGCACACCAGCGGATAACACCCTCTCAGGTTCTACGGCATCCCTTTTTCAACCCTGGCCTCTCCGACAGGTTCCCAAGTATCAACATTGAAAAACCATACACAGTCAATCTCCAGCATGGCATCTTCCACCCTGGACAAAAGTGATAAAAACACAAACTGGGGTTGGAAAAGGATATTAACAGCAAATTACACTGGAAATATTAATTAAGCTGCTCCAATAATTATCACTTTGGCTTTTTTTTTTAAATTTTCACTCCCCCCACCCCAACCAGTCGCGGCAGATGACTGTCCCTTCCTGAGCCTGGTTCTGTCGAAGGTTTCTTCCTTTTTAAAGGGAGTTTTTCCTTCCCAATGTCGCTAAATGCTTGCTCATAGGGAATCTTCTGATTGCTGGGGTGGCCAAAACTCTAGGGGAACTAGCAATTCTTGTGAAAATTTTAAAAAAAAAGCCTACCAATATTCAAAGCAGAGCAGCGGACACCTTACCATCACATCAGTCCTTTAATCCGACCTAAAACACCATGTTTACAGAAATAAATTCCATACAAATTGGAAATAAATTGTTGTTTTTGATTGTTTATAAATATATAGTGCTACCCTTCAGCCTCCTAGTAGACATACCTGTGTTATAAATGTGAAACTCCTCCGATTTTCAGAAAAGTTGACCTCTGACCTTGAAGTCAAGGTCACTGAGATTTAAGCTTCACAGAGATTTTCAGTAGATGCAACCATGGTATTGATTTGAAAAATCTACACAATCACAAACTTGGATGTCCACAGCGCCTCGCCATTAAGAGGTGTTTTTTTCTAGGTTTTTATAAAGATTACAAAACACAAATAACAAAAATGCCAACGCTATTGTCATTTTTGACAACGCTATTTTGATGTTGTCTAATGTAGTGCAAAAAAACAAAACAAACCCAAAATTTGATAAATAAAGTAAATAAGGTATATACTACATAGTATACAAAATTGTAGTGGTCCACAATGGGGTCAATGAACAGAATGAAGGAAGTAAGTCTTTTATATGACAATGGTGTGAAAAGCGTTTTCCTAAACGCTTTTCCTTCTTATTTGTATGTTTGTCACACTTAAACATTTCAGATCATCAAACTTTTTTTTATTTTTTATGTAAAAAGAAAAGTCCTTTAACTGTCCAGTTTTCTTGATGTTATGATGCTTCTACCACTGGTTTACCATCACTGGTAAATCAGACTTTGGCTGCTGCAGCAGAAAAAGACAAAGAGAAAATGTAATCACACAGATCAGAGGTGCAGATTTACACTTTTCCTGAAACAGAGTAAAAGTGCTTTTTAAATAGGTTAATGAATATTAAGTAATATAGGCTAGATGTCTGGACATTACTAGTTTCATTTGGGCCTTCTGGGCCAATAGTCCTCTGGCTTATTGCCAGTTACCAGCCTGTATTCAGTTTGAATATTGCAGTAAATGTACCTGGATCTGTTTCTATTGGGTTGTGAATTTGGTCTCACTGTTACATCCAACTTTTAGAGTGGGATAAAGACAAAAGGAAACAAAAGAGAATGGATTTGTAGTTAGAAATCCAAAGTTGCTTCTGTTTTGCCCACACACATTGATGATGATTTCACATCACTAAGCAGGTTATCAAATGTGGACAGAATGTTAGCAGAATCTTATAATTCTCATAAGATTCTGTTTTTGTGTCATTCAATACAATGTGTTTATGTGTGACATACTGATATGAATCATAGTATCTTATGGAATTCCAAAAATGGCTGCCAGGACAGCTGCCACCACACTGATGTGACACACTACAAATCAACTCTTTGATGCTCTGTGCTGAGTCTGCACAATAACCTGCACTTAAACATTCATTTAATATCACGTACACATATACACATACTGTCCCTCAAGAAGACACTGAGAAAAAATAAAGAATAACACTGAGACTGTAACTTTGCCATTAGAGCGTAATCCTCCGCTAAAGCAGTTCACACTTGAGGCACTATTTACTTTTAAGAGTTAACAGTATTTATATATATATATATATATATATATATATATATTTATTTTGTTTTTCTTGTTCTTTTTAAGCATACTTGGAGATGTTTGGGGTGCAGGAAAAATCAGAAAGTGCAGCATGACAAATGTTTACTTTGATTACATAATCATTATGCAGGGCTAGGTAATGGATAATAAGTAACGATTTGTAAATGATTGGATATATATAAACTCAATATAACTTGAGTTTGTTATACTGCAGTAAATGTTTACCTTACTGGGAAGCTAATTCTCTTTCTTTTATTTTTAAAAATATTCTTCTTCTTGAGAGCTGTCGCTTCGTATTTTCTTTAAAGAGACAACACATTTTGGTGTCCACTTAAAAGAAGCAAAGATGAAATGTAAAAGTCAGATCAAAGATCAAATGTGATATGATATTTGGATGCAAACTATAACGTGACATTTAAAATCCCTATATACTAGTATAATTTCGTAAACGTTGCCAATACAAA
Source organism: Neolamprologus brichardi (assembly GCF_056152115.1). Classification (NCBI taxonomy): domain Eukaryota; kingdom Metazoa; phylum Chordata; class Actinopteri; order Cichliformes; family Cichlidae; genus Neolamprologus; species Neolamprologus brichardi. The sequence goes on from NC_142123.1 coordinate 24,867,738, forward strand.
CAAATATATTAGAATTATAAAAATGGTTTTAAAGATAAAATAGATTTTAGGAAGGTTTGACCTTGAATAAAAGGTCAGAGGTCCAAAGTAACATGAAATTTAGAATTCTGATCTATAATTCCGTGTCCACCTACATGTTGTCAGTAAAAAACACGGACAGTTAGAAACATAGTTATAAATAACTCTATATTGCATTATTATTATTCCTTTGAGTTTCAGATCAATCTGAACCTGAAGGAACACAATGTGACCAAAGCGCTTTGAGTGCTCATGTAGAATAGAAACGTTCTACATAAGAACCAATCCATTTATATGTTGACAATGCACACTTCAAGTTTTTTCCACCAATAAATCAGTAAGTTGACCTCGAAGACCAAATTTTGATGTATTGTTACCATGACTCCCCTCTACACCTCTACAAAGTTATTAGAATTCATTCAAAACTTTTTAAGCCATCACCTTTAAACAAAGATTGACACACACGGAAGTTATTGGTAATTAAATAGTTGACGTCTTTTTTGGAAAATAGAGGCCCTAAAATATTTTATTTTGGAAATCATAACCGGAAAAGAATCTTCCTTGACACTAACACTGAACTTCCGGTATCTGAAACCGAGGAGGAGGAGCTAAAACGTCCGTGAAGAAACAGGAACCGTCTCCTGTGTCGTTGGACGTCAACTGATGACAGCCCTGTGAGAAAGAAAATAAAACGAAACAAATCCTTGCGCTTTGTTTTTGGTAAGTTTATACATTTGTTCGCTTTATCGCGGCTTTTCTGCAACCAGTTTTTTCTTATTAAACGACATAATATTGAAGTGAAAGCAGAAGTGATGAACTTTATAGGCCAAGGGCAGCCAGAGCTGTACCTGTTTGGCAGGATGACACTGATACAAGCTTCTGCTCGCACTGTTTTGCATATCCTGTATCCGCAAAATTCTCCTGTGATAATATCAAAAAAGCTTAGTATCAGTCTGCAGTTTTGAATTAAATCTTACTAGCTTGAGATTTTTAGCGTATAAGCTTCACTAATCATATATCTGGTATATTTGGCAGAGGAAGAATGTATCTTGTATTGCATGAATTTAAGTACAATTGAGTTCGTTACTTACTACATTAAGTAGTTGATGAATAGATTTTCTTAGCAGAAAATCATTCGTCTTTTTGAATTAATGAAAAAAATCCAACTATTATAATATTTCCAGCTTCTCTAATATGTGTATGTGCCTGTTCTCTTAGTATTCAATTAAATTTAGCTATTATTAGTTTTGAAGTTTGGTTCAGTGTAGGACAAAACAAGACATTAGAACATACCTACTATTTTTTCCTGACAGGACCAATAAAATAATCAACATATGAATCAAGGGGAAAAAAAATAATTCACTTGTATGTTTTGGTTTAAATGGTTTTCCAAAATAAAACATTTTTTTCACTCAGTCATCTGCGTCACCTTATACATATAAAAATGGTGGGCATATGATCTGACTGCATGCACACTGTTGGGATCCTCTTTATCAGCTGCTGTGTGACATGTTTCACTAGTGACCAGTGCTCCCTGACCAAGACCAGTTGTGCCAGGACAGTAGGGCACACATCAGACACCTCATGGCTGCCAGGCACCAGAGACCTGTGGCTGCTTCAGACAGCTCAGCGAGGACCAATGAGAAGAAATGCTGTGAGTGGTTGCCTTTCTGTCTGTGTTCTTTAGATGCGATATAAAAATGAGAGGTGTAATTTACCCTCTATTAACGAATTATTATGTTGTTGAACTTTGACATATTGTTAAATGTCAGCACTATTAATGACTGCACCTTCTGGCATTATTAGCATGCATACACTGTGTGAGAGTGCTTGTAAAGAAAGGTACTAAAAATACCTTTTGATGTATAGTAAGGCTGTAAATGAGTAACGCTCAGTAAAAATGTCTGTAAGATAAGCTCAACTTTAACTTCACAGTCAAGCTTTAATCTGGTTATCTTCAATCTGGAATGTGGGACAGGGCCTAACGTAGGAATTCAACTTTAGTAGGAATTCAGCAGATCTCTTTAACTACACAGTGTTAATGGGATCTGCTGTGACAAACTCCAGTCATGTCTGTTCTTGCCAGAGATTGGCCTTCCACAAACAGTGATGGAAAAGCAAGGCGGAAAAAAATCAGTTAGAAATGTTTCCATTTCATGCTCGAGCAGACAAGGTCACGCTGTGATAAAGAAACATTAACCTGCAGCAAAGAGATGACGATATTGTTACGTAAAATAAAGGTTAACTAGTTAGTGAACTTTGCAGAGGTGACATTTTATTATTACAGAACACTCCCACTCTTTGCTGTCACTGTGTACAGTAGGCATACCTGCCCTTTTATTTTGAAGGGTGGATTTTAGAGGGGGGCGGCTGGTTTTGAAATGTCCTTGAATGATTAATAAAGTTTATAGTTATGTGTATCTGTTTTGGTTTGTTTTTTTGTACTTATGCAAACTGCAGCTTGGGCTTCCTACATGACCAATTCCCCAACTATGATCGTGATGATCGGATTGCCCGCTAGGGGGAAAACCTATATGTCCAAGAAGCTCACACGCTACCTCAACTGGATTGGAGTACCAACAAAGGGTCAGTAATCAGTTTCACAAAGTCAGACACCTTTTCGCAGGAAATCAAGTTAGTAAAACCGGATATGTAGGTTAAAAAAATAAAACTGTAGATCAGTCAAAGTTAGGGTGGTTATGATGGAGTCTATGATCATCAAGACTGCAAAAATATCCATCTAATAAAAATCTTGATCTTCAGGCAAATTATTTAATTTGTGTTTGTATATGTCAACATCCCTCAACACATGGCTCTATTTGTTGTTGTTCACCTATGTTTCAATGTACACGTAATGCAGCAGAACTGGTTTGACAGATACAGCTGGTTAGGCAGAGGCAATCCTTTTCACTTAGTTTTATTGTCGTTCTCTGATTGTTTGTTTGTTCCCTTGTAGTTTTTAATCTCGGAGTGTATAGGAGAAACGCAGTGAAGTCGTACAAGTCCTATGACTTCTTCAGACATGACAATAAAGAAGCAATGGAAATTAGAAAGTGAGTAAATTAAATCCTATTCATATATGAACGTACTTTCAGTAGTCCTTGTCACTAAATGCACCTGGCTACTTTCCATGTAGGTCAGTCATGCAAATTCCTTTGTTGAGCCGCGTTGTGTTTGTTTAACAAAATGGCGGCATAGTTATTACAGCACATCACACGATGATGATAACGTTAATGAGCTACTGCTTTGATTTCCTGCTTATTTTTCCACAGAAAGTGTGCCATAGTGGCACTTACGGATGTGAAGACCTATCTGAGTGAGGAGGGAGGGCAGATTGCTGTAAGGACACCAAAAAAAACCCCCTGAACATTATTTGTATTACATAATACATTTAAAGCAGGGTTTGATTTATGCTGAATGCTCCATGTTGTCTCTCAGGTTTTCGACGCCACCAACACCACCAGAGAGAGGAGAGAACTCATCCTTAATTTTGCAAAAGATAATGCATATAAGGTTAGAACTGCACTTATAACTGAATAATGAAACAGTTTCTGATCACCAACCTTTTGTTGTCAGATCACAATGAAGCATGCAGTGTCTCTTCTTGGCAAGTCTTTTCTTGGAAAAAATTTCATTTACAGCCAGTTTCCAAGAAGCATATCTCAGATATTTAAGACACCCAGAGGTTACCAAATCTTCATGACTGGACAGGCTGAACATTCTTTTCTGAACATTGTTTTGGGTTCAGTGCCTTTTTCAAACTGTATAACAGACAGTAGTTAATTTGTGTTGCAGTCATTTAAAAATGTAAAAGGACACCTTTCCCCCCCTAATTATGCACTTCTCTTTTTTCAGGTGTTTTTTGTTGAATCAGTATGTGACGATCCAGATGTCATCGCTGAAAACATTATGGTAAATCATACATTTACTTGCTTTTTGTCTTCATGTATCAGCAAGCTTGTATCCCTGAAGTAATGAAGCTCATGGTATACTGTAAATGTCTCCTTCATATAGGACGTGAAGGTGTCCAGCCCAGATTATCCTGAGAGGGACAGAGAAAGCGTCATGGGGGATTTTCTGAAGAGAATCGAGTGTTATAAAGTGACCTACCAACCTTTAGATCCAGACGAACACGACAAGTAAGAATACCTCTACTAGTTGTATTGTTCTAATCTAATAATCTAACTCTAATTTAAAATGGAAATTTTTTTTTCCATGGAAGTTTAAAGTCAAGGAGATATTTTATGTAAAAGAGCATGTACCTGCAGAAGTTGTCCAGAAGATGGAAACAGAAGCTCATTTATAGTGCAAAGCAGTGATTCAGAGGTCATTACTTCCTGAACTCCTACTAACTTAGTTTTAAATTTGGAAGCTTAGTGGTTTGTTTAAAGTCTTTGATAATTACACTGATAATATATTTAGATTTTTATTGATCTCACTGAGATAATACAGTGTTCTTTTAACTGAAATAAGCAAGAGTAGTTGTGGATCCTTTTACTGCTTCTCACTTCTTATGACCTTGTTAACAAGCTACTGAGAGAGAATTTCCCAGTGTATTTACACTATACCACAAGTACAAGATATGTCTTCTTTACCCTTGAGTTTTATTGGCCTGAGATTTATGTGATTCTCTTATTGTAATTTTTCCTCTGCCTTACAGGAACCTGTCCTTCATCCAGGTCATCAACGTTGGCCGTAGCTTCTTGGTCAACAGGGTGCAGGATTACATTCAAAGTAAGATAGTCTACTACCTCATGAACATCCACGTCCACTCCCACTCCATCTACCTCTGCCGACACGGAGAGAGCCATCACAATGTGGAAGGACGTATAGGGGGAGACTCTGAACTGTCAGAGAGAGGAAAAGAGGTGCTTTAGTTTTTTTTTCTTGTAAAGAGTTAGATGAGATTGATAACAATGCCCATATTTATGTTTTAAATGTAATATTAACACCAACAGGCTATTTTAGCATAAACAGATAAATAGAGGGTAATGGGTGATTTGGCTCTGGCTAATATCACCTTCAAAACAATAAGCTTTAAAAAGAGGTGTGATCAAAAAGTTCTGGGAGAAGGACGTCTAACTCAAAAATCAGTTTTCAACACGACTTCTAGTTTTAGATGACCTTGTAAAAAGTCGATGTGTGCTGTATCTTCTCCAGTGTATCAACAACGCTTTTACCTTGATTTTTATTTATGTGATGTGGAGACAAATCTGGCCACATTGTAAGCGAAGATGTTGGCAAAAAAAATAAAAGATTTCACTATGCATTTATACAGCTCTCACCACATAATGATACGGGACACAAAAATTTGAAGACAGGAAGGGGTGTTTTCTAAATAAATGTGAAGACCGTTGTGAAGTCATCCATACATCCATTTTCTGCCATTTATCTGGATTTAATTTATGAGGACAGCAATCTAAGTAGATGCCCAGACCTCGCTTTCCCCAACCCCTCCATCTGATCCCAAGCCAGCTGAGACACATAATCTCTCCAGCATGTACTTGGGCTCTTGCTGGTAGGACAGTGTGCGAACCAGCTTACCTAGAAGCCATCCAGGAGATATGCTTGTTAGATGCCACCCTCACTGGTATCCAGCAACTCATGATTTCAGTCACTACCAAGAGCTTGTGGCAATAGGTGAGGCTAAGAATGTCAATCGACTGGTAAATAATTAGCTTTGTTCACTTTAGACTGCAGTTCACTTTACCACAATAGACTGGTACAGCAAAGTAAATCTAACTCTCCATCAACTTGTGAAGAAGACCTTGAGATACTTAATATCTCCCACCTGGGGCAGTAACTTGTCCCTGACACAGAGTGAGCAGCCCATCCTTTTCCGGCTAAGGTGTCACGCTTGGAGGTGCTGATTCTCGTCCCAGCCATTTCAACCATTGCAAACCACCCTGCTGCACACTGGAGGTCACTGCCTGACCACATCATCTGTGAAAAGCAGAAATGTGAACAGAATCATTGATGAAGGGCAGCCATGGTGGAGTCCAAGTCTCACAGAGTCTGACTTACTGCATGCAATCCAAACGAAGCTCTTACCACTCTGACTCCCTCTTCACCTCTGGTGTCCATCATCTGGTTCAGGGGTTACCGCCGTGCACTTTGTAGCCACAGCCCTGTAGCTCTCAGCTTCGGCAATAGAGCTGCTTAACATGGTCCACTTATACTCAGTTTTTCTAGCCTCTAGTTTCTATCCTTTCTTGTTTGGTGCACAAACCTGTCCATCACGAAAAGGTGGCAATTGAAGAATTTAAGGAGAGGCATTGTTGTGAAATTAAAGAACACATGTAAGTTGTCAGAATGGAACTTGCAGAGAGTGATCTAAAAGCAGCCTAAACATTTGAAGTCAGGTTAGGTTTTTGATTCTTATGGTCCTGCTCCTTGAACCTGTAAAATACAGTTCAACTGAACGTGGGAAGAATGACTTTATAGTCAGTTCTTAAACATATTTGTGTTTTTATATGCTATGTTTGACAGTGTGCAGCTGCACTGAAGAGGTTTGTGAAAGAGCATAAATTGTCGGACCTGAAAGTTTGGACCAGCCAGCTAAGACGCACCATTCAGACAGCAGAGGAGCTGGGTATTCCCTATGAACAGTGGAAGATTCTCAATGAAATAGATGCTGTAGGTATTACTTAAGTTGTATATATACAAACTTTTGTTAAACTTCTTGAAATACAGCTTAAAGTCTGCACTTTAATGACTCCTTGATTGTTTGCGTTGTGTGCAACTGTGATGTCTACAGAGGCAAAACTACAATAAATGTGTCATTTTCATGTGTGAAACTGTATTTGCCTGCATATATAGGAACAGACACAATGAAAACATGATAAGTCTCGATCTTATTACTTTGTATTTTAGGGAGTGTGTGAAGAAATGACCTATAAGATGATTGAGGAAAAATACCCAGAGGAGTATGCTATGAGAGACCAGGACAAGTATCATTACCGCTACCCTGGAGGAGAGGTAAAAGGTTTCATTTTCTCCTGGAGTGTTGTTTGACCTGCCATATATTACCACTGTGAGTGTGTCGAGTTTATGCAACAGGCTTTAAATTTCAAGTTTATTTTTTACTTTTTTTTCCCTCATTATTCTTTTACCATAGTGTGAATGCCAGAGGGCTGCAGATGAATCATCAATCAGAAAAACAGAAGTTAAAAATGTTGACAGCTGCAAGGATAGCTTCTTTTTTAACTACAAATGCATCATTATATGTATGGAGTAACAGAAGATTTTATGTTGAGATAAATAGAAATACGATGAGCTCATATTGCAGAGGAGCATAGAATAAAGACACATCAGCTATATTGTTGCTGTTCATCATAACTAACACTGACTAATAAAGAAAAGGGAAAATTAAAATAACAGTAAGCACATGACAAAATTAGACCTTGCAGCAGTTAGTCAAAGATTTTTTTGATGTAACAAACTGAAAAATGTGAAACTGAATGGACCTCTTTCATTTGACTCTCTCCATAGTCCTATCAGGACCTGGTTCAGCGGCTGGAGCCAGTGATCATGGAGCTGGAGCGACAGGCCAATGTTCTGGTCATCTGTCATCAGGCTGTCATGCGCTGCTTGCTCGCCTATTTTCTGGACAAAGGCGCAGGTGACATGCTCAGAAATAGGATATGCTAAACATGCTAAAGCACCTTCTCAGATTACAGGTTTACAGTCCTGAGTGATCCATTTCAGCCAGCATTGTCATTATCACAACAAATTTGCCCAGATAAATAAGCACTCATTCATACAAATTAATTCAATGCAGTTTAGTTGTATTTAAATAGTGCCAAATTACAACAACAGTTGTAATACAGTCAGCAGAAATACAAAGTTAGCAGAAATACACTAAATGACTCAGGCACGTGCAACTTTAATGGATGAGAAGCAGTTTCCAAAGCACTTACTATTTTTGTTTCTTTATATTTGGAGAAATATCACATGGGGCACTAAATTTAGATATTGTCATGACTTTGAAATGTGCATTTCCACATTACCAGTTGTTTCCTTATTGTAGATTATGCACTTAGCATTGTGTGAATGGCTGCAAAGCAGTGCCAAAGGCCACCAGTGTGCAGGTTTACTGTTTAAAAAGCTGATTTTACTTTTCACCAATATATCCTAAAAAATATTTCATTTCAGCAAAATGAAAATAAGTGATTTATAAGGAATAAGTGGGCCTGTAAAAGAGCTAAACAGAACCTTTTTTCTAAATTACTGCTTAAAAAAATGAGAGACAGCTCAACCTATATATGAGTGGATGAAACCATTATGAAGGGAGAAACCGGAGGGACAGTAACTAATTCAAAACAAATAAACCCCATTCCTCCATGCTCTCACAACAGATGGTTTCATTTCACTCATTAGGTCTCTGTATTTCAGCCAGCCGCACCCTCAACCCCCTCTCTGGTCTAACCAGAAAGGACTAAGCCAGGTAGCTCATAAAGCAGAAAAAGTAATTAAAGCAACCATCATTTAGACTACAGTCTAATGTAATAAAACGTGTGGAAAAAAGAAACACAAACTAAACAAGCTAGGTGTGTACAATGCAACTCCAGTGACTGCAACAAAAATTTGGTAATGATGTAATGATGTGGGAGTTTGTGAAACCATAAATCTGGTTTATGTGTTGAGAGTAGGGTGGCTGAATAATGCAAAAGGGTCATTTCAGCTGTTGTGCGGCTGTGGGCACGGCCCTCGCAGGCTGAGCAGTGAGAACCGCACATAACTGCCGGAAGGTGTTTGCTGAAGAATAAATAGTAAATTTATTTTAAGCCTTTTTAAGTCCTGCACACTTTCAACCAATCACAATCAAATTTATTATTATTCTCAATCTCATCTACAAATGGCGCCAGACTATTGCGTCACACATGAATTGCACTCAAAGTGCAATTCATACTTTTATAGACATCAGCCAACTGTGTGCTGTTAGTACATGCATCTCTAATTCATATAACAGAATTAGGCATAGGCTTAGGTGAGTAGCTTGTTAGATGGATGTTGTGTCCACCCACCATGTTTTCTGTGCCATGAGCTCTAAGTTCCAGCAAAGAACCTCTAAGAATAGTACAGCTTTAACTGCAGTATACTTGTGTGTTAAGCTGTGTCCCAGTGCAGTAAACAGGGTGGATGTTATTTGACAGAGCAGAATCACTGGTATAAATATTTTGACCACATTAGACAGTGGATTGTAATGAAACAATCAATCATTTAGTTAGACTTTCATTCTGTGATTGTTTTTTAATGCCACCACATGGGGGAGTCTAAGTCACAACCTTTCAGATCAACTTTTTCTGCATGTATATTTTTTTTAATGAATATAGGGGGAAACAGCCACATAAAAATGCAGACTGTTTCCAGATTAATCAAAATTTAACATAAGGAACATCTGCTAAACATGATGCAGTGAAGAGAGCACCACTTTTTGCAGACTACTCTGTTTTTAAGACATGTAGGAGATGATTGGTTTTAAAGTAGCACCATGTGCCTGATAATGCATTGAGTTATGTCTCCAGAGATTTAGATATTCAGGTATGTCTGTAAAAAGCGATGTAAATAAGTGACGTCTGTAATGACGTACTTCTTGATTGCCGCTGTCTTTTCCAGTGTTTGGAAAATAAACAGATCAGAAAGACGCCATCAACAGCAGTAGCAAGAGTTCAAGCTATACAATTAGGACTCCCCGTGATATAGAAATGTGTTTTTAGTGTCCCTCTATATTTTCATTTATGAAGGTAAATATTATGACGTAACTAAAATGTTGTCCAGAAGGGTTAGAAAAAATAAATGAGAGTGAAAATAAAATAACAAAAACACAGGACAGGAAAGACTGATGTTGTTATTATTGGACACAAACAAGGTAAGAATGTCGTATATGTGAACGCCATTGGCAATCAGAAACTTGGAAAGGGACAGATTAAATCATTATGTACAGAAAGCTTCTTTATGTACTTGATCATGTGACGTGAGCATTACTTTTGGAAAATTATTAGTTCACTCACTACCATAATTAGGCGTGGGCAGAAGTGGTTCTGTCAGTCAGCAGAGGAAGTGGTCAGTGCTCCTGGATCGGTTTAAAAGCTCAACCACAGTCTGACTCCAAAAACCAAAGTGTGGGTGCTGCTTTGACTGGCTTCATGTCCCACTGCACTGCCCACCCATGAGACATACAGCAGAGTTAACAGCAACATGCACTGTACCTCCATAAAGCGCAGCATAAGTTTTACAGCTGGCCTGCCACTTCAGACATGAGAGCAAACTCCACAAACATGTAGGAGAATATGAAAAGCATGACTGGGTGAAACCACAGTAATCTCACTGGCCACTTTTATTCATGTTGGCACAGATGACCTGCCCTTCTTGAAGTGCCCCCTACACACTGTCCTAAAACTCACCCCTGTGGCGTATGGTAAGTCCCTACTTTGTTGTTAAGTCAACTAAACATCCTCACTTGTTTTTGTTGCCTTGTTGTAATGTATTTTGGTTCCTTCTCTTAGGTTGTAAAGTGGATGTATTTGACCTGGGGGTGGAGGCTGTCAACACTCACAGGGATAGACCATTAGTAAGCTTCTGCCTGTTTTTAATGTTTCGTATCCCAAACATGTGGTCAGTTTTCTGTAAAACCGTTCATCCTGCTCTTTGTCATGTGTTTGTCCATAGTATGGAGTCTGAAACATCAGTCATCTGTGTTAACCAGCGCCATGTTAAGAGTTATTCTTTGAAATAATTGTTCCTCATTCTTGAAAAGCCTTTCAGAATTGCACTTGTAGAAGATTTATACCAATCATTCCAATCATATCTGACTATATCTAGAAAGGAAGCAGTGGAAACAACAGCTAGCCTCTGTTTATCTTAAGTTATTTACAGTCACAAGCCACTTTGTTTGGTTGCTAGTATACCATTCTAGAATTGGGTTGGATCCACTTTAGCCTTAAAAACTGTCTTAATTCTTTGTGGCATAAATTCAACAAGGCACTGAAAAGATTCCTCAGAGATTTCGGACTATATTGGCATGATAGCAACACACAGTGGCTGCACATTTATCAGCATGGTCTCAGTCTACTGCTCCACCACATCCCACAAAACATGGTCAGCAACAATAATGAGCTAGACTATGGTGTTTAATCAATGCTCGACTGATAATAAGTAAGGAAAGTATCCCTCCTACCTTTACACCACCAGCAGCCTGAACTGTTGCTACCATCTGAATGTTACAGCAGGAAAGCTGACTCATCAAATAAGGCAATATTGTGTTGTCCAGTTTTGGTGAGCCTGTACAAATGGTAGCCTTGTTTTCCTGCTCTACCCTAACAGTACTAGCACCCAGTGTGGTGTTCTGCTGCTGTATTTGTACATTTGCTTCTAGGTTCCACGTCTTAAGCGTACAGAGACACTCTTCTGCATATCTTGGTTGTAACTAGCGGTTATTGCAGTTACAGTTCTCTTCCTCTCAGCTCAAAGCAGTTAGCTGTTTTCACCCAGAAAACTGCTACTTACTGAATATTTTCTCCTTTTTTTTTTTTTTGAGAATTTTCAGTATTTGTATTCAAGTTTCGGAAATACTCAGACCTGCTCTACTAACCACGCCACCTTAAATCGCCTTTCCTCCCCATTCCGATGCTCTGTTTGAACTTCAGCAGGCTGTCTTGATCAAATCAATGAATAGCAGTGCTGCTATGTGATTTGCTGATTAGATATTTGTGTTAACGAGCAGTTTACAGGTGTACCTAATAAATTCAATTCAATTCAATTCAATTCAATTCAATTTTATTTATATAGCGCCAAATCACAACAAATGTCGCCTCAAGGCGCTTCATAGATACAGAGAAAAGCCCAACAATCATATGACCCCCTATGAGCAAGCACTTTGGCGACAGTGGGAAGGAAAAACTCCCTTTTAACAGGAAGAAACCTCCGGCAGAACCAGGCTCAGGGAGGGGCGGCCATCTGCTGCGACCGGTTGGGGTGAGAGAAAAAATAAAATAAAGTGGCCAGTGAGTGTAAATCTTTGTCCCAGTTTTTCTAATGTAATGTGTGGGACTATTTCTTGATCAGGTGCAATGAATCTCGGAGTTTTGTCCTCACTGTGCGGGTACCGTTACGCCTATTGTCTCTGGTGGGAGATAGGTCAGTGCAAAAAAGTTTTCCACCTCTCCCTGTCCATCTGTTGTTGGCTCCAGGTGGAGGGGAGCTCTTTGGTGACTCCTTTTTAGTGTTTCTTAGTTGGCCTTTCCTTTGTTTCCCTCAGAGATTCATTTAAAGGGTATATCTGGTAGTGCTACTTTAAAAAGCACGTGGCCCATCATCCCCAGTGCCTTCTCTTGTTCTTCACTTGTTCAGCAGGTAGTTGGTTTAGTGTTTCTTCTACTAATGTCAGCAAGCGATAGAAACTACAGGAAAGTCTGTGGTAAGTTATGTCTGAGGTATATTATTAACTCTGTTTCTGCTTTTATAAACACCTGTTGTGTGGGGAAATATATCCAAACTTGTTTATGTACTCAAACACCTTTATCGCTTTTGGGAAATTCCATTTAAGGAGTTCCCTTAAATGTTCTAAATTTTAAGAAATATATCAGGACATCCCCTTGTAGCACTCATCAGTGAGGTCCATGTCTGCTCTCTGCCCGTGGAGCTCATGCTGATTAGTTACAAGTATTTAAAGTCTGAGTCCTGAGACAAAGTGGGCGTTAACACATAAACACGTTTACTGAGAAACCTCTTGTTAACTGTGGTGAGAAATATCCTGTCCCCTCAGACTAACATGACAATGGCTTTCCTATTTATGGTTGTTTGTGTCAGTGGCTGTCTTTCCCAAACATGGAACGCACTTATTTTAGACCAAGGAGAGGTTTAGTCATTGTAACATAAAAGTTAGTCCACTTTCTCTTTTTGTTCTTTGCTGAGCAGAATAAAGGCCAAACAGATGCCATACCACCAGCTTTCCTTCGAAGAAACAGCTTCACACCGCTGTCCAGCCAAGACCAGATTAAACGACCTCGTCTTTACAGTGTGGGGAACCATTCACATACTCGTATGTCCCAGGCCCCTACTTTACCCAGCATGCAATTCTCTGAGGCATCTGAAGGGTCAGAAACGGTACAAAGTGAGGTCAGTGCCTGTCTCACACAAGATACTGTGGTTATAGGTCAGCTGGTATGGCTGAATATACAGATAAATATTATATATTCATATAAATATCTGAAACAGACTAAAGTCAGCAAATTATGTTAGATGAGTCAGAATGTATCAGAATAAATAAAGTGATTCAACCAACATTTACTATTGTTGCTCACGCAATGGATGATGAGATGTCCATGTGGACATGCACTGACTTTTTGTAGCAATTTACCTTCAAAGTCGGCTTGGCTAGTAATAATAATAATTAAAAAACAGTGTAACGGTGTAAAAAAAACGGTGTTATTTTATCCACCATTTACTCTGAACTGCTAAAATGGCACTGAATTGCGTGGGACACTAACAGTAACAACGTTGCCTTGCTTGTAGCCACAAAGGTTCATGTGAAAAATGGAGACAACAAAAAGTCTCAGTAGGCACAGATTTGGAGGCCATCCTTGCTTGTCTTGTAATAGTGAAGACACATGACACAACTGGCCTTGAAAAATTAGCAAAATGAAAACTGAACTAACATTTGAAACTAATACTGTAGACATGATTAATATAGAAAAAAGTTTAAAAAGTTGAAAGGTTAACAGCAGCATACAGTGAAATATGATGACTGAAAAGAACTCAGACAAAGCAACTAAACCAGTCTTATCATTATTTTTTATTATGAAAAGTGTTTGACAAACAGAACCTTTGGTAATCAGTTATTACTGGAATATAACGGAACAATGTTATCAAGTGCTATCAAGATTGTTCTTTAGTTTGTTCTAACGTGTTTATCACAGGTGCGATGCACCGTCTGGACAATCACTGCGCTGCATGTACACATATGCCCGTCTCTTCTCATACCATACAGCATGAGGGAGGATTATTTATCTTTTTTATTTAAATAATTGATTCAAGGTTTAAATAAAAGTATTCTGTATGTACAAATGTACTTTAAGTGTTAAGGTTTTGGGCTGGCAGAGGCCAGCATAAGCAAACCCAGGATGGTTTGTTTTTCATGTTCATGGATGTTTACAACAAGCCATGTTCCTTCATAAGGATGTTGGATGGGTATACATGAATATAACTTTTTTTTCTCCACTGTTTTTGCTTGTGTTGTTGCCCAAAAAGTGACCTTTTAGCTGTAGTAGGACAGAAAATCAGTGTCTCACTCTGAGCTGTGACTTCAGATTTTAATATTAGTTCAAGTTCAGTCGGCGCCAGTCAAAACAAATAGCTCGTTCCTGTTTGGGTTAAAGCAGTCTACTTTCTCTCCCTTGCTTTTCCCTCTTACAGAACTCTCTGAATGGTTTCACTGGTGCAGACACAGATGACTGTGTGGAGTTTAAAAACAGAAGTGCATAAAAAGGTATTCATAACCTTCCTCTTATCTGTTACACAGAACATTATACATATATCAGTATACTTTATACTCTGTACTGTACTTTACAATACTATACACTCACTGGTGACCTTATTAGTTACACCTTATTAGTACTTGTTTGGACCCCTTCAGGACTGCCTTGATTCATGGACACCTCAAAGATTTTGGTCTATATTCACTTGATAGCATCAAACAGTTTCTACAGATTTGTCAACTGCACATCTGTGATGCAAATCTTCCATTCCACATCCCAAAGGTGCTTTCATGTTGTTAACACCAAGTTCTGACCCTACCATCCAGATGTCACAGCAGATGTTTGTCCAACTTTGTTGACTCTGTGCAAATTATAGCCTCAGTTTGCTGTTCTTAGCTAATGGTGCATTCAGAAATGCTCTTCAGCATACCTTGATGGTAGCAAGTGGTTATTTAGCTGCATAAAATAACATAGCAACAATCTGTTCTCAAACCACAGTTCCAGAGATCAGCTCTTTCCAAAAGCTTAACAATAAAAGTATGTCTTCAACTTTAATTTAGAGACATTCTACAGCAGGGGTAGGCAACTCCAGGCCCCCTGGATCAACACACCTGAATCAAATGATTAGTTCATTAACAGGCCTCTGGAGAACTTCAAGATATGTTGAGGAGGTAATTTAGCCATCTGAATGAGCTGTGTTGGATCAAGGACACATCTAAAACCAGCAGGACACCGGCACTTGAGGCCTGTAGTTGCCTAGCCCTGTTCTAGAGCCTTGGTGCAACTGCAGCAAAGGCTGGATGGATGGATCATTTAAGACCACTGGATTGTGGATTCTGTAATGAGCAGTAAGTCAGTGCAAGGCTGCTAGCACTGGAGTAATTTGATCTCTCTCTTTTTTTTCTCGAGAGTGTTCGAAACTGTGGTTGACCACAGTAATTTGTCAATTTTACAATTTGTGTCAGAGATTTTTTA
Organism: Neolamprologus brichardi; assembly: GCF_056152115.1. Lineage (NCBI taxonomy): Eukaryota > Metazoa > Chordata > Actinopteri > Cichliformes > Cichlidae > Neolamprologus > Neolamprologus brichardi. Next base: position 24,883,208 of record NC_142123.1, read on the forward strand.
ACTTGTGTTTAAATGAGAGGACATTAAAGAGCCTTTTCAACTATTAACCTCCCAGTTAATAGTACAAAACCAATTTGTTATAGGCAACATTACTTTTGCTGACTGATGCTCACTGGGTATTTTGTGTTTTTTCTTTTTATAATCATTATCTGTAAAGCCTAGAAATCATTGTGTGGGAAAAACCCAGGAGATCAGCAGTTTCTGAAATACTTTAAATAACCCATCTGTCACCAATAACTCTGCCACATTCAAAGTAACTTAAATTACCATTCTTTCCCTTTCTTTTGCTTAGTTTGAACTTCAGCAGGTTGTCTTGCTCTTGTTTTCATGCCTCAAAGCAAGGGAGTTCTGCCATTGGCTGATAGTTGCATTAACTAGCAGTTGCCGAGGTATACCTAACAAGGTGGCTGGTGAGTGAACTGTATTACAGTTGTCTCATTGCTTCATTTTTGTCTTTTATCCCAGGCTTTTCTCGACAAGTCCACTACTGACCAGCACGGACCAGCAGAAAGAAACCCAAAAAGCTTCAGCCGTTATGATTTTAAGCATGGACTTGCAAGTTAGAGCATGTGTGTACATAAATGAACTCAGCGAATGTGTGATCCATTCAAATATACAAATCAAACGCTTGTACCAAAGACACTCTCAAAACCATCCATTAGTTGCTAGCACGCTCCATATAATATTGCAGATTACAGTCATGGTGTGCTTTATTAGATGTCGAATATGCTGATTGTTAAATTTATACCTCAACCTTTTTTCTTCAGTGTAGTATAAGAGAATTTCTGTCTTGAAGGAAGCCATGTGCAGCCTTATTTTGTGCTTAGATTGTTTCACTTTTAATTTTAAGGTCACTTAGTAATGTGCATTCTCCCTCTGACAACATGTAGCAATAAATGTATTGTGAGGTGCAATTTAGGTATGCAGAAGTGCGATTTAGTTTTCAGGGGGAAGACATAAGCTGTAAATATTAATGACATGTTTCGTCTAGCCCTATAAAAAGTGCAGGATCTACTGTGTGTCGACTTTAATCTGTGACAGTTATTTAATCTTCTCTCTTGAGATGTGTACTCCTTTTATTTTGTCTTCCATATAAATAACAGCTTTGATCATGTAAAGCTGCTCACCTTTGAACTGCATAAAATTAATGCAGATTTTCTAAACACAAAGAGGTTACTTGTACAGCAGTATTGGATGTTATGTTGGTTTGTAATGCTTTAGATTTCATCACGGGGAAAAACAAATCAGGGCCTTTGTAGTGCTACCTTTACTGTCCATATGGAACGACAAGATTGAAAAGGGTCATTTAGGAAAGTACCTTTATTTACAGGAATATAGGCTTTGACCCAGGTAATCAAAGATATGATATGCAAAATTGTTTCCTTGAATGGAAGGAAATGGAATTGACGACACATTTGAATGTCTTAAAATGAACTTGTAGCTGTAGCTGCACACATTTTACCAAAGTTAACTGTACACTGTTTTTACACAGACTGTCATTTGTATTTAAGACTGACTTGGAAATAAAGTCTTTATTCCAGTAAAGAAATCTGTGCAATCTCAGTGGGAGTAACCTTCCTGTTTGCTAAACTCCAGAGACATGCATCGACAGAGTTGAATGAGGGAGTGATCTAAGGACAAATCTAAATCTGGGAATGAGATACATTTAGATTGAAATGTAACATTTGGATGATACAAACCTGATACCTTGCTTTTGTGACACAGCTTTTCACTGCGTGGTCTGTTCTGCTTCTACTGTAATGATAATGTTTTCTAATATGTAAATCCAGCAGCTTTGTTTCAGAGTTCTAAAGAAAAAGGAGCTCTGTGCAGCACATTTAGCTCTGAATTGTGAATTGTTTTTGTTCTTATTTTAAATAAATCCCAACTTATTTGATTTATGATTTAAGATACTGATTTGTATTTTTTTGTGATTACTACCAGGAAATCAGTGAAATGCATGAAGAAAAAGAAAGTAAAAGCAGCACTGCTGAGAAATGACCCTCACATTGCTTTGACGCCTAAATAAGGCCTTGAATGACTGGAATGAGATAAAAAGCTCTGGAGAACTCAACCACTGATTACAGAACAAAATATTCCAACAGGTATTTAAAAACTAGGAATGCACACCAACTTTTGTTTTTTTCTTGGTAAAATTTTTTAAATGGTTTTTACATGGTGGGTCACTGTTGCATCTCTCTCATGACTTCAGTCGTACATGACGATGATTTGAACCCAGAATTCATCACTCCATCAGGCCCGTTGCCACTGATTTTCAGTGCAGTTCTTAGCTCTTGTAATTTGGCCTACCTCAACCTTTTCTCGCCGCCTCTCTTCCATCCCTGACGAGGCTTTGACAAAGAAGACGGATCAACTGAAGGGCCAAAAGCATCTCTCAGGTCCTGTGTAAAATCATAGCTAGATTTTTCTCCTCATTTCTTAAGGACGTGGCTTTCAGTTACTGTTTTTTCTTATTTTCTTTTTTAAGGTCTGTTATTTCTCATTTTGTCTTCCACTTGTCCCGTTTCCCTGATTTATTTATTTTTATGACATACTGAGATATGCTAAGTATCTGGCTAATAGCTCTAACAGTCCTAATAGCTCTTCTTGGAATCACATTGCTGGTGTAAATGGGCCACTCTATAATTGGAATACAATTTAAGCTTAAAAAATGGTTTAAAAAAAACATCATTTTTTTTGTAAAATGTTCTGTATTAAAGAAAAAAGGATAATATACCATCAAATGGGTTCAGTGGTATATTTAGTTGTTTGGTGCTATGCTTAGTGCAACCCTGTTACCAATACTCCTGAACCTGAACAAGTGGATTTTCAAAATTTAGTTCAATACATTTTTTTTTTAAAAAACCAAAACATTACAAACATATATTATGCATGGTAACGTTGTTGTAAATCAGTGATAGCATTAGTGTTGTCTCACAAACAGATAATAGCTATGATATGGAATGTAATGGACTGTGAAAGTCAATATAAATGTAGTTATGTAAGTCAAGGAAGAAAACTGAAATGACTTTGTCTTCTTTTTTTGAGTGATACACTCAATCTAGTCAGAGAAGATGGGGAAAAATACAAAATATGTCAAAGAGGACTCACTTTTGTCCACTCATGGTGTCAGCACACACCTCAATCATGTCACTCCCTTGTTCCAGATCAATTGGTTTTTGTAGCGGGATCGCAAATACACTGTGGGACGCAACTTGTAGTGCATAATTACTGTTCTTTAAAATATATTGATGTCAAAATAATGGTTAAACAGATAAAGTGAATTCGTAACTTATTTTAAATTTTATATTGGGGAAGCAGTTTGGTTATCAAGGATTTGGAGCAGGAGAAAAATGCCATTCTGAGGAGTTTGAAACAACTGAACAACTAAATATGATGAGTGTGTGTGTCTGTGTGCTGGAGTGGGAGAGCAAGCCTCTAAAGATAGACGCACAACATTAGTTCATCATTAGTTTTTTTGTATGCTTAAATTGTTCAAGTGTTAAAAAATCATTCCTCTGAAAATAATTCGGTACAAGGACTGGACTGAAAATTAGTGGAAAAAGCAGCCTAAAGAACTCTTGAGAAAATTACAAGGTTTGGCTTCTTGGAAGCAAAATATAAAGAAATATGAGGTGACTTTTGCACAGAATCATATTATAGCTGCTGAAAAAGTTGCAATTTCAAATGCCAAAACTGACTCACTATAACTGATACACAGCCAGTTATAGTGACTCAGACCTCTGACTCTACTACCACCAGCAGCATGTCCTGAGTTTCATAACCATTATTAGAATTGCTGAAACTTTTAATTTTGGTTCCCTATGCAGGAGGGAATAATTAAAGCATGTTCCAAACGAGCAGATTTTCAAATTCAAATTCAATTGTATACAGTTCTCTGAGAAAACATTTGCCCCTTTTTTGTATATTGTCACACTTACATGTTTCAAATCATCGCACAAAGTCTTTTAATTTCAGATGAGACTAGATAAATTAAGTAAATAAAAATGCAGTTTTTAAATGGCAATTGAGTTTATTAACTGTTATTATTAACAATTGCATTTATTAATTCATCAATGACTCATCCAGGAGCTAAAAAAAAAAAAACATCATCGAGGGAATGAAAATGTCACTTGTCTCAGTTAAGGTCAGAGTTCATAATGGGGTGCTAACAAAGAGACTGGGCAAAAATGGTAAGGTTCCAAGGTGAAAGCCACAGCTGACCGAAAACAAACAAACAAACAAAAAAACACAAGTGTTCAACTCACATTTTCCAAAAAAAGAAAAAAAACATCAATCATCATGATGATCTCCAGGACATTTAGGAAAACTGTTGTTGACACATTATACAATCATTTTGTAAAGGTGGAGTTTTGGTTGGTGCTGAACTGTTTTGGATTATGAGGACAAGTGTTGCTGTTATTACAACCGTTGGGACAACCTCTGCTGCACCTGGAAAGGGAGAGGCTGCTTGTGGCTTTCAGAGGAATCTGTTGTTGCTGCTACAATAATGACTTTGCCGGATTTTCCTTCGCTCACCCACACTCTTCTCACACACTTTACGTCATGGCTCCCCTGTTATTATGAGTTGCTGTGCTTACATAAAAATACTTTGTTACGTCTTTTATCAGTCTGTGAACTGCCATTTGCTGGAAGTCTTAAATCACGACTGGATCACCTCGGCATTGAAATAGATTACACAGAATAAAAGAAGGTCAAGTCTGTAACATGACAAACAGCTGAAACCCAATGTCAGCTTCATCTGCAGGATTAAAATGATCATACAGTTAAATTTAATTCAAAAAATAGCGTCTGTATGTTAATATTGTAAAGACAGGATATGGTGCAGGTCATATTAAAGGACCAAATTAACTAAACCAGTTTAAATAGCATTATTATACTGGAATAATCCTTTTTTGCTATGAAAGCCCATTATAAATTTATTATGTTTCTAAAGCCTCGTAGAACTTTCATCCCTTTTTAATCTTACACGATGAATAAGCAAATAACTTTTTTTTAATAGTACAGCTTTATGTTTTCATGTCCATTTCCTGATGGGCTGTCCCAGTCTTCCTCTATAAATTGCTTCACTTGATCCTCCTGTTGGCATCTGCCTCTAAGGACAGCCTACAAGCAAGACAACATGAGGACTGTCGGTTGGAGTATTTTGGTTTTCATGTTAGCCTCACTGGCTTCAGGTAAATAGTAATGATTTGTTCATTGTTATTTTCGTATATCATGTGTCTTTTTTTTAAATTATGTATTTATTTATGAAACTGATGGTATGATTTCCCAAAAATACAGGTCAAGTATCACAGGATTGTTCAGCACCAGATAAATACCCGAACACCAAACTGGAGACGAAATATGCCAGGAGACAGAAATTCAGCCACAACGAGAAAGTTTACTACAGCTGTGATGACGACTTCACTGCTTTTAGGGGCAGCAGGGCTGTGCAGTGTGTTGATGGACAATGGACCAAACTGACTTTAAAATGCGAAAGTAAGAATTTGCCATGAACCATTTATTTGTTTTCAAGGGCGGAAAAAAGAGTCGCTTGCGTGTTGTTTCACTCAACAGCCTGTTTACTGAGATATTCTTAGACCTGTAATTTACTTAGATGGATTTAAAGCAGCGCAGAAGCCCGCTAACACCCCCTACTGGGGAAGGTGTTTAATAGATATACAAGTAAAAGAATTTATCAAGAAAAAAGTCGTTCATAAAAAGAAGTCAGAATGCACACAGGTGTTTGGGAAATTTACTGACAACAACATTTCTTACAGCCTTAAAGGTAGATTCACATTTTTTCAAGTCTAAATCAGTTGAATAGAGTCATTTAATGTACTTTGAATAACTTTTTTCCCTTACTAAATAATTAAGAAAAATAAATGTCTCGAAACAAAAACTTTCTGAATTAGAAAAAAATGTGGGGCATAATCTCTTTGGCTTTCTTTGGTTTGAGAGTCACGTGATGGTCTAAATAACCATACTGCAAACTAATTTTTAACTAGATTATAAGAGATAGTGTACTTGTAACATAATTGCCTCTGTTTTACAACCAAACTGATTAATGCAGTTCTGTCTTCATAATCAATGGCCTTTTTAAAAATGGAACTGATTTTAATCATTGCCAAACTACAAGATGCAAGATGGTGCTAACAGAGCAAAAGGAAACTAAAGAAATACGTTTCGTCAGATTATCAACTGAGGGTGAAAATTCTTTGAAGAAAAATGTATGTAATTTACATGATTCATCACTCTGCTTTTTTTGAGTCATTTTCCCCATAAATAGGCTTATAGTTCACCACATATTTTGGCTCGAAGAATAAACTGTGTTTTACAGTTCATCTCTGCAGCCTCTTTAACCATAAATGATCATTTCATGATTTAAAATTCTTTTATATTGCTGGTATCAAGACCAGTTCTGGGCTTCTTAACCTCAGACAAGCATCAAATGACAAGTCCTCTACAGTATCAGTTTCTTCACATGTTCCAGTTCTTTTTCTAGACCTCCATAAAACATTCCAGTGAAATCAGCCTTGGTTGTGGGCTTTTATATTTCCATCTAGAAATTAAACTGTAATGTGTCATTTACATGCTTACTATCTTGCATTTAACAGAGATATCATGTGGCAATGTTGGTGAGCTAACCAATGGAGAGTTCCAGTATGAAGGGAATTCATACACCGGGGAGAAGGTTTATGCTGTGTGCAATGAGGGGTAAGTTTTACTTCGAAGAACTCCTAAAACATCAGAATAAGACTTTTAAGTGGTGTTTGACTGCATCTCTTATCTACAGATACACTCTGAAAGGGCTGAACTACATGATATGCAAAAGGTCTGGATGGGCTGGTGAAGTCCCATCATGTGAAGGTACAGTGATGTGGTACATTGAAGTACTCTAACTAGCTTGTAAATGGAAACCCAATAGTTGTGAAACTGTAAGGGGTGGCTTTAAGTGGGTGGTAGTGTTAATGCGTAACTAATCCCTGAATGTTATGTAAGTTGGGAGCTTAATCTTTTAACTCAGTTGAAGCAAATTTCCCATGTTTGTTTTGGACAAATTGCTATTTGCACAGAAGTCCAAAGGCAGAACACCACTCAGGTTCCGATCAGGCAGGCTGTTCCTCCCAATCATGCTCCTCCAGGTCTCACTGTCATTGCGTGTGTGAGCATTAAAGACTCCCAGAAGGATAATTGAAGAGCACACTCCAGCCCTCCACCCAGTAAATTCAAGAAGGCTGGGTAGTCTGAACTGTCAATGGGAGCATAAGAACAAACAACAGTCAGAACCCGTTCCCCGACCCGAAGGTCCAAGAAAACAACCCTGTCATCCACCAGCAAAACCCCCAACGTACAGTCCCACTGTCTCAGGGCAAGTCCAGGCACAGTCCTGGAACAATCCAGCTCCTTTCCATGAAACTGTTTCCAGAGTCTGACGTATGGGATGTATGAACCCAAATATATCTAACCGATATCTCTCAACTTCATACAATGCACTTTCCCTGCCAGAGAGGTGACAATCTATGTCCCAATAGCCAGACTCGATAGCCAGGGTCTCCCTGTAGGTGGTGGGTGTACAGGAGCAGGCTAAGTGGAAAGCAGCTCAGGCAGTAGCTAAAGCAAAAATCTCAGGTGTGGGAGGAGTTCAGTGAGACAATTGCTGTTGGTCTCGAAGCAACTCTGGAAAACCTAACATGTGATTCAGCAGGGGAAAGCATTGGAGCTCCCCACTTCCTCTACTGTGTATAGAGGGAGTGGGGTGTTTCTGACTTCAACTGATGGCATAGTCGGGCAGTAGAAGGAATACTTAGAGGACCTCCTCCCACTGGCATGTCTTCTGTAGAGGAAGCAGATTCTGGGGATAGTGGGGACAACTTGCCTATCACCAGAGGTGAGGTGACTGAGGCAGTTAAATAATTCCTTGGTGTCCAGGCCCCTGCATTAGATGAGGTTCAACTGGAGTTTCTAAAGAATCTGGATGTTGTAGGGCTGTCTTGTTTGACATGCCTCAGCATCATCATGTGGAAATCTTGGATGGTGGCCCTGGACTGACCTTGGAGTGGTCGTTCCAATCTTTAACAAACAGGACCGGAGACTGTGTTCCAACTACAGGGGGATCACACCGCTCAGCCTCCCCAGGAATATCAATGCCAGGGAGCTGGAGAGGAGAGTTCATCCATTAGTCAAACCTCAAATGCAGGAGGAAAAAATTTGGTTTTTGTCCTGGTTGTGGAACAGTGGATCTTTATCCTCTCAACAGTATTTAAGGGTGCATGAGAGTTTGTCTAACCAGTGTACTTTTGTGGACTTGGAGAAGCTATTTATTCGCATACCTCACAGTATCCTGTGGGGGATGCTTCAGGAGTATCGGGTGCTGGCCTGCTGCTGAGTTATTCAGACTGTGTACAACTGTGTACAATTTCTGTAGCTAATTTGGCTGTAGCTCAGGTGGCAGAGCAGGTCAGCCACTAATCAGAAGGTCGGTGGTTCGATCCCAGGCTGCCTCCTGGCTGCATGCCAAATATCCTTGGGCAAGATACTAACCCCATGTTTGCCTACTGGTGGTGGTCAGAGGGCCTGGTGGCGCCAGTGTCCAGCAGCCTCGCCTCTGTCAGTGTGCCCCAGGGCAGCTGTGGCTACAATGTAGCTTGCCATCACCAGTGTGTGTGAATGGGTGAATGACTGAATGTAGTGTAAAGCGCTTTGGTCCTTAGGGACTGAGTAAAGCGCTATACAAATGCAGGCCATTTACCATTTTCTAGGTGGAGCCAATTGGTGGAAGGCTTTCACTTTGGTGGCCACAGGATCTCCTCTGCTTTTTGCAGATGATGAGGTTCCAGCTCTGAAAAGTTCGGAGCCAAGTGTGAAGCAGTGAAAACGGATGGATTGCCTAATCTGGATCAAGGAAGAGTTGCTCCCCCAACTGGAGGAGTTTAAGTATCTTGGGTCCTTGTTCACAAGTGAGGGGAAAAAGGAGCAAGAGATTGACAGACTGATTAGGGCGGATAGCAGGGTCAGAATTTTGGTGTAAACTACATCAAAGCATGGATCCAACCTGCCTTGTAACAACAGTTCAGACTGTAGTTAATGTAATGGTGTGGGAGATATGTTCTTGACACACTTTGGGCCTTTTAGTACTAGTCGGGCATTGTTTAAACACCACAGCCTATTGAAGTATTGTTTCTGACCATGTCTATCCCTTTATGACAACAGTGGTCCATATTCTGTTGGCTTTGGCAATGAGTTCACTGTGATTAAATGGCCTTCATGGTCACCAGATCTCAAACAGAGCTCCTGTGGGATTTTATGGAACAAGAGATTCACATCATGGATATGTAACTATGGGACACTTATCATGTCAGCATGGACCAAAATCTAAGAAAAAAAATTTCATTGAACTTATTTAATCTATGAAAAAGAGAATTAGAGCAGTTCTGAAGGCTAATGGTTTCAGCACAGTACTAGTAAGGTATACCTACTGAAGTGGCCAGTGAGTATATTTGCATAGCCAGTTCTTCTAAAATAAGTATTTAGATTTAGTAAATTCTAACCTTTGTTCACTTGTACTTAAGACATGAAGTAAATTTTTCTTATTTTTACTATCAGAGGGAGGTATCACCTGCCCAACCACAGAAGTAGCCAACTCTGTGCAGAGAACTGGAGGTGTTTCTGCATACCAGGTGGGAGATAACCTGACCTTCACCTGCAGTGAGGGTTTCCAGCTGAATGGAGCTCAGCAGATCACATGTGACTCCAGTGGCCAGTGGAAGCCTCAACCTCCTCAATGTGTTCCCATACCTGATGATAAAATTGAACCATCACCTGGTAAAGGGTTCATATTTTTACCTGATACGCCACTTACGCTGCATTAGCACTATGAAAAATGGTCTTCATCCGAGTTTGCTAAAACTAAAGTGATATCTTCCCCTGTGGAAAATGTTTTCAGCAGGTAGCTGTGGTGTGCCACCAGCTGTCAGCAACTCTAATGTCCACCTTGCTGACAGGTTCATTACAAAGACATCTTTCTTATCTGGGCAAAAGGTCTATTACAACTGTGATGTTGGATACGTTGCAGCAGGTGGCAGAAAGTCTCGCCTCTGTAATAATGGGAAATGGACACCACTGAAGCTTAAGTGTCAGCGTAAGTATATTTTATATTTCTTTTTGATCAAGTCTTTTTATAAATCCTAGTTTTTCCACATTTTATCCCATGACCAGGATAGGATTATTGTTGACATACAACAAATATTTTAGAATATTTATTTATTAATGTAACACTCATCAATTAAATTGTAAGTTGCACCCTTGTCCATCAGAGGATTTTAGTGGCCCTTCAGAAATCAGAAATAATTTACTCCATATCCGTTTTCAAATATCGTCCTGGATACACTAAACAGTGAGTCCTGGACAAACCTCTACCACCTGAAGTTGACTTTTCTTACAGTGGAATGATTTAGATCATATAGTATGGATTTTTAAGTCTCTTTGCTTTACTTTTTTTTCATGCATTTACATTTTTACCATGGTATCACCCCTGTGGGGAGTGCTTAAAACATTGCATTCCTATTGCATACTTAAAAAAATACCTCTAATCTAGGCTGGGTTACCACTGAGCGTAACCTTGAATTGGACAGGATTACTGCATTATCTCATTTGACCAAGTCTTGAGGCTCAATTAAACTTATCCATGTTGAGATGAATGAATGTGTTATCCAAAACAACAGCACCACATGATGAGTTTGTCTTGCTGGACATTACAATAAAAATTCTTGAAATGCAGTACTGTCATGTTAAATTATTTCTGTTCTTTGGCTGTAAAGGAAAGCTTTGTGGCTCAGTTGGAGATGTTCAGAATGGACAGTTTGTATATACTGGAGTAGAATTTGGAGATACCGCTACAGCCGTCTGTGATGAGGGGTAAGAATTTTTAAACCTCCTGCATTCTCAGTGAATGCAACTTTGAAACAAAAGGGTTTTCAGCCTTTTGGAGTTACCAGAACTTCTGCATTTATTACTCACAAAATGTTTTCTGTACTCGAGTCACAATTGTTATTCTACAATTGTGTTAACATAACATACAATTGAGTTAATCACTGTGTCCAATGTAGAAGTGGAATTTTAGAAATCATTTTGAAGATGTGGTCTTTAAATGAACTCTGCGACCCATTTCCTGACGTTTAGGTTCATGCTTGTGGGACATGCAACCAGACACTGCATGAATAACGGCTGGAGCGGACGCAACCCTGTTTGTGAAGGTTAGGTTGCCTATTGCACAAGCACACCACAGCTTTTAGATGTCAGTTGGTTTTCCTGAATCTCAGCATCCTAAAATTATTGTATTTCTTGCAGCTGCGGTGTGTGAGGACCCACCTGAAGTGAGCAACGCAGAAATAACTGGCCTTCAACATGAACCTTACACATACAAGAGTGTTATTCGCTATTCGTGTCGTGCAGGAACTCTTGTTGGAGAAAGGGAGATTTGGTGTACTAAACATGGGACATGGAGTGCACCTGCACCAGAATGCAAAGGTCATATATTCTGACAGAGCAGATTGTAGTTTTTTATTGTGTTTATGAATAATCATTAAAGTTGAATTCTTTTCTTTTTTTTCCCCACAGAAATAACATGTCCATCACCAAATGTGCCTAATGCTTACTGGACAGGAAACCACAATCAGAAGTTTCAGTACAGGGCCACTATATATATTGAGTGTAATATGGGTTATGTCATGAGTGGGCCGGGTACAGTGTACTGTGAACGTGATGGCCGATGGTTACCTGAGCTTCCCAAATGTCAACGCAGACGTAAGTAATCAGTACTTTTTCCTGGTATGAGTAACCTGAAGTACTGTTCCCACACTAAAACTATGATTGCCTTTTTTTTCCCCTCCCCAGGTTTTGTCAACCAGTGGGGCTAATTCCCCAGCTCTCAAACCTTAAACTTCCATATTTAGCGCTATCTGTCAAAACTATTTAACAGCACTCAATGGATGAAAACAGTTAAGCTAACATTGCATTCTTACCAAACTGCAACTTATTTAAAATCAACCTAAGCCATTTGGGATACCTAATAACCTAAAAATGTATTATACATTACTATACAGACATTAAAACATGTTTTAAATGAAGCTGAAGTACAGTTTGTTTATTTTGATACGCGTTTGGGCAAGAACAGGTACAAACTTTTCATTCACATCTGTACATAGGTTGGGGTTTTTTTTTTTTTATTCCTTACAGTTGATAATGTTATGTGTATCATCTCTAGACTAAACGGTGAGTGAGCATTTCATGAACAAACAAGCTACAAGAAAACAAGAACACCAATTCCATTCATTTTAAAAAGACAATACAAAATCCAGACATTTCTTTACATGAGCAATAACAATTCAAGTGCAAATATCATTATCAACTCCGATACATCATAGCAAACTCTTATTTTAAAAGGCAACAATTAAAAGGGGGGGGAGTAAATCAGGTTGCAAAAAGGAAAAAAAAAAAAAAAGCTGATTTAGGTGGGATGGGTCAGTTTTTGGCAACGTGGGCCAAGTGAGCGCATGGAGAAGTTGCATATTGGATTTTAAGATATAAATCAATGACTGAAGCTGATAATAAAGTGAGGATTTTATAGCTGACGAGTTGTTACTTGGCCCAACATCGCATTTGAGTCCAATATGTTCAATTTCTTTGTCCTCCTAAAGTCTGAGTCTTAAAATACATGGGGTGACAGTGCCAACCACCTCACCAAGATGCCACCCCTTTGTTACATTTCACCACACATAATGCATTTTTCTAAAAGTAGTTACATTTTAGAAGTTAAAAATCTTCTCCCCACAATGACTTACATTTAATACAAGGAGTCGCAACAAGAAAACAACCCAAAACACATTTCACAAGTTGTGTCACACTTGGCTTTAACCAAGAATTCATTTTCAATCATTGCACTCTGTATTAAAATAAAGGAAAATGACTGACTGCAAATCTAGAGCCCAAGACAACTACACATGCCTTCTCTTGGGAGGTCTTTGGAAGAGCTGTCTTCTTTAGGACAGAATAAAATTTGAGCAGTCTTGGGTGTCTTTGGACTTTAGGCGGGTCGGACATGAGGGGCAAAAAATGATTTTGGGGGTCCTGTGTAAGAAAATCGTTATTAAAGAATTCAACCCTCGTCTAATTTATTTTCATTATTTACAAGACTAAAAAAAAATTAAAAAAAATAAAAACAAATTATAAAACTGGTGGTCCACAGACAGGCAAGGTGAGAATATCAATTTCCTGGGTGTAGAAACTATAGTGTATCAGATTCGGAGCTTCCCTTTGTTTTTAAACCTATAGATTATAAATGTGTAGCGTACATCAGAAAGACAATGAGACTGAAGAATTAAAGTGACCTTTTAAAAGAAGCAGCAAACATAATGTCCCTCAAAGACATTTCTTTCTCTCTGAGACATGTTCCACTAAGCATCACATTATCTCATTTCTGTGGCTCCCAACAACTTTTTTCATAATATCCACCGCATTCCTAAAATAGCTAACCACCCTTTTTTTGTATTTGCTTTAAGTTGGCTTGGAAAAGAGCAACAGAAATAATCTGAAGGTTGGAAAATGCTGGTACAGTCTAAACAGACAGAGAATAACTGTTTTAACAGTAAAACCCTTGGAAACTGCTCTAAGAGCTCAAATATAGTCGGGCTTTGAATGAGCTGGACCGCAGCTGCGACATGAATTTTACAACTGCTCCTCCTCGAGGACAGCACACAGACACTGAAGATGGAACCAGAGTTACACAACACTTGCACAACACTTACAGTCATACTTATTGGTAGGAGTTGAGCTCATTTAAGCAAATACAATAACAAGCTCAGACAGCACGCACACAACATCACTCCTACTGTCTGAAATAGGCGTTTCTATTGTTTGTTTTCTTTTTTTTTGTGTGTGTGGTTTCGTTGCACAACACAATAGAAACCAAACCCACTCACAATACTCTATATCCCCACTAAATGTTTGAGCTCAGGAATGCAGACCTGTGCTGAATGGTAACTGACCAAAAAAGAAAAAACAAAACAAAAACGGTGTTGAAAAATTTCTCAGGTCTGCATAGTGTTTATTGTCAAAGCCTACAAAAAAACAAGAGGGTAAACGTAAGAGTATGTCTCGTGTCCCGTGAGAGTTGCGCGATGTGGCCTATAAGATGGAGGGGGATATTGGGGGGGAGGGTCGCGATCCGGCGTGTCGGCAGCTGTGTGGCTTTTACTTGTATGGTCGCAGAAAAGCAGAGACTTTGCTGCTTATGAGGCGGATGAAGGAGCGGGGAAGCAACTCGTTGGACTCCCGAGTGGTGTACTTAAAGTAGTTGTGTGGGTGAGCCAGCACATCAAAGAGAGTCTTTATCAGTTTTTTATCCTGTGAGGAAAAATCAACAGGTATAAAGTCTTTAGTGAAACACACTTTAGTTCTCAGTTACTGCCTTAATCACATTTGAAGGTGTTGCTAAATACTGGAAAAAAAAAATTGCAGCTGTACGAGAACATTAATCTCGTCAATATTAACGCACCGCCTGACTCACAACAACAGCTTTGTTTATTCTTACGACACCTTTCCTCTTCAATGAATCACCTTCGCAACAATGAATGATGCCAATGATGCATACAGTTAGCAGGAAAAGGAAGAAGAAAAGGGGGCTGGGCTAACCTTGAGGATTTCTTGATGGTTTTCAGAGGCGTAGAGCCTTCCGTCTCGCACTATGTCCTCTACGAGCTGTTCGTAGTCCTCTGAATTCATACAAACAACAACGCATAATATAATCACTGCTTGCTTTCTCATAGCATGCTGAAAACAGGTCATGCAAAACAAGTTAGGTGGTGAAAAAATTAACACAAACATGGCGAAAAAACTCATTCATATCCTGGAAAACTCCCTTTGACTCAACTTAATGTCACCTTTTTGTAAAGGGAAACTACAGTGTAACATTAAAGGTGATTCATAGGCAGGTGTGTGTTTGGTACACACCTAAGCCATCAGGGTGGCAGAGAAACTGATTAATCTGTCAGACAGTCACGTTTTCCAACCTCTCTGTAACATTCCTTTCCTTTGTATTTTGGACTGTTAGCCATAAAAAATGATATTTTCCTCTATTTTACAACTTTTGTTTTTTCTGAATAATCGATCATTTAAAATCAGATGACAAATATATAATAGTAACAGTTAATTGCAGTTTTAAATGGCATGTCCACCACAGTTCCACTGTTTTTGGTGCAAAATATATAACATTTTAGTCATGACGGCAGATATGTTTTTTGTGCTGTAAGCGTTATTCTCGTTAAAATGACATTAACGCCATAACAACCGGCAAATCTCCAGTTACGCCGCAAATCTCCGTTGTGCAGCCCCACGCACGGGGCGATCCGCGCTAACTAGCTAACGGAGATTTGCCGCGTTAATGCGGTTATGGCGTTAACGTCATTTTAACGAAATTAACGCTGACAGCACTAGTTTCCATGTACAATAATTAGCCAATCATTCAAATTAAATGTTGTCCATCTTTTTGCAAAAAAAAAACTAATATGTGTTGTTTTTACACAGCTACACTGACAAAAATAAAAAGACTGTCACTGACCACAAGTGTGATATTTGTATATATTAAAAATAATACTGCCTGGATACACTGATCTCACTAGAAATAGATTTATTTTATAAAACAACCCTTTAAGGTCAAAATAAAGTCTGTCAGAAAAATTTTAGACACATAACAGTTCACAATCTAAGCCATCTGGTGAGAAAAGTGATAATGTTTCATACCATCATAAGTAACATAGGGGATCTGAAAGCCTCTGGCACTGTTAGCCTCATTAGACTTGAAGTTAATCCAGAGACGTCTAGACCGAGCTGTGAAGGCGATGGGCCGCTCATACGTCTGACATGTCTCGTAGGTGGTGATGGATGTAGCTGACCCTTGTATTAAAGAAGAAAAATGACCAGATTCATAGTGTGATTAAATTACTACATTTCAATGAAAGCTAATGAAAAAGGGCCACTTACAGTTCTTCCTCATAACCAGCACATCTCCACATTCATCCTCTGAAGGCAAGAAAATCTCCGGCACAACAATTAGGATCTTGCGCTTGCTGGGTGGGTTGATGTTCCAAATGCACTCCACATTTGCAGGGTAATTACCAGGATAGTTAGGTGACTCAATATAACCCATAAACTCGCCCATCTCCCCGCCACATTGCCTGTCTAGACGCACACAAACATATCAAATTAAATTCAAGCCCATGTCTGAGAAAAATGAACAACACAAAACAATCATTTTCATACTCACTCTTGCACTGTGAGACACTTGTGGCACCATCAAAATCAGTGGTGGTATTTCCAGGACAGGAGATGCAGTAGTTTTGTTTAAACTCTGTCTGATAGGTCCCCACAGGGCAGCGGATACAGCGGTGTACTGTGGTGTTGTAGTAATGACCTGGAGAACAATCAACTGCAGGGAAAAAGTAAAAATATTAAGCGAAGAAGTTTGGATTTCTTCCCCCCAGCAAAGATAAAAAGTTGACCTTTGACTTCACAGTCGTGGAAGGAGCTGGCCCCTTCCCGCTTGGTGCTGAGACCTCCCCCACAGGGAAAGCACAGGGTCCGTCCCAAATCTGGTTGGTAATTGCCCTGAGGACATGGCAGGCAAGGTTTGAATCCACTGCTGGAGTAGTACCCTGTTGGACACTGGCCTGGATTTGATGTGAACAACACAGGGATCAGGCTTTTTAATGAGTCGGAAATGGATGTTTAACATAGTCCGTGGGACTTTAAACAAGGCTACCTGCACAGGAGGAGATGTTCCGCGCGCCCACAGGCCCATGGCCATCGCTTCCAGGACAGAGGTCACAGGCCAGCTGCCCCTCTTTCTCCTGGAAAGTGCCGGGTGGACACTGGACACAGCGTTCCTGCTCACCGTGGTAGTAAGAGCCTGGCAAACATCTGACTGAGAGAACATCCACAATGGCTTCAGTTAGAGATTAGGACACACTTAGCTATAACTCCTCATTAACTAAATATGTAACGTGGATGGAGAAAATATGCACTATATACATATGCACAAATATGCATTTGTTATTTGTATCTGGGATCATTTCTATTAATTCTGGTGGTTAATCTTTGTAACACATGAGGAGAGCAAACCAGAGCAGATGAACACAATTTTGTTTTTTTTGTTTTATTGTTATTGGCACCTCAGGTGATAGTGGGTTCCAAAGTAGCTTGCAGGGGCAGAAGCAATTGGCTAAAACAGCTTTACTTGCATGTCCTTTATTACATTTGCTGGATTATAGTAGAGCCATCACATGATACCGGATGACACTTAAATCAGCTGATCTCCTAGGATTGTGGCTGGGTCTGATTGGGTGATGACTGATTAGTTTTGTTGCGAAGAGACCTCACCTGAAAACTAGCCAAAGACACACCTTCTATGAAACAATGATGCACAATGTGACATTTCGTAAGGTTATATTCTGACATTTAGGGTGTACTAACACTGGGCACAATTGCTCTGTAATATAACCAACAGTCCAACCAATCTCCGCCTGGGCCCACCTGTTCAAGCAGCCCAGGACAGAGTTAACCAGACTTGACGCTCAGGTATGACCCAGTGCTCCCGTTAGTCAAATTAACTGAACTTTGGAGCTCAGACGTGCTCATGTGTGGTATTTATTGGCTACTGTGAGTACATCCTAAGTTTCTAAATACATCCTTGCAGCAAAATTAGCTTATCCAAGACTACCATTTCTGCTCTCTGGTCTTACCACATCGGCCACTGTCCCTCTCCCAGCCTGGACCACAGTTTTCCTGAATAGGAGCAGCCTGGGGAAGTTTTTGGGCCACCTCATATTCCAAACCAGCAACTCTGATGAGGAAGCGCTCCTGGTTGATGGACTTCTTCAGAGCCTTGATATAGGTTTTAACCTGCTTCTCCATCCGTTGTCTCAGGCAGCTGAGATTACAACTCCCTGGATTGGAGTCCATAAAAAATTTAAATAACATTTTAAATAATTATGTCTTAAGCACCAACTAAGTTGATCAAGGTTTTCCTTCGGGATGGAAAAAAAAAAGTCCAACCTGTAGCATCTGTAGGTTTGACCTCAGCTTCCAGCTCTAATGTAATGCGTGTTACTTCTTTGTTAGAGGGGTTGCGAGCACGTCGCCCTTTAGCTTTCTTGGAGGAGTCACATTTAAGGTTGACAAATGTTACCAGGCAGTTGCTGCAGGGCTGCCCCCCTCCTGTGGACACACAATATCATATAATATCTTTAAGGCAGCACCGGCATACATTGCTTGGATCTGTTATAGAGCAGTCAACCTAAATAAATAAATAAACAACACATCTGTAAAGGAACATATCCAGTTAAGGACTGACCTTGTCCCAGTGTCCGTCCTCTGTCCTCAGTTCGGCCAGGCAGCTTAGGATGCAGGTGACATTTGGCGTTTTTGATCTTGAAAGAAGCCGTCTGCTTTACTGGAGGGGCCAGAGCCTCTACAGACAAACACAGCCCAGTGGGTAGGAGGACACTGAAACATCACACTGCCATCCCTGCAAAGACAGCTGTCTGTGCTGTTGTGATTGACATGTTGGGTCCTCGAAAACTCTGCAACCATATGAATATTGAGAGTGACAAACCTATGCAGCTCTGACTGCTGTTGGAGTTCAGCCTAGTGGGGGACTTCCCTCTGAGGATGGGGATACCACAACTGACAGAGTAGCTGTTATCAGATTCTGTAAAGGTTCACACAAAAATAAAATAAGTCCATAAACTAATCTTTTGGATCTGAGATACTTTGTGACTCGACTCGGAATTGCGGTGACATACCTGCCAGATAGTGAGCCTTAGAAGCACATGTAAGAGAGCAGCTCTCTTTCTTGCCAGTCTTGCTGCAGGTCAGTGTAGCCTTTGGTGCTACAAGCCCAGGAGGACATTTCACAGGCTCTGAGAGAAAACACAATCTACAATGTATCACATAATGTTAACACCAATAAGCTGGCGTAAAGAGAAAGACTGCACAAGCAGTATGTGGAAAAGGCCCACTTCGAGTGTATGTCAGTGAATCAACCACTTGGGGGCAGTGCTGCTACATACCAATACAATCTTTCTTATTCCAGTGCAGCTTGTACCCCGGTGGACAGGTACACTCATAACTTCCCAGTGTGTTGACGCAACCATATTTACAACCTCCACGATTTATACTGCACTCGTCGATATCTGTGAAGAGAGGTGTTAACATAAGTACAAATGTCCTGTGGACATCTGAACATGCCTGGGAGAAGATCAAAAAAATATCAAAGGGAAAAGGATTTTTATTGACAAATACGGCAACAGAAATATTAAAAAAAACAACAACAATGTGATTAGTCCAAAACAATCTGGAGTCAATTCTGCTGATTTACATGAAAGACAAGCAGGCCTCTTATAAAACAGCACAGCTATGAATGACGAGTTCCTGTAAGCTCAGTTCCATTCATCCTCACGCTCTGGAAAGATTAATGTGTTTGCGTGTAAACAGAAGTGATTTCTCGTTTTGATGTCACCCACATTCAATTTCATGGTCAGAATTTCTCTGCTCTTCAAGGAGAAAGACTTGTGGCAAGCAGTAAATTATAATCAACTTTTCAAACACATGCTGAGCTAAAACCACTAACAGCATCCGGGATCCAGATGCAGTCTGGCTGCCGTCGATGCCAGACAGAAAATTAGTTTAGTGAGTGGAGCTGAGGATTCGGCAGGCTACGGACAAGTGGCACTGGGAAAGAAACGGAGATAATGGCAGTGATTGATGATCTTGCTTGCTGATATGAAATGCTCTTTCTTGTCTCATTCAATTATTCACTCTGAATACAAACAGTCTGCGTGCCACCGCGCTCCCCGAAGAAGATGATGACTTCATCAGTAGCGCTCTGCTGTTCTGTAGCCAGAACTGCTTGAAAATGTTGTGAGGGATATGCTGCTTATCCTCTGCATCAAAGCACTTCATTTAAAGGACAAAGAGCTCTAATGAAAATCTGATGGAAGCAGAGCTCATCTGCCAGCAACTGTTGTTTTGACTTCTTTGTTCTTCTCAAATTTGAAATGTGACCAAAAAGACTTATTCTAACATTTCTCCAGATCGCTTTAATCTTTTTTTCTTGCTTTGCATGCTCTAACAGAGCCGATGTAGAGACGAGCCAAGAAAGGAAAGGGCAGAACAAAAAGACGATCTGACATTTAGACTCTGCAACTGCTTTGTATCATGTAGCAGAAATTTAGGGTTCATAAAAATGTCAAAATCTTTTAACTGTAATCAGTTTTGTGAGCTTAATCGCCAACCGGCCCATGTTGCTTTTAAGAAGAATTTTCTCCAAGTGTAATCTGGGCAGTGTTTTCTGCATTGGACAAATATTTATAAATCACCAACCCCCTCCTTTTATTTTCTTAAAAAAAAAGAAAAAGAAGAAGAAAGTTCCACTTTAATTTGTCCTTTTTTTGTGGTTTGGCGTGCATCCGTGCAACGGATAAATCCAAATACTGGAGTCGAGGGGTGATCATATGTCAACTCAGAGCAATTTTTAGATTTACTTTTACATTAAAATTGATTTTAGTTTAGGTTACAGTTAGTTTTGGACATTACGAGTTTTGTTTCAGAGTATTTTTTTTTTCATTATTTGTAACAAAGGAAAAACAGCAAAACCCCCACATTTTTTAAGATTGTAAGCACTACAAATATTTCAGCTACATCCTATAAACATGACACCAAAGTGAAAATATGCACTTTAGCACATGTTCAAAAATAACAAAAAAATAGGACTAATTGTTTAAAAAATATATGTAAATGTTAAAATTGAAGACATATTTATTGTGCAGTACATACCTCTCACTTTGCAGCTGCATGAATATAATATGAGTAATTTGCACGATTTTTAATGACTATTTGGTGATTTCAGAGTTGTCCTTGGAATAAAAAGGCACTTACGGTGCATGAGCCTACATTGCATCAGCAACGCTGTTTGTATTGTGTGATAAAATTCGTTCCTTTCTTTATAGCTTTAAAAAAAACACACACACACATTCTGTAGCTTAGATGAGTATCTTATTGTAAGCAACAGAAACTATGAGGGGCATTTTATTCTGCATTATGCAACAATCAATCCTCAATGCTATGATAAAGGAATTTGTATTCATGTAGCACATTCAGGATGAGTAATGATTTATTTTTTTAAAGAGCAACTTTCACCGTTTCGAAAGTGTGACTACCTTTTGAGTTTTAACCTGTTCAATCAATCATATTTTCTGACACAGCAACATTCGGCCATAATCGAATGAATTTAAGTGGAATCCAGCCTTTAACAAGCAGGTTATTGTAACCAACAAGATTAGATTTTCTGTTCGCATTATTTATATACTAGGATTGCATTCATTACATGTATTGATGTCAACCCTTTGTATTATGTGTCCCACATTTTCTTTCCAAGATTGAAAGCATTTTGAATTTTACATTTACTCCCTCAAATGTTTTTTTCAGGTCAGATTAAACCACCCAAAGAGTACATGGAAGTTTATAACAAAGCAAGAAAACAAATATTTGCAGGGTATTTAGTGTCCAAGTAATATTTAGTAATATATTTCATATATTTCAAATACAATTCATAAGGTTAACATACATACAGAGCACCATAAATGCTTAGTTTATGACTCTTTTACCTAATATTAATCTGCATATGGTAAACAATCTGCTTTTTGGAGGTTTGGCAAAAGAAAAACTGGTTTAGAGAGAAGCTGACTAGTAAAAGAGGGTAAACTGGCTTGGTTTAGAGGGGTGGATGAACTAAGGGGCTAAACCAAGTTCCAGTGCAAGATTGTTTTAAACTTCTAATTATTGAAAGCTGCTCTATTACAGCCCGGGAATACAATTAAGGAGCTAGAAATAAGACTAATAGGCCCCCTTTAAGTATTTAGGTATCAACTGGAACCTTTTGATGTTTAGAGATCTTTTTCATAGATCTATGTACAAACATGTTTTTCGTAGGATAAGAATGCCTTTCTGCCACGGTAAATGCTGACTGGATCAAATTAGGTAAATTCAAAAATACTTAAAAAGTATTTAGTCACAAGCAGTTTGAGTCTATTTTTTAAAGCAGATAAGCAAAATGAGCAGATTGTTTTGCTAGCCGAGAGGGAGAATGACTGGATATACTCTCACTTGGGAGGAATGTTGACATGCCTCGGCACAATGCTTAACAGCAGGTCACTGACCTAATTGGGTTTGTTTAGGGTGAGTCTATTGTTTAACACCAGATTTCTGAATTGTTTGGCAGATATAATGTCCGCTGATAAACCACAGAGGGGATAACATAACCTCGTACTGTTGTGGCTGGGGACGAAGGAAGTACGGCAGCGATCACCATAAATCTCTGGGGTTATCTAACAGTTCCGACAGCGGTGGTGGTAAAAAGAGGGGGGGAAAAAAAGAAAGAGGGGAAATCATTCATCACTTGCTCTCTCAACAATGCTATAGAGAGTCATTTACGCCTGACCATCTTCTTTCCTTTTAGCAGCTCAGTGCAGCCTGATCACAGTCCATCATGTGAGTAAAAGCCTTACAAATCCAATCCTGGCACATTTATTCCCTGAGCTGACAGCTAATACAGCTACCCATGTGTGGAATGGATCCCGTGAACCTATTAAACTCTTCTGAAATACAGCAGACTATGTAATTCCAGAATTACATACAGTGGGTGGATAAAAATAAAAGTAACCCCTTACAATGCATTGCAACCCAGCAGCACTGCCACCACATCTCTGACTCCATTGAAACTAAGCATTAAAAAAAACAAAGAAAGAGTAGGTGGTTCACAAAAAATGTAAAACTGTTACTCCTATGCAGTTTTTGACTAACTACACTTCCTGATCACAAACATCTACAAGTTACCACTCTCTAGTCTCAGTATAGTCAATTCTGTTGCAACATTCCCGATCAGTCGACCTGTCAAACTACAGACAAAAACACATAACGAGTCACTTCAAAGCTACGTATTTCAAGTGCATATGCTGTCTCTCTGTCTCTCCCAAAACTACTGTGAGGCCCCGAGGTGCAGGAGACAGCAGCAGATTCTAACTGGTGATACACACTCCATCAAAGGATCGCGGCAACACCCTGATGTGCTCTGGCGGGCCTCTTGGCAGATCTGATGTGCCCTCACACACCTCCTTCTGACACCAAAGGCCGTTTCTCCTATCTGTTCTACACCAGACTACAGTAACTACCTGCCCATTTTTGATGGACATACTCCACCTTGAAGGACCATAACCTCCATGATATTAGTTCATGTTTTAGTACATTAAGTACAGCACAAATTGTCTGCACTTTATATGACTGCCAAGTGTAGCGTAAGTTCTTAGATTGAGTTCTTGCCTTCCAGGCAGCCACCTGTTTCAGCTCATTGCGGTCCATTTGAAAATCGACTTGTAGAGGTCTAAACCTCAGAGTGAGCATTTAAATACACTTCAGTTTTACCCAAGCCTTAAAAGAAAAGAAAAGAAAAGAAAAGAAAGACTTCCCACAGCAGTCTAAGCCTATAGCAGCATAGCTAAGGGATGGTTCAGGGTCACCTGATGTAGCCCAAACTACAAACTTTATCTAAAAGGAAAGTTATGAGTCTAAACTTAAAACTGGAGGGACTGTCTGTCGAATCCAAACTGGAGCTGTTTCTACAGTAGAGAGGCCTAATATCTGAAGGCTCTACCACCCATTCTACTTTCAAACACTCTAGAAACCACAAATAAGCCTCCAGTCTTTGAACAAAGACATCTGAGGTCTTCAAGATATGAGAGGGCATGATCATTCAAGACTTTGTATGCGAGGAGATGAATTTTAAATTCAATTCTGTTTTTACCAAGGAGATGATCTCTTTCCAGTCCTGATGATCTGACAACCTGATAATAATAAATCATAAGAGTCCAGCCTAGAAAGTGGTCAGAATACAATATGGTTTAAAGGCATTTGTTCAAGTAATGGACAAACTTAGCTGATGGTAGCATGAGAGGAAAAGCAAAATGAAATCCAAAGTCATTATAATTCATCCTCAGGGGGATATAAATATAATGCACAAAACGATTTTGAAACATTTCATTCAGACCCACAAACTGTGACATTACTTGGAAAGTCAGAGGATCACAAAGGTTGTTAGGATGCATCATCAGGGGACAATGGGTGTCTGTAAAAATGTGTTGCCAGCTCTTCTAAAAGCTGCGCAGACATTTCAGTCACTGACACTGTAATGCCTATGGCTAAACTTCCTGCAAGTCTTATAACAGTTACTGCAGAAATAAAACACTTTGTAAATTAGTCATGTAAAATCTATAAAATCTCTCAGCAGTGCTTTATTAAAGCTGTCAGTAGGCATGTTAAAATTAATAACATTTTTAGTATTTCTAGTGTTTTTTTTTCCTGCCAAACATAAGAGCAGTAAATGGAAGGTTAGCACAGAAGTGCTGGCTCTAGAGGAAGAGTGACAGACAGGAGATTTACAACCGGAGACAAGGCAAAGAAGAAACAGACATGCTGGCTCACCTCCACAGTGTGCCAGTCCGTAAAGGACGTAGCCCTTATGACAATGACATTGGAAACTTCCGGCAGAGTTGACACAAAAGTGGTCACAGGCACGGTCAAAAGAGCATTCGTCAATATCTGTGTAGATAGAAAGACATGCTGTTATAAACTTTTCAAACAGTTCAACAAATTACACAAAAAAAGCCTCCAATAATAATGGGATCTGTCCTCGTTTCATCTTCTGTATTGTATTTCTTGGTTGTCAAGAATTGCAATGGGTCAGAAAATATGTCACACACAAAAAAGGAAAAAGAAAAAAAAAAAAAAAGTATTTTCCAAGAAAGGCGTCTTCTGTTTGGTGCATGGTATAGCGCTTGACCTCCTGCAGTCATGCAGTTTTCCATTTCGATGCACTGAAATGAAATTGTCCAAGTTGTTTTGAAATAACAAGTGGCCACAGCAGGAGACAAAAGAAAGCCCACTCTTTACCTGATAATAGGAGCCTTTGGGTTGGTTTTTCCACGCTAACATAGGACCTTGGGAACACTTTCCTTCTCTTTCATCTTAAGCATGCTAAATGAGCCAGAGTCGTTACAAGTCCTAGAATTTGACTTGTCAGTCTGTTACTTGGACATCATGTAAATGCGCATTTAAACATCCACATTTTTTTGCTATAGCATGTAGATATACATGTCACAGTACGAGTGCAGATAAGAAGACGTGGATTTTCAGTTTCTCTGGTTTTCTCACCTTGTCAGCTTCACTTGCAAATCTACATCAAATCAGCTCCTTCCTGCCTGTCTCTGTCTCTCTTACACATGGATCCTGATAAGTTGCTTAAATGTCATGGGCTCAAAGACCATAAGGACAGACACATGAAGCTACAGGAGACTGATGACATTTGGTTTTATTGTGATCAAGGCTCCCTTTAATGTCAGTAATGATCTCTGTCAAGCCCAGACAACAAATGCTGGTGGAAAATGGGGATGTGCTACAACTTTGCTGGATCAACTTGGCAAATAAAACAAAGGTTTCTCAGGACTTTCCCAGGAATATCATGCTTTCATCAGCTACATCTGAACCTCCTCTGGGTTACGAGGAAGCACACGCTGCCATTAAACAGAGGTCACAGGTATTTCACAGCAATTAAGTATGTTTGGTTAAATGATATGCTGGCTTAAAGAACGCAGGAAGACAGACTGATAAATATCTGCTCAAATCTTGCATGGTTTTTGAAAAAATAAAAATAAAACATTGACATTTGCGCACTGGGCATAATCCAAACTAGACAGATAAACCATATGAAGATCACTGAGGTTAATATTTGGCAGGCATGTTGTAAGAGCAACCAAAAGAGAGATTAATAGCTTATTAAGATATCAGTTTACAAAGCTGTACACGTTTTAAAGCTGTGATGTTTTAAAGCTGGAAAAACACCAAAATGTATAATTGGTGCTGACATCAGCTGCAGCTTATCTGGTTATATCAATCATCTTTTACAAAATAAATCTTCTAGAACATTAAAAAAAATTTACCACAAACCAAGTATTAAAAAAAAAAAAATTTACAACAAGCTCATACAGTTCTTGCCATTTCTCTCCTGCGGAGGCCTCTGGAGATTCATAAAAACAGTGATAGATGAGTGAAGCGTGGGTTGGCACACGCTGGAAGAGGCATTGCAAAAGTGATTGTTTTTGGCGTGTTAAGGATAAACTCAACTCAAGCGCACTTTTAAAAGTCTAAAACCCTCTAGGAGTTAGGCGTGGTGACTGAGTTTATCCTTAAAATATGCTGCAACCAGTGACGCCAGAAGTCAATCTGCAACTTATCATTACACCGTTTTGTGTGATATCATGCTACAGAGCATAAGTGTCAAGACATCTGGGACTCCCACAACCCTTATTTACAAGACAGTTAAGGTGAAGTATGCAGTGGGAGGGCAAAGACGACATCATGAGGTGATGTACGTGCAGGGGGATAGCGGTCACACTGAATGCAGATGAGAATCGCAACTCAGAGCTTCTGTCAGTAACTTCCTTTATGCCGTCTCACATCACTTTAACCTTGAACCTTACTCAAAATAAAACGGCAAATGAGATCGACTGCAGTGAAAACACTGGCAACTATTGTTTATCCAGGACAGATAAGGCCTCCATCACTGATGTTCCCTCTGGAGAAAACACAAGGTCTGATGAACATCTGAGTGCCCTCATGTGAATAACGAGTGAGAAGAGGAGGAGGAGGAGGAGGAGATTCTGGAGGGTGTTGTGGGTGGTGGAATGCTGACAGGGGCTCAGCAGACATGCCGCATCCTGACTTAGGGGCCATGGTCCACTGAAAGCAGGGAAACACCACGACTGTTTAAACCAAGATAAACCAAGAGTTCAGTTTACACATCTCAACACCTCACGGTGACTGCAAATGTCTAAGAGTAACTGATACCAGAGAACACAGTGACACACAACGAGGCACCAGCAACTATTAGCAAAACAAGGAGAAGGATGGCTGTAAATTTACTGCAGGTGCACCTAATCTTCTTAGTCTTTCACTTCAGGATTTATACTCTATAAGCACTTTAGTGAGCTCGATGATAGGATTACTCCTGGCTGTTTAGTCCAAAGTAATACCTGTTAGACCCCAAGCTATGTCCAAAAAATTTTAGAGGCCTACTCCACATCTTGCACACAAAGGTGATGAAAACAGCACAACGTCTTCTACAGAGCTAGAGAAGTCGTATTAACCTTTACAACTGACAATATGAACCTTATGACCCTTGTAAATGCATTATTGCATTATGGGAAATGTAGGATTTTTTTTGCTTTTGGAGCACACCCCACATGAAAGACTAAAATTACAGATCTGTGGACCTCAGCTGTTTTGATTTTAATCACTCTTTTTTCCCCCAAATAGGTCTCTTGCGAGACAAACAAGAGTCTGGAAGTAATACTAAATAAGCAGTATGCCCCTTTAACCACACATCTACATTCCAACATGAAGGGTAAAAAAAAACTAAGACAAGCACAAAGGAGCTACATGAACAAAAGGGCAAATAAAGAAGATCAACTTTAACCTTTACTAAGAGGCACTCAGCTTTTATTTTGCCCCGATCCCTTTCCAAAAATGAGAAAACACGATAGGAATGACAAGACGAGTAGCAGACAGGTGACTCAATAGTGTGGAGTATGCAAGCCTGGCAATACCTCACTCAACAGCAGGCGAGCTTTATCGCAGCCCTTCTTACCAGACAAAACACACAGCGCTAAACAAGAACAACCCTGTTCCAAAGTTGACTCCCTGGCCCAAAACAGCACACGGCTGAGTAGGTTAAGGCATGGTGCCACATAAAACAAGCTGTGATTTACATTCCGACATGCACAGACCGCATTTTCTCAGTTATCTGTGTTATTCTGGCAAAATAAACTTTGCATTGTTTGGCGACAAATAATGAAAGAAAGGCATCCACTGAAAATAGATTTAAAGAGAGACGAGAGTGGCTGCAAAGAACAGCGACAGAGAGTACGTTTTCATCAAACGCACACGATGCTTGTGTACCGTGTTAGAGTGGTGTGATTCAGTGCAGCAATTCTAAACCAATTGCATGACGTTGATGTGTACCAGGCTGAATATTGATTGACCACATCAATAAATACAAGAAAGGAAAAATAGCGTGTCATCTGTTTTTCACTTGGAGAGAGGCTGGATTTGGCTCCATTGTTGTAAGCTGTCTGTCTTTTTTCAGCGTATTTTTCTGTGGTGGCTTTATTCATCCAAGAACCAGAGATTTAAGAGTTGGAGCCCCTAATTTCCTACACCTGTGTTCAGCCATTGCAAATTCTTATTTGTTCTGTGCTAGTTCTCCCAGGTCCTGCTGAGCAGCAGCTACCATTAAATATCAGGGACAAACATGCCAGAGAGGCCTGGTTTGGCTTTTCTGCAGGACAGAAATCTCTGAGCGCATATTTTTGTGGCATCAGGAGGCAACTGCTCTTTTGTCGTAGTTGTCATTTAATGCAAAAAATCTCAGTCTATGAGACAAAGAGTGTTTAGCAGAAGCTTTGGAGTAGGAGTAAGTAGAGACAGTTTGTTTATTTAAGTGGCGAATGGCAACGAAACGGGCTACGTACCTTGGCAAGTTCTCTCATTGGTTAGCAGCTTGTAGCCTTTCTTGCAGCTGCACTCAAAGCTACCCACTGTGTTTCGACACACATGATCACACCCCCCATTGTTCAGACGGCACTCGTCAATGTCTGTGAACAGAAAATCATAACGAGGAGCGGATACATCAAATCACTCATCGCAGCTGCAAATGAGAGAGCGCTGAACTTAAACCTACAGCATGCAATTTGTTTGTCACTTGGAAGTAGGAAAAACCTGAAGATGTGTTAGCACAGAGTGGCCTATTTACACACTCAGCAGACAAATAGAAACATCATCATTTATCAGTTTTCTGGGCTTATAAGAAAATACACACACACACACACACACACTTATAGTAACGGCTTTAAAAAAAGTTCTTAAATCTGAATAGTATGTTTGAGATATATGTAAATGAGGCAACTTGGACTAACAGTGCAAAACAGGACAGTCATTTCTGTGGAAATAAGCTTCAGGGATTTCCTTGCTGGTCCTCGGATAGGCTAAAAATCAGCTTGCGTGTGACTTTAATGGAGTGCAGCTCTCACACAGTGAAGCCCCGAAGCAGTAAGGCCTCTAAATCATCATTGTCCATCTCCTTCCGATTATTCTGCTCTTTATTTCTGTAGCCAATACTGAATCGATATGTCATGTGCTGATCCCTGCTTTTCATGGTGCTCTGCCTTGGCAAGTTTGGCAGCAGCTCTGATTAATTCTGAATCATCATCACAAATGAGGCATCTGTCTCTTGAGGGAGTCTTCATCATCTGGTTAAAATAAATGCATGAGAGATGGAATTAAATAATCCCATCCTTGCTTCATCTTTGTCTCGACTCCTCAGAAGTGCCTGGCCTGAAGCGAGCGTCTGTCTTCTTGTGCCAGTGCTGCCTGTGTTCATTTTCCTCTTGTTTCCTCTCAAACTAAACTAATACAAGCCAATGTATTTTTATTAGAGTTGTTAGTCTAACACTGTAAGCACACTGACACACTGCTATCCTGCTTTTCTGGAAACATGTTTTTGTTCACCTACATCCAATGTTTGTTTTCCCCAAGTCTTGATAATTCCACATAACATTTGGAGAGGATTAGAGATTGCACGAAGAAAAAACCACACACACACAAAAACAGCAAAATTATGCAGGTTGCTTGAGTTGAGGATGCTCTGCCAACACTCACAAAGATGGCAGTGCAGAAGAAAACTGTCGGGAAAGCTGGTGCCATGACAAAATATTTCTTAAAATATGTTGTTGAAAAGCAGAAGGCAGTGATAGATCTGTGACACCTGTATGGATACAGGCAAAATAACTTGTAGTTGCAAAAGAAAATGTGGTTTCTGCAGAAAATCTAACTGGCAAGTTACAAGGGGTTCTAACTTGGGTAGGAGTGAATAACTATTTAATCATTCCCGTTGGCTGCATGTGGAGAGAGAAGCTGGAAAAATGACAAGCAGGAGAATAATTTAGTGAGAGCTGGACAGGTGCAGCTTGAATGCTGCCTGCATCCATGGGCGATGGGTGGGAATACCTTTGCAAGTCTTGCGGTCTGGCTGCAGAGTGAAGCCAACAGGACAGCTGCAGCGGACTCCTGTCACTGAATCATGACATGTGCTATCACAGCCGCCATTGTTCACTGCACAGGTCTCTGCAGGGAAACACGCATTCAGTTAGATAAACCCCACAGAAAATACAAAGTAGATTCAGTTGTGACCTACTTATTTCTTCCAATTGAAACAGCATACATGCATACTGGTGCAACTGCAAACATTACAAGAAACACCATTATATACACCATTACTTTTGTGAACAGGCCAAGAGCAGCATGCTGATCAAGTGTTGAGTGGTAGAGAGGGAAAAAAAGAGAGTAAAGATAGAAACAGTAATGAATGCAGCCAATGAAAGAGATTACCAGTCAGAGAAACAAAGAGTTTGTCAATAATGAAAGGAGACAAGTCATTAGGAAATATAGCTAACACAGCCAAACATGGGAACTTCACTTGTTGTGTCTATATGTGCATGTGTGTAAAAGGTATGTGAGCAGGTTTGTTTCTCTTTGGTAAAAGCAAATTATGACCTCCAAAAATCCTTTTATACTGTAGGAAATGTCTCCCCTCCATTATAAAAGGGAAAAATTTCATTTGCAGACACATGTGGACGAAACCACCAGTTCCTTCCTGGTTTTGACAAAACCTTCCAGGCATTTTGGGGATAAAAAAGCAATTTCAGCTCCCCGGTCCCTATGTTGGCTAGGCTGATTTGAAAAAGGCAGGTAGTCAGTAAGGACAGGATAGCTGAGGTCTTTTCTCTAGACAGTGTCAAATTTTACACAGACTTTAATTTTAAGTAACCGTACAAGACAGAGTCGCTCTAACATCCAAGATCAGTGGATGCCTACTACTTTTGGCATCCTTATAGATGGGCTCACACACTTCAGAATAACAACAAAAACAACAGCTATCACTTTAACTTTCTGTAAAGAAACCAGTCATGTACACATCTCATCACTTCTTTTTAATGGGCAGTGGGATGTTGGCTGGCAGCCCAACACAGCTGGAATAGTCTAAGACTTCACGCTGGTAAGACGATGGCAGCTAACACACGGCACTAAAAAGGGAATGTAGCTGTTATTTCTTATTTTGTTAAATAAAGAACCAGCAACCCTTTGGGAAACACTTACCCTCGTCAGTTCTAAAATTAAAAAACTCCCTCAATATAAACTGCAACAGCCATAATCAAACTTCTCTCAAATTAAAATCTCAGTTAGAGACTAGAACGATGCATCAAAGCAAAACAGGTGCTAAAAGTGATGTAATTTAGTGTTTTACAGCCGTTTCTTGGAAAAACACACAACACACAAGTGAATGCCATCGCTCAAGGCTAGACACGGTGTATCAATATACTAGGACAAGCTTGGAATAAATGTCAGTTCAGATGAAGCCATAAAAACAAGGTTTAAAAAAATAATAATTTTGACATTGAAATGACTAGGTCTAAATGCTAAACACCATTATAAAGGATGGTTGACATTTAGCTATACTTGTGACTCATTATATAAACCTGACTATATATAGTCTATTCTTCAGCCTGCTTGCTGGCTTCAACATCTGCCTGTTGCTGTACTGTATGCTGACATGAAGTCTGCTACAGGGTTTCTTGGATGACAAATAATTTTGCTATAATCCTTGTCAAGTAAGCCCTCTACCCAATACAAAACCCTACATGTGTTTTTGTCATAGCTTTTGAAGTGGAGTCGTGTAAAAGATGAAAATGTAACAAATAAAACTCACCACTGCTCACTTCAGTACATTCTGCAACATAATAACGTCTGCTAAAAATACCAAACTTTGATTAGTATTTGCTTTTCCTATGTAAATGACATTACTGAATCACATTTAAGATTGAATTTAATTCCATTTATAGAGCACCAAATCCTAACATTAGTCATCTCAGATCACTTTACAAGAAATCTTTCAATATTTTACAGAAAACCATTCAGCAAGCACTTGGTGAGACCAGGAAAAAGAAGCCATCTGCCATCAGTCACTTATGTCTACCATGGGTTCTAAACACAACTTTCCCATATGGAAGAGGCATAACATAATTAACATAATTATCTTTTTTGCTTTTCATTTAATTGTTTTTCTTTTGAGAAGGGAACATACAAAAAAGTAGGGGGCTAAAACCTTTTAGTAAATAAAGGTTTATAAAGTAGTACTGAGGTCTCATAGGGTTAGACTTTTATAAAAATTAGGCCTTTGGCAGATTTTCACTTATTGACATACCATTTTGTCCATGATTACATCATCCTATGGGTTTCCTTCTTTAGTCAGTTTTTCCAGTGGAATGCATTTCTTCTACTGTTTCCAGCCACTGATCTGTCGTCGGAGCATCACATTTTTGCTAGTTTCCTGTTACGGCCCTTTTACATGCAACAGTCAAAACTTTGAGGAGAGGTATACCCTTCCTTCGATCATAGCAAGTATCAGTCAGAAACAAAAACATTACTCTGGGATGATTAAGAATATACAAATGCATGCTCAAAAATGAGAAGAATGTTATCCCAGAACAGCTGTAGTTTTATGCATGACCAAAGAAAAAAATTCCCTTTGCCTGCATCGTCTCCAACATTGTGGTGTAATTGTTTACTTTCATGTGAGCGGTAATAAAGAAACCGATTAGGCTTTTTCATCCAAATTCTCTCCATCATTTAGAAGGACTTGAAGATTGCTTTGCCAATCACTCTCTGGCAAGTCAGAGATTTTAGAGAAGACCAAGCATGTGCCTGGATCCCCTGTTCGCTTAGAAGCCATATAGAGGAATAGAAGATGCCACAGTAAACCTGTTGAACTTAACTGCTAAAACATTTAGAGGGAAAGGTTCTTCTGTCCACAAGATTCAGCCTCATATTTTAATCAAAAGGCTTATAAAACAGTTTTCAGTCTCATGGGCTGGATTTTGACTATTCCACTTGTCTCAATAGTTTATCCTGGCAGAGCAGAGCCGAGTGCAGCCAATCAGGTCTGCTCCTCGACTGGTTCCCCGCTGGGATGTGCGCTTTCACCTTTATCATTTATCTTGTCTGAAAACAGAACCATTTTAAAGTATGCAAATGGCTCTGTTATCTTTAGTCCGCCCCGGGATAATGAGAGCAGCCATGATGAGTTTGTTAAAGGGTCAGACAAATCCTACCTTCAATTAGACGTATTTAAAACAAAAGAAATGATCACTGATTTAAGAAAATGTACGTACAAAAGAGATTAGGTCCATTTAGAAACAGACTGGAGAATGCATTCAGTCTTATAAAAACTGAACTTTGAAGCAAACTGTGGAGTTATGTGTTAAAACGGGCAGCAGCATCTGTCATGTTTGAAGAAACTTCGATAAACTTTTGACAAAACAACAACCATTTCATGTTATCATGCTTTCACTGAGACCAAACCATCTTTCCTCGGTCTCGTGGTTTGGATATTTATCTTTAAAGAACAGAAACTCACTCAGTCAAACTGTTAAATGGTCTAACAGGCTTATTGGTGAGCCACAGCTGAACCCAGCAACCCTGGTATGGATAGATTACAGCAGCTGGCTGGTTTGATTTTACTTGATGACTTGCACCCTTTATATACAGTTTCAGTTTCTTCGTTCTGGAAATAAGCTTCTAATTAGCCCTCATTCAGAGAAGAAGAAGAAAAAAAACAATCATGGTTTTGCCATCTACCTGATGCTGTGTAAATTCTCCATTATTATTTCTTCATATCTCTCTCTTTATGTTGAGTTACACTTATCTGTTCCCCATCATCTTTGTTTGTTTTAAAATATATATATGTGCATTCAAGGATGGATGACTCACTTACT
Source organism: Neolamprologus brichardi (assembly GCF_056152115.1). Classification (NCBI taxonomy): domain Eukaryota; kingdom Metazoa; phylum Chordata; class Actinopteri; order Cichliformes; family Cichlidae; genus Neolamprologus; species Neolamprologus brichardi. Next base: position 24,917,260 of record NC_142123.1, read on the forward strand.
GCAGGCCAGATCTACTTAGGACTACAAATGAAGTAACATGAACCTGAACCTAAGACCGAAATGAAAGAATTCTTATAAATCTTTATAACAATTTATTTTTCTTCAATAAGACTGAGGTGGAATTTTTTTGAATGCATTTCCATTATGTTGTCTACTCTTAGTAGTCAGTAAATCAGAGCGATGCTGCCTCGGATCCTCTGCAGGAGAATGATGGCTCACGATACGATACCCCAGTCACAACCCAAACTTGAGCGTGTAACACTGTGGGTTCGCATAATTGCAAAGTGTGAGCAGAGACGGTTGGCAGACGAGACGCTGTCAGGACATGCCTCCAAAACGCTTAGTCAGGCAGCCATTTCACCAAACTGTAATGATCATGTGTTAAGAGAGCAAAGAAATATTTTTGACATTATGGCTTTTGTGAAGAGAGGGGAGAGACGCGCACTCTGGTATGTTTGTCGGTTTGTGTGATTTGGATGCACACCAGCCACATCTACAGTGCACTGGGCTGGGAGAGGCAATTACAGTAACAGTGGGCTGACTTTTCTAAATATCCTTCATTATAATCTGCAGGGTGTTTGCTCTGATGCTGGGCCTCTGTATTATATCTCATACAGAGAGCTTCAGCCAGTGTACACAAGCTTTTAACAGAAGCCACATGATTTTAGCTGTAGCACGTCTTCAGTTACATCAGCTTGTCATCAGACATTTATGACGACTGCAAACAAAAGACATCAAAGGATGAGGGGATAGAATTTAGCAAAACGCACAAGGCGAAGCCCGCTTTGGAGTTGATCACTGATTGTCAGGTGGACGAAGAAGCATAAAACCATAAAGCCAGAGGAAAGTTACTCACATGGTACAGGGTTTCTCACATTAGGGGAGCGCTCTCTCAGTAAAATAAAGCCCACAATAAGAAAAAAAACCTAAGACTGTAAAAGTTCTGGCGTCTCGAGAAAGTTCTGGATTTGCAACCACAAAGTGGTACAGTAACAGAGAAAATTAGGAGACAAACCTTTTAAGCAGCATGCAAAAATATGTTTCTGGCTGCGTATGTCTCCATTTCAAGAAAAGAAAGAACCCTGAAACTAGGACACAAATATCTTAATATAGGTCAGACTGTTATACTGGAGAATGTGAGGAACTCTGTGTTCATGTACATACAACAGCAACAACTAGTAACTTAAAACACTACCGGTTTGCTTCTTACCTTGAACGGGCTCCTACTCCTCTGAGAACAATCCTCCTCCCTCAGTTTCTTACATGGTGTAATTAAATCGTAAATCTCTTTGATGTATCAAGGTTTGATATGTCTTCGCAGATTTATGAGTTTATTTTTCCTGGCATCCTTGCCTGCATTTGTATTAAAACACAGCTCATCCCGAAAATTGGGATGAATTGCATTAGTGATATTATCAAGGTACAATACCGATTGTCTGCTTTCCCCTCGACACGTGTTCCATTGTTCATTTTACAGCAAATGTAGTGGAACAAATTACTTTTGGCCACAATGTAGAAAAAGAAACACTGCAATTGATCATTTTCAGCAATTTTAGACACAAGTTTACATGTGTATGAAAAATCAAGTTGGGGAGTGTTCTGTGTTTTATCTTTTGTATGAAGCAGTGCTGAATCACGGACACGTTATTGGCTCCCTTACCAGAGCTAATAGGCCGTGGTGATGGAGTTCAGGAACACCAAAGCTGAGTGTTTGGAAAAATTGCAAGCTTAATTTCACTCACATCAAAATACAAATAAAGACAAAGTCTTTGGTCTGTGCTCTTGATGTTTTGGAGTTTTAAAAAAGACTACTTGCATTTGTGCTGGTACAGTACTGTGAACGGAGAAATAGTTCAGTCTTTCTGAAGGTCTTTCAAAGTTTGCCTTTGGAGATTGACTGCTTTTGAACTCATGCTCACTCCAGTTCTTGTACCTAACCATTTTCAGAGGAATTTTTTTTATTTTTGACTGTTTGTTAGGCCACCTAAACACCGACCTATGAATTATTCAAGCATAAAAAGGCAAGCGATCAAAGGAATAAACCAGTGCTGTGGCTACACATCACAGAAAAATTAGCAAAGACACAATTTTACATTGTATTTTCATTTATTATTAGGCTGCTATTGTTTATTATTACTAGCAGACTGTCAAAAAAACATACAATTTGCTATTTTATTTAAAAATGCCACAGATAACTTAATTTGACAGGTGTAAAATAGTATTTTTGCACCAACAGGGGGATTATCAAACACCTATACCCAAGATGCAGTTGGCACTTCAGCTGATCCTTCTACTGTTCACTGCAGCCTCATCAAAAATGGTTTCAGTGGAAGGCTAACTGTCAAGAAGCCATTCGTAAGGAAAGTAAAAAGGGAGAAAGGCTGAATGTATGTCCAACTAGGTACACAAATAGTATTTTTCCCCTGCCCCCGGAAAGAGATACAACAGCGAGTTACAGCCATCTTTAAAACATGGTGGCGGCTCTGTCATGGTTGCAGCTGTGTTACTTTGCAACATTGTCATCTGTCTTAATTTTTCAGCCTGTCATTGATCCCAAACACACTGCCAGCGCAGGAAAAGCATACTGGGAGAGGGGGGAAAAAAACCCACAGGTGAATACAATCAATTATGGATTGGCCTCTCTAGAGGCCGGACCTCAACATTATGGGATCATCTTCACAGAAAACTGAGCAAAAGGCAGCCAACATCCATAGAAAAACTTTGAACATCTATAACAAAGACTAGAAAATTATCCTTAAAGACTACTTAAAGAAATTAAAGAAGGCTTGCTTCAGAGAATAAATGTGATCATACCAAATATTGCCTTTCAGGCTTGTTAGAATTCCCCAAACTCTGTACTCTAGACTTTAAGTTACTGATTATATGGAAAAAAAAAATTGTCCCCATGTGTGATTTATCATCATATACTATATAATTAGGTTAGATATAATTAGATGGTTAACATTTCATCGGGAATGCTGCTTCATGGAGAATGTTTTGCTTCACCCAAAAGCAGCATTATATGGGTTTTCTTTTTGGCATAAAAAGGAAATAGAAAATCTGCCGGTTATTAACTTTCATCTTAATGAAACCATTTGAGAATTACCGAGGGGAAATTTCCCGATTGTAGCGCCTCATAACTTATAAGCATATCAGTTGTTGGAAGCATCAGATAAATATAGCAGAGCAAAAGCTACAATACTGGAAGGTGGCAAATATTAACCACCTTTCTGTATCTCTATAATTTTGTATCTTGCTCGTACTGCTGGTCAGTGGCTCCCTGTTTGCAGCTGTGTTTTGAAAAGGAGTGGTTTGACACAGGCAGTGGGTGTTATTGAGAGGGCATTCACAGAAAGGAGAGGAAGGTGATTAGGTCAAGGGTCAAAGGGACGATGTGGTAAGGGGAAGGGCCTGATCAGTGTCTTCTAGGTTAGCCTCCACTATTCACCACACCTACATACCCCCAGAGAGAGAGGAGTCAGAGGAGCACATATTTACCATTAGGGAACAGCTGTGGGGGTGCCTGGGACTGGACACTCCTCTCCCCTGCATGCACGTACACACACGCATGCACACACACACATTGTTAAAAACACCACTTTAGTTCTATGTACATTTAAACCACAAAGGATTTGTGTCTTACACCAAGCAGTTCTCACTCCTGACTCGTCACATACTGACACTTTGTTAAGACCCATTAATGTCACATTTTAATGCACTGAGTGTCATTCTGTCATTTTTTAATACAGAGGGTAATTTAAAAGATTTCGATAGGTTCCTCACCTTCTTATGTCTGGTTTAGGCTACATCGTATCAACTGTATTATGGCCCAAACTGTACAGAAGATCATTTTATCCCGAAAAATGTGTCTTAAATCTCTATGACTGTTGAGTTATTTCTGTAATATGAGCACAGAAATCTACACCAGTCATTGAAAAACTAAATATAATGAAGCAAAAGAGGAATTAGGTTGGTGGTGTAGCAAGGTGGAACTGCCAAATGGTGTAACACCATAGACAAGCCAGTGTCATTAACATCACTTTTTTTTTTTTTTTTACATTCCTTCCCCCAAAATAGCAAGCTTGTGCCCTGCTCCCTAATGACATCACAAATGTTGTGGAAAAACTGCAAGCATGACTGATCACGGAACAGTGCCTAGTCTGTCGTGTCTCTCAGTCACACACAAAAAAAAACTATATTTTATGACTATAATTGCAAAATCTGATGAGTGGCCAGACAAAAACACTGTCTTGTCTGAAACTGTTCTGAAGTAGACGCCATTAAACTGCAGGCAAATGTGCTCTGTTGGCATTGTTACTGTTGCAGAATGAAAAACTGATGTAACCAAGAAGCAGAGATGCTTTTTGCAGACAGGAAAAGTTTGCCTTTGAACTTTTGGCAATTTTGCAAAACACTGTATTTTAACCTTTAACCACCAACCATCATCTTTTCCTAACCTTGGTTAATTAACCCTAACCTAAAGACCAGGTTTATTGCCCTATCATTGCCAAGAAGCTACAGGGGGAAAATAAATCAAATCAAATTATAACAAATTTATTTAAAAAAAATGGCCCATAGACTGTACATAAATGATGGATGTATCCAGACTGAAGTAATCCATTCTGCTTTGGAAGACTCCGCTTGGGCATTTCCGTCTCCATCACCATAAACTCATCAGGAAAAACTCTACTCAGGTCATAAATGAATTTTGACAAGGATGATGTTTATTTATTTGGACATTTCTGCAATCAAATGAGTCGCCCCCTGCTGGTGATTAGAAACAGTAGACTTATGGCACTTTGTCACTGGCTTCAATTTATGCCCTTTAAAATGTGACCAAAATGGGTCCAGAAAAATCATCATTACTTGACGAGTTGCCAGCAGCAGTGAGCTGGCTATGCAAAATGAGAACTAATTTGATGCTCTGCACCTTATTCCCAGCATCATGGTAACTCTGTTTCCCAATCCATTCTTACTGGAAAATAAATACTGTGTGAAGACAGCCTAACACCTTTAATGGGAAATGTGTTTGTTTCTTTCTTTCCTCTTTTACAGAGTGATGGGGGGAGGGGAACACCCTGAAGACATGGCCTTTACCACCATTCTCCTGCTGCACAGTTAATGGAGGGGATTGTTTTTACCTTGATAAAGATGGGCATATTTTATTAATGGCGTGGAACACAATCTTGTGTATTTGAAAGCAGACACAGTGGAAAAGTCAACTGAGAGCTGGCTGTTTTGGATTTTATTTTTTATTTTATTTATTCTTTAATTTTTTTTTAAACGTAGGTTATGAAAACCGTTACTGAATAAATGCTTTTCATTTTTCAGGTTTGACACACTGTTGCCTCAGCACACATTGAGCTTAGCCTGATAGTTGGCACAGCCACAAACGGCACAACTTGTTTCTGATCTCCGCAGCATGTCGGAAAAATGCTACAAGGCCACTTTTTCAGGTCATCCAGCTATCGCTGGGTAGTAGGAGGCTGAGGTATGTTCACATTATCCCATTTACCGAGTGACAGGTTGTGCTCACACGTTATGTATTTCCAGAAGGCTTCAGAACACTCACCAACTCATACAGAAACCAGTTCAGTGAAATGAATAACGAGAATTAATGAAAAGCATCATGGAGTAGGGAATAAGGTGGATTGCATGGATGATAAGGGACTACCTCTCTTGCATTAAACAAATCATTAATGTTCATTTATGCTGGAAGGTGATAATGACATTAGAGAATGACATTATGCTGTTGCAAAAGAAAACAGGCGCTCGCTGGTAACAAATGAACAAACAGATTAATCATTTCCAAATCCTGTCAACAAACTGATAATGAAAGTTCCTGCTCTGAATTAAAGGGTGACATTTCAAGGCAAAAGTGTTACCTTGCAACATGCACTCATGCAAATACATATTCCACACAGCGCAAAGAAAAGGCAGCGGGATCGTTTGTGTGTGAGATGAGGCTTTTGCTAGTTAGTATGAGCACTGTGAGCCTTGACAGACAGACAGCGAGTGGTGGTTAGTGCCGCAAGCTGAAAGTCAGGGACAGCCAGATTCATTTCTGCACTTTATAGGGTCTTTTATGGTCAGATCATTTCAGAATTAATGTTGTTAGGCTGTTAAGTCAAGTCTCTAAACACTGTCAGTGGCCTAGCCATATAATTTATGTGGTGCCAATAAAAATAATTTCAGAAAGCATTACTGTCCTTTTGTTTTCATCTCCTCTGTAATTTATGTCAAATTATGACTTTTAATTGACTGGCTTTTACTTCAACAAACTGCTCCAGCAAAACTTGCTCAGCGAATGCCATTTCTACAGTCGTCTGAGTGTATATTTAGCTTCAACTACAGGCACACATTTTAGTATGCAGTCCATGCACACTCACCCATGATATAGCTAGGGTGGAGGACTGGGTGCACATTGCCGAATAGAAAATGGCTGTTTGAGACTAAAATTGCAGGAAGATTTTTGACTCTTATCCCTGCAGGAATTATTTTAAATCACTCACGCACACCCCTGTAATTAAAGCAGGTATTCTCTGAATTGGTCACTCTGGAGTCCACAGCCCTTTTAAGGTGCCAGATGAAGAAGTAGATGTTAGATGCACAAGTCAAACTGTAACACTGTAAAGCATGCAGAGTTCACACCTAGAGCCATGCTTCCACCAATGTGTCCCAATCCCAACATGCAGCATCCAGAAACGGTAATTCTCAGCGCGCAGAGGACAGGGCACAGCGAGACACGTCTGAATACACCGCAGACCACCCGAAATGAGAGCAATGTGTTTATGTTATGGGCATGTGCCTGAATACTGCATGTGTTTACATGCATGTGATGCATGCATGCAGGATATGTACTGTATGTTTGTGTGGTTGTTTGTATAGCTTTCACTTTGTATTAGAAAATGCATCTCTCAACTCTCTTTGTGTGCGTGCGTGTGTCTTACGTAGTGCGGACAACTCTTCAGATGATTGAACTCCTGAGCATGTCTGCATCTGACTGCCATTTGTGGATGTTTATGATTTGCTGTGCTAACATCATGAATGCTTCCACATGATGGCCGCTCCTTTCCGATACCTGGACTTCACTTGATACAAAGACCGTGAAGAAAACGGGTTTTCTAGAACCGTTGTGAAAAATCTGACTTTAAGGAGCGTGTGTTAGTGTATGTGTGAGTGAGAGGGGATGTGTGCCACCCGTCAGCCTTCCTGATACAAACATTTTCAGCTAGAGCATCATCAGAGCTGAGAACAGAGGGATAAAGAACAAACACTTCCAAATAGAAAGGCATATGGTGCATTATTACAAAATGCATCACTAAGCACAGGGAGGGAGATTCATCACAAAAATGAATGAAAATGTGCAGAACTCGTTTGAAACACCCGGGAAAATAGACTAAAGAGTGAAGGTAAAGCATACTGAAAGAGCCCACCTGCCTAACAACAAAGCCACTGACAAGGCAAAAGCTGCTTTGCAATAATTTACTTTGCTGTTGCTTTTGGATGAAGTATGAGGAGACTAAATCAATCAATAGTGAGGCTAAACAGGCGTGTATTTTCACGTTGTGCTGTTTCTATGGATACCCTCTACTGTCTATAAATCATTTACTATTGCTGAATGCGTTGGCTGAAAAGGTATTATCGCTGCATGTCATGCAGACATGTAAAAACACAATAAACCCAGTAGGCCCTTTTTTCTGACTTTAAGAACAATGATGTTAAAAACAATACAATATTGTAATATTAATTTAGAATTTAAATTGATCCACTGGCTCAAAGACAGATTTTTTGCTTTTATACACTGAAATAAAAGTTCAAAAGCAGAGCTGTATTTATTGCGTTTTGTTTTCACTGGAGGGATAAAGTTATTGTATTATTCAATTTATTTATGAATCTTTCATTGTCTTAGAAACCTCACAGAGTTACTTATAGTGCATAGCAGCAGTGCCTCATTGAATGCCTTCCAACCTTCTTGTCACTCACTCTCTCGCCTGTGGTTCACGATGCAGAGTGTTTGTTTTATTGAGGTTTTATTCTCTATTATGGAGTTTGTCAAAAGAAGCGCCCCTGCGCCCTCTCTCCACCACTGTAACTCCAGACTCTGCGGGGGGAAATCAGAGATTTTAACTGGCTGACTGCTTCCTAATCTGGCAAACCAAATGTAAATTTCATTCTGCCTTGAATAAGACTGGTAAAGACGTATAATTTCGTTGCGGAGAACTTTGTGGCATCCTCTTGGCCTAGGACAGCACAGCAGTAATGACAGGTTGGCTGACCAGACCTTGACACAGGTCTGGCTCTCATCAGGGCTGCGGTATTAAAGGAGATCCAGAAACACTGAAATGATCAGCCACTACCCAAACCAGGCTCTCAAACTTAGCAGCCACCGAAACCGAGCAATCGCCTCGCCAGTCTGCTCTGCAGGCGAACCTAAACATGTTTTTCTTCATAGGAATACGTCTCATCCAAATTACTTAGGCTCCAGTTACAAAAATTTGTCCTAAATGGGTTTGTAGTGTAAACAGAAACTATTAATGACACTCTGGTTAAATAGGCGGATAAAATAAAAGGTCTCTCTGCAGCAGCAGTCAGTCTCAGATTTACACCTGAACAAGTTTTTAATGTTCCATGGTTGCTGATGAAAAATCTGTGCATTTCTGCATGGCTAGGCTAGATACATGTTTACATAGACCTGCGCTTCGACTCTTCTGCAACTCACAGCTCCCATCTGATTTAAAACTGCCCTTCACAACAGCTCAATATGCCTGAGTAGCTGAATGATTTTTACTCAACATAAGTCAACTGAGGCAAACACTGATAAATGCCAGTGGAAGGTTAGGTCAGGCGTTTGAGTTAATCCCCAATGGGAAGCAGTGGAGGAAATGACCCAAGGGCTAATAGAAGGTGTGCGTCTGACATGGCTGAGAAAAAAAGAGGAAAAGGCACAGTGTCCAGTAAAAAGGAAGAGGAGAAGCCAAGGCAGATGCAGGGGCTGAGAGGTTACTGGAGCAGCAGTAGGAGAGGGAAAAGCACAGTGGGTGGTAGCCTTTTGTCCTTGCATGTCACAGATCAAGAGAAAAGGCTCAGGGATACAGTTATTTTAACGAGGCCTGTTTCTCAACTTGCATTTTATCACATAAAACTCATTTCAAACGTTAATTAAATTTGCTGTGGGAAATTGGGTGCCAAGCTAATCATTCGTAATTTTACATTTTCTCATTCAAAAGCTATTATTTCTTCCCCTTGGTAGCTGCATTGGGGTGAGATGACTCACCTACACAAGTCTTTCCATCGCTGTGCAGGACAAACTTCATGTGGCAAGAACACTTGGGGCCCTGGTCAGTCTCCTCACAGATGTGCTGGCAACCCCCATTGCCGTAGTTGCACGTCACTGGGAAAGGACACGTAGTTAACACAAATGGTACTTTGAGGATTACGCACAGTCTAAGTTATTCATTTGAAAGTCAGTGTGGAGAGGAGAAAGGAAACAGAGGGGGAGAGATGGTATGACACGAAAACAAAATATGCACATTTAGATGGGACAATCTAACACGCACTCTTTCTCTGGGCCATATGCTCTGTGACGTAAACACTGCAGGCTCAGTTTAGCCCTCTTTAAAATGTGCACAGAGTAATGTTTCCAATTGAGTTTCTCGAGGTGAGCTGAAAACTGAAATTATTACAGAGGCGAGAATGGCGCCTGGAGTTACCATGATTATCGTTTAACCTCAGAAATTGTACAATAAGACGCTAACAGCGCAATAAGAGCTCTGAAAACGAATGCGACCTCTAGACATCCAACAGCATCGTCTTTGTTTATTCAATGCTATTTACACCTGGACTTAGATTAAGGTCAAAATCTGTGCAGCATAATACTAGGTAGAGCGTGTATTGATTTCCATATTCCCCACCTCAGGTTCTGAATCCATGTTAATTAAATAAACTCCTCCTCTTGGTTAATTAATTTATATCTACCACTTAATCTTTTTATCCTCCTGACTACACTGAAGGTTGGAGTTGGAGACACTCAACAAGCAAGCAGCTGAGCTTTAATCCTTTTCATTCATTCTACAAAATATGCAAAAGCTTTAAAGTCATTAAAACACTATACACGTAATGACATTTCATAAGTACTAAGTAAAATTTCTCGTCCAAGTTTCTGTGTTCAGGCGAGGGGAGCGTTAAGTTTGGCACTTTTAACACACCTGTGATGACAGAGTGAAAAAGAGCACGAGCGAGCCTAGGCTTCTACCGCCATCCTGTCTGCACCCTACCATCCCTGCGCCTTTTGCCCTTTTCCTGGGCTGTCACAGAAAAACTATAGAATAACACTTCTCCAATCCTTATCCAAACACAGACAAATCCCCCATCAGCCCTGGCCCCAGCTCTGACAGGATGATCTCGGTTGCACAGCAACAGGAAGTGTGCACTGTCCGTCAGAGCAGTCCCCTTCGAGTAACCTCCACATGCTTGCCCCGGTTGTGTAAATGATTGCTACTCATCTGATAAACATGTTTTTCTTTACAAGGACTATTCCGAAGATTAGTCACGGCTTGGTAATGCAACATAAATGTCAGTTGCCAACTTTAAATGTGATGGAAGGCATTTGTGGAATGAGTGCAATTATCCATAATCGGCTAGTTTCCAACCCCAATCACCTTTTCATGAGGAACCTATAAACCATCCTTCTGACATGTTTCCCTGTGTGTGTGTGTGTGTGTGTCTGTCTTTAATAGAGGGAGTAAGTAAAAGTGCTTAGGGTTGAGACGACTTACGCTTGCAGTCCTTCATGTTACGTGTGAGCTGGAATCCCGGTCGACACTCGCAGGAGATGCCACCCTTCTGCGTTTCCCTGCAGATGTGTGCACACCCATGATTCTTGTCCATACAGGTGGGTCCCTCGTTTTTTGTGCCATCTGGTTGCACTACGAAGGAATTTGTAGACAGAGTTTTAATCGCAACTGCCCAACACACAATTTTTCTAAAGCCAGAGATCACTGACTAAACTAAGAATTTGACTTTTAATTTGAAAACACAGAAGACATAAGTGGGGTGGAAAAGCCTTGCTCAGATGCCTTGCACACATTCTACCCTTCAGTGCCTCATATGCCTACTGGTGGTGACTGATATGCCCAGTTACCCCTTTACAAAGATTCAGGCCCTTGTTGGAACATGCAGGCTATAAAAAGGAGGCTGCCTGCAGAAAGGATAAAACTCCCAGCAGGAGCTGATCCCGTAGACCTGTAATTTTAATTGAGGTAATCCCCCATAAAGAAAAGAACACAATGAAAAACCCTTCTTGGTTAAATTCTCCCTGTTGAGACTGAGATCAAAAGGGATTGCGCTAAAGGAGGGGTGTCAGTGCACATTTTCATGAGTCATCAAGGTTGAAGCACTTCAGTAAGAGCACGACAAAACCTCTCATACAACACAAAATAAAAGACACTGAAAAAAGGCCTTTCATCATTTAAAGCTTTACTTAACATGACACACAATGATGCGTCATTTCAGTGCGATGTATAAATGCTTGATGAACGGGCACAACAGACACCCAGCATACATTTCCATCCCTCGTGTCATAAATTATAACACAAATGGTGCAGTGCTCTCTGCATAAAGCTGACATCTTTGCAGAATACGACTGATATTCAACTTATCCGTTGTGAAACCTTTCCTCCACTACAGATGCAGTGACAAACCTCAGCTCTCAGGCTCATTAAAAACCAAACAGATCTCCATCCCTTTCCTTTCCTTTCCTTTTCCTTTCCTTTCCTTTCCTGGGGTACAGGGAGGCAGTGAGCAAAAGACATCTCCATTAATGTCTCATTAAATCTGCTGTCACGCTGAAGGGTGTTTGGAGGTCTAACTTTTTTAATTAGCCAACTTTTTGCTATATATTGATGCATTTGCATATGTGCATGTAAGTGTCAACAGCTAGTAAAGAACATATAACCTTGTGCACTCTTCCTGAACACTGTAAATGTAGTGGCTCAGTTGTCTTGCCAGCTATATGCTGTCATATAGTAAACTCCTTGTTCCTGCCTCAGGGATTATAAAGAGAAGGCAATCTCAGTTTGACAGAACAAGTTTTTACATTATTCTGTCCCTAACTACCCATTTGTCTGCCACAATAACCTCCTCTGATTATGCCCTTTTGTTTTCCAGATGTTTTGCCAAAAAGAAGTACCCTCTTATTTTATACATTTCCACTCATGGCTGTTGTCAGGAATCCATTCCGAGTCTCTCTTTGCTTCAAGGAGCTGACAACGTGAATGTGATAGACAATTCTGACCCCCTTGTTAAATACTGTCCATCACTTTAAGTCTGTCAACAAGTGTCACAAGGTCATGCAATCCTCTCAGACTTTCCTGTCTGAGCTGTTGATGTTCTGGCAGACAGGGTGAACTATCAGACACCAACTGCAACAACAGCTTTCACGGGAGCACAAAGACTCGGCGCTGAACAAACACTGAGCCAAAAGGAAAAAGGGCACGGCTGAGCGAAGTGAACATGAATGAGCATCAATAGAGCAGCTGCTTTAAAGCACTGCAAATTTCCCCGTGAGTCATGTGGATATTTAAGTAGGATATGGAATTCAATGGTCCCCTTTCTTGACTGCGTCTATCTGAGGCCAGAGCAAGAAACATACCGCTCTGAACTTAACAAAGGATTGAATTTCCAGCTACTCCCAAATGGACCAAAGATTATTTACTAAGGTTGTATTATGCATCCCAAAGCTCACTTCACTCTCCCTTCATTTTTATGCAGCCCCTCTACCCCAATGCTACAGACCCATCCATCAATAACATGTCAGGTTGGGGCCAGAACCTAGGCCTTCGACTCTCTGAGGACCAATAAAAGGCAAAGTGTTGACACAATGGCCCTTTTCTCCAGGCTAGTCTCACCTATCATCCACCATGTGCACTTTCTTCTAACTTGCTGCCAAAAGCCTCCAGTTTTTATCATTACTAAATGATGGGAAGCAGAAAGAAAAACATGCTTTTATATAGAGTTGGACAGGAAAGCGAAGAAGAGAAATAATACGACTTAAAAAAAAAAAAAAAAAGGAAACACACATGCCATCATCCACTAACACAATGTGCTGAGCCATAAAACATAACTCTATATGTAGAAAGCAATAAAAACTATCACAGGACACTTTATAGGCAGAAAACTGGACAGGAAATAGAGTCTAAAGTATTGGAACAGAGCAGGAGACACTCAAGATGTGATGGGTTTTCACCCAAGCTCAAACAGGATAGGCATTTTCAAAAAGGAAATATTTCAGGATAGGCATTTTCTTCCCTTTGTACTAGAAAAGAAAACACAGAAATTAAAGAACCCTAGTTTTTTCTATTACAACAATTTGTGACCTCTATACCAAACGTTTAGTTCATTACTAGAAGTAACGCATTAAGAGCAACAGCAGATGTTGAAGGGATAGCGAGGGATTTGGAGGAAACATACTCTCTATAAAAAGAAGGCATATCCAACATCTAATTATTATAACTACTAATTCATGTCTTTGGACGGTGGGAGGAAGCCGGAGTACCAGGAGGGAACCCACGCAAACACGAGGAGAACATGCAAACTCCACACAGAAAGACCCCGGCCTGATGGTGGAATTGAACTCAGGACCTTCTTGCTGTGCGGCAACAGTGCTAACCACCGTGCCACCGTTGCCACAAGGTTGCTTGTGTACAAAGAGAGCCTTTTTCCCCCCCTAGTCAAGCCCTGTGACATCCCCTTTTTTCTGAACATGTGAACTTATTCTGATCTATGATTAGCATAATAATAATAATAATAATATGTCGGATCATATTCAGGGGTGGGATAGCTCTAAAACAATCACTGAATGCACATGTGTAAACATAGCTTTAGAAGATATATAATAATATGGTATTATAATCTACCTGGAGCTGTCAGTTGTTCATGTCTGGTGAAAGCTGCCATGCTTAAAAAATTGTTTAACTGGAATTCAATCAAAATTCTGAGGTTTATTTTATTCATATGAGTGAGCTACAATCAAAGTTAAGAAAATACATAAATATATATATATATATTAAGGCTCTAACCATGGCTATAAAAGAAGTATATATTGACTATTGCACAGTTTTATAGAACCATTACAGCTCTAATCCCAGTCCTAAGCTCATCACTCATTCCAAGAAACCGATAAAGAAATCAGTTTATAGTGCCTTTAAGAGTATGGCAACAGCATAGACACACATCAAGAGATCACTTATTTAGTAGTGCTTCCCATGCAATGAGATCATGCTTAACCTCCTAGGACCTGGCATTGACATATGTGGACATCACATTTTGGGATGTCTACACCAAAATAATACATTTTGCTCTACAAGGGCCTGATATCCAGATATGAGGACATTATTTAAAAATTTAAAATGAATGTCCTCATATGTGGATCTCATTTCTCTCAGAAACAAAAATCAGGTTAAAAAAAAAAATGTTTTTACATTCATCAGGTCCCAACATGCCCAAATATCAAAGAGAAATTAAAAATGCATGCCATGGAAGAGTTCAGGTCTTAGGAGGTTAATTGCCAGTATTCTTACACTAAAGTAAATGAACAGAAACCGCATGATCCTCCAGGATAAAGTCTCACTCGGTTTGTGTGTTTGTCAATAAGAGGAACTTCAGCTTAATATGTGAGATCAGCCACAGTGCCTGCAGGACACAGCTTTAGGTGCAGGTCACATCCAAAAGATACCTTTCTGAAAACCATCAGTTCAGGACAATGAGTAGTGAAGGTACCTAAGGATTTACTGATGATAGAAACTCCACTGGATAGGTCAGTCTAAATGGATAGCTGTGTGGAGAGACTGACTGGCACTCAAATCATTTTCTAAGCCTTGGGCTTGCTGGCTTAGACAGTGCAGTTAACTCCACAGCTTGCGAGCAAATGAACAAGCTATTTCTGCTGCCCTCTTATAACCCAGACCGGCTCTTTAATAAATTGCAAAAATGGACTTATGTACCATTTTTTAAAAACATCTCTATCTTGCCAGAAACAATTTTACTGGACTGTATGTTACACAACGGAGCTAGGGACTCTGTAGGAGCCTGCAGCTCCTTTGAGATAAAACCGGCCTATGAAGAAAATAACCATAAACTATTGACAGCAGGATATTATGAGTTTTAACACAACATGAGAAACTAAGCCAAAAAAAGAAGAAGAAAAAAATAACACTTAACAAATCCAACTAAAGTGCCAACTTCTATGAACTTCAAACAAAAGATTGAAGGAGGCCGCAAGTTCTTCACCACAGCGCTGCAAACCCTCTTAAACCTGAGAACCATGTAGTAGGGAGACTGAAACAATGGAGATGAAGTAGTGGAAAGCATGCCAAGGGTTTATGGTCTGCTCTTAGTGCCCCAGGGCAGTGAAAATAGGGCTCGTGGTCCGTGCTGAGCTGCTGTCATACATATCAGAGGGGAGTCGGTCCCCCTCTTTTGGGGAGAACGTTAAGCAACAAGCTAGCGTCGGGTGGATACAAACTGAAAAGAAGGGGCCTAGCGATGGAGCCACCACACTATTAAAGCAGCATTCCTTCCTCTTAGATAATGGGCCCTTAAAAGTTTTAATAGGAGGATAAAAATGTCAGCGCATGGAAAGGAGAATGGGAAAAGAGTCGGACTGGGTTGGGCTGAGCCGCAACGCAGATGGTCAGACAGAGCAACAGGCCAGTGAGCCGGTCAAGGAAGTAACTCTTCCCCACTGACTCTAAGAGCAGCGAGTCCATCCAAGTGCTACTGTTTGGGTTTTCTGATTTTCAGCAGCTCTCAGAGGCCTTGTTGAGGCTTCTTATTTCACTCCCTTTTTTCCAGAAAGGAGCCACTAAAGGCATAAACAAGCAGAAAATGGAAAAAGATAGCAGACATCTGGACTGATATACCTGACTGCTTGAGTGCTTGTTGTACATCTTAATATATTGTGTTTCTAGAGTATAACAAAGCGTGGAGAGCTACCATGATGAAAAACAAAAAATAAGAGGAGAAACATAACCTAAAACAGTTACATTTATAGACTTTAGAAGACTAAAATAGACGAGAATGTGCTAGATATGATTAAAGCTCTTGAGAATCTTGATTTCTACTGTAGAAAAAACATATTGAGGAAACCATGTGTGCGTGCGAGCCTGTAAGCGTACGTCTATTAAGGTATGTGGATGCATTGACACACAGGTGTATTTGCATAATGTATGCATGTGGCACACACATTTGAGAGTGTCGGCCCATCTGTGTCACACACAGTTGTGCAGCACCTGCTGTGGATGTGCCACTCTCCCCTTCACTCCTCCCCCATTCTATCAAGGTCACCTCACTGTGCAGTCCCAAAGGAGCCAGGCGCCCTCCCAGCAGAACAGACAACACAGCAGAGCACATCCAGGCTGCAGGCTTTCTTCAATACGGAGATACAAAAGGCATGAGATACAGTATGTATTACAAAGCCTAATTCTCTCCAAAATCAAAGCAAGAGGCAACTGCAGAAGGCATCCGTCTCTGCAGAGCCTAGTCTGGCCCTCTGGTTAAGCCCATGATAGCCAAATGTTAGTGGAAAAACCCCACTGGCACTCTGGCAGTCCGCACCAGCGAGCTGGGCTGGCCAGCTTAGAGATGGCCTTCAACAAACCCACGAGGAAAAAGGATGCCCGTCTCAAATGAGGTTCAGAGAATTCGGTGGCAAGGCAGCCAACATTTGCTGAAGTTCAAGCCACTGATGTATATTTGTTAAAGGGTGGGGATGGAAGGGAGGAAGGGCATGGGTCCTGTGAAAGTCTGGACAAATAGCTAAGATGTGGGAAGATAATATAGGAAAGAGGCAGAGGAAGAGAAAGGAACGAACAGTGAAGGAACAGAAAGAAAGACACACACACACAAAAGTGTCCGTATGTCTTTATCTGTGCAGCTCGAAGTCTCTGCTCTACTTCCCTAGAATAGGAAAAGAGCCTGGTTATACGGTTGGGCTGCAGAGCAATGAAGCAGCGACTTTTGCACTTGTAAAAACAGTTCTGCGGCCAATGCACAGACAGGCGGGCAGACCCACTGAGATCCACGAGAGCAATCATGAAAGAACCGTGTCGGCTTCTGCACAATGGGACAACCACTGTTACATAAACATATATTAAAAGCATACAAACTTTCTTTTTACAAAAACAAATGGATGCATAAAGAATTTCTCTTTGCAATCTTAAATAAGAAGCATCGCATCACAGAAACAATGGAAACTGGCCCTTTATCAGCGCATTACTTCATGAAATTAAAATGTGAAACAGCCTGATAAATGGATATTACAGTTGAGGAACTTGGGTTATTTTATCCATTTATGTAAACACAAAAGCAATAAAACAGGGTTCAAGGACTCTGTGCCTCGTTTTAAACTGGAGGAACACTAGCTGAGAATATAATATAAATATTACGAACGTCAGCTAATTTATCAGAAAACTCCTTATTGCGTTGCAGTTTTAGCCTGCCCATAAGTGCTTCTAAAGTCAACATGCCACAATCTGCATCTAAATGTTAAAAAAGGACACGCCAGGATGTGCCTCTATCGGAATAAAACTGGGAATTATTAACCTGCCTTCCTGTGCATGCAAGTCTGTATGTGTGTGTGACGATTATTGTGTAACTATTTGAATCCGAGAAAGAAAACGTGAGAGAGAGAGATTAGCTGCGCAAAGGGAAAAAGCCAAACCGGGAAGCTAATGGAAGCTGTAAACATAGGAAGAGGTTTCCACTGGCAAAGTAAACATTTCATGGACAGAAAAGCTCTACTGTAGACAAAAAAACATCACCAATCAGGTGACTGTGAGATACATTTTTAGAAGAAATTGCTCAGTTATTCTTTCTAATATGATATAAGAAAATGTCAATTTGATAATCATGTTGGAACATGAAATGAATGGAATGTGTAAACGTGGCCCATATATATATATATTTTTTTAAATGATCACTTTTCCATTACAAGATAATTTTTGGATGATACATTTTCTTCTTGAGTGCAAACTCTGCTTGGAGGTAATGCATGTTCATCTGTTTCTGATTGAGGACTTTGAAGACTTAAGTGCAACAGTCTATTACAGTCTCCTTCAGCAGTGAAAGGTGACAGTAAAGCCTCGGGGCTCGTGTAATCAAATTTTTCGGCGCAATGAGCTTTAGACACTCTGGAACCTAATCATCAGACTACTGAGAACTTTCAAACTCCATGTTACCGCTCTGCAGCTTTCATGGCATAGTCAACCACATTTATATCATCACACTGATTGGCAGTGACAAGACGTTGGATTCAGAAGGCTCATTTTCTCTTTCAAAGTTACATCACCCTGCTAACTTGTGTCGGTTCAACTTGCTTCTTGAGCCGCACCGTTTCTAAATCATTTCCTACCAGTGGATGAGTCAACTTTCAAATCCCGTGTATCCTGTTTTTTGTATTCAGAACTAAAGATAAATATACTGAATACTCAAAGCACTATACATGACTTGCATAACCAACCATCAGTGTGCACTTAAGGTAATTGCCATACCGGATATTCAGAAATGTATGAGGCTGAAATTATGGATGTGTGGGTTGACTGAGACTGAAATTCCTGAATTCCAATGTGCTGGATCCCATCTCACGCACATACGTCCCTGTCATCCTCCCATATAAAAGAGATAATAAATCAAACGCAGAGCAGTGGAGCCCTCTTGACCTAAATGGCATTCCTATCAACCACTAAGCACCTTGGCTGGCCTTTGAAAAGCTTTATTTCTTGACTGGAAGAAATGTTTGGGGAGAATAAATGAACTGTTACAGCTAGACGATGGAGCCTTCACTTGGTCATAGTTATTCCTGCTGAGGGGGCAGGGGAAGGTCTAATAAGAGACAGGCCAGCAGCAGCCTTGTCATTAGCTGAGAGGCTGGCAGACCCCTGCTGCCTAATTGGCACAGGCTCACTGCTAACAAGGGCTCGCTACCAGCAGGGGAAACAGACCGGTAGCAAAAGGCACTGCAGTGTCCAGGTCTGTGCTGTCCTTGGAAAAACTGGTAGAAGTTACCCAGGGAACACCTGACCCATTAATGGAAGAAATGGAAAGCTGATGTCTTTTTAATGAGAACAATAAAGCTCATGAGCAAACTGCACCCCAGGCTTTGCTCTTTAAGAGAAGGGCTGGCTGAATGGATGGAGGGTTGCATTTAAACTGGCTTGGCTGGGTGATTAAATCAGCTTTCATTTTCTCAATCATTTTTTTTCCCCCTGAGCAACGTGTGTAATTTTTCTGTAAACGAGCACGGTGAAATTTGCTGAAATTCTGTGGGGTTCTTGTTCTGTAACGAGGCAAAGTCACTTCCTCACCAATTGCATTTTCATACAGACACATACTGTTGTAATAAGAGCAGTAATAATAAGCAGATGAGTAGCTGCTCTGTCTCTTTGTCTTCCAAAAGTAATGAAACAATGACTAGGCGTCTATCTGATCACTATCGGAAGTTTGTAGATTTATGGCAGCTTTAATCTCTAGATCCAAACGGGTCTCATCTGTAAGCAATAAAGAAGATATTAATATTAAAAGGGGAAATCGACAGAAACGAGGTGCATTTACAAAAGAAAGAAAGAATAGACACAAAAGAAAAGAGAGTTGGGCAAGAACGGACTTGCTCACACGTCTGTTTCTGCATCTATATAGTAGTAGGCCTTTGAAACACATGATCCGGCTTTTCACCTCACTCAAAAAACACTACGTTTATGAAATGTAAACACTGACAGTTCACTAGGCCAGACTAAGCTCATAAACCAGACTTCCAAGATCCTCATTTCACCATCCGGGGAAATTAGGAACAGCACAATCTAATGACTCCCAGCAAAGGCAGGCGTCTCACAAGAGACAGAACAGGGACGAGGAGGTCACCGACCCTGCTGGACGTGTTGTCTACACCTTCTGGATAAAAGGTGCTGTTGCAAACCCTAGGAAACGAGAGAAAAGATCCAACGCAAACCCAGCCCAGTTTGGCAGAACTAAGGAATCTCTCAGACAGCTGGATAAATACCCCTGGAATACAGGTATGCGTTTTGTGTAACTACATGCAGCCGAATTGTGCGTCACCCTTTACAGGGGCAGGGTGCTCAACACAGATTATATTCAAGTTGAGTTAGTTCTCTACTTTGGTAGCACACCCAAGCTTACAGTATCCAAACCAGCTGTTGGGCTGACAGCTAAATCAATGTGTGAGCACTCCCTGTGTTAATCTATCCAAAGATAAAGTCTGGAGGTCAAAAAAACACTCACTGCTGTGAGTTTTACTATAACTGCACAGAGTCGGTTAGCATTTGGATTACTTTGTTTGATACAGAGCTATGGTGTTATAAATGTATGTATGTCCGCAGTGCCCCTGAGTTTGGTAACTAAGCCTCAGAGCTGGTTGGCTCATCTTCTTCTGTCATGTCTCCATCCCACAGGAATGAAAGCTCTATAAACAAGAGGTGTGTCAGCCCCAGGCTATACCTTTAATTGTTTTCTGTGCTCACAGTCCCCCCGCAAGCCACTCATGCCACAGATACCTTAAAAAGCTGCGAAGCACTAGATTGGCTCAATTTGAAAGGGCGTGTAAAAAGCAAAAAGTGATTTATCCCTTCTTCTTCTTCCCCCTTCAGACTTTGACTTACCCTTTTTCACTGAGACCTGTCAGGACTGATTCCTTTCTCATGATTAAAAATGCCTCAAATTCACCATCATCGTGTGTCACAAAGAGGCTTAACAACATCCTAAAATATCTTTAAATTTGCATTTAACATGAGGTGTCACCACATATGGTAATATACAACGTTTCACTGTTGAACAACATGTTTGTGCGTGTGCGTGTGTGTAACCTTTTGGCCTTTGGATACAGGTATGCTGGTTGTCACTCAGGAGAAAGCCCTCTCTGCAGCGGCACTCATAGCTGCCCATCATGTTGACGCATATCTGCTGACATCCGCCGTTGCCTTCAGAGCACTCATCCACATCTGCCCGGAGACACAAAGCAAAATTAACAAGAGTGCTTCAAGACAGACCAAAAATTACACTGATTAACGATTGTCTCAAGTCATCTGGGAAATCATTACCCATTTAATAAACAAACTCGAACATGGATGATATGTATGTGAACAACTATTATCCATTTAAGAGTATAACTTTGCAAATGAAAGGTTTCTAAACAAATATTACAGAAATTTCAGATTTTAACTGTAGTTTTTACTGAAGAAGAGTCTACAGCCATGCGCCTCATCTGTCCCACATTTGCATTTATCTCCAGGGGTTGAAGTAATACTGTCACCCTGTAACTAGCTCTGGTTTATCATAATAGTCATTCAGTGGAAAACGGTTCACAAATATAGCTTTAGTAATTATCCAACTAGTGTCTCTTGCCATACTTGAAGCTCTCTTTCTGTGGCTGTAACTGAACCACAGAATTGCTTTTAGTAAATTGTCAAAAGTAACAATGTAAGAATGGTGATAGTTAGCATTTTATATCTACCATGTTCCCTGCCTTTGTTTACTGCGTTAGAATAAAAGTTTGTAGGTATGTGGTAATCAAAGTATTAGACAAATCTCAATTTTCACCAGATGATAAGGGCGAGGAGGACAAAAATCACAAGCAAAACATTTAATTCACCTCAAAAATCATATGTAGAGAAAGAAAAAGGTTAAGCAATACATTGAGATATACTGGGATCGTGAAGATTGTACCAGTTTTAATGATCTCTACAGATGCAGCACTAGCAGGGCTTAAACAATATATCATATTTTATTTAAGAATTAATTTAAAAATATATAATTTTTAATTAAAACATCGTCATCCTCTCAAAAAACCTGAGGTTATCATTTAAGTGCAAATGTCATACAAGAGTTTGTCTTAAGCTGAGGAGTTTGAATCTGTCATAATGGTTATCTGACATGGCACCACAGCAGACTTGCACTAAAAACCTCCAACTGTGCGGCACTAAGCCGTAAAAATGCACATGCAGCACAATCCCTTGGCAACTGGGAAACCTGATCCACCTGGGCCAGAGTACCTGCTGATGACGAGTGTCTGTCAGCCCCGTGACGGGAGGAATGCAGAGAAAGGGAGGCATGAGGTGGGGGGAGGATGGTGAGGAAAAGAAGAGATGGAAAGAGTAGAGAGCAGGGGTTTTTTTTGGTTTTTTTTTTTTGCTTTGGGGGAGGTGAGGAGGAGCTGCACCACAAGGGTATATGAAAGCAAAGCATTTACAAAGGTGTCAGTTTCCCTTTCTTTTCACAAAAAGAAAGGGAAACTGACCACAAGCAGGAGTTACTGACTTTATTTTCATTGGTAATAAATTGTACTCTTCCAGCTGTTCTTTCTGAATATACAACTCCCATCCAGGCTCATTGTTCTTCTTGACAAAAGAAACAAATGAAAAGTGACACAAATGAAATGACGGAGCTTGTGTCTCATGTTTGCTGCTTATTTTTGCCTGGAGTGCAGCAGAGCTTTGCTCCTGTTGCCCTCTGTGTGTCTGAGGTGTAGTTGTAGAGATGACACTCCATATTCTTCCTTTCCCTCTGAGATTTGGGGTCCTGGTCCCTTTCTACTGACCACGCTGGAACCTTATCCATTCCTCTGCTCAATCCATTAAAAATCTGCTGTATATACAAGCCTTTTTTTTTTAATAAACCATCATGCGAAACTAATTTACTGTCTATTTGTCCAGTCTGAGAAGGCCTCTGGATTAAGTTTCCTTTCTGGGGAATTCTCAGTACGGGAAGAGCTAGAAATTAAACTTACTTTTCTTTTTTCTTCTATTTCCACTCACAGACTTGGATTCACTGGTGTACAAAAACACAAAGTGGCACCTGACTAGATGGAAACTTCTGGGGTTTATAAGTAGGTCAGTGGCAGGTAGCACTTATAAACCTCGTTAGCTTGCCAAGTGTGCTGTCCTGTCCTCACATTCCATGAGCAAAAATGTCTCTTTCCGCTAAAACAAAAAAACAAAACAAAACAAAACAAAAAAAACCCAAATGTGTCACATCAGTTAAGACTGATGGTAAAAACATTACTCTGCAACCAGGTGAAGCATCGTTATCTGAAAAACAAACTTTACAGGAAAGTTCACATTTAGGCTTAAACTCAAGAGTAAAAGACGGAGAATTTATGAAAAGCTTGGCGAGGCTTTCATTCAACTGTGTGGCTGTTTGGTGTTGACCTCGTGGTCTCATCTCTTCATCATGAAAGTGGCAGCGACAGAGGGAAGACCTTTGAGCTGACGAAAGCAGCCGGCAACCTACAGCTGCGCCTTTGCAGATAAACTGTTAGCACGTAGCGAAAAAAAAACTTTCACAACTCACAGAGAAATTTGTCCAAACATATGCAAAAATCTCTTTTTCTGTTTCTTTCCCTTTCCTCTCTTCCTTCAACACACACACCTACCAAAAATTCAGACATATAAAGGCTACATAAATACAACAGTCCTGGATGCATGAGCAAAATGCCCATGAGATATGCAACCAGTCTCCGAGGACCTGTGGGAATTCTCCTTCCATACCATCAGCGCATCAATGAAGGTTTAATTTCCTGATTCCTTCATCCTTCCAAATGAGGCGTCGTCTGTCAGTAGATCTCTCCTATTTAAATAGCTCCCATAATTGCCTGTGTTGTGTGCTGGGCAAGGCTGGCGTCCAAAGCAAATATTTCCAAGCGGAAAGAGGTTCTGGCATGGCCAGGCGAAGTGCTCATGTTATTTGGACTTAAAACATTTTTTAAAAATTCTCTAGAGAGGGCAGGAAAAAAAAAGTCTTAATCAAGTTAAAAGGGCTGCCTTCCTTCTGAAAAATGAGACATGTCTCCGCTCCATCCCTCCTTTCCTTTAGGAGACGAAGGAGAAAGGAGGGCTCAAACTGAGAGAGATTAAGAGATTGGTTGTGTTTGCGGAGGCCATGTCCGTTGGTTTCTCAGATAGCTCTGCCTGTATATATAACATTTGGCCTTGCACAGAGCTTTAAAGTCGTGTAAACATGTTGGCTGCTTTACAGAAACCCCCGAACCCCCTTTTTTGAAGAAATACGTTTTTCCTTCTCCGTTTTGTAAAGGTTCAGTGTCTTTCGGAACATTATTGCTGACAAAGACTTTTTTTTTTTTATTCCAGCGAGGAGTGTGGGAAAAAAATGCTATCTGTGAGGCTGTCCATGTATCCATCCCAGTCCTTGGCCTCTATCTGAATCAAACAGAGCTGGCTCTGTAGTCTAGGAAGACCAGAGACAAGGAGATGAATGGAGAGACATTGGCCTCTTTGCACAATTCATTCACAGGAGTCGAGTTGGCTTGCGCTCTTTTAATAAGGCAGCAAAACGGGGCCCTGTGCAGCGATGGGCAGCAACAGCTGGTGGGCTACGGGAGCAGACTTTGCTGCTCTCATAGATGAGCAAAGAAATCAGCTTGGCTTGACTGAGCATCAGTGGGGAAGGAGTGGCACATCCACAGCCAGCTTCAATTAAAACAAGATCCCTTCTCATTTCAAACAGGATTACAGGATTTCCTATTTTTCTATGTTGCTTCTGGACTTCAGTGGCACAGCGCATTCATAAACCCACTTGACTTAGCAGTGACCATGACGCCAGTATTGAACATAGTCTGAGAGGACAAACTAAAGGCGCAGATGCTGAAGCTGCACACATTCAGCAGTACTCCGGCACCTGTCAGCTGAGTTTTTCTAAATTGATATAATGCAGGAAGTCCTGATCTTTCATCTGCAGAGCACACAATCTCTTAAATCACCAGAAATGTGTCTGACCATGACAGGGTGGAAGCCTTAAACGCTTATAGCGCTGAGCAATTTATTAGTTCCAGCTCTTCCTGTCCTCCCGACGCACTGTTTCAATACAGCTAACTGATTCACATCTGCTGAGCAAACATGAATTAATTCTGTTAACTATAGCATTTCATTCTTAAATCAGCAGCAAGGTTTGATTGTTTATGCCATTACATAAACAACGCTAATAAAGCAATGATTAAATTCAGAAACTTTTTGACTTCATCCGTCTCCCAGGTAACCATTGTTGCAAACAAAGCACAGAGTTAGATTTCAGATCCAATCACCCGCCGAGCTATTTCTTAAATGAGAATCTATGAGCTAAGATCACGCTTAACAGTGTTCGTCTGCTCCTCCAAAACAAGTCTGGAAGTATTTTAAAAAGAAAACCTCAGGATAAATGTTTGGATGGACACTGCTATGTCAAGGAGACAAGAGGCCCTGCCATGATGGCTCCCAGTCTGCTGCATGCTTACATCCCGAAGACCAATCACAGGCTTGAGTTTCCCCCCTGAGCCCTGCCAGTGGGCTCAGCTGGAATTGTTCATTTCATGGTGGATGGGACTGAACAATCCTGAGAGTGGAGAGAGAGAGAGAGTGGGCGATAGCTAATTCACCAATCTCACATCTATCCTTTAGCTCATCACTCCAGCTCCTCTGAGCTATGGAGAGACTCTCTCGTCCCAGCCCTTATCTGTCTGTTTCACAACAAAAGCAAAGTGACTTCTCGCTGGGGAGAAAGCTGGATATTTGCATCTGCAGCAAGAAGTCAAGAAGGGTTAGTGCTAAGCACACGAAGTATCCGTATGCTCCTGAACGCCCCCTGGGTTTCACGACTGTGGGGTTAAAGGGATAATCATTGCCCAGACTCATTGCTACACATTCAGGAGTTAAAAGTGGTAGTAAACCCAAGCTAGTGTCGAGTATTTTATGTCAGTGTCAGGGGTTTGGAGGTTATCCTCACTGCACTGGAAGAGTGGCCAATGCACTTAAGGAAAGCATTTAGCAGGCTGCAATGCAAATCTGCGTGAAGGTCTTTGATGACCACCTTTTTCCATCAGAACCTGGTCAATAATACATCAGTCTGAAACCTCCTGTTTCATTAGCTTTCCTTGCAGTATGATCCCAAAGGATTACATAGATGGGGATGTGGTTCAGCCAGGAGACGACTCAGACACTTTTGTTTGATGGAAACGCTTCCTGTCATCTATGAAAGCAGGAGAAAACAACGTCGCTACACAATTACAGCCTTTAGCAAAACACTAAACAGTGTTAAATGACACGACCTTTCCTCAGTTGCTACTTCAAAAGGGTCCTTCAAAAGCTCTTTTCAAGGCTGTAATGACATTGCTTTTGTGTTACAGTTCAAGCTACGTCTTTGGGGAAGGTTAAAGTAAAAGCATTCATTTCCCTACAGATTGCCCGGGGAATTGAGCTCTGCCAAATCAATACAAATCAAATCAGTGCTGGTCAATAAAAATCAAAGGAACATAGCATGCTAAGCTGTATGTGGGGAGTATGTGTAGCTGGACAAAAAAAAATCAATTCTACGGAAAGAAGGATGAACATGTTCTGGACTGACGGAACAGGATGATGAGTAAAAGCAAATAACACGATGACAAACACTTATCCTTTGCAGTTTGATGGTGCTCTGTCAAACATTTGTAATGTCTATTTCAAGCCTGCCTTTGTTTCTCCCAGTGAGTCACACTCGGGATGCATGTGACTGTGGTATGCCTACTCTTGGGAGCAATAGAAATATCATTATTTGGGTGTATTAGCTCCGGAGAGAAGTGAAACGTTATCATTTGTGGTTTTAAGGAAGGAGTATTTATGCACATACACATGTGTGTATGTAGAGTTTAATGAACTAGCAAAGATAAGAGTGCATTTTGGTTTCTGTAGGACCTTAACCAAAACACATAAGTCATAAATGTGGGGACGCTGGTGCTACAGTGGGGAACTAATAGCGGTCCTCCATCTGGTTTTCATTGTAAAGAGGATGTGTGTTTTGGATTAAATTGACACCGATTCCTCTGTTTTTCCTCAGACTCAAGAAATCCTTTACAGCCTTGCCATGAAAGAGGTGCAGTGATTAAAAAGCACCCCTCCCTCACCTCTGCGAGATAATAGCCGTGACAGTTATAAAAGATGTAATCGAGTTCTTATATGCTTCACTTATTCTCCCTGTGATTTTTGAGAAGGTACAATAGCTCCCTCTGAGGTAAATTATACAAGAGTGGCATCTCACTCAGGACAGACAGGAGCAGTACGCTGTGATATCGCATCGCTTCCACCTTGCTGACTTTCTGACATCTTTGTGGGGTTAGGGCAGACGAGGGAGACCTCAGAAACCAGAGCGTCCCCAGTGAGGCACACAAGGCAGTGTTCTGCTTCATGCTCCGCTGCCTTCTGCCACCGCCCAATGTCATTATGCTGCCAACACATCCAATTACAAGGAGCTCTGTGGCACGTGCGCCAGAGAGCAAACAAAGAAGACGCTGACAGGGATGCATGTGCGCTGGCCTAACCGGTGTCCCTGAGGTGACACTCGCACACACACACTCACACACACCATTGCCTACTGACTGCAGAAGAACCTTAGAGACCTGAAATCTCCTGTGGGAGTTTAAAGTGCACTATAACCATGGGAAGAAAAACAAAAACATAAAATCAAATCGCTGGAGCTTTGTGGAGGAATAGCATGAGGTAAATCCAGAGGGAGCACCTTAAAGATCTCAGACTCTAAACTCACGGTGAACTTTTGAGGATCAGGTGAGTGTCTCCTCCTCTGTGGCCTCGGGCACATCTGGTCTATAAGGGCTCTGAGGCTCTGACCTCGTCTGGGAACCAGCTGCTTAGGCTCTCCATTCCAGGGCCAAGGGGACTAATCTTTTCTCAGGGGCCAAAAAGGAGCTTAAACCTGGAAGAGGAAGCTGGGGGCCTTAAGATGAAACCTCCGCTATTCCTCTTCCTCTCCTCTCTCTGTTTGTGCTGAGGATTATTCCCTTAGCAGAGCAGAGCACGGGTATTAGAATGAATTAAATTCTCCAGAAAAAGCAGTCTCTAGAGCACTTTAAGGTCTCAAGACAAGAGCCGAGATTTGCAGTTGACAGCTGCATATACACAATTCAGTCCGTCTTCAAACCCTCTTGGCTATGTTGAGATCAAAAAAATATATTTATTCATTTAATAATTGATAGATCGTTCAAAGAAATGCAAGAGAATTTCTGATACAAGCTTTTCAAAGAAGTCTTTGCCCACTTACAAACGGGTCACTTGCGAGAAAAAACTAAAATAAAACATGGCAGCAGAATAAAGCAACAGAATATTAAAAAAAAGGGAACTTGAAAGCTCTCTCCGTGTTTGATCGTGTGTGTTTCACTATGACAAATTTTATCAAAGGGATCGATGGACGCAATTCCGTTTGATGCGCCAGCAGCAGCCACACAAACAATGTATCGCAATTACACACCTGCACGCAAGGCACACCAAATGATCCACGCACAACTGAATGCCATTACTAAATGGTTTGGAAAATAACTCGGCTTTACATGATAAATACAAGCGCACGGGTGATAAAGAGGCAGAGAGCGAGAGAGAAAGAGAGACAGTAAGACTGAAGGAAAGAGGAGGGCCTCGTCAAGTCAGGACAGGTTAATTATCGATCTAAAGATGGGAGTGTTTTCCATTCCGTTGTAGCTTAATCCCAGCATTACATGCAGTTCATCAAGTAAATGTGGGGCTGATTCGAGCACGATGGCTTTCGTGCCCGCATGCAGAGTCTCTTTCACAGCAAATCGTTAGGTGCTGATAAGTTTTTCTGTCATCGCTTCACCTGAATGTGAATTCTGCTGTGATAGTCACATCTAACTTTACTCCACAACAAAATCACAGCAGCTCACAGGACTAGCTGGCTTTCAGCATCAAGTGAAATGCATCATGCTGAGGCTGTAACCAAGATGGAGAGGATTTCTTAGGAGCAGCGAGGTCTCACTTTGGGATTTCAAATCAAAACAAAAGGAGCGAAGGATGAGTGGATGGGGTAAAAGGAGCGAGAGGAAAGGAGGGAATGGAGGTGGGTGTATGATGTCTATGTTTAGCAGCTTCAGCAGCAGAAAGAAAACTATGTTTTCCTTTATTTCTTAACCTTTTAAATGTAATACATCCTCAGTGAGGCCAACATGAATGGCACTTTGGTGAAATATGAAACCATGGGAAAACACGTCGGCTGACGGCTCACTCAGAGCTCGCAGCTCATGGTCGAACTCTTCATAAATTCTCTCCTTTTCATCAGAGATATTATAAATAAGGACTCCATTTTCCTTTTGTGAAAGCACATGTGGAACTACCTGCTATGTGAACAAGGGAATGGCAAAAATATCTGAAGCAGCTGTCTAATAAGAGCCACGTTTGGCCTTGAGACAGACATATTACCATCCATACTGGGACATCAAACATTCAGAGTGAAGGATCTTTGCAACTACACGGGTTAAATTATGGTTAGTTTGAAATTTGACACATGTAGTTAATTATATACAAGTTCTTCTGACAAAAGCCCGTTATGGAAACAGTGTTTAACCACATGATTGCGCGACACGTAGGAGAAAAAGCAACACACAAGGACACTTCAAATGCTCACACATATACACTCACCGAGACAATTGTGCCCATCATGCGCCAAGCGAAAGCCGTCGTAGCACGTGCACCTGTAATTTCCCGGGATGTTGATGCACTCGTGGACGCAGCCGCCGTTGTATTCAGTTGCACACTCGTCGACATCTGCAGAAAGATGACAACATGAATGTGCTTCAGAAATGTAGCTATAACAAACCAGTTGATTTTCATGAAATATGAAGTATGACCACGATTAAAGAAACGTTTCAACATTTCAGAAGTACGAAAATGTCTTCTTTTGCTGAGGGTTACTTTAGCAGAGTGACATCACTTTAATATTTGCACATTCACTGTGAACATACAGCCAGGGAGTGGTGAGCTAAGCGTACAGCCTGGAAAATTGGAAACTTTTGGTCAAACTAGATCCAAATTAATAAAATCCACACCATTTTTCTAAACCTGTAACCTTCCTGAAATAGTTTACAGAGAATAATATCCACACCTGCTGCTGGATCAAGGACTTCCTGGTAGCAACCTCACTCGTTACAATAAAGCTCTAATAAGCCTAATACATAAAGTCAAGCCAAAACCAATCGTGTGTATAACCTTTATTTTTTTATCATTCTTGGCACAGATCAGACAAAGCATGTTCAAAAATGATTAATTATTCCCTTAAAATAAACACATACACAATTAAGCAATCAGGTCAACTTTTAGAGGGCCCAAATCATCTGGTTTTGTTCCACCTCTGCTTTCACAAGTGCACTTTTAAGCTAAACATGGAAGAGACATCAGCTGTGGTAATTGGATGATTCACCTGCTCCTGACATAACCTGGGAATCTGCCACAGACTGCTAATATTTTTTTCCTTTTATTAAAACCCAACAGCCTGAGCTTTTATGACAAAGTATCCTGAAATTTGCCAGTTTCCAGTTGCCAAGACATTGATTCTTACTCATGGAATGTTATTTCTGGCAACATGTTAAAGCATCAGAAACCATTTTTGTTCAGTCCAAGACACTAAAAACCTTTCTACCATTACCTAACGTATAAAGTCAGCAGCAAAATATGTAGCTATTTATACAAAACACATACCTAACTATTAAGTTATCAGAGCAAGTTAAACTGGTTTGTCACCAGGAAGATATCTACATGAAATCAGACAAGGCATTGATTTTAGTGACCCACTGCTAGTCGATACTGGGAAAGAAAAATGCTAATATTGATCTTATGACTAATAAAACCAACCTAACTTCAGCTCAAGTAGCTAAAAACTAAAGAAATGTGACACAGAAATGAGACTCAGGCAGAAAGATAAAGAGACTGCAGACTGCTATGACAGTTTAAGTGGAGTTGTCTTTTATGGTTATGATGATGGCTGAGGGGCCCATACTGAGGAGACCCAGACAAGGTGGATGAGAACACAGAGTACTTCCATTTCGCACTTACTGGCCCATTTAGGGCCAATGATTCTGGTTGTTCAGCTCCTGCTTCAGACTGCCTCACTCAGGGCTTAATTGGACTTGACAGCAGAGGGATGGAACTAAAACATAGAGACTCTCCTGCACTCTGCTTAGTCGCTTTCCACACGTCTCCGTCATTCTCCAATCGTAGCACACGATCACCCATCACTTTTTCACTCTGTTCTAGAAACACCCACCACATGTTGACGAAACACTGACTCTCCTCGACTAACTAGCTTTTATTCAGCGCTGGGCACATCTGACCCTGTCAGCGCCAAAGTTGTCTTCATTCATATCTAAAAGACCTGAAAGTTTACACAGTGCTGTGTAAGCCTTTATCATGCAAGAGTAATAGGTAGGTATGTATCTGACAAATATCAGATTATTGGCGTGAGATATCTACCCCCAAAAGAACCATGTTCAGTGACAAGAAGAACATGGAGTCCTGCGACAGATGGTACGATTCCCACATAGCCGTTATCTCAGCATCATGGAGTCAGTCTGGGATTACATCGAGAAGAGAGAGACTCAGACAGCTTAAATCCACAGAGGAACTGTGGCGGTTTCTCCACAAAGCTTGGGGAAAAAAGTCCCCATAACAAGAACAACTTAACGATCTCTGACTCCAAACTACAGAAGCTCCCAGCTGTGCTAAATAAATAGATTTTTCCATTAAAAGGGAGGGCAGGAAATATTGTTAACTTCCACTGACATCTAAAGTCTAGCTAAAAAAATAATAATAAAAACAAATCTATTTTTGTAAAGAAGCCAAAGTGAAATGTGAACCACTGCCCAACATATGAAAACCACACTACAACACAGAGTGTGAAGCAACAAGCAACACTACAACCGCAGTAAGAATAAAGCGTGTTTAAGTCAAGCTGATTTAAATTAGGTCTGCAAGTCAACACTGGAAAATAGTTTGGAATTTATGGAATTTAGCTGCAAAGTCATTTGTAAAGTCCAACATGTTAGATCAGAAGGAAGCACATGTTTTCAGAGCTTTTGTTGAGTTCAGCTTCTTTAAGATAAAATGATAGGAGTACTCGACCAATCAGCCAAACACCTAAAATTCACCCAACACGAAGTTTTCTTTAGACTCTGATCCTGTGGTGAAAACAAACTCTGTCCTAATAAAGTTAACAATGACATAAAATTAAAGTTAACTGGAATGAGCTTTAAACTTTCCATAAAGGTGAGTTTTTATTTTTTAATTGAAAGGTAGCTGATAGCATTTTAAACCACCCAACAACCATTAGGGTATACTACAAGCCAAGTTAAACACAGTCAGGGTCTCTTTGTGTTAGAGGCCTTAAAAAACAAAACAAAAGAAACTTCAGTCAGAGATAACAGGTATCATGTTGGTTATCAACTTTCTTCATTAACTCAGGCATTTTGCCTCAGGCATTCTGAAGGCGTTCACATAAAAGGGATTTGACTCTTTTATGCACAAACTGGATCAATTGAGCACCGCCTATTCCAATCAGAGACATTATCAGAGAAATTGATGATGGAGCTCTGTAATTACATAACTTAGTTAAGCACCTTTCTACTGCAAGTCTCAGTCACCCAATCACACACATACAGTCATGCAACATTTTTTATGTATGCCTTTCTAAGATTTGCTCACACACTCACAGTCTGGTCAATGCAATGAGAGCAACTCAGAGGCTCAGTATCTTGCCAAAGGACACTTTGGCATGCACACTGGAGGAGTCAGTGTCATCAATGCACCAACCTTCCAATAAGGAGACAACTCGCTCTACCACCTGAGCCACAGTGGCTCAGGAAAAAGTAATTCGTTATACTGGTCGTTACATTGCTTTCATGTAACTCTGTAAAATAGCTGAAACACACTGTCTCCTAATCACCATTAAACAATATAAACCTGATTCTACAACCCCCTGCACACCAACACAAATCCCTAATTAGGACATACATTTCTAAAAATCTTTTTCTTAGTAGAATACAAAGCTGACCACACAAAGTACAGATGAAAACAGGCACAAAAACGTGACTGCCACATTGATTCTGCTGTAGAAAGGTGAACGGGTAGCAAGGGAGGGTGCCTGATATGTTGTTACCTGGCCGCCACTCACTAGCTTAGCTAGGCTAGCTTAGCGTTAGCATGCTGTCTTGGCAGATGCTTGGAAAGAAGTGAAGTTGTTTCTGTCCTGGGCAGTGTTGCCAACTCCTCAGTAAGGAAAATCACTATTGGTTGTCCTAAAAGTCGCTAGAAGTCGCTAAATGACGTCATCACCTAATTTGCATAATTGGTCATGCTAATGTAATTGTAACCTACGCTGCTGGAGAGAGAAATAACATCGTGGACGAGACATAAAGTGAGCAAAAAACGTCCTAAATGCATTTATAATTTATTTAGAACTACAAATTAAATTTCTTTTAGCAATTATTGTTTTTTGTAATGTCACAATTTCAACCCTGCTCCTTTACCCGGGCTTGGACCGGCAAAAGTGACCCGAAATAGGCACTCTGGTGGAGTTACTTTGTGTGTGTGTGTTTATAAGTAGTTTTAAACCTGATCTACAAAACAGCATAAGAGTAAAGAAGAACTGACTGCGTTACAGCACCCGCTGCTTGTTGAGAGTAAAAGCGATATGCGCTTTCACGTCTTTTTTTAGCGACTTTTTCTAGAAAAAAATGTCGCTAGGGGGTCTGAAAACTCGCTAAATATTGCGACAAAGTCACTAAGTTGGCAACACTGGTCCTGGGTGCAGTTTTCCACTTTACCATTTATCTCGTCCTTTTGTGTGAGGCAGGCAGACTAACAATTCCAAGGAACTGTACTACTGAATGCTTAGGGAAACAATTGTGCATGTAATCAGTGTCCCTGTGGATTTGTATTGCAGTGTATTTATTTGTTGTGGAATTGCTAAAATAAAAAATTAAATTAAAAAAAAAAAATACATTGTAAGTGTCATGCTGGTGACAGCAAGTTATCAGGTGATTGTTACAGTGCCGGCAGCTTGCCAGGTTGGGGGGTTATAATTAGTGGCCTTTTATTGTGATAGACTAATTTAATTAATTTTCAATTTAAAGAAAAAAATAATAAAACTTTATACATTTTGGCTGATATTGTCCTCTTGTCCCGTTTATTCTGGACTCGTCCCTGCATGATCTTTTGACTGCAAGATTTTATATGAGTAGGATTAAGGCCTCTGCACTCACCATGTGCATGTGTGATCACCACATAAACATCAAAAATACTTCTCTTTTCTTGTCTTTATGCCTTCTGGTGCCCTTTTAACACAAGTAGGTGTTAACTTGGTGCAGCACTCAAAAATTACTATGACATTCAACAGGCAGCAAAGAAGTATTGAAGAGGCAGCAATACAAGTCACTGTACTCCTGCTTTTGAATTTTGTTTTACAAGTATTATCAACCTTGAGTTCAATGGAAACCCAACCTTGCACATATTTTACAATAAATTCAATAAAAGCAAACTTTTATGACCTACAGACAGAAAGCCATGAAAAGCACTTGGTCAAGTAAATGAAAGAATAATAACAGTAAGAGAAAAAAAATGGCACTTTGAAATACGGTTTTGTAATAATAGTAATAAAAATTGTGGGATATAATGATCCGGAGGCTTTGGGCCCATTGAAAAGGGCTAGAAAAACAGACTTGTGTCTGACAGTCTACAAGGCCTGCCTCCGGCTGTGGAAATATCCCTGACGGCTTGGCAGAGCCTTCGACTGCCGTTTCAGCCGCTATCTTAATTTTCTCCTCTAACATGTGTAGGAAATTTACTGCTTCATTTCATCTTGTCACAAAGGAGCACTCTGCACCTGGCTTTCACCTTCCCTCCATTTGCAGCCCTCTCTCTCGTCTTGCCTCCATTTTCAGGAAGTCTTTAAACTAATGAGTTATATTAACTGAGACATATGCTCTCATCACGCCCGTCACTGGCTCAGGGACTTGCATTCAGAGATGTAAAGCAAATTAACATTCGAAACATTGCATTTACTTCAGTGTATTGTACAAATCCTCCCCAAGCACCAAATCACAGTTGAAAATAAGCATATTAATGCAATGAGACTTTTACCTTCACAATGTTTGCCATCCCCTTTATAGCCTGACTTGCAGATACATTTGTATGACTTCAGGGTGTTCTGGCAGATGGCGTCAATGCTGCAGTTATCAAGTGCCTCTGCACATTCGTCCACATCTAGAGAAAAAAAAAATAAGAGACACCAATTATATGGTGAAGCTAAAACATTCTTGGTGATAGCATTGCATTTATACCACACAAAAACATCCCCAATTTCTGAATGTAATGGGCCGCGCTCAGACACAAACAATTAAAATGAATACAAACCAAGCTTTAGTAAAAAGGCGGGGACACTTTTAACCATGTGGTAGGGAAATAACCATTATTTGTGCTTCAAGCGACCTCTAAATGAACACTTCATGTCAGAGCCTGAAAACAACTGGGATGCACTGGCCACTGAACCACAAATATCCCCAGACAGCACAAGAAAGCAGCTCTGTGAGGCTGCACATAAGCACATCAGCATGCTAAGACACTGCAAATATGCAGATTAGGAGCAGGTATGTTACATATAAGCATGTAAACATTTGTGAATTAGTACTAAAGGGAAGTGGAACTGAAGCTTTTGAGCATCACATTGCTTATAGAAAGATATAGTACAGTAGTGCTGCTGTCTTACATCTCAAAATAACTCTTATACATCTTATGCTGGGCATAAGTGCATGTTCATTCACTGTCTGAAGCAAGCCAAGCTAGCTCATCTCCCTTTAAGCAAACTTTCTTCTGATTGGTTGCCACTTCCAAACACTTCTGCATTCACAGGCAGAGCTGACATGATTGTAGAATATCCGCTCTTGCTGGCATCATTCAGATCCAAGAGTAGAAAAAAAACATTGTAAGAAACTGAGCATTCAGAGCAGACTGAAGATTACTCTGGTCTCCTTGGGATTATATACATATAATGCTGACCTCATTATTTATTTTGAGCATTTACTGTTTTGACAGTAGAAGAAAAAGCACAATAGTTCCCATTAAAACATTTAATGTCATTGACAGAATATTGCTAAGAAGAAATCAGGGATCATTAAGTCAGTAAACAACACAAACACCTAGCTTTGACCCGCAGCCTTTACTAAGCTAAAAAGCAAGTTTTCAGATGTACTTAAACAAGTCTTTCGAAGCCCAGTTTAACCAAACCCAGTTACACTTATTTGTTGCTCAGGCATGAATAACTGATTTTTGGCATTGATAATAGTTTTGTACAGAGCAATTTTAACTGTTGTGCAACCAAACAGAGTTTGGATTACAAAGAAGAAAAAGCAAAAGATAAGAATGGAAATGGATTTAACCAGAAGGAAGATCAGTTTGGCCTTCACGGAGCCCCTAATCCAGCCAAATCCCAGTTAACTAGCCCAGGTGTTTAGGATTACCCCCCTTCACACAGGGGGAGGGCAGCTTAACAAGGTTTACATAGCTTCCAATATCCACTCTTATCACAAGCCCTCTGCAGGAGCTGGCTGATCCCACTGGGAAATGACCAGCAACCCAAACCCCTGAGCTTAGCATTTTAGCTATATCTGCCTATTACCAGAGGATGTGATGTCTGCACTGGAAAGGAGGACAGTGACACTGCAGAATTCCCAGAAATGGAAGATGAATGGAAAATGTGGAGAAGAAAACAGAATGCAATATGGTCACCGTGCAAACACAGTGCAAGCATCACTAACAGCAATAATACCACCACTAACAAACGTTTCATATGCACATACTATAAGCAAGCACATAGTTTCTGAAGCTTAGCTTTAATAAGACTGTACACACAAACTGTGCAGAGCATACACAAGGCAAAAAACTCACAAACACAAATTAACTAGAAATTTAGGGTGGTTGTGGCTCAGGAGATAGGGCGGGTCATCTACCAATTGCAAGGCAAATGGTTTGATTCCTGGCTGCTCCACTTTGCATGTCAAAGTGTCCACGGGCAAGATACCGAACCCCAAATTGTCCTTGATGCATCCATCAACTGTGTGCATATAGCATTAAAAGGGTGTGCGATTGTGGTTTGTGTTCACAGAGAGTAGAAAAGCACTGTTTAAATTACCAGTCCATTTGCCAGTCTCCAGACAAGTACCTGCTCTCATGGGCTCATTCAGACTTTATAGATTCTGTGATGATGAAGCAAATCAGACATGCCTTGAGCTAAATACCCACAATGACAGCATTCAGTAAACTTTAGAAAAAACACATAATAATTTAGTAGTATATACAAGGTTTGCTCAGTATTTTAGTCGTGGTCGTCATTACTTAAACATCGCAGAACAGCATGAAAAGTAATTTAATGAGCATCCTGAGGATACACAATTCAATAACTGTAGGACAGAGATGACTAAAACAAGAGGCAATTATGTGAACGTATTCACAGATTCAGAGATTCTGTTCTCACTTAAATTGAAAGAGTTGTGATTCAAAGGTTCAGGCTATGCTTTTGTTGCACATTTGCTTGCTGATCCCAAGAGAAAATGTTGTTTAGTCCACAGACTTGGAATTATGCTGTCTGAGCAACATGTCGGATCATCATACATCATTAGCGACTCCTACCCTCAACAACCTGTTGAAGCTTCCCAAAACCAACTATCCAGTATTCCAATATTTTCCTCTAGTTACAGGTATAGTCTGTATATAAAAAGTTAATCTAACCACCATGAAGATCTGTTTTTTGGTGTTTTTCCAGTTGATAAGTTTAAAAAGTCATTTGTTAGTCTCTAAATCATGAATTATCATCTTTCTGGAAACCATAATGTATAAGGTGAACATCATTCTGTATTCAACTAGATTTTAATCGAGCCATTGAGGCCATGATTTCATGAAAAGTGCTCACTGAAATAAAAAGAGTTTTTAAAAAGGGCCATTTTCCCATAGACTTTCTACAATTGGACTTCTAAATGCATCCAGATCGATCGGCCTTCCCGGCCATCACAAAGTTTGTTTTGAGATACCATAATCCGACAAACTGCTATATAACTATGATATAGATATATATATATATATATATATATATATAGATATATATATATATATATAGAGATATATATATAGATATATAGATATATATAGATATATAGATATATATAGATATATATATATATATAGATATATATATATATATATATAGATATATATATATATATATATATATATATATATCTATATCTATCTATATATATATATCTATATCTATCTATATATATATATATATCTATATCTATATCTATCTATATATATATATATATATATATATATATATATATATATATATATATATATATATATATATATATATATATATATGTTGTAGCTATGTAGTGCCAAAGTTATGTGCCATTATGCTATATCTAAAACAAAAAAATAACACATTACAATGTTTTGCTTTGCATTTTTAAATAGGACTTAAAAAGTCTGAACAAGTGATTTCTTTAATTTAGAGAAGTTGTGCAGAAAAAGACAAAATCATGATTTTGGCTATCCAGCAGTTTAGGTCTCACCATATTTGTGTGTTAGCGTAACATTTGGCAATTGTTTGGTAATTTAAAAAGTTATAGCTATAAAACAGAGTGGAAAATGTTCAAATTGTCAAAACAGACTGACCATCTGCTCAGTAACCTTATAAAAGCTGAGCATCAACACAACGATGAAAATTTAAAAAAAAAAAATACCAGCGTTTTCCAGCAGCAGCATTATTCTTGTAATGATATGCCATGTTTCACAGGTCTGTTGGGGAGTTTAGCATCTGTGCAGCATTCAGCAGGGGAATACAGAAACCTGGGACAGTTGTGGCTTATTTTGCCAAGTTTCCACAAACACATTTAGAGTTGCAGGAGGTCCTCAAGACCCTCCAGTGATTTATATTTGGTGAGAACAATATAAATTCTCCCCAGGAGCCTGGCTTCTTTCTCATTACAGATCGTCTTCCAGAGCAAGAGCAAGAGAGGCTGTTTGAAGAAGCGTTTTTCAATAGACGAGGTATTAATCACAACAAATTATCTGTCCTATTGTCAGGTTTCTTGGTGCCAAATCGTTGTTGTAATTAATATTCATTATGACAGAAACTCAAAGAATCCCTTATTTCATCATCCTATTAATGTTCCCATCTGGAGAATCGGTTCACTTTATCTTTCCGGTCCGCAATGCTGCCGACTCTTACGCTTATACTTTGGGACACACATGCGTACAGGTTTGCACACTCACACTTTCGTCTCAAGTCAAATTTGCATTCAAATTGATGCAGTTATTTCTCCAGGCTACACTTGGGTGCGAGAGAGCATAAGCAGATATTAGGCTATAAGTGTCTCAAATGTTACATAACTGCCATGTTGTGATATATAATGTCTTTACTGACACTGACAGGCAGCAGCTTGCTGTGTGTTTAGGGTTTTAATACAACAACCTTAACTTCTGAAACTATAAAACTAACTATACAACACATGCACCATACTTGAAATCCTCCAGGCAATTTATGAGTTGAAAAATAAAATGAAATGGATATTTTTGCCAAAATTACTTACAAATTTAGTCATCTTTAGACATGACAGAGTTGTGGTACCAGTAACATTTGAGAAACAATGACAATGAACAACAGATAACTAACTTAACAGCTAGCAAACTGTTGGAATTCAGCTGAAAAGCAGAGAAAATAGTCAACACAAATGTGTAATAATTAATTTACTCTCTCACAGTCCCATTGTCTCTTTGTTGTGAGCTAAAGAAAATGAAATAAACATCAAAATTAAGAAATCCTGGCCCACAAACTACAATAGCCCATGTCTGTCAAAGCAATGTTTAAAAACCCACCCATAAAAGTCACTGGGAGCCTTCCAGCAGACACATAGACAACAAAAGCTAAATGTGATGGTCTCTCTGGAAACCCCACTGCCTTTGCCATGGAAATAAACATGTCAGAATCAATACACTCTTTGGTTCAGTCCAGGGGATGATCCTCTGAAGGCTTGAGAAAAATGTACAGGGCGTTCAGTAATGCCGCCCTGGTAATTGACTCATGCCTAAGATGAAAAAGATTGTGTTTTTCATTGAGAGGTTCTTTCATTCTTTTGTGTTGAGGAATCACATTTGTTGGAAACAAGTTAAGGCAGCATAGAATGAAGCCGGCGCTTCGAGACAAGGATGAATAAACAAAGTCAAAACAACAAAACCAAAGACGAGAGATATGTTGGGCAATGCTCAGATGTTTAAACAGTTTCCTCTGGGGAATGTGTCAGTTGGAATATTGCTGTCTTGTAGCTCTCCTCTGGTTTAAGCACTTGAGCATATTAAAGCCACAAATAGCTCAAGTCTGTGTTCAAACACACTGACATTTGTGGAATATTGAATCCAGTGACTACTCTGGATGAAACCAAGTCATACAATAATAAAGCATGTTTTCTCTCCATGATTCCACTTCATTTCTTGCTTACATGGCATGCTCAATAAAACTCTAACCCCCACCATGCGTCAGACTTCCAAATCCCTGCATGGATTGTGACATGCCCTTACTCAGAAAGGCACAATTTGGAATTTTTTATTTTGGCATGATGGAACGTTGCGGGGTAAATTAAATGGGATTTTCTGTAATTGCATTCAATTTGCTGGATAAAACACGCTCCTGTCCTCAGAAGCGGTGATTAAGAAAGTTACTCCAAAAGCAGGCTCCATATTTAAGTCAAAGCAGCCAGCTTAATGCTGCTGGCTGTGGAGGTGAGACTTTGTCAGAGGTGCTTTTCCTCCCTGATTTATTAGAAAGCCCTGGGATAAGCAGTGTATTTAGCTGGGCCAGCTCAAGGGGGGTGTTAGCAGGAATAAGACTCAGAGGGGAGAGAGCGCGAGTGTGTGGGAGAATTGTAGGGCCGAAGGTGTGTAGTTCAAACATAGGGTAATGTTGACTTTGAGTATTGAGACCCTAGCTGTTTGCTTTGCCCCAAACCTGCCCGCCCCCTCAAACCCATCAACTTTCCTTCAAATACAGAAATAGACTGATTGGAGCTGGGACACCCAGAGGTGTAGCTTTACTTGTGCCGCCTGCAGTCAACTGTGAAATAATCGTCACGAATACGGAGCGAGAGATGCATTCAATAAGCGAAAGTAATAAAATATTCGGCCGTGTTTTCCCGACAGAATGATTTCGGTGCAATATTTGAACATTTGTGGTGAAGGATTAGAAACAAAACATTCCTCCTGACAAAGCCATTTTCCAATGAACTCCTTGATTTTCATGAGCTCTTTGCGGCAGAAGAGGAAGGGTGCTGGGTTCAATGCTATAAAAATGTGTTCTTGGGATCACAGTGTTTGTCATACTGTGTATAATTACAAAGGAAAGTATTGTAATTATCCATCTTAGAACCACACTTACACTATAGTTTGGGTTGCGGTTGAGCAGGATGGGGTTAAGGTCAGGATAATTACTTTAGGTACAGAGCAGCTGTCAGAATGGCTGTAGCGCCTCTTTTATCTTCACCGTTGTAAATGATCCATATGATGTTTAACTCGCAAGCCAACTATTTGTTGCGAAGCAAAGCAACTGGTGTGGAAAAACCAGCAATCATTTCTTCTCCATTGATTTGTGCTTGTAAAACACAAATGTGCATTTTCTGTATCAATAAAAGGATCCGGGCATGTTTTAAAATATTTTTAAAAAGTACTCCGATTTAAATAATGTGTGTTTTATATGCTTTTTCCCTAGAACCGTGTATTTACTTCCTTATTTGGGTGAAAAATGATTAGAATTATATCAACACCCTTGACCTCAGAGAAAAATACAAACTCTCTAATTATGTAAATAATAATCATTTTAGAAGTTGGAAACATTTTACAGTCCACTCTCACTGTCTGTGCAACAGATGCGCTTTGTTTGCAAAAAAAAAAAAAAAAAGGAATCACACTGTTGCACACAGAACCACAACCTTTCAAATTACTTCCAAAATGTCCAAAAAATAAACAAAAATGTTAGTCACTACGACATATACTGGAGGATGTCAAAATGCTCAGGAAAATCTCGACAAAGAGCCCAAGGTGTTAATCCGGCCTCTAGAGTCTTTAGCTCATTATCCGACCAAACACCAAAGGAAAATGTGCACGTTTAATGTTGTATACAGCACATTTCCCACACTAATGTAAGGCTTTGTGATTCTTTCCTGTAACCTGGGAGTCACCAACACAGCACTCTGGAAAAGCTGTAGCTACTGAAGTTGTGCTGGGGCAGCAAAAAAGTAGACCTCGAAAAAAAAGAAATCGTTTTG
Source organism: Neolamprologus brichardi (assembly GCF_056152115.1). Taxonomy (NCBI): domain Eukaryota; kingdom Metazoa; phylum Chordata; class Actinopteri; order Cichliformes; family Cichlidae; genus Neolamprologus; species Neolamprologus brichardi. Next base: position 24,959,453 of record NC_142123.1, read on the forward strand.
ATGAAATGCAGACGTCAACATTAACACAAAATTTAGCATCTCGCCACCCTTCTTGCCCAGATCTCCTTTCAGCTAATGAAGGGACACAGTGTTGGCTGTCCAGCAAACCTCTAAAAAGTTGTGAATAAAAATATCCACTGCTTCCATTCGGGATATTTACACTCATCCTTCACACACTCTTAATGTTTAGGAATCATGACCACTGACTGATCCTGTGCTTTCAGAAACTGTGATCACAACTTCAAAACCCTGCGGGTCCCTCCCTGCTTATGTCCACCAATCATGAAGCCTCAGATTAATGTGAGGGTAAAAACGTACAAGAACCTACAAGATAAGTTTCAGCACCCAAGTCATATTAACATGAAAGACATGAACTGTGTCCAACACCCTTAATTTATTTAGACATCTAGACACTTCATTTCTTATTGCTCAGGGCCACTCACCATCTGTTATGTCTATTAGGAGCACATAATAACACAACAAGGGTAGACTGACTGACCCTTGCTGCTGTATCCCGTAATGGTGCATTCCACCATTTTTTACACTGCCTAATGTTATAGAAGTTGTTATATATATTAAAGGTGTTAATTTTTAAAGTCTGGTTCTTTGCAAAAGAACAAATCTTTTCTTGCATTTCTTTTTTATAACACAACAGCACAAAAAAATAACACATCTGCATTTTGTACAACAGTGTAAAGAGTGAGTAATCCTCTGATTATTTAAGATATCTAATCTAATGTGTGCCTGTATTATGTGAATTATTCTAATTCCTTTTCTAAGTCTTTAACAATCTTTTTTCACTTTCTTAATCCAAATTAATGTGCTCTTTACTTGTTATTACCATAGGTAAGAAAAATTGATCCTCTGATACTAGTTGATATTAAAAATTCATATATGGATAGGCATTTATTTGCATTTATTTATTGATACCAACTTCACTTGGTCATATGAACAAAAACTTCAAACAGCTGCTAGACATAGGGAGTCGCACAGCCCCTCCCCTTCACTAGCAGCTGAACAGGTGAACAGCAGCACAACAAACAAGGCAAAGGATCTTAAAGACATGGCCTTCATGACCAATTTTATGACTTCAGTAAAGCCCTCAAATCAACAACATTGACGTATTAAACAGTCATCATAAATGTTAACCTGGCGAGCGCACATGTTGACATTAGCCTTAACTATTAGCAATTATCCAAATTACCCACCCCCAACTGTTAAATTAAGGCAGCGGCTGGCGGCTATGGCTAATAATAAAACGATGATGTTAATGAGAGAGCTAGGGGGGAAACTATATTAGTCCCATTTTAGTTTAACCAGATAATTATTTGTGACTAACAAGTGTTATTTTTTTCCTTTAGTCACATGTTGAAGTAAAGAACAGTCTACCGGAAATTGGACAGCAAGAGTGGCAGTCTACCAACTTCTTGATCAGCAACGAAAATATGGTGCCAAGTCACCAGAAGCACAGGAAATATACAGGGCTGTAGCTGAATACTGTTGGACAAACCAGCATTGTTCTAATCTAATCTAATATTTTTCTGGGCAATCGGTACAGAGTTTGAAATTTTAGTATCGTGACAACCCTCCTACACGGTGAGCTTCTCCATTACGCCAACAGCTGAAATGATGTATAATGGATACGTATTTGGGGTTCATTACAACATTTCAACTACTCAAGCCAACTCGTACACAATCTTTCTGTGTAATTCTTCCATCTGTTCGCTCCTTCGTGAGCGTTTCAGAGTGTCTGCGCGCCATAGCATACATAAAGACAACCGCAGCGATGAGCCTGGAGACTGCAGAGTAAAGAGCAAGTGGATTCACCTCGTGTCATTTATAAAACATATCTCAAGGTAGCTCAAGCTCAGGCTTTGTGAATAAATAACGTCTTTTCTCTGTGATTTTGTTCATAGGCCAAGCATCTGGTGTCTTTCCTTTAGCATGTGTGGCCTTAATAGACTATGACTCACAGACCTCCGGACCACCTCCAGAAGGAAAACACTTATTACAGTAATTAAGTGAATCATAGAGTAATACTAAGAGAGAACAGAGAAAGAGAGAGACTGATGTGACACTCTGTTAAGTGTCAGAGGTCTAATACATACATACACCTCTGAATAAATGAGCAGAGCTTGTAACAGATCTCGTTAGGAGCCAACTGACAAGAAATTAATCTGTTCTCTTCAAGTGATTTTTCAACCGTCTTGGAATGTGTCCTCAACTGTTAATGACTTCTTGGCCTCATGCAGGATATTTTATATGCGGGAAGGGTGGCACTTAGTCCAGCTGTATACCTTATATTTATGCAGCCAGAGCTAACTGACATGACACTCTCCACTCTGCACACAGCAATTGGTGGTTCATGCCAGATACAGTACCAACTATAAAGATGGTAACATAGCAATTACAGCACAAGTGTGATATTTTTAGTTGTTTCCTGTCAAACTGAAGGATAAAGTGAATGGTTCTCTGTGTAAGCCATGAAGCGGGCATTAACTGCTAAAAGTTCAGAAATGTGGACTTTAGTGGGCTGGAACTCACTGGACATATATACTTCATTTCAATCCGGACCATGCGCTCCTATCAAGCCTTTAAGTTGCCACCGAGTCACAGCACCTAGTGTATCTCAAATCAGATGCCAGATAGTCAGTAGACAGTCACATAATTACAAAAAAGACTAAGTTTTCCACAGAAAGAAAATGAGTAACCAGGGTAACAACTATAATTTCAAAGTGCTAAATGAGATGGGAAAACAGAAAGTCTTTAACATTTCAATGAATAATTGATTGGCAAAGTAACTGACAATTAACTTTTTGAATCAAATTATTAGAAAATAAACAAGGCGACCCGTGTTCAGCCCAAAACCGATTAAGATAAAGCGACTCTCGGCGGCTCCCTTGTCGCATGTTTGATTTGGCTGAGAGACATGCTGGGTGACCTTCCTGACGCAACCCCAGAGAGGGTCTGAGTCAAGCTTTTACTTGCCAAGTGAAAGTCTTACTCACTACACCACGGAGCCCGTTTCAAAGCCTATTAAGATATTTTCTTAATAACTGTTCCGTTCCAGGTGGGTCTGCATCTTATTACTTAGATACATTGTTATTTTCTCTTTTTCTCATTGTTCTGGTCATAAAAGGTCAGACAAAGTTTTTAAAATAAAAGACACCCATAGTTTTTAAATCAGGCCAATAGTCCAAACACAAATTTGAGATTACCACGATAAGCTTCAAATGCTCACATGTAAAAAGATGGTATTTCTGCTTTGTGAGACAAAATTTAAAAACAAAAAAACAACTGAAATGTAATCATTAAAACCCACCAACAATTTATTAAAGCCACCACATATTTACTCAACTGCAGCCTTGCAAAATGATAGATGACAGCCTACCTGTTCTTTTTTTTTAGCATATTCACTTTATTTTCTTTTTTTGGTTTAGATTAAATCATAATCATAACAGTTACTGATCAGTGAAGCACTGCACTTTGTGTGGCAATTCCTGCAATATCACTTCAGAAAAACATAATATAAATCAACATTTCTACGATCTAACACTCAGTCGCTACAAAATTACAGCAAAATCCAATCAAAAACCTGCCCATGTCATTTTTATACATGTGATTATTCAGCTATGGCCTCATTTAATTGGAAATACAAATCAAGATTCTTGGGGCTATAATAATGGTTTGTTTTGGCACCAGCAAGAACACTACACTAAAAGGACTGAAGCACTATAAAGCTCCAATGATTAGTTGAGTAATCGCAAGTTAATCAACAACAAACTAAAATAATGAAACAACTACTTTGACTTTTAAATGTAAAGAATTTACAGTTCCTGCTTTCTTCCTCTTCTATGTCTTTGGAGTTTGTACTACTGGTTACACAAATTAAGCTCCTCTGCATTTTTTGCAATTTGTTGACATTTTATAGACCGAATGATAAATAGAAGAGATAACTGACAGATTAACTGACAGTGAAAATCTTAGATGCCTCTTTGATTGATAGTGCAGTGATTAAGCCACAAAGAACAGTATACACTATCAGGGTCTGCAATAAATTTATATCTAGAGTTCACCGGGGGTGACTAAATACTTCAGAGGGTCATATGGTTTTTCCCATGCCTCTGTTCATTTAGGAAGTCTCACATTCATCAGTGAAGTCATCCCCCTTTCTACCCAGAATGCACTGGCCAGAAATAAATAACCTTTTTTCATTTGGATTCCTTGATGTATTGGGTTGGATTTTTCCATTACTAAGCAGAATAAGAGCATTTCCTTTAACTTCCAGCAGTCTCTAAAGCTGGCGCTCACCATCAGGAATGTAAACACACACAGTCTGTAAACAAGGCTCTCTCTGACCCCCAACCCCCCTCGACAACGCTGACCACCGCAGACCAGCCTAATGACGTCCCTCCCTGACCCCGCCAAACTTTCAAAGACAGACGCAGCCCCATTATTGAGCTCAGGGGTCGCAGAAGGGAACCCAGAAGAGGGTGAAAGCTGAGAAAGGACAGTGTAGCGTCAGCCATGGTTTAAGAAGTTACAGACACAGAGATGACAGGCCCTCTGATATCTTCTCCTGAATCCTCGAGTCCCCAATCAGTGAGTAATGGAACAGAAAAATAAATGTGGGCTCTGGGAGGTTAGTGGATTAATGATATAAGAGTCGCTGCAGCTGGCTCAGGGACGATACTGAGGTTCCTCAGTGAGCCATCAGCACTTGTGAAGGGGGCTCTAGAGGTGAGTCAAAGACTCGGGGGGGTCAGAATACCGTCAGCGCTGACTCGATCCTCCCCCGAAACCAACGGGGATGTTGTCAGCACAGAGAACAAAGGCCAGCGACAGGGTGAGAGGGAGCAAGGGGAAGAGATAGGGAGCAGGAGAGAGAGCTTTCTAATTTTAACCACAATGCCACAGTTGAGAGAAGCATCACAGGGCTCATTTGGAACATATTGTTCAAATTAAAGCCTTGATAAATAAACAAGCCTCAAACAAGCACAGCGCTCTGTACTCCTGAGTGTGAGGGTTAGAATGTTTCTTTTATACCAGCGGACACTGGTGTGGCATACAAAGCCATTACCCTCAAAAGTTTGGGAGATTTCAACCACATTTTTCCCCATCCTCTATTGTACCTGAAATCTATAGCTTTGTCAGCCCTGCAACCATTTGAAATTAGGGGACAAATGGTGCTCACAAGGGCCTCACCAGCTGCTGATAAAGTGATTTTCTGCTCGAGGAAGGCAGAAAAGGTGCTTTGACAGAGGGGCTTCAGTAGCTGATGGGTTCCCCTGGGCAGCAACAGGGAATCTGCAGTGTCTACAGGTTATGGTTTTGTGGTTCTGTGACCTGACATTCATACTGCCTATAACATCCACACACACAAAAAGAGTAACCATTCATAATCTACATGTAAATTCAATGATGATAGAAGGCAGTTTAACAAACATAAGTGGGTACAAACTTGATTAAAAGCAAAAATTATGAGCATACTTTTGCCACAATCTTAATCTGTGCAGCCATTTTTGTCCTTACGAGCTCCTACATTTGGAAGTATATAATGATTTTTTATTCATTTTCACACATCTTATTTCACCAAAAATCAACTTCACTTGACCACACATCACACCACATCCGGTTTGTGCTGCAGTCAGTCCTCACATTACGGTATAAAGTTAGAGCTACTGGATAAACTGTTGATGCAAACGTCTGTTTCTTCATTGTGTTCTGTTACATTTTTCTTATAATGGCAAATCAGTCAGTGACAAATTTTTTACCAGAGCAGATAAGGAATGAGAGCGAGACTATATGATGAGACTATATGATGAAACATATAGTCTCATCATATAGTCCAAATACACAGGGCAATGGCAGCAGTGGCTGAAAGTAGGTTTTGGTGCAGCTATGCTTTTCAAAACTCGGCCAAGACATTGGCAATGCTCTCTGCAACACTCACTTTGCAAAATGCAAAGCTGGCCATGGCAGCATATCAATTCTGAGGAAACTCCTGGTCAGATATTAAAAAATATATACATCTACAAGCTGAAAAGTATACCCTATAGCCTGAAAGCCTGAAAGGACCCAGAGCTAACATTGTGAAATATTATGAGACAGTGAATCCAAGGACGATGATGATGAAAGTTTTAGTGCATCATCGGCAGCTTCATCGACATCGTCTTCAGATAATTAGGTAGTTGGGCAGGTTTTGTCAAAGTAACTGAGCTTGTTTTCATTGTGTTGGCATTTTTGCACTGCATTTCTTATCATGCATGCTATTTACGGGAAACAAATACATTATGTGAGATTGACAGCCCACCACCTTAGTATATAACTACAACCAATAAGACCGTAACATTGCATACTATAATATTAAACAGCACTGCAACAGTGATGTCAACAGACGCTGTCACACAGAGACCAGGGCACCTGATATGGTTTGTAAAATGTGACAAATTACAATATTTTTCATTTAAGAAGTATTTACTTATTTTCTAGGAGAAGACAGGACAAAGGAAAATGCACCACTGCGTGAACGATGCCCAACCCCACTTATATGTCTCTGAGAAAGGTATGTATAGGAGTGTTCACTACCAACATTTGTTTTTCTCTTAGGTTTTTTTTTAATTATTATTATTGCCTTTTGTTTGCTTTGGTCTCATATAAATTGGTGAAAGTGTTAAGGTTTAGAATATTCTACGGAGAAAAAATATATTATAAAAAGGTAGATTGAATATAATTTTTCATTGATGTCACTTATTTTTATGGACATTTTGGTTGTTGAAAAACTATAAATAATGACTGAAATAAAAATCATTATCATCATCATCTGACAGCTGAGCTACAACGTTGTGCTAAGCAAAGGCAACAAGTATTCAGGATGTAGCCTTATATTTAACATATAGGTATGAAAATGGGATCCAACTATCCAAAAGGAATAAGGGTGCTTCCCAATATACCCCACCTTTTAATTGTGAATTAGAATCCCACATGTGAAGCAGCTAACTTCTTATTTTTTTTCTGAACAGAAACACAGCTAACAGGGAAATATTCTTCACCATTTTAACAAAGAAGCACACCCTGGCAAATATGCAGTTCATTATAAAAAATAATTACCAAGGGAAACAGACTGATTAAAAGCACATAAAAAGTCTCCTTGAGAGGGAAAGTCAGATTTCTTAAGGCGAGAATCTTTGACACTCTGTTGCAGACTGAAAAATGTCTTGCTTTTATATTCCATCAGCCAGGATGAAAGTGAGCAACTGTCCAGAACGAAGCCCCGCTGAATCACCTCGGGTCACAGCTTGGGCCAGACAGCTTTGACTTTATGTGTGTCTGTAAATATGGCACTCACTCTGCAGCCTACTTGCCCCCCAAAATGAGATTAAAATGTTTGTATCAAGCAACATCTTGGCCACAAAGAAACCAGGGGATTAGAAAAACTAGACACAATAAAAGCCTGATCTGTTCCCAGTTTTTAAGCGATTCTCCGGCTATAATGGATTCTCATTTTTGTAAGTGAAAGCACTTTTGCCTTGTAAGTGCAATCATTAATATCCAGTCTAAAAATCACTCATCGCAGTCATAGACATTCACCCACAGATCAAAGTCAATTTTGTTATTCATACTGCATTGCTCTTGGACAGAATTGTTATCAGGAGTTTTCACCACTCAAGTAATGCCAAGATAATAATCTCTCTGCTCTCTCGGCTGCTCTGTAACAACATGTATAGTGGTATTGGAGCACCACTTGTCAGGCAGATGCATTGCGAGTGTGTCTGCTGAGTGGTACAGTGAAACCGGATTGGTCCCCTCCACCCACTCATCAGCGAATGACCGAGGGCTACCCCGAGGCTCAACCTGCCTCAGAGTCTCTGATCATAATGAGAACACAACTATCTGACACTGCATGCCTGTTGCAGAGAGTGAGGAGACAGACTGAGACAAGCTCGGCTCTTATCAGCACAGGAGTATTTTTGCTTAGGAAAAGGAAGATGTTTAAAGCTTAGAAGCTCGTCTGCTTTCACCGGGCTTGCTAATAAGCAGGTAGGATAAATTAGCGATTGATAAATTAGTCAGCAAGTGACTCATATTCCAATGTCCTTTATTTATTTAAAAAGAAAAAAAAATCACAAAGAACCTCAGTCAGGACAGAAAAAAAAAGTATTTTCTTCGTAGTTGACCTGAATACATAGTCTAGTCGCAGGCTGTTAAAAATTACTTTGCCAAAAATTGTTCTCAGCGCCTTGGCACACAAATAGGGACTTTTGTGCATACTTGTTTTAAGGCACATCCAGTCTCTGAGGGGCTAAGCGTAACCACCCAACAAATACCACTGCAGGAGCTCGTAAGGACTCTGGGGCAATACAGAAACCATGCAGCCTAAGAAATAAGAGTGAAGATGATGAAAGAGAAATGCCACCATGGTGTCAAAACGCTGAAGCCAAATGACTGGCCACGTTCACAGGAGACAGCGCCACAGTCTCTGTCCGCTTGTCTTTTTCTCCCCCTTTTTCCTTTCTGCTAAACAGCAAACTCTAAGAGAAGTTCAAGGCCAAAGGGGTAGGCAGAAATAAAAGCTCCATTTAAATGGTTCTTTCATGTGGCTTCACATACAGTTTCAAAGACTTGTACAAATTACCATGCACTGACACAGCCCATATACTGTCTCCATCCCAGTTGCACATATACATGCACTGACATTTGCAAGCTTACCCAGACCTGCAGGACATTCAACCTTCCATCAAGTAACAAAAGTGGGCTGGACAGGATGGGAGGAAGGGGCGAAGGGGGCAGAGGGGAGCTGTGCACATCTTTTTTTTTTTTTGTTGTTGCAAAAATATAATTAGCACACTGGCTGACGGGGAGCTTTCTGATATGGTCAGTGTAATGCAGTCGTTGCTTCTGGGTGACAGAGAAAAAGCACAGCCACTTCATTAAGTGCAAAGGAAAGGAAGCGAGGACAAAGCAAACAAAGCAAGAGTTGTGTGAAAAAGGAAAGGGGCAAGCGAGCGAGCTGGGGGATTTCTGCTACCCTTCCATCTTGCTCGACGTGTAGACTCAGGCAGCACCTCTAGGTAAGCCACCCCATGACTTGGGCCTCATATTGCCAAGGCTGTTCGGTTCCCACAGTGTGTCAGGGCCTGCATGTGGCCTTCCTCCCTGCTTGGGCAGCCCTGCGTCTTTAGACCCCCAGGCACCGGAGCAGAGGTTACACCAACACAGCCAGCAACAGCAGCATGTCAGCCCCACACCAACCGTTGCCTTGGTGCCGCTGCATTAGCAAAGAGCTCCTGACTCTGTTCAAGGGAAAGTGATTTGCCATGACGTCTATGGCTCCCCACTTTTCGTTCTCTTTTTCTCGCTTGTTGCTGCTCGCTCACTAAGAAACCTCCTCTCTCCCCGTCTTCTCTCTGCACATTTAATCTCTCCCGTTTCCCCCAGTCTCATTTTTCCCCCTTCGTTGTCATTCTCTCCACCACATCCTCAAATCTTCCCTTTCACTTTTTCCCCCTGATGCCTAAAACACAGTGCCATGATTAGACTGACACTGATGAAAGACAACATCTGTCTTGAATAAATATTGAACTGACAAATTATGCTCTTTTTTTTCCCTCCCCCAGTCATTGTTCATCTAAATTTCTTCATTTTTCAAAATTGTTCCCGGCTTGCAGACTGAACAGTGCCACAGAGTTGCCACCAACACCAAACACAATATTTATTTTCACTTCAGCACAAAAAAAATGCTCACAAATAGCGACAGAGCTAAACGCAAATAATATGTCACTGCAGAGCTGCACTGATAAACAGGAACTGGAGGAGAAACCCATCAAGTGGTCACTGCATTTCACTCGATGACCAACAAACAGGTGCATGCCATTACAGACCAGCTCTCATACAGCAGCATTCCACAGCACAAGGAAGTGTGTAATCGATGTTGTGGAAAATAAAGTGAGAAAAAAGTAGTTCTAATTGCAAAATGTAAATATTGAGTTTTCCCACAAGTGGGGGCAGACCACCCAGGATGCAAAATAGTCACCCACCCCCTTTCTCTTTTTGCCTTGTCGACCGCCCGAGAGATGTCTTTTTGTGAGTGCAAAACATCACCGACCACAATCAACACTCACACAGAAACCATGATGTGTCTTTGCATGCAAATACTTCTGGCAGCTCTGGCTTGGCATTTGTATTGTGGGAAAATTAGGTGATGAAAACCTTGAGGAGAAGGCTGAGTGGATCAGAAATTTAGTGTATAACACCATGTCTGCCTTGTTCCTGCAAGGTGCCAGACTTTTTGATTCAGACTGTTCCTGTCTGCTGTGAATAAATTCTCACAAGAAAAGAGAGCAAGAGGGCAGCCGGCTGGGCAGGACAACACTGTAGCTGCAGTGTCTGACAGAGACTCCTCCATGTGTGTGTGTGTGTGTGTTACAGGCCAGTGTCAAATACTTGTCTGGACTGTGACAAATACCTCCCAGTAGCCTCACCACAACTACCTGCAAGATTAGAAATGAAACATAACTGCTAATGCTGTTTGAAGATCAAAGGCAACTGTTTTTCTGACAACAGCGAGCGTTCAGCGAAACTTAATTTAAGCCTTATTATGTTTCCACTATTTGTCTTGGCAGGTCTACGCAAATATATGCAACTGAGCACACTGACACAAGAGAAAAGCAGTCAAATGATTGCAAAATAAGCCGCTGAATCAACAGACGGCATCTGCTTGAATCAAACAGAGAATAATAGATGGATCAAAGTCTGCAAAAAAAGAAAGAAAAACTTCACTTCTGCTCATTAAATTTCAAAGTATTCTACTTTAAACTTTGTTTTAACACGCATTTATTTAGGCACACGTTTGGATCTTTCCAAAGGCATGCAATAAATCTATTAATTAGCTACCCCGACATTCAACCAATTCACTCAAAATAGGAGGTATTTCGAGGTGAAAAGAAGGCACAAAAAACTTACCTTGAGTGGTTTTACTTCCTGAAGCTGACTGTTGGACAAAGGCGACCAGGCAGAAACCTACAAATCCAAGGCTCGCGCGTATCAAAGCGTGCATATACATGTTAACTTTCACTGTAGTTTAACACAAGCACTTTCTAAGATCTACGATGCGCAAGAACACATACGAGGGTGTGTGTGCGTGTGCTATAAAGGTCTCTTGTTATTCCCTGTGAGCACCCCCTGACAGGACACTATGCGATCCTTTTTTCCCCTTTTAACGCCTGCTCATTTGAGTTTCAAGTGATCGGGGTTGAGGACAGCCCGACAACGCGGAGCGGAGGAAGGCTTTTCTGTTATCATGTTTCGAGCCAGACCGATGTCAATTTAAGAAAGGGTGAGAGAGAGAGAGGGAGAGGGAGAGAGAGGGGGAAAGAAGGAGAAATGGAGAGATGGAGTGCAGTGGCGGGGTCTGAAGGGGGAGGAGAGAATAAGGAGCGTCCGTGCTGCGCTCCGGACTCCTCTTGCTGCTCCTTCTCTTTCCTGACTGGCTCTCAGTGCTTCGTTCCTTTTTTTTTTGTTGTGCAGGAATTTACACACAGGTGTTGGCTGAGCTCAAGGTGGACAAGTGTTGCCGTGTGCACTGAGAGTGGGGCTCACAGGTCACCTGGCTGATGCCACCTGCGCAAAAAAGGGGGAAAAAGAAAGAAAGTTGCCGTCACGGCAGCGTGGTAAAATCATCGCCTTAAAGGGGGACAAGAGGGCGGATGGATTTATAAAAGACTCCGATGGAAAAAGTAATAGCCCGGAGATTGCATTTTTGTTCTCATCCAGCAGACTGTACAGCCCATCTAGTCCCTCAAACAAACCAATAAACGCCTATTTACGGATCATGTGTGCGGCATCAACGTGATCTCGTCTGCTGTGCTGATAAAAGATTATAGTTGTCGTTTAACGATTTTACCGAGAGCACTTGTCGGCATTTAGAAATAGTCCAATCGAGGCTAAAACACGGAATATTCTACAACACTCTTAACAAAATTATTTGATATTCTTTATTCCATCTCTGCACTGAATTGAGTTCAAAGTTCACATCACAGACAAAATTGCAAAACTTCTTTGAAAATTGGAAAGTGAATATGTTTTTTTTTCAAGTTTCAATTGACTTTCTTGAGTAACATCCTTATTCCAAGGTCAATTGAGGGCCTTAAGCAATTTCATGTCCTATTTTAAGCTCGAGCTGGACCTGTTTGAAGAACTTCCGAGTGAAGCTGTGAATCTCATAAGAGTTTACTTTAATAAAACCGCTAGATGATTATGTTGAACGTTTAAGCTACACCAGCTGTTAAAAATACAGTTCGAGATGAAACAGTTCCTCAGGTATGATAACTTACAATTGGTATTTGTTTACAGGAAAATTGGTGAAAGCTTTATGAAAATCATCTGGTATATTGGGGAAAAACAGGATAGAAATTATATCTCGAGTCATCTGGTTCCAAAACCTTAACCAACACCACATTACCAGTTTGTCTTTTCCTGCAGGAGATTAGCTCAACTGCCACATTTCTCTCAGAGATTTTTCCCCCTCCTGGCTTTGAATAAGCAAGCCCTGTCTAGTGACAGAAATCAGTAATACTGAGATTCACTGAGGTATTTGTGAAGCATGTGTTAGAGGGAAAAACATTAGAAGGCAGCATTTCCTTGAACCAAATAAAGATGAGACAGCTTCAGCGTGTTAAAACTTTTGAAGTTAAATTCGGGGGTTGAAGATGAACAGCCATCAGCCATTTCTGCAGCTCACGAGTCACTCTGTGCACACCATTACCCCCAAGACCTGAAGAGAAATGAGGCTTGAGGAGTTACATGAATCAGAACAGGCCTTTTTCGTATCATCGCTATCACAACCCACTGAGCTACTGTGCCACATTTCACCAGCAATGACATATGAAGCATTTGTTTCCAGGAAGTGTGCAGCGAAGGAAACACATCTGTATCCCCACACCTGCTACCTCCCTCTGCATTATCACGTAAATTAACCAGCTGTGTCGATGCATTTATGTTTGCATTTCGCCGTGCGAGCAGATCCAACACTGTAATCATCGCGCCTGCTCCCATGTGTAATTTTTTTTTTCTCAATCAAATATAATTAGGGCATCACAATGAGGCTGATTGCAGATAACAACGCTGCTTTCTTCAGATGATGCAGACACACACATTATGATGGGGTTGAGGGCAGAAAGGAGGAGAGAGGATTATTACTCATTATACTGTGTATTATATGTGTCTATCTCTATCTCTATTTTAAAAATTACCGGTGAAATATTCATTATTTTGGATTCAGAGACAAGAAATTTCACAAACAATGTCTTTTAGTGTGGATTTCCATGCAACCCCACATTTCACCAGAGACTAGGGGCCTCAATAACTAAGAGATTCAGTGCAACAGAATAACCTTCCGAGGATCCCTCTTTGCATCCACAGAAGAAGAAAAAACATGTAAATCCACAGCTCAAAGTCAAGCAGTTCAGTGTAATTAAAATAACATCCGTCAGGGATATGGAAATATCCCATGTCCCCGTGTCCAAATCTCTGGGTAATTGTGAGCACTTGTATAACCAAATGAGCTCAGAGTCACACAGGGAGTTTGAGAAAGTCAGCACATGGTTGCCACGGAGCCCATGCACAAGTCACACTGGTGGATCAGTACACTTTTCATGGCAACACTTCATTAAAGACAGAGGTTTGTGCACAGGCACTACACTCAGCACCAGACCGAGCTATTTTTACAACAACAGACACACAAGGGAAACCCAGGCCATGTTTAATTTATGATTCTTGTCACAAAAAGGACTTTGGCTTCATACTGGGTAAAGAAAAGTGGGAGAGTGGAGAAGGTGAAGAAGAAGAAGGTGTCAAGAGATCTGTAAGGATCTTTCATAGATAATGAGACCAATTGAGCTGTGTTTCACCAAGACTGAGACGGTCTTTATGCAACATGTTCAAGAGATTTGCTGCAGAGCGGCTGACCACAACTTGCTCCGACTTGTTCTGCAGTGAATGAGCAGCACCATTTTCCCCCTTGAATTTTTTTTTTTAAATCTGAAGGCAATATCTTTTCGTAATGTCCTTTGAAAGATCTGAGGCAAGTTGCCGTTTGGCACTATATGAAAAATGCATGATTGTCGGAGATACACCACATCAACACAATTTAACAACAGCTGTTCGAGCTGTTCTCACCTTGCAACTCCAAAATATCCACTTCTCAGAAATTAGAGGGCAAAAAATGTGCAGCAACCAGTTGTTTTAAGACAGTGTTGGTAAAACCTACATTTTGGCTCCAAAATATCAAAGTCAGACAATATTCCAACAGCTGTTTCTGTAAGATAAATGCGACATGGATGCATGTTGGGAGGCAACTGTGGGCCACCCCTTTACTATACTGCATGCTAATGAACTGTGGAGTTAGAGGCCCTGCAGAGAGCCTAATGTGTTCTTCCAGATGGTCATACACAGGGGCACATCACCTCATTTACTTTCTTCCAGTTCGACATTTGTGCTCCCAATTGTCTTAAAGAATTACGTGTGAATATGTCACAGCTTGGAGCGCAGAACTTTTTCCGCTTTGTTCATTTTTTTTTTACCCCCTTCTTATGCTAGGTTACCAACACTACCACAGGCCCAGCAGGATGCCTTGGTACTCACCATGCCAGCACCACAGGGGAGCCGAGTGGCTTGCTGAGTTCCACACTTTAGTACAGGCATCCCAGCGAATGCTGTGGGCTTGCCCCAGGAATGCCTCCTGACCACAGCCTCAGTCACTGGCAAAAACAGGGAGCAAGAGAGGGAGAGTGAAGAAGGAAATACACTTATCGAGTCAGAACAAACACAGATTTCACATAGTCACCCTGACCAGCCGAAAGACTTATTCGTCCCTATCGAATACCACGTCTCCTCGAAGAAGAGTAATCGGTGAAGCTATGTTGCTTTTGTAACAACACACCACAGAAAATGAGCTACTAATGAGAGTTATCATCACCTTGCTGTCAGGCCCCGAGTCATGAAGGCTTGGTTACCTTTCAAGTGAGAGTCCTAGTGATATTACCCGAGTCTTATTGTTGTTGCAGCAGGGAGGTAAACAAGATACAAACAGCTTGTTAGCTGCATGAGGGTGCAAGAGGGTGCTCGTTCTGTATCTCCTGCGTCTGAGTGTCTGTGAATACCTATAATCAAGTGGACTCATCGTGATCAAATGAGACAGAGTGGAAGATTTGGTCCTGTTATGGTCCTAAATGTAATCCTTTCTATGCCTGCATCTTTCAAAGTATCAGCCATCATTATACAACTGAATTGTATTACTGTGCTTAGTGGCTATCTGAAAGCACACACACCCAAACAGAGGAGCCATAATAACCATGAATTTTAAGTAAACTCTTTTGATGACACAGAACTGGGCTGGGCATGCTTAAACCCAAGCACGCTCAGCAGTGGCTCTTTGCCACTTTGTCTTCACTAATCCTCAATAGTCTGCTCATATACTGAGAAAGGGATGAGGATTTTGGCCACAACTTTCAGACACTATGCAAGAAGGTAAGTACAGAACAGGTCCAGGGTGGTGGGGAAGTCCCATGAGCTCACTGTCTAGCCAGATAGTGCAACAGCTACGCCTACCTGCTCCAACCACTGACACCAGGGAGTGTCTACAAGGAGCTTTGTGGATATTTAGCTCATCTATGCATCATAAAATATAAAATATAACTAAACCTTTGAGATTTTACTCCACGTATAACTGGTAAAATATCAAACTTCAATTCCCCTTTAAACTGTTTAAGGCTGAAATGTTGATGAGTAAAAACTTCCCGCAAATCACCCCCATTCATTTCTCCCACTATTTGCTAATACTCTGACATGAATCATTTCAAATGAATCATTTTGTCTAGAAGAAAAGATAACGGGATGTTGTTGTAAAGATAAAACCCATGGTTACAGTTGCCTCCAAAGTGTTTTTGTTCCCCTTAAAGAAAATAAGGTTTATAAAGAAAGTCCATCCTTTTTCTTATCTAACCACATCCATATTTATGGCCAAATAATCAGTCAAAGCAATCAAATGAGGCACAGAGGGAACAGGCAGCTCTACACAAGAAGACCTCAGGCGCCTAAGCAATCTAAACCGAGAAGCAATGGTAGAGACATCGCTAACCACCGCACATGTTACCACGAAGAAAGACAAAACATCTAAGATGCAACAGGTCCAATTTTCCACAGAAAAGCATGTTTAGTGAGATTGAATAGCTCAGTTAATTGGTTAACTGAATCCTCCTCCCACATACGTACACAAACACACACACACACTTTTAATGACTAAGCTTGAAACTAAAACTTGAACTTTCAGGTTCACATTTTTGGTAGTGAAACCCCCTTTGATGCAGACTTACTTTGTCCTGGTCTAGGCCTACAGCAAATGCATTTTAATCCTCACTGATGTGCCATAATGTCAGATTATCTGGTGGGATAGTCTAATCTCATCCATAAATGCAGTTAGGGGTCTTTTCAAGGATACATATAAAAAGCAAATAAACAAAAGACACCCGTTATTACAAAAGTGAATGGTACACAGAGAAACTGATCTGTTTTCACTTTACTCCATATTTTTTAAATCGAAATATTTAATTAAGCACTTTTTCTGTGTGCAGTTTATTTGAGAAATAAAAGGAGAAAAAAACATCAATCGCATCTGTGCACAAATTCAAATGTGCAACAGCAACATATGGCCCAACATAACAGCGTAAGCGGTGCGGTTCTACCCACATATGAATCTAGACTGCACTCTAGTGGCGGCAGGTTTCAAAGTGAGAAAGTAATACAAACGTGAGGTTTTGACTCGTCAGAGCAGAAGGAATAAATATGATTAATGAAGAGTCAGTTTTATTAAATGTCCTAGTATGCGTACACACATGTACACACACTAGTAGATCCTCTCTTTAGTGGATCCAACAATCACTACCAAACTTGTGCTCCTCCTGCTCTGACAGCTAAAACGTCCTCCAGGATTTCAGAAAACAAAGATTGTCTCAGTGTTACAGTGATATAAACACACTCTAAAATTGTATATTGAAAATTTTGGATAATTATCATTCTTTTTTTAAATTTTTTGCATCCAAATTTTAGAACTATGCTTTGCATAATTTGATATAAACTGAAAGAATACATTGTCCCTGACTGCAGTGCACCCATGAATGTTCAGAAAAATATCACAGGATTGTTTTTACACTGAAGAAAACATAAAAATGTGCAATACTCAAGCCAGTTGTTATGTGGGTATTTTTTTTAAGAGCACACATGGACATCGTGATAGGTAACTGAAATCTTGTACATTCTGAAGTTTGGTAGAGCTGTGTGTCACATGCAAGTGCTAATAAACAAGCCAAACGTATCGCTGCCCCCTTCGACTCTCCTGTGCCCCACAGTTTGAACATTACTGCTGTAGTATGATGGACAGGTGTTCGCTCTGTAGACTCTTGTTCACCTCTGTCACATTTCATACCAATCACTAAAAGTTTTCATTTTCTCTGTAGGCAGAATTTTATGGTATGTTTCTCATAGTGGCTGTTTCAGGATCCTAGGAGAACAACTGTGAAAGCTGACAGTTGCTGTCATTGAGTCCTTGTCAGTCAGGTCTGCTGCACTCAGGTGGAAAGGAAAAATAGCTCACATACCAACACGCCGCAGTGCAGCACAAAGCCGCCTGTGTCAGTCTGACGGCACCCACTGTAGCTGCTTTCTCTTCTCTTGGGTTTATAGGGAATGAGGATGTTCACTTTGAGCTAAACAAAAATAAACCACTGATACTTTACATACTAGCTTCTTGGTGTCTGGAACAAAACAGTGAGTACTATTCAACTCTGAATTAAACAAATGTGCTTCATCTCTTGATGTAAAATATTAAAAACAATATTCAAATTTCCACTCGGCTCATATTAAAAATTGCGACTGGGAGATCGAGATCTTATAAAAATATTTTTAGACTTTAAACAAAAAAGCATGGAAATATTCTGAGTGTAGAAAATGCAAACTAGAGGCTGGACTTTAAAAAAAATAAATAAAAATCATGCTGCAAAGCTGTCCTAGGCGTTATCAGGATCAGAGTTAAGGGCTGGTATCAAGGGCAGGGCTCAAAGAATTACAACAATGACACAGTACCATTGGCACTGATCCAGCCATGCAGAGACAGCGCACCTTTACCTTGCTAATTTCTAATTGGACAATTAAAGAGGAGTCATTGTTATCCGCCTGGACACGCCAAGAAAATTTTAATTTTGCTCATTTTTTCCATCAGCACTGTCTGGAAAGTTTAGTTCCAAAAATAGCCAAATGTGTTGATCCAGTCCCTGGTTTGTTCTTTGTTAGCTCTGTAGTTCTGCACCCTGCTGTAAACAGCTGCTCAGATAAAACACTTTTTCAAATTGAGCCTGCGTTCACAGAAGTAGGTGACCTCACCGGCAAATTACAGGAAAGAGCAATTCTATTTGTCTAAAAAGCCTGCAGCGGCAATAAAATGTTTTTCAGACAAACCGTCGGCTCGTAAATGAGCCATCATGAGCAGCAAAGATGTTCCGTGAAGGCTGAACCGCGAGGTGAAAAACAGGTTGTACTAGTTCAATCACCATCACATCAGATAAAGTTGCTGAGGCTGAGCCACAAAACTGGTGCCTCAAGTTTCGATTCGATATGACAGACGCATCTGCGTTTTAAAAAAATGACCAAAAGGAGTCAAAACAATGACATTCAGAAAACAGTCAGTTTATGGTTTAAATAAAAGATGCAATAAATGCCTGCAACTTGTCGACCCATTAGCTCCAGACATGTAGCTGCTATGTAACAAGCTTATGCATCATTATTCAGCCATGCAAAAAAACATTTTAGATCCTTCTCACCCAGTGGTCACCGACTATGTGCTTTGAGTTACGGTAAGGTATGTTCCCGAACATCCCTTCCCCATATCCATTGATTTAAAAAGAAAAACAAAATCTTCTAGTTATGATACAAACTCTACAAAGCAAATAGGTTCAGTGCAGTTCACAGTAAATGCAAAAATCTGAGTACTAGCCAGCGCTTGGTAAAAGGAAACAAAACCAGACAAAAAGTCTAACAGACTGTAGGAAGTGAAAATCAAATTACATAACACAACAGCAACACATGGAAGTACCTAAAAGGAGAAGTACAAAGAGACCCTATGAAAGCACACAGCGAGGGACATTAAGAAGGTTTCTACTTACACTTCACAAAATAAACTGAAATGACTAAATAACTCGCTATTGTCTCATAAAAGCAACATCATTTACTTTACAAAAGTACATATATTACAGTGACAGTTAATGAATATTAAAAATATCCTTGACTGCTGGTTCTGTGGGGAAAAAACATTGGAAATAAGGTTGTACAATATAGGTAAAAAGTACATTCAATAATGTCCTTGACAGTCATTCAATTCCAACTTTTGTCAATGCAGTAAAATAAAAAAAAATGCATAAATATGTGGTTAAGCTGCTTCCTGAAAGCTTCTTTTTTCTATTTTTTTTAAACTGTCCATATTAATCACGTAGAAAACTCTGGCATGTTTCTTAACATACATCATCTTAAAGTAGTCTGACAGATAAATGAGTTGCATATTTAATCTCTTAGCAGTCCGAGCTTCTTCAGGGCCCCACGGCGGTCCTCTTCATTTTCTGAACGAGGGCAGATCAGCACGCTGATACCTTGTGACCGAGGCAGTTTCTGAGCGTCTCTGGAGTGATGCAAGGCAGTGTGGGCAGGCAAGGCCTTCTGTGAGGCTGGCTCTTTAGTAATGGAAGGCTCTGCCTCCAAATCCTCTCCTTGAGCACTTGAGAACTCCTTCCTACTCCCAAGAGAGGCGGGGCGTGGTCGATGGTTACGCAGCTTGTTGAGGTTCTGATTAATGCTGGTGCCCTGACTGGCTTCACTGTAGTCTTGACCTGCTGTATATCTGCTTATACCCACCTCAGTGCGCCCGAGGCTGGCTGATTTGACCTTTGGCGGTGTCAGCTGCTTGACCAGGCCAGAATAGGTAAGAGAAGTGGCATCTTTGACAGCAGATGGTTGATTTTCTGAAGGAGAAAGCTCAGTGCGGTCACTGAAATCAGCAGGTGCTGGGAGAATATCAGGATCCAGAACTGTAAGAGCAGTAGAAGTGTTTGATGGTAATAGAGCACCAGGGTTCAAAGGCTGGACAGTAACAGAGGCAGAGGGAAGGTTATAAGACTGCGATGATGGTGGTTCATTTGGAGCTGCAGGGCTGATTGGAGGAGAAGAAGAAGATGAAGCTGACCAAGACACTCTGGTTTTGGGAGGAAGTTTAGAGCTCTGGTTTGGGATTGATTCTTCCTCACTGCTTTTAAGCAGGCCGAGCTTTCTGAGAGCCTCCATGCGAACTTTGTGAGGATCCAAGAATGGCCGCTGTTCACTGCTGTTGAGCACTGGATGCGCTGAGTTTCCATCAGAGTTAGTCATCTTGTGAGATTTCAGAATAATGTTGGGGGGAAGCTTTTTAGGCTTTGGGGCCACAACAGGTGGACTTTTGGGCTCTGCACTTTCAGGAGACGCTGGAGCAACAATTTGTGAACTTGTGAGCAGACTGAGAGACTCAGGCTGAGGTTTGATTTGAGGCACCTTGGTCACAGGGCTTGTCAAATTTTTCTTGACAGAAGCCCTCTGACGAATCTGCTCCAAATCAAAGCTTATTCCCGGCTTTTTCCTGGATATTCCCACAGATGGAGTAAGGTCTTTTACTTTCACAGGCTGTGAAGGAGAGTCAGGTTCATCCCTAAAGTTTAAGGGAGGTGGAATTACACTCAGATCAGTCTCAGAGGTGTCAGTAGATGGCCCTGGACAAACAATTGTACTTTTGACACTCTCAGGATCAGCATCTTCATTTGTGGCTAAGCTTGACATCTCAGTCTGCATAGCTGATGAGTGGATTCTGGTATCAGTAGAAGAGTCAGGGATTAGAGGACTGTCTTGTGGTTCAGAGATTTGATTTAGCAGAGTTTTTCCTTCTGTGGCTAATGTTGTGGATGCAGGTGGTGCTGTGGGCACTTCATCACTTAGAAATGATTTCTGGTCGCGTTTGGAGCCATTAGGCATCAAAGTGGAAATGTCTAATTAAGAAAAGCACAATTACAACAGTTAGTGTTGCAGCACAAACTGTGCATCTGCGAAGCAAATAAAGGTACACAAGAAAATATACACAACAGCACATCGCATACCATTTACTCTCATCTGATCTGCTTTTTCTGTTAGACTCTCATGATGCGATTCATCATTCGATACGCCGCTGTCCTCCTGCGTCTCCAGCGCTTCGATTGTTTCTTCCAGATACGTGAGACATGCCCTCTCCTCTGCAGATAAGTGGTCCATGCTGTCTTCACTCTGCACAAAAAATGAAATTATATATTTTTTCCTATCATGTGTATTTTTCACGACTTTGTCAATTTGATTCTCATATTATCACACGACTGTTTTGCATTTCTTAACGCTTTTTTAAAAATACCCAATTCTCCCCGTACAGTTTTAATAAATATAACATCTTATTCAGTTTTTCATAGGCTCTAATTTAAATTACCACACAGTGCTGGTGTGTGGGGTGGGAGGGAGGAGTCTGTCAGTCATGTTAGAAGAAGAAAGACTCCACTACTGCATTTATTAGCAGGATAGGGAACTTCCCAGACTGGACGTTATCAGAAATGAGAGCGTCACGAGATCTACCTGAAACAGCTGAGTTGTGCTCTGATCACGCCACAAATCAAAAGCTATATTGCAAGCTCCAGTCTCAGCAGCAATGACCCTTCTCATAGCGTGAAAAACTCCACCTGCTGATGTCCAGCATTCAGCTGGAAAATCCCGAAACAAAGACAAGCAGGAAGAAACTCCTCCAGTCACATACCAGCATGCCCAGAGCATAGCATGAAGCAAACTAGGTGTGATAACTGCCTGTATTATGTGTTTAGCTTCATTAGTTTCACTTGTTTCTAGTGACAGCTTAATTTGCATTGGCAGCAAAAAGTCAGACTTGTTCCTGGTGGGTGCTGGACACCATCAGGGCTGTCCTTTGTCAAAGATTTCTAAGGACAGTCAAGGGGTAGAGGGTGTTGAATTCTGTAGTCTCAAGTTCTCATTTCTGCTTTTTGCAGACGATGTGGTTCTCTTGGCTACATCAGCCGGCGGCCTCCAGCTCATACTGGAGTGGTTTACAACTGAGTGTGAAACATGACGAATGAGAATTAGGACCTACGAGTCTAAGGCCGTGGTTCTCAGCAAGAAAAGGGGGAAATTTTGTATAGTGACTCACTAGTCTCTTCCAAAGGGTGTCTATGCTCACCTGTAGAGATAGAGTTGGGAGCTTATCTGGGAGGGTCATTGAGTACAACTACTCCTTTTCCTCAAAAGAAGCCAGTTGAGGTGGTTTGGCCTTTGACCAGGATACCTCCTAGACAAGGCATCTCCTACAGGGAGGAGGCCTTAGGGCAGACCCAGAGCAAACTGGACAGATTACATTTCAGGGATACTGATTGATTTTTGCGTGTTTATTTCAGTTATTTTATATTGAAGTCAAAATGAAACTGAATTGGTTTCATCATATAAATTCAGCCCAAATAATGATTAAACTCACTGGCACCAGAACCAAAGGATGATAAATAAGCTTTTAAGGAATAATGTAGATTAAATCTGTAAGATTAGGTACAAAGTATGCAAATTAATTGCAACTTTGCCATTTTTTACCATATCTAATAATACTCCAAGAAGAAATAACGTTTGCTATTGTGATTTTTTTCTTACAGTAAATAATTCTTGGGGTCCCCCAGGGAACCCAGCTGGTAGTCTGTGTGTTAAATATGCAGTAGGTCAAACAGATCCAAAGGAACAACTCCCATCCATCTCCTAGTTTTCTCTTATTCTATATTAGCCTGTTGGAAAAAAATATATTTCAGGTGGCTGCTGGTGTCTGAGGGCTTCAGATTGTTTATACTTCATTTATGAAAACATGTGCTGAAACCCTTTGAAAGCTCCTCACTGACTAAACATGAGAACCCTTCACCAATTACAAATTCAGTTCCTCTCATCTCTCAGACTTCACAAATCTCAATTATTTCTTTATTCTCTTCCAGTCGAGGACAGAAGCGTTTGTGTTCGTTCTGTACGAGAGAGTCAGTGATACAGACGACTGAGATAAAGCGCTACAGCGGCACTCACATAGCCAGAGTTCGTGCTGATTACACTGTCCGAGCTTCCTGCGCTGTCCATGTTGCTACGGGAACACCACCTGGCCACGTGTCACTCTTTGGCATTGCACATGAAGGAAGATGAGGGCATCACATGCTCTTCGCGCACCTGTTTCGTTTGTGTAAATCTCACTGAAAGTCTGTCTCAGGAAAAATCTGAAATGTCAAGGACAAAAGCATGAAACTACAATCAGATGAAATTTGTGAGTCACTACTGTCTCCACAGTGGAAAATGTTCATTTCTTTGACCACTGACTGATGAAGCCTTAGTTTGAGGCTAAATATAGCTAGAGAATTAGTTGGTAAACAAAACAGCATCTTTACAATTATTGTGATAAATTAAGGTCATAAATTACAGCTGATAGTTTAATGATCCTCATAATGTAATGGCTGTCTTATTTTTGTAACATGATTCAAATGTGCTGTCATGGTCACTATGATATATTAAGCAAATCTAGTTATGCTAATTGAGTCATTAAATAAAATAATGGTTGAGCTAAAACTTTTCGCCTTTAAAAAAAAAAAAAAAAAAAAAAAACGTGGATCGAGGCACGCATTAAAGGTGAGTAGCTGTGAAATGGAGAATATTTTCAGTTATGCATATCTGTCATGCATAGTGATGTCTTTCACAGGAAACGGATTAAATGTTTCATTTATTAATAATTAAACTCACCTGTATGCCAACAGAAAAGACCTCTTATGGAGACCATTGTCGCATTTTTTATTTTTTTTTTAATTTGAGTCAGTTTCTAGCAAAAATGCCAAATATCTCAGAAATTTGGCATCTTCAGACTTAATAATTAATTTTGCTTGTGCTTAATTGTGCTTTCCCTCTTTTTGCCACTTATAACAGTGTATTTATGTATTTATAATTCATTACTGGTTTGGTCTTTAAGATATTTCTACAAATCAGGAAAATGAACTCGTCATCGCAAGCAGACAGTGCTGTCAGGATCCCTTAATAATCAGTATTTCAGCCATTATGATATAACAATCAAACACTCTTACTTGCAAATACACACAGTATACCTCACATCATGGCAAATTTGTTCCAAGAATCCAGATATGTTGTGTTACTGCATGCTTGTGCCTCCGCTCCCTATCTTTTGCGTATCACTACTGGCAGGTCAGGCATGAGGAAAGTATGCTAGTCGCAAAAAAAATTAATTAAAAAAAAAATCCACCAAACCAACAGGTTTATTATTAATGAGAGCATAAAGAAAAGGCAACTTCAAGTAGGTGTTTTTTTAGGGCTAGAGGAAAAATTGTCGACAATGGTCGTCAAAAGTTTTTTAGCTAATTAACTCTAAAGCTAAATGGGTCAGACAAATTGATCATTTTACTTAAAAAAGCTATTTTACGACCTGGTATAGAACTTATTTACCACATAGTGCTGCAGCCAGTTCAGGTATGTTTGTGGAAGCACAAGCAGCGCCATGTTTATTAAAAATACAAGAGTAACAGAATTAAAGTTTCTTTTCATACCCTGCTGCGCCTGCATGCAAATTATCCCCCAAAACAGCATGCTGTGTGTCACAGCTTTAGTTTATTTGTGCAATAGTAAATTAATGTGGTTCGAGAAGTGAGAGAAACTCAGACACTCAGGGGCTCATTCAGCAAAAACAATACATAACTCTGTCAGAATAAGAATTACAATGTACATCAAACATTCTCATAAAAACAACACTTAAAAAGCTAAAAACTAACACTTCCTGTGGGCCCATAAAGAGCCACCATAATTTTATTGCTGCAAGTGAAATATTTGAAATATTACCGAACAGTAAGATTGGGTAACAAGTGGGGGATTTTCTATGACTTTTGTGTTTTGAAATCTTGCATCTAATTAAAAAGCATGTTTTTTTAAAAGTAGCATTAAACACTACATTGAAGAAAATGAAATACATTTTTA
Organism: Neolamprologus brichardi; assembly: GCF_056152115.1. Lineage (NCBI taxonomy): Eukaryota > Metazoa > Chordata > Actinopteri > Cichliformes > Cichlidae > Neolamprologus > Neolamprologus brichardi. The sequence continues at coordinate 24,984,593 of NC_142123.1, forward strand.
GAGGACATGTAACTATTTTTCAATTTTACCGTCAGCTTTTTCACCTTATTACTTTTAAGATTTGAGTCATGCAAAGACAGTGACAGACTTTTCCTTTGTTCACTGAACTTATCAGCTCTATGTTCTGTACATGGCACTTTTGACCTGATGACATGAAAACTTAGCAAAGGCAGCAAATGAAAAACCTGATCATCAACCCCCACATTCCCACATGTTTTCTGGAAACAAAAGCTAGTTGACAAAGCACACACCAGCCTCCCACAGTAAGCAGCTAATTATCGTCCCTCCCTTTGTCCAAACCTGAGCAGGCAACACCTCTCAAACTGGAGCACTGGCAAAGCACACTGCACCCACAGCTGAGTCAGGATTTAATAGTGACAGGAATGTCACTTTGCCTGCTTCCATGTCTTCGACACAACTCTTAAATGAAGCCAAACACATGAGCGGATGAAACCTTTAAAATATGAAAAGGGAGGATCAGCTCCAGGCCTTAAATGCGAGAACAGCTGCACAGTTTGTGAGCTAGACTTATTAAAAACCCAGGATAATGATTGATAGCTTTTGATAACAAATCACAGTGCCTTATTGAAAAACTCAAAAATGTTAAGTATGTATTCAAGGTTAGCCAGCCGGCCAGAGCTGGTTTAATGATTAACAATAAACAAAGATTCATGGTTAACATTGGGTTGTGCAACTCACAGCCTGTTTAAATGAACAGAAACATGTCTTTAATGTTCACACTTGTTCCATTAAAATGACTGTTAGTGACATTTATGAGTAAATATTTGCATTAATCCTGACTCAGATAACCAGGGTCTAAACACTATGGTCAGTTGTGTTATCTCTAAAAACAAATTTAGAGCATAAAAACTGATAAGTAATGCATATCGGAGCATTTCTGATACTGATGTTAGTCTTTTGCTGAATATCTTACCCGTCTCTCTATTCCTACTGCACTCTCCTCCACAGACACAAAATGACACTCCAGGGTCAAAACTTACAAACTAAGTAAAAAAAACAAACACAAAAACATTATGTTACACCTGATGGTAAAATCTGCTCTGAACAAATGGAGCGCACACACTTACACACACGCACCACTCTAAATGAGCACTGTATTTTCATAAAGTTGACTTACGAGCTTTCACGCAACTTTATTTCGTCGTTGCCTCCATTGTAACCCATGATTACACCCTAAACGAGCCCATTTCGCTTTTAAGAGGACAGTTTCCTGATAACTTACCAGAAATGCGCGAGAAAGGTCGGTGAAACTGCGCTGCTGTCAGTCCATAGCTGCGGTGCACCTCACTCCCCCGACAGCACTGTTCCTGGAAGTAAAACTACGCGACTAGTAGTGACAGACGGGAGAGGAGTGAGAGGCTTACGGCCAGGTGAGGCAATTAACTTCCGCGCAGGTTGGTTTGTGGCCAATCAGAGAACTGGGCGACTGAGACTTTTCCAAGGAAGAGCCAATAGGAGAACAGCAGTAAAACGAGCGAAACCTCAAATGATTTTTCACCTTTTACTTTTCTGTGTTGAATACTGTCACTTATATTAAGTTATTATAACACTATATATAACTATATATAAGCACGTTAATAACATATTTAAACCAATGTAGTGTAATTCAATTGGATTTGCATAGCGCCACATCACAACAGTCGTCTCAAAGCCCTTGTAAAGTAAAAGCGCTACAATAATACAATATAATATAAAATATGAATAATACAATATAATTGACAATAATAGCAAAACCCCAACAATCAGATGAGGCTCTATAAGCAAGCACCTGGCAAAAGTGGGAAGGAAAAACTCCCTTTTAAAACCTTTTAACAGAATCAGGCTCAGGGAGGGGCGGCCATTGTCGCCACCTGTTGTGGATGAGGAGAGGGAGGCGGGGCTAGAGACAAGCTGTGGAAAAGAGCCATGGTTTAATAATAACTGATGATAAGTGCAGAGCGGTGTATAAACACATAGTGAGTGAAAAAGAAATACTCAGTACATCCAAACCTTCCTGTTTGGATTCGGGAGACAGACACCATCTCTACTTTTAAGATTAGGCTTCAAACTTTCCTTTTCACTAAAGCATATGGTTAGGGCTGGATCAGTTGCTGCAATAGGTGTAGGCTGCTGGAGGTTTCCCATGATGCATTGAGTGTTTCTTCTTCAGCCACCTTTCTCACTCATGTGTTAATAGACCTCTCTGCACTAAATCATACTTGTTATTCATCTCTGGCTGTCTTCCACAGCATGTCTTTATCCTGTCTTCCTTCTCTCTCCCCAACCGGTCATGGCTGATGGCCGCCCCACCCTGAGTCTGGTTCTGCTGGAGGTTTCGTCCCATTAAAAGAGTGTTTTTCCTTCGCACTGTCACCAAAGTGCTTGCTCATAGGGGGGTCTAATGAGTATTGGGTTTTTCTCCCTCTATGTATTATTGTAGGGTCTACCTTACAATAAAGCACCTTGAGGCGACTGTTGTTGTGATTTGGTGCTGTATAAATAAAATTGAATTGAATCATGGGAAGCCCCCGGAAGATTTGGCCTATTGAAGCATAACTAAGGGAGGATTCAGGCTCACCTGATCCAGCCCTAACTATAAGCTTCATCAAATAGAGATTGATCTTTAAATTTGAAAGGGTGTTTGTCTCCCGAATCCAAACTGGGAGCTGCTTCCACAGAAGAGAGGCCTGAAAGCTGAACATTCTGCCCCTCATTCTACATTTAAATACTCTAGGAACCGCGAGTCTGAGAGCGAAGTGCTCTGTTGGGGTGGTACAGTACTATGAGGTGTTTAAGATAAGATGGAGCCTCATTATTCAAAACCTTGTATGTGAGGAGCAGGATATCTGGATTTAACAGGCAGCCAATGAAAAGAAGCCAGTATGGGAGAAATGTGCTCCGTCAGTTATCTTGCTGCAGCATTTCGGCTCAACTGAAGGCTTTTCAGGGAGTTTTGAAAATAATGAATTGCAATATTCCAGTCTAGAAGTAATAACATATGAACTAATTTTTCAGCAAGACTCTGAGACAGCACGTTTCTAATTTTGAGATATTGCACAATTGCAACAATGCTGTCCTAGATATTTGTGTAATATGAACACTGAAAGATCTATCGTGGTCAAAAATGACTCCAAAGTTCCTCTCAGTGTTACTGGAAGCCAAGGTAATGCCATCCAGAGTAAGTATCTGGCTTGACACCACGTTTCTAAGATTTTTATCACTGAGTAGCAGAAGAAGCAGGAAATTACAGCACAAAAATAAAGTTTGATTTGGCAACAAATCAAAATTGAACTATCTTGAGGGGAACAGGAACATCTGCATCAATTTTCACTGCAATTAATACTAAAACATGAGTGTGTCAACCTCAGAAAATTAAGAGGTTAATCAGAGCCATTAAAGACTGTTGCTTTAGGACATTTGTATCTGTGGGAAATGCAATGGAAATCCATCCAGTAGATGTGGAGCTATTTCAGCCTGCCTGACCAACATGACTACAACACAACTTCTGTGAGAATACAAGGTAACCTAGATTCTCAGCCTCTGATTGTAAAATTACTACCACCAAACATTTATTTCAGTAATAATTTTTTCCATTTTTACAGGTCAGATACCACACACAGTCTGTGCGATACTGTGAGCAAAGCAGAACATCTGTGGATCAGATCTCACAGTCAGCATCTGTTTTCCAGGAACAGCAGCATATGTCTGTGACAGATGTGTAAACATCTCCATCATCTCATCTGTCATTGGGCCGCTGCTAGTACATTTTTTTTCCATGCCAGCAGTCACATCAAAGACGCAGCCATAGTTTGACATTTTTAAAGACATACTCATTACTCAGATTACAGAACAAACTGAATTCACTCTTGCCAGTTGAATTTGCAGCTAAAACCAATGAACAACGTAAGTTTAATTGGAAATACTTTGTAATACACAGAAAACATCAGGTATTTCAATCACTAGCTTAAATATTTTGTTAAATAAACTGAGTGAGATTTGCCTTTTCTCCCCCAAAACCAACATTAGAACTTCCATTCAGTCAACATTAAAAGTCTATTTCAGTTTACATTCACAAATGTAATAATTATTTTGAGTAAACACATCGTCTTGTTGTTGACATTTCACCGCAGCTGGCATTCGAATTATAGCTGCGGCAATTTTCTTCCGACTCATTTCCCTCATAACAAAGATAAAAATAATTGTCAAAGCACAACCAGAAGCTGGGGCAATTTCAAACCTTTGCAATATTTAAATTAACTTGAGCCGATAAAGCTAAACATGAACACAAAGTCAAAAGCACAATATGGGTTATGTAAGGTTTAAAAGGTGACCGAGGTCAAAGAAAAGCAAAACTTGTGTTTATCATCCTGTGCTGAAAAGTGAATTTCAGTTCAAATAAAAAGTTTCTCTTTGTTCTGATTTAATGAACTTTTTTTTTTAATAGACTGACAGAAGAAGCAGCTGTAATACATATTTCCTTTGTAAATCCACTGAGCTGTTGCAGAGAAGTTTATGATGTGGAGATGGGGTGGAGAGCAAACATTTCATTGGAAGACGTCAACAAACCTCGGCTGCCCTGAGCCAAATCGAGATACTCCGAATGCATCGACACTCATGCATCACTTACCCTTAAAGACTGCAACAGAGCTGTAAATCCATCAGAAATGTACCCAAATTTGGAGGAAGAGCCGTTAAAACAAGAACAAAGAATGTACTAATAAACATCCAGAGACAACGATTCTAACTGTACCATTTATTAGTTGTACAATTATGAAAAATAATCATAAAAAAGACTGGAAGCCCAAGATTATTTACAATCTTTTTCTCTGAAGTGAGGTCCCTCTTCTGAGTCATGTTCTCAGCCTTCTTTTTTTAATGTTTTTTTAAATCACAGGGTATTTATTCACGATATGTTTAACTTTATAAGACATAGTCCTTTTCTCTTTTTTGACAAGTGTCAAAAATTACATACGTACATACATACATATACATACATATATATATATAGATATCTATAAAAACAAAAATCATTCAAGTATCAAAATACAGACCGCTAGATTCATGTACAATATCATTCTCATCATTGTTGTCATCAGATTAGTCCCAAAATATCTTTCCTGATCCTCAGCAATGTGCAAAAGCAGAGCAGGACCAGGCTGATGGCTAAAGGTGCTGACACCAGCGCGCTGAAGACAGTGTACCATAGAGTTATCGTACTGGCCGGATAAAAACGTAACACATATACAAGAGTTAAATCAAAATGAGCTGACTATGCACCCATATACAGATTGGTGGACCAAACAGTACCATTAACAGTCAACATATTAGGAGTTAGCTAGAGAAACATGCCGTGCCCTATTGTTCTTGTCTGCAGCTATAAATCTAGAGTCGTACCGGCCTGCATGGCAGGTTTGGTGAATAATCTTGTCGAGATTAACTGAACAAAGGGGCAGGGAAGGAGAGAAAGAACCACACCTGATCCAGTTCCAGCATTAGGACAAATCATAGTCCTATAAAAAAAAGTAAACGCCCGCCCACCCACACACACACACGCGCGCATACTCAGACACACAAAAAGTAAAATAAACGCCATCTCCCGTTATTTCAATATAAAACAGTCTTAGTGTCAGTTTCTTTGCCCCTTGAGTTTGGTAAGAGAGCTCCTCCCATGCAAGATTACATTGTTTTATCACAGTTACACATGTATGCAAGCTGACGGTGATGAAAGCAGCTAAAATGTTTGGATACAGGACAAACAACCCAGGAAGAAGTGTGTACCTACAGTGTGAGGTCTCTCGTCTGACAGTTTGTTTCATAATAAAAAGTGAATGTTCCTCATCCTTGCAGCAACTTCCCCTTTAACTACAAGTTCTGCTTTGAAAACGGCAGGTACATTTCCTGAAACGATAAACACCAACTCTCAGCGAGGGACGTGATGATTCATTTCGGAGGAAATGCACGCAACACGACAAATACATCCGTCTCTAATGTCGCACGGAACAACCATCACTTTTCTAAGCATCGAGAAGTTAAATGGAGGCGGGTGCGTGCGTGCGTGCGTGCAGGGTGATGAAGTTGGAGAAGTCTGATGAACCGGGGGAGCGTGTTGCGTTGGCGAAAGGTTTACATCCGTCTTATTCTCCCGGCCCGTGTGTAACTGTGGGCACAATCCGACTGCTGATGTGATCTGCTCGGTGAGAAGTGGGGGCAATGATCCAGCAAAACATCCTACCCACCACTCAACAGGGAACATTCCTGTCCTTTTCTCACTGTCTGGGATTGGCCACAGTGTCAGCTACAGGGAAGGGACACAGACACACGCACACAAAGCAGTGGAGTTAAAATAAAGTAAAACCGATGGACACAAACAGCACTATAGTGATGGATTACGTCCTTCGTAATGATTAACTCTTTTCACCAAGCATCTGTGAAACATTAACCTGGTATGACTGGGGGGAAAGGCAATGCTGACAGGATGAACACTGAAGGCATTTGTTGTGAAAGGAAAAAAAAGGAGAGGAAAATGCACTTATTCTTTCAAACTTGGGGATTTTATGAAAGTGCTTAGATGTAGTTAGTTCACTCTAGATGAAGCATTGAGTTTAAATCCTGACTGATAGTTGACGGCATACCAGTTTTGAATTAGTTTGAGCTGTTTTTTTGGAGCAAGGACCACCAACATGCAGATCCATGTCTGCCTCTGTGCCCTATTCTGTCCCTCTGATGCTCTCTAGAAACCCCACCCCAAAATGCTTACTTCATTAGCATCAAAAGGATCATATCACAGTGCTAGGATCTTGGCCTCTTTTGGCTTTAAGCAGGCAGCTGACCGTAAGAAGAAGAAGAAAAGCCTTGCCCTTAATTGATCTTATTTAACCTCAATAACACCTGCATCCCTGCGAACATAAACATGCTACAGTCCGACTGATGCATAGAATTACAGGATCAGTTTCACAGTTTCCTCAGGAAACGTGTCCATCCAGGTACAGGATGTGTGCAGTGGGTCACTCTTGGCTGTGGTAAAAATCAGTTTTCTCAGCACTCGGTGAAGTCAGGAGTTGGAACGTCAGAGTGAAAAGCCTCAGAGCGGCCGTCGCCTAACAGAGCAGGAAAAGCATTAAGAAAAGAGAGCTTATCACCAAGAGTAAAGAGTGGGATGTTGACAGTTGGGAAGAAAAAAGGGGGAAGCATTGTTGGAGGAAGCATATAAGGTAAACAGAAAGGAGGAATAAAAGGGAAAGTGAGTGGCAGGCTCATAGTAGAAGAGATACCAACTAGACAGCTAGAAGACGGTGGGCGAGGTGGAGGGGTTGCGTTAATAATCGAGAAAAAGTGTAAAGGTGCTGGGAGTTAAACATAAGAAGGGGCAACAGCTGGTCAGTTGCCACAGACTGTGGTGTTGTCGGAGGAAGAAAGAAGTGATGGCGGTGGGGAGGAGCAGAGGTCCAGCGCGGAGAAAGAGGCAGCGTCACAGTGAAAGGCACACAGAAGGAGGGGAAGGAAGGAGGGTGAGGCTGAGCCCAGGAGGAAGAGAGGTCCACTCAGAAAATGGTGGTCTCGTACTTAGTGCTGATAGTGCGCTTGGATTCCTTGGGGTCCATGAGCCACGTGGCACTACCCTGGGACTGAGAATCGCCTTCCTGCTCCACGATGTCCCCCTGTGAGTACAAACAGACAGCAATGAAATATCTGAATCTTCACATACGAGGCTGATTACACTTTTTGTAATGCTTAGATTCAAAATGCAGCAATGAAGTATTATTGTGCCAACAAACTGGAATTGTTTGTGGTGAAATTTAACCACATTTACCCTTGAAAATGTTGATGTTTGTGTTTAAACAGATTCCATAAACTATGCAGTATCAAACCTATCCATCAATTATCATAAAATTACAACCCCGATCCCAAAAAAGTTGCAATGCTGCGTAAAATGTAAAGGAAACAGGATGCAATGATTTGCAGATCTCATAAACCCATATTTTATTTATTATATTAGACAAAAAGGTTTTTAACTAATACTTTTTACTATTTCATGAAAAACATTAAGTCATTTTGAATTTGATGGCAGCAACACTTCTCAGAATAGTTGGAGCTCAAAAGATCAGAAGTACTATGTGATGCACTGCCATCTTCTCTGAGCCAAAGCTCTGAGGCAACTTGGAAAACTGTTATGTGGTCAGACAAATCCAAATTTAAAATTCTTTTTAGAAAACACGGATGAAAAGTCCTCTGGAGGAGAGGGACCGTCAGGCTCGCCGTCAGTGCTCAGTTCAAAAGCCTGCAACTCTCATGGTATGTGGGTGGATCATTCCCATGAAATAGGCAGCTTGCACACATGGCAAAACATTATTGCCGAAAGGTATCTACAGGTTTTAGAGCAACACGTGCTTCCATCCAGATGATGTCTTTTTCAGGGAAGGCCTTGCATTCCCTGAAAACTAGACTAAACCACATACTTCATCTATTACAGCCGCATAGCTTCGGTGCTGAACTGCAGTTCAGACCTTCCACAATTAAAAACAGTTGACACACCATGAAATACAACAAAGAAGACACAGAACTACTGAGCAGCTAAAAACGATACAATAAACAAGAATGGGACACATTTCTCAGCTGAAAGTCCGGCAACTGGTTTCCTCATCACCCAGAAAACGACTTTATTTTTTTTCTCAGTGTAAACAGTTAAAATGTTTTGCGTGTTCAGATATCAATAAAAATATGGGTCTATGAGATTTGCAATTTTTGCAATTTTAACTTTCCCTGGTTCTCATTTTGCTGAGCACTTTTGGGAGTAATTAGTAAGCAGCCAGTTTTGCTGACTTTTTATTGATAAAACATAATAAAATTTTCTCTATGTATATCATAAAGGGACTTTTAAAAAAAACTGTAAAAGTTTAAATTAAGTAAAAACACTCAAAAAGAATTCTGTGTACAGTATATAAACTTTGTCTGTCTTACTACAAGCGTGTCACTAGAGGGCGTTGGAGTTAACAGTATACATCATGATTTGTCGTTTTCAACACAGAGCAGTGAAAATATAGTGAAATAAACAGACAAAAAAGTTTACGGGCTTTTCAGGAAAGTCAGAGAAAATAAGCTGTGACAGAAAGGCAAAAAAGAAAAAGAAAAAAAAAGAGTGGGTGAGAAGGGTGGGGATGGGATAGGAGGCAGCACCTGGGCAGCATGGCTGGCAGAGTGCAGCGGTAGGAAGGAGGGACGGTGGTTGGTGCAGGTGTAACAGTAACAGCAACGACTGTCGAGAGGAAGAGGAGAGTCCTGGGAGAAATAAACACCACCAGGAGGGAGAGAAGCGAGCCAGACGGAGACGAAGATTAGAAGAGAAAAGGGAAAGTGCACAAAGAACCAGGAAGAAGCAGCGACAGAGTCAAGAACTTAAAGGGCGGGAAAAGTGACACAGATTTTAACAGACATGACACATGAGGAGTCTGACAGGTCGCACACAACACAGAAGACACTGCAGGTGCATTTTGAAGCTTATATGTGCTCATCGGTGCGGATGTGTGTAACTGAGTATGAAGTGCATGTGTGCTCAGGTGCTGATTAAACACATTTAAAAATGTACATGTAAAAAAAGCCACACAGATGAAACACACTGAACAGAATTACATTGTTAAATCATTGTGATCATCAAGCTGCAGCTAGAAATGTGTAACTTGTCCCCGAGGTGGACTTAGCTCATTTATATTCAGCACAAGCTTCCCTCTTAATGGTTTAATGCTAATGCCCAGATGGACATCAGCATAGCATAACCACAGTGATGTCGAGAGGTGTAGACTGATGCAAACAATCTAACATTGTTTTTGCTTCCACAAAATTAGGCGTAAGCTGCAAATGTAATCACAAAACACAAAAAGATTTTTTTCTGGCAACTTATTCTATAGTTGAGGTTCACTCGAGGTGCACAGAGAAGTAAAAAAAAAAAAGGATTTAAAATTCCAAATTTGCTTGAGAACATGTTGAACAATATTTCAGCTTGATTTGGTTTTTTTACTACAACACTTAACAACCAACTCACCGCTGTTTTGCGTATGCTGCCTCGTGGTTTGGGCACAGGTTTGCTGGACTTTGTCTCAATGACCTCTGATCCAGATCCAGCTGGGACGCTCTGGTGCGGTTTGGTCCTCTGGGCCTGCAGAGCCAGCTGATATGCTACCTCAAACGCCTGGCCCAGTGTCAGTATAATCTCATAGGTCAGGTTCTATACAGAAAGGGAGAAAGAGGAGGATCACTGAGTCATTACAAGCCTTTAGCCAAAGGACCACCATCATCAGAGTGTGCAGCGAGACAGCAAAACGTAACAGAAGAAAGATTTTTCCTCCAAAACTTCTTCAAAACAAAATTGCATAAGCTGAAGAAGTGGCAGTAATCTCAGGAGTATTGTGCAGCAACCCCCTGTTCCTAAACTAGATCCATCCTCTGTAGCTCAGTAATAAAGCTGCTGGATTATTCTGTTTTACCCTGACAGCTCCCAGGTACGAACAAGCACTGCAGACTAAAGACAGATGATTCATGCTTTATACGTTATGCCTTGGGAGTCTGAAAAAGCAATCCGATGGTGGGCACAACAATCATCATTTGAAGAGACACATAACACAGAGCTGTGAAATCCTCTTTACATCCTTTGATGTAGTAACCTGCCCTGAGATAAAGCACTCCATATACACCAATACGCAGAAACTGAACATCTCTCTTGTGTAGTGACGATTGTGCCTGGCGGACCCTGAAAGCAGCCATATAGTCAGTACAGTTTAAAATAACCAAATAAACCTCATGGAGATTCATATGGACACTTTCGGTAGCAGAAGGGACACGGCAAAGCTGTGGTAACTATTTGACTCATAGCGTGTAGTTTCAGTGTTCAATGACTACCAACAGCCCGCAATCAAATACAAAAACATTACTGTCTACAGCTGAAAACTTTTGTCAAGCTACTACTAACATAACGGACAGGTTTTTGACGGGGCTGCCACACAAACACAAAGCAGGAGATGAAGCATCGCCAAGTAGGTTTCCAAACCAACTTCCTTCCAAGTCACTGAGCTACTACTACTGTTCAAGGCCCACAGGTACCCTGAATAAGCAGACAAACTGCAAGCTGAGATAACTAGCAGATAAATCTGTACTTTGTTTTGAACACGGGGGAGAAACTCCAGAAGTACAAAAACGGCAGTTCCTCCGTGCAAAGCTTGAAGCTGGCTCCAAAAATGACAAGACTTCCATGTTAAAATGTCACATTTTACAGTATGGTACAAAAAATATTTTGGCTTCTGTGGATTGTTTCCCCCTTCATAACAATTTAATAACAACATAATAATTGAGGACTCATTCTGAAGTACTAAACTGTAGCTCTTCACCGTCTGCCTACTACTACTGGTGACTTTTAGAACTTTTTTAATTGATTACATGACTATCCATCCATCTTCATCCACTTTATCCGGGGCCAGCAGCCTAAGCAGAGAAGCCCAGACCTCCCTCTCCCCAGCCACCTCCTCCAGCTTATCCGGGGGAACACCAAGGCTTTTCCCAGGTCAGCCGAGAGATATAATCTCTCCCGCGTGTCCTGGGTCGTTGGTTTGGATTACATGACTAATACTGTTCATTTCTGGGTGGTGCTGACCATCCAAGAAGTTTGTGCTCTAATGTTTTATCCATCTGTTTCTTACATTAATTAGCCTGTATGTGTGTATCTATATTACATGCCACGAGCTGCTGTTTATGAATGCAACTTGCTAAGCGCTAGCTGCTAAGTAAACCCTCCACCCTCCCATCTTTGTAAGATAACGTCAGGCTCTAAAACACCAGCATATAAAAGCTTCAAGAGCGATGGGGGACATCACAATCACACAATCATCTTTTATACCATCTATAGTACAATAGAGCCCAGTGCAAGTGTCCTTACCACATCTACTGTGCTGAAGACATGGCAGTAATGGTGGCTGGTCTGCAGGTCCTTAGTGATGTAGGCAAATGTGCACAAGTCCTCTGGGTCCTGGGCTGCACAAGAAATGTTACGGATCTCGTGCTCTGCAATGATGTTCTGGACCGAGAAGGGCGACATGAGTGAGGTTTAGTAACGAGAGTACACAGTGCATTCTTTCATTTTTTAAAATTTTTTTTATTTCATTCCATCAACATTGAGACAATAATGCTGTTAGAAAATGTTACAAAATAAAAAAAAAACTAAACGGTTAAAGGAGAGACACCGACTGCCAGCCATCACAAGTGCAACTACAACAAGACCATGTTGAGTTTCAACATTTCAAAGCCTTTTTTTATTAATGTCAACTAAATGTCAATCAGATTTGCTTCCTATAAAGAAATATAAGCACAAACTAATCTGACACAAACTTGCAGGCATGATATTTACAATCACAAAAAGAGAGGAAGCTTGATGTCTGACTGCGTCACTTTCATGCACACATTAAAAAAGGAAACATGCTGGTATTTGCCCCGGCCTCAATTTGATGTATCACACGCCTCAAAGAACACGTCTGGTTAAGAAGTAAACCTTTACGCAAAGAGAAAATGTGTATGTACGTGTGTGCGCGCGCATGTGTGTAGTCGCTAACCTTGTTGGCTGCGTCAATAAACTTCACACCCTTGTATGTGATTGAGAGGACGATAGTCGGGACTTTTCTCATTTGCTCTGTTGACCTCTGGAGGAAAGATTAAAAGTACAGGTCAGTTGCCAACACGCAAACAATATCTATGAGTTTATCCTCAGGGATTGGAGAAACTTGTCATACCCGCATTTTGGCACAAGCATCCTGCGTGGACTCAGTGCCCCTTAGTTCCTTAATAAGCATGGAACCAAGATACTGTAATGAAATGGAGGGGAAAGACATTACTGCTGATGTGTTTAATCAACGAAGCGGAATCATGTAGGAAGAAGAATGGTGCATACGTACACTAGCTTCATAAGCGCAGGATTCAAAGATGAGTTTCTCCGGTTGGTGATGCCAGTTCTGAACCGGGGCGTACGGTGCTGCTAGACTAGGTGGCCGCAAGGTCAGGCGGGGCTCTCGTTGCCAGTCTTCATGTCGCTCCTATAAAAATAACCATAACTATCAAAGAAGCCTGGCAGAGGCCCTCAATAACCATTAACACACTCGCAGATATACCACATACAGGAGGCCTGTGTCGTTCGCTGCGATATCTTTGGGTAACGTCATAGTCGTTTTCTTGTGCTTTTTTCCTCCCTGGCTCGCCTGCAGGCAGCAGAGGGTCCATTGAGCGTCCTGTGTAGGGCTCCATCTGACTCATGGGAGATGAAGTCTGGGATCCAGGCAGGTCTTGGCACTGCGGAGATGTAATATGACACAGTTGGGTATCTCATAGAGGTGGGACTCACCATACAACTCACGATACGATATTATCACAATACTTAACGCACGATACGATATTATTGCAATTTTTAAAAATATTTTGCGATATTCAAATTCTGTACATAAAGGTAAACTTTATCAATATTCATTTTATCTAATATCAAAGTCTCACACTCAGTCTTTCTCTCATTTCAGTCAGTTTTATTGTTGACAAACTGAACGGTTTGTATTACAGTCTAGTCCAACTTAACTAAATGCAACCATCTGGTACAATTATAGCTATTCTGAACTATGCAATTTATGAAAACTATGCAGCCCCTTCAGCTACTGAAGAATTTGAAAGTAAATTAAAACAAAATATAATTGTACATTAAATAAAAAAGTTTTAAACTTAATTAAAATAAAACATGTCTTAAATTAAAATAAGTAAACTGTCATGTTTATTGCTGCCAAAAAAAAAGTTAAACACATTTGGACAGTGAAGGAATGTCAGGATTCTTGCTCAGAAAAAGGGGCTGATCAACATGCTCTGAAGTCAGAGCATGTTCCAGTCCACAAAAAAATTGTAATAAAATATCGATTTCTGCCGTCCCTGTATCGATACATTATTAGCAAACAAAATATCACGATACTACACAGTATCGATTTTTCCCCCACCCCTAGTATCTCATGTCAGATGCCCTCTCTATCATTAGCTATCTGGCATTCATCTTTGTCAATATACTTCGCACCATTTACAGGCTATAAATAAAGAATTTGAAACGTAAGCCTAAGTTTGTCAGACAGTATTCAAACATCAGATCTGGTTCCGAAGTGAGTGAAGAGTAAACAAGAAACATATTGTGAAGCACTTTTACACAGGAAAGTAGTTTGTAGGTCCTCACCCTGATCTGAGACAAACGAGGAGGTTTGACAGGAGGCTCTTCATAAGGCCTCTCCGCTAAGGAAGCGATGATGCGTTTCCTGTGACCAAGTAGGCTAATTTTTAGCACCTGTAAAAAAGAAAATTATGAAGTGATCATACTGAGCAGCACATAAGGAAATGCCAGAAAACAACACATCAGGCACCGCTACTTCATTTGTGAGGTTCCCTTAATGGTTCTCCATGTGAAGCTGTTTCTCCTCTGAGTCTCTTCTCTTCTGTTAATCTTGAATCTACATACAGGATTGCACAAGTTCATATGTTCATGCAGCGATACAGTGTCTGACATTACTTCACTGATCTACAGGTGATGGTATTGCACACAGAAATGGAGGAATGCAGCAGTGAACAAGAAAACATGTTTCTTTCAGAGACCCTTCCCAGTAGTAGCAAAAGGCAACATATTTTCTCACAGACCAGTGAAGTCTGACGTGCCATCTTCTAACCAAGTAATTTCAGTTCTGTCTTTCAAAGTGAAATTCTCAATTAAATTTTTTGAGTGACACTTTAGAATCCATTTCCCAATATTCAACACAAATACACATTCACCTTCAGTTTTAGCCTCCTGCTTCAGTTTGGGGGGGAACCTGAAGTAAACTGTCAAACTCGTTTCCCTATCCTGATTTTTTTTTCCAAGACACCTGAAGACTAATTTCACCCTCTGATACTCCTCACTGTCCTTGTACATCACTGTGACTCACATTGACAATCTCCAGCTCCCAAAGGTTTCTGACGCAGTCCAGAGTGCGGTAGCCGCTGGACAGGAAGTTTTGCAAGTACTCATGCAGGCCCAGATTCTCCAGCCAGGAGGACAGGGAGTTGCTGCCGTCACAGCCGAGCGCTTTCACCTGCAGCAGAAAACGTAATCATTCACAGACACTTTGAGGAATTCAGGGCGTTGGCTGAACCAATATGCTGCAAATTTAGCCAATTTTCCTTGGCAGAAAATTGAAGGGTTCTGGTTTCAATAACCCCCGCAGATGTATATTTGTATACAAGCAGAATGAGCTAAAGCAATACAAATTAAAGTGACAATACTGCAGAGGTGTTTTAGTTTAATTTTACTTTTATAACAAAAGTAAAGCTCCCAATACAATAAGATAAAGCAAGCCCACCGCCAAACCGCATTCGACTTCATTATTAAGCACTAATGCTCCTGCTTAGCCGTATGCCTAACCCACAAATTAACTTGTTAATTTCCATAAATGCAATAGATACTTGGGTCTAAGGTGAGAATATTACTTGATCATCTAACATTAAAGCAAATGCAAAACACTGAATTGGGTCTGAGAAGTACTAAAGTAGGAATCAATGATTTATCACCTTTGGGAAGGAACGTGCTGCGTGCAGGATCTTCTTTCTGTGGCTCGGATCTGCGATTCCAATCTCTCTCAAGTCCTGGTCCTCCATTACATTGCTCCCCTTTAAAGCAACATACAAAACAAGCATTTTTGTTACTGCCATTTCTATTCTAAGACCCATGAAAGTCATTAGAAAGCAAGGTACATTAAACTGTCAGAATAAAGTAATTTAAGTTACCATTTAGTAAAAGCCAGTTTGGTTTTTTTACGTAGTTTATTCAAGTTATCTATGAAAATCCCAAAACACAGACTACTTTGATTTAAGATTATATATAATTAAGACGAACCCTCCAAGCTAAAAGCCTTCAGTGCAACGTGAGAATTGATCACAAGTATGCTACCACTGCATAAAAAGGTGAATTACTCCTGATTGAGATCCTCCCTAGAACTCAACTTAGTGACTATCGCCAGAGGAGCCACATCGATAACCCCTTAAATGAGACTTAAGTGTGTGTGTGTGTGTGTGGGGGGGTGGGGGGGTGGGTGTTACGGAGAGGAATGTGGTGATTGATGTTCAAACCAGTCTTTGGTTACACACGATATCACCTTTGGAGACTGAGTGGCAACAAACAGATAATGGAGAAGGGAGGAATGAATCAATGTCTGAGTTGCAGAGTAGTCAGCGTTATGAGATGGAGGCGCATCGATAGCTGACGACAGCCGCGGGGGAAATCAAAACACCTTGACACGTAAAAGGAAAGCCTTTATTTGAACACCGATCATTTATTTTAGTTCCATATTAAACAACTTCATGGTACAACAGACCAAATAAGACAGTAAACAATGTTTCCCACAGATTTAGATTAAAACGATAACAGATTCATAATAAAGCTTCTGGGGTTTTCACACTTAATGTTGCAGCTTTACCGAGCAACATAATCAGCTGCCTCTGAGGTGAACGAAAGAACTCCAAGATTACAGCTGATGATTATGTGTCTTGTTTATTAACAATTTCCCTACCCACTGTTAGACCCTGGTTACAGTAGTCTTTTCAGGTCTGAGCATCTGCAGAGGAGAAGAAAGACTACTGTCTTCAACTGCAGTCCAGGAGGGTGGAATAGAACGTGAATATCTCCAAGAAGCAGCTGAATAACTGATAGGACCAAAACAACAACAACCACCCAGCAATTGAACTTGTAGTCAAAACCACGGGATGGCAAGGGCTGGGACTAGCCAGTTAGCAGTGTTTGAAGGAATTGCAGTCAGTTAAACTGAATTAAACTGACTTTTAACCATGCTCAGACTGACCAATAAGAAGTGGGTAAGGGTCACAAGTCCTGCCTGTTGGATATAAACCATGAATGCTAGCTGTAGTGCTTCTGCAGGGGAGTCAGCTAACTGTCATCTGTCAGTATCACTACGGTCCAGAGAAGGCGCTGCCTCAGGGCTCATTTGGCTGACTCTTCAATATGAACCTAAAGTTAATCTTGTAGTGCTCACCGCTGCGCACACGCACACATACACACACCACTTATGGCATAGCAGAGATGCTGTCTGTAGGTCAAACTTGACAGCCTGTTTTTCATGCAGATGCCGTTGATGCAAACGAGGGGCGGAGAGCATGAGGAGCGGGGAGGAGTGAGTCTGTTAGAGTAAATGCTGCAGAGCAATCTTTGTAATGCTGCCTGTGGAATCACAATGCTAATCACAATTCAGCTAAGACACTGACGTAAACTTTTACACTGCCATCCTGTTCATGCTGAAATTTCTAATAGGCTGCGATCCAGCCTGTCGATGGAAATCTGGAGTAGGAAGACGGAAAGCAGAAATATGAGTACCTGAATGCTCCGAGTGAGTTTATTGATCAGAACTCACCATGATCTTGGCTTCAGCCCACACTGAGCACAGGACATTATGTATCATCTCTTTTGCCTTCACACTGCCTCACACGAAACTGACAACTGAAAGCCCATTATCTCTGAGCAGCAACATGCTGATTGCTGCCTCTCTAGCTGAGGACTGATATGGTTTGTGGGGCTGAATGGATGATAATGCTTCAAAGTGTATGGATCATTGCATTACTGTCCCACTGGAGATTAACTGATAAATGTCTCTATGCGGGGGAATACAGCTGTAACAGACTGGGTTTACACTCTCTGCCCATTTCCCGATTTATTCATTTTCCTACCACTCCGATTTTCTCATGTGTCTTCTGCTAATTCTGGCAGATGTGCAGAAATGTTATCTCATCACTTCGAAATCATCCTGTTTATTGGGCTTTACAGACTTTAATATTTGTTTTATGACATCTATCACTGAGGCAAGCTAAGGAAACATCAGCGTTGTGGGTGCTGGAGTCCATCCCAGCCACCATACGGCAAGACCCTGGGTACACCCTGGACAAGTCGCCAGGCTGACACAGGGTTCCTTTGTTCATTTCTTTCAATCTTTTTTTGTCCTTGGATAATTTGATTTCATGTTGAAGTTAACCTGGATAAGCTTAGACATAAATAAATGACTCCCAGTCCCCAGTCCCATGATTAATGGCTTGATGGTTGAATGACAACCTGACTGAAAGCAAATAACTTTGAACACTAATCAACATTTTGCTTCTGGACACACCTCACTGAACCAAACCAAACTGGAGTGAACTGAACACCTGTTAGGTGAAGAATGTTTGTTCACACCTGGTTTAATAAAAATTCTCTTTTCCTTTCATGTAAAGTGTTACATTCACCTCTGCTATATCTGGATAAGCCATTTATCCTCATTCAAAGACTCTGAAAACACAAACAAGCATGATGTGGTGGTGACAACTCTGTGGGGAAATTTCTGGCTAATGTGCTTCCACAGGGTTGGCAGGTTTCAAGGAGTACATTAGTAGAGAGAACGCTAATATCAGCACAACATTTGCAAACAGAATACATTTACAGCAGTGTAAGCTGGGCCCGTTTTGTGCCTGTGCAGCTTGTCCAGCTCTGCTTTACTCCGTCCTCTCATTAAAATGCTGCTCTGTTCCTCCTCGGCCTATCCAGAGAACAGCCACAGAGGCCTCCCTGGTTTAAAAGCACTCTGAATTCAGGCTGGGTGCTCAGGGGCACGGATCACTCATTCTGACCCTCTAAAGGACAGCTACCTAACAGCACTAAGACTCAGTTTGTCCTCCTAAACTGGCTGCCATGAGATCACTCAGACCTCAAAAGAAAAGTGCAAATGAAACGATGACAGAACATTAAAAAAATGTTTCTTTCAAACTAACAAACAAATCTAAGCCAAAAAAAAAAAAAAAAAAAAAAAAAAAAAAATCAATCCATTCACAGTCCTTTAGCTTCGGATGCAGGAAGCCATTACTGGATTTTTCCGCAGGGTTTGGTCCCTCGCTGCAGCATGAGCCCTTTGCATTTATTAAAAGGCAGAAAAAGCAATGACGACAGACCAAAAAAAAACAAAAAACAAAGGGGGGGGGGGTCACGAAAACTTCATGAATTTAGATTACATGAATGCAACTCAGAAGTAGAAAAGGTTTGCCTAACCTTGGTGCAACTTTTAGATCTGACCAACTCTTTCTAAAAACAAAAAACAAAAGGCTTTCTCCTTATAAATCCTCAGCCACCTCCACTGATTTGAAACTCAAAGTAAATTTGTTCTCCCTCAGCTGACCGCATAAAAGTCAGATCCAGACGCCCTCGCCAGAAGACCGTCAGTCTCACAGTCGCTTTGAATACAAACGAACTTGCCGACTGTGTCACAGCGCAGAAGTCTAACACAGAGAAAAAAAGAGCCATTTCATCTCAACAGGCTTTACTTGTCAGCACCAACGAGCGGTGGAGAACAGCATGATTGCGCAGCGCTTGTTTCATCGGGACATTTGCTCCACGAGTCAATAAAAAGCATCTAAGTGGTTTCAGAAAAAGGTTCGTCTCTGCAACGCTGCTTGAACACAATACATTCACTGCTGTTATTGATCTGCTTCTAGAGCGTGCCTGCAGGGGAGACACAGATCACAGTTGGCCGAGTGGCAGAGTAAACACTGTTTAATTAGTGATCTCGCTGCTACATAGACATACTATTTATTTTTCCAAGTATGCTTAACAACCTAACTCAGAGAAGGACCATTCTCTTACCATTGTTTAAAATTTGATGATGAAGCGTGAACATTTCAATTAAAATACTGGCATCTCGCCCGTCTTTTAGCAGCTCATAGGAAATGCATAAGAGCAATATCATGACTCTGCATCTATTTCTGAGTCTGAAGTGTTTTTAGATTGTTGTTTTGAAAGTCGTACACAGAAGGAGATCAGTGTCTTGAAGATAAAAGTGGATTGGCTGACAGGCATATCTGTACACAGTACTGGCAACTCAGCCAAGAACGAAATATGCCTCGTTTCTGCTCTATTCACTAATGCATAGATTAAACACAATTATAAAAGTTTAGCAAAGGCAAGGTGACTCAGAGGGTAATTCTAATTTCCAATTGAGACTAAATTGTGATTCAAAAAAAAAAAAAAAAAAAAAAGGTCAACATTTGCTGTGGGAAGGAGACGTTTTGTTCAGAGGTAACAGCTTTTTCTCTAAACCCTGCAGCGACTTTAGGAAGCCAGGTGGTTAGTAAGCCATGTTTAAAGATAGAAATGTTGCCAGCTTGCCGCTTTGGAATAAAAAGAAGACTCAAGCCTGAGAAAAAGGAGTGTGAAAGCCTAAAAGACAGTAGGAAGATTAAACCCCGAGAGAAACTTCAGAGGCTTCAACACGTACTTAAACATGGGTGTGGATCACGCTTTCTCCAAGCGGAGAGGCTGATAAGTGGATGAATTCTCTATTCTCGGGTTATGTAAAGTAGAGTAAAAGGTTGTTTATGGGAGAATCAGAGTGCACTTAAATTAGACAGATATAGTTTGATAGCAGCCACACATTTCATTTATTAAACAACTGAAGCTTAATAAACCAAAGAAACACTAAATTTATAATATTTAAGTCTAATTAACAAGCCTTACGTGCAGAGATAAAGAAATAAATATACAGATACTGACAATCAGTGATGACCTTTATCTGGCGTCAGACCAGACAGTGATCTTCTAGTTTTCTATTGTCTAATTCTGGTCAGGTTGTGTTAATCATTGCTTCAGTTTGTGGTTTTTTGTTGACAGTAGTGGCACCTTGTGTGGTCTTCTGCAGTTCAGAGATGCTCTTCTGCATACATTGGTTGTAACAAGCAGTTACTGGAGTTCCTTCCAAGTTGCCTTCCAGTGAGCTCGAGGCAACAAGACATTTTCACCCAGAGATGTGGATATTTTCACATTTTCAGATCATTCTTTGTAAAACCCTAGAAATAATTTTGTAGGAAAATCCTCAGTCCAGGCTGTCTGACACCAACAGCCATTTAAATCCCCGTTCCTTTCCATCCTGACGCTCCATTCAAACTTCAGAAGGTCATCCTGACCGTGTCTGCATGCCTAAATGCATCGCGTTACTACAAACCCAATTAGATTGAACACCTGATTAGTATACATCATTAGCATACCAAATGAAGTTGCCTATATATCGGCTTTATTATATCCAGTTTTGCAAAGCTCAAGGTTGATGATTTAGAATTTAAAGTTCAAGTTTATTTTTAAAAATTGTTTAAAAAGTTTGATAATCTCAAAGAAAAAAAAAAGTGGGAAAAGAAAGAAATATATTCATTAATTTTTGTCCCATCACTTCATGTTTTTTTTTTTTAAATTATAGTAAATGTTTCCCTCAGAGAGATCGATGTTTTGTTTTGTAGTTTTTGAACTTTAAATGTCTGTACTGGTTTTAATATCGCTGCTATATCACATAATCTCAGGGTCTTATAAGTTGAAACGTGTACGTCTGTTTACATCTGCTGTCATGTGTTGTGGAGCTTACAAACAGAGGGGTATATCTTCTGAATCGCACAAGGAAACAGCTGTTATGCTTACGTACAATACGCTGAGTGTCTAAGGGACCATATTCTTTGGAGTCTTTGTCAGCTTCTCATAGTCGCACTCATCTGAGGCGCAGTTCATTCAAATTCAAATTAAAAGTGCCCGAGACCCTTTCTTTCTTTCAGCTGAAATGAAAAGTTTAATTTGCACCCAACACAGTGATTTATGAATTTTTGTAGTCGCTAAGGGAACTTGTTCTGTTTTGTTGTTGCTGCTGTGTTCCTGTTTATACGCAGCGCTCTGGATCTGGCTTCATTTACTTTGTGGTAAGTACTAAGTCCACGTGGAGGGAATCTTGAGTACATTTATAACTCATGTGTGAATCTACAGTAGTGTTTGAAAAACATGAAAATCTGTTGTCCACAGTGTGTTTTATTTGTTACGGTGAAGGTTTTTATAAGTCTGATAGAGATGTGAGTTCTTATCTTGACCAATAGGATGCTTATCTCTCAACTTTCCCACCGGTTCAGACTGCCAGCTGTGCCCCTTCATCAGACCTCAGGACTGAGAAAAGCAACTGAGCCAACTCAGAGAGGCATCGCACACTGTGGACTCTATAAACTTGTCAGATTGGCAATAGCACCCCATTACTCATCAAGATTCTTCTCCCTTCTGGTCGGGCATCAGCTGCTTTGTTGGCAGCCGGCTCTCTGACTGTTAACGAGAAGCCACGACAATCGCCTCCCAGGCCAGAGACAAACCGTCTGAGAGTGTGAGGATCCAGGACAGCCTTGATTCAACACTAAACCAGAGGTAACAGTATCAAACAAACTATCTGACAGGAGCTGAGCTCAGACTGCATCGGTTAAGTTGAAAGGTGGATGCTTTGCTCAAGAGTCACCGGAACAGATGGAAAAGTTGAAACACTGAGTTAAGCCAAGCACTAAATAATGTAAATACCTATGATGCAAATATGATGCTTTAGAGTACAGGGAAAAGGTAAAAAAAAAAAAAAAAAAAAAAAAAAAAAAAAAAAAAAAAAGTCTTCAAAGACTTAAAAACTGAAAATAAATGGCTAAACATGCGAGAGAATTAAATATGAAACAAAGACAGTAATAAAAAAAAAAGTGAGGCACTCACCATGTAGTGAAGGTCGTCGAATCCATTCAGGAGTAGTTTGCTCTCGTACTGCGGCAGACCCACATGCTCCAGCCAGTCTCCCACGGGCTGATCCAGTAGCCGGCCTGCAGCACCTGCTGACAGGGGAAAGCGCTTCAGGAGTGAGAAACCTTTCAGCCGGTAGCAGCGGCACTCCGAGGACGAGACGTGGCATTGCCACATCATTCTCGGCCAGCAGAGCCGAGCGCACCAGCAGCAGGAACGTGAGGGAGACAGTGTCCTCTGTGAACAAGGCGTCAGCTCCCGCAGGACAGCGGGGGCTGAACAGCAGTCACTCGAAATAGATTAAACTACCCCCGAGTCGGGGGTGAAGGTAAGATAAAAGGGATAAATCCACAAAAAAAAAGGATAATATCTAAAAAATAAAGAATATATTTTTGCTATGATAGTGAGCCAGGAGAATGCTGAAATACATTTCTGTTTAGCACACAGCGCGGTGCCTCACCTAACTCACAAATATGACTGAATATTTCATATCTGATTATGAAAAAAGTCAGTGTCCCATTTCAGGAGGTACCTTTTTCTGCCCAAAAACAAAAAAAACAAAAAAATTAGGGCTGTTTTAATTACACTCTAACTTTACAATAACACTCAGAGGTTGGAGCGTATAACTTTAGTTTAAGTTCTTCCAGGGTAGCAGATTTGTTGCAGCCAAGTGTAAGTGATCCAGACTTGTAGCCAAGACAGGTATTTGGTAAATAATTGGATCCCAGATTCACATATCCAACCTGTTTAAGATATAATCCCCCACAGACAATCCAAACAGGAATCTACCTGTGATGTGCCACTGTCCACATCGGAAGCAGCAGGACAAGCAAAAAACGCAGAGGGACTAAAGGAAACCTGTGACATGACTGCAATGAGCGGAGATTGATAACAGACCAACACTATACTGACAGCTGTCAGCAGTCTAAGCTGAGAGCAGACTAACGTATACAAAGACAGATTGGTGCCTCTCCTCCAGTGAACATGTTACTGGAATTCTTCAACTCTCTTTCAAAGCAAATACACACTAGAAACCAATCACTGCACAGGTAGTTACCTCTCAATATATTAACTACCCCTCAAACACAGAGGCTAACAGAGTCAATCGTTTCCTACCTTGTGAAATCTGGCAGCTTAGAAAAGTAAACAGCGTTAAATTCGAAAACATAACATTTCTTTATAAAACACAGATTTGAAAGTTTCCCTTTCTGCTTGTCGGCTGTCTCATCATTTAAACCTGCTACATAAACAGTCACGTTCCAGATGAGGGTCCCATGTCAAAAGTTCCGTTCAGACATTTCATAAGCTTGAAAATTTGTCAAGGAGAAAAGAAAAAAAAAGAAAAAAAGAAATCCAGTCAAGAATCCGATCAGCTCCTTCAAAAAGCACTTTCAGTGATAGCTCACTCCCAGGATTAACTCCTCTGCAGACAAGAGAGCGCTAAGATTGTCTGAGAGATGTGGTCCGGCAACAGACGAGGTCTAAAAGAAACATTTTTTTAGCTGCTCCTAGCTAAAGAGCAGATAACCTAGTCCTACAGATGCAGAAGTTACATCCTCCTATTGTCCTGACTGATCACAATTCTGCTGCCTGCAATTCCTCTCCCCTCCCTTCCTCTCTCTCTCTCTCTCTCTACCCCCCCTTCAATGCATACACTTCCCCACTCCCTCTCTCTCTCCCTCTGTAACACTGCAGGTGGCTGCTCTTTATCAGGGCTAGCTACCATTTCAGCTACAACCCCCCTCCCACCCACCCCTAATTTGCTCTCAAGTTCCTGCAGCATCTGTACCTCAGTCCGCTGTTTTTCCACATTCTCTTTGTAAAGGTAAATCAGTGAAGATACAGACTGGAGGCACAGAGCCAATCAACTCAGCACGTCACCGCCGAGCACCGGACCAAATGAAGGAGTAGAGGGAGGGAAAAAAGTGATGCGGTTTATCACATCAAACAGAGAGCCTCCTCTTGACCGAGTCCCCCGATGGTCTGCTTCACTGAGCTGGAGCTGTGAGCGTGGTAGCTACAAGGTTAAGGCTCACACATGCATGGAAGTGGAATCAGACTCATGGAAACTTCACACCAAGTGCCTGTGATGGGATGCTAACTACTTTACTGCAGCAGTGTCAGCTTTCTACAAAGTCTGCTTCCTCCAAAGCACAATGAGCTCACCCCCTGACATACGTACAGAAGTGGTTAATATTTAAACAGCTCAATCCAGCGCAGGGCACAGCAAACCACAGGGCTAGAATAAGACGATGGAGTTTGGCGAAGGAAAAGAGGATGCGCTGCTTTGTTTAAATATATTAAAAAGATTGCTCAGGCACAGCGGTGACTGACAGTGGATGTTGAAGAACGTCAACAGGGAGAGCTGAAGGGAAAGATTTGATTGCTCGGGTTGCTGCTACAATCCTTGGACGCCATCCATCAAACCTTAATGACAGGCTTTGAAAAGCAGAATAACAGCAGAGCAGGTTGCAGTCCTTACACTGCTTGTAATACAGGTTCGCTCTCAGGCACTTTGGTTTTAAAAATAAAGATCCTGGTACGTTATGATGCAGATTTAGTACTTGGCTCATGTCAGACACCACAGCTTGAATTACTGCCTCAGAAAAACAGACACACAAAACAAACCAAGGGGTCAAATCTCAGTGGAGGATGACGCACGCCTTTTAAAAGAAACGTTTTAGACTCTTTTCTTTGTCATTTGTTCTATAAAAAACAAACCAGTAATTTCTAAAATAGTATTTTTGTACCCAAACCTCCATTTGTAACTAATCTGTATTTAGAGCTCTCCTCTCTACTATCACTGCCATGCACTTGTTCAATATATTTTTAAGGTTCAGGGTGAGGATCTAATAAATATAACTATAGTATAAATCAAATTCCAAGCATTCCAAGCCCACTATTTGGCAATAAAGGCAGCTGTTGCATTAACAGCCACACCCACAAAAAGATAAATAATGAATTAATACAAGGTGCTTTTGCTCACATTTATTAAACAGATGAGTAGCTATTGGAAAACTACCCATTTCTTCCTGTTTTCCTTCAGGTTTCCTTGATAATTTATTTGTGAATTTGACACTTAAGTCATTTTAACATGCTTGAAAAGGCAACAATATTAGTATTCATACTCTACCTGGTGCAGCGTATTGCTGATCTCTGGAAAAATCAATGCCTGCACCGATCATAGTCATCATCTTCTCGATCTGAAGACAGGAACAGAGGGGGGAGAAAACAAAATGTAAGGGCTTGGAAGAGTGATCAGAGTTTGGCCACCACCTTTCACCAGCAAAAATACAGAGAAAAGCCCCTAAAGCAATAATACACTGTCCCTGTAAGAGCAAATGATGAGTATGTCAGCAAGAAGAAAATTAGGTTGCAGTGATTTTCCAAAGACATGTTAAAGGACAGCTTGAGGACCGAGACGGTTGAGTGCCTTTATATCCTATTTATGGTCACATTAAAACAATCATTGCTATTGTCCCACATTAAATGAGTAACCAGGGCTTGACTGCAGGTAGGGGACAACAGGCACAAAAATGCTGCTTTATACTGGCATGCCGGTCTTACCGTCCGCCTCTAATAAGGTCAAAAACAAAAGGGTAATTGTAATAAACAAGCTAAAAGAGAAG
Source organism: Neolamprologus brichardi (assembly GCF_056152115.1). Taxonomy (NCBI): domain Eukaryota; kingdom Metazoa; phylum Chordata; class Actinopteri; order Cichliformes; family Cichlidae; genus Neolamprologus; species Neolamprologus brichardi. Next base: position 25,010,843 of record NC_142123.1, read on the forward strand.
TCTGGAAAAATACTACAGAACAAAGTCTGGTAGTTTAAGCTTCCCATGTACTTATAAAGCTCTCAGTGAAGAGAGTTTTGGAGCAAGTTTAACTGTGTCTTGATGCTTAAACCAATGCTTGTAACAAATGTTTCAAGACGACTGAAGCTTCGTAGACAAAACACAAAAAGGGTTCGAAACCCAGCAAGACAGAGAGTGAGAAGCTACAGCTGAAAGGATGCCCAGAAACCTGACGTTTCTTGCAGTAATTTCATGCATCATGACATAATGCATGTGAACATCACCAGCAGTTTGTTTCCAATCATAGTAAGTCACGCACATACACACATCACATGCACATGCCGCTCATGGACTTGTAAAAACACAATACTGTCATTTCATAGAAATGTATTCATAAGCGAAGCAGCAGTGGGACATGAAACTGCAAAATTACATCTGTCACAGCACAGAATCACGGTTCCCTTTAAAGTGGCCCACAGCTGAATATGCATGGACACTGGGAGTGAATTCAATGCAAACGGAGAGACTGACTGTGCTGCTGTCACACTTGTCAGGTACTCTGACTACTTTGAGTATGAGGCCATGTTGTATAAACTAGAGTGAACAGATAAAACTACAGCTGGAGAAGTTTTATCCGAATTTGAATGTCCTCGCTCCTTAATAAGCCCCCAGACATATTTGATGACCCCATTAGCATAATTATATGTGAGCTAATAAAGCGACACTGGAAAACCAAAGTAGCAGTTTTTTCGTCATCGATCAGCAGGTGGATGTTTAGTAGTGAAATAGTTCATAATTAGAAGATTAATGTCAGAAGGGCAGAGAAAGATATTAACGTTGAACAATGATGCATCTATTTTAGTATGCTGCTGTCAGACTGGAGACAGTCACAAACTGAAGCTTCTGGACTTAGAAAAGGAAATGAATAATCTGAGTTAATGTTATTCCAAAAGGGTTCCTAAAGCCTCAAAGGATCCCATCTACCTCTACAAAGAATGCCCCAGTAGAGGACAGAGCCAAAACCCAAAAGGACCAGAAGATTGACATCTTACGCTGTCGGAGGAATTAGATCTTCTTTGTTTTGGGGAGTCAGAAGTCGCCGGTGTCTGCTGAGAGAGAATTCATCGTTTTGTTTCGCCTTCTTCCCATTCAAAGTGTGCATCCACACTGTGCCAACTATCCTCTGGCAGTGTTATTATAATCATCTTGTTTCACACAAAAAACACTCTTGACAGGAGATTTTAAAAACTCTAAATTGAAAGAAACACCATTCCAGATGGAAAACCGTACACGTTTAGTGCATAACAAATGCATCTGTTAGGACTGGATCTATGAATAATCAGTATAGTCATAGGAAGTGAAGAAATATAAACACGAAAGCTCAGGATAACACACACTCAGCCTCAGTGTAAAGTACAATTCCTTCCTCATGTCCACATTCTCAACATTCATGTTCACCATCAGTCCTCAATACTGCAGAGGGAAAATGCCAAAGTCTTGGCGAGAAGAGGTGTGAGACAAAGGACGGTTAGAGAATGGCATTATTTTTGATTTCCATCTGCCCAGTGTGAAGTCACCATACTCTTGATTAGAGTCCTGCATATTGGGCAGATGGTAGATTAGTCACACGAGCTCAACTAATAACTGCCGTCCACATGTTCATTCTATGTCGTTAAACAGGAAAGCTGACGGTGGAGTGGGAACACAACTTCTAGCTGAGCAAAGAGCAAACATGAGTCATCAAAAGTAGTTGCCTCCTCTTCACACGAGAGTCTCTGGATGCATGTCACACATACTGAAAGCATGTTTGCTTGTGTGCTCAGACTTTTCTACAGTGATGGTTCAGTTTAGGGGTGGGTTTTTATAATCGATTAATCGATTACAATCGATTCTGGCTTGGATAACATAAAATCGATTCATTAAAATCCTGAATCGGTTTTTTAATATAAATTAATTTTGCCTGAAATGCCAGAATCTCTGGTGAAATCTCACAAAATTTCAACAACCACCAAACAGCTAAGACAGTAAATGAGAGCAGGAACACGGATTCTGCACAAAGACTTAAACACACAGCGCGACCCGCGGATCAGAATCAGTTACATGTCGCCTTTCTCACGGTCGGGACTGAAAGCCGACAGCTCGCTGATTCTGATCTGTCGGCGGGTCCGCGCTTTGTGTTCACGCCCTTTATGCGGTGATTCTAAAGCTGCAGGTTTGATCTCTCTCCAAACAATATTGACCGAACCAGCGGCAAAAGAAGATCCTAACTACGCTTCACATAAACATTGTCATGAATTCACTCTGACTTTTACTGTTTTGCTTCCACCACGATGCACAGCTCTCTCTCTCTCTCTCTCTCTCTCTCTGTGTACTTCAAGAACAGTTTCCCGTCTAAAAATCTGTTTTCTTCATTATTCGCTTGCTTGTTACGCACAAGTCTACCATTGTTTACAGCACTGTCAGCCGCTGGTTTTTTCCCTTTTACATTCTTCCGAAGAGAAAACCTAATTTCTGCTGTACAATACTGAACCAATTTAAACTTTTTAAAATTATGCAAAATGCAAAACGCTTAACCGTGTCTCTAATAAAACCGCTGGAACGTCAGAGGTAATGTTCATATGTTAATTAATGGTTTTCTTTCGTTTTTGATGTACTGCAGAATATTTTTATAAAATCCCAGGCCAGGAAAAATCACCTTCATGTTTTTCTGTGTTTTATCTTCAGCTACTTTATCAAAGGTGTGAGCATCACAGCAGATGCCTTTGTGTCAAAGTCTTGCGTGTGTCAGCTTCCTTTTTATTGATACAAAAATATGTAAATGTACTGATCTGAATTATAATATTTCTGACTGTCGAAATTTCCCAGATTCAAATCGAATTGAATCGAATCGAATTAAACCGAATCGTGGATCGAATCTGTTCGGGACCTTGTGAATCGGAATTGAATCAATTCTAGAAATCAGTGACAATACCCAGCCCTAGTTCAGTTAGTATGAAGCATTTTAGGAAAGAAGAATGATGCTGGGGAGAGATGCCCCCCCTCCCCCCCAAAATAAGAATAGCTCTAACATGAACAGCATGTAGTTGCTGTTGCTTCTTGGATTCCTTAGATTTTCTTCTAGTGGTGAAATAAAAGAGAAAAACACAAACCAACTACATCTTCATTAGAGTTTCTGTTCACCTAGGGATGGCTGCTTATTTTCCTTAAGTTATGATATCAAACTGATCTTGACAGGTTTATGTTGCTCTCATAATAAACTAAATTATTAGGCCTCGGCAGGACAAAAGCAATTAGAAAGCCCCTGATTAACGCCGGCCTCGACTGGGGGTCTAATCTGTAAAATCACACACATGCATAAGCAGTAGCAGCACCTGAGTTAATGAAGACAAGGCAGCGCTCTTTGCCTCATTAAAGTGGCCAAGGTCTGTACTCGAGGGAGGATAATGCTCCCATCAATCGCATCTTTGAGACACAGTTCAGCTGCCCAAGTTTTTTACTCCACTATTCAGGAGATAAGACAGGCCATTGTACTTTTAAACGCTGAAGGAGAATTTAAAATATACTCACTACTGTGGATAAACAAAATAAACTGGATGCATTTAAAATGTCACTTAAGTTAAAGCACAGACCTTTTTTTCCTATTTAAAGAAATGTACACACATGAACGTACACACAAATCACAACAAAAAAAAAGCACATTGATGTTCAGTCCTGCTGTATTGGCCTCACTTATCCAGCATAATGGAAACGGGAATGTTGGCTGGTCCAATGAGAGTTCAAGGCAGCTATCCAGAAAGGTAGGTGTGTTGGAGCTGGGTAAATATATCCTTATCAGAGGATGCCAGCCAGTGATTTCCTCAAAGTAAATCACATTCACAGCAAGAAGAGGCTTCTGAATTTCATGGTCAGGAACTAGGATGCTCAGTGTCATGAGAATTAATAGAGGAGAGGAGAGAGAGCGAGATGGGTGTGTTTTTGTGCTGCAGGATTGAATCAATGCAGAGAACTGAAATTGAGAGGCATCCATTGTTAGAGAGCCTCACTGTGAGCATAGGGGTACAATGAGAGGGGTCAGAAGTCACCCAGGAGGTGGAGGTCAACAGCTGAAGAGCCAGCAGTGTTGCGAAATGGTCAGGGTGAGATTAAAGGCGCATGAACCCATTTATCATGCTCCTCACAGTAGGCCTGCTGCCCTGAGGTGACTTAGCAGAATAACGGGTCCGCTATCCTACCGGGATGTGAAAACACAAACTGTCTTTTCATTAACAGCCTTGAACAATGCCCAACTAAAGCCGAGAGAAAGGGTGGCGGCAGAGCTAAAGGACGCCTGGCAGTGTGTAGAGGGTGAAACAAAAGGCTGCAGCAGAGACCGTGTGCCCAGACCACCAGCCTCAAATTGGCAAGCTGGCACCAAAACAAGGGTTGGACGAAAACTACGGACTAGTGAAAAGCATCAAGGGGAACACAAACACAACCCTGTTTGTAGCAGGTGCCAAGACCTCAATGCCACAGTGGGACAAAACACTGTCAGCAGTCCCATCAACATCCTCCTGAAATAGCCCAATGTCATGCTTATGTTTTTATGAACAACGTCCCCTCTGGGAAACCTTGACCACTCATTCCGCATTACACATAAATATTCCCAGTTAAGCTTAAAACAGGAAGGGCATTCCTTTGCAAATAATTACTAGAGTTATACCAAGCAGTGGCTGCACGCGTCAGCCCCCTCTGGCTCTCCTGTGTTCTCCCCCTGGTGGGGATCAGAGAAGAGATTTACCTCGCTGGCTGCACTGGAGCTCTGACACACACCCACAGTTTGGTTTGATCTCAGCAAGTCAAACACATGAAACTGCTTAGCAAACAATGAGGCCACAGAAAACCAACGCATAGCCTTAATGATCCCATGAACAAGGATTAAAAAGAAAGAGCAAAGAAATGATGCATGGCTTAAAAACATCAGATAGGACAAGGTTTTTGAAGAAAGGGCAGGGTAATCTGGGTGTGAGCCTCACTTTGTCCCCCTTTTATTTATCCTTTTATTTCTTTATCAATAAAGCAACCAGCTTCAATCAGTGAATACCAATCAGAAAGGCTTTAAAGAAAATATAATATCCACAGAAATGCTAAAAAGCATTCATTATTTTCTCATTCTGTTCAGTCATAGCAGGTAGACAAGATTAATGAGCCTCTAGCAGAGCTGCTGCCTGTAAGGGAATCAATACTCACAAAAGCTGGTTTCATAGTGGCTATTGGATCTGTGAGGTGCGAATCGAAAACGAAGTTAAAAAGTGAAGTGTGGAAGTGGATAGCGGCCCTCTCCTGTCTCTGTCTAAAGCTCGCCGTCTCCTTATCTCTCCTTCCATCTGTGGAGCTCAGAGTGCTGGCTCACACAATGTGCCCCCCTGGATTGTCATCTTCAGTCTGATTGCAAGGACCAACACCAACCCACATTAGCATGCGCTTTACACACATGCACACACACTGAGAGCGCCTTAAAAGGAGAGATGCATAGGCCAAGACCTCATGCAAGTCAAATCTCCTTGTCTTGAAACCCGAGGCAGTGCATCCAAGGGTTTGTCTTGTTGAGAAAGAGGGGGGATGACTAGGAACGATACTGAAAGGAAGGGGAACAGGGTGTGAGAACCAGAATATTTAGCAAACCAGATTAAAAAGGAAGAAAAAAAGATGTTTTTAGAAGAGGCGTGTCCATGCACTTGGGGGTGGGTTTGGTAATGTCCAGGGACCCCAAATGCTGTCACGCAGCTCTGTAGAGTGCTCCAGAGCAGCCAGTCGTGACCGGCAAGATGGCTGCCACAGCACATCAGAGAAAGCAAGAGTAAGCAAACACTGCAGATGGAGAGACAAGGGCTGAAGAGAATGCAGCGAGAGAGAGAGAAAGTGAATAGAAAAGGGGGTTTTCAATTTTCAGGGGACACTCCCAACATCAGTAAGAAAGTGTAGGCAAGGCTACGCCCAATGAAACTTTTACAGCATTTCCCACACACTCCTCTCATTTGCTATGCACTTTAAATTGCTGGTGTGAATATTTCTATTTCAAGCAGACGCAGGATTATTCCCTGAAAGGAAAAAGAGAGAGACAGAGAGAGAGAGAGAAAAAAAAGAGCTCTTGCGCTTTGGTTTGAGCAGAGAACTCACCGCCATCTAAATCACTATTCATGTGAAAAGAAAAAAGCGTTCCGGGTTCATTAACTTTAAGTAAGGCTCAAAAAATTGGACACAAGAAAACTGCTTTTCAAAGGCTTTTAGAAGCTTACCAGCTAACCAAGGCCTCTAATAAACATCTAGTCACGATCAACCAAATCAAAAATTCCTATGCGATTCAGCATGCTTTACAGTACTAAAACATGGCTTTATTGTTATGGAAAACTGTGCAAGCAGGGTAGTGGTTAACTCTACAAAGCATCATTTGTTTTCATTTTTTTTGTTTTTGGGGCTTGTATTTTAAATTTTAAGTTTCTACATCACAGTACATGTGCTGACAAGGAACCTGTGCATGTGTGAGCTCCATCAGAGGCTGATATTAGCAATATTAAGGAGTACAAACACATTTTATTCCGTAGCACCACTGATAGCAAAAGAGAAAGAAAAAAAATGTATATATATTTTTAAGGTCAACTGTCTAGGGAGTAGAGCCCTAAAACAATTTTATTACGTGTCTGGCTGTATGACTGGAGAGTAAATAAAATTTATTCCCAAGAGAAGAATGAAATTAACAGAGGGCAGCTCCCTGCCAGCAGCCAACTTAACGATTTTTTAAAAAGCTTCCAGACATTCAGATGAACTCAAAGCTGCCCAGTTCTCTTGGTAAAATACACTTGCATGGCGCATACAGGAAATGGGGGCACTGCTTCAAGTTCATCTCCTTTTAGCAGACCAGAGCTATTTTTTCAGGTTGGAACCAATATCACCATCTATTCTCCTGCCAAAGAAGTGCAGTTTGTTTTGGCTCCTCCTCTTAGGCCACGTTTAGTCTGTTTACTTCATCTTTCTCTAAGCACCGGGGAGAATACAACAGGACTCGGGAGCTCCAGGATTATTGTGAGCTGCTGAGGATATCTAGGAAGAGCAGAAAGCTCCAATAGCCAAGTAATGTCACAGCTGGCTTAATCCTGTCACTCTCTCACGGGCCACATCCCTCAGGTGTAGTCTGAGGAGGTGAGGTGTTCATTAAACTAGATAATTAGAATGAACAGTGCCCTGCCGGTGACCAGACTTTAAAGGGGAAATAAAAGATCCAAGCACATACTTGATTGAGCTCATTACCCACTACGCCACATTCTGGAAAAGGAAGACAATGTGCAAAAGCTCTGGATGTCTGACTTTTAAATAGTCATCATTACACTTTTGGCTATGGTACATTTCCATTAGTATTTGTCATAGTTTGTGACTGAATTACAAAAATACCACTAGATCCAAATGGTAATGCTACGTTACGACAGGTATAAATTGGTGGTGCATATATGTCGGCCAATCAGCAACCAGAAATTGCAAGAACTGGGCAGCCAGGTAGGTATGATACAATCAGAGACAATAATGCACAGTTTGCCCACCAGAGGGCATAGACATGTTGATTTTAAAACTAAAACAACCCATTTAGTACATTTGGTAAGGGACCCTTTTGGTGAATGTTTATGGAATTATCTTATGTAAAAACAAAAAACAAAAAACAAACAAACGTCTCTATAGGCCCCTATATATTGCTAACCAGTCTTTTTTTTAAATAAATCATAATCCTTTCAACTTGGACTTTAGTGGTTAGTTTAAACCAGTTAAATGGTAACTATTAAAAGTTAGAAACCACATCTGCTACATAATATCTTGTAATTGTGTCACACCAGTCCCAGCATCACTGAGGTTTTGGAACCACACCAATTTTGGAAAACACCCACATTTAGTGAGATTGAGAAGCTGAGGCCGGCACAAAAATCAAACTGCAATCAGCTGACCATAATGCTCACAAAAATCACCTGATGGCTCAGCTGAAGGCCTTGCATCTGATTAAGCTACATAAATAGCAGCCCTCTAATCTAGTCTATTAGTCGCTATACATTTGCAAGCTACTTTGCAACCCACACCCACCCCAACACCTTTTCTTCATGTCATGTCTGGCTGCGGCTGGTAAACATCTTGCTTGAATTTATGAAAGATTTTAACTGCCACATACATATATCTATATCCATCCATCCATTCGCTTCCGCTTATCCTTTTTCAGGGTCGCGGGGGGCGCTGGAGCCTATCCCAGCTGTCATAGGGCGAGAGGCGGGGTACACCCTGGACAGGTCGCCAGTCTGTCGCAGTGCTAACGCATAGTGACAGACAAGCATTCACACTCACATTAATTCGCACATTCACACCTAGTGACAATTTGGATTATCCAATTAACCTATCCCCACAAGCTGCATGTCTTTGGACGGTGGGAGGAAGCCAGATTACCCGGAGGGAACCCACGCAAACACGGAGAGAACATGCAAACTCCACACAGAAAGACCCCGGCCTGATGTTGGAATTGAACTCAGGACCTTCTTGCTGTGCGGCAACAGTGCTAACCACCGTGCCTGCTATCTATATCGATATATCTATATTGATATATCTATATCGAGAGAGAGAGAGATCTATCTATATCAATATATCTATATAGATATATCTATAGAGAGAGATCTATCTATATAGATATCTATATCGATATATAGATAGAGATATACATCTATATAGATATATCTCTATCTATATACATACTATCCAGACGAAACTAAAATATGAATTGTGTTTAATACACAAACCTGAATACAGAGTATACCTGTCTGCACTACTGAGTTAAAGTCACATAGTAATACACTTACAATACTTGATCAAATCAGTGCATTACCATAGTGTGGTGGTTAACACATTTGCCTAACACACGAAGGATCACCAGTTTAAGAGTAGCAGGAGGCACAAATCCTTGAGGATTGTGTCAATAATTTAAAGTCTGTGGATCCATCCACTGTGGTGACCCCTTGTGAATAAGAGAGCAGGTAAGTGTTCACTTAGTGTTCAGGATATTACAGAACAGTTCCTACTGGCTAGAGCTGCGAAAACATGGTCTAGTACACTTGAATCGAGGCGAGGCATTCACTCGGCTGCATACAGACGAATACCAAAGGTCAGTCATTTTCCACGAGTGTTTCCTTGGCAGCCTTTGATAAAACTATAAACTAAAGTAATGCCTGCAAATGCTGAAATAGCTCAAGAACAAACCCTCTTTGGAGTGCTCCCATACATAAAAGCTCAACAGCAAGGTTATCCCAGAATGAGTCATATGACCATAGTGGAAGGCAGCTGTGATCTTTCTCATGATAGAAAAGCCTGCTGAACTTGGATAAAGCACATGTACAAGGCCTCGGGCCGCTATCCCTCCCAAAGCAGCTAAAGATGAAAGTGTTGACAGCAGTATTTCCATATAGAGCCAATATCGTGTCTGTTCCTTCCATAAATGCACATCAAAGATGTTTTGAACTACAGTATCCCCTCTGTGGGCTTGTGCCATATTTTTTTATCATGATCTAATAGTGAGCAATAAACTGCAGCAACATCAACACAACATCTGGCACTTTATGGTAGCACAACACTGCCAAATAAGAAAGTATGACTTTGTCAGACAACAGTCACATACCAGCATCGAATGACGAGGACATAAATTGCACTGGTTGCAACAACGACGCATAATCCAGATTGCTTGCGTGGAGTCTCACACATGAACAGAAAAAAAGATTCTTAAAAACTTCAGAATCGCAGCACACCACAGTGTAATTACTGTATCGGTGGCATAAGTTGGCAGTGTCTAAAAACTGACCACCTGCATGCAAACCATGGCCCGCAGTAGCCAAGACATCGACCTCAAATCTGCAATTAGCTCACTGTGGTTGTTCTGACAGGGTCATGTAAAGGAACACTAGGCAGCAACATGAGCTCCTCACTGTGGGAAGAGAAAGCATTAGTGCTATCTGAGCCTGCGATTTCCTCAGGATGGACACGCATCACAAATAAAACGTACAAGTCACTTCTGGACTGTGTGTAGCAGCGCAGCTATCAGTAACATGAATGGAGCAGAACACAAGCAGAACAAGGGAGAATTACTGAGGCTAGTGGACAGCTTATGCAAAACTTAACTGAGAAGCTTACAGAGGATTTCTTTAATTCTGCCAACAATAAGATGATTGTTTTAGGATAATGGCAAAAGAGCCAATGAGGAAACCATGCCAGCTCTATCTCGTGTGGCTGTTTAATGACTGCAATACTAAAAACCAAGGTTTATAAAACTTATACCTTCTTGGTAACTTGTGTTTCTTAAAAGAGTAAAATCTAACAAACTCTGAAAAGGAAGGGTTCTATACTGTATTTGTTTAGCTGTGTGTTTTTTCTGTGTTCTGATGGGTTGTCAGTCTCTACAGAGATTCAGGTCGGAGTTTCACGTCTTTACAACAGGAGGAGGCAAGAGCCGAAGAAACGGATCTACGGCTTCCACGTCTTCTCTGAATCTCAATTTTCAAATCTCTGTCTCTTGTCTTATTTTTTCAGTCTCTCAGTTGTTTTATCCCCATCTTCTTGTCTTCTCTAATCTCTTCCCGCTGTGTCTCTACTCAGCTCTTTATCTACATCCCAGACAAAACATTAAAGCGCTGCATGCACGGGGAATATATTTAGATGTGAATATGCTCTGTGATACTAACACATAGCGGGATTGAGACAAATTTTTAAAAAAAGTTTTAAACAGAATTCTGAAAATATTTTTATACACTGCAGTTTTTTAACAAAAGAAATGTACTAATGCAAATATGTGCAAAGATATATTCCATCATTTACTGTTTTGCCAAAAAGTTTATGTTCCAGACAAGTTTTGACCTAAATTGCATGATGAGACATCAGGCGGGCATTGTTAAACAAAACAAGTCAACTTTTGTACTTCCTTAAAAACCGTGTCCAATAATGTCAATGTCAATACATTTTAGAACTATATTAACCTTATGCACATAATATTAATCGTTTCCATCCAATGGGATTCATGACAAATGTTTTAAAAACAAAGATCTCCAGATTAGGTTTGTTTTTACACGTTACAATTGGGATGAGTGAAATTCTTCTAATAATGAATGAGTCTGTTACCTAGCACATCCACGTGTCTGTGCCTTTTACCTGTGCAGGTTATGGCAATAACATGGCAACAGCCTAAACACTAACACCGAGGCTTCAAAGTGCAGAGTCCAGAAACCGGTGACTGATGTCACGGTGGCTACATCCATCTTTAATATACAGTCTGTGGTTTCACCTGCTGTCACTCTGCTACCTTGCAGTTACATTAGTGTGAAAAAGGTCACCTTTATTCATATTAAACATCTGTGAAACATGTAATTATTATTTACTGGCCTGCATTATTGGTTGTACATGCACAAACCGTACACACACTAAAGCCTGTTTTTTTTCCCCCGTGTGTGTGTGTGTGTCTTAAATATTTCAAGCGGAAACACTTACCTCATCCCATTCTGAGGTGAAAGAGGGAGATTTCTCAAGTCTCTTCTTAGCCGTGCTACAGTTAGAAACAGACTCGCTACGGTTTCCCAATCCTCCTTCCTCTTCATTAGGAGGCGACACGAGCAAGTCTGAGTCAGACTTGGACAGGCTGCGTGCCAGCTTCAGGTCCCCAGGAGGGCGCATCTTGACAGCAGATACAGCACCAGCCACCGAGTCCCTGGGCTCCTTGTTCACAGTAGCATAAATTGCTTTTGGATCACAGTCTGTCAGGATGGCGGCCATACTAGGACGGCTAGGTGGCGGTGCAGCTGCCGTTACTCCCTCTTTAGCTTTGGCCCTCTTTTTTGTTTCTGGCTGGTCTTGGTTGTGTGGCAGAACACCTGGAAGCCGGAAGGACTCCTCACGGCTCTCAAAGACAGGAGAAGATCCGTGTAGGAGGCCTGTGAACTGCTCTGGTACACCTGCTTCCTGGTCCTGGCTGAGCTGTGAGTTATCTAGACAAAGAGAAAGGGAATAGACAAAGTCAGTGAAGAAGGAAAGCAGCCTGTGAGGGCTGGAAAGTAGACTTCCAACTGAGGGGCTGATCCTTACAGTGTGGCTAATAAGAAACCACCCACACAAGCCCTGAAACAGATCTGTAATTGTTTCCTACCAGGAGTGACGAAAAGAAAAAGGGGGAGAGAGAAGAGATGGAGCAAAGAGAAGGCGTATGTTGGCTGGAGAAATGACTCCTGAATTCCAAACTCAGCTTGTAGCCGTCTGACAGCTATCTGCTGGTGCCTGAATGCCTGTATTTGCAACAGGGAGTTGAAGCAAGTCATCTGTGTGAGCAGCCTCATCACAGAGGCCTACTTGTCTGTTAAGCCTGTTTTCCTAAAATGACATAACGCTGAGAATGTCCCAGAGTTTCTGACTAAACTAAACTTTCAAACAAACCTACACATAAATTCCAAGAGTGTATGCCAGAGAAAAATGAATACAACACAACAAATATCACAAAGAGGAGTGAAACTTACTGTTTGCCGTCTTCTCCAACAAAAACGACTCCTTAATGAGACTCAATGGCAAGTGCAACAAAGAACAAGGAGATTTTTTCCTCCTCCCCTCTCCCAAGGACTTACTGCCACCTAAGCCTTTTTTCCACAATCAAATCAGCCACAGCTTGATAGTACCTGTTGTAATCGATATGTTGGTTTGAGGGTAAAAGAAAAAAAAAAAAAACTAACTCGTGCCGAGCCTGTCTTCTTCAACTGCAGTGATGCGTTTTGTTGTTTAAAGTGTGCGCCCTCTGTGTTTTCTAGCTTCTAATTCTAGCGCCTAACGGAGGGCGAGGAATGGAAATTTGAATCACCCCGTCCTCCAGCAGCCAGACTTCTGATAATTAGTCCCGTGACACATGGTGCGGGAGTGTGTGGGCTTGTGTGGTCTCTGCCAGGGTGACAAGGGTCAGGAGTGTTTGGTGACAGGGAATCTGGGGCAGAGACACCACAAGAAAAGTAGTGACCTGTTGCAGCACTTTGTTTGTCCTTCACAAAACAGCTTCCTGCCAAAAATGTGCCCAGTGCAGTCATTTTATCAGTATAGGAAAAGAATTTAAAAAAAGAAACAGCAGGCTGTGAAAGAGTTTTATCTACACCAAACTACCTCAGTACTATTTCAGGGATCATTTCCAGAGAGGGAGTGTGCCAAACAACACCCTAAACTCCCTTTTCACAAGCTTAGGAAAAGTGTGTGTGTGTTGGGGGGTGTTTTGTGTGTGGGTGAGTGAGTGTACTGCACACATATGTCAAGATCACAGCCAAACACCCACCCTCTCCTTGGCAGCTAGGGAGCGTGAACGCCCTATGATCACATCCATGTGCTTCCAACAAACTCACGTGGTGTTAACCCTTGCAAAGACCACCGGAGCCCCTTTCTATACAGTTCTAGGATGGAAAACATGCACACATGCAATCTGATGTTTTTACAACTCTTTTGTATTGGGTGAAGTCACCACAGACGTGGGGTGTTTATTTCATTTGGCAGTGACAGCTCCATATCGCCCAGATGATGTCATGTTTGGATTGCAGATGCTGTGGAATCAGTGCTGGTTGTTACTTCACTAGCTACACAATCAAAAGTCAATCCATATGTCCCTGGAAAACCTGCACTGTTTTTGTTTGAGTTTCAAAGACATTTTAAACTCTTGGTAGTGCACTGCAGCACAGCTACAAGGTACTAAGGCGATCTTACTGACATGGGGACATTTGTATTAAAGTACATCATTTGATCATATTCAACTCACTGCAGCGCAATGAGCCTCCCCATAAAATATATTTTTATACACTGCAAAGTGCCCACCCCTGGACAAACTATACAACATCAACACCTATTACATGGTTCAAGGCTGTTTCTCCCATCCCTCCTTTAGTTATTATTTATCAGTCAATATAATCGGCCCCACCGATCGGTTGGGCTCCACATAGCATCATATATAATGATGCAGAAGAAGTGTGACAAACACACAGGTGCTTTCTGTCTTTAACTTCCTTACATCTATCCTTTGATGTGCTACAGTTCATAAAAGCAGCACAAACAAGTTTAGCTAAGTATCAAAACTACAGAAAACACACTGCACTCTGGTTGTGAACTAATGGAACAGCATGTATACTTTGAGGTTTATTTCCTCACCAACGTTGCTCATAACAGCGTAATATTTAAGTTAAATGGGTGTTTTTAAAATGTATTATTATTATTCTTTTATTATAATCTGTGGAGAAACTTCTGATCTTACAGGTACTGCTTTGGAAACGCTATAATACATCAGCAGCAGGTCTGTTGCGAAAATGTGGATTGCTGCTGAGAGCAGGAGGAATGTGTTTGAAGACAGACACTAAACACCATATATCGCTGACTCGGCATCTGTCCTCCACCTGCCACAGAGATTGCTGAGGTTTGGTCACTGACCGTCCATAGACCACATAAGTTACAAGAAAGATCACATCCACATGAACAAAGCTAAATATTTAGGCTCCGCCGACTGCCTGGGTTTATGTAATACATAAAATAGGAACCAGGTTTGAGTGGCTGATCTGCAAAACCTCAAAAAGTAAAGAGGAAACAGGTCAGAGACAGGGTTATTTAAGTAGCAACCAAATTGGTGGTTTTGACAAATGAAATGAAGAGAAAAACTTTAGAGTTCCTAAATATAAAAAGGAACCAAAAAAAAAAAAAATGAAATGAACAACATTTTGCCATGTGTTTTAAACTAGAGTTGCAAAACCTTGAGCTTTGTTAAAAAAGAATTACCGCTCTTGTAGAAAATTAATAACATTTTAATGTTACTCATTACAGTTAACCATCTGAGGGGCCAGCTGTTCAGTGGTTTTTTACATCAACTCAAAGAGGAACAGTGACACAACAGAAACACTGAATAGATGCTAAAAATGTATTTCCAATTCATATAACCAAATATAACAAATAAGATCACACTCTTATTTTCTGTTTTCCAATTTGTGTTTATTTTAAGTCAAAGAAGTCCCAAACAGACAGACTAATGTTACTGCAGCTGGCCAATAATTTTTTACGTGGCGAAATTGCATAAAAATAACTCGAGAAGCCTAACTGGCTTCTCTTTGCAAGTTATTTCCAAACATGTGCCAAAACTCAATTTATTCAATGAAGACATCTGTATATGTATCAGCAAAAACCCAGCAGCTATACGCCTCATCTCTGCTCCGTGCCTGACTGGATGAAGTGGCATATCCAGCTTTAGGCGGGGATGTGGATCTAAGATAGGAATGTCACAATCTGATCAAGAATTCAGTTTCCCATTGGCAATGAAACTAGTCTAACCCACTTGCCAACGAATGTCAGTCAACCTGCCCCTGACGAGCCAAATCCCCTCTGCTGCCCGAGAATACCAATCGTGCACTTCCCCGGCTGCGCTAATCCAAGCCAGCCTATCTCAAATGCATCAAACTGAGATGCATTTCTCCTATTTCATTGACATGCTTGGCTTGTAATTTTCCAAGTCTGATGTGTCAGGTCCATCTTTCCTTACCCTCACGCAGCTTTACCAGCAGCAGTTGTACCTTATTAGGTATCTAAAACGTGAGGACATTGACCGTACTCACCTCCCAGCGCCCCTGGGCCCACTCTTCCTGGAGGGTGCAAGGTGTCTTTCGTCTTACTTGGGGCTCTAAGGTTGTTCGGGGCAGAAGGTTTATGCTAAAGTAGGACAGCAAGAAAGAACAGATGATAGAAACATTTTCTGTGATTCTAAACAATCATAGTAGCTCGTCTGAAGCCCAGTTAGCAAATAACTAAAAGCCGAATTATCCTGCTTATTATCCTGAAGACATACCCTCCCTGATCAACTGCATTATAATCGTGGTAGCATGTTTCCTTACAGTAGTTACGGTGCAGCTGAGCTCAGGAGACTGCAGATGAAACCACAGACGACTATAAGATTATTATCATCAGGCAGGTCAGAAGCACAGCCAACTTAATTGGGGCTTGCAAATTAAGACACAAGTATATACTGTGTGCAGCAGAGGGGCTGTAGAGGTGGCTGACAGCAATAATAAAATGCTGCTAACTGGATGATAGATATCAAAGGGCAATAAAAAAAGACAATGGCAATAAGTAGGCAGATTTACAACATTTAAGACGCACTATTATCAGGGGCCGTTTAAGATGACTTCTGCCTTCTGCTAACATATGACTCAGTTTCTGACTCTGAAGAGACCACCATCTTAATTTTAAGACCTGCTATCATCACTTGGGTTGGGTCAAAAATTATCCACTCATTCACTATTCAAACCAGTATATAGGAAGCTTGTTGTCAAACCAAAAAAACCCTCCAGATACTACTTATATACAAATTAGACAGATTATCATCAGCTGTAATCATGCATTTTTATACAGTATAATTTCTCAAACATTCTGTCAGGACCACTTTAGTCAAAGTAGGATTGTTATTTCCTCTGCAGTTACATATATCTGGCAAGCTTCATGCCTTTCCACATGTATACATGTTAAGCCCTCGTACAGATCAGACAGGCATCAATGGATGGACCAGACTGGTCATATTTTACTACTACATTCATGTAGATTTTAATTCCATGTATGCTTTGTCCACCTCACATCTACCACCAACTGAAAACCACCAGTTAACTCTGTCTGTGCATGTGGGACTCGTACTGTCATACAGGGCTGCTGGCTCAGCTTGAATCTTCGGCCTACCAGAAGTAACGTCAGGGCTGATATGATGCTTTGAAGCAGTTCTGTCATTTTTACTTCCACAAGCGCACGATGGTCTACAATGCTTGGGCTAGTGACCGAATTACTTTTCACAACTCATAGTAGAATACTTCCACATACAGTGCAGCATACATACAATCCTATAATTTTAGTATTCAAATAGCAACCTATTTTTGAAGCAGTTATAGGACATGAACAAAAGAGTTTACCTGAGGTAGGACACTGTTGGAAGACTGTATAGTGGTATTGTCATCTAAGGAGACAAGAAAACAAACGTTGGTTAACTAAGAGTTACAGAAAATCCATTGTTGGTTCTGACTTTCAGGAGAGACATTACGCTGAGAATGTCAAAGTGATGGATAATAAAGTCATGTATTATGCATGCCGCCATTATCGGTCTAAGCGTCAGACAGACTTCAGATTAATCTTCCTGCCTTTTAAACAGCACCGAGTACGCAGACATGATAGAGCAGTTTTATAACGGATGAAAAACTAATCATTTAACATTTCTGTCCAATTCAACAACCCCCTCCCCCCAAAAAACCCACAGTAAGTTATTCTTTTTTTATAACACCATCATTTCCATCGGGAAGGCCCGATGACATCCGCGATTAGACTCCAACACTTCAGCCCAGTTTTCTTTGGGTGATAGTCAAGCTGACTAAGCTGAAAGGTCCCAAGGGTATGGTTTTAAAACATCTACATCAACAACTAGGGATCAAAATTGCCTCCTAATTTAATCCCATTTAATCCAATTACATGCAGTGCCATTCAGCAGCCACAACTGAGGAGGGTCTTCTGAGGCTCTGTTGCGATCAAACGGCAGCAAAAGAGCCTGAGAGATATTCATGTCAGGAACGAAGGACCTCCTGATTTATATGGAGATATAACAAGGTAGAGTGACTGCATTTTACCAAGAAATATCTTCGTAAAGCACGAACAAAAAGAATTGCTGGAAAAATATGCCTTTTCGAAATGTTACTTGTTGTTTTTGTACTGAATAAACACAATTACCTTTATATGAGTGGGGCTCATGGCTAGGTGGTGGTGGGATTTTTGTCTCTGCAGTCAGCAACAACTCGTATGTGTGATCCTCCTCCTCCGCTGGCTCCCTTTTCTCATCAGCACTGCTGCTAGTATACAGGGCCTGCAGAAAAGTCAAAGGATTAAAGGTGAAAAAGAAGTAGCAGGTTAGAAATTACGAGGCAGTTGTGTGAAAATATTTGTTTACAATAGGAAACCCTTCGTGAAACATCCACAATATGCCCACTATGATCAGCAACGGTTTAGACCAGAACTGTTCTCGGACGCTGCCTTTTCCAATTCCCCCTTTCCTATTACATGTGCTCCACTCGGCACTCAGCTGAGCATTTCTTAAGAAGCCATTTGAACTGAGCAGCAGCGTTGAAGGAAACGAAAAGGGTGGTAGCTAAAATGAAACTGGCATCCTCAGTGACAGATTGTTATTTTCCCAGCAGCCCCTGTGTCACAGTGTTAGAAAACACGTCTAACTTTTCAGTGGCATTAACTTTTAAAAGTAGTCTGTCACAACCATTTGCAAACAGCTACAAGTGCGCGTGGGAGAATCTGTGGCGTTAAATGGCAACCATTTCTGCTGGCTGTATGACCTCTGACCTATTCGCATAGGATTTGTATTACCAGGGGGACTTGATGTGATTTACAAGTTACGCCCCTTGTGTCTGTGTGATGTTACTATTAATATCCTGCCAGATAATTGTGAGCCTAATGAAAGACAGCAAAATGCTTCTTACCAATTCGTACAATGCAAGCTAACAATTTCATCTCATGAATGGTTATCCATGTTGTGCATTTATCCAAATTCTCCTTAAAAACTATCCAAATTTGCATATGTACATTTTTTTTCTTTAAAAAGCATATTCAGTGGTTGATTTGCATGGGATTAAGATCATAGATGATGTCCACAGCTATCACTAGACCCCCATCACCATGTGAATACAGCTTTACTTCCTTACCTCTGAGCTCACCTCCTCTTCATTACCAGGGCCAGGATGTGACGAGAGAACCAAGCGATCTTTCTGTACGTCAGCAATACAAGATGTAATAAAAAAAGTAATCAATTCATTATCAGTATTAAAAGATGGCATGCAAACCTACACTGAAACACAAGAGAAGTAACACTGGTGGATTTTTGTAGCACTGTCATAAGAAGAGAGGATCACCATCTCCCTCTAGTGGGAGTTCAGCATTTCAGTGCCTCACTCTGTCTTGGTATGTATAAGAGTGAGATGGGTTTCAACTAAAAACATTTAAAAAAAAAAAAAAAAAACAGATCAGAAACTGCTGACCTTTCCAGCTTCACTATCAGGCCTTCCCGAGTCTCTGTCAGAGGACTTCCCACTGGTGAGGCTGTCTAAAGAGTGGCAAGAAGTGGCCTCAAACAGAGCTTCATAAGGGCTCTCCTCCTCGGGCCCCAGGGCCAGCCCCGAGATTAGCTCACAGACTTTCTCCAGGTCACCTGCAAGTCAAAACGGATAAAGATTGAAGCAAAAACAAGTTCTCATGTCAAAGTAATAGGTAAACTATTGTCATACTTTCCTGCACAGTGGTTTTTTTCTTCTGCTTAAAGATTTGCTGCTGTGAAGGTAAAAATCACCCACTATCTCTCACAGAAGACTCCCGATAAATCTTACCCTTTTTCCGTGGGCTCGGGCTCTCCTGAGGTGGAGGCACTGGTGGAGGGGGAAGGTCAATATCAGGGGGTTTTCCAGTCATATGACCTGGAACAAATAGGAGATTGTATCGCAGCTGTTTCATGTGATATAAATAAGAGAGCCCACTGGAGCCCTGTATGTGCTCATTTGGTCTTTACCAAGGATCAGGGCAGCTATCTGTTTGCTTTTCTGAGAGGGCATGTCCTTGACAATGTCCAGCGCTGTCAGGCCCTTCTGGTCGACGATGTTCACGTCGATCCCTGGGAAACGACAACAGTAACAGTCGTGTGCTAAGTACGTGTTTTTCCTAAATACGTGGAAGTTATGTAGATTTAGCGCTCTAAGGTCTGACCTGCACAGAGAAGCTTCTGCACCACATCAGTCTTCCCAAACAGAGCGGCTTCGTGGAGTGCACTGCCTTTCTCTGTCTGAGCAGGAAAGAAAATGAAAAAGCATACGAATTTATTAGAAACATAATAGACAGAAGTTCTTAATATTTCCTATGTTATTACCAAAAAATTAGACTACAGAATATAGCAGTTCCAGCACCAACACTTTAGTAAAATACGTAGCGCATGTTGTGTGGATTCATGCCCACTACTTGGTCCACTTCTTGAACTGACAATTATGTGGTTGAGAAATCAAAGCAGATCATTTTCCAGCTCACAGGGCCATGCTAATTAAAGCCCTGCCGGATGCAGAGCCTAAAGGAAGCTGAATAGCCTCCACATCTTTTATTCAGAGGAAAAAAAGGACAGAGAAAGGATCTCCAGACAGACGGGTGGCACAGTTTGATACAGAGTCAGAGCTCTAGGGCCCACCAGGGGGAGCAAGGCCAGCTCTGCTTTGCGCTGGCCTTACTACAACAGTTCCTTTACAAACTGAGAGCTTAAGAATTTTACATTTAATCTCATAGCTTTAGTAGGAAGTAGCAAGAGGAAGTGCTGCAAGGACAGATTAAGTTGCCTAACATGATTTGGGCCATGAAAGTATGTTAAGAAACATTTGCAAACAGAAGTTTTTCAGTAAAAAGAAATATATAAGTAAATATACATCAGAAAAAATAAAAACAACACATACCTCATAGTTAATGTCCATTCCAGCATCTAGTAACACCTCCACTACGGGTAGGTGTCCATTGCGAGAGGCAAGGTGTAGTGGCGTGTGTTTCTTGGTGTTGCAGCTGAGCAGATTAGGATGGGCACTGAGCAGCAGTTTGACAACCTCCAGGCGGCCGTACAGTGCCGCCAGGTCCAGCGGAGTCTCAAACTTGTTATTCCTCATGGTGGGATCAGTGAGTTCCTCCAGCAGCAGCCGCACCACCCGAGAGTGGCCGTACTGGGCGGCACAGTGCAGCGGTGTCTCGTTGTCATTGTTCTGTTGGCGGTGGTGGTGGGGGGGATAAATAAGTAAGAAGCAGCTTGGGAAAAATGGCAGCACAGTTAAGTTGAGGTAAAGTGAAAATGTGTAATTAAGGAGATAAGAATAGAACAGAGATGCTTGAATCGTGTCTGCAACAAGTCAGAATTTGTGACTCGACTGAGTCATTGTGAGAGTAAACCAGTCAGATGGGTACAGGCAAATCATGAAAGGTCATGAAAAACCACCAACCCTGAAAAAAAGCACACAGTGAGGCTTGATTGGGGTGAGGGGGCGGGGACTGGCAGGCATGCATGGACTAATGAGGACAGGTGTCTGTGTGGCACTGAGTGCCAGGGGCAGCAGGGTGCTAACAGAGGGGCAGGGATACATAGGCGGGTGGGGAATTAGCAGAGACATGGGCCGGTTTGACAAGAGGTCAGAATGCACTGACACTGAAGAGCTACAAAGGGTCAGGCATGTATAAAGCTTCTTTGTTGTTGCTTCTCACCAAAGCACAAAGAAGCAACAACCCACATTGCATAGTGGAAAGTAAAAATACACTCAAAGGATCACTGTGATAATAACAATAACATTTGGTCTGCCCTGCCGATCAGATTCTTTTTCTCCCCACAAGTCCAGGTCGGCTTGACAAAAACCCCAAAACAGGGTCCAGAAAACTCAACTATACTTCTATCGCACTTATAGAAAATATACATATAAGCAGCAAATCCTCAACAGAGAAGAAAATGAAACTCCAAAATTGCATTTTTTTGATGACTTTCCTTTTGATCAGCTGATCAATGTATTGACAAACTGTTCTGGTGCTAAAAAAAAAAAAAAAAAAAAAAAAATGCAGTGATGTTATTTTAATGTTGAAAGGACTCCTTAAGTTTAGCCAGTATTAGAATGATGTCCTTTATACTGACATGCACAAAAACACGACTGAGCTTGTACTGTAGGAAACATGCTAATAAATATGTAGATAAAACACAGAAGAAACAGGAGTATTGACCAGATAAACTCAGTAACCAGTGCTAATTGATTCTAACCATTCACAAGCAGGAATGCAATCAATAGACATGAGAGCTTCCAGCATGTTATCTCTACCACGAGCAACCACCAGGGGGCAATCCCTGAAATCCTGCATGATCAAGTCAAAACACACAATGACAACATGCATATAGTAAATCAGAGCAGACCCTGCTGTGTTTTCTTTCACTCTAGGGTGTTAGCAGAATTCCAATTTTGTGATTTTCTGCAAACATGGAAAGACTTTATTTCTCTGCAGCTCTGTGGCTCTCTTAAATATTAGATACAGATGGGGTGTGGTAGAAAATGCCAGCTATTGCAGAACTGCATATCCAGAGAGTCAGTCATTCCAGACTAACAGAGCCACCTACAAAAGGGCTGACAGCTGGCATGAGAAGTCCCCACATGGACATGCATGATGCCAGTTTGGGTGACTCCCAGAGGAAGACGCCAGCTGTGCCACCGAAGACAGGCCGTCATGCAGGGCAACAGGGCAGTTTTAGACGGGTGTGACTTGCCTATTTACTGCTTTCTCTAAAACCTGGCGCCAGATGGGATCAGCAGGTATCTCCTTCTTTGTTGGGAGAGCGAGTATTGTACTACACTGGCAAAGCAGGTCACGGCTTGAACAGGGAGAGTCGGTGGAGTCTAGAGGAACAAAACGACACCTGCCTATCAAAAGGAGGGACACAAATGCAGGCTAACAACAACAAAAAAAGCTTTTCTTGGATGAACTGAGATGAACAAAACAAATGTAAAAGAGGCTTAAGAAAAAAACAAAACCTTTCTCTGGCAGCTAAATTAAACCGACCCCAGTTTTCTCTGCCTGGGTGGTTTCATCATTTTCAGTTTGTACAGTTGTGAGTTAGTCTTTGGCTCCAAACAAATGCACGTGTACCGACACAAGCACACTGACACAGAAACGGCCCGAACCCCGCTTGAAAAGAGCACGTTGTCTTTCATCTGTGACGCACCATCGAGCATTTGTCACAGCTTTTTAAACAGATTTACTCTCAGCATTTCGATGACTTCAGCAAGCAAACACACACACGCTGTGATTATATCAGCATGATTCACTTCCTCAAACATGCAGGTCTGCTGCCTCCATAGTAATCCAAGTAAATCTGGCATACAAGGACTTTTTATTTTTTGGCAATGTGGCTTTTCCTTCCTGGGAGAGGCAGAGGTGTGACATGCAACAAAGGTGCCTTAACTTTTAAGGAAGCCCCTTAGGTACAATTCTAAACTCAAACCATGCAAAAGCTGCCTGTAAAATCAGGCAAAGGAACTTTTTAGATAATACTGAAACACCCTTTTTACCCTTCTCTCATGATATTTAATAATAGTGCTGAAAAAAAAATGACACGCACAGTGGACACATACCATGACTTCAGTGCTTATGAGCATGTTAACACTAAATGTCTCCCTTGCCAAAGTGGTGGTCAGGGTACTGTAGCAATGTGTCACCCAGCATCTGATCGCATTAAACATGGCTGACCAGCCGTCTGACTCACTGTTAGGAAACACACAGCAATAGGACAGTGACCCTTGGCTCCTTCAGTGGCAGCACTGGTGCATGTTATCCACACAGAGGCCTTCCACTAAAACATCCACTTACTCCCAAACACCTCGACCGCTTTGCTTTGTATTGCCGTTTTAGCTTATAACTGAAGCACTTATAGTTTATCCCACTAGTTGTATAGTAGGAGTATACAATTTATTTATATGGCTATTTTTAAGCATTTTATATCAGCAAAATGAGCCAGCCAATTGGGAATTGAACCTGTTGCTCGCCGCATTTGCACAAATTCAATATGCACACAAATCTTACAGACTCCACTTCTCATTAATATTATGATTTACGTGGAGTGCATTTACAGGGCAGACACTGCAGGGTCTTGTGTAATATTTTGTTACATTGTTCAGCTGAACTCGTTTATTCGTAGGCCGTCAGAGGAACACGCATATATACAAAGCATAACTAGAACAAACTATTTGAAAGTCCGTCTACTTTGCTTTTGCATTAAAATCTGCATGTGAGACAAAAGAAATTGAAAGAGTGAAGACATGACAGCTGGAGAGCTGAAATATGGAGCCTAGTTTGAAACCAATTTCCGCAGACTGCTTGCCCTGTAGCAAACAAATCCCATTCAAAAATGCTATTGTACAGAGTTAATTTGCAATTTCTGATGAAACACTTTTATATTGTTATATAAGAAGGACTTTCAGCATTGAATTCAGCTTTATAAAGATTGGGATCAGCATTATATCCTCTGCACTACCACAGGCCACATGAGCGGTCAGACAATCACGCACTAACAAGATAGATCTCAGAAGGCTGTTACCCAAAATGACACCAAAGGCTTGCAGCCGCGCTGGGAAAGATTAAAATTCATAAAGCAAAGCTAAGACTTCCTGGGCAGTCTTCTGTCTTTACTGTGTGTGGAGCGGCATCCTGAGTTTGACCACGGAGCACGTCAAAGAAGAAGAGATTACGCTGCTGATTGACAAACCGTGGTTTAACCAAAAACATCTGGAGATTACACCCCATTGTGTTATCACGCTGCTGAATATTCTGAGACGAGGGAGAAAGACCCCAAGTGACAGAGAGAAGGGCAGGATGTTATGGTTCTCACAACCTGCAGCTGGGAGACGGTAACACGGTTTGACTAGCCACCACAGTCACGTGACACGCTCACTGGCAGCAGGGCGAAGCAGAGGTTACGTCAGCCTGGCCTCTGGAAGTGGTAGTAGTAGTAGTGGTGGTGGGTGATGGTGGTGGAGGGGTGGGCTGAGCAGCTGTTGCAGCTAGTGCGCCAAAGGGCTGCCCATCCTCAGTGCATGCCAGTGTCACCGATTGAATTCCTGCTAGCTTCTGTGCATTCAGACATCTCAGAGATCTCACACACGTGAACTAAAGAGTTGTTTTCTGGGTGCTTCTGATAAAATTATTTAAACAATATTTCTGCTGTTATTTGGAGAAAAAAAGAGAAGTCATTAAAAAAAATGAAGCAGTCATTTGCAGCTGGACTCAATAAACCTAAAAAAATTAAAATTATGAGTTATGGAACAATTAAAATTAAGTTTAATTGTAGCCAAGGATAATTAAAGAACAGTGGTGACTTGTTTGGGAGTTTGAGGAAGGAGGAGAGTTTTGCTGAGAAATGCTGATTTCTGTTCTATATTTTGCTCAAATAAATAAATAAACCAGTTAATCACAAAAAGTAGCCATTTGTTCCAGCTTTGGTATTTTTCTTTATTAGTCAAAAGCCCTTTGTTTTTGCATATAACACCGAGCACCAATAATATGAAGGCAGGCTACAGTAATGGATTACAGGCTTTAGAGTCTTGTAATGAGATGGATGCCTAAATGGCTTCTAGCCATGGAATGTAATTCTTTGCACAGGGTGTTTTCTACCTTTTTCATTTTCGTATTCCACTTGTTAAAATACACCACCTTCCAAACACAGCTACATAATATATAAAAAAAGGGAAACTATCAAAATAAGACACCCCGGCTCTGCCCCCAATCCCTCCTCCTCAAATTTCTCAAAACTGACATGGGAGACACACCCTTACACTTATGACAATGTTGAAACCCTGATTGCTCTTTTTAAAATAAGGAATCAAAAATCAAAAAACATCGTTCCCTCGGGGGCATGTCAAGCATACTTCATGCACTTCTTAGCATGAATGAGTTGAGAACAGATCTTGGAGGACAAGCCGAGAGCAGAAGGGAGTGCAAAGTGTTGACGAGGCATGAGCTGGACACTAGAGTGGCAGACGGAGGGGATAAATGAGCGTGC
The DNA here is from genome assembly GCF_056152115.1 of Neolamprologus brichardi. Lineage (NCBI taxonomy): Eukaryota > Metazoa > Chordata > Actinopteri > Cichliformes > Cichlidae > Neolamprologus > Neolamprologus brichardi. The sequence continues at coordinate 25,036,506 of NC_142123.1, forward strand.
TGTCACACTGCAAACATTATGCCTAGAGGAAGGAAGGGAAACTCTGTTCGGCTTGATAATGAGGTGCCCAAGTCAGAAATATTGCATCTACTGCTTCCATCAGCAACTTCCACTGCGCACGAAGAGAGCAAGGCATAAGATCGGCTTCATTTCTGCATATAGTCTCACATGAGCTTGGCTTAAATCTGCACCAAACTAAAGTATTTCCATTTATCGTCATTAAATATTGTTCCATTCTTGGATACTTATTTTAGATGGCTCTAAAGTGGCTTGTGTGTGGGGACATGTAAAGCACATCTGAGGCTGGGTCAGAATTCACCAGCCTATTGTATATCGTATTAGACAAGTGACCTATATAAGAAAGCCTGGATGAGAGGTAGCATGACAAGTCTGGGCAAACTAAGATTTATAATGGTCAAATATGGTAATTTATTAAAAGGGGGAAAAAAGGAGGTCAGTGATAAAAATGATCTAATGAGCACCACATGCAGGGTTTCTGGAACACTTGAGTGAAGGTCCGTTACATATAAATGAACCAGCTCTTGCCAAATCAGTGAACACAACGCTCATTAGTGGCATCGCTGTGGTATAGTGCATTAGTAGGTGCTACTTAGCAAACACACATCTACATGTTTTAGCCGTCTATTACCCAGTAATGTAGGCTGCTCTTGTTGGTTATGCATCTTAGAATAAACAAGTGATAACAGACAAAAAGCAACTAACAGATCACACTCCACTGGAGGCACTGTTTGTACTTCAGATCAGTGCTTGTTGTGGTTACTGGGGTTTTTTTTCCAGCTTCCTGGAAATACCAAGTAAGTGTTTGTAGCCTGTACATTGGCTGAATTCTCTCTGCTTAGCCAAAGAGCGGCACAAATAGACACAAATGCAGGACTATGAATCCAGCTTAAGCTGATCAGTACCAGATAAATCCTCTTTATATTTTGCAGTATACCTGTGTTTTGATTCTCATCTCTGTGGTGACAGTCCTACCAGCAGGGCTGCATTTTACATTCACCAGCAGTGATTGGTTTACCAGAACATGAAGAGGAAGCAACAGCTGTAACAGAGACGACTAAGCTTTGCACTGCAGGTTAACATTTTCAACATATTTTAAAAGGCTGATTAATGATTAATGCTGAACAACTGGGTGTTGGATGAGATATGGTCATAACAATAAGGCCGACATTCCAACTATGACACGATCCTGCCTGTATCATGTGATACACTGCATTCTTTTTTCAGTAAGAGGAGATTATCATCATTATTTGCTTTCTCTCCAACTGTTTCGTCATTTTCTTGCTGTTAGTTTCTTCTCATTAATTGCAAATTTGTTTTCCTTTATCATGAAATAAACACTTCTACAAGTACCCACCCAGGTTCCAGTTCTTGTAGATCAAATTAACATTTACAGTCACTGCATATACTGCAAATATCACTCTTGGACATCTGTACATTAATGACACGTCACGTCTGCAAGTGTACAATATACTGGTATATTACTATTTAACCACAAAGTTCCATGATTTACATGATTTCTTTTTCCCCAACCAGCTTTTAGCAGTTCAAAAGTACAAGACAAAACTAATAAACATGTTTAAGAAAATAATCATGAAAACAATGATTCGTTTTTAGATTCAGTCAGAAAATAGCTACTTGTTAACTTTTTGTTGAACTCCAGAATCTTCAGCTAAATTTCAAGAACAGAATGTACTCTATATCCCTAACCAAACTGGTGTGGGGGGCACATCCTGTGGCTAGTGGCCAATACTCCCCTGCTGAGGCTTTTGAAACATCATCAAAGTGGCCTTCCCACAGAGGTTAGTATCAGCAGGAGACAGAATGGTGGTGTGATGAATAAACATTAGTTTGGCTAACTTCTTGGACCAGGATGACAGCAAACTGGACTCAATCCAGGATGATTTCTTGAGTGAGTTACTTCTGAAGCTGTAGTCCCCAAGACATTTTGTACAGCATCACTGCACACCTTACTCAACCACACCAGCTTACTCAGCTTACACAAAGCCAGCATCTCTCCACTGGGTCTCTCACTGCCACCGCAGGACCAATAAACCGTGACACTGTTACTATGACAATGTCTCACCTCTTCCCCTCTTCAGCAGAGCAAGCACAAACTGGGATGTGGGAGCAGGAGGAAGGAGGAGGACATACACCCATTTTTACAAGCACACACACACACCTCTCTCCGATGTTGATTCAAAGAGACTTTTACATTGAAAACCTCCCATCTTTCCCATTCTCTTGAGACTGAGCTCTCGATGTGGATTTTTATGAATCTGGATTCAGAGCACAGACCATCTACCAAGTCACATGATGCCATCAACCATGACCACAACCAGGGTCGCACCACCCACACTGCATCCTGATTTCTGGTTTATTAATAACAAGGCATCAATTATTCAGTTTCATGACCAGGAGTGGGGCACAAACTATCTCAGAAGTGTTTACACTGAGACATTTTTGACATTTCTGCAGAACAAAAACACTCCATTTAATATAATTGTTTTTAAAATCCTTGAATTAGAATAAACGGAAAAGCATTAGAACTAATGCACACATGCACAGAATACATGCTCTGATGTACTGTATATCAGCCTTCCCATCCAAATGCTAAGAAGATTAGTCCAGGGGAAACGTGACAATGTACTAAAATAGTGTGCAGCTTTATCTACTGGCCTGCCTGCAGAAAATCAAATCATGGAGTGACTAGCATATTCACCCTGTACACTGCACTAACTGTGAGGATGCCACTGCCAGCTGAGCACTCTGCACACACGTAGAAAGGCTGTGACTGTTGCGCCTGGTGGAATATAGCAGGTACTACAGCAAGTAGTTACTTCACATGAATCTGTTACCTATGATCTGTACATAAAAGACTAGTATGTGTCTATCCTTAGTGAAATTTATTAACAGCAGATTAAAATATACAGTAGTTTTGACATGTCAAGTGATTTCATTCAATCTTCCCAGGTGAATTCATTTCAGTAACAGTCAATTTATACATCAACACGGATGGATTATATTCATTCTTATATAGTCAATGTACTTTTTCCACATCTGTCATGTAAAAGCATTCAATTCAGCATGCTATAATGCTAATTCCTGCTGATTAGCATTACACACAAAATACTGCAGTTTGTTTTTCCATTATCTGATCATAAAATGAAACAGAAAATTATTGCTTCACGGCGGCAATGGATTAAAAACAAAAACAAACAAAAAACACAGGGATCAAAGTTTCTGTTCCTCTTCAAGGAGATAAAAATCCCTGTAACCAGTGTTGCTATCTTCCATCTGTTAAGACATTTATCTCTGACAACAAAAATCTCAATCTCATGTTGGCCCCTTAGGAAAAAAAGTCATCATACTTTATTGTCTGGGAACCATGAAAACCGGAATTTGTGCTAATCCATCGAAAGATTTCACAGAAGACCTTCTTTATCTCATACAACTTTCAGCCTTTGAAAGATTGGAGTAATACCGTAATGATTATAATAGCTTAATTGATGGTGGGGTGTGCGTATCCTTCCAGTATAATCCTCTACAGCTGACTCTGTGTTGCCAACAACTTTACAGTACTTAAATCAGGTTTTTCTTACCCACTGGAAAAAGACTCAAATGACCTACAGCGTCCCCTGGAAGACAGTCATTTTCTAAACTTTCGAGGGCATTTTAATACAACACCTTATGTATTCACAATCATGATCAAGAGGCTAGTACAACAGAGTCCCCCGTGGCAAACATAACATCTCAATATAACTGAACATCACAACATGTGGAGAAAGCATGAGAGCAGAGATTGACTGATAGCAGCGAAATTAAAAGCCTCCCCATATCTCTACAGCAGAGTGACCCCACAAGCAACGGCGACAAACACACCCAAGCACAGAAAGCCAACACAGCATTAAAGCAAAGAAGGAGGTTTAAAGGAAAAGTTTTGGCAGCACTGTGTACACACCTTGGCATTAATATAGGGGTCAAAGGGCCCACAGCGTTTGAACTCTTTATGGTCTACAGAGCTCTGGGAGGGAGGAACAGAAGATAGGTCGATGGTTTTGGTTCAGACAAGCAATGAACAAATGAGTGATGGTCGCAAATGAGCCAAACTAAATAAAAAGGAGAAGAAAAACATTTAGATGTCATGAACAGGCAGGGAGAAATGACACACAATGAAACCAAGATATTTCTGAGTGACTTTGTGGTTACAGACGAATGCTTGTTTGACCGAATGTTTCTGACTAGGTTTGCAAAGCTCATTATGGGTCATTTCTCCTCATCTCAAATAGGATAGGCCAGGGATGGTTTCAGTCTGGAAGCGATCTGTGCGGTAAGCAACCAAATAAAATATCAAATGTAGGAGTTAAAACAGTTAAAATGGTTAGAGGAAACAAGCACTTTTCACTCTAGCAAGCTGTCAAAGCACTTCAAGTATCACATTATCAAAGGAGAAGTTGAGGCTCAAGATGCACTGGAGTTCATGTACTCTCATCACAGTCTTTTTAACGTTCATCTTATTCAAATACATGCCATGCTGCACTAGACTTTTACTCTTCTTGCAAAAATGTCCACTTTAGTCTATTTAGAAAAGGATAAACGTCGTATAGTTGATGTTTAAACCATTAGAAATGTCATCTTGACACTACCAGAGACTAAATGTGCTGAAAAGGAAAGAATCATTAGCGTAAAAGAGAGCTAGCAAGCTTCCATTAGGCTTTTATGGGTCTGCTGCAGACACACACATTGAAAAGTGACATCATTTCAATACGGTTTTCTCTTACATGTACTGCATGAGGAACGTACAAGCAAAACCAGAAGTGTAAGAGTGACCAACGTTAACACATGCACATTAACATAGATGACTAAGTGCATGGGCAGACCTGCTCGTTGAGTTTGGGGTGTGAAGGTCCTTGGTGAATGAGAAGCTTTACGATATGCTCATCTCCCTTCCACGCAGCCAGATGGAGAGGATAGCAGCCCTTGTTGTCTGCGATGTTAGTCAGAGCCTCGTTTCTTAGCAGCACCTCCACCACCTCGCTGTAGACGAATAAAGAGACAGGTCAGAAAAAGCCAACAATAAAAACGACATTAATAAATACTCAGAGCCTTAGTAAACAGTCAATCAATAGATTCATCTTCCCCGTTGTACAATGGTCTGCCAGGCCAGGCTGCATTCAATTTCAGAGCATAAACAGACGTATTCCCGAATTCCAAACGGTGATCGCTAATCTACCTGTGTCCATTAAGGGCTGCGTGGTGAAGAGGGGTGTATCCAGTGCTGTCCACGCAATTCACATTGGGGCCTCTCCAGATACTGAAAAGCAGAATGGATTGTCAGTTTTCCATAACACAGGCAATACACAACAGGAATACCATACCCTACACCAAACAAACATTGCCCATCCCTCTGTAAAGTCTATCCACGGGTGTGACTGTTGCTATTCTGATTGCTATCTCACAGCTCCAGTCTCACACGGCTACATCTACTTTAAGGTGGTGGCAAACCTTCATGTTCTCTCCTATTCTTTATAAAGATAGGGGATGTCAGGAATGAGGAAGCACTGGGCCAAAAGCCCCATCAAACTAGGAATACAGAAAAAAAAAAAAGCCACTGAGATGAGCTCATCTACAATAAGTCTGTGCAACCAAAGCCTGATTATTCTGGCCGAGGTCCTGATGTAGAATAGGCTTTTGTTATGTAATCTAACTAACAATAAACAAAGCTTTGGGATGGAGCCAAAAGGCACCGATGGGGTAAAGTGTAAGACAGAGCTAAACTACTGCTGGCCTTTCATTTATTTGAGCTGAACTCAGCTGTCAGCTTAGATTGGTTTGTTTCTTTTAATTTGCAAAGAGCACTGTGGGGAGGAGGGAGGAGAATGATGACAGGAGCAGTGGTAAAGACGGAGTAGTGGGAGTAATTTCAAGAGCTAAAAAGAGAGATAGAGTGCCAGGACGGGATAGTGAGGCTCTCTGAAAGACCTTAAAACATCCTAAATAAATCATGTGACTAGGAAATCCCAGCACTAGTGAACCAAATATGTGAGACCAGAGTCATCTGGCATACTGAAAGAGAATTGGAGCAAAACAGCTGGGCCTCACAGAGAATCATAAATGTAAGACGATTTGTTTAAAAAGAGATGAAAATTTTTCAAAATTTATTTGGTTTTTCAGATATTCTGGGAAAGATGTCTGAAATGCAAAATACCGCTTTGACAGCTGGATAGCTTCATAAATTATTACTGGTAGGAATTTTGATGCTAGCAAGCAACTTCTATGAATGGCAAAAGAATAGCAGCAGCACAGTGCATTTCCAACTCTTTACAATGTAAAAACTAATTTAAACACACGGTCTGGGAGTCAAACACATTTAAAGATACACTGAAGATTGATCTGTAACATAATCAGTGTGTAGACAGCGTGGCAGTGGATGCTCACCCTTATATCAATGCCACTGACAGAGTGTGACTTTGCTCCACATTCACGGCTCATTTTTGCCACAGTAATGGCTGTTTTGCCCCCTTAAAATACATCTCCCATAATAACTCTGAGAACAGCCTGCAATTACACTGTGAGAGCCGTCTCATTAAATAAGTGTCTTGGAAGGCTCTGTAGCCTGCAGAACAATGGGCCTGACAGAGCATGGACGCGCAGAGACGCACCACTCTACAACTCATAACAACCTAAGCTGTTTATTTCTTGCAGCAGGTTTTCTGGGTGTCATCCCAACTAGTCAGGCAGCACGCGTGAAGGGGGATATCAAAAGCAGTGCCAGGAGGAAAGACTAGTGGGAACGTGTGGCAAGAAATGTTAGGGACAGATAAAATTCTGTTAGAGAGTGGAAAATATGCGAGCTATGATTATGTCAACTTTTCAGGCACACACACACACACACACACACACACACACAAATTCACTTCCTGTCTTTTAAAAGTAACCGAATGTGCAGTAGAGAGAACAGCGACACTGTCCTTTGCTTGTCCACTGAACACATCAAAAGGAAGACTGAAACAGACCGCTAGTTGCTGTCCTAGATAAAGAGTTATATAACTGCTTAAAGCAGAAATCCCATATACACAAATGAACATAAACATGAACGGAGCAGTGACTACAACTGGAGAATTAAACAAAATGTGCCACAGGGCAGAAAAAAAAGAAAAAAGTAGGAGAGATGCAAGATCATGCACCTTTGATTTTGGTGCGTTCATTGTCTTACACAAGTAAAGGCAACAGTTTACTGTGCACTTTTATGTATCCTGTAGTATATCCACATCCAGAATTTTGACAATCTTCCAGAAAGAAACATTGTGCAAGACAGAAGTCAGCTGTATCATAAGACATATTGCAAGATTTCCCTTTCACATTTTAAGTCCTAACCTTTAAGCCTGTATTTTTAGGTTGTTTTTACATATTGGTCTTCCTCATCTGTCGTGAATCTCTGTTGTGTTACTGCCACTAGAAAAAGAGGGGAAATCTAAAAATACCACACAGAAACAAACAGTGTTTCACATCATCCTCATGACCCCAAACATAAAAAAAACAAAAACAGGAGCACACATTATTCTACTGCCGCAATATTTCACTTTTAATCGGGGCTATAGCATTAATCCTATCAAAATCACCTCCACGCAGAGGGAATGACGATGTCAGCTCATTACATTTTCTCACTGTCACAGTATTTCAGTTTGCTATTAACAGAGGTGCCTGCGGCAGCAGCTTTAAGCGCAGTACAAGTGTTACGTCCTCTGAGCATTTTGGCAGCGTGGTACTCAAGGGCATGAGTCAGAGTGGTGCTCGACAATCCACTTCATCCTCTTACTACGGCTCACAACCAACCTAACTGAGGGATGGGGCTTAGGCCCATAGCTGGGCAATGGTCAAAACCGAGTTGATTTGGTTTGGGAGCGGGCATATTCATGGGAACTGACTGAGGAATTCCTGTTTGAAAGGCTGAGCTAATCCTTAATTTGCCTGAGGGAATATCAGCAGGATGAGGCCTAAGTTTGAAAGAGATTCTGGAGGACTGTAATTCTGCTTTGCACAAAGCCTGGCTACGAAGAGATGAGGATGGATAAGAGCATTTTCCATCTTTTTTTTTTTTTTCCAACTGTCTTTACTTTATTGGTTTAACAATATTATTAGTCATATATGCTGAATATTTAGGCTTAATAATAAACTTTTCTTTCCCTCAAGTCCAAAAGTCACTGATGTATTATTTATTTAGACCAATTTATCTCATTGAAGTATGGTTTTCAGTCTTGAAATTAAATCATGTTGAATACAAGATAAATAAATCAAGTCTGTATTGCAATTTTATCCATATTCAATAAACCCAGTAATAGAAGCAAGTAAATTCCCATTTTGGCCCACTGTTTACAATATTTCTTGCTTAAAATGTTTAAACAACAGACAGTATACAAATTAAAACAGAGACTAGAGCATCAAACATCCCAAATGTTCAAACAATATTAAAATCAAGGTATCTGAATATTTAATTGTTTTAGCCACTGATAGATGGGCTGGGAAACCCTATGACTAAATTTGATACCTAATGGTGGGTGTCGGATACAAAGACCGTATGGGTTGCTGACTCATCTAAAGCTAGTCAGCAATGAATAGCAGACTGATCACACCCCTTTCTTAGTTCTTCTGCATATTTGTCACACTTTATTTTATATAAACAAACTCTAATATTCAACAAAGACAACCCAAGTAAATACAAAATTCAGCTTTTAAATGGTAATTCCATATATTAAAAGGAAAAAAGCTATTCAACCGTACCCGGCCCTGTGTGGAAAACTATTTTGCCCCTCCTTGTTCAACTACATTTTTTTGGAAAGCTGAGTTCAAGTTTATTAGCCACACCCAGACCTGATTACTGCCAGACCCATTAAAGGAGGAAGTCACTTAAATAGAGCCCGTGAAGTCAAGTAGACTAAAGGCAACGCATCATGCCACGAGAAAAAGAAACTTGAGAAACAAAGTGACTGATATCAGTCTGGAAAAGGTTTGGGACTCCAAGGAAACACGGTGAGAGCCATTACGCACACATGGAGAAAATATGAATACTGGTAAACCTTCCCATGAGTGGTCAGCCTACCAAGAGTGCATCAACAACTCATCCAGGAAGTCAGAACAGAAGCTGGAATAAAATCTAAATCTAAAATCAGGCCTTACTCGCCTCACTTAAGGTTAGAGGTCATGATTCAACAATAAGAAAGAGACACAAGTGGCATCTAAGGTGAAATCAACTGCTGACCAAAACACACAAAGGCTTGTATTACATTTGCCAAAACACATTTTGATGATGCCTGTGACTTTTGGGAAAATATTCTGTGGACCGATGAAAAAGTCTGACTCCTGTTACATATCAGGAAAAATACAGTACTTCATTAAGAGAACATCATACCAACAGTCAAACCTTTAATGAATAAAATCGTAATTTATCGGGTTATCTTTGTCTAAGTATCAGAAATATGCAAAATGCAAAATCATGGCACTGCAGGTATAATAAAAATCTCAGCACTTTATCATTATTTGATCAACATTCCCATAAGCTTACATCATCTTGGGCCAGTGAACTCATGTCATTTAAGGTAAAGCTGCATTCGTTTGCACACATCTACATTAGCTAATATTACGTGTAGCTCTTTTATTATTAACAGTGTGATGTAAATGACAATGTTTTAGCACATTATTTCATCTGTGAACATGATTTCTGCCAGAGTCATGTCAGATACTAAGGATTTTTATTAGTTTGGAGTTAAACATAACAAACACGATAATCCCACAAAATATAATCAAATATCTAATTTTTAAACTGAGAGTGCATCAGTGGTAAAAATGACATACGGTGCATGTAAATGTTTATTCATTGAGCCCCGGGAAAAGAGCGAGGCAAAATGCAGTAGCAGGTTTAAGCAAATAAGAACCCAGGTGTGTGTGAACCCAGTGTCAAATAAACAGATTTGCCCTCCAGCCTATTAGCAGTGTAACCACACTGCCAGGGATTAGTCTAGGCCAGGGCAGTGAGCCCAGCAGTGACTGGCACATGTCGCCCACCGTCAGGGAAATTGGGCTTAATTATGCATACTGCTGCCGGGTGCTGCAACCAGATGCCCTGCTGCCAAATAGTCTACTCGAACATCTTCTCCTCAGCAGAGACTGAAGCACTGGCCACAGTTCCCTATGCCTGCTGAGTACTACACTCACTGATTTAATAAACAAAGAAGAAAAAAAAATAAAAAATAAAAAAAATAAAAAAAAGACTCTGTTAAGATGCAAACATCTAATTGATGTTAGCACCGAAGAGCTATGACTGTAATTAAGCAGTACGTGCTCATCATACACATTGTTACAGATGAAATTACAGGAGAGCGTGTTTATAGCTACAAAGCAGTATAACGAGTTAGTTGGCACAGGGAAACGTATTAGGCAACTAAATTTCAAATGCATGACACAAGTATGGCACGGCTTCAACAAGTCTGTGACTAACAAGTCTTAAAGCTACTGATAAAGAGAACTTCTTGGTCATGTGGTTTATTGTTTTGACCATTTATGGAGAAACTTTTCTAGAACTCATAGTGAGCTCATGTTGTATTAGGTATCAAATAGAACTTTATTCACACCCAACAGCTCTGTGACACTGTGTTTAGGTACATTATTGTTAGCTAAATGACTATGGCAACATTCATCAATGAAGATACACAATGCTTCCTGCTTTGGTGATTACACATAATACATCTCAAGCTAGCAGAAATATCCCAGTGAGAACAGTGTTATGCGACAGGTTAAGAGATCACCTGAGTTATTACAGGGAATCCTGAGGGGGACTCAAATGTCTCTACAAGATATCATAACAATCGCTACAACAGTTGTCAGCAGACTTTACTCTGAACCACAAATGAAAGCCTTGTGGTTCCAATTGCGGTTGTATCCTCTGGGGACTAGGGTTGACCATAATTTCAAGGCAAGCCACATAGTTGCTGCTGAGATATTTTAGCTTGGATCAAAGTGGAGGACCCACTGATCGCCCACTTTGATTAAAGTGCTTCAAAAAGAATCCTTGAGGCAAGAGGTCTTTGAAATTAGTTAAATAAATGAACAGTCTCATTCATTTCAGAAATCCTAACTGCGACGATAAACATTTCAACGAGGCTCGCGAACAGTATCAATCTTGTTTTAGTGCTGCCAAAGTCTGAAACGCTTCAAACGGATCAAACTGTGTGACAGACATGCAGCAGCTCACCAGGCGACACAGTCTTGATGAAGCCTGATTAAGACTTCGTGCCTCATAAATACACCACACTGAGCACTTCACAGTGCAACTGTGTTACAGCAGGAGGTGTGAATATATGTCATATGCCCACTATGATCAGAGCAGTCCAGTGCGAGGCAGCATAATCAAGATGACTTGCATGGAAAATGCTGGAGGTGAGGTAGGTAGACGTAAAAAGAATGAGATGGAACAAGAATACTTTTAATCGCAGATTCACAGCTGATGCTCCTGCACATGAAACGCATCTGAATGTTTGCCCTGGCATCCGCTGAGCCTTTTGCTTGAAAGAACAAGCTCATGTTCAGTTTCAGCTCAAATCTTGTTGGATTGATAGGCCGTTATTTTCTGTTATGCACACAAGCCAATTCTTGAAATTGATTTTCTGTAGAATCCACTTAGAGTTATTTAAGATTCTCAGTTTTGCTGAAAAGAAATTCGCCAGCACGGTCATTCTTTAAATTTGACACAATGACTTTTAAAATGACTCTGACACTAATCTCCCCTTCTTTGTGGTGATCTGTGGGTGTGAATATGAAAGTAGATGCATTTCTGCGTTTCACAGGTACAGTCTGGTGTGAATCTGCCTAGTCACGGGTTAAATCATTCCAGAGAACTTTGTTCAGTTTCTTTCTTACATTTTGCAGGAAGACCGAAGCAAAGGGGAATTTAAAAAAGAAGAGAAGAGAAAGAAAGACTGAGGCAAATTTGTTTCCTGTGTCAACACACTGGGGGCACTGTCATTAATCTGGCTTCAAGTACAACATGTTTTAAGTTTGAGGTGGAGTAGAGGTTGGTGTGGGCCCAGCAGGTGGGCCGCTGAGTCTGCTGAGAGCAGCAGAGTGTGAGATAAAAGAGGACGCCGCTTAGTAGGCAAGGCAAATGAAAAAGTCTGGGCTGGGGGCTGCAAGTAGCCAGTGAACACGTGTGGGCCTGCACACAACAATTTGGTCAAAATGGGCACACACACAAACACAAACGCACACACACACACAGAAATAGCAAGCTCATCAACGTTAGTTTATATTTGTCCATTTGCTACTAAACGCTTTTTAGTAGCTGGTGTTAAATACGGTTCATATAAACACATGACCATAAGAGTCAGTGTAGGTGTCTGTGTGTAGCTGTCATATCAACTTCTGTTTCTTTAATGCAGGAAGAGCAGATAGAAAGTGTAAATGACAGCATTTTATCTCAGAAACCAGACGAGTTTCAGGACCACATGTTTTTCCATTTCTCCACTGAACTGTACATAAATCTCTGTAATGTCAGCTGAACCATAGCCCCAAATTGGGGCTATTGATTTGATATTCAAAGTAGAATAAATCTTTTGGAAGTCTCTGAACATCTAGGCAGCACAAAAAAAATATTTTGTGCTGCCTAGATGTTTGGCCCCCTTAATTATATTTTAATTTCAGACCGGTTCAAAGCAGCCTTTTCCCCACAAAGCTAATGAAGAACCCCTTGACCCACTTGGATGAAATCTATTTTTAGCCAACCAGCACTAGTTTAAAATATGGAGGGCTACATACTGCATGGGAAGGATGCTGTATTTGTCGGCTTCTGCTCCCACCTCTCACACATATGTGGAATTCATCACTACTGAGTGCCTTTCAGCCTGCTTTCTCAGGCTACACAAACACGAGCCGGAAACATAACGCATAGAGCAAAGCATCCCAAACTCAGACGCTCTTGGAATGCTAACATGGTGGTGTTAGATTTCCCAGCTACCACTGCTCCCTCCTGGGTTGAAGCAGCTACAAATTCTTTCAGTTCAGAGGTCAACACATGATGAAATGTAACTGCCATGCCTGCTGCTGGCCCAGATTTCTACCGGGAAATGATTTGAGGCTCTTTGTGGTTGTGAAAAAGTAGACGCTACCTTCTTAACGCAGACTTTCATGCAAAATGTCTCAAAATGGCATTTTGTGCAGAAAGCCCAGCTTTTCTGAAGCACAGCTAAGGACAGTGGGTGTCCAAACCCCGCTGTGAGCCCGTCATTTTGTACACACGTCAGCCCTGCAACCCATCTTCACACATACTTGCACACTGGCCGCAATACAAAGAGAAGCTAGGGGAAATAGTGTTTTCAAAAGGACAATAGGTGCAAGTTCTCCTGCATATATTCTCTCGGCTGACAGCAGCCTGACAGCATGTGTCTGCTTGGGATGAGCCAGAAATTGTGGATGTAATGGGATGGAAAGATCTGGAGTTTTGCCCAAGCCTCTTAAAATGCTAACCAAGTATCAAAGCTGATGATCCTAGCGAGCATTCAGAAAGCAGAAAAACATCCCTTAGGAAAACTATATTTCAAAAGACCTTCGTGAATATCTTAAGCCGATGTTTATCTCCAAACACTGAAAAAGCCCCACTTCTTTCAGTCAACATCTTTCAGAAGCATACGGCTAAATGAGAACTCTTAATAGGTGGTCCAGTTCAGTCCAAATGACAGCTCAATTTTCTTTGTAAAACTAAAAAAAAAAAAAGTATAGAAAAGCCCCAGAATGGTCTTTTTTGGGCTGAAATGAATATGAAAAGCACCATTTGACGCTTTGTCAGTGGGACAAAGGACACGGCTGTGGAACTGGGAGACCAACCCTCATCTGGCTAAGCTCTCAGAGCGTCTGTCCAGGACTCCATGCATTCCTCCGTTAATTTCCCCTCAGTGGGCAAGCACTTTCCCTGCCAGGGACTTGTCTTACCTCCGGTGTAACCGCTGCAGCTGCTTGTGTTTGGATGACCTGGGCCAGGAAATACTAGTGTTGGTCTCTTCCTGTATATCTCTGGGTTCAAAAAGGGTCATAGGGCTTCTAGTAAAAACTACAGTATGGAGGAAAAACAAGTAAATATAGGCCCTAAAATTAGATTAATGTAACTTAAATAGAGTAGCCGCCGCTGTGCTGTAGTACTAAAAAGGTTACACTGATCTTACTACTTGAGGAAGCCCTGCCCAGCTCGTTTCGGTGTTAATGGAGCACCATGGAACAAATGTTTGGGGCGGCAGGGGTGTTAAACACGCCGGGGGTCAGTGTCTGTACCATGGTAACGGCTGGGATGCCGCCTCCTGGGAAAGCAGACATTCAGCAGAGCAGAGCTGTACAACAGCCTGCGCACAAAAACACTGCAAGTCGTAACATGCGTTCCATTCCAGAGTACACATACAGACCCACACGCGCACACACACACCAAGGAATGGGACAAAAGTTGATTAGCTCACTCATCTGCATCGCCTGTGGTTTCTTTCTGCGATAAACGAGTAGGTTTTTCCACTATATTGAATGTACAAAGTCAAATACAAACAGCAACTGACAACAGCAATAACTGTCATTATATGTCATCTCCTATAATGAGCCTGAAAAGCAACTTGAAGTGAGGAAAAGTGTTATTACACAAGTAGAAGTGAACATGGAATCAAGCGGAGGTACAAGCTGACACAACCAGAACAGGCGAAAATTCGCCAAAGAAAGCTGTCTTAGCCACAGATCAAATCTCCTCTGACAGGATTACAGGCCTGCACTTTCTAACAATGGATGATGAATGGGTTGCAAAGAGATTTTGATAAAAGGGGGTTGGAAAAAACATGCACATACAAACCCACAGCCTGTGCCACTGTACCAATCCACTGTAATACCCTTAGATGTATTGACATTTTCATTGTGAAAACTAAATCAAATGTCATGCAGAACAGAAACAGCCCTCCAAAGCAGCCAGTCATAGTCAACACTCATGCAAATTCTTATAAGAGCCTGTCCAGTATTCTCAAGTGTCGCCAGCCAGAAGCTTTTTAGATCTACACACCACCTATTCATTTCCTCCCGAGCCTAGCCAATAATTTCCCAGAGATCCCATTGCCAAACAACGATTGCTCAACACAAATGAGATGACACAATGGGCTCGCCAGTCCGCCCACGGAGCAGTGAGGATGAGACGAGTCAGCCCTCACCGCATGACATTTCTGAATTGGATTTCCAATTAGGGGAATTTAATGTAATAATCTCAAGCAAATCTTGCAGTCTCCACTAAGTAACACAGTGGCGCATCACCCCGAGCTTTGCCTTAACACTTCTCCCTCAGAGGAAGGCGGCTGTTACCGGGAAACCCAAGGGAGCAATTTGACATGATTGACATACACTTAACCACAGACAGGCAACCTGCAGGTTGTATGAGAGGCAGCATTTAGAAAGGCTATAAGCCTTATATTTTTTAAAGAGTCGACTCTTCTTCAACAAAAGGACTTTAAATTCTTTCTTTGCAGGTTTTCATATTGCGTGTAACACACTGTAAACCACAGAAACTTTATGATTAAAACAAACAAACATTATCTGTCACCAGAGAGAAAATCAAGAATCAAACTGTGGTGAGCCAATAATGCAGATAACATACAGCACAAAATGAAAAATACCTTATCTGATTTTTTTTTTTTTTTTTTTTTTTTTTTAATATCTTATTTAATGTTCTCAATATCTGCACAACCTTACAGGGATCGTATACTTCTACTAAGGGCTTGTCCCTTTAGTACATCTTTTAGCTTTACCCAGTGTGTGATTTTGGGTAATTGAATCTGATTATGTCCACAGTCACTATCAATTGCAGACAATACAGTGTGGACAAGTATGACAGCTACTTTACATAACCCTGGGCTGTTTTTTCAGTTTTTAATAGTGACCTCATAACTACTGAAGGCTGACAGAGAGAGCAGGAGGAAGGAGAGCTAACTCTTTCTAACCATACAGAGTAGGTCTTTAATAGATGTGACAAACCACATCAAATGTTTACCTCACTGAGGGCTTCCTCCAGTGACTACTAAAAAGAGAAAGTCATATTCCTGGTTCACACAAAGCTGAGGATAGTCAATGAGGTTGCATAGGACAAAGATTTCCTTATAATAAGAGAATTTTGCTAAACAATGAGAATCCAATTGTGACAAGACTTTCCATCTCCAGACCTGTGACTGTGTTCACGTCCAGACTCTATGTAAGCATTATAATTACTGACACATCTGCAATTCGTTTCTTTAAACGTAATCGTGGGCCGATTCGTTGCAGATTTCTTTAGTTAAGTTGCATAATTTCCTCTCAGGCTGTTTGTGCACATTACAGTAGAAATGGCAGTAACACAGGAGCTGTAGGCTAACAAAGAAGCATGCCACTGCTTGGGCGCTGCACTGGTTTGGCTTGCGATTGTTTGACAATGCAGGGAAGCATGCAAACATGAAACATCGTTTCTTGCAGTAACAATAAAGGATTGGGTAATATTCCCCAGGGGCAAAGCTGCTGTCTGTCTCCCATGTAGTCAGAGCCACCTCGCCTCGGCTTTCCCTAAGCCTACCTGAGCAGACTGGAGAGCGGATGAGAGGAGGCGCCGTGGCCACCGCTGTTGCCGCTTCCACCGGTCCCAGACGATCCGCCAGCGGACTGTCGCTTCCCGGATAAAAGCTTCTCCACGGCAGCCAGGTTTCCCGTGCGCGCCGCTTCAAGAAGCTCCTGCTCCTTTCCCATCGCGGATCCCAGAAAGAAATCAAAGGAGGCGCGGGGAAAAGAAGGAAAAAGGGGAGGGGGGTCGGTTATGGGAGTGAAATTCCTGTGCGAGCCCCTCTTTCTCCCGACCTCAAGTTATTCCTCAGTGCTGCTAAGTGTGAAGGGGAAACAAAAGCTCCCTCCGCCGCGCTGGATCCGTCCGACCCGATCCACGGGTGCTTCTGGCGCTCACTGGAGTGAAAAGTTTCCTTCAACAGCACGGCGCATCGAACAAACTTCCTCTGACCAGACCACTGAGCGTCGGCCGTCACTTCCTTGAAACTGCCCTTTCTTTATGCATCTCCAGTCCGAAACCCTTCAGACGCACACGCATTCGCTCGCACACACACACATTTATACCCCCTATCACCGCCGCCCTTACTGCTTCAATCAGAAGGTGGATGGATATAAGCAAGATGGCGCATTGGTTAGAGACAGGCAGGATTTACCCATTCAGTGCTTTTAAGATCTGTTCGCCTCTGACCTCTTGTATCCACAGTAAACGTCCATACATAGTCCCTTAATTACTTACTAAACGCTTTATAAATTACTGATTGGTACTGTAAGTATAAATAATACTACTAGTAATAATATCAATAATAATAACAATAATAAGAAGAACACAAATTAAGTATAAATATTTATGAATAACTATAACTGTGAATTACTCTTACTATCAATGGAACTACCTGACATTAGCAGCTAGGCAACTCTAATCGTATTAATTCCGGTCAAATTAATAAATGTTTTACAGCATTTTGTCCAGTGAAAGTAGATAATCTGGGAAATAACAAGAGAAAACCAAGGAATATATAATGCTTCACTTATTTCAGACAAAAGCCACTTGCAGCCTGAATATTTACTGAATATTGCGCTGTAATTAAGGGGCAAAAAAACAAAGCAAAATGAAACGAACAAACAAATGAACGAACATCGTCCTGTTTATTCCTAACATCTGAACGTTACTTCCAAAGTCCCTCGCTGGTTACTTCACAGAAGGCGGTGTTAATAAAGTTCGTACAAAACGGAAACGGAAATGCGTATGCTGTGTTAGCAACATTACCAGGGAAATTAGCCATTTGATGCATCGTACCTCTTACTGTAGGTGGTTACGTATTTATATAATCCATAGCTACTGCGTTCATTAGAATATAATTTTGTGTACTGGGGTATATTATATAAATCAGGCATGTGTTAGCCACCGCTAGCTTCTAATTATCGTTAGCTTAAATTGACGGCCAGATTGTTGCCGCTGCTTTGTTGACGCCTAGCTGCGTACAGGGTATGTGCATACTCGTTTGTTTGTTTTTTTGTAAAGTTTTATCCATACACTGCTATTAATACTAATATACCTAATTTATGGGCTATCTAGCTAAAACAACTAAGTAATTTAGCTAATTGTAGCTAGCTTTTTAGAGTTGGGGTAAGTATCTCATCAACTTCTTTGATATTTGCAGAATCTAAAGTGAAATTAGTAAAATGGCAGACCCTGCACGGATCAAGAGTGAGGATGCACTTCAGAGGACATCTCCTACCGACGAGGAGCACCTGAAGTCAGAGGAGAGTGAAAATCCTTCAGCCACAGAAAAACCTGCAAATGAAAACCTAGAGACATCGTCGCAAGATCAGCCTAAAGAAAATAAACATGTGAGTTTCGAGCGTCATTTGCATAAGTTATTCAAGAAAGAGGTTATAAAAGATAAAGTGGGATAAGTAGGACGATGAAGAAAGTAAACAGGAGTACTGGAAGGCTAGACCCACTGCATAGGCTTGTAGTGAGATGTATGTGAGGAAGGAGAAAAAGAACTTGTATCGACTGGTAGACGGAGAAATCAAGATGGAAAGTATTTGAAGAAGGTTAGGGCGATTAAGGATAGAGATGGAAATATGGTAACAAATGACCCGTGGATCTAGAGAGAGGAAATGATTGGGTGCCAAGGGAGGATTGCTGTTACAGCATGATAAGGCTGGAGTGGCAGAGAAGTAGGCAGAGAAAGGTGCTGCAGGACATGTACAAGGATATTGAGACAATGGTGATGTGTGCGGCAGGAATTACATACTGGTTAAAGGTACATCAGGATAACAGATGAGGTCAGGTAGGTCATAGTTTATGTGAATTTTGATGTTTTCAGACTGTGTTGTGGTCTGGGAATGGGGAGCAGATAGAAGAGAGGTGGAGATATGTGTTGGAGAGAAGAGGAATCAAAGTCAGTAGAAGCAAACAGAATACACTTGAATGAGAGGGGAATAGGCTTAAAAGTGAAGATGTAAGGAGCTGAGGTACTGAGTGTAGATTAATCTATAAATATATGGGCTCAGCCATCCAAAGCAATGAACCGTGCAAAAGAGAAGTAAAGAAGGGAATGCAGCCATGGTGGAGCGAGTGAAGACGCTTGTCAGGGGTCATTTATGCCAGAATGATAGCAGCAAGGGTGGAAGGGTTACACGATGGTAATGAGACCTGCAATGATGTGTTGTTTGGAGACAGTGGGGGTAACAAAAAGACAGGGGGTGGAGTTTAAGGATGCTAAGATTTTCTTTGGGAGTGACCAGTATGGACAGGGTTAGACATAAGTATATCAGAGGGTCACCTCAGATTGAGTATTTTGGAGACAAAGTTGGAGAATCAAGGCTGAGATGGTTCTAATATCTACAGAGGAGGGATGGTGGATTTACTGGACAAAGGATGTTAAAGATGAAGCTGACAGACAGAAGGTAAAGAAGAAGACCACAGAGAGGTTTATGAATGTAGTGAAGGAGGACATATAGGAGTTTGGTGTATAATAAAAGAGGATGAGATGCAGGCAGATGATCCACTGAAGAAACCCCTAAAGAGATCAGCCAAAACAAGAAGACCCTAGACAGTTGGTTGACAAACTTAAATGTACTGTTTCAGTTCCATTTTAAATAAATATTGTATTACAGTAAAATTAATGTTACATTAAAAATCATTTAACTGACCATATGTATACTAAAAAGTTTAAACCAACAAATCCTAAAACCTGAATGATCAGATTTGAATTTTTAGGCTGCCATTTGTGTTTTTGTTATGTGGTTTCACAGTGGTGTCTCTTTCTTTGTAGTATTTCTGAATAATTTTGTCTTCCGCTGGATAGGAAACACCAGGGGGAGAAGATGAGGAAGAGGGAACCTCTGGCCAGCCTCCTTTGAAAAGGTTAAAAGTGGAACCTGAGAAGAAAAAGGAGAAGCGGCACAAGGTTGATGAAGATGAAATACAGAAGATGCAGTAAGACGACCTTTTTAATCTCACAGCTCATCATTCTTATTCTTGAAATTATGTAATTTGCGAAAATTCGCCATAACTCCATAACATTTTCAGAGTTTTGGTGTCATCATTTTCTGAAGAGCAGCTGAATCGCTATGAAATGTACAGACGTTCTGCATTCCCTAAGGCTGCCATTAAAAGGGTAAATTGTTTTTGTTTGTTTTTTAATAGAGGAAGTATTAAAAAACCTTGAAAATGTTGTATTGATTTGATGTCTCTTATTTTAAAATTCTAGCTCATCCAGTCAATAACAGGATCATCGGTGTCCCAGAATGTGGTTATTGCCATGTCTGGTATTGCAAAGGTCTTTGCTGGGGAAATTGTCGAGGAAGGTTAGTTGGAGGATTTAAGAAAACCGAAATCACCCAGACTACGAGGTTATATGAATTATAGTTTCATGAGGTGTCTTTGCCTTTACAGCTCTGGATGTTTGTGAGAAGTGGGGAGACACACCACCACTTCAGCCCAAGCACATGAGGGAAGCAGTGAGGAGGCTGAAGAGTAGAGATCAGATTCCCAACACGAAGTACAAGAACATTCTCTTTCACTGACACACCTGAGCTGCAGATTGTATGAGGATGACAGATAAATGCCAGTAATTTAATAAGTGATGCAGAGCATATGGAAAACTCACCATGAAGCCACTTAACACATCTTGCAGCCAAGTAGGCAGTGACTGCAGTCCTGAAGAGCAGTCAAGGCAGCTGCTAAATAACGCTGAGTTGTCATTCACCCCTCAAAGTCGAGGTAAACGTTTTTCTCATCATTAAATTGGTTGCAACTAAACAGTGAGAAATTATGGTTTTATTTAAAACATGTTTTATATTTTAGTAGTCAATGTTTCTTTTTCTTTTTGACTGAAACATTTCAATGTGATTAGGACCAAGCTGCAAATGCAAACATCATTTTTAGTTTGATTCCATATTTAAAAGCCTTCGAATCATTTAAGACCCTTCTTCTCTGTAGCCAATAGTATTAGTTGTTTGACCATGAACTGGAATTGGAAATAGTTTGGACTCAAGACAGACTTGATGGAAAAACTGGGTGCTTGACATTTGTTACTTCAGTTTATATTTTTGTGCAGGTTGTAAACAAGAAGATGAATTCTGTTTAAACTGTATTTGTAAATATTGTACTTTGAGATTAAAGTCAAGTTTGCATTATACTAGTAAAATGAGCAGAATGATACTTTGAGTTTTTTGCTGAGACAGCGCCATAAATTCACTGATACATTGTAACATACAAATATGCATTCAGTTGAAAAAAGATAAAGACAAAATGTGTTTAGCAATTAATCATTTATTTTTTTACTTAAATTAATCTCTACATACTACGTTTGGTTCACAGAACCAGTTTAAAATTAGTCTTAATTAAGTGATGAAGACAATATAAAATTCTATTTAATCCTACACAACTCACAAAAAAAGTGTCCAAACATTTGCATCAATTAGAAAGATTTCACAATTACTCCTCCAGTCATTTGAAGTGATTTACATGAAAACAAGTGCAATCTCCACTATACCACACAGGTGCAAGTAATCCACAAGGTATAACCAACAGAACATCACTTCAGCACATGCATCTAGAGAGAGAACACCACACTCTGGAGTGAATCTTACACCACTCTTTGTCCACTTCCTTTCTGCATGGCACACTGGGAAAAAGTTAGATTTACATAGAAACCCTGGCCTTCTCTGGAGTGCAAATAACCTCCGGTGTAACAGGTAATGAGCAGATTTAACTTAAAGCACCAGTTTTTTTTTGTGGAACAAAAATGCTACTAAACATGGAAGCTTGACTGAGGAGAAAGAAACTGGGTAAACCTCAGAGCTACATGATGCATCCAGCACGGCACGTTCAATTCCGTACCAATATATCCGCCTACCACAGGCATGCAAAAGCAAACACCAACAGCTGAGAAATATATCACATCTCTAAGTGATAATGAGGTTAAAAGGCAGTCTATGTTCTATTACATGTATAGATTGAGGATATTTTGAGTTACACAGGTAATTGATCAGCCCGTAAACGGAAGAACTCCACATCAAAAAAGTGTAGTGTTACGGTTCTTTGTCATGTTTGTGGATAAACTCGAGTGTCTATTGCTTTGACATCTAACATTCCTCTTTAATAACATAAAATGTCGGTCAAAGGCTGTAAATTTGCTAAAGTGCAAATTTAAATTGTAAATTTGCACTTGCTAAAAAAATAAAAGAAATAACATCTTAAATGAAGTGTATGCTGGCAAGTCAACACCACCAGAGGTCTCAGAAGGACCGTTATGAGTTTAAGTGAGTGGAAGATTTCTGTGACAGCTGTGCAACCATTAAACCCCTGCCAAAAGGCAAAATAACAAAACGCTAATTTAACATTAAGACACTTTTAGATAAAATGTAACTGACAGCTTCATGAAATGTTTACCCAACCATCTTGGATAAACAAGTCAATCGCTTCAAATCCATGTAACAGACTTGTGTGGATAATGGGAAAGGACAGAAATTTAAACTTGCAACTGGCCTGAAAAGATCATATCTGCAGATTAGGATTAAATACAGTTAAATATGAGTGTTGTAGTAAATCTGACAAATATACATTACATTATCAGTACCATAGTTCTTATAAATGTCACCTTCTTTGATTGATATGGCTTGAATACAATGTAATAAGTCAAAGCTTAAAAACAAAACACAGGCAGTAAAACAAATGAAGTCTATGATGTCAAATCACTACACACAATACATGTGTACAGAAGTAATAACACTATCAGTCTGAGTTGTTTCCTGGTAAGCTACAAAACACAATTAAAGAGCACAGGTACTATACCATTGCTAGCTGGTATATTCTCAGATGTCTTTATGCCAGAGAACTGGACTGACAAATCCAATCAGGTCAATAAATTGAACCTTGTGTGCAACCTCTCTACCGTCAAGGGAAAGGCACATTGCCTTCATTGGACATTCAGCCACAGAGCACATCGTTTCACAGTACCAAAGAAGCATAATCAACATTTTGCAACTAAAAAAAAATATATACATATATAACACTGGGGAATGATTCAGCCTCTATGCGTAACCATGCCCCCCTGTTGATCAAATAACCAGGTGGAATTTGAAATGAATCAGGCTCGTCATGAAAGCAGTGGAGGTACGCTTTCCCCCTCCTTTTAAAGTGCTTTTTTCCCTACTTGTCAAAACACATTTTCCACCAAGTGGGAAAAAAAACCCCACAAGTTTACTTTACAATTAACAAAAGTAATCTTCGTTACTAAGTCTAGCTCTCTTACTGTCAGTATGTATATGTGCTACATGTAAATTAGCACTGTTCAGGCAGCATGCTTGAGAATATGTTTTGTGAAGTATTGAGATGAACTAGCAGCTGTCTGGCAGTGTCAGTGCATGTGAAAAGAGGTTTTGGCATGTTTTATGTGTGTAATACTGTTGTAACGCAAACAATCACTAGTGAGAATTAAAGCTTAATAATATGTACCTTTGCATGCTGCATGACAAAACACTAAAAACACACAACAAGTTTACCGTCCACACTTATTTGGATGAGAAATTACCAGAAGAAGAAGAGTTGTTTACAGCAGTGAGGACTATCTAGACCGTTAATGAACCTATGTTAGTTCACCAACTTCCCCATCCAGTAATTGTTATGTGGCTTCTTTTTTTTTTTTGTAATTTCATAAATAAAACAAGGAAGTAATCCAAACACTCATCTTGGATTCCTCTTCTTTTGAGACATGTCTGATGTCCAGACATGAGTGACTCATGCTGGTTCCCGACATTCAGCCTGACCAATCCCATCAGCATTCTTCAGCAGCGACAGATTCAGAAGTCAAGCACAATGAAGTTCAGAGGGTAAATTTGGGGTCATACTTCCTGACTTCCAGCAGGAGGCGCTCTTTCTCTCTGAGAGCCTGAGTAAGTGCAGCCTGTACCTCACAGAGCTGTGACTCCAGTGGTTGTATCTGCAACAACAGGATTAATGGATTAGTTAGCTACAGACCATGCGGGCTGATACGTGATTCTGAAAGCACTACCATTACATAACTCTGTGCATTTAAGACACATCGCTGTAAGTAAGAGGGCACTAGTTTTACATCTGTATTTAAAGATTAATAGTTAATCTAACTGAGCTGAGTTTTAAATATCTTGACCCCACTAAAAATGAATAAAAGTCAAAGATACACACACAAATTTGAGCCCCAGAAAGCGGTACATTACAGAGCAACACATCATTAAATACACATTACCTCACTCTGCTGTTGGACAGCGAAAGAGTTGTTAGGGTTATCCCCACCAGTTTCTGGGAAATCTCCTAATGCTTTAGAGCCTCCACCTCCAGCTGCAGCCAGAAAGGAAAATAGTGATGATCAGTTTCTGTTCATCTTTCTTTAGAACTGTGACAGCTGATACTCTATAGCTGGGTCTTTGTGGTTTCAAGGTTCATGATCAAGAATCTAAAATTCATCATGGTGAAAACAATTCACGTTGAAAAGCGTTCTTTTCTTGCTCACCTCTGACTCTCATGGTGCCATCATCACTACGCTTGAGAACCAGCTCATCTACAATGAATGTGGCTGGAACAGGTTGGGGGGCTGTGGGGTATATTCTGGGGCCATCATCCTTGAAACAAAAATTAATTAATTAATTTTTAAAAAAAAGTTATTTTGGAAGGTTGATGTTGAAAATTTTTTAGTGGAGTTTTTGTGACTCAACAGATACCGACATCCAAAGCAAACACTTCACATGCCACGAGGACAGAAAGACACTTACCTTCATCGTGATGGTGACGTTGCTCATGTGCAACTGCATTGGCTGACCGTCAACGCTGAATTCGTCTTCAAGGAAAGGACCAATGTTAGTAACTGTTGAGGCTAACAACTCAGCCTGACAGTCTTGCACTCTCACATCCAGAAAGCCCAGTGATTCAGCCAGAGCAGAGCGCCGAGCTGCAGCTGGACCCATTTCCGCCCGCATGCACAGTGCTGGAGAGGCACTGCTACCCTCCCTACTCTGCTTCTGGACTGGCAAAACTGGTGCTGCACAACAAAAGAAAAAAAAAGGTACATTTGTAAACCATTCTGAGAACGCACACAGAACTCAGGTTCCAGCATGCTCTCCCAACATTAACTAATCTAGTTCAATTTTTGAGCTGAGCTAATATGTGCATACAGTGCTGTGAAACCCTCCTTACGAACTTCTAGGTTTCTGGATATTTGTCATACACGTTTCAGAATAAATAACCTTTAATGTTAGAGAAAACTTGAGAAACTACAAAATGCAGTTTTTAAAAGAGGATTTTATGTATTAAGTGAAAAAGTATCTAAATCCACCTGGCCCTATGAGAAAAATTTATCGTCTCCTTGTGCCACAAAACTGGTTGTGCCACCCTTGACAATGGGAAATGTAATCAAACATTTGCAATAACTCACAGTGAGTCTTTCACAACGCTGTAGAGGAATTTTGGTCCACTCTTCTTTGAGAATTGTTTTAAATCCAGCCACAGTGGAAGATTTATGAGCATGAATGGAGATTTGAGGTCATATGAAAGCACTAGGCCACTCCAAAACCTTTTTTTTTTTTTTTTTTAAATTCATGTTTCCATCAATTATGGCAAGTTGTCCAGATCCAGTCTGTAACATCAGTGCACTAGTGAGTATTTTCTCAAACGTTTTGGGCATCATCAAGATGTTTTTTGCTAAAGGTGAGACAAGCCATTGTGTTTTTTTGTTGTTGTTGTTCAGTATTGGCTTTGACCTTGGAAATCTTCCACAGATCCCATTTTGGGACAGTTTTTTTCTTATTGATCTTAAGTTGTTCTGGGTTCTTTTGTGACTTCCTGGATGAAAATTGAGTATTCTTGGAGTAATTTATAAATTTAAATTAAAAATGTAATTTTACTTTTTTAAAAATCAAATACAAAATAAAATTTTGTATTTACTTGGATTATCTTTGTTTAATATATTGTTTGATGTGGTTGATATTAAAAAAAAAATCCGGAAGGGGACAAACACTTTTTCACAGCACTGTATACAGTCCCTGTATAAAGTATGTTTTTATGAGTTCATTATGAAGGATTGTTTATGAGCCAAAAAGCTATTAAAGACCACGAAACAGAACCTATTCATTTTTGATTTTTCTTAAGCCCAGTCACACTAAGAATCAAACATAATTTAGTTTTTTTCTGAATGTAATCATCAACCCACAAATAAGTAAACAGGAAAAGAAGCATGTCATGAGTAAACATTAAATGAGGCCATGGCATAGATGAACAGGGGAGTAAAATTATTTTTTAGCATGACAGATAATCACTTACTTTGAATGACACCAGCAAGCACGTCTGACTGTCTGACATTACCCATGTGTACAGGGGTAAGAGTTTGCGCTTCAACAGCCACAACTTGGTCTTCTCCCTTTACCTCAATGGTACAAGATGTTCCACTCAGGATCAGCAACAACACTGAGGACTGTACAACAGCACATCAAGTTAAATTTGAACTAAATTAAATTCAAATTTAATCTACTTCTGAAATTTGTTATATGATCGCAATAACCCACCATGTCCTGAGAGACATCCTCTGTACTTTGGGACAGGGAACTGCTAAGATCAGCTGATGAGCCTCCCTCTGTCCCTGGGGCTGGGCTGCCTCGACTGCCAACAGGTGTGCTGTTAGGGCGCATGGACTCCATTCCTGATTCTGGAACAAGAAACAAAGTTATGGTAGATGCCACTTGTGCATGTCAGAGAAATGTATGTAGAATCTTGGTAGTTTCTAAACACCTGAGTCCAAGAGGACAACAAAACTGTCACTGATGTCGCTATCCACAGAAAGATTTTCATCAGGCAGGCTGCCATCCAAGATAGCACTGTCAAAGGAATGCTGGGAAGGAGACGGCTTCATGGATTGTTGACGAGGCTCTTCTGAACGTTGAACCTGTTCCCTATGAACATACAGACACAATCTGTGATTAAGGGAAATCCAATGAAAAACATGAGGTGCACAGACATAAAAAAAAAAAAACAGCATTAAGCAGGAGAGTACTAGTGCTTACTTTGCCTGTGGACTGAACAATTTGCTCATCCCCGAGCCACGACTCAACATGCTAAAGGCATCTTTTGTTATTGAAAATGCCCCTTTAGTCAGGTCCAGCGAGGCACTAATGGCATCTTTGGTCACATCCTTGGTGACATTAATGGCGCTCGACAGCTCTCCCTCAAGGCTGAAGGTAGACGGTTCTCTGGAGAGTACTACAGACTGTCCGGGTGAGAGGGGAGGAGAGGGAACAGGAGCCTCCGGACCCTCCTCCACAGCCTCATAAGCCTCCTCCACCCCTCCATCTTGTTCATCCTGGTCAAATCCAACTGTATTGATGGAGGAGATACCGTTTTCTAATCCACTGTCCTCAAGAGCAACATCAGAGTGATGAGATGGGGAGATGTCAGAGTCACTTATGGGGCTGTCCGTTTCAGGAGTGTGGGGGACGACTTCTTCAGGCTCTGTGCAGGCTGGTGGTAAAAGCAGACCCAATTCCACTGAGTCCACCACAAGGGCAAGGCAAACTGTAGCCATTTTTGTCTTCTGGTCATGAGCCTGCTTAACATCTCGTATATCCCGGCCCAACTCTGCTCCCAAGCGAGCCATTGCATCTTTCATCCTGAGCAGTGCAACGTACTGATAGTGGTTGAGCCACATCTTCACTGGTGTGATTGTGTGGGCCAGAAAATGGACCGAAGCAAGTGTAGCCTCTTGCTGATGAGGCTCCTGCTCTGAAGAAAGCTGATGGGTTTTGCTGGGACTGGAGGAGGAAGACAATGAACCGCTTTTAAAGGCACATGGCTGACACATCCACACAGACATGGCAAAGGGCTCAACAAAAGGCTGAGTTTTGCCTTTGGGGAATCGCCGTGCTCCATCAAAGCCTAATGTAACATGGGACAGACTGAGAGACCACATGTCCTGGGATCGCAGCTGCTTTCTGTCCAGAGGCTGGGGCTCCATCTCTTGAGCATGCTGAAGGAAGATGGAAGGAATGGGGTTGAAGGCACTCAGGTCTCTGGGGTAAGGGCAAGGTGGTGTGGACTGGAAGAAGGTGCAGCTGGCAAACTTTTCACATGTAGTATTGAGGTCCACATTAGACCCATGAGGGCAGTGGCGGGTGTTGCTGAGAATGATTTGGGGTATAGTGACAGAAAGAGACTGAGGACGTTCTGGATGGTCCAGTATGGATGAATCCAAGGGTATTATCAGCTATAAAAATATAAATAAACAGAAAATTACTGGCTCAAAATTCTATACAAAATACAACAAAGATTGGTAACAAAAAGGACCAAAACCAGAAAATATTAGTACGCTATAATCAGTTGAGTATTCACCTTAAGTTGAGCTGCATCCATGCGGATGTCTACATGTTCATCAGACTTGTTACTGTCTTGTAAATGGTAGAAGGCTTTGACCTGGTCCAGGGTGTGTAGGAGACCCCTGGTGAACAAATTAATCCATAACACACTAGCTGGGTCAACACAAAGCTGCAGGCTGTTTAACTGGGCATACAGGTTTGAGGTGGGCACTGCAAGAAGGAAAATATGGGAAGTCCAGACACATCCAGAATTAGACGGAAATTAAACCAGCATTATTGAATACAATACACATAAAATGAAGTGATCCTTCTGTGATATTAATGAAAAAATAAATAAATAAATACCTGGTAGATTGGGATTGTCAGGAAAGTAGTATTCAGTAAACTGCAGATGAACTGCTGGTATGTTGTCTGGTAAATGCAGCGCTTTACGGTTACAGGATAACAAAGACTGAGTCTTTTTGTTTTGTCGGCCTCTTGTAGACACCTAAATGTTAAGAAAAAAAAAAGTATTATTGGAAGTATTGATGGATTTATATTTTGACTAAACTGCCTTATTTGAAATATATTAAGAAGCAAAAGATCCTGAATTACTAGCCAGATGTAGAGGGAGGTTTAAGAAAACAGAACTAAACCACCTGAGTCTGAACATCAAATGATTTCCTGTCCCAAATTTAAACTAAATACCACACATTTACACACTTTCCCCTGGGTGTCTCTTGCTCTAAAAATGAGGAACTACAAGTGCCTTGAACTAAAATAACCCTGAATATTTTCTTTCATGATGAAAAGTGCAGAATATCTGAAGTGAAAATCCAGAACAAGCATGACTGAGTATTTCAAAGTAGCAAGGGGTTTTCTCTGTTCCAAATGAGTGGCATTACAGCTGACAAAAGAAGTCACATGTATGTGATGGGATTTTTGTGTTGGTGCTGAGGTATTCTACCCACATTTCATTAATTGTTTTGCCTATCACACTAACGATCATATTGATGCAGTAATAGTCATCATTGCAATTATATCACTATCTTATCTATTACCACAGTTCAAGAAAGCAACCTGACGCCCTGAGCTGACGTACCAATATTTTAGATTGACCATGTCATGTGGCTGGTGTGAAAGAGACATTTGGTTCCTCTATAAGCCCTGCCAAGCACGTGACTCCAAAACTACAAACTGGCCAGAACCTTTTGCGGTTTGAACCAACTGCAAGGCCCGACTGCTTCTACTTAGGATTAGGGAATTAGTAAGAAGAGCAAGGCTTCTGTTAGAGCAAGTAAATCAAATGAGACAATGATAAAAACTTGCCTGGTGAATGTCAACATCATCCATCCTGATCACCACGCAGCTAGATCGCAGCCTCTTCAGTGATGATCCCGAAGCAGCTGAAGTCTTGCTGGCTGCCTGCTCTTTTTCAGACGAGTTTAACTTGGGACTTGGCTGTCCATCTGAAATATATAAGTAAATGCTCAGTTGCAAGCTAAAATAGAGTTCTCCATAAGAATTTGTGACATAAATAAGTTTTTTTTTTTGGTGAATGGTCACCATAATATCTTTTAATAATAATTTATAGTAGGCCGTTGTGATGAAGGAGGTAAACAAGTAATTAATCTACCGGTGTGCATGAATAATGTTACGCAGTCATATATATATTTATTAAAAGCTATTAAGTGAACCTTGAATGAAGTTGTTTTATAAGATGACTGTTGCTAATATCATCAGCACTAACTTTTCACTCCATCTACAAGGTTTTTATCTTTATTTAGGGCTCAATCTAAACTAAAGTTTAAGAACTTTACCAAGATAAGCAGTACCTCAAGTATTACTCATACCTTGTGCTGTTTTTGCAGGGGAATCCTTGGCTGACTGGGGAATTTCAGTATGTGGTCCAGGGATCCCTGAAGCTTCAAGTCTTCTCTGATACTCTTGCAGTAGTTTCCCAGCCCACTGTGCGTGGGCCTCCATGGCTCCACTGTGACGTTCCCAGTGTCGACTCCCATCAGCTGTGAAAGAATAGCAACAAGAGGCAGTTGTGATTCAGCAGTCATGCTACAGTTAAACTAGTTTTAGAGATTAAAATTTGTTGTACTATGTAAATAGCTACACAAAACAATGATGCATATCAGAAAAAATATAGATCAACAACAACAACAAAAAAGACAAGGTCATTATTTTCAATAGTAGAGCGTAGAAAACAATACAGCATGCCATAAGGGTTCAAAAAACAAACAAACAAACAAGCAAAGAAAATCCAGAGAAACCATTAAAGCTGGAATCTAAGAATCTAAAATAAGTAACGTATTTATATACATTTTAACCTTTATTGTACGTTTTCATGATATTATTTATACTACATAAAGATTTCAATGATATATTTTGCATGTAAACTGTTCCTGCTCTGTGAGGCTGTAAAGTGATGAAATGGTAACGTCAGAAATGACACGACGTGAATACAAACATCATGATGTTAAACAGGTATAATGGCCATCACCCTGGTGTATCAGCATTCCAACAGCTGCTAAAAAACCCTAGACATATGATACGTTCAGCAGTAGCTGGTGGGAATGTCACATGTTTTATAAGTACATAATGACAAAAGAATGTATTAGACAAATAAGATACAATCAATGTATTTTATTTATTTATTTTTAGTTTGATCTTCTGGTTGCATTACATGGCAAGTCAGAAGACTCTCGATCTAAAGCAAAGAGGTCCAAGGCTCTTATTTTTTATATAAAATTTAAAATGCCTTCATTTTCATGGCACGGTCATGTTTAGCCTATAAAAACTCTGCTGTGTTTCTGCATACAAGCCTTCATTGACACATTAAACATTCAAGAACACACTGGATCTTTTCTAGAAGTCAAGTACTAAATGACTTGACTTCAATAACAGTAGTCCAGCTACATTCCAAACCTTTGGGATTGACAACATGACAGATAAAAGACTTCTAAACAAAGGGAAGGTTTTTGGATTTTTTGATTATAGGTCACCAAATACCCCAACTTAAACGAGGATTTAATTTTACTGCTTTTTAATAAACTTTGTTTGTCTTATAATATGCCTTCATTTTGGCTGTGGTTGGTGCTGCTGTGCCAGTGTTTCTTTGTGACAGCTGGACTGACACAACATAAAACTCCAGTCAAAGATATTTGTTATCACGGCAGTGGTTACAACACCGAGTTGTGAAACCCAGTTTTGAGTGCTGCCTTCTTTAGTAAGAGATGCTATCAAGTGATGATGATGATGATAAAAACTTAGCAGCAGACAAGAACCAAGGACATAAACATTTATATATTTTCTGCATCACCAAGCTTGTAAGTGCCAAGCTAACACTGGTGTAATTTTACAGCTGGGCTTCATTCTATGTTTTTTGTAGCCCAAAACTCATTATGGTTCATTCTGTCACTGCACTTTCTTGCAGTGGTAATCAAACAGCTTTGGAGAGTACACACAACCAAAGCCACAAATGTAAAACTAATTGTGGTTCCAGTGGAAAAGTCATTATAAAACCTTCTAACCTAC
Organism: Neolamprologus brichardi; assembly: GCF_056152115.1. Lineage (NCBI taxonomy): Eukaryota > Metazoa > Chordata > Actinopteri > Cichliformes > Cichlidae > Neolamprologus > Neolamprologus brichardi. The sequence goes on from NC_142123.1 coordinate 25,068,489, forward strand.
GCTAAAATAAATAATACTGCTCAGTGTACTTTCAGTATGTATTAAACTGGTGGGCTGAATTATCGTCGACCAGAGCTACAGAGTTAGTGGGGCTAAAAAGTGTGAAGGAAATTTGAAATGTATGCATTTATGACTTAAACACAACTTTTTAAGAGACTGCAATTTTTCCATAATGTATCAGTTTAAATGAATCCTAACACAACAGAGATTTTTACTTGATTTAAATCTACAACTCGAAAAGTAAAGGAGTCAATACTTTGCAAAGTCAGTGTTCACACGCTGTACAGTATAAATACACACTATGTGCACACATTTGCTCATCTTTCATAATCATGCACTGTGTTAATGTTGATATCTTCTTATATTTACTTCAAACAGGTATAATTCTTAATGACACAGATTTTCTTTTTTAAAGATCCTTTTTTAAGAGGTTTATTTACTTTAATGAGCTCCAAGGGTGACTGCTGTTCTACATTCAACATTTCAGTAATTCCACAGAGTAACAGCACTGAGAACAGTCTCCCAAGCCACTAGTCTGCTTGAACAGTAATCCTCCTAAGAGCTAGTCCCGAATGAATGCTGTGGCTTTAGTGGGAGGAGCACAGAGCCTCAGGGTAAACTGCAGCTAAATGAGTCAAAGAATCAGTCACACTCACCAGGTCTGTGGACGGGATAGTAGTCAAAACCTAGCTTCCTGAAGGTCAGCTGCATGGCACCCTGCAAGCCTGGTGGGGGAGGCTCATCTATGTAATATCACATGACAAGAGTTTTAAAAACCAGCCTGACAGCAATTACTCTTCAAATGCTGAACAATTTCATATATTTAAGTGATTAGCATGTGCAGACAACACAGAAAAACGTAGTTACAAGACAGCAGCACATGGTAAGACACTTCTTTCTAACCTTCATCCATTGAAGAACTGTCATTGCATATGTGTAAGTCCAAGCGTGAGATGAAGGTGTGGTAAGAAGACTCTTTGACATCAAAGAGATCAAAGTATTGGCTGATGTTGCTGGGGGTGCCTGTGGGAGCCGGTTGGGGCTCTGTCCACAGACTCTGGAGGCTGGGAGATGGTGGGGCAGTCTAAACCACAGAAGAGGCAACACATTTAAAATGACCAAGATGATGATTTAACAAAACTGGTAAAAAATGTCTTACAAAAGTAAGTTTTATCAAATATCAGTGAGCGTTTCTTTTCTGTTGTTGTTGTAACATAACTTGCTGAATTACTATATCCACAGATTTAAAAATTGGAATTCTTTTTTAATGATTTACATTATACGCAGCAAAAAAGTAAGGAAAGACCTGCAAGGATTCGGCAGCCATGCTTTTCCTCTGCTGTGCAGATTTCTCCATTGCTTCACTGAGAGATTTGGCATAATGGATGATGGCTTTGAGCTGAGTGTCTGTCAGCACCCACAACAGGTCGTCCAGAATGAAAAGCAGCTTCGACGCCAGCACATTACAGTCCTTTATCTGGGCAGAACAATGATGACATAAGGACATTTTATTTATTTTTATTTTTTTTTATTGATGGTTTAATGTTTCTGATCTGAAACCAGTTCTCTGTGAGAAAAGCAGATGAAGGCTCAACTACAATCTTACCCTGCGTTTAAGAGCAATGCGAATGCGCCCCTGGTTGGTGATGAGCCTTAAAGGGGTGCTACTTAGATCTTGGTCATCGCTCTCAATGGCATCTGCCTCAATACGTAGAGTTTGCCAGTTAATTTCTTTGAATGTCAGCACCTGAATGGGAAAATATACATATGAACCCATCAAACTATAACCAAATAAAATAAACAATGCGAGACTTGTTATGATGGTTATTTTGAATGATTGTTACCAAAGAGAAAAGGGAACAGACATTTGCTTTTAACTGGATTACAAACTCTCATTCTAAAAGGCTGTTTATCCCAAAATAGTCTGCAGCTACCAAAGACCAGACCATGTGACTTGATTACACACCACAGAAGTCATTTACAGCAGGCTTAATGAGCAAACACGATTTCTGTGGTGGATCATTATTTTCAGTAATACATTACACCAGCGGTTCCCAACCCCCGGGCCTCGGACCGGTACCGGTCCGTGAGTCATTTGGTACCGGGCCGCGAGAGTTGAGGCTCAGGTGTGAAATGTATAGTTTTCGGGGTTTTTATCGGTTTTCAACGTTATTTTGTTATCGTTTTTATCGTTAACTCGGTTTTCCTTGGTCTATTCACGTGTGTTATGAATAAATTTTCTTTTTTTGGTACCGGTACTAGTTTTATTTTGTTGTATTTATCCGCGACACCTTAAAGGCCGGTCCATGAAAATATTGTCGGGCATAAACCGGTCCGCGGTGCAAAAAAGGTTGGGGACCGCTGCATTACACGACTAAAATGGATCGTGCTGAAGCTGTGTCGGGAGGAAAGTGAAAGCGTTTGTGTGTATAAAGTACCTCTCCTCTCTTTGGATCAGTGATCCGGGTGTAGCGAAGATCACTACGTTGCCATTTGGGGTTCAGGCTGTTGCCTTGTAGCTGCCAGAGCTCAAAGGACGCGTGGAAGGCCTTAGCCTGGACCTTGATGGTAATTGAGTTGATCCTAACAGACATGCCCTCTACTACTTTTTCAGCAAAGCCATACTCGCTGTAAATACACACGACATGGGATGCAGTACAGGATTACAAAACAAAAATGTTTCTTTAGCACAGAATTTGTGAAAGCTTACCTCTGGCCTGCTGTTATAGCTATGGGAGAGGGGCCATTGGGTGGTCGAGGTTCTTCACATGTCCTCATCTCTACCTCGACCTTGTCTAAGAACTAAACATAAGAGGAGACACAAACAGTCAGAATACAATTCAGCAAGCAAATTAGAGATGCAGCCAAAATTGAGCATATAAATATAATAATCTTTATATGCTTATCAGTCAAATAAACAGTACAATAGCAAAACAGGATATTGCTAGTGTCTTCCTAGAGTAAGGTTATTTTGGATTAAAGATGAGAAGGAAGCTAAATGTTGCAGAAATGTGCACGAGCTCTGAATAAGGACCAAAATAACACAATTCTTACCAGGCAGATGGGGCTTGTTTTCAACTTTGTCCATTGTATCTGAAAAGACAGGACAGCAGGGTCAACAGTGTCAGTCACAAGCACTTGCCGCAGCATTCTGTGTTTTTGTCATTCGCAAGCACATAGTGAGAAGGAAGCTCACACATTATGACACAGCAGCTGTGACCAAAACTGACACGCTGTAATATTTCTGCACAACAAATTAACTGGGAAACAGTAGTACTAGAAATAGTTCTAAGCATCATCTCTGTCTAGCATGGTAACTGAAGTGCTACATGTCACGGGCAACAGATTGCAGCCAAGCATATGGTGTGTTAGGCTGCTGCTGACATTTGGTAAGTAGCACTCAATATAAAGAAGGCCAAAATTTATAGGAATGTCAATAGATGTGGTCATATACTGACATACTGAACAAAGCAACATGCTGACATGTTAGTGATCCTAACAGTGACCCTACAGAAGAACTGAGGAAATCACCACAGGCAACAAGGTCCATCCTTTGGGGACCATGAATGTCTGTACAAAAATTTATGGCATCTAACAAATGCAGTTAATAACTTAGGTGACTAACAGATCAATCATCCGTTATTCCAGAGAGTCATACCAAAAGCAAAGCTGATTAAAATGGTGCAGACTCAATGGTGCAGACATTCTTCATATTTGTGTGGGCTGCAAGGTTGGGTCTGGTGCATTTTTGAAAACAGTAAGACAATTTGATAAAACTAAATAAGTAAATGTCAGCAAATAGCTGACGTTATCACCCAGAGTCAGCTGGGTCAGCTCATTGTAAATATTTATTTGCAAAAGTATTCATTAAGTAATTTTTTAAAATATGTGTTAAAATATTTCAGATAAGATAAGATTTTTCAAGAGAAACTGCCATTCCACTTGAAGGTTGTTTGGATTTTTTGGAAATACAAATCAGACATCCTGAGAGCTAAATATACACTAGCTACTGTATCTCAGGATCAGTCTAGCCTGCAGGCTTTGGTGTCCCTGTGAATCATGGCTTGCCTGTCTATTATCAACAAACAGTAATGGTTTGAAGGGTCACAACATTTGCAGCAGTGCCTCTAGTAGTGCTCATCTTTGTGGTTCTGCCACTGCTCATTTCCTCAAAGATTCAGTGGACTATGAATGCTAAAATCTATTTCTGAGACACTAATAAACACCATATACTTTTGTTGAATTAAAAAAAAAAAGAACTATGAGACAAAGACATGATGTAAAGCGCTATACAAATACAGACCATTTACCATTTTTACCATGTACATATCCGATGTGTGACAGGTTTGATCTACTATAGTCTTCTTTGAAAAGCACATCAACTGTTAGACCATTTACAGGGATCAATATAAACATACCCTGATGGCAGCCTTGTTGCAGTAGACCCGGGTTACAGCCAGCCATGTAGGCAGGTCAAGCATGTTCTGCAGAACCTCTTCATCAAGCTCGAGGTTGGACAACTGCCCCTCCCCCTTTAGAGTACTCAGATTGATTTTGTCCGGGGACAGATTCTTCGTAAACCTAAACAAACCAGTTCAAATATAATGTTTCAGAGTGAATACATACAGAATAAAACTGGAAAAAGTTTAAATAGTATGCATCTAGGAAACACCAGCATATGCCACTGATGATCTGTGAGACAGAAATACCTCAAATTGAATAATGCAAATATGGAGGCAAGATGCTTTTGAAGTAGTGCAACTGGATGACTCATCCTGAGAGGCAGCAGCATTCTTAATAAAGTCCTCCAGCTGCACTCCCATCTAGAGCACCCTCTTCAAAGGGTCTAAGGGTAGCAAGCTCCAAAAGCCAGGAATAAAAATTCAACAAACTCAGGGTAAATGTAGCAGAAATAGCAGAGAACCGGAATATTGATTTGTTTTTGGTTTTTTCCACCTACATTACATGGCTGAAACACCACTCTGAAAAATGTGTGTGACATTTCAATTACCAACTGTGAGACATTGCTTAAAATGAGGACTAAGTGTCATTTGATTAGAGCTACAGATAGTAGCTCACAGTTCAGGATGTTCTTTAAACTATAAAACTTAGCATCATCTGATAACATGCTTTTCCTGATAAACGTGAGAAGTCAGTGAGCTCCAGCTTCTTTTTTATATGAAGCAACAAAATAATGGCTCATTATCTATTGCAGAAAAAACCCGCTCTGCTGCTTTTCACATTAACCCCAACAGACATCAGTGAGTCAAGCCTGGGGCGTAGACCTACTTCATATGGCTGGAAATACAACACAACTTTGAAATGACAGTCCAAAGTTCTTCAAGGTTGTTCATACTTATCCAAAAGCCCAACTGCTTAGCTGTACAGTTACAGAATACTAAATTGGTTAAACAATAAACAATGTTAACAGTTAACTAAATGGTTAACTTTAATCTGGCTGAGGAAGTCAAGTTTAATCAATTATATGCTTGTTATGCATGTTTAACTTCTTGTCATTACCTTGAATGCAAAGTAAGCAGAATATGATTTGACCATTTATGAAATGACCACGATGTTACAGGATAACTGCTTTACTGAGTCAGATACTCACAAGGAAAAATTAAAAATGTTAGTGAACTACAAAAAAAAATTGAAAATGCTTTAAAACATGGGTTTTCAAAGAGTTGACAACTGTTAGTTAAGAGCTGCACAAAACAAACACATTTAGCAAATAGTGGTTTGTGTTAGTAATTGCCTTTTCCCATTTATGGCTTTTTAATTATTAGTTAAGTGGCTTTTACACTTCTTGACATCAGCTGTATTTGTTAATATTCAGATGGTTTAGTCTGCTTAGATGGCTACAACAAAATAGGCTGAAACTGATTGCTATGGATGAAATGTACAGAAGTGCCTTCTTTTCGTGACTGCAGGGAGCATATAACGTTCCCATGGGCCACCACTGTCCAGCAGACTGCACTTTGAGGTTTTAAGTGATTTATATCAACAGCAGGATGAAAAAAATGAAATTGAAGAGATGATTGGATCATTTGCTATCATAGAACAAGCTATGGCAAGCTGAGAATGTGCTTGCATGTCAACCTTTGATGTCCACTCTGTCCTTTCTTCTGCAAAATTTGCTTTAATTATTTAGTGACAGAGACAACAACGAGGAGAATAGCTGTTAGTCAAATGCAAAGCCTCTAACTGAGCAGACATCCACTGTCCAGGCTCATCAACTTTACTCTTTATCCCATTTAGCTTTTGAGACCTTTTATACACATTTCTTCATTGCTCTCCCACCCAAATTCATTTCTTAACAACTGTAAGCAGTTGTTAAGCAATAGCTGAGAACACATTCTCCAACACCACCACCTAAAGTTGACTGTGCATCACAAAATCGGAGGCTGTCTCCTGAGGAAGTAAAATCAGGTCAGATGTAAAGAATACATTGTTATTAAGTCTGAAAATAAGGTGACGTCTGAGACAGGGATATTCCAGACAACTCTAATAGCAAACATGGACTGATAACAACAATTCGTTCATTTATTACGGCTTAGGACAGACATGCTTTTTATCATCCTGATAAATATGTCTGAAGGACAAAGATAGATAAAATGACGTGTAATTCCACCATAACATTGCCGATTTAGAGCTTTGCTTTCCTTTTCCATGCTTTTTATGCCGTGAAGATGCGACTTATTCATGCACTGACAATAAACCCATTCAATATGAGAAATTTATTTTTTTTAAATAACTGTCAAAACCTCATACCCGACCCCTGTATGAATAAAATAGACATTCGTTAACTGTAGATCGAATGAATTTTGTCAAATCTGTGTTACCATTATATTTTCACCCCAGTGAACGCTATAGCATGGACATAACCGTTTAAAAGCAAGGCAGTATGTAGTCTATAACCCTGTAAATAACATACACATGATTGGGAAAGAAGATTGGCATCCTGTGTCGTTCACTGCCTCTTTACACTTTCTAACCGTTATTTGCAAGTCGCTACTTCAATGTGGAGCACTAAACCAACGTGGACATCAAATTACTCTGACTACATGCAGATGACAAATCGCAGCCAACTAACCTTTGCTGTGGTTGTGAGCAGTAACGTTGCAACAATACAGCTGGGCTAACTGGCTAACACTAACCCGAACCTGACACTTACCTTGACAAATGTTTCAGGATTTGCTTTTTAATAATCCCAGCCATTTCTGCGAGCGTTAGTGTCGAAAAGTGTCGGCAGTTTTCCTACATATATAAACATATGTTAGCTCGCAGGCACCTCTATATTGTACACAGCACTAGCTGTGTGCATCTTCTTAGCCGCTGCTGGCACAGCACGGCACAGCACAGGCTAGCCGCTAAACACCGCACAGAAGCTAACCTCCTTTTCTCTCACACGCACGCGCACTAAAAACAACTTTAACGAGAAATCGCAACCTGCGCCAATGACACAATGCTGCCCTCTGCTGGATATTCAAGGGAAGTGGGAAGACAAGTGGCTTTGAACTGAGGCTGAACGATCCCACAAAATATTGAATTAAACTAGAAATAAATATCACAGTGAGCGACTGGTATTGCTTTGACGTTATGTGTTACTTGTTAACACACAAGCTTACATTTTATATGTATTCATATACATTTAAAACCTTTAAACACAGACTTTGAAGTTTAAAGAAATCATTTAAAAATATGGCATTATAGTAACTGCATATATATTTTAAAACAAAACATCAACTAGGCAGAATATTAATACTGAGGGATATGACCTCATGCAACTATTACAGTGGATATTGGATTTTTATCTTGTACTTAAACAATGGCTCTCTTTCCTTTCAACAAGACCACTGTGAAAACAGTGCTTTTCTACTGGGAAATGTCATAATGTTTTTCCTGACAGCTTAGTGATATGCACAAATAAGGCAAAGTAATACAAGGCACATTGGGTGTTAGGTAATGTGAGGACTGGTCCCCAACTTCCTCATTTCACTGTGAAATTTAATTTAGTCATTTCTTTGTCCTCTTGTCTTCTAAAACAGCTGTATGGCACCACCCATGGCACCATCAGATATGTATCCATCCCCTTGCGTTCAACAGTAGCCCCAGTAGAACTTTGGGAAACACTCATTTAAAATTGTGTTATATTTGTAAAAGACTATTATACATGGAAATTGGAGTTGGTTGTATTCCAATATTGACATTGTTTCTTTGTTTAGGGGTCCATGTACAAAATACGATCTACAGTGTGCTGTTTGCTTGCGGGGGGGGGGGGTTTGGGTTTTTTTGTTTTTGTCTACAGGTGTTTATTTTACAGTTTAAACAACTGCATAGTCCCACTGCTAGTACATCAAGTATCACCAAGAATATCGTTTTGCTTAAAACTATGACATTTTCTGGGATAATAAATAAACGATAAATTGTTATATGTGATATTCCTTATGTTGTTCTTTTCTTCTTCTTCTTCTTCTTCTTATCATTATTATTAGTGAATAATTTACATTTTATTTGTGAATTATTATTATTGGTATTTTAATTAGTCTCCCAGTTAATTACTGTCGTATACGCATAGAAGATGTTTAATTAGCGTTCACATTTTTCAGTCACGGAGGTTCGGGATGCAATCAGGTGACATGCGCACTGGACCCTGTTACCGAGTTTGTTATGATAAGTCGAGGCCTCGGACTAAATTAGGAGCCAACCCCCCGTGTTTATCCGGGCGAATCCCGAAATGGAGGGCATGGACCTGGACCAGGAGCTCATGCAGAAATTCAGCTGCATGGGTACAACAGACAAAGATATCCTCATATCAGAATTTCAGAGACTTCTTGGGTTTCAGCTAAACCCCGCAGGATGCGCCTTCTTTCTGGACATGACCAACTGGTGAGCTCGGGGACTCGTATGGCCTGCTGTTTGGTTAATGTTAGATAATATATAATGTGTACCAGCTAGCTTTCTGTGTAGCAGCATTTTTTGTACAAAGATAGTCTGCCTGAAAAACAAACAAACAACAGAAAATATCACTGAAAGTTTTGTCCTCGCAGAACAAAAGCGTTTACGTTGGCCATAGAAGCGTCGGCTCAGTGACGGCTAACGACGTTGAAGAAGCGTAACTAGCTGAGTCAGTGTGACTCCGACTTTTGATTGCCTGTAACAGACACAGTGAAGGGTCGCAAGATTTGCATACCGGTGGAAAATTCCGTTGAAACAAATACTTTTTCGTTTAGGCACAACATAGCACCGAAGTGGATGCTGTATTTGACAAAAAACATGTTTACGTGTGTTAGCCTGTTGTTAGTCACCACTTTTATTCTGAAAAGCTAGGACGTACAGGATAGCTAGCTAACTTAAACTGAACTAAACGGATAGTTAGGATTTATTTTACAGTCTTTTAACTTGTTATTCAGTGAGTTACATGAGTACCCTTTAAGATACCCGTTACCTTTATTGTCGATACAACTACAGTACATTGTGTATATACTTTATTACGTAACCCATCTACATTGAAGTTGCAGAGACGGAGCTCAAAGATCACTGAAGCTCAGAGATCTGGTTGCGCAAACCAGATCAATCTTAGCCGGACAGAATGTATTTCAGTTTTTTCACGTACGGAGGGTACTTGACAAGTCTTGTGTTTTTTAGGAAAAATGTGACTTCCGGTGGCATGTTTTAACAGTGAAACAATTCGCGGTGCCATTGCAGTGTACGGAAGCGAAAATGAATGTGCTGCTGAGGGGAAAGGCCATTTTGAAGTCATCCCAAAAATAGATTTCTCTGCGCATATGCGGCGCTGAGCCAGCTAATGCGGGTCTGTGGAAGATCAACTGTTCCAGCAGTGCGTTCACTGGGAGTGGGGCTGTTGTAGTATCACGTGATCTCGCTGCTCTGCAACGGGGTTTCTAAAAATAAAAACTGCTGGTTTATGGATGACCTGGTGTCACGGGAAGAACCCATCCTTAATGTGTCATACAGAAGCGTGATCTGTCTCCTTGTGATGCCTAATGATGGGGATGATTTTTGTCAGTGTACAATTACTAACTTTAAATGAAGCATGGGAAAAAAGCAAAAAACAAACAAACCCCCAAATGGCTGAATTTAACCTTCACATGTGTGGAACGGCTATAGCCTGTAGAATCATTTATCAACCAGCTGTAAAAACTGAGGCGTTACTTCCTCAACTGTATTATAAGTGAATATTTAGATTTACTCTAATTTCTGGTTTTTCATTCTTAGGAATTTACAGGCAGCCATTGGAGCCTATTATGACTTCGAAAGTCCCAACATCAGTGCACCCTGCATGTCCTTTGTAAAGGATGTGACGATTGGTGAGGGTGAATCCGTTCCACCTGACACACCTTTCACAAAGACCTGGAGGATACAGAACACCGGTAAGTCAGCTAGAATAAGAATAACACTTGTGTTGGAAAATAAAATAGTAACAGTATTTCCCAAAGGTTGACTGCTTTGATGGGGTGGGTTGTCTGCAGTGGAGACTAATGTTGGTCTGTCCAGTTTTGGCTTTAGATGAGTAGCACTTGTTGGGAGCTATTATTTTACCTCTAGTTGGCTAGAGAGTTGTTGTCAAGTGGAGTATAACTGTGTTTTCATCAGCATCACTCAGACATGCACATAAACACAGTGACAGCCATAGACTGAAGTCTGTTGACCGCAGATATACTAAAGTGTCATTATAAGTGACTGCAAAATGCATGCACCGCTGTGCTCTCAAACCCATTGATTTCATTGGCAAAACAGTTTGTCACTGGACAAACCGCAGCACTCAGCTTGGGAGTGCTTAAAGACACTGTGGTCATATTTTAACAGATATGAACTTGGGCAACAACACTGTAATGACTGCCTGAAATTGTTTCTTCTTGTAGGCTGACCTGTGTGTAAGGCCAGTTTACATTTCTTATATCATCCTTCTAATAGCTTTACAGCTGTATTAAACCTGTGGAGGTACATAGGAAAAGAGATGCAGATATTGCACAGGAAGTTTTGAAAAGAGCCTATTTTGCTCTGTCCTTCAGCGCTCCCAACAAACAGCATACTGAATCCAACTGCAAGTACATTGCACGTGGCATCCTGTGCAAAGGCCCTATTGTGTTTTCAATGAATCTCATTTTATTTAAATAAGGTGGCATTACGTGTTACATAACTGAACTGTGGCTCTTTTGATTCGCTTTTCTTGTGTCAAAAATGTTAGGAAAAAAAATGTAACTTTTCATGCAACAGCAAATCACTTGTTTATTTAAATGCTGCAGCTCTGCCTCTTGCCAACCAAGGCACATTATATAAAAATATTACAAAAGAATGAGGTAGTTGGTTGAGCAGCCTGCCATTCAATACTGATCTAAAATAGAAGCTGATCATTGGTTAGTAATCACTCTATCGTACATAAATACAGTTCGTAACAAGCAAAATTGTCTGTTTGTCTTCCAGGTGCAGAGTCATGGCCTCCAGGAGTTTCTCTGAAGTATGTTGGAGGAGATCAGTTCGGCCACATAAACATGGTGATGGTGCGTTCTCTAGACCCGCAGGAAATGACTGATGTCAGTGTGCAGATGCATAGTCCTGTATCTCCGGGTATGTACCAGGGCCAGTGGAGAATGTGCACAGCTACCGGACTTTTCTATGGAGGTGAGAACTACAACTTTACTTAAAAAATGTTAAATGGAGTTACTTATCGTGATGATAAGTAACTCAATTTTTATGATAAGTAACTCCATTTATTTATTTATTAACTTCTTTTTTGTTTTGTTTTTTCTAAATGTTTTTGCTATAAGACAGTCAAAATGTGTTTCCTGGTTGATTCTGATGGCATAGGATTAGGGGGATTTCCTTCAGAGCTAAACAAGGGGTTGGAGCCATAAGTAATATATCAGCTGCTAGGGCTGTTCGATATAACGATATATATCGGATGACGATATAAAAACATCTATCGTTTCATTTTACGCTATCGTTTGTTTCGTGGTGTTGCAAAATAAACTGTTTACGGCAATATTTTTTTTCATCATTTTGATCGTCACTGTAGTGGCTATATTAATTTCTTAAAGTTCTCTCTTTCTCATAACCACACTATGGATGGACAAGCGCCTGTTTTTATGCGTTGTCGTTAGCAACAAGATGGTAAAACCATCGCCTTGTTTATTTTCCACATAAACCTTTCACAATAAAGTTCAAGATCCTGTTGAGACTTTTCAAAATAAACTGAATCACGTGAAAGAGTATGCAGAATATTTACAGATGAGAAGCAAAAACGAGCCGTCAGGTGCTAAAAAATAAACCTTAGACTCAAACGTTAGAACAGGCTTTTCCCCGCAGCACGCTGTGTAATAAATACTCACGAAGAAAACGGCGGCCGTTACAACTTATGTCAAAAAACGTATAGTTTCATGCATCGGTTTAAACACTCGACTCCAGGTACATGACGCCCAGCTGGAAACACTTCACGCAAATCGAGCTGCCCGAGATTCACAGAATTTACAGAAAATGTTACATTTTTGTGATTTATATCGTTATCCGGACGATAGATGTCTTATATCGGGATATGAGATTTTGGTCATATTGCACAGCCCTATCAGCTGGTACAAAAAAGAGAGAAAACTAGAAATATTGGGTAGGAAGACATTAATAGACCTACAGCTGGGGGATAACTTACCTAAGGTGCAAGTAAGTTATCTTCAATAAATGGAATTTCTTGAATAAAAAGAAAAAGTGACTCTAATGAAGTAACGTCATCTTTTTGTCATGCTAACTTACTGTTCAAGGTTTAAATTCTATTGTGGAAGCACTGTGGTTGAAGCACTGCTACGCAGATGGTTATTCTTCAGAGCTTTGTTGGAATCTTATTTGGTCTTGGACTTTTAGACAGATAAGTCAAGCTATTTGTAGAGTGTCTTTGTTTGGGGTTTTTGGGCTTTGTTATGTATACACAGAAGAAAAATGTTCAAATCAAGTAAATCTTATTTATATACCTTGATATCACATTACAGTTTTGCCTCAAGGGGCTTTACACGGCACACAACAACCCTGTCATTAGACAGTTAATTAAATTAGTCACATTTTGTTTGTATGTGATTCATGGCTTACGTAAGCTGCTGACGCTGAATTATACATGTCGTCCAGGCTTACTTTGTGTTGACTTTACAAAACCTAAAACCATAGTCAGAGATAATGGTGTTTCGACAGTGGTTATCAGCTTTCTTTGTTATCTCAGATCTTTTGCTGGTGGAAACGCTGTATATAACCTACTCCAGACAAAACTAGACTATCCATTTACCATTAGTTACCATGGTGATCTAGGCAGGTAAAGAGAGACCCACTGTTGGGATGCTAACAGCTCGGACATCAGGATCACCATACATTGCTAACCCATTAATTTTGCTACATCGTACAATGTGCCGTGCCGTAGTAACAGGGAATTATTAGCACTTCATCTTCATTAATGAAGATGAAGTGCTAGATCATTTTGTATGGATATGCTGCAGTAAAATTATTAATTATTTATCATTAAATTAATTGATTTATGTCCTATCAGGATGTCTCTAAAGACTTCTCTACTTACAAATTAAACTGGAGAGGGATGTTGAATTTAAACACTGGGCTTTAATATTTCATCCACCTGTTCATCACAATTATTTCCCACCTAAAATAATTTCATGCTGACTTAAGGAGTAAGAAGAGGGCTGCAGATCAGAATCACATTAAATCTTTGAGGATACAAGGTGTAAAGTGTAGTCCAGCCTAATTATTATACAGTAAATATTTTGTAACAGTTTGATTTATGGGTATTGGGTAATCTCCTGCATATAGACACAGGTTTAGTTACATGTTATCAACTCTATGATTATGTTTAAGCACACCATTGTCTATTTACAGATGTAATTTGGGTGATCCTGAGTGTGGAGGTTGGAGGACTCCTTGGGGTCACACAGCAGCTTTCCTCTTTTCAAGCTGAGTTCAACACCCAGCCTCATCGTAACCTGGAAGGAGATTATAACCCCTTTGCCTCACCAGAGAAAAACAAGTGCCCTAACAGCAACAACAACAGCCTTCGCGATGACAGCAACCATAGAGTTGCAGAGGAACATTGGGAGGGAAGCCCAAACCAGCTGCAGCAAGACCAGAATGGACTTTCACAAAACTCTGTGGATATATTAGCAAACAGTCTACAAAGCAATCTATCAGTAGTCTCTTGCAACCAGGTGAGACATATCACAGAGCAACAACATTGTCTGTGCACGTTAATGAGGGTTGAAGTCGCGCTGAATCTTCTGTGGACAAAATTAAAAAGTCAACATTTGCCTTTAATAGATTATCCCGAGTGGTGGTGTGCTCAGAGCACATATTAGAACTAAATGCAAAGTTTACCAGCTGTAATTTTGCAGTGTTGGCCAGGACAGCTCCATGCTGTTGTTGGTATGGCACAGACTAATGTAACTATACTGAAAAATATAGACTTTAGACACCGAAAGTCTGTAAAGCTGCTGTTTAGCAAGTTCAATAGATTGGACTTTTTCTGCTCGTGTCAGCACCTTTTAAAATCTACTTTTAATGTTTGCAGTTGCTAAACAGGAAATACCCTACGCCCCTAGTCACACAGGCGTAGAGATTAGTTGGTGATGCCCTTGCTGAGTGGGTGCTGGAAGTTGCTAGCAATCACTGAATTAGTTGCAGCGACTGTAAACTGTGAAGCTATGTTTTCTGTCTGTTGTTGGTCTACTACGACTACTTTTTTTTCTTTTTTTTAAATCCTTTCTCTTTGTTGCAGGGTATACAGGAGCCCTATCCATTTGGGCACTCTTAAATCATGGGACTTGTGAAGGAGTGAAGCAGCACTAAAATCATACCTCTGGAGTCTGTCACACCAACAAAAGAAAGAAGAGGTTCGTCAGTAGAGTGGAGAGTGTGGAGATTCAAAAACACTTTATGCAAAGTCCAGTTAGACTGAATATCCGGAGGCCAACGCTCCTGACATGCAGCTCAACCAACATCCTGCACCCACTGTATGCACGTGTGAATGCTAAGTTAAAAATGAGTGCTATGAGTCTTCTGAGTGATAACTTTTTTCTTTTATTTTTCAAAAAAAATAATAATTTTTTTAGCAGTCAGAGTACCCATTAAACAGATGACAGGAGTGTGTGAATGTTTGTGTATTTGTGTGTGGATTGTGCAACATGAAAAAAGAGAATTTGGAGGAAAAGCCATTCACTTTGCCAACTGATTCTCCGGTTTCTACTCTGATTTATTGGTATGTTGATTGGGTTTGTGGACTCTTTGTTGTCTAGACTACTAAATTCCTGAAACATAATTTATGCATTTTTAAAGAAACAATATTTTCCAAAAGCTTATTTGAAGGTTAGATAAGTCTAAACTGTGTTTTTCATGCCACATACAGTATGACCAGTATTTTGTAAGCCGTTAGCTGGAAGTTTAGAAACAGTGCAGCTTATTTAAACAAGAGGAAATCGGCCAAATTGAAGCTAAGATCAGAGAAACAGAAGTCTCATACATTAATTACAAATCTTTTCTGACATAAATTTATTTTGTATTATTGGTAAATGTTTCTGACTTCATAGTTGGGTCATTAATTCATACATTAATTCATAAAAAGTTTAAAAAAACTAGATTCCTGCAAAGTATAAGATGCGTAATTCAAGTCATATAAACAGAAGTAAAGACATAATTTCTCATTATGAATCCGTTTGGTTGTTTGTTTACTGCTTCAAATTCAACTTAAAGCTGTCTTGGAAATGTTTTTAACATATTAAGTTGAATGTAAATGATGAATGTAGAAGGGGAAAATTCTTTTGGAAACATATAAATTTACCCAAAGATTCTTAATGGGATATTTTCATTCAACTGTCAGTTTTATTCATGTTATTGTTGGATTTCATCTCGTTAAATTTATGTTTGAGAAGTTCCATTTAAAAGACTACAAACGGTCTCATTGATATTTCTCATTTAATCACACGCTTGATTATTTTTCTTTATCACCAAGCAAATAACTGATTCATATCTTCTTTTTTTTAAGTAATGTTATTCAGCATTTACTTAATTGCTAATCTATGCACTGAGTAATGAACCCCAATGGCAACGCCTCAGTGTACCTTTTCTCCTTGGTAAGAAGGTGTGTTTTTTTTATGCTGTGTGTTAGATCCCTGTCATACCCTTTTATGTTGAGGCCTGTAACCTGATGAGTTGACGTGAGAACACCGTTCAGCTGACACTTGAGGATCCATGAGATCTAAATGTTGCTTAGAACAATGTGCATTTCCTGTTAATAAAGAGAGAGATTAATGTTTATCTTGCTATCAGAGGTAGTTATTGTCAATTTAATGTAATATTGCAAAGTTTCCACTGGCCAAAATGAATTGCAGAATGAATCAGTTGGCATTAGACTCAAACAGCAGCACATTTAGGTGAGTGAGAAGCAAACAGATGAAAGCTTATTTCTGGTATGTTTGATGAATGTTTGTATGATTAAATTATCAGTGAAAATGAAAGCCTGTGTGGTCATGCTTTTCATGGTTTTATGAAGCGACTCACTAGCAGATTCCAAGAAAGAAAATTAAACCTTTAAATAATGGCTGTTAATTTTCTTTAAAGTCTTGGTGTTTCGTGAACACATGTGACATAGGTTGGATGATACTACTGATGACATTTAGAAATTCTCTGAATTGCTCGGAAAGCTGAAATGTATTTATCAGACACATCTGGCATTTTTAAAGTTAAAATAGTCGCTACAAAGAATTGAAGTTGCTGCAGTGAGTTTATTTATGAAGGGCCAATGAGAAGAAAAGGAGAAAAGTTTAAAATGCTTGTTGGGAGTCCAAGAATTAAAAAGATGTGCTTGAAAATCAGCATAACACATCCACAAAAGATCCACCTGAGTGTTGGACAGTCAGATCCCGGAGCGGCATTACTGCTCAGCTTGCAGTGTAGCAGTATCAGGTCTCCTTTTCATGTATAGCATAACCAGGGCATGGCACACCTGTCTCAGGTAGATCCGGTGATCTCTCTAATGTTCTGCTAACTTCCATTCTGGGAAGTTCCTCATTAAGGTGATGAATGCAGCAATGAAGTCATTTGTCTTTAAAACATAACACTAATCTCCTTTATAATGTATCATTCTTTAATTTAAGACCTTTAGAAAAGATGAACTAAATAAGTAGTTCCGTTTATTAAAAGTGGAACTTAGTGATCTTTGAAGGTAGATGCTTTCTGTTTTTCCAAGGTTCGATGTAAAAAGTGCCTAGTGGGCTAAAAAAGAACCAGTCTGTGGCTCTTTCTTTGGCCTTGGCTCTTCAAGTGCCCCTCTAGTTTTAGAATTGCATTTTCTAATATTCCCATCCAGGTGTATTTAATTCAAAGTTGGGAAATGTTTTATTATTAAACCAGTCTTGATAAATAGCACTTTTTATGTGTCAGTGATATGGCATGGTTTATGCCTATGCTCTACAATAAAAATAAATAAATTGGTAGCACGTTATAATAATGTTGCACTATTAAGCATTAGTAAGGTATTAGCAAGTGCTTCATTCATCATCATATAGCATTACTCCTCCTTAGTATGCCATTTATAAAGACAGATATAATATTATGACTACGACGATGATTCTGATTATTACTACCAGTGATGTCGTAGCAGTGGTAGCTGTAAATGATGTAACAGTAACAGATGGATGAACATATCTGTATTTATAGATAGCATAATAAAGCGGAGTAATGATAAATGACGAATTAAGAACTTGCTAATTCCTTATAGCGTGACATTATTATAAAGTGCCACTAAATTAAATTAATGGTTTAATAACAAATAACTCCAAATCATGCTGTCTATAGACAAAAAAAACACACAGAGGCTACTTTTTTGTCAACAAACTTGTTTCCCTTTCAAACCAATATCGCAATATTGACACCATCACAACAAATTTGATTTGGGTTTTTCATCACTATCGTCATTATCTGTGATCATAATCATCTTTATGCATATTTAAATGAACTTGTTACATCAAGATGAACAGGCACTACACCAGTTAGGAGATAAAAGTACATCACTAACTATGAACATACATCTTCTAGACCGCTAATAAAGGGTTTCCACAACATGAGCTGCTGTCCCCTGTGTGCATAAGGAAGAGATCAACATAAAAAAGCATTTTACATGTACACCTTTATACTGCCTCAACATGGTTAGGTCTCATTTTCAACTCAACACAGTTGTACAGTTACAATAGAATATAATCTTTAAATTACATCATCATATACAAATCTGACAGCGTGGGGTAACGTCACGCTTTTATGATACACTGACAATTCCATTGCAATAAAATTCATACAATATGGTACCTATTACTTAATATGTTTTCCATTGCTGTTATTTAATGAAACACATTTACATGTATAACACTACATTTTGTCTTAATAGTCAATCACTTTTTTTGTGGTTTTTTTGTTACATTTACACAACTCATACACACTGGGTGATGGAGATGTTTTCCCTCAGAATATTAACCTGATAATGTGGATTATGCATTTGAACCTGTGTGTATTGTGTATGTATATCCTGCTTAATGCATGTGTGTTTGCACGTGTGTGGAAGTGTGTGCGCATGTGCATCGAGGATGTATGACATTTTTATGACAGGAGTCCTTTTTGCTATGCTGGACAGCTTTACTCTAAGACACAACTTGTGAGCTGGTGATGTGTTTCTCCTCATGTGTGAGACCCAAAACCTGTCAAATCCTGTTCCAGACACAAAGCTAAACACATCTGACTGCTGTTAGTCTGGCGACATTTAAACTAAGTTATAAATCTCCAATCTAATCAGATTTAGGTGCAACTGGTAGCAAGATAACTCACTAATCCACTTTTGATAAATGCAATTCCTGCTATGATTTTAATTTAAATGGTGCGAGATTTCAAAAATAACCATGTAATGCACCCTGTAAGTCATCCTGCATGCAGTGCAGTACTTGTCATATGTATCCCCAGTATTTTGTAACATGTTTTTTTTTTTGACAACTGAATTTTGATGGACTGTGAAGCAAGTATAAGTTGATCTTCAGTGAAGCTGCTTCACACTGATATGGTAAATTATTGCACGGAGTGAAAACAGATAGTTGATGGTATTGGGTCGTTCTTTGGCTCAGCATTAAAACGGGCCACATAACTAGTGCTTTTTGCTAGGCAAGGCTTTAAATGACAGTGGAGAACAATGCTTATACGACACGCCCTCTTTCAAGCCCAAACACTAGTACATTCATGTCCTGTTGGAGAGGCTTCAATCTTCAGACAACAGTCTGTAGCACAGTAACACACTGAGATGCCTCCACTGGCCCTTCACTCTGGAAGAAACGTCCCCAGCATATGCACTGTTCAAAACCCTCCTCTCAAACTGCAGTGGAAACCTCATGATGACTTGATCCGCCTTCACTCTGAGGGAATGCATCGCAGGTCTTTCTCGTTATCAGTAGCGGGATATAGTAAGGAATTACTGAACCAAGGATGAGAGCTTCTGTGAAAAACTGTAAATCCTTTCCATGATTTGCATGAAGATGGTTTTCTCAAAGGATTTGTGACGCTAAGAAAAACAGATGTTGAAAGCAAAACAAACCAACATAAAATCAGTTCATCAACAAGCTTTCTCTTGTGAAATTAGAAGCATGTGCATGTCCAGAAGCTTGTGATGCTAAGAAGTAATCTCTGCATTTGTAGTTGAAGTGTTGCATCAGGTTGGAGCCTAAACAAGGCTGCAGGATTCAGGGAATGCACGTCGTTGCATAGCACATGCTGCTATGCAAGTTCAGAAACAGTTAACACACGTAGCACTGCACACACTGGAAAAGAGGTTGGACCAAATCACAAAGAAAAAACAAACAAACAAAAAACCAAAAAGAGGATACTGTCAGTGGTACTTTTAAAACTACACAGCATTCCTGATGTGAGAATGATGGCTGACCGTACACAGCATTAAAAATGCTACACAAAATGGCATCACACTGTATATACACAATGCAGGTTAGAGAAGCTCATCTTTGTCAAATGGGTACAACTGATTATATTATCTTCCCATTTTCACAAGTGAACTCACTGCAGTTTAAATAAGCTGCATTATATTGTTAAATACAGCTACACAGACAAGCAATGTGTTCCTGCACTGTCTTGATGTTATAGTTGAGTGTGTATATACTGGAATAACTGCTGCTCCTGTTTTTAAATGTGTAAGTTCGCCCACCCCAAATGCTGGATAAAATATATTATACTGATATATTGTCTTTTAGGTTACTAAGTTTTATTTAGGCAAAACTGCTTGGCGCATCTGTTGGGCAAGGGATGTGTTGCTCTTAAGTCTCTGGCTATGTGCGGTGCAATTGGACGGGACAGTTCAAGCTGCCTCCAATGGCATATCCTTGTCCAGTAATGTGACTAGATTGGCTCGACATAATTGGCTGGGTACAGTCCCTCTCTGCCGTTGTCCAAACGACCTCTACACCAGCCTTGCTCATCTTCATCCTCAGTCTTAGTCAGTTCATCGCCTGCAAAAGACAAATGATTCCTTAATCAGCACACTCGTACGTTTCACTTAAATCTAAAGCAGAGCTATTCATCAGAATATTTCCACATTTTCTCTTTTTATTATGTATTTTGATAATGAATCACCGGAAAGAAAAAAAAATCCTCACTCTAGTAAGCATATAGTTGCAAGGTAGAACCACCCAAAAGCTGCTTTATTCTAGTTATTTCTTTGCTGTTACAGTAAGCATAGTTTGTAAAATAACATTATGTTGTATAAATGAGACTTTGAACTTTCCACCAAAACTATAAAATAGATTAAACTAAATAGGCCAGCAGCAGGTTAACTTAGCGTAGCACAAACACCAGAAACATGAATAAACAGCTAGAGTGACATCAAATGTGTGCTGTGTTGGTAACACTGGTTAGTTGTGTATTTGTGCTTTAAGGTTGTTAGAGGAAAAAAGCAAAACTGTTCGATAGATAATATGTCAAAAACCCACAACTTGTCTGTTTTTCATTTTCTTGTACAAGAATAACTTACACGGAATTTACAGCATATATAGTATCATCTTATTTGTATATCCTCAGTGAATAAAGTACTCTTTTAGATCAAGGATGTAAAACTCATTTGACATTGTGGGCCACATGCTGCTCACCCTGATTTTAAGTCGGCTGGATCAGTGAAGCTTCCCTTTCTCTCAGTGTAACGAAGTTTAACAACACATTTAATCACTGAGATCTCTTAATATAAGAAAAGGAAATGCAGTTTCACTGTGTGTCTCAAGTTTTCTACATATTAAAGACATGCTGCTCTTGTAAATACAAGAAAACTGTCTCTTTAGGCTTAACTTGTAATAAATAAATGTGTAAAATAAAGGGAACCATTCTGATTGCCCACTATATCCTGTCACAATAAAAGAGAAATGTTTTCTTTATTCAGTCACTGTAAAAACAAGCAAACTAAACTAAACTAAAACTAAATCAAGGCATAAATTACTATAGTAGTTCCCTATGGTGGTTTGTTTGTCTGTTACTTAATTTCATTGGTGTAGTACGAGTAACCATAGGGATGGTCTTTATCAGTAGGAAAAGCTGTTCAAGTAATAAAAAAGGAGTTAAGATTCCGATATTTATGCCTACACAAGTTCAACTTCTGTGAACACTCTTTGGGCCGCACAATCCAGTTTGATCCCCAAACAAATGTCAAACATCTTAAAATTATCCAGGGCAGTTTTTCTTTCTTCTTCTTATTTACAGCATGGCTCATATGACATAATTTAACAGGGTTATAATAGTTAACTGATTTATAAGTGGCAGTAAAGTGCAAAGAAAAGCAGTAACATACCATTAAAAGGTAAGGAATTTCACCGATGTCAGGTAAACAAATACTAACAAAGAAGAAGTGTGATTCATTTTGTTTGCCTCTAAGGAAGCGACAGGAGGTGCTTTCAATGGTTTTTAAACAGAATACATACAACAGCTTGTAGGTGAGACGAGTCCTGACAAATACTCAAATATAACACAAAGAAAGTTTCTGTGTCTGAAGAGTTTGGGCAAGGGGTGGGGTGTCGCTTTGTTTGTTTCATGTCTTTATCAGGCGACAACTTGATGAACAAAGACCGGATGGATGCAGAGGGAGGAGCAAGACAAAGATACACAGCTGCTGCTTCTTCAGTAGCTATTCTTCTGTTTATGGTTTGCCTTTAAATTGTTAGTCATGTCACTGTGATGGCTCTAGAGCACTGTTTTGGACTAGCTTTGGAGCTTCTGTTAAGTGTTAGCAAGTCCCTGTAATTTGTTGTCCATGTGGCTATTATTGACTCATCATTGCTATTTTCTACAGAGGAAGGAACTTGAAAATACATATTAGGCCAAGCTGCTTTTGAACACCTGCATCAAGCTACAGCTTGTCGTCTTATCTGAAATCTTCACCTCAAATAAAATAAAATAAAAATTTAACTGCATTTTTGTTGTAGTTATTGGTACGCTTGAGCTGAATGGCATGATTATTGACAAAATCCCCAAACTATGTCACCCGGTCACGCACATGTACCTGCTTTAAAGGTGAGCTCGTCCTGCTCCTGGCCTTCGTAGTCATAGAGAGCACGCACGCGTACCCCTCTCCCAGTGCTGGAATCATCTTCAAATGAATTGCCGTTCCCACCGTTCTCATTGCCCGAGTATGCAGCGGGCTGCTCATCATCAGACCACTCAGTCGAATAAGCTTGGTTCTTCTCATAGCTGCTCACACTGGAAGAGAGAGAAAAGGGAGGCTGACATTAGGATGTTTCCAAAACAAAAGACTGAAATTTAAAGGTTTTGAACAGGTCAAAACCATTAACAAACTAATCCTGCTAGCCAGTGTCAGAAATGAGCTGCCTGCCACAGACCTTCGTGACTGTCTAAAAACTATTCTGGTGTTAAGGATCAGTGTTATGCAAAGAGTTATTCTGCATTCACAGAAAACACTGGGAACATGCATCAGGGGAGTCTAGAGAAGCTAAAACATGACACCTGACACTTGTAGCTCCATGATGGCATGCGCTATGAAAGAGTTTTGCTGGCTTTACTTTGTAGTAATGCTGTGACAATATATTGTGTATAATTAAATTTGGACTTCAGTATAAACAGTTTAAACACAGTCTTCTTCCTGCTCAGGTGGGACGATTTAAAGTGACAGACTCTTAAACCAGAGGTACACAAAACATCTTTGTGGTACTTTTGGCTAAAAACTGAAACATATACTTTATCAACATGTGAGATTAAAATTAATATGTGTTAAAGTGGAAGATTATGAAGTCTAAAAATGTAAAAATCTTGAAACAGGCTGGTTTTAGCTTCTACGTGAGATTTGTTCACAAAAGATAAACATTTAAAATAAAATAAAACTGAATAAAAATAATTATTAGTCATCTTGTAATTTTATTGCTAGATTTGACTCAAAAATATGTGACCGTAAAATACACTAGCAGATCTCTTGAACTAACCTGCTACGGTCACCAGGTGGAGCCACATGGTCAGTGCTAGGAGTGGGTGGGGCTCCGTCTGGTTTCTTCTTCTTTGGAGGAGCTGCAGCCTGGTCTGGGTTGTACTCCTGGTGAGGAGAGAGAAGAGAAGCACATAAAGTAATGTAGAAAATAAAGAGGAGAGGTGTCGTACACGTTTTTTTTGTGATGGCTTGGCGTTGCACCTCAAATATGGGCCAGTTCATGTGCATTCCTGGGCCGTGGTTGTTGCTGAACCACTTGAGATCCTCCTGCGTGTTTGCAGCCAAGATCGTGCGCTCCAGTTCTCTGTATATTGTGGCATAGCTGAAGAGAGGAAAATGGAACAAATAGTGACAATAAAAGTGCCAGAAGGGACCTGTGGATGCTGCCAATTTGGCAACAGAACCATCAGTGTAGTTCAAATTCTAGGCTGAAAGAGATCTAGTGTTGGGCGACGACAGGACTAAAGTGTCTCCCTGAATTTTCTGGTAAAGCTGGGGTTCTCAACAGTGGACATATTTACTCTGAATGGCCCTGTTTTGTACCACGATGTTGGTATTTATGTTGCCACTGTTTACCCAAACCATGGCAATGTGTAATGGACTAAAAAGAGAACAATGATCCTGCAGTTTTCTTCCTCTAGTTACAGGCTAAACCAGTATGTCTGGGGTCATATTTTAACACCTGTGGATAACAAAACAACTGTGAAGACATGCATAGTTTATAATATTATTACTATCTTTTTGGGCATTTTTGTCTTTAATGCATAGTAAAGTAGTGAAGAAACATGGGAAGCAGGGGGAGAGAGAGGGAGAAGGCATGCAGGAAAAGGCCTCAAACCAGGGCTACTGCATTCCAGCCATGTGGCACGTGGTCACCTGCTTTCCCACTCAGCTAAAATGACACCCTATAGGTTATGATAGGTTATTTGATCTGCTACAGCCCTATGTCCCTGGCAGGTCTTTGAGGTCATCTGATCAGGGCTTACTTGCTATAAAAAATACTAAGAGGAGGACTAAGGGTGATAGAGCTTTTGCCACTGTGGCCCCTAGACTGTGGAACTCTCTTCCCCAAGCATTAAGAACTGTGGACTCAGTAGCTGTTTTTAAAAAACAACTCAAAACTTACCTTTTTAAAACTGCTTTTGGTTAATTTTTGCCTGTTTTATTTTCTCTTTTTAAATCTTTTTATGACTTGTAATCTTATGTGCAGCACTTTGTGATTCTGTCTTGAAAGGTGCTATATAAATAAAAATTTATTTATTTATTAACATCAGCAATTTAAACCTACTGTTAAATAACTGTAGATGTCTTAATTTGTAAATAAATCTTTTCACTTGTAGGCTACTGTTGTGTTTATGTCAGAATTCACTAACAAAGGCTATATTATCTTATCTTATGACATGACCGGTCTTGGACCCTAACATAACCTAACACAAAGAGGACAATGTACCAAACATAACTCAAAATATCCCCCATAATAGTAAAGGTGATCAGAGAGTGCATGCACAGCCACTCTTCCTCTGTGCTATCCTCATCAGCTATCTGAGGTAAGCTTGTGTTTTATTTATAACTATTGCTTAATTAGTAGTAGTAGTCCTCTTCTTAATTCCAGTTCATTTCATCTT
Organism: Neolamprologus brichardi; assembly: GCF_056152115.1. NCBI lineage: Eukaryota > Metazoa > Chordata > Actinopteri > Cichliformes > Cichlidae > Neolamprologus > Neolamprologus brichardi. The sequence continues at coordinate 25,093,632 of NC_142123.1, forward strand.
CACACGTGTAAGTATCTGCTGGCCACTGTACAGCTGCATCTAACATGACTGTATCCATCTGAGCAGTTAGATGGTGAAGACTGAATGTTTACAGATTGCTGAGTTGACTGAAGTGGCAAATTGTCACTTCTGTCACCATCGGGGTCGACTGCTGGCTTGTAATCAGAGCAAAGGGTTTACAGCGCACCTGCAGAGAAACGAATGCTTCCCATTGTTCTTAAAGTGACTTTAACTTGCTATTTGAAAGTGTTTGGAGAAACTCGTGGGCTCATATTGGATTTGAGTTGTCACTTTTGACCTCTTCTAGTCGATTAAACGCATTTAGAGAGAAGCACTGAGAACACAACCACAAGTCTCTTGGAAGCTGTCTTCATCCACAAGCATTTCCTGGCTCCTTTCTCCTCTTCTTTTTGTTAACTGTCAAGACTGATAACACTTTTTGTGTTGTTCTTACTGGAAATTGCAAGTAAAAACAGTGCAGTGTGGCATTTTTTCATAAGATCAAGCAGCATTGAATGAATGACTTCATTGCAAAGTAATGGTCATAATATCTATTACATGGCAATATTTTTTTTTAAGTAAAAAAGTTCCTAATAGCCTGTTTTAGTTGGAGAGGGATTTTGTTTTTAGCATTATAGCACTGAAATAGTTGGGTTTATTTGAATTAAATAGACACTGCTCAGCGATAGACTGTAGGGCGTACTCTGTCTCTCACCCAACGACAGCTGGAGTAGGCTTTACAGCTGGGAAAGGAGTGAAAATGTTAGAATAAATCAAATCAAAGGTGAACGATTAAACCTGAAAATCACTTTTCCGTGGCTCGTGGCTTTGTTTGCTAAATGCAGGATAACAAAAAAGAAAAACTGGAATATGACAAGCATTCACCCTGGACTAAATTCAGTTTGTCAGAAATGCCACTGACTGAATCATCGGTTAATTAGCACCGAGAGTCTCGAAACTAATGAGAAACACATGCCTGGTTTGGGTGTCTGTTGAAATTAATCAGACTGCAGTGAACTGTGTCAAATGTGACACAAGACGAATCAGACTAATCGAATTTTAATTTGTATTCAGTGTGACTACTTTTGATTAAAAGTACAATTAAGTAACTATATTCTAAGCATCCATTGCCTACTTCACATGTGCCCACACAGAATGATAGTCTATACAATGGTATACATTTCCTGCCAAACTGCACAGGTGCTTAATGTGCAACCCAACCTTCATTCTGACTAACCTTTGGTTCTCAGTGAGGTTAAGATGGCGTTTGATATCCAGCAAGGCTTCCTTAAGGAAGGTCAGCCTTTTGACTTCATGCTGCTGGCATTGGTCAAACACCTGCTCCATGCACTCCATGTACTGAGGAGTGCACTTGCTTAGCTCCTCCAGAGACTTCTCATACTTTTCTTTAGCCTGGAACAGAAACAAGAAAACACGGTGAGTCATCTACGGACAATAAACAGTGGAGAATAATCTCATATTGGGCCTTGGAGCAGCCCTGTCTGTAACTTCCTTCTGATAGACTGCCCCTTGCAAAGAGACCATTTGAACAGCAGTAGCATGGGGCTGCTCACAGAGCCAGAACTCCCCTCTTTTTGACATCAGACAGATCCAAGAATAGAAGCGAACTGTCTAAAACAGCAGTTTGAAGCCTGGCTCATAGGGATTACTTGCACACTCGTTGACCTAATTACTGGAAACCTTTGGTCAGAAAAATCAGGAAAAGCATAACAGGCCCACTTTAAGGTTATTACCTTCTGCGTATCCTGTTTGCATTTGTCCACTTTCTCGTGGAGTTTCTTCTGCTGGTCTGGTGTGACAGAAGCTTCAGTCTTGCCATTGGCCTCTCGGGCTGCAGCCAGCTTCTCCTCCTTGCAGGCCATGTGGTATGTTTTCTTAGCTGCCTCCATCTGTAGATTCAAACACGGACATTGCTAGTATCACAGATACAGAACATGATCTGGTGGTTTGATTAAAGGAACACAAGAATAGAAACTATACAGTATAAAATAAAATAGGTAACTAATTTAATGTATTTGGTTAATTCTTCTATTTAGGACGCTTCAAATCAGTAGTGAACGATATGTGCAATTTTCTCCAGCATGAATGCACGATCAGTATTTGCTCTTCTTCATTGATTAGGAGCTCGCCTTAGGTTGTTGGTCTGGTACTTATGCCAGGAACTGATATCAGTATACAAAGTTTCTCCCTAAGCAGGAAATCAAGACTTCATCCAGTGACGCATAGTTAATTAACTCACATAATGTTTATCCTCCTGAGACCCAGCCTATTCATTTATGTCCTCTGTAGTGGACACTAGAGGTGGGAATCACCATACATCCCACGATACGATATTATCACAATACTTAACGCACGATACGATATTATTGCAATTTTTAAAAATATTTTTGCGATATTCAGATTCTGTACATAAAGGTAAACTTTATCAATATTCATTTTATCTAATATCAAAGTCTCGCACTCAGTCTTTCTCTCATTTCAGTCAGTTTTATTGTTGACAAACTGAACGGTTTGTATTACAGTCTAGTCCAACTTAACTGAATGCAACCATCTGGTACAATTATAGCTATTCTGAACTATGCAGTTTATGAAAACTATGCAGCCCATTCAGCAACTGAAGAATTTGAGGGTAAATTAAAACAAAATATAATTTTACATTAAATAAAAAAGTTTTAAACTTAATTAAAATAAAACATGTCTTAAATTAAAATATGTAAACTATCATGTTTATTGCTGCCAAAAAAAAGTTAAACACATTTGGACAGTGAAGGAATGTCAGGATTCTTGCTCAGAAAAAGGATCAACATGCTCTGAAGTCAGAGCACAAACCTTTTTTGTAACAAAATATCGATTTCTGCTGTCCCTGTATCGATACATTATTAGCAAACAAAATATCACGATACTACACAGTATCGATTTTTTTCAAGTTTTTTCCCTCAGTTCCAGGAGGTTACTTGAAATGCTGCATGGGAATAAAAGTCATACACAGTAGTTGAAGATTTAAAGAAAGAAATGTGCTAATATAACTACCATATATATGTCATGTGCCACTATTTAATAAAGCAACTCTAGGACATGGTCTTCACAGATATCGTTTGGTTACCGTGACCACAACAACACATTAACACCTTTCAACCAGCGTCTGGCTAACCAGTGGATAAAAGTCCAGCATTCACTCTCTTTGATCATTTTAGCCTCCACCTATTTCTGAGGGTAATATCTGGCCCTTAACTCGCTAATGCTTTACTGCATTCAGCATTTATTAACTTGCTCTATCTGCTATTTGAGCTTTTTCACTGATTTCAAAAACAACTTTATTCAAACTAGAATAATAATGTTCCAACGTCAGCTGCTGAAACTAATAGCTAAGGCTATTTTAGATTAAAGTGATCTCTTTCACTCATCTTTTATCATCTTAATGTATATTTTGTGAATATATTTATTACTTTCTGTAATCCTGTCCAGTTTTATAGAAAAGGGGTTAAATAATAACTTAGTCAATAGCAAATGGTCATAAAATCCTGCTTCAATGGCTAGCAATGTCTGGCTTCCGTATTGCTATCACCATTGTGATTACCATTTAAAGTTTAATAAAAGTGTGATGGATGGGCAGACGGTCCTGTAACCTTACAGAAAAATAATTTGCCCTCATCTTCCTCACCTCCTTGAGCTTTTTGGCCCATGGTTTCTGAGCCTTCTTGAACCCTTCCTCTGCCTCCTTGGCCTCTTTGAAGCCTCCAATCATTTGCTTATGATACGCTTCTTTCTGCCAGTTCTTCACTTTTTCAACATCTTCGTTAAGGAGGTTGTTCTTCACGTCTTGGTGCAGCTCACTCACTCTCTCCGCCTCTGTCATCACAGCCAGCCATGCCCTTTCCACAGAGCCATACTGTGGACCTGCGAGTTGGATTTTTTTGTGATTCCAAGTAAAATTTCAGGGTAATATTACTCAGTGGAATAGTGAAAAACACATTGATCGCAGTACATTTGCACTTTCTTATCTTGTTGACACTTTAACAAAAGCTGACCTTTCTCAATGAGCTGTCTCCATCTCTTGGACCAGGCAGTTAGCTGATCACCATAGGCTTTCTCTATCTTGGCACGTTCCTGCAAGCAGCCCATAAGGTCATTGCAGAGCCGATGGCCGTCATCGAATCTCTTGACAGCACGTTTGTAGTTCCCCACCTGAGGACAGAGAGCAACAAATGAAAGGACTTGTAACCAATATGCAGTACATACAGTGGGGCAAAAAAGTATTTAGTCAGCCACCGATTGTGCAAGTTCCCCCACTTAAAATGATGACAGAGGTCAGTAATTTGCACCAGAGGTACACTTCAACTGTGAGAGACAGAATGTGAAAAAAAAATCCATGAATTCACATGGTAGGATTTGTAAAGAATTTATTCGTAAATCAGGGTGGAAAATAAGTATTTGGTCACCTCAAACAAGGAAAATCCCTGGCTCTCACAGACCTGTAACGTCTTCTGTAAGAAGCTTTTCTGTCCCCCACTTGTTACCTGTATGAATGGCACCTGTTTGACCTCATCATCTGTATAAAAGACACCTGTCCACAGCCTCAACCAGTCAGACTCCAAACTCCGCCATGGCCAAGACCAAAGAGCTTTCGAAGGACACCAGGAAAAGAATTGTAGACCTGCACCAGACTGGGAAGAGTGAATCTACAATAGGCAAGCAGCTTGGTGTGAAAAAATCAACTGTGGGAGCAATCATCAGAAAATGGAAGACATACAAGACCACTGATAATCTCCCTCGATCTGGGGCTCCACGCAAGATCTCATCCCGTGGGGTCAAAATGATCATGAGAACGGTGAGCAAAGATCCCAGAACCACACGGGGGGACCTGGTGAATGACCTGCAGAGAGCTGGGACCAAAGTAACAAAGGTCACCATCAGTAACACACTACAACGGCAGGGAATCAAATCCCGCAGTGCCAGACGTGTTCCGCTGCTGAAGCCAGTGCATGTCCAGGCCCGTCTGAAGTTTGCCAGAGAGCACATGGATGATACAGCAGAGGATTGGGAGAATGTCATGTGGTCAGATGAAACCAAAGTAGAACTTTTTGGTATAAACTCAACTCGTCGTGTTTGGAGGAAGAAGAATACTGAGTTGCATCCCAAGAACACCATACCTACTGTGAAGCATGGGGGTGGAAACATCATGCTATGGGGCTGTTTTTCTGCCAAGGGGACAGGACGACTGATCCGTGTTAAGGACAGAATGAATGGGGCCAAGTATCGTGAGATTTTGAGCCAAAACCTCCTTCCATCAGTGAGAACTTTGAAGATGAAACGAGGCTGGGTCTTCCAACATGACAATGATCCAAAACACACCGCCCGGGCAACAAAGGAGTGGCTCCGTAAGAAGCATTTGAAAGTCCTGGAGTGGCCTAGCCAGTCTCCAGACCTCAACCCCATAGAAAATCTGTGGCGGGAGTTGAAAGTCCGTGTTGCTCGGCGTCAGCCCCAAAACATCACTGCTCTTGAGAAGATCTGCATGGAGGAATAGGCCAAAATACCAGCTACTGTGTGTGCAAACCTGGTAAAGACCTATAGTAAACGTTTGACCTCTGTTATTGCCAACAAAGGTTATGTTACAAAGTATTGAGTTGTATTTTTGTTATTGACCAAATACTTATTTTCCACCCTGATTTACGAATAAATTCTTTACAAATCCTACCATGTGAATTCATGGATTTTTTTTTCACATTCTGTCTCTCACAGTTGAAGTGTACCTCTGGTGCAAATTACTGACCTCTGTCATCATTTTAAGTGGGGGAACTTGCACAATCGGTGGCTGACTAAATACTTTTTTGCCCCACTGTATATAACAACCATAGAAATATACAGAGCTCGGACATTTTTCCCCCTGAGAATAACTGAAGTGAAGGCAGTTTGATGTCTCTCTTGTAAATTTACTGAATATAATAGTTTGAGAGACTGCAGTATGACTGAATACCCGAACCAAGCAGCAGCATTCGGGGTGAAAAGGAGTTGCAAATGCAGTCCCTCAAATGGCCACTGTAAGCTAGCTCCAAAAAGTATGTAAATCCTAATGGACTCAAAGATAAAGTGCCCAACTTTACAGCAGAAATAAACGCTATTACATTGTCTTTATGTCAACTGTGCATAATTTTGTAATATTTTGTAATATTTGCCAGGTTAAATTGTATTAAAGCTTATTATGTTTGTATAATTTCACAACTGGCAGCTAGTATAAATAGCACTAATACACATTGTTGAACCTGACCACTGTAACATCCTGTTATCCATAGATGATCGCTTCTAGCTTGTACAACCAATCAGTGTTGACATAGTAGCTACATCCATCTTTTATGTACTGTTTATACATTCAACACAACATACATCAAAATGTGTCAGCAGCATTACAGAAGCTACAGCAAATCCAAACTGCATTTAGGGATGCCCTTTAATCTGGAGAGTTGATAAAAAGTCTTCAAAAGAAAACATGCTTTAATACACAGTTTCACTAATAAACTGACAATTGAGTGTATGTTTCATTTATTGCATTATACAATATGCTACTCCATCCAAGCAGAAAGCTCCGGCCAACTTCATTATTTAATTAAAAATATCAAAGCTGTTATGCTACCTCGATGTTTATTTTATTGCATTTTCTTTCACATCTCACCCCCTTAACTTGGACTACCTTAAAAAAGCAGTGCCAGGCTGAGCGGCTCCGCCTCTTTTGTGCCTGCAGGGGGGTGTGCTCATGGTGCATGATGAAGGGAGAGGGGTTTACCAGTGCCTGTGCATGTGTAGTTATGCAATGACACGGGCTTGAGTTTGTGTGTGTGGATGAATGTGTTTTAGTGTATGTGTGTGGGTAGCTGCTTTAATCCTCTTGAGAGGCGTAATGCAGTCAGATACTCAGGGATAGATGACAAAGTAAAGACAGAAATATGACCGACTGTGTGTGGAATAGGTATAAATAGATAGTCATATACAGCATAATGCAAACACAGATCATGGAGCGCGTCTCTGATGTGCTCGCTGGCTGTAAAGGTGCACTCTGATTGGTCCTGACGTGAGCACGCATGTTTGGTTACTGTTTGAGATGGTAGCTGCAGGGAGGCCATGAGACAGGTGTTTAACGGTATGAGTTTTGTCCTATGTGACAGTTTGCCAAGTCACACCAACAACAACACGTTGGTGTACTGGTTGTACACATGAAAACACACCTGAGCCCCTCTGTTTGAGCTGCAAAACCATTCTGTGTGGATAAAACACAAGCCTTCCTGATGACAAAACATGAGGATACAGCATTTTTTATAGCATTGATAAACCATAAACTGACTCTAGCTGTGCTGCTAGTATAGAGACGATATAGGCAGGTGCATGTGGTGAAAGGCGGCCTCAGAGAGGCTGATGACTGAGGCTCTTTGTCTGAGTCTCTGTGGCTAAGAGCCACAACACAAAGAAGACTCTGTACTGAGGGAATTCATTATCACTAAGTTGGGGGGGTTAAAGTGCAAACACACACACACACACACACGCACACACGCACACACACACACACACACAGAGTTGTGTTTCCACCAGGGACAAAATTACTACTTGGCTAACTGTAATCCTTAACACAGTTTGTATGATCTAAAGCAAATTTGATTAACAGTGCATTCACTATTATAGAGAAATAACAAAATAAAAAATGGTGAGGAAGTGTCTCTACCAGATTTATATTAAACTCTTAGATTTTCAGCAAAGAAAAAGTTATTATGAAACTGGCCACAAGAAAATATGCTAATGTCCTCAACATTTATCTACTGACTTTATCCTCAGTATTAAAATTTTATTATATATAGTGCTTTATGATAATGCTATTTAAAAATGTTTTTCCTTTCATAAAGAGGAAACTTTTATGATGCCCTTTGGAGCAAAAGAAACACACTGTGCTAAAATGCAAATTAGCCTCCTATATTACTTGCTCTCTTGTTTACAGCTTGTCTTAATGCATTACGTTTTGCCTTAAGCATGTAAGTTTGAAGTCCCTTGCTGGTGAAAGGTTCATAAACAAACCTGCCTTACTTTTCCCCATACTTCATAATTTGTGTGCAATAAATTTTCTTATTTATTTTGAGTACTTTGAGCGCTCTGATTGCTGTACTTCCATCATATTAGATGAAGGCGTTCTGAAGCAGTCGTCAAACTACTGCAAACTACTCAAAATGACCCCTCTTTTGCAGGGTTTGAAGTCCATACTGATGTCATCAGTATTTTTCCACTGAATATGATGGTACAAAGATGATGAAGCGTATATAATGGGTAGATATAAGAGAGTCTAATTTAACTTTTGGCACTAAAGCAAAAAGCATCAAACCCTCCTTTAAAATGGATAGCACAAGTGGCCCTCTGGCTGGAAACTCAATGGGGATGGATATCAAACAGCCTCATTAAGATGTGTGTGACGCATTTACTTCTAAGAACAGTTTCATGATTTCACTGATAGCATTGCTTGATTTCAGAAGCCAAATCCATAGGAATGGAAGGTGAGAGGTTTTGGCACAATTTGAAAATCCATGAGAACAGATATGACGGTGGCTTTACCTCCCAGAAGCTGTCCATGGTGTCGTCACCACCTGCACATTCATCGTAGGAGCCAGACATTTTCCTGGATGAAGCGAAGCACTCTAATGACTAAACCTGTCCTCTGCAGAAGAGCTGGGTTCCTCATGCACTGAAGAAGGCAAAGGAGAACAACAATAATGAGAGACAGCGACACCACAAGAAAGCAAAAACTTTAGTTAAAAACATGCTGGATGTTGTGTAACAAAACTATGACAATTTATTTTCCTGATAACTCAAAAGAATCTTTCAAGGTAGGGTTTCTATCTGAGACGTTTATAATAATGAGGGAAAAATAGCCTTCTCCGCCATGCATGCAGCACTGTGCCCTGAGGAATGAGAAGGGGGTTCTTAGATTGGTGTGTCCTAGAAAAGACATCACAGTGAGTGGAGCGTCACAGAGCTCGATTCTTCCACAGTGAAAACCCCCATTCTTTTGACACATTAAATCTGAGAATTAGCTGTCACACTTACACACTACACATAGTTACACAGTTTAGCTGCCTGGAAATGTACCTTGTGTGTAAATATAGAATCGTGTAATTAACGCCCTGAAATAGAATGGAAACAAGATCAACACTCCTATTTATACATCTGAATGTGTTCTTTAATTATGTTGTTTGATTGCTGATTGCATAGTAAGGTGTACATAACACAGTTCCTCAAGTATTTAAGGTGATTGATATTTATTTGTTTGACATTCACTCAATACCCTACCACAGAGGTGCAAGCAGAAGAAACTGCTGGCCATTATATTGGTATTGAACTCTGTTTGAAACCTAATCTATTTTGTCCTCATGACTAATGTCTTCCCTTTGACAGAGAGCTCTTCATAGCGCTGCAACAGCCGGTATGACAATGAAATTTATAGCCTCCCCTGCCACGGTTTCTTGGGTCTTTATAATTACAGTGATTTAATTATTATCTAATTTTGTATGTGGCCCAACAGAGCAAAACACAACTTTTAACACTACTAACACTTTTAATTAAAATGATAAGGAGTTTTGTAAATTATTATTAAGGAAGGGTGTGATTAATTGATTCTTAGTCTGCACAGTCCAACCTGAGCGATGGTTCAACCTTGGATGCGTGTACATTCAACATTTCACAATTTGGAGAGGCAAAGCATGAATTGGACATGGTGGTACACGTGATACACGCTTTATTGTGATATCGGGTTGGATGGTTAGGTATGCTAACTATAGGTCAGAGCAGATGAAGGATGAGTTGTGGCCATTTCAGAGAATAAACTGACTCAGCGCTCTGCAGCTGTCTGCATCACAAGGAGTATTATGTTCAAACAGTAGCCTAGCCCTTCATGCTTCATCCTTCAACCTCCATCTGCTGTCAAGAACAAATTAATTCCTGCAACAACCTTCATCCTTGGAATGAGTCATAAAAACAGCTTTCTGTATTTGGCTCGACTTGAACTGGCCTGACCTCACTTTCTATACTAACAACATAAACAACGTAATTTTCCCTGTGAGATGAATAATGGGCTTCAAACCACAAGATCAAGTCATACAAGGAAAGGATTGTCAGTAGTAACTTTTTTTTTTCACAGAAAGTCTGGACATGAACACATTATCAGGGAGTTCAACAACACATTTGCACCCTGCGTGACTGAGTCTGCTGCCAGTTCAGTCAGTGTTTCTACAGACGACAGATAACTGATTTAGCCAAGCTGTATTCATCAAAGCCCTTGGTTACTATCACCAGGCTTACACCAGTCTTTGAGGCTCTTCTGCAGTCAAGGCTTTCATTCATTGACTATTATCAAGAGTGCACTATCTGCTGGTTGCAAAACAACAGAGCTATTCTAGGAGTTAGCAATTTTACTGTCACAGACTGAATTGAAGACAACTTGAGCCTTTCAGATGCAGCGAACAGTTCCAAAAAAAGGTGCAATGTCTCCTTTCTGAGTGAGTGACACATTTCACAACTGCACATATATATACACAGGAATACTGAGCTTTTTTTGTTGTTGTTTTATGGATTTTAAACTTACAGAACTACTGAATGTTGTTAAACCTGCGCAGTGGTTCAAGATATACATGACATTATACTTCATGTTTTCCCATCCAAGGCCAAGAAAAAAAAAGTACTGCCTAAGTACTATCACCAATAAGTTTGTTCAGTCAGTGCCGCTTGTATTCCTTAAAATAGGGGATAAACTATGTGAAATAAGACACACAAAGCTTTTAATGCATTGACATGCAAAGTGTGTTTGCCAAAACGTAGAAGACGAATGGTAAAAAATGCAAAGACTTGAATCTGTAGCAGCAACCTACTACCCTCATAATAAAGATATTGAAGAAAGAAAAATATTACATTAGCATGATTGTCATTTTGAGTATGAATCAGCTTTATTACAGCTAATGACTTAAACTGGTTGGGAAAACAGATGCCTTAGAGCAGGGGTGTCGAACTCCAGGCCTCGAGGGCCGGTGTCCTGCAGGTTTTAGATCTCACCCTGTTTCAACACACCTGAATCAAATGATTAGTTAGGCTTCTGGAGAACTTTAGGTCATGTTGAGGAGGTAATTTAGCCATTTAAATCAGCTGCGTTGGATCAAAGACACATCTAAAACCTGCAGGACACCGGCCCTCGAGGCCTGGAGTTTGACACCTGTGCCGTAGAGGAATATGAGACAGGAGTGTAAAGTTCCACCAGCGATTTTCCCATATATGCAGTATGCTATGTGATATTGTACAGCTTGTGAAAAGTGTGATCAGCAGGGGAACACCCACAGTAACCCACTTCTCAAAACTGAGGACAGCTTCCATTTCTGTCAGTCCATGTGACGCAGAGAAAATATGTCAGCCACGCTCACCACTTGCCCAACAAATACAAGGACTTTTAGTATTTTACAATAGATGCCAGCCACACCCAGCATAACTGAATGCTGTCCATGACGACGAAAAGACTCCAATTACCTCTCTGTCCTTGTCACAGACAAGGAACTCAATCTCTGACAAGATCCCCTTTCTTTATGTTTGGAAATTGTGAGCACTTTCGTTGACATGTGAGAATACTGATTATATTCTCATGTCTGCACATGAACCATTACCTCATGCCCTTAGCTTAACTGTCATTAGCTTATGGTTAATGGGAGGGTTGGCCTAACTGAGAACAGCTAGGCAAGAGGTAATTTCACTGTTAGATAACAAATTCCAGACATCAGCAAATTTAATGCTCAACTAAGGCTTGACACTTTTAACTTTTTAAAAATGTGCTAAATTCCAAGTTTAGAATTGACATGTAATCATTTTAGTGCTTTTCAGTGAACCATCTTCATGCATGCATACAGTGCTGTGAAAAAGCATTTGTTCACTTCCTTGTTTGTTAGTTTTTTTTCCATATTTTTCACACTTTTATGTTTTAGATCAGACAAATTTTTATATTAGACAAAGATAATCTGGATGCATAAGAACAATTTCATTGATTAAGGGGGAAAAGGTATACAAACCTACCTGGACCTATGTGTACTTTTTTAGTTCCACATCTAGATCTGATTACTATTCGACTTGTTGAATCAAGAAATCACTTAAATAGAACCTGTCTGACAAAGTTAAGTAGGTTAAAAGGTCTCAAAAAGCAGTACATCAGACCAAGATCTCAAACAGCTGAGTCACTGACATCTATCAGTCTGGAAAGAGTTATAAAGACATTTTTACGTCTTTGTGAATCAAGTGAACCAGGATGAAAGCCATTATCCACAAAGAGAGAAAACTTAAAACAGAGCTGAATCTTCCTAGGATTGGTCAGCCTACCAAAATTACTCCAAAAGAACATTGACGACACATCTAGGAGGTCACAAAAGAACCCAACACAGCATTTCATAAAAAGAGCACCATAACAACAGTCAAACATGGTGGTGGAATTGTGATGGTCTGGGGCTGCTTTGCTGCTTCGAGAGCTGACCGACTTATTGTAATTGATGGAATTAACGATTCTGTTTTCTACCTAAAAATCCAGAAGGACAATGTCCAGCTGTCACTTCATGCCGTGAAGCTCAAGCACACTCAGGTTATGCTACAGGACAATGATTCCACGTCTGAATGGCTCAGAGAAATAACAACATGACGGTTTTGAAGGGACCTAGTCAAATTCTAGATTTTAAACCTGATTGAGATACTATAGCATGACCTAAACAGGTCATTCATGCACAAAAACGTTTCAGCATGGCTGAATTACAACATCCTGCAAAGTGAGTCAAAATTCCTCTACACCAACGTGAAAGACTTGCAAGGTATTGCAAATGCTTGACTGCAATTCTTGTTGTCAAGGGTGAGACAGCCAGTTACTTTTTCACACAGGGTAAGTTAGGTTTGGACAGAGTTGATAAATTGAATTATCATTTAAAAACTGCATTTTGTATTTACTCAAGTTACCTCTGTCTGCTACTAACATTTTTTGATGATTTGAATCGTGTGAGGGGGAAATTCCTTTTCCATAGCACTGTATATGAACACAAGAAGAGCAAAAGAGCAGGCCTCACTTTCTAAATCAACATGCAAACGTGCATTTATGTTTAATGAAGTTAAATCCATACACTGTAAACAGTCAACTTTATGATGCAAGACAACCTCATGCAGCTCAAAATTTAAGTAGCCCTAAAGTAGCAGTTCTTAATCCTAGCAACCAAGAAACGCCATTGGTCCAGCACCCTGTCCCTCAGCCAAGTCACCCAATAAGCTTTGGCATCAGTGACTACAATACCTAGTGACATCAAAGCCAGTTAAGCTCTGGCACAATACCAGTGTCCCACCTCATAGCCAAACATGGAACACTAATTCAATATTACACAATGTTAATGATTAGAAAGTATTAGAGGTAATTCCACAAGCATGTTCACAAATTCCTTCAGACATCCACGAGCGTCGCTGTAGTCAAAAATGTCTGAGGCATTGTTTTTAGTATTTATGACAGGCAAGAACTTTGAAGTGAGTTTAGTTATTAAACAAAACACATAAAGAAAGTAATAAAATGATATTGGTGAACATTTTATGCCCAAGAACTCAAACGTCATCAGCGTAAGGAAGGTCCAACAGCACAAAGAGGATACATGACAGAAAATTCACAGAAATTCACAGTTTTGGTCCACTGTGAGACTGCTCTGTGTCCCAAGACACAGAGGGGCTTATACTCCAGTTATTGAGGTTAATCCACCTGAGTGGCTGTGAACACACCTCTCATTCCCTTGTGATTTAACTGGGAGGAATGTTACAGAAAAAAACGAAACTGTAGCATCATGGTAAGCTTGGTACAGATGGTGCGAAATGAAAACTTGTATAATAACTTAACACCCAAAGCATAGCAACACACACAAAAAAATATTACAACAATAATAGCTGTTTTGTGCAAATCCATTTGAATGTGTCTTGCAAATTGAAAATCACAAACAACCCACACACTGAAAAAAACAACAACAAAAACCCGCTGACAAAGCAATCCGTTTTGTAATCTTAATGTTTTTGAAACCTGTTTTGATTGTGGACACAAAAAGGACATAACTGAGTGCTACAATCCAGTCTTCTGCATATTTGTTAGTAATTACCACGTCTTCTGCATATTCACGTACCATGTTTGACTCCATCACTGCAAAAGAAAAAAGAAAACCAATATCCAAATTTGAAAACACAGCGCAGCTCCTTAAAACAGCAAACTCCTTAAACTGTAGTCCAAATATGTCCTTTACATCAGCTCTTAAAACGATAAACGATATGTTGCAAATTTTATTTCTGCAGCTTTGACCTCTGTGGCCGAAGTAAACCCAGAGAGGACGATAAGTCTGACCAAACCAGTGTGTCTCAGAGGCTGAGGGATAATCCCGCAGTGTGCCATTTGAATAGCTTTAGAGGGGGAGGGAGTTCTCGAGCAAGAAGAGCAAAGAGGCGGGTAGGACAAGTGAGACAGAAAGACGAGAAGTGTGAAGAGGAATTTATTGTTGATGAAACATATATTGTACACCAACAGGACGGCGCTATTGTGAGACTCCACATTTGTCAGTTTTGTTTTGTTTTTTCCCAAGGAGTTAACTTTTACCAGCATTACAAATGCACTGCTGGTACACCATGGCTCAGCACTCCTGTTTACAGTAACATAACACACGTGAAACCAGCCTGTACCTCATGAGCAGAAACTGCTTCCAAGAGAATTAAAGAAAACTGCTGATCCAAGTGTCACAAATGTTCTTAATGCAGTCAGAAGGCCCAGTGTTGACAAGCCTTTTAAAGCACTGAATGGGAACCACAGCAAACATGTAAGCTTGTTACAGTAAGAAGATTTCAGCGAGATGAACTAACTTTACTCCAGCACATTACCAAGCCATCTCTTTCCACTCTGAATATAGACAATGGCATTTCAGAAAGGCAAAGTTGGTTACCCGAAATGAATTCAGTAACAGTTTCGCGCTCTACAGTAATAAAAACGACTAATATCTTAAATCGAAGAAACTAATAAAAGCAGCAGCCTGTGTTTTCATATGCAGTTGGTTTTTGTTAAACTATGGTTGTTGACTGTGTTTGATTGAGCTAAGCATGCCATCCCCTTCTACTGACTGAGTAAAAGAGGACGCATGAGAAGAAAGGGAGGCCTTTCACTGAGAGAGAGAGTGACGCGGACTAAGAATGAGGAGAAGAGAAGAGGAGGAGATGGAGGTCCAGATGGAGATAGGGAGGGACGTGTTAGGAGAAATGAGGAGGGACAAAGGCTGGGAGAAAGTACAGCACGGTCAGGACAAGTGAGGGGCTGGTCAAGCAGCTAGGCTGTTCTCAAGCGAAATAGAGAGAGAGCCACGGAGCCAGAACGGCAGCTGACGGTACAAAGATGTGATTCATCTCACGGTGCAGCACAGCATAAGCAGGCTGGTGGATGTTGCCAGGAGACAGAGCTGCCTAGTGCAGACTTCACACACGTCGTAACAGCCGAGGCTGTCGTTATAAGCCAGCCATGTGACCGATGCTTTAGACAAAAGCAAGAAGGCTGGTTCGGTGATGCTCTGTCAGCTGTCCATCCAGTAGCCAAGTTGTAGGAAGTCCCTGAGTGTTAGCGCCAGTGTACACAAGAGGGTAACTCGAGGAGACCAGTGGTGCACTGAACTGAAATGGAGAGAAGAGACCTTAAAGAAACCGCACGCAAAACAAGGCAGAGCAATAGACTGAAAGACAAACAGGAAGGGAGGAAAAACCAGCGAGGATGGAAGGTGAGGAGAGTCTTATTTTGTATTCATCAGCTGAACATAAAATGCTGTGAGCCCTAGCAGCGCTCGCTGAAGCAAGGAATAGGAGAGTCAAATGTAAACTGACATGTTGATCCAAATGGGGAGTGTGCAGCAGTATTTGGGGATGAAACACCCTTCATGTTCCACTGTTTTGGCTAACGGCTAACATGGCCACCGGGAAAAAAGCAGCTGAAACTGTGGCAGATTTTCTCAGGAATAAAATCAGATGTGATGTGGAATTACTGATGTTTTTTTTTTTGCTAAACTGACTTTATTACTGTAACAGAATTTAGTATTATGTGTGTTCATAGGCTCAACAGTTCACATTCAGCTAATGTTCACAAAAGGTAACATCTAGAAACAAAAAGGTAACCTAAAATCGTCAGTCATGGTTAGCAGCCAGCTCACTGTGTTTGAATTGAGGCAACATTACCCAGGCAAACCTCATATGGAGGTAAATTTTTAGTAAACCTTGTGTACCGTGTGAAACTATAATAACTTTACTTTTTTGTCAAGCTTTTGGAAGCTGCTAATCTCTGGAACTGTGGTTGAACAGGTTGTTGTGTTATTTAATGTATATAGTATAAGTGTATTTAGCATGACTTTTTAAGAACACCTTTATGTTTTATTGTAAAGCACTTTGGTTTTACATGTGCTATAGAAAGACAATTACTTATTTGTTTACATTGTGGAATTTTAGAGCTAACTTTTTGTCATTTACAAGGATAACGGGCATTATTCATGAGTCGGAGATCTAACTTTATCGCACCGATTCTTCTCATTTCACACAACTAACTAAAACTGCAATCAAATCGAGTGTTTAGTAAGCCTTGTAAATACAATATTTAATTTATTATATTTATATATTGTTTAATTTAGTTCAGTCTGTTACTGTTCTTATTGTCTTGGAGCAACTCTAACCACACAATTAGTAAAGGATTCTGATTCTGATAACCAATAAAATTGAACTGACTAGACTTGAACTACAATTGAATTAACAGCTATCAGCATATTTTTCAAAATAAAATAAAACACAAATATCAACTTTATTATGGTACAAGATAAACTCTTTAGGAGTACTCTTCTAGGAACAACAATTTTTCAGCCTGGAAGAAACATAGTCTTAGCCAGCCAACTTAGCCAGTGTCATAATGTCATTTTACCTTTCCTGTCGGCCACAACAACAACGCATGCCCCCCAATGATTATTTAATACCTAAAAAGGAGCTACTTCAACAACTTTCACCAAAAGCCAATATTTGGCAAAAAAATATGCAAGAAAACTGTTTCTGCTACACTTGGTACCAACAAACTTGCTTCTCTACTTCAACCACAACTGGGCTATTAAGGAGGCAATTCTAGTGATGCACAACCCCAATGTAAACAATGACTCCACCGAGCATTGCTGGAACACTTGCTAAATGCACTACATGTGACATAAAGAAGAAACAGTGGATGAAGTTACATGGTGGTAAAGGAGTGCTTTAAGCCACCGGGTAAAGCACTCAAGCCAAGATAGAATATCCCAGGAAGAAAATATTTTTCAGGTTTTAATATTATTAGATGACAATATTTTTCAGGATCCTGAAGAGTTACAAAGGAAACTAAACAATTCTTTTCTACTTCACATTTCAACTGAAAAACACTACCTAGGTTACTTTTGTACTTACATTTGACTTATATTATATTATATTATTATGTATATAATATATTATGTATATAATGCTTGGTCATTACTATTGCACTATAATGCTGCTGCTGGCACCTTGAGGCAATAGATTCACACTTCGTATGAGGTAGTCTGCCATCAATGACAGTCGCTAATTGGAAAAGAAGGACAGAAATGCCCTTCATGTTGTTTGCACTAATTAATGCTGCTGCCTGTGAGCTGCAGTCAAAGATAAAGCATTTCATAGTATTTCATAATATCATCATCGCAAAGGTCCTTGAATTAATCCAATAAAAATTTGAGGTTATATCGACCCTATCGTGTTCTTATTGTGGCTAAATACCAGCAATGTTTCATTCATAGTTTCATCAGAAAGTGTAAAATCAGAAGGCAAAACATCTCTTGTCTATTGGGGACAAAATAACTACCAGAAAGTAATGAAGGAAGGAATCTGCTTCATCCTAACCTACTGTGATGAGGGCAGACCTGACTCTTATACCCTGAAGCAACAGAATGCTGCTTTCAATCTGTCACCAGCATCAAACTCATCAAATATTCTTCCAATTAATTTGGGTTCGTAACCGCAGAGCAGTTGCTTATCACCAGCTTCAGATTTCTTTATCTGATCCCAGAAGCTACATACTATGAAGTAAAATCTAAGTCCCTGCTGGCCTTTGCTTGTGCAGAGTAGCTGCACGGGTCATCAAACATGCACAGGATGACTCAGCTATCTGATGTGCTCTGTGCTATTGCACAAGAATACAGTTTCTGCATAACTTTTGGATGGACTATATGATTTTAAATCAATATCTATTGTGTGCATAATAGTGTGAATCAGCCAGATTTTTTATTGTTCAGCTCCCGGAATAGAAGCTCACACAGTAGTTCCTAAGCAGTGAAATGTGACTAATGCAAAAGAATTATTAAAATTTTACTACAGTGATTTTATATGGAATTTTTCTCTCTCTTCCCCCACCCACAGGGAGGTCAGAGGTTATTGCCATCTACAGGTCACATGGAGCTGTTAGGGACTGAGAGGGGTGGATGCTGACACACCAATGCTGCCTGTTACATGACAGCCAACTGTGTGTCAGTTTCAAACAGTTTAAAACAGGATTCGGGTTCAATCGTTTACATGTAGTTTCAATTTCACCACAGAGGGAAGGTAATGGCCTCTCTCAGTGAGACTAATTTGCAAAGCACAAAAGAAACATAAAAGCTATTAACAATATTTTTAGCAAAGAATAATATCTGTTTCAAAAAGTGAATTAATCAACCACTAACCAAGCACTTAAATACTTAACAATGATTAAACACTGACAGTCAGATGTCCACAGTTGTTGTGGTGATGCAGTGGTTATTCACGGTTCTCCAAGTTGGTTGGATTTTGATCTTGGGTTTGTGCCTGGTGTCTGCATTCGAGTCCTCTCCTCTGTGTTGCGACATCACTGTCTAACTAGTTGATCCTAAAACCACCATAGATGCTCAATTGAGTTGAGGTCCAGTGATTGCTGAGGCCTTAGCAATGATTCATTCATTTTTATCCTCCACAAGCCATTCAGTGAGTACTAGTGGGGGGCATTGTCCTGATAGAGACTAATCCCATAGAATAGAGAAAAGCTTTATTTATTTTTAGTGACCCTTCCTGGTTAAGCAGACCCAAACCATGACCGCAAACTGCACACAGCCACTGGAGGATCTCCTCACTGTAGGGGTCAAGTATTCATTATTTTCTCTCTAATTCATCATCGTCTGCAGATCGGAAGGGACAAATGAATGAAGGTCTCCCAGAGGTCTCCAGTCTTCAAATGCTTTTTTGGCAGAAGGATTCATTTCACACTCGGCAGCCCATATAGAAATACACACAAATACAAGCACACATTTGCTACAAGCATTGTGATTTATCACAGTGTCCGGAGCACTGCTGCAGTGGTTATGTAACTATCAAGCCTCTTGCCACAAGCCTCCTGGTGACAGTGGTGAATAAGAGGGAAAACGACAAGGGGAGGGCGAAGAGAGATGGACAGGAGAAGCAGAACAGAGTAGAGGAGGGGGAGACAGACATGTTGTCATGGGGTGTGATGAAGAAATGAACTGCAGACATGCAGCAGTGCCTGAATGTTCCATTAGAGAGGATGGAGGCCTCTGGTTCCAGTCCAGTTTCTGCTAATGTCCAGGCAGTTAGAAGAAACAGAGGAAGGCAGTGAATAAATAAGCATGGCAATAATCAATCTGGGAATGTAGCTCTTTAAACCTACCAGCTTTCCGCCTTCTTATCATTTAGTTGCCAGATGCTGCTCTGAATACTGATGGGCTGCCTTTCAAACCAATGTCTGTATGTGTCTATGTGCATTTGTGAGAAGAGGGAGTGGGAGGTGCAGTTATTACAGAGAGGGTGAGTGTGCTGCAGATTATTTTAAATTCGATATTTCAAGTTTGATAAACCATATCTATCTATATATATGTATTGTGAGAGAGAGAGAGCAAGAGAGAGAGAGAGAGAGAGAGAGAGAGAGAGAGAGAGAGAGAGAGAGAGAGAGAGAGAGAGAGAGACATACAGATGGGCATACTGTAGGTGGCTAAACAATGGGGCATAGTGATGGTGCAGAAGCAGAGGAAGACAGAGGAAGATGTATACCAAATGATACCAACATTAAGAAGAAGGAACATGGGGATCCTTGAAAAATACTCAAGGCTGAGAGAGGAGCTAGAGATGGTGTGGAAGACAAAGGCAACGGCAGTTCCTGTGGTAATCGGAGCACTCGATGCAGTGACCCCTACAACTGGGTGAGTGGCTCCATGAGATCCAAGGAACAACATCAGAGACCTCTGTCCAGAAGAAGAGTACAGCACTAGGAACAGCAACAATACTGTGTGTGTGTGTGTGTGTGTTCATAGTGTGTTGACGAGGTACAACACAATGCTAAAGGAAGGAGGAGCCCGAACATCAGTGGGAGATATCCTCATGCATTTAAGGTGTTGAATGCAAAAGCAGCTAACCTGACAGAAAAGATCATGGCTAAGCTGGTAACCTGGACCCTCTGTTGATGGTTGGACCAAAAAAGCAATTTGAATGGCTGAGACGCACTCTGAATGGCTAACTGAAGGTTGGACAGTCCTAATCCCCATAGAATCTCCGGAAAGGACTGGCCAATAACGTGCCCCAGAACAACATGGAAGCTTCTGTCAGACATCATACCAGCTAAGATGAACAGGCACATGGCTCAATACATGAACAGGGCCCAGAAAGGAACAATAGAACAGAATCACCAGAAGTGTAAAACCCCAGCTCCTAGTAGATAGGGCTGTCACTCAAGACTGCAAGACTAGATTAACCTTTGCACCGCCTGGATTGACAGCAAGAAGGCCTATGACTCAGTGCTACACACATAGATCCTGGAATGCTTAGAACTGTACAGGATCAACAAGATCCCAATAGCTTTTATTAAGAACTCATTTGGCCGCAACATTGGAGGCCAACTTCAAACCAATAGCACAAGTCAATATCAAGTGCAGGATTTACCAAGGAGATGCTCTGTCACCACTGCTTTTCTGCATAGACTTTGCATCCTGCTGGGATAATAAACTGGCCAAAGAGATAGAAGTAATTTACATCAAGACAAGAAAGCTCCTTACCATGCATGGAAGGTTTCAGCTCATGTTCAGTACCCTGAGACTACGTGGAAGGATGGAGGCAGAGGACTAGTGAATTTCAGAACCATTACCGAGGATGAAACAACAAAGATCTACGTGTACATCAGGGAGAAGGCCACAACTGATCATGTGCCCAGTTAATACCTCAGATAGCAGAAACCTGAGAAGGGAGAGGAGCAAAAAGAGGAACCATCATGGAAGGACAGGCATGCCTGCATGGCATGTACCACGGGTAGAAAGAATTAGTGGCTGATATTGAGAAATCCCACACAGCTGGATTGAAAGACAGCGCAAAGGCACTAATCATGCCAGCGCAGGAACAAACTCTAAGCAAAAGATCCACAGAGACTGGGTGTAAATGACCTTTAAATTTGGTAAAATTTTCACATATGTTTGTTTGAAAGGTACTTCGGTCTTATTTTGAAATCCATGCTTTTAATTTGAAACAGAAAACTGGCGCAAAACCATTAAAGGGCTTGTTAGTAACGTTTGTTTTAGGATATGGTAAGTAGTGTGCCTTAAAGTGAAAAATATGTACGTTTCCTGTGCCAATTAGTACCTGGCTGACAGTGGCACAAGGTTTGTTAATGTTTCCTTTAATGGAATAAGTTATGTGCAATTAAAATGTCCTTTAATAGAGTTTATGTGTAGTTGTAAGCTAGTGAGGTGATATAGTGAATTGAGTGATGTAAATTTGATGTGTATGCTATATGTGAGCAGGAGAAATTTGTTTCCTTGATATTTTGATGTTATGGTAGTAATATTGTTGGTTTTGTTTTGCTCCTAGCTCTTACGGTGTCTTCACTGAATGTTTCAATGAAAACTTTTCCAATAAAACCTCTGTGAAGCATCAGTATAAGAGACCATCATTCAGCCAGGGATGCTACACTGGGGGCTACCACACCAGGGAACACCCCAAGTACAGACTGTGTAAATATGCCCCTGAGACAATCCAGCACATAACAGCAGGGTGTAATATACTAGCAGGCAGGGCATACATGGGACCCCAGAACCCAGTGGCTGGAATAATATGCAGGACGATGCATACTACACCAAGCTACATGTACACATAACATAGCTATACCAAGTGATAGCAAGATCAGTAAGAAAGAACATGAGAAGCTTGAGAAAAAGCAAGGGCTCACAGAGGAGCTAGAGAAGGTATGGAGGGTGAAAACAACAGTTTCTGGCCCCCAAAGTGCACAGATGTATTTCACTACGGGTAACAGAGTAAAAGGATTTGCTTCTCGAAAGAGTTTGAATTTAATTTAAGGTTTTAAAATGCATCTGTAGTCAGAGACAGTGCAACTGAAATGACCTTTCCTATGATCATATCAGCAGGAAACTGACAGGAGAAAATAAGCAACACTAGTTTATCCAGAGATGTGTCACTGTCCACTGTGTAATCACTTTACATTCCTATTTATACCCACTCACAAATCTCCCTATGTGTCCAGTTAGAGAGCTGGGGACTGAAGATCTGATACACAAACCAAACCTGAGTTGCAAAAATTTAGACCACGACTTGTTGGATCAGAGTCAGCTCATTTCCTGTTTGACTACTTAAAAATATGATTTGTCAACTGAAACGAAAATGTAATTAATCTAACTAATTGATCAGATTTCACAATTTTCGACCATGGCAAACAGCAGCTTTGGTTTGAAATATGATTGCTTTTTCATACTGCTTAAAGTTGGCACATAGCACTGTCTTCCGTTAATGTTTATTAAAAGTATTGACAACCAGCATTGCCAGTTTGGCTCACAAAGTGCTTCATGTTTATGTCTGATTATGAGCCAAGGCAAAACTGGTGGTTGCTAAATGTGGAAGAAAGAAAAATATGAATCCTGGTGGTGGCTGCCACCAGCAGGAAACAGTGATCAAGTGTAAATTTAAATCTGAAATTAGGAGAGGTTTACAGGCATTGCTAAAGGGTGTGGCTGAGATCAGACAATACAATGAATAAAGAAGATTAGGGCTTTAATGCTAGTGGTTTACACATTCACCTAACAAGCAAAAGATCCCACCTTGATATCAGGAGGAGACACAAATCCCTTTGGGGGTTGTGTCAGGAAGGGCATCTGGTGTAAAAATCTGCCAAATCAAACATGTGGAGGTACCTGCTGTGGTGACCCCTTGTGAATAAGGAAGCAGCAGGTGAGTAACATGAATCCATTTTGCCCATACAGACAGTATAATGACTGGATACAGACTGGATAGAGTTTTATAAAAGTCTTCTATGGTGTAGGTCACTTCCTGATTATGAAATACTGAACAAAATAGGGACATTTTAATTTAATGCAGTTAATTAAATAGAAATGATCCAAGAAGAATTGACACAAAGCACAAATGTAGCTTGACGGTAGTAACACTGAAAAAGAGAGCGTGGTTTAAATGGGAAAAGTAGAAAAGCTAACAGGTATAATGAAAGAATGAGAAAAAAATGTGTCAATGATCTTCTATGTGTGCTGCATATTCCAGGATACTTTGTTTACTAATAAAAACAATCTATATAGGTTCTTCTGACCCAGCTTTTGTCCAAACTGCTCAACATCCCTGGAGAAGCCTTTCTGAGCTGGGCCATCATGTTCCGATGAGCCTTCTTGCATACACAAACACCAGACTG
Source organism: Neolamprologus brichardi (assembly GCF_056152115.1). Lineage (NCBI taxonomy): Eukaryota > Metazoa > Chordata > Actinopteri > Cichliformes > Cichlidae > Neolamprologus > Neolamprologus brichardi. Next base: position 25,117,432 of record NC_142123.1, read on the forward strand.
TGCTCGTCAAACAGATGCTTAACCTCCCCGGCGCAGTGAAATTCTGTCCCAATGCCCACAGAACAAAGAGATCAAACAAGGAAAATCAATAGCTCCTCCTGGGTAATCATTCTTTCCTGTGAGACGGGGAAATCTACTCCTAGTGAGATAATAAAAATAAAATCTGAGATAATCTCTTCTAAGAAAAGAACACGAGAATATGTTGAGTCAAAACATTAATGCTACCATAGAGAGTACAAGTCAGTCAGTTTGATTGTTGGAGTAGCTAGGAAACGGAAATCCAACCCTTTAATTGCATTGTAATCCTACATCTAATCATGCAGTACACGACACGAAGTGCACCACTTAAGGAATAATACAATTTAAAAGTCTCCAATAAGCAACAAAGATGACCTGACCTTCAGTTTGCCCATAAAAAGGCTGCGACAGTCTCATCAAATATTAACACCAGTGTCAAAGAGCTATTAATTAACTCAAGTGGTGCATTTAGCATTATACATTAAAAAAACTGTTCAAATCTGTGGGTCTGTGCTTGGCATCATCCCTTTGACATCCATCCGCATCTTCAGATTAAACTTAGCTTCCAGCACACAGGACAACTGGCACAAACACGAACAACTCACCTTCCCCACCAATGGGAGGTCAGATTTCCATAAACGGTCCCCTGCAGGAAAAAAAAAGCACTAGTAGCTCAGATCTTTTTCTTTTTTGAAGAAGGTTAAAGTGCTGCTACTTCACCTAATTGGAATATAAATGAAAATCAACCCAGGGTGTGTCAAAACAGAAGTCACCTTTATGGCAGAAGGTTATTAAGAAATTATCTGGGTTTCAGTTTAAACTATCACAGTTATGGAGAGATTATAAAACTCTGCATAGAGCAATGGGGTATATTTAATAATACCAGTTTCTTTTGTAGACTCTATCCACTAATGCACCACCTGCTGAATATAATTAATGCTGGGATGATTAGAATCTAGTCAAATATAGTAAACTGTGGTGAAAATGGTGTGGGGAAAAATGACTAATTTTGGTGTGAAATCTGCAATATGGTTTGGATCGGTTGATGCAAATGATAATTTATATGTTCAGCATTTGTTTTGTTTTTTTACAGATTGAAGTCTTTCTGCTGTCACTGACACGTGTGACTGCCTCAGGCCCACACAGAACACAAAATTCACAAATTATTCCTTTGGCATTTGCCGGTATTTTTATTTCCAGGTATAAATATATAAAAAAAGCAAATTACTACCCATTGTGAAACTCTATAATTAAAAACAGAAGTGAAGCTTCAGCTAATGCAGGCACAGTCAATATTTCCACAAAGAGGAAATTAATTGACAACATTTGACCATTTATCAATCAAAATATTGAAAGTCCACCGGTTCTAACTAGAAATGTGATAATTTGGTGCTTTGATTGGTGTATTAATCATTTAATAAATTCTGGTGTAAGGAAATATCACAGAGTTTGAGGATGTGACTTTAGCCTTTAGAAATGTCAGAACACCATAGCTGACAGATCTAATTATTTAGTAATTAAAATAACAGTAAGCTTGGCTCCAGCATCATGCTATCGTGCTTATATCATACAGCCACCTTGTCTTTAATACCAAAATATTCAATGCTCAATTTCAATGACGCTATAAGTAGTTCAATTCAGCTTTACTTTTCTTCAAAAATGTGATTGCTTTTGGAAATCATCTGTACTTCACAGTGTGCTTGAATCTTTCTCTGTGTGTAACCCTCACTGTGTGTGCTCATCCTATGACCATGATAAGCAGTTTAGGTAATGGACGGGTCGACTGAATTCAGGCAGAGAAGTGATGAAGCAACCCACACATCAAATGAAACAGCCTGAGAAATGCCAGCTCTATTCGATGCCTAACAGCAAGCAGTATGCTTGTTATGCTTCAAATTCTTATGAAAATGCTGATTCATGGTCACTTCACTGTGACCACTGGTGCTTTTCAACTGAGTATTTATATTTCTCAAGTTCCAAAGTCTTCTAATTGAAAAATTCCAACAAGCTTTGTTGATCACTTAACAGCCTGTAGCAGTTATTAAAATGGCAACAACAATAAATAATCATTGAAACAATTTTTAAGCTAAGTTGTCAGATACTCTCTTCTTGCAGTGTTGTTCTTTTTCTGAGCCATGTAAGACAGTTAATTAATAGGGGTGCAACGATACTCGTATCGATATTGAACCGTTCGATACAGTGCTTTCGGTTCGGTACGCATATGTATCGAACAATACAAAATTTTTAATTTATTTGATCAACTTTTCTTCTGACGATGCTGTCTGTGTTGAGCGCTCAGTGGATCTACGTTCGACTACTCCGCCTAGGCTGCACTGTCGAGCGCGGATCCACTGAGCGCTGCGCAAGCTATCAAGACAGAAGCTAAGCTCGTTGCAACATGGCAAATTGAACCTCCCCCACCCTCATTCAGATCTGGCCTTTGGAACTATTTTGGTCTTCATGTGAAGTATGACCCTGATGGTAAGCGCGTCATGGACAAAAGTAAAACAGTATGTCGGATGTGCCACGCAATGCTCAATTACATGGGTGGGAACTACTGTATTAGCGCAGTTTGCTCATTAACGTGTTGACGCCGTCCAGCCCCACGCACGGGGCAATCCGCGGTAGCTCGTTAATGGAGATTTGCCATGTTGTGGCGTTAACGTCATTTCAGATTAACGCTGACAGCAATAGTGGGAACAAAATGAATATGACTGCACATTTACACCGACATCATCCTAGTGCAAAGACAAGTGGAAGCAGCCAAAACCAACAAGCACGCATGCTACAAACTTTACCCAAGTCATTTAGACAGCCGTTAGCACATGATTCTCCTTATGGGGACCTGATATGTTTAATATGCTGCTGAGAATATAGCCCAGAAGAAGCGTATAGTATAGCTTTTATTTTGGAAAGAGCCATTTCTCTGTAATAAACTCTCTTTTCCAAAGATGAGTGATTTCTCGATCAGATAGATTTATTATTTTATCCCTTTGTTGTTTCAGCAACATTCAATTTAAAAACTGTACGTTTGAGTTAAAATATATATTTATAATTTTAATAAATGACAAATTAAAAAAGCATGAACATTTTTTTGTATCGAAAAAATATCGAACCGTGACACCAAAGTATCGAACTGAACCGAACCGTGAATTTTGTGTATCGTTGCACCCCTATTAATAAAATATGCTGGAGTCGTAGACTGTTGGAAAGGCAAAACATATTCAAAGATGTTGAAATTGTGATTTTTCACTATTTTTGGATCGAGAATAATCAGTTTTTGATCCAAGATTGAAGCCGATGGGCTACAGCAGCAGAGGACACCACTGGGTGCCACTCCTGTCAGCTCAGAAGATGAAACTGTGTCTACACTTTGCAAAGAATCGCCCAAATTGGACAACGGAAGATTGGGAAAATGCTGCTTGGCCTAACGGGCCTTGATTTCTGCATTGATATTGAGGTAGTAAGGTCAGAATTTGGCAGAAACAACATGAATGCATGGATCAATCCTACCTTGCATCATCTGTTCAGGTTACTGGTGGTGGTGTGATGGTGTAGGTTTTATTGGCACACTTTATGCCCTATTGGGAATGTTCCTCCCTTTATGACCACAGTGTACCTGTCTTCAGATGGCAGCTTCCAGCAGGACAACACACCATGCTACAAAACTCAGACTATCTCAAACTAGTTTCTTGAACATGTTAACAGTGAGTTAACTCTACACAATTGGTCTCCACAGTCACCAGATCTCAATGGGATGTGGTGGACGCTCATCATGGATTTGCAGCTGACAAATCTACAGCAACCGTGTGATGCTATCATGTCAACATGGACCAAAGTCTCTGAGGAATCTTTCCAGCACTTTGTTGAATATTTGCCTTAAAGAGTTAGAGAAGTTCTCAAGGCCACAGGAGGCCCAAGCCAGTACAAGAAAGGTGTACCTAACCAAGTGGCTAGTGAGTGCAAAACAGGCAACTGCTCTCGGAAAACATAGTATCAAGTTAAGATGACCAACAGAAAAACATGTGGCTCTCCTATTCTCTCTCTCTCTGTGATTATGTTTATGAGGAAGACACCCACTAGTGTTCAGCCCTCTCACCCGACCTTCTGCATCCATGTACTTATTAATCAAAACAACAACAGACCCACTGATCTAGAAACCATTCATACCAGAACTGACAAAACTCCAGGGATTCGTGCGCTGGAGGTGCACACCAAGACTCCATTTTGAAATGCCCAAAAGATCACGACACAAACTGGGGCTTCTGCTCTGCCTCAGGGTGAGCCACGGCTTCAAGATGATGACTCAGAGGAGGCAAACGCCGACATGTTGTGATGACCCTGCATGAACGACTCCGGGTAACATCGATGTAATTCATTAGGGTCCACCACAGGATAAAGACGAATATTGTTACCTAGTGATATGAGCGTAGTGTTTCTCATCCTGTTCACATGTACACGTGTGATAAAATTGTTTCCTCCTAATTTTTCTTTAAATAAAATCAACTCCACTATGATGGCATCTCGCTTTTCTTAATATCTCTGGATTTGAGCAAAAATCATAGCCATGGAAAGAGCTTCAGAAAAACAAAATGAGAATCCTTGTGTGGTGTGAAAAGCACCGCAGATGTTTTTGATAATCTCTAATGTCATAAATCTTGTGCCAAGGACAGGAGTCTTCCCGGTGTGTGTCCTCCCCTGCACGGAGAGAAATGAGACACTCCGGCTGCCCTTCAGACTCTCTGTTCTTACATTGGCTCTTTTTTCACACCTTGTCAGACAGCACTATCTCTTCTTTTCACAGAGGAACAACAGCCCTTAACCCTTTCATCAGCAAACACATTAGAGAAGGCCCCACTATTTCACACGTTGTCCTGTTTCCCACACCTACGTTGTTCCAGAAACACCGGAGACTAACAACAACAAAAAGGTCACCAACAACACCTCTTTGTGAGACATTTAAACAGACAGAAACAGATCCGACAGAACGGCGTTTCAGACTATTTGAATGCATCAGTGTTCGGCACCCATTCCTGCATTAGCCTACAAATTGTCATGATTTTGTAATAAAAGATCAAAAACAAACTGACTGAAATAAAAGCTCATCTGAAAACAAATTGTTGTGTTCTAAGTAAAACGAATTCCCTTTAATTGGCATGGAATGCATTCAGCAGTACTCTGTATTGATCCTCCCCTTCCATTTAGCAAAGCAAACCTCCATTGGGAGCGGTAGAGCCCATATGTCAGATATTTCACATTAAACAGAGGAACAAACAATCAAATGACAATAGCTTTAACTGCAATGCAACTCATAAATCCCATGCTCGTGTTAATCCTTTCCCAGTCATTGCAGACAAGGCCAAAAGTTGGATTAAAAACAATCTAAAAAAAAACTTCCTAAAACTGTTAGTTAAGCTTGCATGGGCGTTCCTGATAAAATGTTCACATAACAACTATTCTATTAATGGTTAAAGAAAACCACAGCTCAAGCCACTGATTACATGATTGCAAATCATAGTTAAACTCAAACACATAGCTCCTGAGCAGGAGGATGTTTGCCACAATCAAAAACAAAACAAGCCAAACATGAAAACAGAAGGTGGACAGTAATGCAGACACACTGTAAACACTATGGGAAGTGAGCGCGGGCAAACATTTCTAGAAATTCAACATGCAGCTCAATGACACGGAATAATCTCTGAATTAACAGCTCACATATATAGAAATAAAGCAGCTTGATTTAAAGAGTGGAACTACTCTGCTTGCAAGCTTGTCTATTTATTTATTTTTATCATAGCTCGCAATGTGTCATCATATTTTCATCATCATATCATTTTGTCAATGTTTAACTCTCAGAACTAAAATGTACAGTGTTGAATATACACAGCAAACAACAACAGAATGAGCCTGTTCAAACAAGATTGTCTGCCACACATAAATATGAGTATTTCAAAAATTCCTATTGGAGAGAACATCATCACACACATCACAAATTGTGGATATCATTCTAACGCAGACTTTTCCTTCTAATTAAGTTGATTTGCATTTCGCTAAAAGTTGAATGAAAATGTTTTTTCTCCTCTCATATTCAAGCCTTAATATGTGTGAAACCATTCAAATGATTTGGACTGTTTTAAGATAATATGTTGTGCCTGACATGCTATAGATAAACTATAAGTTTCTTACCTGCAAACATATGGATTTCACAGACCCTTAAATGGATTTAAAGCATCCATCATTCTTTGTTAACTGAGTTTTATAGATAGATAGACAGATAGATAGATAGATAGATAGATAGATAGATAGATAGATAGATAGATAGATAGATAGATAGATAGATAGATAGATACTTTGCTGAAGTACACAAGAGTTCCAAGCAATACACTTTCAACTTGTCTTGACAGTGAAAGCTTAAGAGTCTGCTAATAAATAGCAGGTACTCTTTAACTCTCCTTTCTGCAGTGCAATTGGATTAACCCCCCTGAGAGTATCATCATCTCGTCTCTGCAGCCTAGTGTCGAGCTCTCTTGGGGGCACCTTGGATGCTGACAGAAATGCACTCCAGCAAACAATAAATTCAGCACCAGGGACAGCTCCAAAACAGGCGAGGGGACACAAGTGACCTGTCTGTCATCTGCTACTCCACCGTAAGAATTTAACTCTAGAGGATTTCATTTAAATGAACACCCTCACCACCACCACAAACAACAACAACAAAACACAAGTTAGCCTTTTAATCAATCGTGCAGTCTCACAGAAAAGCTAGCTGTATGGTTTTAGGCAGGAATGGATGTTTTGGTTGAAGAGAGGGGGGAACAGGAGCTACACGATTTGGGAATGTGATGCCCCAGCTTCCATTAACCAGTCCCTGCAACATATCATCCTCCTCCTCCTCATCATCATCATCAGCACATCTCAGCACAAGATAACATGCCTTTTGCTAAACGCATAACCATGAGACGCTTTAGTCAGCTGTAAGCCTGGATGCATTTCAGCGGGAGCAGATTTGATGAATGATTAAAAGACCACATGCACCTAATCCCATGTAGAAAACAGGATGCTCCTCCTCTGTGGTGCTGTTGGTTTGTGAGAGAAAAACAATGACGCTAGAGATGGCTCCTCGCTTTGCTGTGACAACCAATTACATAACGCCAGAGCGGAGTGTTCTCATGAGCATTTGCGTCCATTTCGCCAAGAAACCATAAAATACAGAACGAGGCGATTTTTGATTACTATGCAACTTATAAGCACACATCAAACCCCCCTTCATATAGATAGAACACTTAATTATACGACTTCTTTGATCGACGCAGTTTAGATTCCTGGTCTTGTTTACCAATTTGGCGCACGGAAAATAAACATAAAATGGCAATCCTGTCTTAGTCTTGGCTACTGTCTTCATCCGCAATAGTGTACTTAGCACGGAAACCGTATTAATGTCTTGTAGAATATTTAAGCAAACCGTATTGCATTGCTGATACAATTGGCACGCTGGGGTCAATTTTGCTCAGCCCGCCAGTGGGGCAATAGAAAGAGCTGCAGAGTGGAAAAAAACAGCCTGCACCATCCTCTAATTTGAAGGGAATGGTGCACATTAGCTTGACGGTGCAAAACCATAATATACGACTCTATGATACAGTTTCGCTTGTGGGTAACGCGTGCAATAGTAATTCTAGGTGATGCAAGATGGTCATCTTCACCCTTGGTGTTCCCAAACAACGGCGCATCGTGTAACGTGACGCATGCATAACTAAAAAATTGTTACTGAATCTGTAATACTTGGCAAGTGTCGCAGCAGAAGGGGGATCAGAGTTAATCCAGATGACAGGAGAGGATGCGAGACTCCTTTATCTCTGCGTCGCCCTTCGCGAAAAGGATGCTCAGCTTCTCTTTCGAGTGCAGCAATGTGGCATCAACAGAGAGCAAAACACACCAACTGACTTACCAGAGATGCTGCTCCTGCTGCTGCCGCTGAGGTGCACTACTGCCCGATAGCCTCTACTGCAAGTTATTCAGTATTTCCCCTTGCAGTGACAGAAGGTGACCCTGCGTTCTCTGCAAGACGCTGCATCCACGAGATCACGATGCACGCAGCAAGGGGGAGCTCCACAGCACAGGCATGCGTCGAGGGGGATGGCCCAGCTTTTCCTTTCAATGGAGGACAGGAATAGACAGAAGGGAAACGAATGAGAAAATGTAAGATGGAAAAGACGGCTTTTAAATTCCATCTCCCAACACTGGCCACGTGGGCTTAGCAGAATTTACACCAGATATACACCCTCGAATCATTTTTATTGATATATTTTTATTATTTCATTTTTTAAAATCAAAATTAAACCATTACCTATGTAATTATTAGCCAGTAGTAAGTTATTCTAATACGCATAATATCACATTTATAAATTACAAGCTTTTAAGAAATGAGGAGACCCCCCCAAATGTAACTTCCATTTTCCAACCAATAGGGAAAGCACGTGGTATGACATGGCGTCACCGCCTTCCATTTAAACCACGCCCACGTTGCACTACGCTGCAAGGGAGGGGGATGGAGTGTTTTTGTGCTTTGGCTTCCTGACAAGCCCACTGACTCATCCACTGTTTCAAGTACACAAGAAAAATCTATTCACCTGCTGATTTATATGAGTGCACACACACACACAAAAATTCCCAAAACAAAACACTGTTTTCTTAATGACGTCATATGATAACAAAATGACCAAAGTCATAGTAAATATAGTAATGAAAACCAGTGACTGATCCACAGACAGGTAATATTGGACACCTTTTTTAGAGAATGTGGTGAAGTCTACTAGGAAAATACTTAAGCTGGTCCAGCATTAGTGACAATCACAAATAAAAATTACAAACAAAAAGTTTCAATCAGTCATTACCTGAAGAACTTCCTTGTTTTTGTTTTGTTAATTATTTGAGTTCCTGTATATATAACCATTACTCTCTCACAATCCATTACATCCTCACAGTGCAGACTCTTTCCATAACAACTGCACTCTGAGTTAATGGATTCCATGAGACACAGCACCAGCTGCCTTCAGCCTCGGACAAGAGTGTAACAGATGAAACTGTAACTGACCAGTTTCTTACAGAAACAAATGGAAACACAACAATTAGATATCAGCAAAAATCTCTGTTGAATCAAGGATCTATTTGTTAACTTTTCTTTCTTTGCTTGTTTGTCGTAGGGGAGACCGGGGATAGTTGTAACGTGGGTCAGTTGTAACACTTCCAATTTCTCCAATCAGGGCTAAGTTTCAAATGATGTGACTCATCCTGTGCATGCCCAATTCAGAACTGCTATCACATGTGAAAAATCAGCACATTTTGTCAAACACAGACAATTTAACATGAAAAAAAAGTCATTTGTATGCCAAAAAGTAAGTTTTTCTACTTTATTTCAATTTCTAATAACATTATCTGCTTTGCAGTTAAACTCATCCAACTTAAATGATGTTATTTGTATGTCTATGGGGATATATTCTGTGTAGGTCTTTAGTGCTAATGTTTTAGCCGTTGGCTGTAATGTTAGCTAGTTCATGGCTATAGGAGTCTGGGTCAGTTGTAACAGCAACAGTCTGGGTTAGTTGTAACAATAATGCAGATGTTACAACTTACCACACTATTACTTTAACTTATATTAAACAAGTTGGGGCAAAGACATCAGCAGAGAGAGGTTCACTGGTCGCTTTTGTATATGCGGTTAATGCCATTGGCAACACAATTCCTCCACTGTTTGTGTTCCCACACATACATTATGCAGACCACTCTTTCACAGAGATGGACCAGTAGGAAGTATTGGTAGTGGAAATAAATCAGGATGGGTGCAAGAAACAGATTTCCTCATCTTTCTGAAGCACTTTGCAAACCACACCAAGGTAAGCCATGATAAAAAGTAATGGAACTGCGATGCTGGTGAACAACTACATTTTTCAGCTTCATTGTTATGTTCAAAATTGGTGCAAGAGTTGTAGGTTATAATGCCCACTGAGCCAATGAGGCCAAACTCAAGGAAGACCAACAAAAATGAATGAAATATTCAGTTGCAGAAAATTCCATAATTTGTCTTTTTTGGGGGGTTGGAATATGTTCAAAATCTAGATTTCTGCATTCTGTCACACACACACACAGCTACATAAATGGCTCTAAGTGCATTCATGTGTTGAATAAACAAAGATTACATGTTAATGTTTTGTCAGTACCCTTATTTCATTGTGTTACATTTCACCCCAGGATATGTTACAACTAACCCAGACTATGGGGTTAATTGTAACATTTCACTCTTTGTGTTTGAGACCATACCATGCAATGGGTAATTGTGCTGCAGAGAAAATAGCTGCACTATTTAATAGCCGAGACATGTAAATACTTTGCATTACATTTTGAATCCACTACCTTAAAAGAGCTCCAAGCTACAGACAGAAATGTCAAAAATGTTACAACTATCCCCAGTCTCCCCTACTATTCTTTTCAAGGCTGGGTGTAACAAAATGCCCTCAAGATACCCAAAACCAAACAGGGTGAAGAGACAATCCCTTTGCTTCATGGGGACGATGTGGCCGGAGAAGCAAACACCTTCATGCAGATTAATCGGATGCTGTTTTTTCTGACTCTAATGAGCAATGATTTCATACTGAGGATGTAATTAAATTGCAGTTAGTACAGACTGTCTATTTCATCACTCCACTCGCATGCTGCTGCCCTAGTTTTAATGATCAGAGTCTGAACAGTGAAATAAAAAGGCTCAAAAGCTGCAATGTTTGATGCCAAACCTTAAATTGTAGCCTACACAACACATTAACAGTGCACCCTCCAGTTGCCATTTTCTTAAATCATATTTACTTACTGACATCTAGTGGCAATTTTCTGACAGTGCAAAATTTGTAACTGAACATGATATACATGCTTGACGTACAGCGCGAGAGGCTGCTTCTGTCCTGTGTCACATCATCAATAAACACCAGTGTCCCAGTGCCAGTGGAAGCCATGCACACAAGCCATCACACTGCCTCCACCGTGTTTTACAGATGATGTGGTGTGCTTTGGATCATGAGCTGTTCCACTGTGCTGGCTTTTTATTTAGATGTTTGTTGTTGTTGTTTTGCTTTTTTTTTTTTTTTAGCAGCTTTTTTATTCTTGAGGCCCATGAGTGGCTTGGATCTTGCAATGAACCCTCTGTATTTACTTTCATGCAGTTGTCTTTTTATGGTAGACAATCCGCGTACCTCCTGGAGAGTGTTGTTTGCTTGGCTGGCTTTCGTGAAGGGTTTCTCTTCACCACGGAAATGATCCTGTGATCATCCACCACTGTTGTCTTCCATGGATGTCCAGGGTTTTTTTTGTGTTGCTGATTTCACCAGTACTATCTTTCTTTCTCAGGATGTACCAAACTGTAGATTTTGCCACTCCAAATATTGTAGCAAGTTCTTGGTTGACTTTATTTCTGTTTACGGAGCTTAAAGATGGTTTGTTTCACTTGCACGGAGAGCTCCTTTGACCACATGTTGTCTATCCACAGCAAAATTTTCCAAATGACAGCACCACACCTCAAATCAACTCCAGGGCTTTTATCTACTTAAATGATAATGACATAATGAAGGAATTGCCCAACCTGACCATGAAATACCCTTTGAATCTATCTATCTATCTATCTATCTATCTATCTATCTATCTATCTATCTATCTATCTATCTATCTATCTATCTATCTATCTATCTATCTATCTATCTATCTATCTATCTATCATCCATCCATCCATCCATCCATCCATCCATCCATCCATCCATCCATCCAGAGGAAATCTGTTTGTTAAGCCACTTAACGCTCACCTATAAATCATTCATATCTATCCATCCTATGTTTACCAAAGTATTCTAGAGTTAAATGTGAAGCTAACTGTCTGATAGCTAAAGTTTGGTCTCAAATGGGCCCAAGCACAAAAGGAAATCTATAACAGAATGTCTGAAAAAGAAAAAAAGAGTCTAGGTGCAATGGTCCAGTCAAAATCCAGATCTCAACCCGACTGAAATGCTGTGGCAGAATCTCAAGAGAGCTGTGCATAAACAAATGCCTGAAAACATCAATGAAATGAAGCAATGTTTCAAAGAAGAATGGGCCAAAATTCTTCCCCACACAGCTTCTGCATTTTGGCTTAAAGAATGACATGATGTAATATGTTAAATTTATTTGTTGTTTTTCATAGTGAGGTTCTATTTAATTGTAATAATAATTGTAGAAACTGTTACATGATAAATAATAGTTAATCTATATGATGCACATTATCTTTAAAAACACTGATACGTTTGTGGATTTTGATTTAGACCAGTCCAAAGTTTCTCCAGGTAATAAAGCAGCAAACATGGCCATGTTAAATAGAGGTACAGATGAAATTCCCAATTTAGAATTGTTGTGCTTTTGAAATCAAATGCGTAATTTATTTAGAAAGTGCTCAGTGTTTACCCTTGACTGAATGGGGATACATTTAAAGCTTTTAAGGACATTCAGAGATTCACCATATTACCGCAAAAGTACCTCCTTATTACACAGGATATATTCATCATATCACATCATAGCACAATCTCTTTTACTTTACTGCTTTAACACAAATCAAACATTTATCCAAAGTTATTCGAAATATTCCAAAATTAAATCTGATAAACAGATGCCTCCGTAGATTCTGTTCTCTTTTAGAAACCAATGGAGTTCTAGTGTGAAAAAGGTATTGAGCCATAGATGAGGTACTGTCATTTTTCCCTATTAGGGAGAGAAAACAAGAGGCTGTCAAATATGTTAGCTTGCCAGAAAGCTACTTACTTACTTAGTGCTTGTTATTTTAAATGATGTCACTTGAATCCTTGTTTTTTCCTTAAAATGTAGCTGATCAAGAAAGCTGCACAGAAGCTGCTGATTGGAAATGCCTGTGAAAAGCTAACGAAGGAAATGCTTTAAGAAGAGGATTATCCCAAATGAAATCCTACCCTGTTCATTCATTACAGGGTGCCATATAAAGCCCATCAACAATTCTACAATCAAACTTTCCTGTATGAGTAACGTGTTTAAGACTGCATATCAGACCTTCGTGGAATATAGGCAGACAGCAGTCAGTATTGCACTGGCTTGTGTCATGTGTCATGGTTGTCTAAATGTAAAAAGGAAATTGTATATTTATCCTCTGTAAACAATGAAACTGCAGCCTCAGAGCACAGGAGGAATCACAGTGCAGACACCAAGGCTTACAGCTGCTAGTGTAGGTGATGATTTATGGGCTTCCTTCCTTCTTGTTTGTGCATCATTATGACTCTGAAGGGAAACACTGAGTATATTTGCACAACATTATTTATAGGGCACTGCTTAATCGTATGCATCTTTAAATGCACCAAGGCTTCACAATGTGTCAGCCTGCTGAGAAGTGCACGTAAAGAGGAGAAGCCACCAAACAGAGCAGTATCATTGCATTAGATAATTTACTGCGGTACTGCCACTAATCCCACAGGCGAGGGTCAAAGAAAAGGCACTTCCAGTTATGCAATATGAAATGTTACACAAAAGTACACAAAGCTAATATATAATATCCCTGCACACTAAATGTATCATTTCACTCATTATTAATCAGTGTAAGGTAACACTGATGTAGATAAATCCATTTCTTAAACCAGCTTTAGTTGTCTAGAATGAAGAATGATAAGACTTCATCTACTAAATTTGAAAGGTTTCACTCATTTTATGCAGCTATAATTTTGTAATTAGCTTACTGCCACACATGCATATTATGTGTGGAGCATAATGGCTCATTAAGTAATACAGTGCTAATACTAATACTGTGTTGCAACAGACTGGTGATCTGTCCAGGGTGCACCCTGACTCTTGTCCTGTGGTAGCTGGGATATGTTCCTGTCTCCTATGACCCTGATAAGGATAAGTGGAAGAGAATGGATGGATGAATAGAAGTAATACAGCCATCTTGCCTATCCTCTTGCTCATGAGGAGAGTCCATATGAGTGCACAGTTTTAAAATGGTTACAAGCTTTAAAGTAAAAAACAAAAACAAAAAAACAAAACAAAAATCACTTACATCCTGCAGTACTCACTGGCAAAACAATAGCAATCTTGCACAGGCGATAATTTCTTGTTGATGCCAGAGGTCAGAGGAGAGCCACTCAAATAACTGCATCACAAAAGAGCATCTCTGACTAACATACTGAACAGAAGACCACAGTAGGTGCCAGTTCTGTCAGCTAAGAAAAGGAAACCAAGGCTCACAAAATTGGAAGAATAAAAAAAAAATGTTGTTTGGTCCTGATGAGTCTCAGTTCCAGCTTTGACATTCAAGTGGTTGGATCTAAATTTGGTGTAAATGACTTAAAATAATTAAAGCAGTCTTGTGGGTGATATACTGCCTAAGTGACTACTGTTGCCTAACACGTCCATCCTTTTAAGTGGACAGCGTACCCAACTTCAGATGCCTAGTTCCAACAGGAAAACACATGATGGCACAAGGCTAATTTTATCTTAAACTGGTTTCTTGAACATGACAGTGAGTTCAGTGCACTCAAATGGCCTCCACAGTCATCAGATCTCAATCCAATAGAGCACCTTTGGGATGTGGTTGAACCAGAGATTCATATCATCCATGTGAACCAAACTCTATGAGGAATGTTTCCAGCAACTAGCTGACACTCTACCAAGAAGGAAAAAAAAAAACGAAATAAATTTTAAAAAACAAAAAACGGATTTTAAAAAAGCTGATAATGAGGAACATTTTTGAGACGTGATTTCTGACGTCATCAATACGCTTTTATTGTGAAGGATTCTGCCTGCCTGGATCTGCTGCTGCTAGCGGAAGTGAAGCTTCTGCGAAGCACAACACAGCATTAACTGAAAAGAGAGGCTATGCACAATACACAGTGAGTACGGTTTATTCGATTATGTCAGAATTTTAAAAAGATCGCTTTGGCGTGTAAGAAATCAGCCTAGTCTCGTTTGTATCGCTGTACAACCTATCGTGTAACGGTGCAGCTAACGGTAGGTACCTTCGGCTGGGTCTCTAACGGCTCCATAGAAGTGAGGAAGTTAATTAAACGAGTGTTAAATTATATTTTAGCCTGATTTACTAGAACAGGGAACACTGCCTGCCTTAGTTAATTGGCACTTTGGCAAACGCACAGAATACTGAGCAGGGGAATAGTGGCTTGCTAACAAGACATTCAGTGTTTATGTTGTGTGTAATTGTCCCACTGAGTGTTTGAAACGTCTATTTCATTTACCACAACGAGTTTACTGCATGTTTTTTTGTTTTTCCAACCAAGTAACTCATCTGCCATTGTATGAACTCACAGTTTCTTTGGCTAACCGTGCAAATTCTTTCCTTTCCCCGTGTCCTCAGATTTGTAGCTGATTAGGGAGGTCAGTGATACCATGTGGAAGTCACATGAGCGACGAGGATGAGGCAGAAACAACAAGGGGGCAGCTTGAGGAGTGATCCGCTGCACAGTGACTGCAACAGGGAGGGTGTCTGCTGCTCGTAAAGGCCTTGCACAAGCAGCCCCCTGTGTCCCCTTATCGCTTAACATTTACAATGAACAGTACTACTCAGTCCCCTGCCACCATAGATGGGAATGTGGCTGTCAGCTATGTGCTGGTGCCATTTTTCCTCATAACCTTTGCTGGGATAATTGCAGCTGTGGTAAGTGGTTTGAACACATGGCATAGGATGATCTATGTCAAGTTGAGCCATTGTGTTATGAAGCAGTCCTACATCTTATTAACTTAAAAGTCAAGTGTGAATTGAGATCCAAGCGTACACACAGCAGATGTAACATCTTTCATTTTGTCCATTTCAGATAATGTATATTCGTAGGAAAAGGAGGTAGGATTAAAATTTATCCATCAACATCATTGAACAGTTTTTTTTTTCTTGTTTTTGCTTTTTTTTTTTTTTTTTTTACCTTTATACCTTCACTGAATCAATAATGTGTTTATTTTCTTGGTCCCTCAGAGTTGACAGACTGCGTCATCAGCTATTACCAGTGTACACGTACGATCCTTCAGAGGAGATTAATGAAGCCGAACAAGAAATGTTGTGGAAAGAAGAGGACACAAGGGTAAGGCACATCAGTTTTTACAGTTTTGGATTCTTTACTTGGAAGTGCAAGTGGTAAAGCTTGCCGTTTTTATGCGACTCTTTCAGTATTGCTCCCATTGGAAGACATGGATTCTTGTGCCAAGCATGTTTAAAAGTTGCACAACCACGTTTTCTAAGAAAGGCAGAGTGAAAACATTCTCTTAATACTGTTTGGTATACTGTCTAATTATATTGGTTGCGAAATTTTCTTTAGCGTGCACCAGTTCCTCTACTGATTGGTCAGTTCCTCTATTGCATTCAGTTATAGATAGAAGTAGAGTAGAAAGGATGATAGTATTAGTAGTAGAACGAGTTTAGCCAGTTGTAATTTTATGGGAATATGGTCGTCAAATGACTCATAGTTATTAATATCTGACCTGAAATCTGCTCCATATAAATTAAACAATCTGGTTTAGTAATATCTGAAAAATCCTTAAATCCCTAGTCTTTTTTTCCCCTGACAAGTATGCATGTCTTTTCCCAACACAGAATTTTAACATCAGCTTATTTTTCAGAAAACAAAATGACAATCCTTCTCATTTTTCTCAGTCTGCCAGTAAAAAGCACTTTATTTTGAGCCGAGTCGTGCACTGAATCCTGAGGCTCACTAGATGGCGATGTTCACTTTGTCCAAAAAGTTTGTCAAAATGTTTTACTTCTTATTTGTCAAGTCAAGGTGGGGTTGTATAGATGGGAAAGGGACAAATGTGAGCAGTGCTTGAAAAAGCCCTTAATGGGTCAGTTTGCCCAAATTACAAAAAAAAAAAGCCATGGAAAAAGTTCAGGTTTTGTTTGCCTGCGTTTTAGTGATGAATGTGTCCTTGTTGTCTTTAATCCAATACAGGGAGAGCAAATTAAATTTCAGTTAACCCTGAAAGTCCTGTTATGGAAGATATTCCACGGTTGTGCGACAAGAAAAGACATCGGGCTTTTACTGCACGAATCGAGCTTGGTTTACCTCTGCTGTGGAAGTTTGACATACAGGAATTTTATAATCTCGTTATATGAAACTGAGACTACTGTCAAATCATCATAGCTTGGTATAATTTGGTTTGAGTGCGAAAGTTTTGTTTAATTCAAAGCAGGTTTTCAGGTCCTCTCATGAGAAGAGATTTCACACTTGAGTAAACGTTTTTGCTCTTTCAAATAACTTTATTAAGCTGTATGCTTTTTTTTTCTTTTTTTTTTTCCTTTAGATTGTACAAAGTTGGGCGTCAAGTTATCAACAGCAACACCCTCTTCTGACCAAAGACGTCAATGCATGATGTTGGTAAACCCTGACATTGAGCACTGCGGGGTGTGACGACAAACCTGCAACCACAGAGATCAGTAATTTTTATCGTGATGTACAAACAATCGTGTACAATACTTCTTGGCTTTTATTTGCTTCCTTTTACTGTCGTCTCTGAGCACATCGGTGACGATGAGCATTTTCCTGTGTTCTCTTTTATGTACACTTTGACGTTGAACTTCTGATGCCGATCCTGTGTGCCTAACAGTCTCAGTACCTTAAGATTATTTATTTGAAATTATTTATTTAAACCTGTTTTTATTGAAAAATTCAGTGACATGACTCAAAGTTTCAAAGGTACAGGTACCTGTAGATTTTTAATCTGTTGTTTACATTTGCTATGTTGTTGTGGGCGACGTGTGGCAAGCTGTTATGTTCCTGTGGGTTGCAGTGAGCATTCGTACTAGCTGTGCTCTTCGTGGCACGAATGTGCTGTACCCTTTAAAAATCAGCAGTTCTGCTGCGAGAGGAATTGTGATCATTGCCTGTGCTGGTGATTTTAAACGAGTTGTGTGCAGTGCATTAGAAAAACAAATCATCCTCTGATAAAATGACTAGTGTAGCGTTCAACAGTTACATTGTTGCAAAACTCTCAGAAAGACTTTTAAACATGAAAGCCTCATTGCTGAAAAATAAAATTAGCAGCTAAGATCAAGCTGCTAAATTTGATTTCAGTTTCATTTTCAGTGAAATGATTGAACAGCTCGCTTTAGTTTTACTTTGCTTAAAGAATCTAACTCATGCCTGGAGATTCATGTCTCTTTGTGGTTTAGCCAAATCCTGTGACTCTTATCAATGGCATGAAAAGCCAGATAGTGGAAGTAAATAACACCAAACTCTCATCCCTAAAATGAGCTCTGACTAGCTCTCAAAATATGTCCTGTCTACAAGGCATGGCACCAACAAATTTGCCTCCAGCTGAAGAATCTGTTCAGATGAATGCCATAAGTCTGACTGTTTTAAGCACTCAGGAAGTCTTGCTCTTTTTTTTCTTTACGAGTCATAACCTCCCCGGTTCCTTTTTTGCCTTGCATTTGTGAATGTAAACGAAGAACAATTGAACTGTTTAACTGCCCTCAGATGGGGGAAACATTACTCAGTCCAACAGCTAATGTATTGTACTGAGCATGTAATGCTCAAACATGTCATGTTATCAGTTATGACATCTAAAAGTGTGGGCGGCATGGTGGTGCATAACAAGCAAGAAAGTTCTGGGTTTAAACCTTTCTGTGTGGCATTTGTTTTCCCACTGTGCTTTATCCACAGTGTCAGAAGAAAATCCACACTCCAGGGCTGGCTCTGGGTGTGACTGTTGCTGGTTGTCTCAGCGCTAGTCCTTGCTTCCACCTGTCCGGGGAGTGCCCTACCTCTCCGTGGGTTGGGCTCCAGCCCCACCCTGACCCTCTACAGCTGTGGTTCTCAAAGTTTGGCTTACCATTTGGTGGTCTGTCATAGCGGTGCACAAAAAGATGTGGGAGCATTTCTATTAAATTGCAACACATTTAGCTGTAGTTATCATAGATGAATGAGTCTTATTAACACTGACAAATACAGATAGTGTAAGGAAATGTAACATCCACCTCAGTAATTGTTAAAGCCCAGCAAAGCACACACACAAAAAAGCAAATGCCAACATGAACCACTATTTGCTGAACAGGCACTTTAAAGTGTGGATTTTTCCTGGGTAGTCCACTTACACTGGCTCCCTAAACTTTGAGAACCCAGCTCTGCATTCTGGGATGGCCAACTAGTTATTATACCCAGAGGTGCTTACGTATCAGCCTAATTGTGTTTCTATTCTATGCATTGTCTAGAGTTTTTCAGCTTTTGTGAAGAATCTTATGAAATGAGCCATTCATCTTTAAAATTGTATCCACTGTTGACTTAGATTTGCACAGGTGACACACCAGAGGGGTTCAACTTTGAAGTTCAACATTGCAAGGCTTTCTTGACAAAACCTAAAACCCCTGTCAGATAAAATGGGTAATGGTGTTTTTCAACTGTTCAGGCAGGTTTTCTGCTTCAGCTTCTGCGAGCGCTCACATAAGAGTTTCATTATGTGATTGATCCCTATGAGCCCAGCAGCTCTAGACATTATCAAGCAGTGGTGCACTCTCAGTGTGACTGCTTATTTCTCACATGTAGTACACCCCTCTGGTAAACTTTGCATGAAAGGCTGTGCATTCAGGTGATGTTTGATGACATGGACTGATGCAAATGTAATTTTGGGAACATTGTAACAATCTTTCTCCTTTTAGAATGTACATCCATTGGTTCAAGAGACTTGGTAAGGTAGTTGAAACGCTGGAAATATAATTTACTTTTGTAGATAGTTGCAATGCATCATTGTAGCCTGCATGAGCTGCACAGCAGAGTGCAATAATATGAACAAGTGACAAAGAAAATTCTCTTTATTGACCATTTTCTGATACAAATTGTTGTAGGGCACCATAGAAATATAGACATTGTACATTTATATACGTGTACATTAAAAAGAATGATCCCATCCTATTGAGTTTACAGTATATAAATCAACGGATGACTGACGTTACTATGTAAAATGACATGATATCAAGACTAGGAAGTTGATAGAGGACATGAAATGACCGTTGTATGAGTATGGTGAGGATGGCTACGTGTGGCAGTGGTAGACACACGGTGGCCAACGGAACATGGAAAAAGCGCCCAGTCCATCACAAACATTTGTCCATGAAAATCTGAACTAACATTTCAGTGCACCAGAAGATTTTTTTCTTAAAAGGATAAAAACACACTTGCTAATCTACCACAGTCAGCGAACACAGTCGTCAAGCTGACAGGTCTCCCTGACTTGCTTCACACATTTACAAAAACAAAAACCTGTCTGCAAGCTCCGGTTATGAATGAGCCAAGAAGTGTTGGTGTCGTCACACAATCACATGCTCGACCTCTTGGATTTCTCATTACAGTCAGGAGAGGAAAAAAAAAAAAAATACAAACATTGTCAACTCATGCCAGAGGTTACATTAAAAAAAAAAAAAGGAAAAAAAAAGAAAACCAGTTGCAATAAATGGTAAAATAAGCCGTTTGAGTGAGGTATGAAATTCCAGGCATTGTCTTGCCTGTTTGCAGTTTTCCGGGTTTCGTAACTGAGGTTGTAGCAGCTTAGGTGTGTGGAAAAACCCAGTTAAGTGGACTGTGACTGTGGGTTCCCTGACACTTAGAAATACACAAAAGTTTTCTTTAACCATAGCAGACGGCATACAACACACATCTTCAAAAGACTAAGGAAAAAGTTTCTTTTTATTATTACCATACTAAGTGATGACAGGAGGACCAAGCTAGGCGAAGCAGTGAGATCTAGATGGAATGAGGGGAAAAAAAATAAAATAATACAGCCCTGTTGGATAGTAGTGCCACCAACTATCCTGTGTTACAATCAAACTCCTTGTCCGATCAATTGCAGTTTGCCTTATAAGTGATTGAGAGTGAGGGCTTGGAAAACTGAGGACCATGTGAGGACAAAGACGCCAAATGTAACAGCATTTGTAAAAGCTCCCTGAAGAAACGACACTGATGACTTTAAGCCTAGAACTCTGCCAACCTTAAAAAAACACACATACGAAAGAGTTTTATTATAACATGAGAAGCAGCACACGTGTTTTAAAATGTAACCCGAAGGAACAAAAACAAAACAAAACAGTAAGTCAGATCGAGTCTAATGATACACTTTTACATCTCTCCACTATACGCAGAGAACTGAGAAGAAAGTCTGAGAAGCATCACTAAAATCTAAACTGTCCTACAGGAAGAGGGCTAAAGATGGTTCTCCTCTAATCGGGTGGGTGAAGTCAGTTATGCAGATTAGGAAAAGATACTTCTACCATCAGTTACCTATTCTCATCCTAAATGCTGAAGCTCAACTCCATCTAGAATACAATGCAAAGGATAGGTTAACCACTTCACACAAACACTCAAAACCAAAAAAGAAAAACTTTGAAGAAAAAAAAAAAAAAAAAAAAAAAAGCAAGTATAGGTAAAATTCACCTTTGTCCAGTACAAAACACGGAGAAAAATCTATATGCCCTACCATCTCAGATGCGGGTACAACAAATAAGTAACATTAAGCAGAGAAAACATCCTACAAACCATCTTTAGGGGGGGGGGGGGGGGGGGGAGGAAAAAAAAAAAAAAAAAAAAAAAAAAAGAAAAAGGAGGAAATGTCCAGGCTCCTTGGAGAACACCTTTTTGTCCAGTATAAAAGACTTGTAATAACATGACATGTAGAGAAACGGGCTGTTACCTTTCATGTAATTCTTAGATCTATGCTTGAGCAAGTCCATCGTTCTATCCAGTGCTGTTGCATGATATATGTACTGTGTTAACCCTCCTTTGGCAAAAGGGGGCTTTGTCGTGAACAGTGGTCATGTGGTGGCACTGGCATTGGAGATACAGCCCAGTTCTGGTTAACAGTAAGTCAGTATGTTGAGTGAGGTAGCATGCGTTGTGAATTACTGGTCCTCTTCCTCTTCCTCCTCAGATGATTCCTGGGATGCTTTTTCTTCCTTTTCCTGCAGGGGAGAAAAAAAAAAAAAAGGAAGGGGGGCTGTTAAGTTATGCCTTGACCACACCCACAAGGAAAATGCCTAAAGCACCATCAGTGTTCAACGACAATAGCTGCCTGTGATTCATGCCTCAACGCGACTGTTTTTACTTTAATAACCCCCAAGTACCAACAAGAAAGAGACTAAATGTTATTATAAATCTCTGATAAACCACTGTGGCATGAAGAACACCCAAGGGAAGAGTGAGCCATCTGTAGTGAAAAATGATTCATACACACAGCGGTGAGTCACAATGAGGCATCCTGCTTTTTGCCCTCTTGCCTTTCCTGCTCACACTTACTGCTGCCCAAGATGTCCATTCATAAAAATGAGGAGCCTAGTTAGGAGGGTAACTGTGGGTCATTCCTTTCTGTGACTAATGCAATCCAGACGAGTACGCCCTAACCACTCATGCACATGACACAATGTTACTACAAGACCGCAGTTTCTTCTCGATTAAAACATGCTGCTTTGACCGGCTGTATGTAGTTGGGCGACTCATTTTGAAGCTCCTAAAAGTAAATATCCTGCGGTCAACATCTGGTTAAAAAAAAAAACAAAACAGAAAACCTTTAAAGACATTTGCCATTTTAAAACTACTCAATAAAGAGTGGCTGACCATGCAACTCTGAATGAACACAAGACCCCAAAATAGCCAATGAGTAAAAAAAAAAAAAAAAAGACCAAGGAACAAGGCAGGCAAGAGAATTAGGAAAATGCAATTTCACCCTGCAGGCAGTCATACCGAGCATAATTCAATTGGGAGAGGAACAGCTTAACTGATGTGAACACTTGTTTGTCCATGGGATCTTACCTCCTTCTTAGGTCTTCCCCTGCGTTTTCCCCCTGCAGATGGGGCTGCCGTTGCCTTCTGTGAGAGAAAACGGAACAAGGTCAAGAGAGCTCCAAGTGGGCTCTAACATTTTGTTGTGATCCTCAAGGTCACTGACCTGCTGATCTGCTAAAACTTCTGAGGTTGTTTTCTTTTTTTTTTTTTTTTGGGGGGGGGGGGGGGGGGGGGGGGGCTCAAAAAGCAATGGTGTAAACAATATTTCCTAGAGCTCTGCATCTAGCTGCCTGTAGATGGCGGTAAGGCCTCTAAAATGAGACAGATGGAAAGGGGGCATTGGGTTCATTGGCTATTATCTGGAAGGCCGACAGGAACTGCACACAGGGCACTCCAGTTCGCTGGCCACCTGGTCTGAGGCTCAGAGACAGCTGGTGAAACTGAGCGGAGACACAAACCCTCTGCAGCTCGGCCCTCGCTACTAAACCTATATCAAAACATGTATGCGCAACTTCCTCTCCCTCCGCCTTTCCCATACATAGCAGTGAAGACTGAGCGCAGGGAGAACCGGAGGGTTGGGGCGGGGGAGAAAAATCAGTTGTTGCTATGGTAACGACAGGCAGAGAAGAACTAGGGCTGTGTGTTGGGTGGGGGCGGAGGGGTGCTTAGTGTCAGCTTGGAAACAGTCTTGCGGCCTCTGCACCTGCACCACACTTTGCATGACAAGCTGCAGGAAGCTGGAGGACAGGAAGTAGAGGGTGAGCATCACCAACAAGAAAAAAAGAAAAAGAAAGTGTGAGGCAGTAAACCAAGGTCTTTACAATGGGGAAGCCTAGCCAAGCTATTTCTGACACCACGAGGGGGAAGCAGCCAGATTACAGCCAACAAATATATCTCAAGTAACAGCAGGACATCCTTTTACAAGGAGGAGGTTAGCTACCGTTAAAATGTTCATCAACCAAAAGGAATCTGGGGTTTGGAGAAAAAGACAAAGCACTTGCAAGAAACAAATTTACAACAAATGCCACGCTAATGCCGACTGCCCATCTTGGAATTGCACCTATTCCGGATCAGGATGTGCGCTCGTTGCTGCTGAACTCACTATCTGTCACTATGTGAAAACACGTCTGCAGACTGCATTGACTTACTTTGCCCTTGCCGGTTGTCTTGTTTTTGCTGCCCTTCGGCCGTCCTCTGGGCCTCTTTGGAGTAGGGGACCCACTTGGTTCCTGGCAATCACAATCAAGACAAAGTTAGGTTAGTATAAAACATCTGGACAATATTTTAGGAACATAAGCTCTTAAAAATCTGGCTTATATTACAAGATCGAGGTTTTCAAATCAAAATATAGACATACAAAAAAACAAAACAAAGCTCTCTGAGGTAAAGACAGTGCAACTTATGTGCATTAAATGCTAAAAAGGTTGCCATGGTCCAGCAGAAACAAGTTCACAAATAACAGATGTGTCATTAAGGGAAATATGCAACAGTAAGCACTTAGGGGATTACCGTCATAAGCAAAAAAGCAAGATACATTCAGGTTGAGGTGAGTTATCTTATTCATGTGTGGTTGTAAGCTTCGTCATGGCTGACGCGCCTCCTGTTGCATTTCTGCTGTGTTTACAACCGCAGCTCATAGCAACAGAGCAATTGAATAGTAAAAACACAGCAGGCTGAGTGACAGGTATATGAGCCACTGTGCGCTTTGACTCTGCCATGTCATCCATTACATGGGGAGCAGAGGTGGGTCGTAGGGGGTTAAATCTGGTTTAAAGGCTTTAGGTTACAGGTTGCTTACAAACCAGTGAGACATGTGGCAAGTTTGTTGTTCTTCCCTTACAGTGATAAGGAAGGGGCAAATGGTCACAAGGGCATGCTGCAGCCATTTCAGGAGTCTTAATTTCATTGAGGGATATGAATGAGAAGCTCAGTTGCAATAATATCTACCTGAGCATCAGCTGCAGCAGACCTGAGTTAAAGGGTTTAAAAAAAAATCTGCTCCCATCTTTTTAATAATATTAAATACATCCTTATTGTAATTTCTGGCATGCAATAATAATAACAACAACAATAATAAAAAATACAACAGCACACTTTTTCCAATAAATAGAAGAACAGAATGGGACTACTTACGTCAGAGGTTTTTACCTGCGGCTGCTTACGGGGTCTTCCACGCCCTCTCTTCTCTGTGGCTTCCTTCTCTTTCGGTGAGACTGTCCCCTTGTCGCTCATGTTTGCGTAGCTTTTCAGACCTAAAGACATAAATCACACCGGTCACTCTTGCAGCAAGGGGAGGCGTCGAGTTCACACACAGAAAAATACACGGGCTATTAAACTCAGTGACCGCAACAGCAAACAAAAAAGAAAAAAAAAAAGGGGGCGGCCTACCCACACACCGGTAACGCGTTTAACTCAATTAATCCGCGCTTATTTCCAGGTCTATTTCTGTCACAACCGTGCTCCATTACACAGCCGACGGTGCCACACAAACACTGGATTGGGATCAAACTGGCTTGCAGGGTACAGCCGGGACTCAGTAAGCGATCGGAGGCCGAGCAAACCTGCAAGATACTACTGAACCCGGCGCTCCCCTGCCTCCACGACCATGTTTAGAGGCCCGTTTGCTGTAGTTGTTGTAGCCAACAATCGGGCCTGCGCATGACACTCGCAGCATGTCTGCACGCCGGGGCTACGAAGAGATATCCCCCCTCCTCCTCCTCCTCCGCCGCCGACACACATGCACATACACACAATAGCTGGTGTGTGCTCGTCTGGATTTGCAGGGTAAAGCCCTAGCCTGCATGGCGGCACCCATTTTTCTGAGTGCTATAGAAAATGCAAGCAGAGCTCATTTGCGGGAACGAGAGCCCGGGCCGGAGCAACAAAAGACGGCTTCACATCTAAAGCATGCAGCGTCCTCTCGCCAGAGATCCCTCTCTGTAAAAATGCATTTAGGCGGTTGTAGCTTGCAAACTTTAGCTTGCCTTTCGACGTCCGTTTCTTGTGCACTCACCTTTATCGCTCGGTAGCAACCTCTGCTCTATATTTAAGACGAAATGTTTCCTTTAAGCCTAGCTGGTTGTACCCGGTTAAAAAGCCTCGCTCTGATCTATAGGCTACAGCTTTTATTCGTCAGACAACACACAGCCCGCCCCTTTAAAATCCCAGCTCATGCCGCTTTAAAAACAGTTATGAATTAAAATGAGAGCGGGTCAATATATATACTTTTTTAAAAATATATATATTTTTTTAAATAATAAAATAATAAAAATTACCAGCAGGATGAGAAGTTTACTCCAGCGACGTCCTATAAATAGCGCACGTGCTCGTCTTGTCTCCTACAGATAAAGGAAAAAGGCGCCAGCCAGGAGGAGTTTTGGGGCAATTTAAAGAGCCGCCCTCATGGGAGCTGGAACATTGGAGGGCGGAGATATAAGTGGGCCACCAACAGTACTACTAGCAGCCCAACCCCCCACCCACTTACGGATCCCTTTAATTCTCCAGGTTCAATCACAAAATATAAAAACATATTTTTAAGTGACGGGATATACTTTTAGGAACCAAGGAAAGAATGACTACTTACTGTATTTATATTGTCTCATACTACATTAACTTAACCAACACATACCACAGTCTCCACAATAAAATTGTGAATGAACTATGACCTTCTCCAATGTAAACACAAGCTGCCTTTGAGCTCGGGAATGATTTACATCCTTTACTCAGGTAAAACACGACTCCAGTAATGCATTAAAATGAAAAGTTAAATATTTACTAAATGAATAATAAATGAACAGTAATGCGTTTGTTTAACATCAAAATTAATATCATCATAATATAGTGGAAAAAAAATGTACAAAATTGTCTCTGTATTGCAGAATATAATATAAAATAATTCAGTTCTGGTTTTAGATCTTAGGTACAGTACTACGCTGATCTTCTATGTGTTTTAAAGTTTGTAATATCAATGTAATGCATGTAAATAGTTCACCTGCATAAACCTCTGTGCAAATAACAATGTAAAACATGGGTGTGATGCTGTGATCCTGGTACAGTTTCTTATGTTTCAGAAATGCCTCTATCTGTTGAGACAACATTTTATGTTAAAATAAAGAGATTAATAAATTAAAATTTAAATATGCTCTTTGATGTATCATATTTAAATTTAAATTTATTAATCTCTTTATCTTTTTATATTTTCTTTTTAACTGAGTCCATTCTTTAGTCTTTCCAAGCTATTTCACCTTGTTATCTGCTTTTACTTTGTTGAGCTGAGTTTTTTTATTAGCTAATTTCCATATTTTTAAATTTAAATAAAAGTATGTCTTTGTCTTAATTTTTCCTTCATCTTAAATGTTTAATGGTTAATAATATAGTATAGGGCTGTGTTTTGTGCCGTTTACCATGACAAAAAACACCCCACTAAAAACGACTTTTAATTTTATTAAGCATTTGGGGTTTATTTGTATTTTATTTTTTCAAAAGAAAATTCCAACATTTGGATATTATTTTTAATATTTTACTGATGGCTTTATCTTAATGATAAAAAATAATATTAGCCACATTAAAAAACCCCACAAAATATTGCTTTCATGTTATTCACTCATTTTCCCTATGATATCACTGTAGCGTTGCGTTGTACCTGTTGAGAACAGGCAGTAGCTGTCGCTGTATTTCAGCAAACGTTAATCTGAGTTCAAGGCCACTCCGTTATCCCATCCTGACAATATGCCACCATAGAGGAGTTCCATGAGTAAGCGCATGCAAGAACCATAAAACTCCCTTACTGCTACTGCTGGCTCTTTTATTCTTATAGTTAAATATGTCGACCTTTCATGTTGCTCCGGTGAAATGGACAAACATCTGATGTTGATTGCATGGGTGTGGAGAATGCGGATAAAACAACCTAGGCTTCCAGTAGGTAGTAGGCAACAGTAGCCCACTTTCGCACAGGGGGTTCTCCTGTAAATGAGCTACTCATGTGGAGTTGATGGGTCTGCTACTATCCAATTGAAAACAGATTTCTGAGAATGCAGTGGGACCTTAAAGTGCTTGTAAGGGGACCTTTCGCCGCCTTCTCTGTGTATTCCACCTCTCTGTTTGTTAGGTCATGGCAGATCTCAAATAACTTACAGCAAACGCACATATCAAATGACTCAGACTCCAAAGGCTTTGTTATCAGCGGAGAGCACATGCATGTCAATATACTGTACATATATGACGAGGAGAGTGGGAGTTTGGTGAATAGGGCACTGGATAGAGCATGAATGGAGAGCGCTTTTCTCAATGAGTCCAATGTTCTGCTCAGCATGTGCTTGCCTTGCATGCCACCCCCTTCCCTCTCAATTTCTCAGTCTATTCACTTCCTTCGTATCTACTTCAGGCCCATCCCCCACAAATCTCTGGCATACCCACCCTTCAGTATGTGGATGGAGACAGGGAAATAGGTTCTCTCTCTCTCTCTCTCTCTCTCTCTCTCTCTCTGCGTGTGTGTGAGTGTGTGTGTGTGTGTGTGTGTAGAATGCTGTCACTCTCACCACTGGCACCACCTGGAGACCAATTTAGGGAGTGGATATTGTGACTGATTAGTAATGGTGAATAGCAAATGATTGCTTTACCTTTATATTTAGCTGAGATGTAAAATAGTTGGATTTTAAAACCGGGAGGGGGGGGGGGGGAGAGAGAGACTAACAAAACAAAAAAAACAAAACAAAACATGTGTGCCTTTGCAACTTGTAGCCTGTAAAGACAAAATTAAAAAGGCTTTTGGGTGTGATAGCATCAACCTGCCAGGTATCCTCTATGTCTTTGGTGCACCTTTACTGACCCGTCTCATGATAATTTAAACCCTCTTAAACATAAACCCTTACTAAACATAAACCGCTATCTATCTATCTATCTATCTATCTATCTATCTATCTATCTATCTATCTATCTATCTATCTATCTATCTATCTATCTATCTATCTATCTATCTATCCATCCATCCATCCATCCATCCATCCATCCATCCATCCATCCATCGGAAATCTGTTTGTTAAGCCACTTAACGCTCACCTATAAATCATTCAAGCATAAAAACATCATCTAACTCAAGGGATGAACCAATTTTAAATTGTATCTTCATACACTTTATTATAGCATCCTGTTGCAAATGCCAAAAATTAAAATGTTAAAAATACCAGAAATAGCATTTTTACACCAACAAGGTGCTACTAAATAAACACCTGACATATCGCAACATAAACCTCAAAGAAATTAAGGAAACTGCACAAGTAGAGGATAAAACAAGTACCAGGTCTACAAAACTGTTTACAGCAGATGAACAGTATCCAAAAGTCATTTCCAGAAGAAATAAGAAAATAAATCCTGCAGAATGGCTGTCAAGAGGTTGTTCTTAAGGAAGGGAAATGGGAATCAACCAGCCTAAAAATTAGCAGTAACAGGTCTCATGGCGCAATGAACCTAAGTTTGAAAAGTCTGATTCAAATAATTATCAATATTTAGAGAGGACGAGAGGAGAGATGTACAATAGTGACTGCTTACAGTGATCTTTAAAACATGGTAGAGGCTCTGTCATGGTTTGCGCTGCACTTAAACCTGTGGTGTTTTACATCTTGTCAAAATTGGTGGAATTATAAATGTAGAAAAATGTCATTATATCTTTCATTCACCATCCAATAGAGCTTACTTTTTCAGCATGACATTGATCCCAAACACACTGTCAATGCAGTAAAAGCATACCTGGCTAGAAAAACACACAGCTGAACCCTATCAGTTATGTGGCGATCGTGGCTCAAGAGTTGGGAGTTTGCCTTGTAATCGGAAGGTTGCCGGTTTGAGCTCCGGCTTGGACAGTCTCGGCTGTTGTGTCCTTGGGCAAGACACTTCACCCGTTGCCGTTGCCTACTGGTGGTGGTCACACTGGGCCATCACCAGTGTGTGAATGTGTGTGTGAATGGGTGGATGACTGGATGTGTAAAGCGCTTTGGGGTCCTTAGGGACTAGTAAAGCGCTATATAAATACAGGCCATTTACCATGGACTGACCTCCCCAGAGGCCTGAATTACTGAAGCAGTCTGGGATCATCTTGACAGAGAACACAACAAAAGGCAGGCAACATCCAAAGAAGAGCTTTGAATGTCCTTCAGGAAGCTGGGAGAACTATGGCTGAAGACTACTTAAAGAAATCACAAAAAGGCTTGTCAGGCTCTATTGAATGATAAAAGTGGTCATACCAAATATTGACACTCGCACTCATACAAACTCCGTTTTTGCCTAATAAATTCTGATGTATTCCCATTTACGTTTGCATGTTTAAATGAAGTGCTGCACGTGTTTAATATTTTCCCAAAAAATATAATAAATGAGGGGCACTTAAGACTTTGCACAACATTTTCTATTAATTAAATACGTTATGATGTGCATCTGAAAAAAAAAACCATGCGAAAATTTCTGCAATGCGTTTATTCATTAAAAACTAGTATTTCCAGGCATTAATACAACTTTATCTATCTATTTGTTTTTTTTTTGTTTTTTTTTAAATTTGCGTGCATTCAGGGATTCCCTGGATGAATAAATAAATAGTTAGGGCAAAGCTGTAATAAGAATTCATCTTTCTACAAAACTATCATCTTAGCAAATCTAATTTGTTTCCTTGTGTATTTTTTAGGAATTAAACAGGTTTAAACCATATTTCAGTGTCAGCACATCGCATAACGTGGAGCATAAGTGTATCTGATGATCCCCAGAAGCCGGAATGACTAGAAGGAGATCACAAAACAAACTTGGAGCCAGCTTGAATTTCAGCACTAATTGAATCTTGGAAGAGACAAACACTTCCACATCAGACGCCCTCTTCAGAGACGTCTGCTTGCTTGTGAACTCTGCAGCAGAGTTTAAGTAGACAGAATCCTATTGACCCTTGGAGGGTGGGGGTTGGGGGTCTTGGCCCACTTTGGCATGCTCACCCCGCCCCCACCCCATGTCCTCCTGCCCCCGCACCCCCTTTTTCTCCTATAGCTCATCTGTCTTCCCCTTCGGCACGCTCTCTAGCTCATTCTAGCAATCCATTTTTAGGCGCTTTGTAAACCACAAGTGATCCAGCCAAACCAACTAACAGATGTGGACAAAACATCCTATTCCTGCCTGTGCCTGGGTTTCCCCCGCTTGTGCTGCTGTTGGCCCTGGATGAGCCTGAACATGACTAACACACATACACACACGCCACTCACATCCTCCCTCTCATTCCCCAAAGAAGAGATGAAGGGGGCAAAAAAAAAAAAAAAAGGACAGGAGCAGGAGAGAGAAAATCCACCGGGAGGGGAAAAGGAAAAGGCTAGGTGGGCGGAGAATATGTGTGTGGGTGTGTTTCTACGAGGGAGCGGATGGAGGTTAGTGGGCGGAGGGTCGGGGGCCGCTCAGTCCGCTCATGAGTAGTATCTGACTCACACAAACAGACGGAAGTAGTGCGTGCTGCTTGTTTAGTGAACACAGCCCTGTGTTAATGTGATCCTCCTATATGGAAATCATAATAGGAGTTCTTACACTACCTTATTTCACCTCCTTTAGTCGGTCACTGACTCAGCGCTCCACTTTCGCTTTCAAATGGTTTCAATTCCACATCCTGAGATGGACACGGGCGGATCAGTCATACTGTGACTCAAACGTTTGACATTTTTTAATGCCATATTTGAAACTTCCTTTGGCAGCCTTGGTACGTTTATAAGTCACTTTTTTTTATGTGTTATATTTATTTTTTATTTGTCATTCCATGGGAATCAACAGCTTGGAAAAAACCTGCAAATCCGCCCGGTTTTTCTTTATAAAGTTCCTGAAGTTGGTTGACTCACACCCAGTCTACCTAATCATAGCATATAAATACATACTATACCTAAAGCGGACCATACAAAACACTCAAAGCAAGCATTAACTGGGTTTTATTATTTTAACTTAAAAATTTATTCAACCCTAAAGGCAATTTTTTTTTTTTTTTTTTTTTTTATCTCCCGGAGCCAGAGGGAGGCAAGAGGACAGGGTCAGCTTCAGAGCAGCCCCCTGACAGCTACCAGCAGTTATGTGCTGAGAGATTTTTTAAAACATAATAATAAGGTGAGTGCTTTTAAATCTAGACTATACCTGCACCACCCTTCCATAGTTCGTTATCGAGTCCCCTCATATGAAAGACATGAGTGTTTTTGAGCATCTGCAATATGAGTCACCAAAATATGTCGCCAACAGGGGGCAGATTTTTTTGGTTTACAAACTGAGGCAACAACGTGTGACATCCTTGAGAACTGACACCATCTTGTGGTGATACTTATACATTATGTGCGCTTTTATGTTCAATATTAAAACTTTTTTTTAAAATTTAAAATGCGTCTCACTGTGTAAGATAAAGTTTTTATTAGAAAATGCCCAACCCCTCCTCCCCTTCACCTTTTTTTCCCACAACTATTCACCACGAAGGAGAGTGTTGCTGTGTTGTTAATTCACTCCAAGACTTCTCAGTGATAAAACACTCCTCTGCTTTTCATGACAAGTCTCCCGGTAGCCGAGCACTTTAATTATCATGCCCAGCAGGGGGTAGTCTTACCCTGAAAATACTTTAGCCTTGACTTCATCGATTCCTCTCCTGAATCTAATAGGTAGCAGGTTTGTTGCCACTAAGGAATTAACAAGCTGCAGCAAACCTGCATCTGTCTGGAATTTATTCTGACAATATGTTCCCTAGATTGTCCTCCACATCAGCAGCTGCAGACATTTGCTGAAAACTGAAGGGGCTGGCAATATTAAAGCAGTTTTGCAGGTTGCTCCCATTTCTTCATCAAGTTTTGTGAAATAATGAATCCACGGTTTGGATTGTGGTTCAAAGCCTGCCCTCTAGACATGACAATCAGGTGCAGCAGAATGAGGTTACTGCTTAATTCAGCTGACCCTCATCAGGTTTAAATTCAACTAGAGTAGAGAAGGCAAAGGAGGTCTGTCACTCTGACAGATGAGCATATGTTCAGAGAGGTTGGAAGGAGTAATAGATGAGAGTCACCTTGGTGATGGTGCATCTGGATTTTCAGAATTCACGCTACCCCTCTCTGTCTTACCTGATTGATCAAAAGGGAAAAGGGCCCGCCTGCCCATTTTCGGGCCTGTCACATCCCTGCATGGTAGCTGCAGTCCCCAGAGAAAGCATCTGGCTCTGGCTACATCTTTGCTGGTTACTTATAGAAGCGATCTGTGCCGAGTTTTATTGCCGTTTTTTTTTATTTCCACAGGGAAAAGAGAGCAGATTCTCTTGGCAGAGTGCTGATGTGATGATCGCAACAACAAATAAGCGCCAAGCTTTACAGTCGAGGATAAAAGGTTTACAAACTCCTCTGTAAAACAGGTGGTAGGCTCAGCTGCAGAGCTGAGTCACTTTAACATTTGTCTTATTGATTGCTTTTTGACTGACAATCCCACAGCAGGTAAATTAGAACGTGGGTATTTTTCTGTCAAGTAGATTAAACAGAATTAGTATGTGCAAACACTGTCCAGACAGTGACATTTTAAAAATATCACCAACGTATCTAGAGGAAAGGAATTTTTTAGACTTTTCTTGTTTTTTACACAGTCTACACACTATAATTACATTAAGATTAGTAGCCCAGATATTACGTTTTTTTCCCCCATTTCAATTACTTAAAAGAAACAAAAACACAAAACTCAAAATGAAGGCAGCAGTGAAGTGAGATAAACTCCAAAAACTCACTACACTTTCCATCATTCACTAATGAAAGCATTAGAGTTGATTTTTTTTTCCAGTAGCACAGAATAAAACTGTACAAATAAATCAAATTTCATGTATAAAATAAGCCCTCCTTTAAATATCACCCCTGTAACAAAGTTGAACTCTCTAAAAAAGAATAAATGTCAGTGTAGCATTTTTTGACATTAACTTGACGCCCACAAGCCCCGCAGACCAGTTACTAACACCGGTCAGTAATTCCATTGTGTTGGTGGCAGCTCACCAACCCTCAAGCTTCTAGCCTCAAGCATAAATAAGAAGAAGGCTACAGAGGTCTGGTAAACTCACATCTTTCCAACGCCGCACGCTCTAACTTTAGCTTTCTGTCTGAACTGTGATCCTCTGGAGTGCCCACAAAAGGCAAACATTTTCACATACCCAGTAATAGTCACCCCAAACCTGTGAATAGACTTTGATGTCTTAAATACCCCTTTAACTATATGATGCATTCATTTGGTAAATAACACATCAGTTTCTTTGTTCTTGCTCTGTGTCTAGACAGGTTAGAAAAAAGACAGGCTAGGTAAGCCGATTGTGCTTGGAGCCTGCAATCCAGCTGTTGTAGCTGGGAAGTCCCATAGTGGTGTCTGGAGTAATATCAGTTGACAGATCCCTTCACTGACACCAGGATGTCCGTCTATGGCCCTGACCACATCACAGTGTTCAGTATCCTGTGTAAGCAGGTGTCAGATTGCTGCCTATTGATGAATGATTAGAGTTGCTGAAGATGGACTGTGGTGCTGCCACCCGCAGGGGTCTAGGCGAGACGGATGAGTCCATTTGTAATGCAGAGGGGGCCCCACAGCTGCATTAACTATTAAAGTGTGGTTATCTCAGGGTAATGGTACGCCAACAGCACTGAAACAAACTGTAGCGAGAGAAAGTATAATTCTAATGTTGATATATGAGCCCTTGCTTCTGTATTATGTGCTCTATTCTCTAGTCTGCAGTCTAGATTGGGACAATATGAATGAAACAGCAATAGCCTGCCATTTAATGAACGTCTGGTTAATATACGCTTGATACCATAAGAAAAGTAATTGTATATTAACCCTCTCAGGCTCAAATTAAGTTTTTGGTGCTAATGCACAAAAGAATACCTGCAGAGGTACTTCTGAGTAAAAAAACCTCATAAAATATGTATGTGGGGTAATCAGGTTGTTAGCTTTTAACTGTTGCAAATCTGCAACGCCTGCCTTGAGAGGGTTAAATGTTCATCTAAGGTAATGTTCAAACTTTAAATTCTAAATTGGGTTAAAATAAATTTAATCCACACTGTTTTTATTTATTAATCGACTTATAAGGACAGCTTTGTCTTAGCCACACACTCACTTTGCCCTGTGACATTAAAGGACCTCAGACAAAATAGTGTAAAACAACCTTAGCACAGTTGCTTGGCATCACAACAAGCCTGAAATGATGTAGTTACCACTGGTCTGCCACACAGCACGGCCAGTAAATGAAAGAAAGACCCATGAAGCAGAGAGGCCAAATGACTTCACCTTTAGCTGCCTCTGGTGTTTGTCTTTACTTGTAAACAGGCACTGGGAGGAAGTTCACTCGTTAAACTTTCTACACATGGTCAATATCTTTATCTGTTTCCTGATCCAGCTGGTAGAAGTCTTGAATAGCAGTAAAGAGGGAGAAATTGATTCCACTGTACCTTTCCTCCTCTCATTTTGTCACCCTGAAGTCCATCTTGTGAATGTGCCCTCAGAGTCGATTGGCCTGAGGGATGGAGGAGCACTGGGAGTAGCTGGGTAAAGGAGTGAGCCATCTATCCTTGGTACCGAGAAGGGGGAGGAGGGGACATGGTGTCGTTCCACCTGCCTGCTGAATAAATCATCGCTTAGGCCATTCTGCAGCTGCAGTCCAATTAACCAAAGGGGACCCTGTGAATGCAGTTAGGTGGTATGATTAATTACACAGTACTGACAATACATACCATAGTTCACAATATCCCAAAGGGCAAACACTGAAGATGGCTTTACTTTGCAGATTTTAGCATGCCTTTGAAGCATTGCTCCCTTTGGATGTACACTAACATTATTGGAAGTTTTTTTTTTTTTTTATCATACCTACAGTAACTAATTATGCCTCTATCTGGTACCTTTGAACGTGGAAACAAACAGGCAAACACATGTACACAATCATAAAACTGAAGCCACTCCAGTAATCTTAAACCAGCTTCAAAGCCAAGCAAACAAGCAAGCAAACATTTTTCGCTGTTAGAAGGCAAGGCTTTCTGGCATACTAATTTAAGGTGCCATTAGTTCCTTTTACATGGCTTATGACACAGCTTCAGTTCTTACTACTTCAGCTCATTTAAATGGTGCCTTTAATTTAACATAAAAAGTCAAAGAAGAAGGTGGAAGAGAAAGGTTAATGGGACTGACACAAAGGGCAGACAGCAGAAGAAGTCTAGCCTTAAGTGTCACATCCTGCTTGCATCACAGCCCATACAAGGAACCAATTAGGCCTGGTCAGTAATTAAGAGAAGTCCGGTAGCATGGCTCTGGTCTTAGCTTTCTGGAGGATTAAAGCCTTCTCCAAGACAACTGCTCGTAATGGCCTCGATCCTTCTATCAATGATCCGCTCACACGCTGACGTTTGACTGCTGCCACATCAAACAGAAAGGTCACAGAGGATGTAACAAATGAAAACAGAGGAAAGACGAGACAAGGACGTAATTGCAGGAGACTTTGGTCAATGGGAGAAAGACCGCTCAGCCATTGTTTACTTTTAACAAAGCTGATGTTGCAGCACAAGCACACACCATCCCGCTCTTTCTATTTCCAGCGTGCGTGGCTTGTTTCAGCAGAGCAAAAGAAAGAAGTTAAACATGGACTTGACATTTACAGCCAACGTCTGTTTAAAGGTTACATTCAGTTTCAAATGAAAACTTATGCAAGATCTCTGCTTACTGAGTATATTAGAAATGCAGCATTTGTATGTGGGTTTGAATATGTTCTGTTATTGAATAAATAACTTAGTATTCTATATTAACTGTGAATCAAAATATCTTAAAGCTGTCATTAGTGATGACAAGCTGGCAACTGCACCACACCTTAGCTTCTTTTAGCCCGTTCTTTTCAGTTTAAAACGCAGTTCTTCAGTTCATTCTCACCACTCTCATCTAAAACCATTTCCAACATCAACATGCGGCTGCTCCCAGCAGCCCAGTATTCAGCAGCTAAAGTTCAGCAGTTGGAGGAGTTGTACACCACCACAGTGGATTTTAAATCAAGCAATAGAGATGTAACTCAAGTGCAAACCTTTAGTTGAGGTTTATAATACATTCATACTCACAATTAGAGTGAAAGGACTTGGAACTAAGGGCATACCTTTTATCTGCTTAATTTACCATGAAATAATTAAAAAACTAGCATCACCTGGCTTTAAAAGCATTTATCAGTCAATTGTCCAAAAAAATGGGTGTAAAAATGGGGGCTATGTATAAAAATGTCTGTAATTCCTGAACCAGTAATGTAAGACTTTTATTAGAGCATCTGAATTAAAGCTGAAAATATGCACTTTGTGGTGGCGAATAGAGGCAAAAACTACCAAACTGTGTCACTGTCCAAAAACGTGTGGATGTAACTGCACAATATAGTGGCAGCAAAATCTCTTTAGAGACTAGTAGTTCTGTTCAGGATCTAGACAAACCCAAACAATGTATTTATTTTCAAAGTATACTGAGTGAAGCACTTTGATAAAAGAACGGTCTGTTGGCTATTTGAATTTTTAACTTGTTGTAGATGATTCGTTTTAAAAACTGTAAATGGTAAGAAACTCTGTTCTGTGTTTCAAGAAAAGAGTATATTGAGCAGCTAAAAGCCAGCTACACTGAAACATATCATGAATGCACAAATGAAATCTGCTGTGAATACATATTAACTGGATGATGCTGAAGCTGGATTTATTTTTTAGCGTTTGCTTTTATTGCCGAAGACAAGCTGGAGAACACTGTAATGTATCCGAGCTTGTATTTCCACCACACAAAAGAACAGATGCACTAATTAGCGTTTGAAATCACACACTTGCCTGAAAAACAAACAGACACACACACACACGCATCAATAAAATTTATCAAAAATATCAAGGCCTATGTTGATCTGAGAGTCTTATGAAGCATTTTATAGAAAAATAAAAGGGGCCTAACAAATTAATAAATTTTTAAATGCGACCAAATTGTAAACAAATAGATACGTCAACATTCAAGTCTTTTACTAATTAATTTTCATGAATAAAGAACACCACAATCACCATTGCC
Source organism: Neolamprologus brichardi (assembly GCF_056152115.1). Classification (NCBI taxonomy): domain Eukaryota; kingdom Metazoa; phylum Chordata; class Actinopteri; order Cichliformes; family Cichlidae; genus Neolamprologus; species Neolamprologus brichardi. The sequence continues at coordinate 25,155,300 of NC_142123.1, forward strand.
TTAATATTATAAAATTAATAAATACATTTTTATATTCTGTATTTAAAACTGTTTGAGATGGCAGTACATTGGAAATGGAAACAGCAACAACAACAACATAAAAAGCACTTGCACATGTCCAAAGAGTAGTTTTTGTGCTTCCAGTATTTCATACATTTATGCCATCTTGCATCTTGAAAAGACACACACCCGATCTCAGACGATAGTTGATCTGCAGTCAGATTCCTTTTCTGTTGATACTGGCTTTTAGTTATGTATAGGAATAAATATTTTAATGTGTAAATATCTTACAGGTGCACCTCTTTGGTCTCACACAGTTTGAAGATTTATTTCCAGTACACAAACACATTTCTAGCTGTTTTAATCCGCACAGAAGCCGCTGAGGTAACAACACAAACTGAGTTATCCTCAACACTGCAACACTAAAGGCGGTTTAGTTTTGATGGACTGGTGAGGCAAATCAGTAGCAAAAGCAATTAAGATAAGCTGGAACGCTCACTGTACTTTTTGAGTGTTCAAACCAAGCCATAACTCCATTTAATTTTTTTCTTTGTGACCACGAGGGTCCGTCTTTATGGGCTAGTCCATGCAAATGCTACTGCACTTAAATTTGCATTCCGACAGTAGCTAAATCTTCGTGTATTTTGCTAATATAACCTCAAAGGCTTGTTTTGTCTCTTCTCTAGCTGGCTATTGATAATCCTGTTGAATAAACATCATTTCCACGTGTACATATTTTTGTGGCTTCTTCTTAACAATTCCGCTCCCACACGATATAGGTTCATCTGCAATAAAATGCATTGTACTTGTGCTCTGACTGCAGCTGCTTCTGGGGATTAAAACCAAACATGACTTATCCTGCACACTGTGATTGTAAAGGCTGTTTGGTGGCTTTTTCCAGATAGCGTGTCTCAACGTATAACAATGACTCTTGGCTGCAGCTGCAAACATTTCTCTGAATTGGATTACATTCTCACAATACATGGTAGGCCACATTCTCATCCTAGATAAACTGTGGCAATGGATAGAGGAGGGGATGGAAAAAGCACATCTCCGAGGGCAGAAGTAATTCCTTTTAGCATAAAATGGAAAGTTCAGGAAATCACACTTTATGATTTTATGTTAAAAACAGAGTATAGAATGAATTAACTAAAGAACTAGTTTGATATTTACCACCCTTGGCAGTGTGGATGGTATTTTTTTTCACCTTGTGAGTGTGCGTGTGTGTGTATGTAGTCATGGTAAGTGACAATTGGGAATTTGACTTCTTTGGCTGGTGTTCATGTGTGTGTCTGTCTATAGTTCTCCAAAGGTTGATTCTGTTCATCTGGACGTAGCGTTTTCAGTGGGAGGAACATTTCGTCACTCATCCAAGTGACTTCTTCAGTCTCAGCTGACTGTGGTTTTCCCAGCCTTATAAACAGTACATTTGCATAATGACTGAAACCAACCCACTGAAGGGACAATGGGCTGGGAGGTCAGTTCTGTCAGGTTAGCGCTGTGTGCAGGCAGGAGTGGAAGTAGAAGGACCCAATGTGCAGACACTCGGAGGCGGAAAGTAACTCAAAACTCAGCTTTTATTGCTGGATGGCAAAACGTGGCCAAACGTAACAAAAATCCAAATAAACTTACATGAACAGGCAGACAGAACACACAGCATAAATGAGAGTAGACCACGACACTGACAAACTGAAACACAGGGCTTAAATACATAGAGGGAGCAATCAGGGAATGGGCAACAGGAGGGAAACACAGCTGGGGCAAATCAGGCCTAACGAGACAAGGGGAAGCAAAAGCAGACGCATTAACATGAGACATGGACTTTCAAAGTAAAACAGGAAACAAAACAAAGACTCACAGGCAAGCACTATAACAAAGGGAACAGAGATGTGAGACCAGGGCAGACACAGACACTGACTGGACGTGGGGATACTGCAGACAGGGGAGACAGCAACTATGGAACACAGACAGAAAACCAGAACACTAAAACTCTAACCAAACCCCACCCAGAGAACCTAAACTAAGAATAATCCTTAAACCCATAAAGCAAAGCTAGAATATAATGAAATAACAAAATCAAAGAACCAAAAACACAAAACACTGGGTCGACGACCCAGGGACCCTAACAAGTTCCTTCATCATGATTATACAAATTCTCACTGATCATTGATACTGTTAAGATTGGGGAAACTTGCAGTCAGCTGAGACTGAAGAAGTCACTTGGATGAGAGACGAAACGTTTCGCCCACTGAAAACGCTACGTCCAGATGAACAGAATCAACCTTTGGAGATTTACTTACCTGGATGATTGAGAATGCATCAAGATGTCTGTCTATAGACTGACACAAGATGGTGTTCAGTTTTGGATTTAAATGATTGCATTCTTGCCAGTGTCATGTTTGCCGTGTCTCAACCAATTCTGCCAAGACGACTGGTGAAATAAGATGAGTGGACAAATATCCAGCCAGAATTATGCCAGAAGCTTGTTGATGGCTACCAAAAGCATCTGAGGTGCGACTTAACAAAATCTTGATGAGTATGTATGGATATATTTGAACCTGTGTGTATACTTGTGACCCTATATGGATTAGAGAAAATCCAAAATAAAACTTGTTCACCCAAAGTTATTAAATGTATGTTGCACAATAATTCTAACCTGGAAAAAGAACAGTTACAAAAAACATTATAAAAGCCCCAAATTGATAAGTGTACGTAAACTTTCTTTCACAGTTGTACAACCAGTGATTACCTCTTTGGTTGTAGAAGAAAACAGGAAGCAAAAATATTGCAGACTTTGTCCAAAAAAAAAAATCTTTTGAGGCCTTCTATAATTTGGGACTGTCTGAGCTCCTGCACTGATATATCATTGAAAGGCAAAGCATTTAAATGGACTGAGTGCAATGGGTCAAATAAATGAGTTTGGTTGTAGTGTACAATCTGTCAGACTGGGTATAAGAAATTTTGAGAAATGTCAGAGAGTGCCATCATTGTCTTTACAGCAGCAGTGTTAAAAGCAGTGTGACAAAGCATACAACAACAAACATATTGTCGTTACAGCGTTGGCCTTTTGCAGGTCTTGAAAACCCCCCAAAGAGGAGAAGAAACCGAAGCCAGTAATAACCAGGGAAAACAGGGCAAACAGAAACTGAGCATAGCATTCGTTCTGGCAGGCTACAGAGACAAGCTAAACCAGCAATCCCTGCAGATTTCAAGGCAGTCCACATCAGCTGATGTCTCAGCTGATTCCCTTTTGTGCATCCTTTTGGCATGCTATTTAATCTACTTTACCCTGCATACACTTACAACCCACCTCCAACTCAGCTCCTCCATCTCATGCTATTCATGCTCACTTAATTAGCGTCACGTTAGTTGTCATTGATGCCTGCTCTGAACTGTGAGGGGGTCTTGCTGCTTCTCAGCCTCCCTTTACACTGTAAAAAGAAATCCTAAAAAAAACAGTAATATTCCAGCAGCTGGGGCGCCAAAATAATACCAGAAAATACCAGAAAATAACTTTCTCATAAAAATACGGTTATTTTCAGAAATGACAATACAGTTTGTTGCCCTAATTTTACATGGAATTTTGCCTTTTTCAAGTGCTTTTAAACATTAAATTAGGAACATTTTAATGTGATTAAACAATGAAATGACCTATAAACAATTCAATGAATGCGGCATGAATAATAATACTTACATGTACAGAAATATACAGTTAACCGTTGGTTTAAATAATAATAATATTGGATTGCATTTCTATAGCGCTTTTTGGGACCCTCAAAGCACTTTACAATTCCACTATTCATCCACTCTCACATTCACACACTGGTGGAGGCAGCTACAGTTGTAGCCACAGCTGCCCTGGGGCAGACTGACAGAAGCGAGGCTGCCATATCGCGCCATCAGCCCCTCTGGCCAACACCAGTAGGCAGTAGGGTAAAGTGTCTTGCCCAGGGACACAACGAACCGGCGACCTTCCGGTTACAGATGCGCTTCCCAACCCCCTGAGCCACGGTCGGCCACGGTTGTTTTAACTTTAGTGGAGAAAAGGGTCTTTAAACTGTGGATGAGAAATTGCTTCCAGGTTATCCTGCTCAGCTAACTACATGATAACTTGAGCTCCAGCTTTGAATTCTGCTCCTTTATTCCACCAGTAGGTGGTAGGTGAAGTGTCTTGCCCAAGGACACAACGACCGAGACTGTCCGAGCCGGGGCTCAAACCGGCAACCTTCTGATTACAAGACAAACTGCCAACTCTTGAGCCACAATCGCCCTAAATAACATTATTTGATGTAAAAAAAGTTTATAGGAATCATTGTATATATTTTTCCATAGTATTACATTTGAATTTAACAGTCCAATCTTTCAAATAACGGACAAATATTTTGTAAAGTTATGATACATTTGTGAATGTATTTTAACAATCTAAATATGCATATGTACAGACAAATATATTTAAAAAACAAGAAAATTATGTTTTATTACATTTACAGTGATGTTATGTTATTTTACATTTGAAATGTAAAATCACAGTCTATTTATGTAAATTTAATGATATTCTAGAAAAACAGTACAAAACTGTAAAATACACAGTAAAATACTTTTATATTACTTTTTTTTTTACTTTTTTTTTTTTTTTTTTTACAGTGTATAGGCTTTTCATATTTGAACATGGAAAGGTGGGGGTGTCCCAGAACAGAGCCATGATAGTATAATAAGCCTATTTTTAACTAAAGTGGTCCAATTAGAGATGCAGATGTTGTAAGTGAAATAAATAATAAATAAATAAATAAATTCATTCATTTATCCATTCATTTACTTTTAGCATGGGTGTTATGCTAGTTTTCCAATTTTTAATCCTTTATCATGTTTTATTTGTTTATTTTGTAAGCACAGTCACATTAAAGGTTTTTGGTCATATATTTCTAAATGAAAATAAATAAATAAATTAGCCGTGTCCAGTTTTTAGTCACCAAAATGCTAAATTAGGCATTGTACTACTCTGTTTTTGAAGACCAGAATAGATGTGACACCTGATAAAAAAGAAAAACAAAGTTTTACAAATATATTTCAGATTGCCTTAATGTAAAATCCAAGTTATTATATTTCAATTACTGAAGAACACAGTGCTTTTTCTCACCAGCAGGTGGCAGAATAAACTGTCAAGCAGTTAAAATGACAAGGAAATTAAGGGCCATCTGCTTATTCATAAAGTGCTCCCAGCTTTTAAGCCTGAAGAAATATCATGATGTTTTTTTGTTATTCTAAAACACTAATGCCACTGCAGACTGGATAGTCTTTCTTTTTCTTTTAGTCATATTCTCATGCATTAAAAACTTTTTCACAAACTCTTTCAGTGTTCATATGCCATCTGACTATTGTTTCAAGGCAAACCTGGCAAACTGCAAAACTGATCCTTCGAGTGCTGTTTTCTGCCAGCTTTACATATCAATCACGGCCATGTACACCTGAAATCAGTCACGGTGAGACTATATTACTGGGAAGGCTGAACTGCTTTCTGCACATAAATTATTACTGAATTTTGTTTATACTACATAAAAGTGTAATAATAACAGAAAATGTCAGTAGTTCATGCTGAAGCAATAAACAATATAAAAATCTTTGTGGTAGCAGGAAGCACAGAAACTGACAAACACACGCGCCAGTAGTAATAAAAGTCTGCATCAAAGAAAACAGGGGTTACCATGCTATTAAGCAACGCTCGACGCTGTGAAGTGCACCTACAGTTACATTTACATCTGTGGAAAACTGTGGTGTTGCCAGGCATTACAATGGGCCAGACAGATCTATGGCCTGATGCCCAGAACTCTGCTACTCAGAGTCCCAAGGCTCAAACTGCAACTCCCAGTCTAGCTGCTAATGTAACCTCTCCACCCCCTCTTCCCACAGTACGCATGACTGAAGGTGTGTGTGAGTGAGTGAGAGGCGAAGGTACAGAAAAACTGCAACACAATCAGTCGCTGTTCTAACGTTTCATAGCCGTGGCATCTCATTAATTGACTGTTGATGTTTTGGTTATGTAACGAGCCGCACATTCCTGATCCATCTGTGACTACAGTAAGGTGCAGTCACAGATGGATACTTTCATCTGCTGGTAGCACAGCGTTGCCCAACCGCCATGTGTGTTTACAGTGTGAGTAATTGGATTTAAGGTTTTTGCTGTCTTAAATGTGTAATTTTCACCCTTCTCTGCTTTGACAATATGTGTAAAAACATGTCTAAAGATAATAAAGACGATCACTGATTAAATAAACGGGGGCAACTAACAATGATGAGCAGTGACAATGTATGTGAAACGGTACGTTTTGACTCATTATGAGGTTATGCGACCTGTTTCAGGTTTTCATCTGTCAGGCTATCTCTCTCTCCTAGAACCATGAAATGCTATGAATTTTTTCCAGAAGCTTAAAATGCTCTGTTTGTTGTGCTATGCTGAGTTGCAGCTCTCTCTGTGCTTTCATTAGAAGACTTGCTGGCCTCTCCTTTAGCCTGCACTGAATCACAACTCTGGCAGGGCATAGATAGTTGCAAATATAAGCAGGAATACCAAATATCACATACCAGCACCCGTCATCTGCTAAGTAAGTGTTTCATTCCACTGCGAGCAACACCAAACCCAGTAATTACCAGTCTTATTCTAAAGGTAAGCAATTCATTATGATTTACTTCGTATTTGGCTTTTAAGCCCAGGTGTGATTCTGCTTTTGCTCAGACTGAATCACTCTCTGAATCCCAAAGTCTGTCACTGGAGTGTAAGAGCAGAGCTAATCAAATCCTGGTGCCCACCCAATTGAGATGGATCACAGTTAGGGGAGAACAGAATAATTCATGGACCCCCCAAGCTCAAGTGACTGGCCAAGGTGAAAATCAGTAGACTTTTATTGCAACCATGATTATTTATTAATGCCGCCTTGGCCTTCATCAATTCAATAATTAAGACTATGCAGCACTATAGTTAGTTTTACATTTTACACTTCAAAATTTATAAAACTTCTGCGAACACTGTTATGCCTTCCAGACTTAATGTGTCATTGTGTTAGACACTATTTTTCAAAGTGAGAATGCGCTTATGGGCGAAAAAATGCATTTAGTCTATAACTGTTGTAGTCAAGAGGTGAGAAAGATCTATAGCTGGAGCTCAAATGTAACAGCTTACATAAAGAAAAGAATCCCTGTGCATTTCTTCCAACCAGTATTTTATAACTGTCTTATAACTCTGGGTTCTCTGTGTTCCTCTCAGAGTCTAAAGACATGCAAGTTAGGTTAGCTGTTGATTCTAAAGTGACTGTAGGTGTGATGTGAGCGTGAATGGTTGCCTGTCTCTTTGTGTAAGGTCTGTGATACAGCAGTGACCTATGCAGGGTGTATGCTTCCTCTCGCCCTATGACAGCAGAGACTGGCTCAAGGCCCCTCGTGACCCTAAATTGGATAAGTGGTAAAAAAAAAGGATGGATGGAGGGTCCATATAACCACCAATAATGACTTTAGGTAAGTTTGATGCCATTCTCTAATAAACCACACCTAAGAAGGAGCTTATAGCGTGCAGTTGATGGGCCCTTTCATAGACTAATTATTTGATTCAGTCAGTAATAAAAAAAACAACAAAATAAAAATAAAACGTTGGATTTCCAGGCTGTGCAGAATCTTCCACTAGTCTGCTGCTTTTTTTGTTCAGCTTGCTCTTCAATACGTTATGAAGAACTCTCAAATGCTTCTTGAACAGGGCTGCATGACATCTGAACTAAAATCCATTTATAGATTTTCTAACTTTAATGGTTACGACTGCTTTCTTGGTTTTAGTGTCCTTAACAGCCTACTCATTTATCGAGATGCTTAGGCCAAGGACGAATGGAAGTCAAAAGCTTCATTGTTCTTAAATTATTAAAATTGTAAAAAAAAACAACCAAAAAACCCCCACATTTACTGGATGATCTATTTTGGTCAATAAAAGATTTACTAAGTGCAAAAATCCTGACAGGTGCTTTGATTGTTTCTACTCAGATCCTCTCATGCAAAGAGTTTGTATAGGTGTACGACTGCTGTTAATCATTATTTTGAAAGAAAAAAAAAGTTAAGTTATATACGGGGAGATTCTCCATCAATTATTCAGTTGTTTGGTAAAATATTAGAAGGTTGTGATCAATGCTGGTTGTATTTTTACAGACCCTCAGGCAATGTCTTCCCATTACTCACTTCCCAAAACTAGTAGAACAACACTTGAAAACTCGCAATGATATAAAACATAATAAAGCAGAATAAAATCTGATGTGAACAGTTTTACTTAAAGCCCAAATTCATTGTCTACCTTTGACAACAGCTTTTGACACTTCATGTGAAGATGACACTTTGTAAAAGGTGAAATGCTGACTGTTGTTTCATCATATAAAGTAAAAAAATTATAAATACAGTTAAAGAACAAGAAATGAGAAAGGTTTCACTGTAATTTATGGCTTTAATAATGACCCACAGCTTCCCTTCTGTCACTTGTCTTCAGTTATGTTATTAAATTATTAAGATAAAGGGTTCTTAGACTAATCTATCAAGCCTGCATTTGTGAATATTAACAAGTAGTTCACAAATGGATTTTAGGGCTAATGACTGAAAAGTCCATTAAATGAATGGAAACAATCAGCCACCCAGTACACTGCTGTGAATTTTAGTAAGTCATTTAGTAGTCAAAATAAACTATCAATCATTAATAAATTCTTGAATGACCCTCCTCATATAGGCTCGCACTTATCAGCCTTTCTGTGCATTTCTGTATAGACTAAAAAATTCAGACCAGCTGACCATTTCAAGTTTTGAAAGAAGATTTTCCTCATTGATTCATTATTGAATATTAAGCTTAACGTGCACGTGGATATTTACTCGCGCAAAGCGGGCAATTCATGTTTTTAAGCTCACGACCCCTAAAAAGGATTATCTGACAGGCACAACGAAACCGAACCAAAATTAAAGGCCAGTTTGTGACTGAAGCAGCTCGATCGGCTCTGTTCTTTCACTAATGAGAGAGAGAGAACGGTGCAGCTGATTAGACTGATGAATCAATAACTGCACGGTAATGACAAAACTTATAAAGAAAAGCGATTCCAACAAGCAAAAGGATCCTTCCCAGGGGAGGGTCCGAGGTAATCGCTGAACATAAAAGTCCAGAACATGGCGTGTGTGCACAAGATTGCGTGCTTGTGCGTGTGGTGGGATGGCAGCATGAAAAAAACTTCCTCAAGTGCTCAAAAAGACAAACGAACAGCGCGAAGGGGCGACGGCAGTGGAGCTTAATATGCGCTAGTCGGCGCCTTAAGAATGAAATTTAATGCCTGCGTGTTGCATGTGAATTCAGGCAACAGTGCACTCAGAGGAAGACGGAGTGACTTAAACCTGGAAGGGAGCCCACCCTGCACGGGTTTGCTTAACGCGGTGTATCCACGAGCAACAATCATGTCCACAGAGAGTCTGAAATGGCGATAACGCACACAAATATGCTTCCACAGCTGCAAGCATCGCGCATATTTTTGTTGTATGGTGTGTATGCGTGTGTGTGTGTGTGAGGATGAGATGCGTCACTGCCTTACAGTAAATAATCTCACCCTAGCAGACGCCAGCAGCAGGGAGAGCCAGCGGGGCTTCCAGTGAGGAAAGTGTGATGCAAATACACGAGAGCGCAGTTACAGTTTTACGCCTAAATCTTTGCAACAGGAGACTGGCAGCAGGGATGGAGACAGATCTTTTTAAATCACCTGCTCATGCATCATCCAGGTGCATTTGAGAAACGGCACAACTCTTGACATAAGTTGTCAGCTGCTTAAATCGAGCGCACAAGGACTCTTTTCAACCTGAAATCCTCCTCCTCTTTTCTCTGCTCAAATTAAGTGTCCACCTCGGGGGTTTGACTTATTGATCCGTTTTTCTTTAAATGCAGCTGATTTCAGTTCAATTGATCAAGCAACGGTTTCACTCACTCATTCAGTCCCTGTCCCTCCCCCACCACTTTTCCCCCCTGTCGCTTTTTGCGTTGCCAATAGTGTCAGTGCTTGACAACGTTTTGTTGAAGCGCTTAAAAAAAGATAGAGGAGAGATAATTTCAATCGTGCGCGGTGGGAGGGAAGATTTGTGCAGTCAAACAGAAGAATCAGTAGACGAAGAGGAGGAAAAAAAAGTAGGAAATCTCTGCAACCTCTGGAGTCTCATTCAGCACCGCTCGCTCCTGGACAGCGTCTGAGCGGCGGAGTTGATCGAGAAACAGGGGATTTGTTCAAACATTCAATCTGGGAGTAACACCGAATTTAAACGGGGCGCTTAATTTTCTTCACGATTTACAATCCACATTGGTATGTTCACTTCCCACACCTGTCATGCTCATCTTTTGAATTGAATCTGTGCGGCAAGCAGCGTTTCAACAGCGAGGGAGTCCAGAACTGACTGGAGCTGGTGCCGCCAAACAAAGACGCTGGAAGAAAAAAGAAACCTGGACGGCATCGCAGCTCGCAGAAGTTCTTCTCCTCCACTTTGGGCTCACTTGTATCAGGAAGATTTAAAGGTAACCAGTATTCTTTTCTTTTACACTCTTATACTGGCGTCAGCGAGCTTTAGGAGTGGTATGACAGCCAAGCATCCCAGAGTTACGCAGCTGTGTTGTGGTTCCTGCCTGTGAGAGTATGCAGCACAAACAGTCTAACCTATTAAGCTACTTAATTGGCATCTTGGTGTGCTTTGGAAGCAGTAGTCCATTATATTAAGAACACACACCAACAATTAAGGCAGTCGTATCTTGTTTCATTGCCTTTTGACTAAACCCAATATCAAATAGTGACTTTACAAATCTCCTGGTGTGTATGCGTGCATCGCAAGATTTAGTCCTGTTTTGGGGAGGCCGTGGTCTTTGTCTGGTCACATACTCAACAGATGAATCACATTTGCTGAAAGGCTTTTGGAGGAAGAACGAAGCTGGTGGTAATCGTGGAGCTGATTGGGGGGGGGGTCTTGGCAGTACAATGAAGCCCTTCATCAGCTGTATCTATAGGAGCTCCCGCTGCAAACCCCTCTCTCTTTTCCGCTCCACTTGGATAGATCCTTGCAGAAGCAAATCGGGGAAGTCTATAGGAGTAATCAGTGATCTTAAAGTAATGTATTCATTTAAGATAGATGTGAAGATGCTGCTAATGACAAATATGCCAGCTTTTACATGGTTGTCTGGAAGAATAGGTGCCAATCCATCTTTGCATTTAATTATTTTCAAGTGAGACTTGACGCTCTGGTGGGTGATGGTGACGCCTCTCTGATAGGCTAATGCACCTCTGTTGGAGAATGCATTGATTAGAGCTCATGTTTCTGCTACTCGCAGGTTATACATGATGGTTGTTTCATTATGTCAAAACAAAGTATACATTGATTTCTTAAAGATTTTTCTTAAATTTAAGTGATAAGAAGTGCAATTTCCCTCTAGATTTATAAAGAAATAAGAAGAAAATCTGCTTTAACACTGTTCTGATATGAAGGGTATTATTTTATCCTTTTTTGTGTTCCACACAGAGGTTTTAATGGATATGCTCTGTTTCCACTTTCTTTTTAATTTTTATGACAGTCTGGCTTTTGCAGGTTTGTTAGGTTCCACTCTACATCTCTCCAGAGCCTAACCTCCTCATCTACTTCAAATGCCTCACTGGATTTCAATTAGTGAGAATGATTTAATTTGAGCTGATACTCTTCAAAACTCACACAAAATGTGAAAGGCATGTGGTAGCAAATGACAACAATAAAAATGACTTGGTATTTGCGCACGGTGGGTCTTTAAAGACCAATTAGATGCTCCTTAAGCACTTCTTGAATCGGCTGGAAACATGCAGACATGTTCCACCGAGCCAATAAAATTGAAACTGAAGCATTTAATGTATTTTTTTTATATTTTTTTAAAGGCATATGGGTGTTTTGAAATCCCCAAACAACCACTTTTAAATACCCATCAGAACCATTAACAGCAACAACTCTTTGCCTTTTTTTAAAATGTAATTTTAGATTTATTATAGTATAAACAAAAACAGAAATGGTAAATTTTTTGGGAAGATCAAGTCTTACCGACAAACGCACCAGAGTATTTGCCCAACAGGAGTTTTTAATGTGCTAATCTTAAATCCCAACAAGTCACACTAAGATCCACAAGTGGGGACAAAGATTTTTGACCTCCCCTTTTTGTTTTCATGTGTTTGTGGCCTTAATCAGAACATAAAGTATTAAAGAGTCATCCTGGCTTTCTGAATGTTTGACCGGTATTATCAACTGTGTTGCAGTTACCATTTGGCTTTGCTACTTTTAAAGACAATAATATCAAATTGTCTTTATCATAACAAAGACAATTGGATTTAGATAAAGTGCACTTCTTCAAACACGTCACATAATTTTCCCAAAGACCTGAGCCCAGAATGTGTAAAGATGACATTTACTGACCCCGAACTGAACCCTGTGAAGCTGTGCAGCACCCCTAATAAGACCTACTGATTAAAGGTTTACATTAGTTCAGAATTCACTGTTCAAGTTAGGGGTTACCAATCAGATGTGAAATTTTAATGCAACCGAAGAAGAAGTGCCATGCCAGAAGCCAACCCCAGCGAAAGAACAATTCCTTCACACGTTTGGCAGTTTAAAAAAGCTTGCTTTCCAAATAAAAAAAGAAAAAAAAATATCTAAAAACGTCTATATTTTTTACACTTCACTTTCAGAGTATACATGTTTATTGTTGCGAGACAACATCCAGTATTTCCACTCATTAACACACAGAAACCCCTCGAATTTAGATCGAAATCCCAGAGAAACTCGACTAAAAAGCTCACTGGTTAAATAAAACCTGTTAGTTTAAAACTTTACATCCAAATGGGCTTTCTTGTAGTTTAGGTGTTCCAGACCTGATAATGTTGCCTTTATACCCAGAAAATCATCCAGGACATGTTTACTGTCATGTCCCTCATCTTATGTAATTAATTTTTCATGCTGCTAGGAGTTAGCATGACATTAGAGGAACAGGGCAGAGAAAATCATTTTCCTCACTGGCTTCTCTTCCTTTTCCTTTTCACACTGTGCTGAAAGCAAGAGCATACGTCAGCGCTGAAATTCACATCCAGCAGTGCATAGAGACCGACAGACAAGATGAGGCAGGCAGACAACGCTTCTCTCTGCCTGTTGGAAGACTTTCAGATATCCATTTCACTGTTGTTCCTTATCACTGCTTCTTGATCACGGAGTGTCTACATTCTGGATCACCTCCTCTGCTTTTCCTCCTGGCTGTCCATCTGTTCATCGGGGGGCCGTCTGTGTGGCCTCGCTGTGCTGACCACAGTCTGATGATCTCCAAAACAACAGCAGAGCCATTCCTCACACATTCCTATTTTCTAAACTGCTGCTCCTTCTTCTCTACGATCCTTTAACAAGCTTTCTGGTTTTCGTCTCATTTCTTCCACGTGTGTCTTGTCTGGTAAAAAATAGTTTTGTCGCAAGCTTTGTGTACTTTTCTTGATGATATTTTATAGTCCAGGTGCTCTTGTGTAAAACCACCATGCTATAAGTAAACTGTCTTATCACAGAATGTGTGCGTAAGAGCTATAACCCGCCTACAGTTGGAACATCTTCATTAGAAGCCTGTTGACACTAATCAGAGATGACAGCCACTGACACTCTGGTTAATTTACAAGATTTACAACACAAACAATAAAGGAAATAATCTTTCCATTCCAGCAAGCGTGTTGTTCACAATGGAGACGTATTTGACAAGGCGTCGAATTAATCTTTGTTCTTATCAAATGTTGTAATGCCACTTGCTGGCCTCAGCAAAACTGGCATCAAACTGCAGTTTAAACTGATGCTTAAATTTGTTCCCCTTGACAGGAGGAACTCATTCAAATAAGTCAAGAGCATAATGGATCCATATCCCAACGCACTTGTTATGACTCAGACAACAGGGTTTCGATTTAGCCTTCAGAGTCATAAGATGAAGAATTGCTCATGATCCAACTTAAACGTAGAGTCATCAAGGCCTTTTTAAAAAAAAAAACTCAGTTAAGTTGATTAAAGTTGCAAGAAAACATCCACAAACTCTTTGGATTGATCATCGATTCAGCACTAATTATTCTGAAAATGTGTTGTGATCCTTATGTCACCATTATTGCTGAACAAAGCGTAAAAACACACAAACAGCGGTACCTTTCATGTCTTTGTGGAGCACTGTGAATAACAATTAATAGTATAATACATGTGTTTTAATAACACTCTTTTAATAAATTGACAAGTAATTCTCAACAATGATGGCTGGTTTTGTTTTTTATTTGAAAAATGACTGCTCACTTTGAATTTAATGAAAGCCACACAGTTAAAACATGTTGGAACGGAGGTGTGTTTCCTCTGCGTGGTATCACCTTCTTTTCCAAGACTCTGCGGAGACCAATTATTGTAGTTCTGAAACCAAAAATGTTTTTTTTTTGTTTTGCTTAAAGTGGGATTTTAACTTCTCGAAACTTTTGGACTCCTCTCTCATATTTTTCTTTCTCCCTCCCTTGTATTCCTTTTTAGCCTATATTTTACGCAACTTCTATGAAACTAGGGCTGCAAATGGTTTCGTCACACTCATGTTTTCCAAGTAGGACATGGTGCTCTTCCTTGGGCATCAGTTATGATGTATAATTGACAGATTTGTTGATTAGTGTTGGATTAAAGTGTAATTTCACGGGGGAAGATTTGGCTGAGTTTTTCACAGCATATTCCAAACACCTAAATCCAAATCACAGAAATAAAGGACAGACAAAGATGAGGACACGCTCTAAACTGAAAGTAAAAAGAAGCTACTTTTGGCTGCTCACTTATTCAAGAGCGGTCATCACAGCAGGTAGCTGTGCATGTTTGATTTGGCAGAGTGTTCTTCCTGAGGTGTCTCCCCCTGGGATCAAACTGGGCATCTTTCACTTGTTAGGCAAACTGTAAGCGATAGCGTTAAATTAACCAAGCATCTAGAACATCTCATATTTAGCTGTTATGACTACAGATTTAGGTGGATGCTATAATTAATCAGGTTGTTGACACCAAAAAATAAATATGTCTAGTTCCTCATTTTAGCCACACACACACAATCTACAGTTAGCGGTTATAACATGCAACTGTTCCGATGTGTCGTCAGGACATCATTTGTCAGTGCTTTTCACAACATTTACAATTCACTGTTTAGGAAATGACCCTTCACTGTAAAAAAATAAATCTGTTTAAGTAACTGACACCAACTTACATGCACATGGAAATCATTCTGACAAAGATTTGCAGTCTCGCGTTTACATGCACTGACACACATAATTGGGATAGTGTGATGTGCACAAACGATGTGCAGATCCTGCATTTGTTTAATCTTAAAGGCTATCTTGTCTCGTCTTCATCATTTTATTTGTGTAGCTGCTGTTATTATTCATCCATACATTTTCCTAGCTGTTCCAGTCAGAGTCGTGGAAGGGCTGGAGTCAGTCCCATGACTTGCTGATATGGTGCACGAAGCAGGGTACAGTGTAGAAATGTAACATGCCTCACACAGGCAGGATTTCACACATACATAATGAACCACTCCTTGGCAAATATAAGTAGCTCTACTTTCTGACAAATAAACAATGAAGCACTAATCACCTACCTTTTCTGAGTGTATCCTATCTCGTGGTTAGACACCTGCTCCCCCATGTTGGAGAGAGTTATGTTCATGGTGATAATAATTATGTTCAGCAGCCCCAGTAAACTCGATGCAGCAGATGAGCTGCTTCTTCACTAGGTGAAGGTTCCGGCTAAAATGGTATTCCAGCTCACATCAGATCTTTAAAGCAGCAGACCTACTGTCACCAAGTGCCACCCAAGATGGTTTATTTGGAATTCTTCTGACCGAGGGGTGAGAGACTCTTTGGAGTGCCACAACGACCAAGCTTGTTGGAGGGTAAATATGAGAAAGAAAGCGTCAGCTTCATAGTGAGAGTGAGAGGATTGTCCACTAGTAAACCAATCACAAATGGCCTAGGACTCGGACAGATAAAAAAACAAAAAAAGATTTATATTCACACTTCAGTGGGCATTAATATAACTGGGTGGTACCCCTAGTTAAAATCTTGTTTGGCTATGTAAGCCTAGCTATAAAGGTTTTGTGACTTATAAGACCCCGTCAGTAAAAAAACATGGATGTTTGCATTGATATTTACAAAAGTCTCTTCTGTAATCTACACTAATCTACACAGGAGCTCATTGCTGTAGTTTGAATACCAAAACTTTGTCAGCTGGGTTTTTGGGGGTCATGGAATGAGCACCAGTCATAAAAGTAGTAAAAGCTACACGTTTTAAAAGGAAAACATATTTATGTGTTTGTACCCTTAACGTGTGAGCGGAGCGGAAGATAAACAGGTATACTCGAGCTTGCAGGCAGTGACCAATTTGCATATTTATAGATCTGTGCATACTAAAAGAGGGAAAGGCGTGACATTACATCTAAGCCATTTGAAAGCATCAAGGGATCATTTTGATTGAAATAAAAAAACCTTTCTAAATATGTATTTCTGATGAACAGAAATGAGTTTTTAGGGATTTAATCAGTACCAGGAGAGGAGATTTAGGACCTTAGCCATCTGGGTAATAAAACGCTTGTTTTTAGCTTTGGTAAGATTAAATAAAAACCTATGTCAAATGTCAGTGCAAAAAGGAAAACAAACATAATCTAGGGTCCTCTGCAGCCTTTGTGGCTTTAGAAAAATAACCCAGTATTATCGTCCTTGCCTTAGACACGAGCAACAGGAAACGATGTCACTAGAATCTAAACAAATGTTATTCTGCTGAGTGAGTGCTACTGTTGTTTTTCTTGAAAGGACAGTGTCAGTAATCAGCTTGTTGTTTGGTGTGAGTAACATTGACAAACCATGTTTTTATTCATGCTCTCCCAGCAGTCAGCATGAATTAAACAAACTTTTAATCGGCTACCTGTTCGGCTGCGTTGTTTTTCAATTTTCAATTTTAATTTCAATCCCAGAGTCCATGGGAATTATTTCATCTTTTCTTTAAGCAGCCTTAGTCAGCACTTAATTTGTTGTTTGGTATGATGTCTTCAGGTCATTTGGATCTTCTTGACTTTATTTGCTTAGAGCAGAAATATCAGCTTTAATGGTATTTTGGTTAGGAGTTTTTGTAACACTGGACATGCCGCTTCCTTTTCCACATTCCCTATTTAATTGTATCAGTTCTAACCTGCAAGCATAATAGAGGTAAGAGGCTAGTTCACAATCTGTAAAACTTTGACATGGGGGCCAGAGGTTGTGATGCTGCTTGGGGGGCAATTATAACAAGCCTTTTTTCCTTATATGGTTTCATAATCTTTGTTGCATTCAAGACATTAACCTTCTGCTGTGCCCTGTTTTTATGCTCCTAAAAAGGCACACGAGGCTTGTGTTTAATAAGGAGGGCTGCTTCTGCATTTTTCATTGATATTCACAATGCGTGAGTTGAGGAATTTTCCCGCTTTCTTTGTTAGTCTGTCGAAGCCTGCCCACTACTCATGAATATGTATGAGCATATTTTAGACGAAAGACTTTTAGTCTACGAACTCCCCCATGAGCCTTAAAAACTAAATTCTTTTGCACAGTCAAGCTAATCTTAAACCAAACAATAAAATTAATAAAATCCAAACATAAATGTATTCAGTATAAATGTTCTAGATACAATAAGTCTACAGCAGATGATTAAAGAAATGAGTGGGAAAAATGATCCCCACTCTTTCCATAAACATGACTTTGGGGCCAGTTCCTTTTAGCTGCAACAGACCACTACAGATTAGTCCTTGTTCTGCACACCAGCGCCAGCTAAAAATCTCTTGCCAGCAGCAGTGGGAAGGCTCAGATGAGTTCCTAAATCCTGCAGTCAACAGCCACCCATCTCTATGTAAACTATTCCTGGCCTTGATTACAATTTGTGTGCCACAGTGACTGGCTCCAAAGAAAGAACCACAAGGAGATATTCAATTATGTGCGTAGCGGGGTGGGATGGATGAGGCTTTTGCAGCGACTGAGAAAATTCTGAATTTGTTTAATGTCAAAAAAGATTTTTAAAAATAGTTCTGATTTTGGCCAGTTTTCACGACGTGACAAGTTGTTAAGTCATAGCGAATCTTGCAAAAAGATGGCAAACCAAGCACTAATCCCTTTTGCTCCTGTTCTGTTCTACAGTGAATGCTTATAGATCCACCATTCAGATCAAATTTTCTAATTATCCTGAAAATGCCTCATAGGAAGGCAGACGTAAAAAGCGCTCATCCTATACCCTACGCTCCTTCAAAGACCAACATAGGTATAATGATAGCAGACAGTGGAAATGATTTATTTGCAATCCCCTGCTCTGCTTGTTTTGCCTAAGTCAAATCTCCACAATCTAATATAAACGAAGCAAGACAGGAAGCTTAGGATAAGTATGAGGCAGCACAGTAGTATTGCTTCTGAGCAAAATGCATTAACATATTGACTTTGCAGAAGTTCATGCAAGCTACCTCAGCTCACAGTTGATTGGCTGGTGCAAATGAGCTCAAGTAAAACATGCAAGCAATCAAAAAAACAAACATGTTGGATGATGTTTTATTCAACGTCTCCCGCACTCTTTGTCAACAGTTCAGCGCAGCAATCATATTGCACTCTCCAACAACATCCACAGAGCTGTGTTTAACAACATTAAACTGTAAAGGGAGGCTGCCATTAGAGGCTTTAGTTGTTTCACTTTCATAATGGGTCTGTAGGGCTACTATGTGCGCTGCAGGTCCACTTAATGGTGTTTTGATCTTTTAGAAGCCATTAGTCAGAGAATCCTTGTCATTGCCCCTGCCCTACCTGAATATGACACTTCAGTTCACTGGTAATGAGATGTCTGTATCTACACCAAGTCCTGATTACTAAAGCAGAGGCAACACAAGGGATACCATGTCAACTAGTCCCAGCTTTCATGTATAATATCTATGTGTCAGGTAAATTAATTTTTAAAACAGACACAAAGAACTGGACCTCCTGATTTTATCTCCTGAAAATAAGAAAAAGAAGAAAGGAATAAGTAAGTAATTTCATTCATGTCTTCTACAGACGATGGTTGGAGATTCAGGCCAGGAGTGTATTCCCTTGCGGACAGCTTCAACATCAGGTAGGCCCAGTTGTTCCTTTTGCTCTACTTCCTAGTCCATTTGGAGGAAGCATGTGCAGCTGGTGCCTTTGTTAACTAGCTGCCCTAATAAGTCTGTGCGGTCATAGCAATGGTGTGCTTGAGTGTGCTCCATTCAGTAACTCCATCATGCTACTGGGAGACTTGATGCTCATGTGATTAATGGCACTGAACCTGAATGGTGTATTGTTATTGGACTTCTCTACAAACCACAGTTCGTCCAAACACTGTGTTCAAACATAAGCATCTCCATAAGTGCACGTGGGACCCAGACACCCAACATTGCGGGTCAATGATTGATTTTCCAATCGTTCTGGACAACTGAGTAAGAGAGAGAGAAGCTGAGCTGTCAACTGATCACCACCTGGTGGTGAGTTGGATCAGGCGACGGGGAAGGATGCTGGAAAGACCTGGCACACCCAAACCTATAATGAAGGTGTGCTGGGAACGTCTGGCGGAGGTTCTGGTCTGTTTGTCCTTTAAGTATCTTGGGTCTTGTTCATGAGCAAGAGATTAACAGATGGATTGAGGTTGCGGTTGCAGTGATGCAGACGCTGTACTGGTCAGTTGTGGTCAGGGTGGCTGACCTCTCCCTTAGAGATATGGTGAGGAGTTCAGTGATTCAAGAGGGCCTTGGAGTAGAGCTGCTCTCTATGTCAAAAGCAGCCACTTTACTTGGTTTGAGCATTTAATTAAGATGCCTAATTGCCTAACATCCCATGTAAATATAAAGGAAATATGACATATTTACTTATACTGTAATAACAGTGCTTAAATGTTTTTAAAAGATGCCCACCTACTGTTTATTTTAGGAAACTCCTTGCTTACTACAAGAAGGTCTACAGATTTGTACACAGGTGTGTGTTGCATTTTCAGTGGGCTGTTTCATGATTCAAGATACCTGAAATTCATCTGACTTACTCACCGTGTCCTGTCTTTGTTTACAGCACAACTTTAATGGGGGCACTGTAGACTCTCCTCAGTCAATACAAACACTATTCCAGACCCCAGCTGCTTCACAACTCAGCAGCATGAAGCCAAACAATGCACGTACACAGCTGTGTATCTGTTACCTCTTAAGACATTGCACTGATGTATGAAGGAGACTTAGTCTAACTTTAACCCTAACTACTGATAACTTAACTTAACCTTAGCCTAATATTACCCCAGTGTGCATGGCTTCACATTAAAGTTTAATTATCTACACTACTTGCTTTCTTGTTCCTATTATCTGACTGTGCAAACAGATTTAGGTCCCCATAATGTGAGCAATACTCGAAACACACACACACACATTCAGTGGTACTGTTAGAATGCCTTAGGCTTTTCTTTTCTGGATGTCTTACCCATGTAGAGAAATATCGGTATGTGGCATGCAGTGCATTTGATATATTTGGGTGTTCCGCTAGATTAAGTACTACTGGTTCCACCAACATACTCGATTGTATGAATAAAAATATACATCGTCTTTCTGAAAAAACAAACAAGCATAAAAAGGCACATAAAAGGCAAATTCTGTACAAGTTGCTCTAGTTTTGTTTTGGAGGACATACAGTACTGTGCAAAAGTCTTGAGCCACCTTTATTTCTTTATAATACTTCTTCTTTTTTATTCCTTTATAATTTGCTTCTAAAGACACAGACTTGTAATTTTTAAAGCGTTCTTGAGCATTAGTTTTGAAGGTCTTCCAAAGTATTTCTTTCAACATTGGCTGCTTTGTCCATAATTTTCAATCCAGTCTTTGTACCTGACCATTTTCAGAAGAATGTTTCTTTTTATCTGTTGAACCACTGATGCTGATCTTTCATTAAAGCATAAAAAATTCACCCATCTCAGGGATGTTATCAGTGTTGTGTCTACACATAATAGACAACTTGGCAAAGTAGACACTTTATTCTTAGTAGCCTTTGGGAAAAACATATAATTTGCTCTCATTTCTTTCACTGGATCTATGAAAAATGCCAAACATAACACAGTTTGACAGGCATAAAATAGGATTTTTGTACAAACAAGATGATTCCTAAAGAGCTGTTAGCCAAAATCTTGGCATATCTCGGAATGGCCATTAAATTTTTTAGAGAAACCAAAAAAGTAGGTGACAAAAGCAAAAGTGTCAGGCCCAACAAAGCAAAGACCTGACACAGGACCTGGGAGATACATCTGTCCCTTCAGTTGATCCAGCTATTGTTCGCTGAAGCCTCATCGGAAATGGTTTGAGTGGACGGGTGGCTGAGGTATGCCAAATTACACAACAACAAAGTGGCTACAGGTCTTATTGAATTTTAAGTGTTTGGTTCAAAATAATGTCAATATGTATGAAGGAGGGCACAAGAGAGGTGCAACAATGAGTATCTACAGTCGTCTGTATAACATGCTGCCAGTAGAGTAAAAGCATGCTTAGATAGAATTTATATAGAACCTTTTCTTCACAAAGTATCAAGAACTATTTTGAAAAGAAATGACTTCTTAAAGAAATTGAAACAGGAAATTGTTTTTGCAGTTTCATGGCTTTTTGGTTAAAAAAAACCCCAAATAGACATGAAACCAGTCTTCTCTTTGAATTAAAATGTTCAGTTTCTAAAACCCATGTATAAGAAGGTAGGAAGTCATTATAACATATTTGATATAATCTGAACCAATAATGCACTAAGGTCAGCTCTCATAATTGTCAGTTAGGCTTTTACTTGCATATCAATTGTAACCAAGTTCCTGCACAGTACAGAAAAGAACTGCTTTTAGCCAAAGTGACATGACTTCTGTTCCTATATGAATCCGTTTTGTGCTGTTTTCACTTGCAGATCTTCAGCTGCCTTTTCCTTGGTGTCGCCACTTGAGTCCACAGTCAGTTCCTCCTACCTGAACTGAATTAGATATTTAAATGAATGGCTGTATTGGTATTTTGTATATCTCTGCATACTAAGAACAATAGTAGACAACAATGGATTATATTAGAATTTTGAACACTAGGAAAAAGTCTGGCTATTTCCCCCCCCCCAAATTTAAATAATATGCAAAATAGTGCTGACTCTAAGAAACTCTAATTGTGTGAACCAAAGGCCATCTTCCAGGTGTACTGTGTAGGCACTCTTAACTTCCAGTCTTCCATCAAAGCGTCGCACTAAACCCACCTGTGCAGACTTGATTCAGACCTTTCTAATGAAATGCTCCATCTCTGTCATCATACTGCTCCTTTCACAATCTATTACACCTTATACATTCATTGCTCTGGTATACATTATATGCCTGACTTCTGCTATCTTGCTGCATTGTTTTAATTATGAGGAGGAAGGGGGTTACTGCTGAAACTTCACCAGAAAGCAATTTCATTATTTTCCATTTTATGGATTTTTTTCCCCCATGGAGTTCAACATGTTTTCCTGGGTAATTTCACCACCTTGTTTGGTGGCCTTCTCTCTGTAGCAGCAATGATAACTAAAGATCAGTGGCTAATGTTTAATGCATATGTATTGGTGAGTTTAGCTTTCTTTGATGTTAATGTGTTTGCGGGGTTTAGCATCCACCAGTCCAATGCACAACACATTTCCTCTAAAGCTGCACCCTTCATAAATGACCACAGGGTTGAATTCTGGAATAATCTCCACCGACAGATTGGTGGTGCTGCATGTAATGGAATAGCTTAGATGTTTATTGGAATTTAGACCAGTGTATTTGCCTACAAGGTACAAAATAAATTGCAACTTTAGAGCTACTTGGGCCATCCAATGTGACAACATGGAGAACCAAAAATATTAGCTTGCAAACCTCAACATACAAGTTAATGAGGAATACATTTTACTAACCGTAAATCTCCTTATTAGTACTAACTTTTCTCCAAAGCATATACAAAACTACATGTATGTATAACTTTTGGGTTACTTGAGTATCTCTTTTTAATTCCAATCCATGCTGGTAGTCTGCACTTGACACCTTTATAGATTTCTTTTCAGATCAAAAAGTTTTATATGAAAAAACATAAGTAAATATATCTATAAATTTTGGTTTCTGGCTTGTAACATCTTAGAAGGGTTCCTTGTCATAGTTTGGATATCCAGGTTTTCAGGGCACTTCAACCAAAAAGATATTTCCTCTTAATCTTCTCAGATTCCACATTTTGATGTTTATGTTATAGAACGGCTGTGTGCAGACAGGAATAGGACCCAAGGTGCAGACACTCGGAGGCAAAACTTAAACTCAAAACAGCTTTAATGTTAAACTCAAATATAACATAACTGGAAATATCAAAATAAACTTACACCGGAAGACTGACAGAACACACAGCTAGATAAACGGTAGACCACGACATGGACACAGAGAAACACAGGGCTTAAATACACAGAGGGAGCAATCAGGGAATGGGTAACAGGAGGGAAACATAGCTGGGGCAAATCAGGCCTAACGAGACAAGGGGAAGCGAAACCAGATACATTAACATCAGGCAAGGACCTTCAAAATAAAACAGGAAACATGACACAGACTGAACTAAAGACACAGACTAAACACGCGCGCACTGCAGAGGGAACAGAGACGTGGGACCAGGGCAGACACAGACACTGACTGGACACGGGGATATAGCAAACAGG
The DNA here is from genome assembly GCF_056152115.1 of Neolamprologus brichardi. Classification (NCBI taxonomy): domain Eukaryota; kingdom Metazoa; phylum Chordata; class Actinopteri; order Cichliformes; family Cichlidae; genus Neolamprologus; species Neolamprologus brichardi. The sequence goes on from NC_142123.1 coordinate 25,179,080, forward strand.
GGAGACAGCAACTAAGGATTACACAGAGACAAACCATAAGACATAACTCTAACGAAGAAACCAAAGAACAGAAAAGATAAATAATACAATAAACTCAAAACCCTGGGTCAACGATGCAGGCATCCTAACAGTTTAAGGTGTAAATGGGTATGTTTTACTTCTGTCTTACTCTTAATTTTCTTGCAGTACACTTCAGAGTAATCTTGTGACAGCTTTTAATCCACAGGTTAAGAGTCTGAAGAAATCACATCTGTTTCATCAGTTTTCTCTGAGGCTGATAGCGTTGACATTGTCAGACCAATCCGATAAGGATTTTTACAGGACTGTTTGCAAGAATTGACATCAATGAGTCCAAATTTTTAAGGACTTTGAGCACACCATCACATTTGTTTAGAAAATAGATTCTGCCAACACAAATACAGTTGTCTGTGGAAACAGACTTAGATTATTTTAGACAAACTTACATTTTTATTAGATATTTTTAAATAAGAACGTTTGATCTTATGGCATCACAGCACTGATAACGGAACAGCGACAAGGTGATAGGCTCAGCACAATGTCTAAACATCCAGATGTCTGGATACAATTCAATGGAATGACCAAAAAATTTGCAAAGCTAAATACAAATCACAAACAAACTGCAACATTACTAACGACTACCAGATTAGTCATCTAGTATAATTTGTTTGTTTTACAGTGAAGAGACTTGTTAGACAAAGATTTATCTAAAAACCTGCTATACTTAATTATTAATTGCAATACTGGTTAACAAACTCATTAAACCAGAGTGTCTGTGACAGAGAGCTGCCCGTTCCCCCGAGCCTCGAGTGGGATGCACAGGATCATTAGAGGCTAATGTAAGTCTGGTTGAGATCAGTTGCTGCAGTAATGGAAAAATACAACCTTAAAGCACAACATGCCAAGCTTTAGATAACTTGTGTAGGATTTTATCTATATTTGTGCTGTTATATGTTTTTCTATCTACCACCTACACAAAAATATACAGTCCGTAGGAAATGTTATTAGATGACTGATCTCAATATTTTCTCATCTTATTTTTTTTAAAAAAAACCCAAAACAGTTCGGAAAGTTTTTGCAGGACACCAGGAAAATTAATCGACACCTATTTAAAAATAAGAATAATCATTTATTCAAAGTCGAAGAAGAATATGCTGCCCACTTCCTCATTCTACCCTCAAAAAAGATGTGTTAGATATTTTAATGTGGCTCAACTGAGCCGCACTAAACTGATCTGCTCCATGAACATCTACAACTCTCTGAATACATTTACAATCTCTTATGACAGCCCTCGTAATTGTAAAGAGATCAAGTAAACTCTTAGCCAAGCTATGTTGTTGCTTAAATGATGAAGCCTTGTGAAATCCCTTTATGAATAATTTTTCCTACACTTACACCCCCCACACCCACCCCCACCCTTCTCTCTTTGGTTGTCGCATAGAACATGTCTAATCTACTTAAAACAAGTTGAAAGACTAGTAATATAAATGAGACTGCTTGGCCATCTGAGGATCTGTCTTCATTAGAAGTGGATCTGGACAGAGTTTCTATTAGCTCACTATCAAGATGGGGAGACTGTGAGGAGGAAATTACGCATGTCACAAGACAAAGTGCGGGCGGCCCAGAGCTTAGCCCAATGGAGGATGAAAAGCCTTAATCAACGACAAGGACTACCGGTGACAGGGCACCATGATCTCCCCATGCGTCACAATGTAGAAGATTATATCCAGCCTCTGACAGATTGACACTTCCTCTGTGAGTTCCTGGCTGAAAACAGAGAAGGATGGCACTGTTTCTCTCTTCTCTGCTCCTTTTCCTTCCTTTGTTCTTTACAATCAAAGGTCTTCCCCAGATTTGGGTCATTACATTTTTTTTTTACCTCATCTGCAACGGTAACAACACTTAATATTCTTTTAAAGATAACAGCACTAGAGCGCACCCCAGGAAGACCATGTGCGTATCTTGCCAACACTGACAGTAAATTACAGTTATAATGGAACTGAAAAGTTCAAAATATCACGATGTTGTCATGTGGAATATTCAATTTAAAGGTCATGAGCCCTCTGAAAGAAAATTCTCGTTATGTTTTTCTTATCTGTTTCTTGTTTCTCTTTTTTGTCCTTGTCACATTAATCTCATGAATCAGCCAGTCAGCACCGCTCATAAAAACACTCTTCTGTTCATTTCAGGCATCCGTGTAGAGTATGTGAATTAGTCATATGCCATTATCACACCTGCACTATAAAGTTTTTTTTTTTTTTTTTTTTTTAACTCATCTGCAGCTAAAAATGGTTCTCTGGAGGAAAGCAATGGCTTTTCAAAAAGAAAGAAGGGCTCATTACTTTCGCCTGACCTTATTAAATTACACACAAGATACATTTTTGAGCTACGCTTCTGCAGACAGGATGCTGAATTGAAGACGAATACACAGGTATAACATCATTAATGGCAATGGCTGCTTCATCCATTGCCAAGGTTACTGGCCACAAGTTCCTTTGTCATTCCTCTTCGTCACGGGGCACTGTCTGATAATTATCTTGATTTAATAGCTCTGGTCCTCTGAGGCAACTGTCCTAATTAACAAACAAGGAGCCAATATTTTGATCTTTCCACCAAATCAAAAGGGTGCTAATTGTACATATCATAGCCTAAAGCTTAGACTGTTGTCTGAATGCTGTAACTGCACCAGCGGTTAAACTTCGTTGTTGTATTTTGTGCATTTTTTTCATCTATATCATCATATCATCAATGGTACTCGAGAGATTTAATATATCCAATTGCGCTTTTATTGAACTCAATATTTAAGCAAACTGCAAAAAGGTACAACTAACAGCACAAAAAAAGTGTGTAACTTCAGCAGAGGATTTCTCTAAAGTCTGCAAGCTGCATGAATCAGGAATCAGCAGTTATATCCACAGGCTGACAAGATAACAAGTACTGAATCTATCACCTAACTTTGGTACAGTAACAAAACTGATAAACCCTTATGCCTCAGAGCGTCAGAGAGTCTGTTCTGCATTTCTGGCTTAAAGGGGATGGGAAAACATGATTCAGTTATTCACTACCTGCAATATTTAAGCAAGCAAAAATCTGGCACGCAATACATAAGTGTGCCTGCAAAGAATCTGTATGCTTACTTACATGGCTGGTAGCTAGTTTAGTAACATAAAAGCAGCTTTTGTATTGCATGCATACAGCTATTTCCCAGAGTTTTGCTTAATTTAGTTTATTCACACTTGTAGTCTTCTGCCACAGCTAAAGTGGACTGTGTATAAAAAAATGGACCAAGCCACCATCATGTCACCCGGTGGTTTGTGCACTCTTTAAACCAAAACTATGTTTTCTGCTTGGCTGTAAACACGCTATATCTGCAGCATAGCTGGACCTTTTAACAAAGGTATGTAAGCCACTTGGGGTTGGCTTTTTGAAGAAATTCAAGGAACTATAGGTTTTGATATTTCCACACTGGTTTAGTTTTCTAACTCTGCAAGTTGCTGCTTGGTTCAACTGACACTGACTCGCATTACTCAGACTTTTAAGGGATTATCACTGGATGCACAAAAGCTGTTTTTATACCCGTATGCAGTCAAATGTGATTTTGTCAAATTGGTTATGCTTTACATTTTTTCAGGGAAAGAAGAGATTAATTAGCAGTTAGTAGAAACAATGACAGAGGGGACCGACTCAAGCACTGTATTCATATCACTCTTGGGGACTGGCTTCATATAGAGTGTAGTCTTTAAATTTCACAACAGCTTTTAGTAGTGAAAATGTCATTAGTCATCTCTAAAGTAAGCACTGATCTTGCAGCAGTGCAATGTTTTGGTAAGTCTCTGCTTCAAAAATATTACTGTTAAAATTTCAGTTTAAGTTGACCTAAAAAAAAAAAAATCCAAATTAGATTTACAAAGATCAAAATATTCCAAAGAAAGAAGGGCAGGAAGAAGAAAAATAAAAAGAGGAGGACTGAAAGGATGAACTTGATGCAGTGGGTTGAAGTGAGGACATTAGCTGCAATAGTACTATCACTGAGCTGCCTATGAGGCAGAGAAAACTGAGCAAAAGGAAGAATATTAGGCTAAAGTGGGCATTTAATTATTTAGGCCATTAGTATAACTAACTGTCTGTACCTTCAATAGCCATCAACAATGTGATATAGATGAGAATGTAGTTAAAAGACACATTTCAACTGACTTTAAAAAGGATCAAGACAAAAAGGAAAACAACATCAAAGCATTAATCAAAAAAATAATGTCACAACTACAAAATCTAATATGAATCTAATGATACACAAAATCACAGAAACATTATATCACATGTCTGACATATCAAAGGCCATTTTCACTGCAGCATATTTGCCTCTCTCCTATTGCTGCATATTTTACTTTTTGCCAGTGGTTATGTAATGAGGCTTGTCACCAGAGGTTTGGCCAACACAAGAGACCCTCCTCTCTTCCTCTGAGTAAGTGCCAAGAAAGAAAACCTGGGGTTACAAGGAAGAGGCATAGAATGAAAATCACTTACACAAGATTTAATGACCAGGATCACAAACAACGGTCTGACAAAAGCAAGAGATGCTGCAGATGCAGTTCTTTTGTACAAAGAGCCAGAGTATACTGCAACACAGGTCAAAGAGGTACTTAAGGGATAATAAGGTGTGATAGTTTCTTCTGTGTCTTTGCTCATCTTTACAATAAAGAACTTGATAAAATAACCAAGTTGGACAATATTCCCTGTAGGCGGTCAAGGCTGTTGTTTTTGGGGAAAGAGATCAGTATGGCGCAGTGACACTTGTAATCTTGAATGGTTGGCCAGGAGTAGTGAGAGCGCACTGTGAGCCCATGGTAGTCTGTCACCTCTCTCCACCCAGCCACCTACAGTGAGTAAAAATGGCAAGACAGCTAAACCCTCAACCAGAACCACTCTTGAAGGTATAATGTCATGCTCACTTGTAGGCAGATGTCAATTTTTAAAAAAAAAAAAATATTAAAAAATGCTGCTTCCTCTCCCTCACACAGTCTTCATAACAGCCAGAGTTGCAAATTAACACTGAGAGATCTGACACTAATGAAGCGATTATGCCTATCCAAGGGACGGATTGTGCCGTTATCATGTAATAACAGAGCTTCTCTGCGGACTGATTCTTTGTGCTCTTTATTGTTTTACACTCTAATTAAATTAGTGGAGTGATTTCCTGAATGTGCACAGTGTGAGTCTCGTATTATTTGTATTTGGAGGATCCAGCGTCTTCAACTTACTCGAAGTCTTTAAGGATAAGCACCAGCTCTTCACTTCAGGCATGGGATCTGAGCCATGAGGGAGCATCAGGATATATCTTTTGCTTTGAAGCTCTGAAGGGCTGTGCAGAGTTCACCAAACTGCCAGTTTAATGGATTGAGTCTAGCTTTTCAGAGGTGCCACGGAGACAGAGCTATTTGCTACGCTGGTTAAAAGTCGAAAGACATTGCCTGTCTTGCTCTCTCTCTACTCTGCCATAATCTGTTTGCTCCATTTGCTCCAGATACATTCATTTATTCACTGTGGAACTGTGAAACAAGCAAGTAAAAAGTTTGAAAATACTGTATTTGTCACTCCTACATTTGTTAGCCCCATTCACAGCATATAGTCGCTTATTGTTCCAAAATGTTATTTTTATTTGATGTTAGATTTAAGGATTTTTGTCTTTTCAAAGGCATTTCCATTTTAATACAATAAGAAGTTTCAGCAAGGAATATTTACTGTGTGAAAGCACTATTGTTTCTCCTAACTAAAGTGCTTGTATTAAAGCATATTGCAGTAGAAGTGTTTGAGATATTAACAATAATTATGCTGCATCTGGTCGCCAGCAGAATAGGGAGGGTGAAATAACGCCAGATGAGAAATGTTTTGACTTTAAATAAATAAATAAATAAATCCTCTACCCTGACTTACAGATGAGTCCAATTAAAGTGGCGGCAGACAACTTTTCAACATTTTTATTCGTTACTTGTTTGTTTGAAGAGCTCTGGTGTCTGCAGCAAATGCACTTCAGCTGTGCCATAGATCATAAGTATTTATGTTCCTGGGATATCTCATATCTGGCGATACAACTGCACAGTGAAAGTGCAGATCCAGTGAAAATCATTAGTGAAAGTAAAAAAAGAAAGTGTTTCCATCTTAAGGTGAGTGGTTGAAACAGCTGTTTCAGTTTGTGGTGCTGAAAACATTCCTCAGAGATTTTAGTCCATATTGACATAACCTGCCACAGCCTGTACATCCATGTAGTGAATCTCCTGCTTCACCACATCCCAAAGGCACTCTATTGGATTCAGATCTGATGACTGTGGAGGATATTTGAGTAAAGGAGGCTGAAGTACCCAGGGAGAATCCGCATAGACGGGGTGAAAACATGCAAACTCCCCACAGAAGAGTCCCAGTCAGCCTTTAAATCTGAATTCAGCACCTTCTTGCTGTGAGACAACAGTGCTAACCAACGCACAACTGTGCAGGTGGAATATATTTTGATCAAAGTATGTTTTCCTGTTGAGTTGACTGCTCATTTCCACCAACACTTTTGATTCATCTCTTAATTAACAGATATCGATAAAGACAGTGATTGTGCAGCAATAATATGAAGGCTTGGGAGATGACGCCCTGCAAGTTTGGAGTAATTACTGTATTGACATAATCTGACTTTAATTTAGGTTTAAGAGGCATCCTGTTCACTGGAACCATGCGTTAGGATGAACTATATGGGCAGCAACTTATACGCCAGTTTCCAACAGATTGTTGAAGATCAAAAATATCACTCCATCCACACTGAAACAACTGATTTAACTCTAATAAATTGTGTCTAAAGGACAGCTCTACATCTACAGATCTAATAAAAACTAACACTATGGCATGGTTGTATCAGCTGATCAGGAAAATGAAGGGTTAAACATGAATAAACTTAATAACTTAAAAGGAGTCATAACATTTAGTTTAAAAAGTTGCAGAAACGGCAGGACAGCCCATAACCTGTCCGCTAAAACAACGCAGAATTTAAACAGCACCTGTTTGTTACACTATGAACAAAAACTAAACAGAAATTGCTACATACTATAAACAAGAGTTACTCAAAGTTGGTTCCAACCAAATGGCAGCGATTTAGAAACTGCTTTGCAATCACTGAATGTGAATGCATGTATGAAGTGAAACATCTGGATCATTTAACAGTAGGAACAAAAAGCTACTGCACAGGGTTTAGAGTTACAAGAAGAAAAATGATTTGAAACAATAATATGCAGAAAGTTAAAAACAGCGCTGGCTCTATGATGGGCAGCCATTTAGTCAGACTGGCTGTTTAGCTTAGTGACATAGTACAAGCCAAAGGTGATTAGGCATTTTTACAACAGCAAGCAGAAGTAGTCCTAGACACATTCTTTGCTCATAATGTTCATGTCGCCTAAGAAAATGTCACCATTCACACTGCAAAGCAAATTCTGCAGTACCTTCACAAACACCAAGATGAAGTGCAACGGCTCTTGTGAACTCCACAACCGCATGAAACCTTTATGAGATGTTCTTGAGTGCAGAGTGTAAAGCAGAGACCCACCTACTTCACTCTGCAAACAGCTGGAAGCTTTCTTTCTCTAAGGAAGGTCAAACATCTCACTACACATGGCACACACACTTCTGCAGAACTTGGCATTCAGAGGACTGAAGTAAAATGTCAGTTCAGTTCCTTACCAGGTAATCGATATATTTTAGTTGCAGAGCGGTGATGCAAATTTTAAACTCTACAAAATAAATAATTAATAAAGAAAAATCATAGCATAGACACAGCAGCATAATAAGGCAGAGCCGCTTATTAGACATGCACTAATTGCATAAATGTACTGGCAAACAAATCTGATTAACATAAAAGAGACTGGAGCAAAATGTAGATAAATTAAGGTCCTGCGTTGTTTGCATGACTAGGTTAACAAATGTCTCGGTAACACCTTATGATCACTAATAATCATTAATGATCATTATCATTTATAAATACTAAACTGAACACACAAAACTGAACTTAAAATCTTATAAGTGGCTACTATAATAAAAAAATATATATATATATTTATGACTGTCAACGTGTTATATTTGGTATTTTTGGTTTTTGGAACAACTTGCTTGAATGATACAAAAAAATGCTTAAATACAAACACAAAAGCTTCATATGGAAATGGTAAGGTACAAGGACTGGACTGCAAATGAGTGAAAAAGGAGCCAAAGAAGCGGGGGTTGGGAAGCGTATCTGTAACCGGAAGGTCGCCGGTTCAATCCCCAGGCTCTCTGTCCTGGTCGTTGTGTCCTTGGGCAAGACACTTTACCCTACCGCCTACTGGTGTTGGCCAGAGGGGCCGATGGCGCGATATGGCAGCCTCGCTTCTGTCAGTCTGCCCCAGGGCAGCTGTGGCTACAACCGTAGCTTGCCTCCACCAGTGTGTGAATGCGAGAGTGAATGAATAGTGGCATTGTAAAGCGCTTTGGGTGCCTTGAAAAGCGCTATATAAATCCAATCCATTATTATAATGATTATTATTATTAAACTTCAGATATTCTGAAAAAGTGCTCGAGACCACTTTAAAATAAATAGAAATTTTGGCTCTTTGGAAGCATAATATAAAGATATAATATAAAATAAAATAAAAAGGTTCAAGACTTTGGCATAGTACTGCATATTTACATTTTTATTTGTGTGAACTGCATTAAAAAGTAAATATGTAAAAAAACAAATTGGAATTCATCACTTGTCAGTCCTTAGGGCACTATAAACACAGGCGGCAGTATTCTATAGGAAGTGAGGTAACTGATGCAAAAACATATAAAAGCTGCTATAAGAGGTGGGCGTGTGTGCCTTATTCCCACAATGGTAATTTTTCAACTTGTAAATCCATCAGTTATACAACCTGTGTGACGACTCGTAAGAATATCCTACTCTTTACTCCCCGCTGTTCTGTACAATTGCCTGCCAGATGTCAAACATCGTGTGAGCACGTCGTTCCTTTAATATATACTCGAGAACCCCTATAAGTAGTTAGTACACTTCTTTAGAATTGCTTGTTGGATGATTGAATACCGTCGGAATCGCCTTCTCTCAAAACTTTAGGACTGCGGCACAATAATTCCTTTACTTTTAGCTACAATCACTCCCACTAGTTCACACCAACGTACTGCCTCTGCAAGGGGGCAGACAGGGAACAGAGTTTGAGCTGTTTTTGTCAATTTCCGTCTCAAAAACTCAGTTCAACATTATGAATATCCTCCCAGAGAACTATTTGAAATGGCTGGTGTTATGTTTAAATTATGTTATGTATTTATAAAAAACCTTTGATTATATATCAACGAGCCTTACTTAAAGAGATGTGTAATGTGCATTTTTCCATGTCTGAATAAGGCCTACTTTATTACTTTATCTACTTCAGAAGAAGGGGGAGAACATGCAGATACCTCACAGAAAAGACGAGTGATCTTAACTCATGTATTGCTATGAGACAGTCCAAACCACTGCGCTACCGTGCCCCTCATTCAAACAATCATTAGTACATCTTTTTCAATGGGAAAACCAGTTTCATTCAGACATACTTTTGTCGATTCAACTGAATTATTTTCATAGCTTTGAAAGCCCTCATCCTATATAAATAGCTCTGCCAAATTTCAGATAATTTGGAAATTTGCACTTTTCAGCAAACACTAGCGGGTCATAGAACTCTATTACTGTGTGTTTTTAGGAGATGAACCAGGATGAATAAGTCATAGCTCAAATTCCATCAATATGCGCAAACTAACGCTCATGCAGAAGGCAGAAGAACTCCTACATGGGTCCTTAAGTTTATATGTCAAAGACATGTTTTTTGTTTCAGTAAGGATGATCAGCGTGACCAACCGGATTGAAAAAGACTACATTTTGCTGAAAGCCTTATAGTGAAAATCAAAAAGTGATAATCATGGGCCTAACAGCTTTAATTAGCTGTCAGTATGGGGTCTGAGGTTGTGAATCCTCCCCCCACTCTTTAGACACAACTCACTCTCTTCCCTAGTTTCTGCCTCTCCTCGTTCTCAGTTTTAATACAGGCTGTCTTTACTATAATCTCTTTCTGCCTCCACAGTTTCAGCCTACTTTCTCTCACTGATACGCTCCATGTGTAAATTGAGGGAGGCATTTCAAGGTTGTCTCCATCTTTGATCATCACACAGTGGACCCCATAGGAAATATCAAATATTAAACTAACAGAGCTTCTCCGCAGCACACACTTTGAGACATCATAGCATGCTATGAGAATGCATAGCGTAATGTGGAAATGCAAAGTAACAATGCCTCAGACTTCCTAAAGCATTTCCCAGGAGAACTTCTTTCCACTTCTTCTTTCCACGCGAACATTGCTGCAGCTAAAAAAAAAAAAAAAACAGACTAAAAAACTAGACTACAGAGCCCAAGACATATCACATAATGTACCATGAAGGGCAGGGAGTTTTCAGATTATACCTGGTGATTGTACTGAAAGGATGAGTGGATGAAGAGAGAGGAGGGAGCAACGAATGAGTCATTTGGAAGGGAATTCACAAACAACTGGAATAATTTCATAGAGACCTTGGCATAAAAAACTCTACCAATAGTCACTGCTAAGAGATTATTTAGGACATTAACTTTTATACTTTTATTTCAGTTACTTATATCTATATCTATATCTATATAGATATATATCTATATATATCTATATCTATATAGATATATATCTATATCTATATCTATATATCTATATATCTATATCTATATATCTATATCTATATATATATATATATATATATATATATATATATATATATATATATATATATGTCAGCATTAACCAGCCATAACCACATTAACACTTCAAATCTCTGTTAGCGAATTAACGCGGATCACCCCGTCCGTGGGGCTGGACGCATTAATGTGTCAAAGACCTAACCATGCTAACGCGTTGACGCCGTTAGCGTCGTCAGTGTGGTAGCATAATAGCAAACAAGCCTTAATCAGCTTACCTTGGGAAATTCATGCATTCAAAAAGAATAACTAACTTAAAAATATACCCAATTTTCATATAAGACCCCATTTACACTGGATTGCAACCTTACATTCAAAAATTGTAAATGCATCCAAATAAAAAATTGCTTTTACTTGTAGTCCACAAATCCATCTTTATGTTTCTGTTTAACAGTAGTTGTAAGCAAGTTACTTTGTCAATGAAAACTGCTTTAGTTACTCATCCAAGGCTGATGCTGCATGAAAGAGCGATCTGTGACACGGTCAAGGAAAAGTGCAAGCATAATGCATATTTTTTTATACAAAATATGAACAAAAACCTCTCTATTCGGACAAAATACACATTATATTAAATGCTTAAAATACAAACCTACACACTTTAGTTGAATAGTATCTTTAGTTTGTTGCTAGTACAAATCTGTTCATTTCAGTACTAATGGTAGCCATTATGAGCTCTGGACATTGGGTGAAGAACTCAACAGGCTGTTATTTACAACAAACTTAACGGATTCTGATAAGTGTTTAACGAGGAAGTATATATGTTTCATAGGCTCAGTTGCCATTGAGTGTGCTCCATTGCAAAAAGCTGATTCAGTTAGACAAAGGTGAAGCTGTGTAGTCACTTTATTAGTTTGTCAGGATGATCAATCCAGATTATTTTCTTCACAAAAAGAAACTACACATAAGACCCTTTTGCAAGTATCTCGAACCTGCAGTGCACACAGGATGATATGGTCTCTGTGGCTCTGATAGACATATAATTATAGTTCTTATGTAAGAAGGTAAGAAAGAAGGTCAAAAGTTTACCCGTATTAAATGTTTTATTGCCTGTAAATGGCAAGCTACTATAAATATGTTCATCATCTAATGATGCAGACGTATATCCGATCAATGATTTTTGCAACACTTGAGAAGTCTCTTATACCCATTAATGGAGCTTCATTCACTCTCGAGATGGATAAATTGTCTAGTAATGAAATTAATTGAAGCTTTAGAACAGTGTTAATGGTGTAACGATATTGATTTATTGAGTGAGAAATCCAAACTCATCTCTAATGAGATGAAGTTCAAACTTGCTTCTCAGGGTTTGATGCAGTTTTCTGTGGTCAGCCAGTTTCTCCTATCTTTACAAAGATCTACAGATTAAAAAAAGTCCTCTTAACGACTTAAGGCCTGCACTGTTATCTCAATAGGACTTTCATATTCAGTAGAAGCTGGTCTCCATTTAAGATGATTTTTCTCTGGATTTCACTACTCACACAATGCTGTGTGAATATTGGCCATGGTGCAGTGGCGGTGGAAGTAAAGTCAGCACCCTCTTGGCCTTCCAGAGCACACGATTTGTCACCTCTGTTGAGAACTGTGAGGTCACCCAAAGATAGTGACAGTGCTCTTACAGGGGTGTGGATATTTCATTTTCTGGGTCAAAAGCTTCTAGTCTCGCTGATTCCTTGGCAAAACTCAAAAAATAGACTTTGTGTTTTTACTTTCACTAGCAGATGAGTTGTTGAGAGTTACCTAATCAAATCGTCTTTCTTTTGTTGCTATAGAGACAGTTTTTGTGCACAAAACACTACATTTTTGTCCCTTCGACAGAAGTCACAAATCCTTTGAAAGCTGTCCAGTAAAACAGTAGCTCCCTAACACAAAGACCCAGAGAATCGTTTTTGTGTTTGCCTATTTCAATCATCCCGTGTCTCCGAGACAGATAAGGAGAGAAGTGACCTGACCCTCACTTTGGCAGCACTCTCGGAGATGAGAAAGCTAAAGGGGTTAGGAGAATTCATCTGACAGGTCCACCGGGAAATGTTACTGTGAGCACATTAGCTCTCTGCTCTTCTCACTACTACTGTCAAATGTCAGTATGCTAATAACCAGGAATCCGTGTAAATAACATTCTCCATGTTATAGCATGCCAAGCTAGGCTTCTGGTACTTATTGATGTATTTTAAGAGCGCGTCTGTCCTCTGCAGTATCCCCATGAGCGCGTGGCTTCTCCCAGAACATGCTAAGATAGATAGAATCTGATGAAACGCTGAAGTTTCAGCGAGTGCTTCAAGTCTCTGTGGAGAGCGGGCTAATGCTAAATGTATAATCCATGATTTGAACCTCATTTTTAAACCCTGCGAGCGCTAAGTGTGTAATTTTTGAAACTAGAAGACACAGTTCCTTTGTGGATAGGGAGAATACATGTCACATTTTATTGCTTTACCTATATTTGTATCCCACATTATTGTATTTCCCCATAGACCCAGTTATTCCTTGATGTAACAGGGGCACTTGTATATTGATGTGAAATCTTTATAGTCTTAAGAAAAACTTTTTTGATAATCTGACTACAGTGAAAGCAATTAATCCAACGCGAATTAGTAAAGTAACATTTTTGAATAACAGTAAAGCTTAGACCCACCAATGTTAAGCCCCTTTTCAACACAGCAAAAATATGAAAGCATGCAGGCATATTAAGGAATAAAGTTCTGTGGCTCATGCTGTCCATGCTATGGCAATGTCTGAATGAAGTCATAAGGAACATTACAGTGAGAGTGACTCATGTCTGAATGATAGGATGTCATGACTTTGACAGATTTATAAACCCAGAGGAGAGCACTTGATCATCACAGTATAACAACAAGTCATTTAAACTTACGGCATATCAATCTGTGCAGTTAAGAAACATAAGTGATTCTGAACCAGTTTCATCTGCTTTGGCACAAATGAAATTTACTACAGGCGCAAAGGAGAAACAGCAACAAGACAACCCTAGAAGGGAATTTTTGGGGTGCTCCTAGCAAAAGAAGGGGGCAACTGCACCCTTTCAGGCTAGACAAGTAGTCCAGCTCTTTTAGAATTGTACAACTATTTGTGTAAGAAGGTTTGCTGTGTCTCCCAGCACAGTCTCAAGAGTGTTGAAGAAGAGCCAGGAGATTGGCCTTTACATGAGGAGACCTGGAGAGAGCTGCAGAAGGGTGTACATCCAGCACCTGAACTGCTATCTGCTCCTTTGTGCGAAGAGCGACAGGAGAAGTGCTGCCAGAGCTGCTGCTCGTGTGCGTTTTTCTGACCAAACTATCAGAATCAGACTTCATGACGGTGGCTCAAAGGCCAAAGTCGCTCTGTGGGACCTGTGCTCACAGACCAGTGCCGTGCAGATCGCCAGACATTTGCCAGAGAACACTCGAACTGGGAGTTTTGTCACTGGCACCACACTCCCTTCACAGATGAGAGCAGGTTCACACTGAGTACATATGACAGGCATGAGAGTGTCTGGAGATGCTGCGGTGCACCTTATGCAGCCTGCAACATCATTTGGCATAACCAATTTGGCAGCGAGTCAGTGATAGAATGGGGAGGCATATCCTTGGAGAGTCACACAGAGCGCCATGTGCAACAGGAACATGAATGCTGCAAGGTATCGTGCTGGAAGTCCTCAAACCTATTGCATAAATTTATGATACAGTGGGCACTGGATTCTTCCTGGTGCAGGAAAATGCTTGGCCTGATATGGCCAAAGTGTCTAGGCAACTTCTGGATGATGAAGGCACTGGTGCCACTTACTGGCACTCATGTTCCCCGGACCTGAATCCAATTAAAAACCTCTGGAACATTTTGTTTCAGTGCATCTCATTCTGCCAAACAGTGTCACGGACTCTCCAGTGGCACACTGATGCCCTGATCAAAATCTAGGGGAGATCCCCCAGGACAACATCAAACATCTCATCAGGAGAATACCCATAAGTTATTTTGAATGCATAAAACCAGTAGGCAGTAAAGGGTTTCAGCTTGAATATTTTGTTCATTAAGATCCGATGTATGATTTAACAATCTTTTATTGTTGAGTAAAGATTATTTTCACTGAAAATATCCAAAATACTTTAGTCAGAAAAATGAATAAAGGTATTTATTCATTCAATAGCAATACAGAACCCAAGAAAAATATTAAATTAAAAATAAAAATCCATTTGCAAAAAAAAAGAATCTTTCCAAATAACTTTATCTCCAGTGTTTTTACCATGTGCATGCTGGTTAGTGTGTGTACCCGGCTCCCCTTGTCCCAGCTCACTTCGTTCTCTAATTACACACCTGCTTCAAGTCACTGAAACACTCCCATCCTGAGATAAATTGTCTGGACAACTGTGTAAAAGGCTGCCTGAAAATTGTACGTGCATTAGAGGTCTTCAAAACAGGGGCTCCTTTCACCAGAGATGCAACATGACAGCTGATTTTCAACACAGGAAACTTTTCCCACTTATCCACTGTGATTTTTGAGCCTCAAACATAACATAAATGGAAAGTTTACTTCATCACCTCAAGTTTATAGATATTATCAGTTGATACTATATATTGTATATCATGCCAGTGCAGCGGTTATCACTGTCCACTCACAGCAACAAGATTCCAGGTTTGACCCTGTTTAGCAGTTTTTACATGTTCCCTTTGCAAGTTTAAACCCCACAGTCCAGGTACACGCTTTTTATGTTAATAGATGATACTGGTAGTAGATGTGGATGTGAGATCATGTCGTCTCAGATGGGAAACTTCACCCTCTGTCACCTGGTGTAGGCTTCAGCTCCTACTAAGCTGGATAAATGATTAAGAATATCAGTGCTCAGATAACACTCAATTTAGTACATTTCAATTTCTTTGCTGTAGTTGCAATCTGGCACTACAAGAATGTTTATTATGTTGTTATTCTGTGGAAGATTTTGGAAGATATAAAAATTAACTATTAAAGGATTCTGTTTCCAGAGGCAAGATATAAACACAAGACAAGTAACACTAACATTACCAGTTAATGCATCCCTCCAACAGGCCTTTATTGTTGCACTTCCCTGCTGAAGGCAAAACTGTCACTGAAAAACAGCAGTTTTTCCACTGGCATGCACATTTTGAGTGTTACTGAAAATACCAAATCTGTGCCGATAAACTAAAAGTACTCGTTGTGCTCATTGTGCTGCACAAGCACCATCGCGCTTATTATAATCAAACTATTTATGCTTCAAAATTGAAACATGTTAATATGATGTAATATACTGCTTAATCTGTGGTAATATTACAATTTAGTATCATGTATATATGCGGTTGTGTCTTTTATCACTGATAGTTTACACTTTGTCCTGTCATCAAGCTTTATTTATCAGTCATTTTCTAATTTAGGTCCGAAGTAAAAAAAAACGAAACAAAACACCAAAAATTAACATTGTTTATTATTAAAAGGTAAAAAAACATTCCTTATTTGTGTGTGTAGTGCTGTTGCACAGCATTATATCAGGCATATGTACCCACTGCTACATATACTGCGTGTATGGATTTTTCCAAAAGGCAGAGATACATATCACAAGCAAATGCATACACAGGCACATACACACTGACAGATTTGAGGTCTGCTAGTTGACTGGGGAAGCATTTTGGTTTTTCATTGTGTCTGGCACAGATTGGTTGATCCATCTGCTGTAATCACTGAGTCTGACAGTATGATTCAAGTGTCCAGTGGAAAGTGACAAAAGAGAAAAACATAGCTGTGGCCCATATGCTTAAGGACAAGAGAACCCATTAAGAGCTGAGAATTGCTAACAACCTCACTTCAAAGAGATGGACAATGACGCTTGGAGCTCTTTTGTCACTTTTGCCGCCCTGCCCGCCTCGTTCAGATTTTCAGCATCATCAGTGGGCCATTAATAAAGCCCCAGAGAACAACAGGGTGAGATTGTTGCTGAATTCAGATTTTTAACACAACCCAGACTGTATTCATCAAGGAAAACTATTGTAATTATTACATTGTCAGTAACAAAAAATTACTTGACACAGGGAGAGGTCTTGTTCCTCCCTAACCTTGTTACATGTAAAACTAGAGAGAGCTCTGATTATGCTGATTATTAACAGAAATTAAGGTTATTACTGTGATGTGAAAACCTTTCTAGCCCTCACAGCAGTTACGACAGTGTGTACCTTCGATGGGAGCGCCACAGATAGAACAGGTTCATTCTCTGTGGTAATTAGAGCTATTCAGAAATGTACCCTAGTCTTTAAGGAGAATGTTTCTTAATTGCTACCTTTGTTGCAACATTGCTGCTGTTTGAAAGGATAATAACAGCCGGTCAAAGTAATTGTTGCTTTATGAATTCATTTGTTGAGTTGTACTGGAACGTTCCCCCTAGAAACTGCTCATTGTTCTGCACTCAAAGCTTTTGCATTGTTGCACAGATGCTGCCAAATTATGTTGCATGAAAAAAAATATGCTAATCTTCTCCAGAAAGAAATTCTGATCATTTCAAGTGAAGGAGTAATTTGCATGAAGTCTATGGATTTTGGGTTTCAGAAGAAATAGCAGCACAATGCAATTTGTTCACTACCAAGTATACCTTTAAGCCTTTCCTGTGAAAAGCTAGTAGCGACCTGCATCTTGCCTTGTGAAATTGATATTGCTGGTCAATGACAGTGATTACCATGCCTGTGGGTCTCCCTCCCACGCCGTTCCTGTCAGAGCCTCAGAGATAATGAGATGGCACACATTATCTGGCCTTGCTGGAATCATGTTTTACTAACCTTACAGAAGCAAAGCCAACCAAGTTAAATCAATCGTCTGGCACCATCAGAAAAATATTATAAACCAGCTATGCTGTTGTAAGCCGTGCTGTATCACTACAAATATATCATCATATAAAGACTAAGTAACAGCAGAGGAAAAAAAAATCTATCTTATTTTAATCATTGGAAAATGGATTGCTACAGATTTGGAAATTGCACAAGGACTGCACAGTTCTTTTTTTTCTATTAACGCTGACAAATCACTAATATTTACTGAGTGTCAAATAAATGTGCGGAAGATGTTCTCAACTTTCTATGAGTCCATTAAAAAGAGATATTTGCCTTTCCAGCTATATTTATTAAGGTTCAGTTCTTAGATGGACCCAAATACAAAAGATGTGAGTAAAACAAAAGACAAGCTTTCATTAAAAGTGATAATAAAGGAATGGATTCAAAGGGTACAAAAGCTCACCTCACAGGGAACTTGCAATATAGAAAACAGGTGTTACAACAGACTGGATAAATAGAAATAATGGGACCAATTATACAGAGAAGGCTGACTGAGAATGAGGAACAGAAGTTGAATGAGACACAGGTGAAAATAATCAAAACCATTTTTTGACACATTCAAAAAAGATCCATTATTTAAGAAATCAGAAAAGTCCTCTGAACATGAAGACAGAGACCGGGGAATACCAAAAGGATAAAAAGCAAAAGGATGGAAAAACAGAGGAGACTGAGGATGGGGCAGGCAGATAGTGAAACACTAAGGGAACTAAACACATAAAAATAACAAACTCGGAATAGAAACTGAAGCTAAATAAAGATCAAAGATTGAAACGAACAAAAGAGACCAAAACTAGGACTTGATATAAAACACTCCAGTGTTACTCAGAATACTAGAAAAATGATGAAATCAAAGAAGGGAATTTAAAGCCTAACAATATTCAAAAACTTACCAGAAGGGCAGTGAAACCACAGAGAACACTTAATAAAAGATAAGAATCCCAAACCTCCAAAGTAACTCAAACACTGTGACCAAAACCAGGGAAAATAACAAGAAAATAGTTGCATGGTATGTACAGACAAAATAAAACATGTTCCTGTTGTGAAACAAACCTAATTGAGTCAGCCTCGATTACACCGAGCTTAACTAACATATGAAAATGCATATTATAAGCCCACACAATCATTAGCTACACTCAGACAAAAGTTAATTGGAAACCCTGTGACCTAGCTAAAGATGCTGCATACATATCTATATATCTATTATAACTGCAGAGTTAAACTGCTGAGTTTTTGTTTCCCCCTAAAATGTACATAGATTTAGAAGCCTGAGCCTTTACACCAATCGCATGCCTAATCAACATCCACTGAGAGAGTTCGGGCTCATTAAACAGGCTCTTTGTGCTGGCATTAATAATGCAGGGGCAATGCAAGAGCCACGATGTGCTCAAAGACCTGCCATCTCGTTAATGCACCATTAATTACACAGGTTAAGACAACAGCCTCGGGGGCAGTTGACCCCCCCCTCTCTTTAGGGGATGGGGTCAGAAAACCGGTCACTTGTTCTTCTTGTCCCAGGCACTTGTCGAATCCACCTGGAGCATTAAAACGCCGTCAAGTATGAAGATTATGATTCTGTTTTATATTTTTTCTCTAAACTCTTAACAATTTCTGTCCATTTTTACCTTTTAACTACCAAGTGGGAGGAGGAAGCAGGGGGTCTCTTGCATGCAAGCAGAGAAAGGTGTTTATGAAAGTAGCTCTGGGTCTGAAAGTTAATTCTTTTTAAATATGTATAGCTTTGTAATCCTTATTATAGCATGATTTCGATTTTGATCTTACTCCCACATGAAAATAAGGATTCCAGTAGAAGCCAAATCCTTTCTGTATCCTGTAAACAGCGAACATTTTCTACAAATCTACCAAAATTATCCAACACTAAAAAGAGCTTTACAGCTGCTCCCCCTGACTTCAAACTGCAAGGTTAATGAAAGAAAAAAGGAGGTAGAAGTAAGTGAACTAAAATCATTTTAACTGCAGGTCTTTTTTTTCCAAACCCACACACGAATTGCCATACTTTATGGGAATTTCCCTCAACTGGGGTTAGGCTGCTATTTTAAAGGCCTTCAGAATCACTCCCTTCCCCTTTCCTCTCACCTGCTTCTTCAGCTGAAATCAATGTTCCAGCCCTTTCATCCTCTCTGCAGATTGCCTCAACCAGGGCAGAGTCTATCAGGCATCACTAGACTGACATTTCCCTGTAGCTGCTGCACCTATGGGCGACTCCATAACTGACTCAGTCCCCCAAGGGATGGATAATCCCAGGCTAAAACCCCAAGATTGTGTGATTAATGATATGTCGCGCGGTTGTGACCCTTGTTCTCCTGCTGTGATGCCTCATGTTGAGCCCAGGGAGCTTTGGAGAGTTGACAAGGGAGACCTGTACAATTATGCACTGGCACAGCAAAGCAGCCCCCTGGCAAACATAGAGCTTGACAGGACTTTTATTAGCAATGAAACGTATACAGTACCGTATATTAAGAGACAAAGCCAGAGTGCAGCCAAACTCATTTCCACACTGCGTGACTGGTTTTCAGCATTCACAAATGGGGCTAATTTATTCAAAATGTGAACTCGTGTGTGTTAAAATTCTCTGCTGAATTACACAAATGCTTTTCTGTACATTGTGGCCTACATTTAAAAGACTTCTACGAGTTGTGATTTGCTCCTCATCAAAAGCAAATTATTACATTATAATAGTAATGGCTTTATTGCAACTCAAAGTGCTTAATAATAATAAAGACAAGAGAGCATTGGTAAATAAAGTGTGTGAGAACAAAGTAAAAATGAGATAAGCTACCAAATAATAATAATAAAAAGCCATATAACTAAGAAAATAAGTCTGATATCAAAGAATTTTTAAAAATTTATATAGCTTAAGCCTTAAAAAATGTGTTTTGATGTTTTATTTAAATTGATCTGTTGAACTGGATACTAATCCCTTTTGCCTATAACAGAGTTGAGGACCAATAATAGAGCATATGCTCGTTTGCCAATATGTTTTAGTTCTATACTGGGGAAGCTTTAAGAGACTAATTTTAGTGGATCTTTGTGATGTAAAATGAGCGTACTATATCAGCCAATCAGACAGAGAGTCAGGACCCTGAGCAAAATCTTTCCTTCTCTCAATTTAGCTTTCATGGGGGGATGTGTTGCTGCATTTTGGATCTTCTGAAGTTTTTTAATGATTTCTTCGGGAGGCATCGGTGCAGTTATAAAGTCTGCTAACATTAAAAGTATGAATAAGCCTTTCTGTGTTGTCCTCAGAAAATAATTGTTACACCTGGGCAAAATTTCTAATTGTAAAATGCAGTTCTAGTTATATTTCTAACCTGAGAGTAAAAGCTTACATTATACCCCAGAGGTCCAACAAATACACTGAATATATTTCCTAATTCTAAAACATTTACCAGGAGCTTTGGCTGTTTTGTGTTTAATTACCTTCTGCAACTGGAGGGCTAGGTTTCGCTGTCGCCTTAGGTGTACTATCATCAGTACATCAACTGCATATTTGAGGAACTAACCGCTGAAATCAGGAAAAAAATAAAGTATATTGCTCTAACAGCTTGCCTTGGCAAAGATGTGCATCATCACCCTGTGATCAATATCCTGTCGGGTAAACCTATATTTACCTTTCATGAGCTATGGACTTGTTGTGGTGTTGTTTTATTGCACCAGTTCACAACAACAATTATGTCAAGGCATTTATATTTAAGGGAACAACTGCAAAGCGACAACGGTATTAGAGAGAAAATCTGATGATCTTTAAGCGTGAGGTTCTTAAGAGGTTGAGTCAAGGCGGGAAGGTAGAATTCCTATTAACAGGAAGACACCTCTGGCAGACCATGCTCAGGGAGGACCGGCCTGTTGAAGTTGAGGAGAATGAGAAGATAGAAAAGAAGCATGGGGAGAGAAAACACATAACAGACAAAGAAAACCAACAACTACAGGAGACAAGTAAACACTTAATGACATGCATTAATATCCCCTGGGAGCTTCAGCGTCTGGTTCAGGGTCACCTCATTTAGCTCGAACTATAAGCTTAATCAAAAATGAAGCCATCGGCTTCAGTTTTTGAAGCTACCTTTGTAAGCTGAGATCGCAAAGACATGCAGATTAGGTGAGCTGGAAAGTCAAAGCTGCCTGTAGGTTTGAATCTCACTCTGTTTGCGTCCAAGTGCCCACTGAACTCCATACCTACTGCATGCTAGAATGCACCTTAGTATAGAACCAAAAGGGATTGCAATGACTGCTTTACATTTAGATGCAATAAGGTTTGCATTTGTTAGAAATCTTGCCATTCTGCAAAATACCTGATGACAACAGCAACCCTGTGAAAAAGCTACATGGAATTTTCTGTGTTAAGTTGTTTTACTTTCAAGGTTTTACTTTCAAATGTAATAGGAGCAAGAGCTACGGTTCCAGCGAGGCCGCCCGGTGACTAATAGATAAAACTCTGAGTGTACCGAGCAGAATCCAGCTGTCACTGTGTGCAAGTGTGAGAGTGTGCTGCAGCATAGCTAAAAAAAAAAAAAGCATACATACTCATCTAACCTGCAAACTGAGAAAATAGAAGTACATGTGCAGTAAAATGTGATACTGAAATCTTTTTTTCATTATAAAAACATGCTGTGGGTGCTGATAGACTTCAATTCCAAATGTGTAGCACATCAGACTGAAAGTGAAGTAAAGTTAGATTTGTGTTCAGCTTTTAAGACTGTGATTAGGTTTCTGGAGTACCTACTTGTTTATTTAACTTTATAAAGTAATACATACATAACTCAGTACACTACTTAATTAGATATTTTAGCCAAGCCACCCTTTCCTCAGTCTCGACTTAGGGTACGTGATTACTATGAATACAATCATCTTCATAATCCAACAGGGATAAAAACAGAATTGTTATTGTCTCCTTCATATTTAATTAGAGGAACACTTTAATTGTTCCTTGGTGAGATACTCAGAAAAACAGCTTTTAAAAAGACCTAATGAAAAAACGTGGACAAGATTTGGTAAATGTTTGAGATTTGAGTGCTTCTTAAATCTTGCATTAATTTGAATACTCGTCTCTTCCAATGTGAAAAAATGAAAGTACTTGTTTCAAGTGTCATCATTCCACTCTCGAACAGCTTATCTCCTGAATAAGTTGACTGCAACATTAGACCAATAAGCAGCTGTGTAATGAATCTATTTAAAACCACCTGAGATTAGCCCTTAGGCAGCACCTGATGGGTTTAGTGATCAGCTTTTGTTTCCTCATCAAGAGCCAAAAGATCAGTGCATCACAAGGAGACAAATAGTGCTCCCGTGCTAATCGTCACTCCTGTTTCACATCCAGTATTCAGCTGTCCCATATTCCACAGAGATACTCAGACAAATCTTTTGCATGATTACTTTATGGATCAAAGTCTATCTCAAAGGTTTCTTCAGAGAAAATCCCAATTGCGCAATCAGACACCTATTTCCGCCGAGGACCCTAAAGTTAATGACCCTGTTTCTCATCTGGGCACCTCCCTGTTTTCCTCTGGCGTTGAGGTTGAATGCTTAATCTTCAGTGGAAGCTGTCAGAACATGATGAATGCCAGCACTAGACCGGCTCTCAAAACTTGCATTAATTTTTAACCACACTTACCTGAACAAAAAAATTAAATCAGCTATGTAAGATCACTGTAGAGGTGCACACGAGGCCTGGAAACTTGCACAGGTTTTTGTTGAAACTGTGTTTTGGCGCTTTTGAGCACAGCAGGGTGATTTTTTGGGGACTGTTAACATCTATCGCAAAAAAATATTTTGCTTTGATCTCCAAGCAGAGATGGCAGTGATGTGGTGTTGCTCTCCTGCCCAACTCTGGTTCGCAATCAGTGATCAACTACTTTGTTTAAAAAAATTAACAAGACACATGAAAAGAACAATTATGAGGTCCCACACTTCACTTAAAGCACGGTCTTAAACAAAGTGAGCTTGGTTTGTACTAAGCTTTGCTACAAAGAGTGGTTCATATTCTCCAACTATCTACTGATAGTTCAGCGAAAGAGACTGAAGGGAGGGATAAAGACGAGTAAAGACAGAACAGGGAAGGGTGAATTATTAATTACTTATATTCAATTGTAAAACCCCAGGATGCACAGAGGATGCCTGTAAATACAGATGCTGCATAGAGAGAGAGGGGAGTTGGGGAGGATGAAGAATCACAGCATTTCAAAATTTAAGTCTGTCAAATTTTCAGGTGGCTTCTTTTATCCTTGGGAAAATGATGTTTGTGAGACAAAGACCTTGAAGTTCAGACATGTGGATTTAACTGTGTCGAGACTATACAGGAAGAACCCTGGAATCAAATATGTTTCCTGCTGAAAGCTACAGAGGAGGCACAAGGCCGTGCCTAGGGTGCTGTAGTGGTACTGTGTATTGACATGGAAGACATACTTACTATTCTATTGCAGTCAGTGGGGGAGTACAGTGAGTCATCTCATTTCAGGCTTTGTTATGGAAAATGAATCTGACAAACTAGAGCAGGCACATAAAGAACATCTTGGAATATTTGTTAGTGACTTTCTTGTACTTTTAATTTAAAGAAAAGTGAATTCCTGTAATCTGCACACTTAGCTACTGGCCTAAAACCACAATTTTTGGAAGATATCAAACATGTTGAAGCTTTATATCTCTACCTTAGGCAAACTAAAAAAAAAACAACTAAGTAAGATGTTAAAATATGCACAGTAGTAACAACAAATAGTGATTTGCATTGCTTATGCATCTGTTAAATAATTTCTTGATTCACTGTTGCTTGAATATTTAATTTGCTATTATAATCTTAAAATATGGGCAAATGTTTACATTTCAAAATTACCATTACCATTTAACGATTAATGGCAAACACCTGCCCTGTGGGCAATTTTTGCCAGGCCATGTTTTAAAACATAGATTTATGTTTTATGAATGAATTTATGTATTATTATTTTTACATTTAAATACATTAATGATACATTATATTTGAATTATATCACTATTTATTATATATTTACTATTTAGTATACAGTGATATAAAAAATTCCTCTTCACCCCTGCGGTTGGTCTATTCTTCCACCTGAGGGTCCTGCGCAGCATCTGTGAAGACTGCGCTCTTCTGGACAGAGATCTCGGATGTTGTTGCTGGGATCTGCTGGAGCCACTCACCTCGCTTGAGAGACACTGCACCTAGCGCTCCGATTACCTCTGGGACCACTTCACCCTCCACAACTTCTCGTGTTCCTTCTTCCTGATGTTGCTGTCATTCCATATTGCTTGTCTATCACTACAGCCATCTTCATCTGCTTGTCCACCAGTACCATGTTCCGTTGGTTAGCCATGACTAGTTTGTCCGTCTGTATCTGGAAGTCCTACAGGATCTTAGCACGATCATTCTGGACCAGCCTAGAGGGCATCTCCCATTTTGACCTCGGGACTTCCAGGCCATATTCAGCACAGATGTTCCTGCATACTATGCCGGGCCACTTGTTTATGGCGTTCCATGTATGTCCTACCTGGTAGCATCTTTACACAGCTTGCACCTCGGGTCCTGCCTGGTTTGGTAGATCCCAGCTTCTATGGATCTTGTGCTCAGAGCTTGTTCCTCTTTCTGTGTTCCTGTGCTGCCATGATTAGATTATGATATGTGTGTGTGTGTGTGTGTGTGTTTCTTTGTCTTCTTAGCATTACACTAAAAAGTGTGCAGCAAAGTTTGTTTGTTTGTTTTTTTACAAAGAAAAATGTACATATACTTGTAAAGTACTCATCATGTCAGGTAAAAACTCTGTTTCAGTAAAAATTGATCAAAATTGTTATCTTAAGATATTTTGTTGTCATACATCTTAAGTCATTTTAGTGTTATGTTCAGCAGTCTCACTGCAAAACTGCAAGGCTTAGTTTACTCTAAGTGTGGATTTAATGTTCGATTTGTTGCTGGGTAAACCATTTGCTGCGTTTCATTGCCCTTCTCTTTTACCATATTTCATATCTTTGTCCACTCTATTAGCATAAAAAGGGCAGAAAATGGCAAAACAAAAAGAAACACACACTGCCTACTAATTAATACTGGTATTCAGCACTTGGAACTTGTGTGATTGATGGACAGCTGGACAGGCCATCATCATCTCATTTGGAGTTTAACACATCCAGTCTTTGTGCCTCACTACTAATTCTTAGCTTACTGTAAGAAGGTCCCCCACCCCCCAAAAAGTCAGAGCCACTACTTTTCAGTCCTCAAACAGCCCCAGTAGGAGAACAGGTCAGAGGCTTCTAAAGGCAGCAGGATCACAGCGGACAGGCCCTGTAGCAAAGCTTGGGGCAACTGTCACAAAGCCATGTGTTAGACCAGCTCTAAGAGATATATGTATGCATTATGACTGACTTCAGCTCTCCTTGAATTTAAAAGCAGCTGGAAGGTCAAATTTTAGGTTTTGAGTTCACAGCTAAGGCAAGTCCTGTTTTCATGAAAATTGGGAATCTCCCTACAGTAACTGCAAAAAAAAAAATGTAATGCACTGATTTCGAAATAATGTATCTAATTTAAATAGTACAAGTAGTACAAGAGATTAATGCTTAAACTGATATATATATATATATATATATATATATATATATATATATATATATATATATATATATATATATCCCGTTAGAAGCATTGAATACTGCTTTCAAACAAATCACTTAAGATTAAAAAAAGGAAAGAGGAAATTGTCATAGGTATATCAGCACAGATTAAGCAATTACAGAATGTTAAAATTTCTCTTAGTCCTTTGTTAGTTAGTTTGTGTCTCTGTTGGGTGATACACAAATACTTTCTTCAAGCTACTGAAATATTCATTTGCCTGTATTTGAGCTTGGCTATACCTAGTTATTGGTTTGCAAGACACCATCTGTTAAATATCACAGAAAACTCCTTGGAACAGGGGAAAAAGTGTCAGATTTTAATAAATTGCTCTGGCAACCCAATTACCAATGATGCAAAGCTTACAACCTAATACCCTTTGATTCGCTGTTTGTGTTCCTGTATTCTATCCTCAATCCCGCTCCTCTTGGCAGTATCATAACACGCTCTTTCAGCCACACTCCAGCTGCCCAGCATGCACATCTGACAAGAACGGTAAAAAAAATCACTTTTATAAAATCTTTAGTCTGGGGATTAAATCTGTGTCATCAGACCAAAGGCTGACGGGATACCCTTTGAAGCTGGATAGATCCCTCTAAGAAGAGATGAATGGCAAAATAGAAGAGATTTCAGTGTTGGCAAATAGCATTAAACAAACTGGGCTTTGGTTCTTCTTCTTCTTTTTTTCTTTTTTTTTTTTTAGTAATAATGCCACTAAAAAGTAAAAATGACAGCGTGAGGAAGAGAGTGTACCTAAGAGAGTATATGGTTTTTAATGATAGGGACCCTTCAGGAGTGCCAACAAGTATGTAGCCTGATGTGCTAAAAGTCCAACATCAAAGATTGTCCAACACACAGTGGAGTTAGTGTGCTGCAACTAATCATGCGCATTCTCTAAGAATCACGTCTGCAGAAGCCTGACTAAAGGAAATTATATTAGAAGAAATACGCAGTGATATAAACACAACCTCTTTATTTTCATTACAGCCGTGTTGCATGGATTGTATTCTTATTCCAGCACTTACTGACTCTTCGAAGTTGAAGGTGGATGTGTGGGATAGTAGGCATACAAAAGGCAGGGCCATGCATACCAGAGTTTTTCTAGGGAATTTTCTCTCCAGCTCAAAATGAAATGGTCAAGGAGTTAAGGTAGCAGAGTTAAGGTAGAGAAAGCGCTCATGGTAATTGGTAGGTGGGGCTGATATTTTGTGAATGCTTCGTGCTACTGTGATACACCAAATATCTTTCTGAAACCAATTTTGTCTTTAGCACAAATGGTAACCAAGTTAGTGAAAGAGCACTTGGGTTGCTGTCTGTAGCTAAGGGAACATTTTTACAATTTTTTTGAGGTTATTTACTTCTGAGATGTGATAGACAGAGCTGGTATAGCTCACATCTTTGTATTGAAATTATTACCTTTATCATAAAGACAAGCATGAGAGGGAAACAGCTAACCTGGGTCTTTCCAAACATAACAAAAACAGCATAGAAGTCCCTCTAAAGCCCACGTTTTTATAATTCATGGAATGATTATAATAGTAATAATGATGTAAATGCAAAACAGAAAATTGCTGTTTAACAAGGAGGTATTCAGGTGTTAAAGTGGGCGGGAATTATCCTGAATGGTTTTCTGGCATCCTCAGTTTATAAGCATTTAAATCCGATAGGCAGGTTAATACATATTACTATGAATGAGTTCATATTTCATGATGGCATGGCCCACTTACACCTTCAACACATTACTTGTTTTTTTTTTTATATATAAAAAATAAAAGTAAACAAAAACAAACAGGAAATAGAATATTCAAGGACAAAACTGCATAGGTCACAAAACACAGCAAGCATTTCAGATGAAACTATAGCACTTAAGAAAATCAATTACATCCATAAAAGCCAGTTGTTTGTGAAAAGGAAACAGTAAAACTTTAAACCACAGTACAAAGCCAGAAATTAAAATTCATGACAGTTCAGCCGAGGTTCCTCCACTGAGGACAAATCAAACCAGAGCATCAATACGTTGTTCTGCACACTGGGGAAAATGTGTTATTACGGTTGTGCTACTGTGACCTGCTGACACTTATTCAAATCAGTCAGGGTGTAGTCTATTTGGCCTTGCCAGCATCCCACACACTGTGCAGTGACAGAGTTAGAGAGCTACATAGACTACAAGTGCCAGATATTACACTGAATGCCATTGAGCAAGAAAAATGATTAAAATCTCAGGTTATTTGGCCAAAGCACTGAGAGCACTTCTTAAAGCAAAGAGGTTGCATGAAGTATTAGGTTGCTATCATAAATATGAGGTATTTAAGTCTTACAATGCAGTCTCCAAATGTTGGCATATATTCAGGGAGTGGAATAAATGTATTTAATACATTTTAGTGTCTGCCATTGTTTGCTTCACATGGAATATGTTGCAGCACATAAGCCAATGTTCCATCCTGTCACATGCAGCCTGTGCCATTTTTAGAGCCAAACGTAAATGGTGTGGAAACCACACCCATCTGGCACGAAGCATAATTGTGCCAGTTAGGTTTGGAGCTCATCCTACATTTCCTCAAATAAATCATATATCAGAAAGTGATGCGAGATTATTTCCACCACAGCAGCGCCAGTGAAAATGGGGTCCAGGTGTTCCACAGTGAAATCATGGCAGGGATGCAGAGCTGTTCCTTGTTGAATGGGTGAAGCGCTGTTTGCTTGTGTCTTTTTAAACCAGGAATTACAAGGACAACCTTGGTTTAAAGAATACGGCACAAATGACGAGGTTCTAACAGCTGAAGGAAAAAAGCAGTAAGCCAACAGCCTCCTGTCCTGATTCCCCCGTTGAACACTGAAACCTCATTTTAACTGTGACTTTCACCGGATGGATCATACATAACCTTTGGCTGGAAAGATTTCGGAGAGCTTAAAATGCTTTTGTTTATCCTTTATCTTTTTCAACTATGATGTTGCCTTTGAGTCCCCCTGGAACAGTCAGCTCCCCTCTGCATCCCACGCCTGTATGAAAAGAAATGCACAGGAGAAGTGACTGGTGTTCTCATGATAAAAATTCCACTTTAACCATTCAAGCATGCCTCAACATTGAAACCCTCTTTGACAGGGTGGCAGCAAGCAGAGGGATGCAGTATTCATAGCTTCTGTCTCCGGGAGCGCAGATAAACCCAGGCTATACTTAGAAGCTCAATGTGTGATTTGAAATATGTGATTCCTCACAAATACGTCTTTGCCCTCCTATTGTTGCCACAGAAGGAGGTACATTTGGAGCATTTGCTTTTGGTGACAAAACTCTCTCGTCTGCACACTCTGAAATGTGCTCAGCTCTGTTAGCCAGCTATTACTTGACTATTAGGGTGCTGCTCTTGGGGAGAGATTTATTGGATTCAGACAGCGCTTAACATGGCAGCTGCCAGAGTCTTCCTTCATTTGATTACTATGTAGCAGACACAAGAAATGTTTCATTTTGTCATCAAGACAAAAAGAAATTGGCTTGTTAGCTTCGTTTTTAGCTTTTTCGCTGTCATCTAATTTCCACTTTGGGCAGGAGAAAGAATGTAAATGTACTAACTACCAAAAAGGCTTAGACTGAGTCCTTACTGAGAACAATATATTTCAAATTTAGCTTTTTTTCTGTCTCTTATTCATCTCGCCCTGAATGAATGGTGCATTGATCTGCAGCACAAGTGTCACAGCTTTCTTTATCTATAAGTTCAATCACGTGCTCATTCTCACTTGGTTAAAGATCTCGGCAAATCACTTTTGAAGTGGGCTGTATTATAGCGCAGTGATTTTATAGATTGCTTTGCGAGTTGCTATTTGAGAATGTCTGCACCCTTGTTTTGAGTAAATCGAGTTAAGCTGCAGTTAAATCTTCATACTGTCCAGTCCTACTGTCTGTCTCGTTTAGCACATTAAGGACATTCTGACTCAAGCACTTACAAAATACCGCGCTTAGCTCCTCAACAGGAAAGCTCAAAGGCTGCTTTTTGTCTGTTGATGTTGTAAACTGCAGCGTGTCATGAAAAATTAGTTCAAGCAAAATGGGACACACACAAAGCCTCAGCTGGCTCTTATACACGCATTTCTTATCTTTCCTTCTCTTGATGAAAAATCTGTTTTGAATTAGATATAACTGAAACACAAGGACAAAGTCTTATCATTTCTATACGACTACAATCCCACCAGGATTAATTGCTCGTGTGTGTGTGTGTGTTGAGCTTTGAAGAATTTGGTCATGAATAATTCAGATTTTACATACATGACATGGCTTAAAATGACATGTACGAGAAATTGCATCTTGTAACCCATTTAAGTATAAAGGGTATTTAACTACTGCAGTAATACAACTGACAAACAGTTTAATTCGGGGATTCTCTTTAGGGATCTTCTTGATTTTCAGAGACAGCAAAGACGTTCTAGCTGAGAGAAGGATATTACTCACTATTTTCAGACCACACGCTTTTTTTGCGTGTGAGTGTCTACATGCAGTCTGCACTGATGTGTAAATGTATAAATAAACCAATCACATTTGGGATCATTTTCATAACAAAGATGCTATTTTGCCAGATCAGTGCAGTAGAAACAGGAAAGAAATAGACCTGCAAATCTTAAACCTCATTATTATCCAACTATGACCTCTTTAAAGAATTGTTGTGTCCCGTTCTGCATTTTTCCTGTTAGATATTCTCCACAGATCTCCACATCTTCCCTTTTACCCCAGGACAGCAACATAGACTGTTTATTAATGGAATCTGCATATTGCATGGAGAAAGTGTTAATGAGCGAGCGTGAATCAGTGAATCTCCAGCTCTGTTGGAGTGAGCTAATGGACAGTACCCTGGAGAGGGGTAAGGAGGTAGTGGAGCAAAGGGGAATTAGCTTTGAGGTGGGTGTCTGATGTCTCTTATAAAGAGGGAATGAATGCAGATAGCCTACTATATAAAGTTACAATGCATGTAATGAAGCTTCGTGCTTGCTTCCCTCTGCTTTCTAGTTCTTTCAAGCACTTTCTATGGCCCTGCACTCTTGTTCCTTGTTTTTGTCTTCTTCCTTCAATGACTCATCTTCCAGGGAACATTTCACTCAGAATTAATGTGACACTTATTCAAATTATGATGCACCTGTAGAGATTTGTGTAACATTTTCCACAAAGGTTATTCTGTACTCTTACTAGGAAACTACTTACGCTCTATCCGTCCCATCATCTTGCACAGAGGTTTTCAAACTGTGAAGCAGAGTTAGGGGGGTGGGGAGTCAAGCGGGGATACTGCGTGAGAAGAAAGACAATTAAGGTATTAAAACCCTTAATGCCCAATGGCCGCAATTTGAGTCAGTGTCGGCTCCTTCTCACAGTCACACGTTTATAAAATCGAAACACATGGACACGATACACGTATTTTTAAGTTCTGAAAAGAAAAGAACCGAACAACTTTATTTACTGTGAATAGCAGCTTTTAACAAGGGGATCCTGAGTATTTTTGTGCAAGAGTAAAATGGCACAAAGAAGTAAACTCAGCACAAGACAATACAATCAATTTTCTTTTTTTCATGAGACTATTTAACAAGTCATTTCTAACATGTGCCTCTTATCATAGATTGAGGTGTAAAAAAACTAGTTTCATCATGAAAACCATAACTAATGAGATTTTGTTTTTTAGAAGGTCAGTTTTTACTCTCCTCTGCAAAAGCAGAGGCTGTTTTTCTGTCAGTGCCTTTATTGTCAAAAAACAATAGGTATTAGAGGCTGACATCAATAATCATTAGGCTCATGTTTATTTTGTACAGTTTTTCAGCAGAAACTAATGTAGAAAATGTTAGTGTCATAAAAGAGTCAGGGAGAGAGAGATCTAAAGAAATTCTCTCCTCTAATGGACTCCTGTTGAAAAGACGATTAAAAACCTAAAAACAGCTTTCAAACGCTTCGTCGCAAGAAGCTAAATTCCTAAATGTTTTGAAGGAAACATAAGGTGGAACAGATTATGTTTTGTAAAAGAGGAAAGCTTTCGAATATGTACCTAGGAAGTTGCAAAAATTGTTTTGTACCAAACGTACGAGTCAAATAGTCCAGGCTAATATCCAACATTATTTGAAATTATAATTGCGCTTTGGTACTAGCAGCCCTTTGGTAGGAGTAGAATAAGATTGTGGTGTAGTTCAGTATAGTAGATGTAACCTTAACAATAGTGCCTAAAAAAATCACAGATGTAACTCTAGAGCCAACTTATAGACATGATTCTCAGAGTCTTTGGGCTTTATATGTCTTCCATCCATCCCAACCAGCTCCTTATAATTTGGTTCAAAGACGAAGGACTTTAATCACTTCTAGTGTAAAAATGTTGCCTCTGAAAATAAGCGAGCAAGTGATAACATTTGTCACCAGCGAAAATGTGAAAACAATCCTTCTCAAGCAGCCACATTTATATGCACAGTTGAAAAACATTACTGTAAAAAACACAGTCGAGATGATGTAAATAGGTATAAACAAAGGGCTTGAAAAAAACACTTTGAGCAAACCAGCCCACAGACATGCAGAGAGTGTGACGTTCTCCGTTCTGAGGACTCTATCGCTACTCTCGGCTGTGATCATATTGGTCTTTTGGGCCTAAGTATCTCCTCTACTGAAGCATAACGGCCAAAACAGCAGTTCCACGTTGGATTAGGATATCACTGTCAGGCAGTGCCCAGTACAGCTTTGACAGACCTATTAGCAGGTTGCATGTTTTTGTGAGGCTTCACAGTTACAACTGAATGCAAAGTTGAGCCTGTGTCTCGCTGCATTTCTTTTGAGCTTTATAGGATGTTCAAAGAAGCTGAACAATAGTAAAACTGGAGATCATTATTTAATAAAAAGGCCATACAACACAAACTCAAGACATGTGACAAGTTCACCAGCGGCAGTGGTTTTTCAGCTATTATGAATAGCTGAAATGTTATTCACACGATTTGAAAGCTGCATTTTAACTGTGAATGTGGTTTCGGGGTGGGAAGGTGCGGTTGTGTGTGGCTGTTATAATCCTGGTGATGTCTTTTTCTTGTATAAAGTGCGAAGTGAAACTCAAACTACGGCTAATGCCAGACTTGGTTTAAAAAATTAGACAAACAAAGATCTTTTTATAGCAAGGCATTTGCTGATTTGGCTGCGCATCCTCAAACAGTCTGGCTCAGTGGGAGTTTGCTTGTCAGTCTGACTTTGTCGTGGCTGGCAAGTAGCCAACGGCTGATTCAAAAATTTGAATTGCTGTTGACAATCTTTGATCGTTTGGCCATTTGTACTTTTCCAAACTATTTCTGAGACAGTGTATATGAGTCTCTCCGTTTTAGAATTTAATCCTTTTGCAGCTCTTCATTACTGACATTTGCTGCATAACAAATGTCAGTAAAATTCAACCACTAAAAACTAAATAAATAAATAAATATGTGACATCATCAAATAGTCCTAAGTGTCATTTGATGGCAGCCAAAATCTATAATTTTGCAATGACTTGATAACGAAACGACTTGAAAACGAAAAATGATAACCCTTTCTCTTACCTTTACTTACCCTCAAGCCAATTTAAAAACAATAAAACTTTGGAAGTTAGGGTTTAAATTGTTTTAAAATTATTGTTTTATTTATAATAATGTGCAATAGTCTTGAGTTACCTCTCATTTCATTATTCTTTGATTCTATGAACCAGACTTTCTTTTAATTATTAAAGTGATCTTGATCTTACTGGCAGCCTGTAATTTATTTCCATTTCTTTAGTTGAAATGGCAAAAACAGTATTTTTGCACCAACAAGATGATTCCTAAAGAGCTATTGGATAAAAGCTTGGCATATTTTGGCATGGTGGGCACTGTCTTCTTAAAAAGTTTGAGGTAACTAGCTACGGGAAGGAGAAAAGAAAGAAGTTGTAGGTCAAAAAAATAACTATCTACAACAGATGAACAGTATCTGACAGTCATGTTCTTAAGAATCAGGAAAAAGAAAATCCAGCAATGACCTGCCACATGAGCTGAGAGATGCATTTGACTCTTCAGTTGATCCATCTATCATCAGAAATGGTCTCAGAGGAACGGTGGCTAACAAGAGTCCAGTCTTAAGAAAGTGAAACAGGCAGATTAAACTGAAGTAAGCCATATAAAACATCAATTGCACTAAAATTACTAAAAATAATTACATTTTTTCTTCAGATGATTGTAAGTGTGTATAGAGGAGTACAGCAGTGAGTAAAACACAGTGGCGACTCTGTCATGGTTTGGGGCTGCATTTCATTTGGTGGTGTTGTGCATCGTGTCAGAAGTGATGGAATTATGAGTGCAGAAAAGTTCAGTCAAGCAGTACCAGTGGAAAGTGTTGGACTGGCAACAGCTTCATTTGTCAGGATGAAAATATTCCTGAACACATTGTCAGTGCAGTAAGAGCATACCTGGATAGAAAAACAAATAGCGTAACGCTGTCAGTCATGGAATGACCTCCCCACAGTCCGGACCTTAACACTGTTGAAACAGCGTGGGATCACCTTGACAGAGATTGGAACAAAAGGCAGCCAACATTCAAAGAAGAGCTTTGAATGTCCTTCAAGAAGCTTAGGGAACTATTCCTGAAGAAATTACAAGCCTGCCAAAGAGGTTTCAGGCTGTGCTGAAGATAAAGGTGATCATACCAAGTACTAACTTTTAAACTTTTTAGAATTGAACAAACCCTGTATTTCTAGGTATGTTTGCACATTTCAATAAAACACTGCACCCATTTCCCATTTTCCTAGAAAAATATAAAGAAATGAGGGCTGGCTTCTGCACAATACATTGCACATTTCACAAAGCTTCATTGTCTTTTGAATTGGAGACACACTTCAGTAAATACTGTCTACAAATTAGTCTATAGAAATGTGTAATTCCATTTAAGTGAAACTTTTACTGGAGTAAAACCTTAGCCCTGTCAGCTGTCAGTGTGGTAATGCTTACAGCAGCAGGGGACTCTGGTTGAGTGCAGAGGAAACCACAGCTCCTCCTCATAGCAGCGAGGGGAGACAGTCACTATGTGGATTCTGCATTTTACCCCCAACTCATACTCTGCGCAGACAGCTGATGTTTATCTGCTCTGCCCATCTGGGCCTTGTGACTAAACATCTGGTAAAGCTGCCACTGTGTATGCGGTGTTCCAGAGTGATGACAGTGAAGGCACTGCTGTCCACCTCTTCTAAAAAGATCTCGAGAGGTAGGCAGGACTTCATCTTCACATGTCAAGGCTTATTCTCAGAATGTGACTCAATTACCAGAGTATTGTCCAGCTCTCAAGGCATTTATCTGGTTGTTTTGTGGAGAGGTGCACTGTAATTATCTTGATTGTGGCTGCTTAGTGTGTAATCAAAGTGATAATTGGATGGGCTGAATAAGAAGTTCCCAGCCTGGAGCTTTTGTCCCCACTTTACGGGCTGGTACAGTGGTCTCATGGAATTTTTTTTTTACAATATAACAAAGATAAATACAGTTGTTGAAATATGAAATATGTTGAGTAATAGGATTATCATTTGGTTGCCTTAAGTTTAGTCTCGCTATGTTTCACTCTTCTGTGTTAATCTGTCATGTTTCTTGTCTTCTTGTTCATGTTGTCAAACTTGTGCTATCATGTCTATGTCGTTCCATGCTGTTTCCTGTTTTATTTTGAAAGTCTGCGTCCAACATGGTCAGCTTGTTCTGTCACAGTGTGCCGAAGCAGACTGTATGAATTGTGAATAGTAGACCCAAATACAGATATAAAAGAATGTGGAAGAAAACTTGATATTAATATATTGATATGGCTGATAAAAAAGGTGATAAAAATGTGCAAAAAATGCATGTTAATAGTGGTGAAAAAGCAGGCATTACTCCATCATCATTATCCTGACCCCCATTTTAAACTGTTTGTCAGGTTACTTTTCCACCTATTTGTCTATTTTCAACTCTTTTCATATTTAAACCCATGTAGCTACCTTTCCCTCTGCCTTCTCTTCGAGGCTTTCCCCCAGAATGGGATGTTTTGCAGTGACTGGTAGGCTTTCATCCATTATGAATGTTATGTTTTAGAAGGATGATCTGTGCAGAATGATATAAATATCTCCTTTTGGTTCCCAGCAGGATGGGAGAGGCAGAACAAGATAGGCCACTGTGCAGCGTTAGCGCTGTATCTTTATAATTTGATATGAAGTCTAAAGTAAAAGAAAGCAACACAAACATGCGACGAGCACAAACAAGGCTGTCTATAATTCACGATACACGGCAAATCTCTTGACCCCTCCACTTCTGAGACAGCTAGCCAATTCTTTTGCAAAATTAGAGAAAAATGTTAAAACAAAAAACAGCTATTACTACACTACACTTCCATTTGCATTAAAATAACTTCAGATATCACCAATCGGAAGTGATGGTCTGACAGCTGGTGCATTGTAGCGCAACTTTGTGATCCTAAGAGAATTTTTGCCCTTTGTGTCCTCTGCTACAGGCTGAAACACAGCAGGGGGCTGTATGTTAGCATACAAAACCAGCATGAAGGAAAGCCTGACAGATATGTGTGTGTGTGTGATGGTCAATTGAGAGAGAGGGACAACTGCAGGCTTCTCCCACTGTGTCCAGATCCATTGCTCTATTAGTCTGGCGCTGTGGAGGAAGCCAGTTGTCTTTGAAAGAATATACAAGGACACACACAGACACAAACATACACACATATATAAATAGAGTACAGCTGATACAAAGGATTGGAAAGGCTATGAGGGATAAGATGTGCAAAGAGTGAATAAGTTCACAAGTCAAAGAATGTGGTTTTTGATTTTCAGAATTTTGTGCTCTTAATTTGCTGCGTGTTTCATAACCTTTGGTGTAACGCTCTGGAGACGATCTACATGAAGAGAGCAGTGTGCCGTTATGAAGCCTATGGAACACTGCCAACCAGGAGCAAATCAGTTATGCTCAAGGCACATAGAAATAATTCATTGCAGTACTCTGAAAGCAGTTGAGGCATGGGTGCAACACAGAATAGATTTCCTGTGTATAGTGCTGGGTTCTGGTATTATTTCTGCTTGAATCTAAGAATCTACAAACTAGACAAGAGCTTTGGCTGTCCAAAGCAAGCATTATGTGCCCCTTTGAATATGATGTCAATTAAAAAAGCGTGTGTGACATTGGAGCTTCTCTAACACACACTAACCATAAAGTGTGCCTTTTCTAGGAGATTCTACAAAGAGAAAACCTTAACATTGACTGACACTAATAAAATGCCAAACCCTGCATAAAGCCATCTTTATTGAAATTGGATGACTGAGATTCCATCTTTCATTTCCTTTTATTTCCAAAAGTGGCTTTTCCTGCTCTTTTCTTCAGGGCCTCTGACACCTCTTCTCTCTCTTTGCAGGCACCCACTGTGGAGCCCACTGGCTGGCCTTGTAACTTTCTGCCTGTTTGACACACCAAGAGGAAAGCTAAATGCACCTGAGTGATTCTGGCGAACTAGAGAAGAGAGGCAAGCTTCCCACCTTTGTTCTTGCCTTATGAGAGCTGCTCTCTGTGGACTCCACCTCAGAACACTCTGTACTGTTTAGTTACTGCATGTATCCACAACTCTAAGGTGCAGGAAAAGTGAGTGAAACACAAAGAGGAAAGAAGAAAGGGTAAGAGATAAAGAGAGCACAGCTGCATAATTAGTATTAGCGAATTTGTTGCAGAGCTAGAAACCATGAGAAGAGACTTCTGAAGACAACTGTGCTCTGAAAAATATTGCGGCTAAACCTTCAGGACATTTGTATGTGTGTGTGGGTATATGTGTGCACACCTCTTTCGTTTTCAAAGGACTTGAATTTGTATTTGGATGCGGATTTAGCCTTTCATTATGACTCTGCAAAGAGGCTTTGAGAGAGCATGGATTGGCTGCCACAAAGGTGTCTGCTGCTGGGTGTTGCTGCTGGCTTGTTATGTCTTGATCTGCTTGGCTGCCAAACCGAAAATGCCGGGCCATACACACCTAAACTCAATACGCATTGATGGGGACATATCCCTAGGCGGGCTGTTTCCGGTGCACGCGAGAGGAAATGACGGCAAAGCTTGTGGAGAGCTGAAGAAGGAGAAAGGAATCCATAGGCTGGAGGCCATGTTATTTGCCCTGGATCGTATCAATAATGACAATGAGCTGCTGCCTAATATCACTCTGGGGGCACGCATACTAGACACCTGCTCACGGGACACCCACGCTCTGGAACAGTCGCTGACAT
The DNA here is from genome assembly GCF_056152115.1 of Neolamprologus brichardi. Taxonomy (NCBI): domain Eukaryota; kingdom Metazoa; phylum Chordata; class Actinopteri; order Cichliformes; family Cichlidae; genus Neolamprologus; species Neolamprologus brichardi. The sequence continues at coordinate 25,217,568 of NC_142123.1, forward strand.
TTGTTCAGGCACTGATTGAGAAAGACTCAACTGATGTCAAATGTCTCAGCGGAGGGCCGCCCATCATCACTAAGCCCGAGAGAGTGGTGGGAGTAATTGGTGCATCTGCCAGCTCCGTGTCAATCATGGTAGCCAACATTTTGCGTCTCTTCAAGGTCAGTTTGCTCTTCAGTATATACTTCCTATTTCCCTTTTTCTAATCATGTTTGGAAAGTGCTTTTTACATGGAATATTTCAAAACATATCCTGTGCAGCAAACTTAAATTCACTAGACTTTCAATGAAAAACAGTATATCCAATATTACACCACATCAGCATCACCACACTGTAAATATAGTATAAAAAAGTAAACACAACCTCTCCTAGGCCATGTTCATCCTGCTTTCTTATCTGTCTTTTCTTCACAAGTCTAAATGACATCGGTTTCAAACATTTTCCTACTGTCCAGAAAATTAGGTGCTAATCATTATACCATAATTCTGCTCATTAATGACATTAATTTGCCAATGGTCGTCAGTCAGCCCTCTTCTAATTAATTCAGGGAAGCCATGCATGGCACCGTGAGCTCCCTGCACTACTATTGGACATAGAGTATAAAATGAGACTCTGCATTGTTTTGGGTTAACAGATGTGAAATGTGCGAATGAGAACAAAACATAAACAATATTTGACAAGGTTTATATAATACCTGCTTAATGCTGTCAAACCAAACTACAGGCAACATCCAAACTAATGAGCATAAGGATTGTGTCTTTGTTTTAGACTTGGTAGCAGTGAAAAAACAGTGGTTATGCATTGAAACCCTTGGTCTATGAAGGCAAGTGAGGATCTCTAATTAGTTATTCATGAATTCACTGACTAACAATTTGCAAGTCAATCTGTATGAATGTAACTGTCTGAGGACTGAACATATACTATATGAGGGGCTTACTTTTCCTCTTCCTTATCCTTTAAGCTTTAAGAGACTATTGAGGAGCAGAGAAGATAGTTAGAGCTTCCACTGTTGTTCAAATTATAGGTAATACTTTAGATAGCCTTTGTGATATTTACACAGACTTTATCTGTTACAAGAAGATCAGGTCAGTAACACCTGCCGTGACACTGATTTAACTTCTTTTAAGTTCTACCAGCCAGCCGCTAAGGTCAACGAACGTCTCAACAGAAAGAGTAGAAAGGTACATAGTACAATATTCAATCCTAAAGAAGCCTGATTGGTGTCAAAGAATGAGACTCCAAATTCTCCAAAGTACTGGAGTGACTTCTTCTTCTTCTTCTTTTTCTGGTGCCATGCTAAAATCTGTCACAAAACCTTGTAATTATTGTACCCACTGAGCAATATGAAGTTGGTGACACAGCTCACACAGGAACTGTGTTACTGCACAGCAAGGCAGAGGAAAGCAGTCAACACAGCTTGGTGAGTACACTGCCCAACAGCCTACGACATGTGTCAACATCAGTTCAGCCTGTACAGGACTCCATTTTGTACGCACTGAGTCGATATGAGATGTTACCACAGCACTCGTCATCATCCTTTCTGCTCAAGCCAAAACACGACAACTATGAGGCATTTCTTAGCAGAGAGCACAAACACTGAAAAGCAAGAGCTGAAACACACCGACACATGCACCTTTAAACTTCATGCAGAGGGCAAGATGGCAAGACACCAGACGCAGTTTTCACGACGTAGCTAAGATGTGTATCCAGGGAGGCCAAAAAGCCTCCAATGACTGCTGCACCTCATGCTACTCTGCAGCTCTCCAATAGCAAATTTCCCACCAAACAAGGCTGCCAGGACTCCTTGTGGAGGGCGCACGAACTGCCAGAGGAGGGCCTGTCCACTCACAGGCTTGTGAGACATCTTCACACAGCTAATTGGCAAGCTTGTGTTTGGACAGGAGTTTGCCAGTGAGATGTTGTGTGTTCCAAATTGCATGCCAAATCCTGTTGTGGGAATAAATTATTTTGCCTTTTCCTTTTTTCCTCCTCTAAAGGGCATAGAGCTGCACCATCCAAAACACAGTGTTCTTGGGCAAAGAGTTTCCTCTGAGTGTAGTGCAACTCACATTTTTGATAGGCCTTGGATGGGCTGGGGTGGACAAATTATTTACCCTAGAGGCTCAAGCCAGAATAAGCAGCAATCCTTTTTGACGGACAATGGCCTTAAAGGTATCTGCCCAGTGGGCTCGAACAGCCTCCTTGACAGGGCCTTGAGAATGACTTGGCAAATCCCTCTAAGGGGCAGAGGAGAACACTACAGGATGCTGCTAGTGCACTTCAAGTAGCAAACACTATACAATATTTCAAGAGATGGCTGATAAAAACAACCTTTTTACAGAACAATCATTGCAAAGATAATAAGACATACACTTTGATATTTGGAAAAGACAAACACGTCTATAACAAAGGCAGCTGGAAACAGAGCAGTGGACATATTGCAGAGTTTGTATATTGTATTTTCCTACACAAGGAAGTTATCTTTAAATGCTCACACAAGCACTGAACGGCCAAATCCACTTTTATGTGCATTCCTAGAATCTCCAGTCTGTCCTTGACATGGTGCATGTAATGTGAGGTATTGGGAGCAGCTATTAGCTGAGCATGTTATGTATATCACAGTGCTGACGCTGAATTACCATGACCTACTCTAGTGCAGCTCTCTGTTATGGCAGTAGAACCAAATGGGAAGAGAGAAAGCTTTTAGGTAATGGAACACATGTGAATGCGTCAGCCTTCAATAGTCATCGACTAACGGGCAAAAAAACAAGGAGGTGTTCTATCACTGCATTTCCTGTTTTATTAAAAAAAAAACAAAACATGGGAAGTAAACAGGCTGATCATAAGGCTGCTACTTCATAGAAAAGGAAACAGAGTGCAGATAACTAACGAATTGATTGATTTGATTTGTTTGTAATCCTTTTACATGTTGGATCAATTATAGGGACAATTGTTACTATTATTATTATTTTTGTATTCACCTTAAATATGGCAGATAGTTAAGCAAACTGAAAGACAGTCTGGAAAATAGGCACTGATCAGTGTGACTGAATTAGAAATATATATATAGATATATAGATATATATAACAGACACAACAGGTAAATATGGTTTTCCCCTTGGGTTGTGTTTCTGTCTTTGATGATGCTTATCCCCCCACCAAATGCTTTATAGGAGCTGCAAATAAAAAAAAAGAAAAGTTTGTTTCATAATAGTGGCAAAGTTTCTTAAAGTTTTTTGTTAAATATATTGGTAAATGGTAAATGGCCTGTATTTGTATAGCGCTTTACTAGTCCCTAAGGACCCCAAAGCGCTTTACATATCCAGTCACCCACCCATTCACACACACATTCACACACTGGTGATGGCAAGCTACATTGTAGCCACAGCCACCCTGGGGCGCACTGACAGAGGCGAGGCTGCCGGACACTGGCGCCACCGGGCCCTCTGACCACCACCAGTAGGCAACAGGTGAAGTGTCTTGCCCAAGGACACAACGGCCGAGACTGTCCAAGCCGGGGCTCGAACCGGCAACCTCCCGATTACAAGGCGAACTCCCAACTCTTGAGACAAATACACTATTCATGTGTATAGCATTTCAAATATATATTGTAGAGAACTGGGAAGACTTAAAAGCCTTTAATCAACTTATCTTCTATTTTGTACTTGACAGGCGGAACAAATTTTTATGAATCACACTGATAGAGAAACAGGAAGCCATGGAAATGTGATTTGTAGGGGGCCCAGAAGTGGCCCCAGGTGAAAAAAAACTACACCAGATCACAAAATGGTTTTGCATATATACTCATGTGTCTCTCTCTTTCTCTCTCTCTTGATATATATATATATATATATATATATATATATATATATATATATATATATATATATATATATATATACACACACATATACTTTAGGATTCAATGTTTGTGTTTAATACTTAAATGATTTTAGCAGGATGTTCCTATTTTGCTTAGGTTTGCTCCATCATATCCACCATCCTCTTTAATACTCCCCTGCAGTATTACTTGATTCCTCTGTTAACTGATGTTTAGCTAAATAAAGCAAATTATAGCATAATAAAACAGTTGATCTGAATTTTAGTGTATTTGTCTGCGTAAACAGGTGTATAGTATTTAAAGGGTGACACTTGCTCCAAGGTACTACTACTGTGGCTAAAAAAAAGATTAAAGGCAAAGAGCAATTTAAGAAACATTGGTTTCCATGTTCTCGTAGTGCCAGTGGAAAAGAAAACCCCTAAAAAATAATCTCATTGCTTGAAAGTTGTTCATTGTGTGATACATGCAGGCAATAATTACGTAAGGCAGATATGGACAATTCAGTTTGTGGGATTGTAGTTAAAAAATAAAAACAGGTGCAGAAACAGTATGTATGTAACATGTAACAACATGTATGTATGCCATAGGCTGGTTGTTCTATTAAAAACCTGCAACTATAAACTTTCATCATAGCTTTTTCGAACAAATACTATTTGTGTTTTAAACTGTTGAAAATCAGGGTGTAAAAGTTATTGAGGTCCATCGGAAGCCACTCTCTTTCTTCCTTTAAGGATACAGACTACTGGTAAGTAAAGCTAACGTATTACTTTCGCACAGCACTGCTCGTCACATTCAGACTGTTTTCCCCATCATTAACGTCACATAAAAACATAAGTGGGGCTCCTTTGTGTGGTAAGGAAGGTTCCACATCACCATTTCTGCTGACTTCAAAAACTCGGTGTAGCTTCTTTCAGCTTATTTCTTTTATGTTCACCTGAGATGTTGGGCTGAAGCTGAATGATGATGCTGATGAGTCCCTTTGACCTCCAGTACAGCGTGTACATTGGTGTATGAATGATCATTTCAGAAGCTACTTTCGGCTTTATGTGTAACTCAAGTTATTTCATCGCGTTCTCCTAACAATTTGATTGACAGGGCACACAAATGAAAGAATGCAGACTCAACATATTGGAACCAGTGCTGCTTGCAATCTTGATCACTGCAATTGTTTCTCAGCTCGTTGCTTATGGGTTTTTCCTTATCCTCTTTAGTGGAGGAGTGGCTGAGGGTGTAGTGTTTGCTCAGCACTTCAGAGCAGCCAGGATTCCGTCCCCATGGTGTTCCATGAATATTTTACTATATTGTTACGTAATTTACGCCCAGGGATTGGGGTTGAAAGCTCTCTCTATTCATTCCCTCATCACTGGGTCTAGCTCTTGGTGTGCTTTCATCTGTCGGGTCTTTATATTACCATATAAGCAGGAGCAAAGTGCACCAGCACTTGAAGTAATTAGTGGTTGGTTGCTTGTGATACTCAATACAGACTGTGTGTAATTAAAGCCCCAGGCTTTTGATTGTATCTCTTATACATCATGGAAAACAGCCCCGCTGACTGGCTTGAGGAATACAGTTGCTGCAGTCAGAAACTGCAGGAGCATGCACCTTGTTTCAGGTATAGAAGCTGACTTGCTGAGACAATCATAAGCTTTTAGACAAAGAGGGGGAAGCTTGGGCAACTTCCGCACAGCAGCTCTCTAAATTAGGTACAAGCAAGCACAGTCAGACTGCAGTACTTTCCTTGGTGGAGAGTTTGGAACAGTGGAGACAGATGGAAGGAAGAGAGCAGAGGTGTTAGCTGGGTATACTGCGAAAGCAGCTCAAAGAAGAAGGTTATCTACTGACAGGTGACAAATCAAGGGAATAACCGGAATCCTTGACCCTTTTAGTGAGGGGATCTGATGATTTTTATATTGTGTGGGGCATTTTCCTTGAATAGTTTGACTCACCATAAATCAGTTTAAACCGACGGATCATTGCTATTTGTTGAGTTATTGGGAAGTATCATTAAGGGAGTGACCTTTGTCAGTATAACTATGACCCAATCCATAGAATGCACAGGTGTCACTAAATGGTTTACTGATGGGAAATGCTTTTCACCAGTTTCTTAGAAAGCACTCTTCACCATCATTAGCAAAACATCAAATGATAGAATATCTTTTGGAAGGATGGTGGTCCATTCCTTAAGCAGAGTTCGGTCGACATACTTGACAAAAATCAGTACCAGGCAAACTCAAGCTGCTACTAAAATATTTTATGTTGGTTTTTCCTGTAATTTGTCATCCTTCTGCAGCTGCCTGTTGTGCTGTCTGTGAAGCAGAGACCTTGCATCCGCCTCTCTCCTCCCTCATTAGAGGCAGAGCCCCTCAGGCACAGTGCCTTACTCCCCCTCAGCATTTCACTGTTGAGACAGGGCTCTTATTGGATTACCCAATCAGCCCACAGTGACGATAGGCTGAAAGCTTTAAAGGATCTCAAAAATCTGCACATGCTTTTTACTTTCTCTTGTTAATGGCCCGTCTATTCATCCAGACATTAATGTTTATATCTTTGTCACTGTCGGACCTGAATAAAAATGGCATTAAAAAAATCGGTATTGTGTGTTAATAATGGATTAATCTGTTATGTTAAGACGAGCTGTAAGTCAAAATATTATTTACACATATTTTAGACGAAAAGGAGCGCACACAAATTTAAAGCCTTTATTTGTGCAAAAAGGCTGGGACACCACTATATCATCATCAGTCACACTGGAGACCATAGCAAACCATTTGTGACAATCCATACCTGAGGGGTATAAAGCAAGTTCAACAAAGCCAGGCTTTCTTTGTCTCAGCTGGGTTGATAAAAACTTTGACCCCATCGAAAGATAATTGGTATCACAGTGGTGGTTATAAACCCAGGCATTCTGCTTTTGCCTCTGTGTGCGCTCACATAAAAGACCGTTTTACATGTCATTTGACTCTTTGTCTGCCCAAAATCAAGCTGAGCACTGCCTACTCCAATCATAGACATTATTAGGAACAGGTGATATTCATCTATGAAAACAGTAAAAAAAAAAAAAAAAAAAAAAACTGTGTCCAACAAATAAGACAAATTGGTAATGCTGCAGAAAATCATGTGACTCATGTGATCATCACAACTAAAATGGACAAAATAAATCTCAAGATTTTATATTTATTTTACTGCTTGATGTGCTTTCAGTGCTACAAGTTTTTTCTAATATGACAGCTACACATTGGAGGTCTGAAACTTTAAATTTTATTTATTTAAACACAGCGGGCTACTTAGTACATTCAGTTTCCACAGCCTCCATCCCAATAGATGAGATCTGGGAATCACGATAATTTGTCATCAGATTGAAGTAAAATTTCTTATGTTGACTGAAAAGATATTCTTGATGATAAATAATACTACAAAGGAAACTGATGTTCTAATCTGTGCTCTATTATATATGCATTTCCAACTGTGTAAACAAGACCAAGCATGAAAAGATATGCATTTTCTGCACCACCAACCTTATGCGACACCTACCGTTTGTACAGCTGGGCATCATTTAGTGGTATTAGTAAGACATGGCTTAATGTATTCCTACATATCTAATGTAGCTCAAGAGTTGGGACTTCGCCTTGTAATCGGAAGGTTGCCGACAGTCTCGGTTGTTGTGTCCTTGGGCAAGACATTTCACCCGTTGCCTACTGGTGGTGGTCAGAGGGCCCGGTGGCGCCAGTGTCCGGCAGCCTCGCCTCTGTCAGTGCGCCCCAGAGTGGCTGTGGCTACAATGTAGCTTGCCATCACCAGTGTGTGAATGGGTGGATGACTGGATGTGTAAAGCGCTTTGGGGTCCTTAGGGACTAAGTAAAGCGCTATACAAATACAGGCCATTTACATAACATATTAGTACAGCAAAGAATCTATATTGCACTAAAAGAATATGATAAATGCTATTCTAAATAAAAGCTTCAGTAAAAATATGGCGCCTCTAGCAGCTCTTAAAGTGAAACATTTAATAATATGCTGTTCCCCACCAGGTTACGTGTTCTGCCTTAGTTACTATGGTGATCAAACCAGGTAAAAAGAGAGCCACCTTTGTGACACACTGAAAACTCTCACTTAAGTTCAACAGCTTGATAACCAATCCATCTTTTTTGTAGAACGTCCTTCTGGTGTACTGTTCAGTTATCATTGTATAATTGGTTAAACAGGAAATTGAATGTATTAATAATAATAAATCTCAAGGAGAGAGTAACTGTGAAACATCAGCCTGTTTGAATCAGTGTACTCCACCTTCTTTCCTCCTTTGACAGTTTGACCTATAACGTTGAGAAGCACCTGATTCTGCTTCATTGCCACTGGACATAATTTGCTATTTAGTTAGTAAATGCTCCATAAAATTGCTATTTTTTTCTTAGGAGGACAAGATGTGACTGAAATGAAGTTTTCCTTTATAGCATGGTGACCTTTCTGTGAGGGTTTATCACTACAACTTGCCCATTTCACATTACCAAAGCCATTTGACCCATTGCACAAATAACACAATGATTAGGGAAACGTTGTAGGATGTCTCTAACTTGATGGACAAGATGACTCTCTCAGCGTTTGATGGTTTTATAATGACAATGGTTTAAATGCCTGAAATTAATGGGAACCTTGGTGTAATAAGTCATCCCACAAAATAATAGTGGTATGGCTACATGTGACACTTTGACTTGTCAGTGCTTTATTTCGCGGGCAGCCTCAGGTGTGCCTTGACAAATTCCCTGAGGCTCAACATCCTGGAACTAGGTGATGATTAAGAAGAGAAGGCTTTGAACACGAGAACTCATTCTGACTAAACTCGCTCTCATGCACCTCCGAGTGTAATTTGCTGCACAACACAGTATATTCGCTTGTTCACGCGGCCCTTTTCCTTGAAATCCACACATCCGCACCGAGCAAATCTCATGCACTAATTCGATGCATCCGTAAACTCTAACCAACACAAACCAAAAGAAAGGTGAATTGCCTTAAAAACAAACAGGAAGCAATGTTTCTGAATGTGTTCAAAGACCAGTGAGCTTTCCATGTTTTCTTTTTTTGCACACCCTTCAACTTGGCTTTTACAACTGGGCAAATCAAATCTGTGAAGCCGTCTTTCTCGACCCCAGATTGCAGACGTCCACCATCCACCATGCTCTAACAGCAGAGGAGCAGCTCCTTTAGTTCGGGATTAGTTCCAACTCAACTCACTTTGTTCACCCAAGCCCAAGCGGTCAATTCCCAGGACATTCATGAGTGAAGGCTGCCCAGAACCTTGTGTTTTATTCCTGGCAGTATTTTATCCCCGTCCTCCTGCTGTTTGAAAATCCCTCTGCAGGAAACACGAACCACCGCTGGTAATCACAGAGCACAGTGACAAAAAAGCTACTGTGTGGCTGTCTGTTCTTGTGCATTTTTTTTTTTTGGTGATATGTTAGGTTTCACTCAAATTAATTACTCTCCTTTAATTAGTGTGCACCAGCAGACCTACTGAGGAAATAACAGCAGGAGGAGGGAAAAATGCTGCTTCTTTTTTAAATGTATAATTTTATTCTGCTGAGCACTGCTGAAAAAAATCCAGAAGCCAAGACTGACAATGAAAAGCGCAATATAAATACCAGCGGGGTTTGCTTATGTTCTCCGTGTTAGAACTGTCACCATACCATAGCGGTTGCAAAATCCCGATTCCTAGCCTTTTAATGTGTCTGTTCCCTGCTCTGGCTTTTCTATAAAAGTTTACAAAACCTCACATCTTCACACAGAGCACCACAAATAGAGCACAGCCATCAAATAGTTTTCTTGAAAAGAGCGTGGGATAAAAGGCTCGGAGCTGTCTCACCTGCATAATCTCACCATCAACCCACCAGTCCATCACTGTCCTGCTGTGTGAGGCAGCGCTGCTTAAAATTTACTCAGACTTTAACAAAGGTTTAAAGCTACAAAAATGACAAAACAGAAAATCTTAAGTAACTCAAGCAGCTTTAAATGAAGAGTAATCAATAGCACCATGACAGCTTCCTTATTGATTGTGGGAGAGCAATTTTTTTTTATTATTTTATTTTGAGGAGGCAAAGTGACATTGTCAGCTGCTGAGATATGACTGAACAGAGAGCTCAGTTATTTATTAATTTCAGCACAGCAGCTTCCACGGACTAATAAATATAAAACATATGAGGAAGAAAAGGTCAATATAATAAAATTTTCATAGAGCCACTGTAAAGTTGCCTGAGATCTTAAAGGAATTGTTCTGTCAGCCTAATGCCAGGCGATATCCTCAGACTACCCTCCAGCAGGGATGGAAAGAAAAAGTTTGGCCGTCTTCAGGCTAAGCAGCTTGGACATCATCCAGCCTTCTAACACATGAGACAACATGGAGCTCCTCATGAGTCACTGCTGTGTCACACAAAAGGACTCACTTTCTGTTCAGGGGCAGTTGGGATTTACCATGAAAAGAGTATATTCAAGCTATAATTGACAAATAAACAGGACTAGGGAAAGTTGTGATTCTGCCTTGTGTCAAGCACTGTCATACTCAAATGACAAGGAGAGGAATCAAAATCTTGAGACATACTTTTTTTTTGTACTTTTTCTGCAAAATAGTGTGTTCGATCATTATTTTGCATTAAAGAAAAAAAAAATGTGGCCTGTGTTTTTTCATGGTGAGTCACTGACATGAGCAAATAGGCTGGTGGTTCGTGCAGATGTAGCTGTGCGAAATGAGTTGCTATTATTTTGGTGAAATCCCTGAGAACACGCACCCCAAAACCACGTGTCTTTCTGGCACAAGGCGACTCTACTCCCAATATAGCCACTTTGTCAACAAAAGCCAACTAAATAAAAAGCAATAACACAATAACACCTAAAATTTAATTTGCCATTTAAATTACTCACTGCCCTCTAGCCAGTTGAGTACAATATCCGTGCCCAGCTGCATGAAGAGGTTTTAGCTCAGTACATTAAATCCCATAGCCATCTGAAAACAGCAGAACTCTTTACTGACAAAATCTGCCCAGTTCCAGAATGCAGTACCACTACACTTAACCAGTATGTTGGCACCAGGCAGTAACTAAGAAAGCCTTTTTGGTTATATCAGCTTTGTGCTGTGCTGAATGTCAATACTCTTTTCCAACTTTCTTTTGGTGACAATCACATTTTATGTTGTATCACCTTGAGCAATATAATGTGACCATTTATGGTATTTACAACAACATTATAATTAGAAAATGCTGTCATATAAACAAATCATAGACATGTTATATTTCTCTCTAGAGAAACCTCTTCCCATATGTTAAGATGTTGTTGTCGTGTGTGATGAGACCATTGATGTAGCTGGCTAAGCATGAACCATACGAGCCCTTTTTTAACAGTGCCCTTCTATGACTGTATAAATACCAGGTGCCTTGGGAGACACCACCACACTCTCAGCGTATTAATCATGTAATAGTTGTAATAATGGATATGAAGGTTTATATATTCACTATAATCCATCAAACAAGCTGTCACTTATATTTGTTATGAGAAAATAGGAAGCATGCGTATGAGCCTGGTTGCCTTAGTAGCTGCGCACGGAACATATTTAGCTTCACATGGTGTGTAATTAAAGTTAATTAGAAAGCTATGCATGTTTTCCTTACAAACAAAACCAACATGGTGGCCTTTCTGAGTGTGATTAGCATGCTCTACCAATGCCTTTGTTTGTTTCTTTTTCTTTAACAAGAGCTCAAGTTTATTTTGCCATGCTAGGCTTAACACACAAATACAGTGCATTTAAAAAAAATCTGAATTTCCCAAAGTTGTATTTATCAGAGTGTGGCGGGGCGTGGCCTGCGGTGCCGTGCAGAGGAGGCGGACGCACCTGCACGGCATCCGCAATCACGCCCCGCCGATATAAATATTGTACTGGGTCCTGTGGGGTGGTTGTTGTTGTTATGTTGAGCTGGCAGCGGGAGACCTGCAGCTCTGAGTGCGAATGTGCAGCAACCGTGAGGGATTAATAAAAAAGTATCAAAATGCCACTCAGAGTATCTCACTAAATATATTAGACCTAATACACATCGTACTCATCTTGTACATCTTGAATTTGTACAATTATCTCCATAATATTACATGTAGAAAAAAATGTAAATTATTACAACAATTTTACTTGTTCCAGAGACTTTTTTTTCCCAACACAGCAGGCTAGTGTGATCAGTTGGCATTGATTAGCTCCACAAAATTTGTTATGGGAAAGAGAGGTCATTTTTCAGATCCATGCCAAGAGAAGCAATTAAGGGGTTGTTTTGCTGACAAAATAGTGATAGATGCAAACCGAGCATACACAGAACAGCACGACTTAGATGTTTTTAGTGACTGTGACAGCTGATATTTATTTATGCTAACAGGCAAAAATGGGATAAGGATAAATGAAAGTATCGGGAAAAATATACTGGCAGTACACTACTCATCTGTTCAGCTTTTTAAAGCTGTTTAAAAACAGTTCTACTCCTTGGGTCTTGATTTCTAAAACTCTAGCATGCATGTCTAATGTTCTTACACCAGATGGTCGCACTAGTCTCATGAATTTGATTATGTTTCTCTTATACTGTGATACCCTCAAACATTGTCAGTGCAAAGGTGGATCGCTATCGTCTAGGAAAAAATGCATTATTTACATGATTTTACAGTGGTTCTCATTTTATGAAATCAGCCGATATCTAAAATTAGAGTACAAAGTAGCTGTAAATATAGCCAAAGATAGACGCTCTCCAAATATTTACACACATTCGGATTACCAGCTGGTACATGAGGATCAATTCTCATTTACAGGCTAATTATCGTCTCAAGAGCTTCCTCACTCAGTAAAAACAGAATAAATCCTTACAGACTAGCTGTCTGTTTGTCACCATCATCACCTTGTTTCTTTAACCTTCAGTCATTAAGCTATCAAAATTTGATGGCCTTCCATTACAATCCGGCACCTGGATATTGACCCACTGTTGTCAAGCTGGTGTGACAACATGCCTCATTTACTCACATATTTATCTTGTACTTCTTTGGCTAAAAGCTGCCATGGAAAAAAAGGAGGTTCCAAAGTAGTGGGGTATATTTACTTTTTATACCCTGCTTCTGTATTTTGGTTATATGTGGCTGTCAGGTTGTATTTACCAAATTTTGTGATGTGGTAACGACCAGATAGTCCTGATACCTCACAGGACTATCTGACAGAGGGTGCACTTTGTACTAAATTGAAACAGCTGTTATTTCTTATTAAATTTGAATAAGAATGTATATTATTTTATTTTTAATATTAAACTTATGTCAACTTATGTCGCATTTTCAAGCCCAATGTTAATAACTGTGCAAAACATATTTTCAATATGATAACACCTTATTGTCTCACCCTGTCTTTATTAAATTACATAACAATGACAAACATCTTTGTCCCTTGAGGCCAGCTTCCTAACCCGTGTGCTTTATTATGAAGCGGTTCACCAGAAAACATTTATTCTATAGCTCAGCGTACGGCTGGATCTGTTCTTATATAATCTATCCGTGACGGAAGCAGGCTCTTGCCATATAGTTGCGTTTCTTCAGTTCTGACAGAAACACTAATAAGAATATTAATATGAAGGAAAAACAGTCATCTCTCATGAGGCTTTTCATCCACAGATTCTTTATGAAATGTGGTTCTGAGGCACCAGTGTTTTCCATTTCATGTTAAAGCATTGTTTTGTATCCTCAGGTGCTTTGTGTTAGTCACTGCTTATCTGTCTCATATTATACCATTTGTTGCAGTTAAATATGCAGTTTGCCCCGTGATGCAAGATATCTTGTAGGTCACCTTATCCAATCTTAGTTTTACTACATTACAGATATAGATGACAGTTTTGCACTCGTGGCTCACTCTGAAATATGTAAGCGCTTTATCTGTGCCTAAGTGATATGAGTTGCAATCTAAGATAGGCAATTGTTCCTATAACTAAACATTGTTCGTGGTTACAATACTTAGAATACGCTTTTCTGTAAAATGAGATAAAACATTTTAAGAAAGTACTGCAAAATAGCAAAATAAATTAAGTATGGAAACCTTTCGACAGGTAATCAAGTGTCATTATTCTACAGCAAAAATGGCATTTGGGTTGAATGATTGATTGCAACAAGGTATATGCAGCTGTATTGAAAACCTCCTTGCAGTTCACTTGGAGATCCATGTTTGCCCAGAAGATTTTGACTTGTCTGCAAACATCTGCCAGCTACTCACTAAGTGATACATTTTTTTTTTTTTTGGAAGTTATATCTCCTTTTTTAAGTTTCACTACTGTTTTGTGGTTAGTTAGAGAATATTGGCAGATAAGTTGATGCCTTCTCTGCAGTACGCATTTTTTCCCTAGCAACCAGAGTTTGCCAGGGGGCTTTTAACCAGTCTCTCAACCTATGTGACTGACGCTTATATTAATTTAAATTTAAACACAATGACATAATCATTTAAATTAAATGATGACATTGAAATTAGTTAACTTTGTCCCGAAGGTTGTCTGTTTGTGTGTGGGTGGGTGTGCTACCATTTTATCTCTGAATATTCAGTTCAGAAAAATGCAATAAAGTATTTAATAAAACAGTTGCTTCCAGTGTTGTTTTGCATTTTATTTATCTTTCAATAGTTACATTTTTCCTGACCTGATTCCATTATAGGTCTGTGCCTTTCAAAATCACTAAATGTTTGCCACTTAGATAAACCAACCTTGACTCTCTTATTTTATAAAGGCCAGTAAACAGCATTCTCGATTCAACTACTTCTTTTAAAGAATGAATGGCTTTTTCACATTTTCCCCTCTGACTAGCTGGTGGGATTTGCCATTTGAAGATAAACAACTAACAGTGTTTTTTTTTCTGTTACTTCTGTTACTTACTGCAATTATGCAAAAAGCAAGCTTTTTTGTATTATCAAACATGTTCACCCATATATTACATAAATACAAAACAGTTTTGGTAGTTAAAATTATCATTGCGTATTATAATTCTGTCACTGTATAACATTTAATTGATTTCACTTTGAGTTTCTGCCTGTTTGCACGTGACTTTTGCAGGTTATACAGATTTGACTGCAGAGGCAATTGGGGTCATTGTGAAGGATGCTGCAGCTACACAACTCAAGCTGGTTTTAGTGCCTTCATATACCTTGATATCATCTCAGGGCAGAGATCTCTAACCCACTGAGCTCCTCAATAAAACTCAAGACATAAACTGAGGCACGAGCCATGGCCTCTGTTATGAGCCACTGGAAGCTCACAACAGTGCTGATTTGTAGTAAATGAAATGTCAACAGAGCGGCAGTTTAATCCCATTAACAAAGTCACTTTCCTTATTTTGTCATACATGCCTTTCTAAATGCGGAAGAGGATTTACTACGTTTAATAATACAACTCGGTGTCTTTCGTTTGACCCCGGATTTACTGTATTCATTGTCTCAATGACATTGCAGTGTCAAGAGTACAGATGGTAAATCCACAATATCCCATTGACCCCTGCTGGAGCGTCACCATTACTTAAAACCTGAAGAGTATTGACATGGAGATGAATATAGTGAGTGGGTGGACTTGTTCCAAAGTCATTCAGTGATGTTGTGCCATTAGATGATACTGCAATTTGTGTGAGAGAAATCAATATATGTGAATGAGCATTACAAATTAAACTCTCTATCAATTCTGGCATTGACATGTGTAGAATACAAATGTTGTTCATAGAAAGTGTGTCAAACAATCTGTTAAGTGCCTTAGAAGAAAGAGGGACACACTTGGTATTTATTCCCTGTGTTTGCCCTTTATTTATGTATTAGAACATTTCTAAGTTCACATTCAGACTTTTGTTGAAAGCAGAATATAGAAAGCAAAAAAAAAACCCCTTTCCTTCAGCACGTTTTTCATAAATGAGAGTAACACCTCTTATGGTATAACTGAAAATATCCCTCTTGATAAGCAATTAGGGAGCCATGGGGGGAAAGCTTCAGATAATTATATTAAATTAATGAAAGTAGGTAATTATGCCCAATGTGAGTGTGAAACTTACTTTTACACAAACAGAAATTAGTTTCAGTGGTGCTTGGATTTCTTTTTCAGATAAACCCTGAGGAAACTTTAAGTTTAATCACTGTGTGTTTTCTTACTGTTGAATCATCAGGAAAAAGGTCATAGACTGAATGAGGAGGATCACATGGTTTATATCTGTTTTTTTTTGTTTTTTTGTTTTACAATATGAGTCACTTACTGTAAGAGAAAAATATTTAAACAGCAAAGGCAGACTTTGCTCTAGAAAAGCAAATGTATCCAGTCACTCATTCATCTTCAAACAGCATGTGTAAACGGAATAACCTGTACACAGAGTGACACTGTGTGAAAACCACAATAGTCGACTCGGTAAACTGCCCGTCTCCTGTTCTGCTGTTAATCAACTAGTCAGAGTTAATGGAGACGTCAGATCCTGACACGGACCTTAAGTGATTTTGAAGCTACAGCGGAGTGCTTTTTTTGTTTTACCTCACTGTTAAATTGTTTAAAAGCATAAAAGACAACTGTGGTCAGACAAAATTGCATTAATGTCGTGTCTTCAGCGAAAAATCTCAGAAAAAATAGTTCCTAGAATAGTCTAAAAGTAACATTTTTAGTCAGTATTATATATAACAGACTCATTTTCTTTAGAAATGTTTCTGGTTACCTGGTTGGTTATTGCTGCATAATAAACTATATGATGTGCGTGTGAAATGAAGCCATCTATAATTATTTCCTTCTCTAAGGGGAATTAATTTGTCATGCTCAGATGCCTTATTTTTTCACAAAACTTTTTTTTGGCATTGAGCAGCACAAATGAAAACAAAATTTATTGGCTACTTTTTGTGTACTGTGTGTCACTGTTTCTAAAGGGAAAATGTTTTATGTGCCTCAATGTGAGCTTTAAAAAGGGAAGTGGAGTTAGGGCGATGTCCATTATCTTTAGCTTTAATGAATATCAATGTTAAATGAGGCCTTCAACAGCCCACTAGTGTCTCTTTAAGTGCTGTGTCTGCCATTAAGTACTCTTAGTGTGTTCGGCAGTGTGCTGAAAGCATAACTAACATAACTATTACTGAGTATTATACCACTGCAACTATTACGATGAAAAGCAAAGTTATCAAACAGGAGTAAACTGTGAACTGGAACAGTTTTGTTAAAATACTTAATCAGTTGAAACTTTTAAACAATCCTGTGAGAGTTTGTGGAGTTTTATGGTTTTCAGCAAATTTGCTTTGTTATAAATATTTCATGTTGCCATCAGTCTTTGTAAAAGCCACATCACGAGTATTACCCCCATGTTTCTTTTTCATTTCCATTTGCAGGTCCTAAACTTCAAAGATCTGCCTCGGGAAAAAACCCCGGTTTGCTTACACATGGAGAAGTTAGCTGTCTGTTGGCATCAATGTCAAAGTACACACAGGAACGACTAGATTGAAACACTCAGGCAATCAGGCTGCACTGCTTACAGACATTAGCTAGGCACAGCTTGATTTTGAGCAGGAGAGACTGCATGCACACTCACTCAAACCACTCTGTTGTCTCATAACTGCTGCACACTGCATGTGCTATCAATGCTTTTCACTGCCCCACTTCTCTTTTCTGCAAGTTAAGCTGGAAAAAAGCAGTAATGAAATATTTACAATCCAACTATTGGAGTTTGAAGGGGAGTGCCTGTTTGTTCCTTATCTACAAGTCAAACATTTAAGTGTAGGTTGACCTTGGTTTTAATTCATGCTAACAAATCACGGTGTGACTTAATTAGGATTTTTATGACATATTCTGGCTGAGGTAACACGAGCTGAGCCACTGAGAGTGGGCCATCACCCACTTGTTTACATTATTGTTTCAACTGTTGAGATAAAGCTGCCAGAAAATTCTATTGAACAAGACTCTGTGGGATGGGCTCTAATTTCATTAAGCAATATATGCAAATGGAATATAATTTGCATTACTTTTGAGCAATTCAACACTTATTTGCTGGCAGATGAGCCCATACAAGACACCATGAACACACAATGGTCATAATTCTCAAAGCATTTGAAACCATAAAGAAATGTAATTCGTTCCCATTTCATTTGGTTCATACTGCAAGTGCTCAAAGGGACGACCCCATAAATAGGCATTTTATATCGATGTTGAATAGCCATTGGCTGACAGTCTTTTCTTAATGTCTAGTCTATTTATGGTCAAAAAGCCGTGTTGGTTCACAATACAACAAATTTTAAAAGGAAACGAATGAGAGTTAAAAAAGAAACACAAACCTCCCTGGTGCCTCAAACGCACAACTTTACATTTGGGGGTCATCATTTAACCTACTGAGGTAACTGACTTCATATATAAATGACAGCGTTTATTATACTGACAACACAGACAGAGATAATTGTAAGAGTCTGATGTGTTAAGTTCACAGTGCAACAACTGAAATACATGTAAATGTACAAAAAGTTTTTTTGAACACATACTCGTCTGTCTATATGGAGAATCGTGGCTCAAAGAGTTGGCAGTTCGTCTTGTAACCGGAAGGTTGCCGATTCAAGCCCCGGCTCGGACAGTCTCGGCCGTTGTGTCCTTTGGCAAGACACTTCACCTACCGCCTACTGGTGATGGCCAGAGGGGCTGATGGTGCGATATGGCAGCCTCGCTTCTGTCAGTCTGCCCCAGGGCAGCTGTGGCTACAACTGTAGCTCGCCTCCACCAGTGTGTGAATGTGAGAGTGAATGAATAGTGGAATTGTAAAGCGCTTTGAGGGCCCTGAAAAGCGCTATATAAATGCAATCCATTATTATTATTATTATTATTATTATTATTATTATTATTATTATTATTATTATCATTATAAGACATTATTTGGATGTCCACTACATTCACTACTGTACATTGCGGTCCTCTATCCTACGTGGAAACAGTGTCGACATGTGCTCGCCTAAAGTTCCTTATTTTGCCATTAAGGGATATTTAGAGGCGACTCAATCCCATAACATTAAAAGAACAGATGAACTTACCCTAGATTCTGCTAAGAGATACCGAATGACAACACATGGCCTACGTAGGTTTTAGCTGAGAAACTTGTATACGGACTACAGTGAGTTTTTAATAAGGTTGCATTAAAGATTAAACTTTTCCTTTGCCCTCAACAGTCTTGTTCATTTGCCTGGGGTCATTCAGTATGCATTCAATGGGGTACAGCTAAAGTACACAGATCAATAGTGAAGTCAGAAGGTTTAAAAGCTGGCAGGATGAATGGAATCTTTGAGTGTTTTGAATTATTCAGTGGTGTGGTGAATTTGTCAGCCTCCTTTGCGCTGACAGGACTGTTTACATTGTTACATTCAAAAGAGCAGATGTTAAGTACTTGGACAGATATGTTTTACTCATAACTTTTCATCTGTCAGTATTATCACTCAAAAAAAAGACAAATATAAATACAAATATGCTAAATATACAGTCCCCCTATTAAAAATAAAAATTTCAAAGAAAATCAGCTTTAAATAAACACTACGGTGTCGACAATACTACAATTTTTAATATTTGCCAGTGCAAATGACAAACTAATCATCATCATATTCAAATAAAAACAAAAACAGATGCCAGGCCAATTTCATTCTAGTTAGAAACACGTGGGAGGATTGTGTTAACTGCCCAGGCAGACAAAGGGGAAGCCTTGCCACATGTAAAAAATGCCTGTAGCTAAACTGCATTCAGGTCAATTACAGCAATCAGTTCACACGTTTGGCAACCTAATGACAAGAATAAGTAAGACACACAAATAAACACCAAGATGGGCCCAGGACTCATCAGCTGTTAAGTGTTTAAAGTGGATGTTAGTTAACAAGGTTCTGCAGCCATTGGGCTATTGAAATGAAGACACATTTCACACAATGAATGCAACTGTTATGTTTTCCAGAGAGATTGTATTTCTTTGCCTAGAATTACAAAAATGGATAGGAATAAATCCAGGTGTTACTTTAAAGTGAATCATAGAGCAGATACAGTACAGCTACAGTGCAATGTATTATCAAGCGGCAATTACAGATAACCCTCCAAAAATCTCATACAATCACTACTTTTAGAAAAAAATAAAATAAACTGGTCGATTGAGGAGAAAAAATGTCTACCAAGTTGCAGCCTATTGTCAGTCCTCACACTACATTATATGTTTTGCACTGTCCAAGGCTCCACATGTCTGCATTAGAATGAGGTTGAGAATGTTGTTGAGGTCATGACAGTGCAGCGTGAAGCAAGGATTCCTGTTGACGTGACAGATTTCTGCAAATGGCAGGATAAGCATGCGGGAGCAGACTGATTTTCCTGAGGTGCTTTGGGTTTTTAACAAATAAGGACTCAAATGTGTTATTACTAGGCCACACAGGGAATGTCACTAATGCTGTTGAAAGTCAGGCCCGTGTTAGAAATGCAAAATGAAATGTGTAAAATGTGGACCGTCAGCTGCCTCGCCCGCTTTTAACTTGATGGCATGCTTTCTGCCCCACAACCAAAAGTGAGTGGTTGTGTTAGTTAGTGTATGGAGGCTGAGCAGTGTGGAGAAAACTGTACATTACAAGTGAAAGAAAAGGATGTAAAAAAAAGATATAGCCAAAAGGGGGCATATAAGAAGGATACAGCATCTGGAGAAAAAGCGAAGGTAAGTTGCGCAGATAATAGATTATAGATGTGCTCAAAACAAGGAATTTATAAGTGTGAAAAGCACACGAACCAAAAATGAAGCACGGTAGCTGAAATGTTATGACATGCCAGCCTTAGTGTAATATACCATCACAACAAAGCATGTTGAGTCAGTGTTTTAAAAAGAAATAATAAATGACAGTCATCATGCCACACAGGAAATCAGACAGACGTTATGTATAAAACCAGCGCTGGAAATAAATACGAGTGTGCTCTTTTATTTTTGAAAGTATACTGACCGGAGCAAGCAGTGCTTCATGATGCAGTTAAGATCAACTGATCTTTATTTTCTGCATAGTGATAGACATAAGATTATCCACCTCAGTTATTTACTGGTGTTCATCGACCGTAAGGTACACAGTTTGATTATGAATTTTTTTTAAATGATTCTCTGCCCTTGAGGGCCAATCTGCTGTTAGCTAATGGAATATGGGACTCCAAGTTTCCCGTTTCTGACATTGAATGTAATATAATTGGCAAGTGTATTTGCAGTCATGAGCAGTTCGTTTTCCCTTTTTAATAACAAGCAGGTTGTACCAGGAACGCAGATTTTAGCTAAAGAATGTAACAAAAGAGACGGGAATTTGGCTTAAATCTTCGAGAAGAATCTGAAAGAAGCCAAATGGAATAAAAACAAAACTGAATATTCTGCTTCTGAAATAAGATAAGATGCAAAAACCAAGAGACAGTTCAGATTATGTTATTCATTGTAGAGGGGATAGTCATAAACTCTATATATAGCTGTAGTAGTTACTGTAAACCGTAGCTTTCTGTCCCCAAAACTACAATACACATTAGGGTTCTGTTGCAATGGAGATGACATGACAAGTCGCAGTCGCAGAAGTAAACAATGTAGGAAACATAACAGAATTATGTTTGACTCGTGTAATAATTTAAGGAAGGTTATCATCTGCTATTATTTTTATGTCTTGCCATTGGATGGTAAGCCTCAAGGGCAGCCTCTAAGCCACACGCTTCAGATCATGTTTTTTTCACATTCACTGGGGGGCTTTTTAGGTTTTCTTGTGATGCCACAGTGACGAGAACACAAGAAAGCTGGGAGAAAGACACCTAGCGAATGGCCCCAAACCCGAGCCTCTGCATTTACTTCATGGCAGATTGGGTCAGCTGCTCAACGCAGTGAGCTAAACTTGTTAGCGCCCTTGTTGTCATGTTTTATTCTCCGGGTTTCCGATGCACTCACATTTACAATTGAGTTTCTTCATACATAACATGAAAAAGTGCATTAAAACAGTTGGAACAGAACTTTGTGGTTAGTCAAAATGGACTGGCATTTAAAACTGACTGAGTCTTGACACTTTATTGCTTAGCTGTGTGGCACTTTAGTCAACCCCTGTTGTTTTGAAATGTGCTTATAGAAAAATGACTAGATTCGACTACATATTTCTTCCTACAATTAAGAATGCCTGTTACGAGTTAAACCGTAAAGAAAGTGAGCTTTTCTGCACTCTGCAACTCCAACTCTCTTTCACAGTGAATGAAATGCAGGGTGTATATGGGCAAGTGTTCAAGAATGAAGAAAGGCAAAACCTCTCCATGTAGCCTTGAGTAAGTAGGTACTGCCATGTTTTGTTAGGCCAAGTGCAAGTACTTATATCTGAGTACTTTTTATGAACAACCTCCAATATGAGTAGTTATGGTGCTGTCCTCAATAAGGGTCTGTAGCATGCAGCAAGTGCTGTTCCAGTGTGTTGAAATGTCTTGCTGCAGCAGTCTTTTAATAGGCTGGTTGATCTGCACCCGAATGTCTTCCAGGTGTGAAAAGGCTAAGATGGAGCATTTAAAATGCCCACCTATTTTGAGTCTCACTTCGATCTCATCTCATCTGCAACATTTCTAAGAACCTCGTTAAAAGCTGGAAGGTTTGAGTGACACTCAGCAGGCTAGGGAATCTGGCCCCGGTTGATCATGAAGGATATCATCAAACACGCCTCCTCTTGCTTGGCCTGCACGCGAACCCCAAAAGTGTTTTGCATGTGGAAGGACTTTCTCCACTGCACAGTTAAACTGATGAGAGACATTATACTGACACTGCTAGTCACAACATCAATAGTGAAGCTGATGGCTGAAATGCCCGGCAAACATACGCATGGGCTTTTTTTTCTTTTTTTTTACAACATTGTGTGACTTTGATAGTACGGTTTCTGTAATACGGTGACAGCTCATACTTTCCTGTACGCTGAGCAGATGACAAAGTACCATATTATCTACAGCTTGTCATCAAGAGCAGTGCACTGGGTAAGAGCTTCTGTTATTTTTACAGGATGTCGGTTGCAGCTGCACATTTTTTCTTGATTCTAGTGTTTACCTCAAAGCTTAATTCATGTAACAATTACCCCTTAAAAAATAAACTAAATTTGCTATATGAAATGCCACTGTAGCTATATGATATGCACTCAGTTCTACTCAAGTTAACACCTTTTCCTATTTATTCCAAAAGAATGGGTCATTCAGAGCTGCCAGCTAGAGCTCCGGGAGACCACATCTAATTATTCTGAACCTTAGTAGGAATCTTATGTTCCATTTTACCATCTCCAAACCACAACTATCCCTAATTTTCAGACACTCCGAGGCAGAACAGTAATTATCAACTTCCACTTTTATTAGCTATCTGTAATGGCTCTTGACCAATTATAAAGTGGTTGGAAAATTAGTTGTGTCAGAAAAGGCGAGAAAGGCAGACTCAATTGTTTGTTGCTTGAGGCCGTCTTTGAGAAGTTATTTGTCAGAGAACAGGCGAGTCAAATAAAAGGGGAGAGAAAGTGGATGACTTTGAAGAGATGGATGTGCTGCGGTGGTGCAGGGGAAAAAGGGCAAAATGCTCAATGGAGCCACCTGCAAGTCCTTAAAACTCGAGCTTAAGCAGCCTGTGAAATAGCTTCCCGGGGTCACATAACCCCGAATTCTTCTAAGAAAAGGAGGGTGTATATAATGTCATGTATTTCACCTCCTCCTAACCACTGAGTGATAATGGCTAGAAAAACATAGAGTAAATGTGGGCAGAGTCTTCAGGCTTTGTTTCTGTTTTTGTTTATCAGGCATCCACAGATCCCTTCCAGTGTAGGCGTCTGGGGTAATGGATTAGAGTGCTGGTGCCAGTGATATCATGGTTGAGAAGGAACTGCATATTTTAGAGTTTCTTTGTCTTCATGTGAGGCCTATGTATTTCACTTGCGAGTTAGACTGTTACTGATATGCCCCCTGGCATAGTGGTCCACTGTGAGTATAATTTAGGGCAGCAACAGTGGCAAACCCAAGGGTGTTAAAGAATGGTAACAAGCTGGCCAAAGAGGATTTAACATTAGTTTGTGGCTACAGGAGTATGGGAACTTTTGCATGCAAAATCCAGCCAGGTATACCAGTTTTAATTAAAAATTGGGAGTTATTGTATACTACCTGCCAGCATATCAGTAATGACTTTAGTTAAAACTGTATGAAAAACATTTGATGCTTGAAATAAAGTTTATGTTTGTTGTAATGGAAGGAAAGTGGGACAACAATAACTGCTGATCTGTGAATACCAATGAAACAAATTACGTCTACACTCACCAGCCACTTTATTAGGTACACCTGCAATCTAAATATCCGATTCAATTCAATTTTATATAGTGCCAACTCACAAGACCAGCGCCTGAAGGCACTTTATGTTATAAGGTAAAGAGAAAACCCAGCAATCAGACAACACCCCATATCAGTTAGCATTTAATCACAGATGGAGGGAAACATTCCTTTTTAACGGGTAGAAACCCCTGGCAGAACAAGGTAAGGAATCAGATATGACCAGTTCAGAATGAGAACATCTAATCATTCATTCACATGGTAGCAACTCACAATGTTTAGGCATGTATGCATGGTTAAGATAACATGCTGAAGTTCTGAAAAAGACAAAAACTCCAATAAGTGGCAATTCTCTCTAAAGTTAGAGGAGAATGCCAGTGTTTCTAGCTGATAGGATTTAAACAGTAACTAACTTGCTAAAGCCATGGTATGCAGAAGAGCATTTCTAAACACCTTTGAAGCACATAGGCAGCAGCAAAAGAAGACCAGACTGGGTCCCACTCCTATCATCTGAGAACAGGAGACGAAGGCTACAATCCATGTCGACTCATCAAAATTGCACAACAGATTGTAAAATTGTCTGATGAAGCTCAATATCTGCAGCAACATTTGGATAATGGGGTAGAATTGGTGTAAACACATGAAAGCATGGATCCAGGTTCAGGCTGATGTTGGTAGTGTAGTGGTGTAGATTATATTTTCTTGGCCCACATTGGACCTCTTGTGTAATACACATTTTTTAATACATCATTATACATACAGTGTAATACATCATTTTTAAAAATGCATCAATGGATTGTTTTTAAACAAAAACATAGAAGTGTGCACTAGAAACTCCTGGGTGTCCATTGCTTTCCACTGCCAGCTACTAATGTATTCAATGATAGCTGATATTAAAATATAAAAAAGATCAAACTCTAGCAAGCTGTTCATTGACATTTTATCTTTATTAATGCTTCTCTGAATCTACATAACTGTTTCTCCAGCAGAGCATCATCTAATATGAGATGTTGTCAGCTTGTGTTCTGTGGCTTTGTTAAAAAAAATTGCATGCCATCAATATTATAATGACAATACAGCTTCAATTGTTAGCACAGAACATCACTTAAAATTCACATTCATGCATGCAGTGAATGAGCTGAAAAGGAAATTTATGTCACAAAAAAAATCTCAAGTCCTCGAGTCCACGCTGAGCACTGCCCACACAGAGCTGAAAAACCATCACAAATGTATCTGTAGCTCGGAAAGACTGTGTGTTTTCATACTTTTAAGTGCCTGGCTGTATAAAACAGAAAACCTACTAAATTTTCCATTATTATTTTGTTCTACATGTGTGGGCATACTGGTTTCCTTCCTTCAGTGAGCTTTTCATAACAAAGCTAAAATACCAGAATTATCTGATAGTTACCACTATGGACACTATAAGGGACCACCACACCACTGAAGACACAGTTAAATAATAAAACTAACAATGTGAAATGAGACTTTCATGGAGCTTTAAGTCCACTGACAAATGACAGGTTTTTACAAACGGTTTCAGTCATACTGTGTCAAGCTTTGTTTTGTCTTTTTAAAATGTGAAATAGCAGCACACCTAGGATTCAAAGTGTGAAGGTGCTTCTCAAAGACAATGCCGTAAAATCATCCCCCAGCTAGTATTTGTTTCTAAGACACCTTGACAAACTTTCAGGAGAAAAGTTGCTGTTTTTGCTGGAGTTAAAAGAAGAAACAAACAATGTCATACATATTGAATAAGAATTCTGATTTAAAAATAAGAATTACAATTAGAATTATTAATAATTACCATCTAGATATAAACATGCCTGAAAATAAACTCCTTTATTACATAAAAACAGACAGTTTTATGCTGACTTTGTTGACATGATGAAGCCTTGTGGAATATTATATTACGGGCTTGCCCATGTATATGAATTGGAGTTTAACAAACAGAAAGCTTCTGGTAAACAACGCAGGGCAGCAACTCACTGGGATCTTTATTGAATGAAGTGACATCAGAAATCACTGCCAGCTTTAACTCTGACTTAAAACACCTCTGTGGTCCTGGAAGCTCAGAGGGATAAACAATGAAGGCATGTGATCACTGCCAGATGACGCTGATAGTCACCATGTCTAAAATGTGAGAGCACAAACTAACCCCGCTGATGCCTTGTGACACTCGTGCTGTTTCTAGTTTTGCTTCTCAATACTACATTGTTAGATGCCACTGTAACTAATTAAGCCGCTGTCAGCGGCTGTCGCGACACCGGCTAAGAAGCCAAGAGTCCACACTTGGATTACTTTAAGCCAGTGACCTTTCATTATATCAAGGCCTTGTTCAGTCATAAATGTCTGCTTCAGGCACTGGACACTGCTCATTATCCAGCTCCAGTAACAGCCACACATGAATTGGACCTTAAACACTGAAACTCATAGAAGACAGCACTTCCCCTTTAATCCATTACCCATCTGGAAAAAAAAAGAAAAAAAAGAGTTGTTTATGATTTTAGTTCTTTTCCATATGGGCACACACCAGGACCTTTAATAAAGACTGCTGGGAAAAGCAGCCTCAACCGCCCCATTTAACCTGTGCCTGTTACATGGTGCTTAGTGTGACTCACTCACATTTAAAAAAACAGCATGAATCATCAGTCTGTCTGTCTTAGAGCTACATCAATCCTGATGAAGACCAACTCAGTTCAAATTTTTATTTTTATTTTTAAATTTGTGTCATCTCAATGTGTGCATTGTTCATAGTGTTTGCTAAAAAATAAAACAGAGAATTGGCCTCCTTCTGTACTGTGCTGTGACGTCAGATTGGACAGACCTTGGATTCATCATTGAAAACCTATTTAAAACTCATGATAGTTAAGTCTGTTTGTACCTTCACACAATTGTGATAACATATCAACAGTGTTGGGGAGTAACGGAATACATGTACCGCCGTTACGTATTTAAAATACAAAATATGAGTAACTGTATTCCGTTACAGGTATCGTTTAAAAAGGTGGTATTTAGAATACAGTTACTTTGTTGAAATAAATGGATTACACAGCGGTACTTTCCTGTTTCATATTGTCGCGGGTCAGGCCTGTTTGGGTTTTGTTTGACAGCTACGTTCTGTAGTTCCAGGCGGCAGCATTGCGGTTGCCATGGTTACAGGGTGACGCTCTCGCTCTGCGTGTTTCCTGGGTGAGAGAGTGCTTTTTGTTGTTGTTGTTGTGCTAAGCTAATAGGCAGAATGCAGAATGTAGCTTCCTTGGCAGTGTAGTCCGTGCTGCAGGGAGAATGGACTGCCATACTCGTTATGTGTCTGTGAGCGCAAGGTGGGAGAAAAAGGGGAGTCGAAAAGTACGAGTTGTTATGGAGCAAAACAGGAGCTGGAAGCATGTAAATATAATAATAACCACTGCAGCCAAGAAGAGTGCCTGATGAGCCCAGTTGTAAGTAAGCTATTAAAACTCGACTGTACGCTTTGTTCGTGTTTTCCTCCGAAACAATAAGTTCCGTTCTCTCTGTCTCTCGCAAGCAGAGTTGACCCAGAACAAAAAAGTAAAGCTATTTTTCGGCTAGGAGCCCGACAAGGAACCCATATTAGTCAGAGGTCCCTTTACTACGGTTCGGAGCCGCGGAAATTCAGTAATAGTAATAAATAACACAGCAATAGTACATTCACGTAGTTGTAAAATTCATGATAATATGTTAAGTAATCCAAAGTATTCAGAATACATTACTCTCATTGAGTAACGTAACGGAATACGTTACAGAATACATTTTAGGGCATGTATTCTGTATTCTGTAATGGAATGGAAAAAGTAACCTTCCCAACACTGCATATCAAACATTGCCATGACATGACTTAGCCTTTGGATATATTGCCACCATTGCTAACAGTTTCATAACAGTATGAGTATAATATGGAGAGAGTGTGGCAGTTGTGTGTATGGATGTTGGAATAAACGACCAAAATGCTGAAACAGGGGCAGAACAAGTAGATCAAAATGGAAGTAAGTGACAGTGAGGCCCCTGTATCCACAGGGGCTAGGCAGAACAAAGAAATTCAGGTTTCTAAACACAGCTTAGGAAAACAGTAACAGGTAGCAAGCACAAAACATACTGAAAAACTAAGAAAATGACAACCTTGGAAAATATCGTTACCTACAATTATTATTCAGTCCCAGCTTGTCAATTGAAACAATGACATCTGGATCGGTGATTAAAGACTGCACACTCATTTTTAAGGGCTTATTTTTACTTACACATTTCACCATCAGTTAATGACCTAATAATAGCCCAATGTTAAAAATACAGAATCCAACAACGTCAATGTAGATTTATTACATTTGCTTTTATTAAACCAATGTGGTCTTATAAAGCAAAAAGAAAACAACATGAAGCATTTGTCTGGTCACTGTGGTCTTGTTATTTGGACAGATATGATTACATTGAAAGCATATGTTGTTGGAAGTCCTGGCAGCAGTTCATTTAGGTTTAATGAAAATGCAAACAGGCTGGTTATTTAAATGTCTAAACTATACTACTATATTTGTGATTTCTAATGGAGATAAAAGCTATTAGTTCTTTTTAGAAAATTATACTTTTCTTGCCTTATTACACAACTTTTTCTAACCTCTTTTCAATGCAGGAATGTAATGTGACCAAAGAGATTTGTGTATAAAGCGATGTTAATGTGTCCTTAATGTGCTTTGTGTACATTCTCAGCTCTACTTAGCCCACTTGTGACTGAGAAAGAATGCAAAGAGTGAACAAGACAGAAACATGTGGTGACACAGAGTGGCTTTCAGGTATCATGCTTGAGACCACTTAACATTCTGTGTAACACTTGAATCGCAAACTGGCAACTAAGCTCAAAAGTTGTTCAGAAAGTCTCCCTTGAATAATTATACTGCTGCAATCCCGGCCACTGAGGGCGTCCAGTATGTTTGCTGAGCTCGAACTTTAAGTGAGAAAAGATTCATAAGCATCCAAGAATGACTACACTTGTTCCAGTCTAAAGCACTGGGCTGTGGTATTGGCTCTGTTGTTGAGATTGTGTCTAGTGTGCACCTTTGTGAACTCAGGAGACAGAACAATGTTTTGTTTGGCGCTTTCTATTGTGCTCACTACATAATCCACAAAAAAACAAGCTTGGATTCATTGAGAAACTCTCTCAGAGAGCAGAGAATTCAACTGCTTCTGAGTGAAATGGAGCATTGGATTTGTTCAGGCAGAACATTGCAATCATGCTCTCCATCAGGCAATCAGTATTAGCTCCTGCATTTACCAATCATATTCAAAAAAAGTCACCGAGGTGGTCCTCATAATCTGACAGAAGAATTTCTTACTTTGCTAGACGTTCAAGCCAATAAACCATTACTAACAAAACCCTGTGTTTAATCTCACAGTCCGTTTCATTTTAGGTACTGTTTTTCAAAGCGCCCTGTGTAGTACTGTGAAAAACGAAGTGCACCCCATGATTCAGTAGCTTGTAGAACCACTTTTAGTAGCAATTACTTAAAGTAATCATTTTCTGCATGGCTCGATTGGTCTTTCACATTGATGTGAAGAAATTTTGGCCCACTCTTCTTTATAATGTCACTTCAGTTCATTGAAATTTGTGGGCATTCATTTATACACAGCTCTCTCAAGGTCCCGCTACAGCATTTCTGTTGGATTGAGGTCTAAACTTTGACTAGGCCATCGCAGCACCGTGATTCTTTTATTCTTTCTATCTGTTGTAGATTTGCTAGTATGTTTAGGATTATTGTCCTGTTGCATGGCCAAATTTCGGTCAAGCTTTAGCCGTCTGAGAGAGTGCCTCACATTTGACTCCAGATTATGTTGGTATATAGATGAGTTCATGGTCGACTCAATGACTGCAAGGTGTCCAAGTCGTGTGATTGCAAAACAAGGTCAAATCATCATCCCACCACTATTGTGCTGGTCCTGCAAACTTGAGCTGTGCTGCCATGTTATTATTACAATCTGCCAACCCTTTCAAATAAGCCATACTTATTCAGTCTTTTTGTGCAAAACAAAGGAAAAATCCTTGGTTATGTGCAGTGGTTAGCACTGTTTGTCCTTTTTATTCATAGCAAGAAGGTTGTGGGTTCAAACATTACGGTCAGCCTTTCTGTATGATCACCCTGTACGTGTGCTTGGGTTTCCGCCACACACCTAACAACTAGCATAACTGTTGCCATAGGAACGTTAAAGTGTGAGATCATCCCTTTATGTTGAGCCTGGATTGGCAGGGTGTATATGGTCTCTCACCCCATGACACCAGTTACATAAAAAAGCAGGCTTGAAGAGTTTTAGCTTCCCAAAGAGACAAGCTTTGGTCCTGACATTTCAACGCTAAGAACATTGGTATATTTATACTACAGATTATAGGCAGATGAGGTTGGTACTTCTCATTAATTCTTTGTGAAGATTTTAGTCACTTCAGTCACTGCAACTTCACAGCTGGAGAAATATGGATACTGAAGGAACCTGAAAGATCCTGCTAACCTGAACACTGGGGCCTAAGCAGCCTTCTGCCGCTAATTAGCGCTGATGTCCTTGTCAACAACACTACAGCATATAGTAGTTTAGTTCATCTGAGGTTGTATTTGCCAACATATAGTAGAGTAGACGTGGAACTGGAAGTGGGAGACATACAGTAGTTTTAAACTCATACTATGAGTAGATGGATGACATTATTCTGGTACAGCGTTTGATCATTGTTAGGATATGCATAGTCTTCAATGTTGCATCTGTTATGGACAGAACGCAAACGCTACTATTGCCTCATGAATAAAATCTCATAATAAACCTTGTGCTTCTCAGTTCATCAGCAGATGCACATTTAAGGATGTTATGCATTCACAAATTTGTTTTCTGAGTTTCAGAACAAAGTGTTCTAATGCTGAGATTTTTGGTTTTATTTCAGATAAAACTGTATCTGGTACGAGGTGAATAGGAATTAGACTGTAGTGAGGCTGACTGTGGATTGCTCGCTGTTGATAGTTATATAATCAAAAGGAAGGGATACCCTGTCTGATGAATCGCACAGGCTTATTCTCGGAGGAAGCATAATAAATTCCAATCTCTCTCATGCTTAGTAAACAGAATATATGGTTTTAAATTCAGGAAAGAGTCATTTCAGGGTGCATGTTTCCAAAATGCTAATCTTTATTCAGTAGATGCGCTTCTTTATGAAATACAGAAAAAACAAATAAAACAGACTGTCTGCAATGCACAGCTAAGAATCTAATACTTAAATGCTACTATTAATAAGATATATAATGCTTACACTTGGGTTTGCTGATTTTCTGGTTGTAAAACTTTCATCAGAATTAAATAACAATTATGGCAGACATTATGTTATGTGATGGATGAACTAACGAGAGAGGAGGTCAAATCCTAATTAAAGGGGTACTGAAGTGATTTACTATTCCCTTTCATAAATTTTGAAAAGTGACAAATTAAAACAATACAACGAGGCTCCTGCCCTGCTGGCAGCTCAGCGAGGCTGTACTGAGGCACAGTGCTTTAGAAAAATGTGAGCAGGAGAATAACACAATGTCCATGACAACAAAGGTAACCTGCTGATGCTTTGTAAGCAGAATTGTTCCTGTCCATGATCTTTTAATTTAGTGACATCCTGAAATTAACCAGTTAATATTAAAAATAGGTTTGGCTGGCCAAACATGTCCGGATGCCACAAAAATGTCTTAAAATTAGGTAAATACAACCTCAATTCAAGAACAGCACATGGCATATTACAGCTGCCATTTATTTTTACAAACAGTCAAAATGTAGAATTGGTGTGTGGAAAAACTTAGGACACCCTATGACTCAAGAATTTGTAGAACTACGTTTAGCAGCTAATTAACAACCTGGACCTCAATACCACCAAGACAAAAGAACTGGTAGTTGACTTCAGAAGGAGGAAGTCTGAGCTGCAGCCTGTCAGCATCAATGGCGAGTGTGTGGAAAGTGTCTCCAGTTTCAAGTTCCTGGGTGTGCACATAGACACAGACCTCCAATGGAGCTCTAACATCTCTGCGGTTTTAAAGAAGGCCCAACAGCGTCTCCACTTTCTGAGAATCCACAAAAAAATAAGATAAGATAAAGATAAGATAAAACTTTATTAATCCCTTGGGTGGGTTCCTCTGGGAAATTCGGTACAATGGACCTGAAGAAGGAGCTGCTGACCGTCTTCTACCGCTGCTCCATTGAAAGTGTGCTGACATATTGCATCGGTGTGTGGTTCTCCAGCTGCACCACAGCACACAGAAAGGCACTCCAGAGGGTCATCAATATGACCCAAAAAATCATTGGACATCCTCTTTCCTCACTGAAGGACCTGTAGAGCACTCGCTGTCTCAAGAGGGCACGTAGCATCCTACGGGACGGTACACACCGGGTGTTTAAGCTGCTGCCGTCTGGCAGGAGGTTCAGGCTGCTGAGGTCCCGAACAAATAGACTCAAGGATAGCTTTTACAACAGGGCAATAGCCCTAATCAATGCAAATAGCTGACCTGACTGGCTACCTACCTGGAAGGTAACAATGGTAAAAACAGTACAATAATAATATTTATTTTTATAACAAGGTGCAATAACAATTAATGTGCAATAATAGGGGAGATTGTGGCTCAAAGAGTTGGCAGTTCGTCTTGTAACCGGAAGGTTGCCGGTTCAAGCCCCAGGGCAGCTGTGGCTACAACTGTAGCTTGCCTCCACCAGTGTATGAATGTGAGAGTGAATTAATAGTGGAATTGTAAAGTGCTTTGAGGGCCCCGAAAAGCACTATATAAATGCAATCCATTATTATTATTATTATAATAACAGTGTGCAATACAAATACACTTCTTCTTTTTTATTACTTAGTTATTATACTGTGTTGTGTTGTTTGTGTTGCGTTGTGATGCGTCGTATTGGGTCGTGTTGTGTTATATGTAGTGCCGACGTAGGACAGTTTTCCAATTGCATTGTACTATTGTACTATGTATCACTGTGCAATGACAATAAAGAGTTATTTTATAAAGAGTTATCTTAATGCTTGAAGTAACCACAGGTAATCATTTTCTGTATGACTTTATCAGCATCTCACAATGCTGTGGAGAAATTTGGCCTCTTCTTCAGAATGTTCTTCAGCTCACTGAGGGTAGTGTGCAACAGGATTCAAATCAGGTTGTTGTCTGGGCTTTGACTGGACCATTGCAACATGAGTTTTAAATGGTTATTTTGATATACTGAGGAGTTCTTGATCAACTCAATAACTACAAGGTGCTGATGTCCTATGGCTGCAAAACAACCGAAATCATCAGCGCTCTACCACCATGTGAGGTGTTGCTGGTATTGGGCATTATGGCCAAACCTCTTGTGTTTGGTCTCATCTATCCAAAAGACATTGTTACTGAAGTCTTGAGGTTTGTTCAGATGTCTATTTGCAAACCTCAACTGTGTTGCCATGTTCTTTTTTAGAGAGAAGACACTTTCTCTTGGCAACATTCAAACAGACCGTACTTTTTCAGTTCTTTTCTTCTTTTACTGTCCTTAACTTTAACCAGTGTTGGGGAGTAACGGAATACATGTACCGCCGTTACGTATTTAAAATACAAAATATGAGTAACTGTATTCCGTTACAGTTACCGTTTAAAAAGGTGGTATTTAGAATACAGTTACTTTGTTGAAATAAATGGATTACAGGGCGGTACTTCCCTGTTTCATATTGTGGCGGGTCAGGCCTGTTTGGGTTTTGTTTGACAGCTACGTTCTGTTGTTCCAGGTGGCAGCGTTACGGTTGCCATGGTTACAGGGTGACGCTCTCTCTCTGCGTGTTTCCTGGGTGAGACAGGCCTTTTTGTTGTGTTGTGCTAAGCTAATAGGCAGAATACTACCGGTATAGCTCTAAAGAATGTAGCATCATAGGCAGTGTAGTCCGTGCTGCTGGGAGAATGGACTGCCATACACGTTATGTGTCTGTGAGTGTGGGAGGGAGAAAAAGGAAAAGTAAGAGCTGTCATCGAGCAAAAACGGGAGCTGGAAGCATGTAAATATAATAATAACCACTGCAGCCAAGAAGAGTGCCTGACGAGCCCACCTGTAAGTAAGCTATTAAGACTCGACTGTACACCGTGTTCGTGTTTTCCTCCAAAAACAATAAGTTCCGTTGGAGCAGCCTTTCAACGCCTCTCTCTGTCTCTCGCTAGCAAAGTTGACCCAGACAACAAAGTAAAGCTAGTTTTCGGCTACTGCCCGACACAGAACCCGACGTATTAGCCAGAGGTCCCTTTACTACGGTTCGGAGCTGCGGACCTTCAGTAACAGTAATAAATCACAGCAATAGTACATTCATGTAGTTGTAAACAGCATGATAATATATTAAGTAATCCAAAGTATTCAGAATACGTTACTCTCATTGAGTAACGTAACGGAATACGTTACAGAATACATTTTGGGGCATGTATTCTGTATTCTGTAATGGAATACATTTTAAAAGTAACCTTCCCAACACTGACTTTAACATTTAGCATGCTAGATGAGGTCCTATAATCTGAGATACAGTTCTTACTTATCCTTATTTATTAATTCATAGAAAATTCTCTAAGCATTACATGATCTTACCTTCAATTAATTTGCTTGTCTGTTTGGCAACTCTGTTGAATGTTTTCCACTTGTGAATAACATTTTCACTATAGAATGATGGAAACAATGTTTGGAAATGATCTTAAAACCCTTCTCAGATAGATGGGCAGCAACAATTGCTTTCTTAAGATTAATGCTGATGTTTTTGACACATACCTAAACTCTCCAGATCAACAAACTGCTAAAACTTTCACAGAGGTGGTCACAGTTATAGACTGCTTCTACGTGTTGGCTTAATTTTTGTTGACTAAAGAATGACATGTCATGTCTTGTACTTCATCTAAGGTTTCATTTACCTAATTTTAAAACCTGATAAGGACTCGATTATTTTATGTAATAATCAAGTTATTTTTCGTGACTGCAAATTGCTGGACTGGCGATCCAGTGGAAAAAATAACAAACTTTTAGTTTGTTATTTCATTCTGACTTTTAGTCTATACCCTAGGTCAATGTCTCAGATCACTAGATCATAG
Source organism: Neolamprologus brichardi (assembly GCF_056152115.1). Lineage (NCBI taxonomy): Eukaryota > Metazoa > Chordata > Actinopteri > Cichliformes > Cichlidae > Neolamprologus > Neolamprologus brichardi. Next base: position 25,252,811 of record NC_142123.1, read on the forward strand.
AATTTCCCTGTTATAATTACAATGAAAAGCAGGCTTAAAAATGTCAGCTGGTAAGTAATTAAAAACTAATTTAGAAAGGCCAAAGTTGGTTTAAGGGAAGCTAGGAACATTTGCTGCATTACTAAGTTTTGTTCACCTGGCAGCACTGACTAATTTATTTGTCATCTGTAAAATGTCTCACTTGAGACATATCTTGATCTTCATCTTTAAAAAATATAATTTCTGGGTTGATGCTGCTTCCACAAGAGAGTATGTTATACAAGTGTTTTCACAGGTGTTCATATGCATATACAGATAATGGCAACCCACCAACACAATTTTGCTCAGGAAATTGCAATCTCTTCTAAGTCTCATGTTTTATTCTGTTTTACAGTGCACAACTCCTACGCACACACTTTTAAAAGGACAAATTGAGATAGCGATTCCACCGAGATAGCGTTTGTAATATTTTATATAATACCTTATATTAAAAACTTCTATCATAACAAATGATATGGCCAGTGTGAAGTTTTCAAAAGGTCATGGACGCACGTAGAGGAGGTCAACTGTATGCCTGACATCATGTTACTGCGATAGGCTTGTGGGAGATGGTCTTCATTGCAAATGAATGTACAGCTCTTTTTTATACCTGCCCCCTTTGCCAATGGAATATTTTATATTGTTAATTTCAAACTTGTTCAAAGCTGTGTTTGAATAAAAGGACCAAAGGTACAAAGTAACAGCTGTGCATCAACCCTGGAGTTGTTCATCCAGCTTGAAAAACTAATGATACTCTTCAATGAATATGAATAGATACAATGTCATTTATCATGTTTTGAAGCTGCTCATCATCATCCTCATCTTTATAATTATCACTATAAAAGTACCTGGCTTTGGCTCCGGACATCTGTTGGCATGGCAGCACACACACCTCTGTTGCACTGGCATGGGCTGTGATCTGATGTTTGCTTAACTCAAGGCTCATTACACTCAGATGCAGAGGCAATATTGTTAGCAGCAGACCAGCTCAACATGCTTCACTGATGAAGAAAGCTGTCAGCAATGCTTTTGTTTGCGCTTTTTTTTTTTTGTGTCTCTTTTGTATGCTCTGGTGCAGTAACAAAGCATTTTGGGCATAGCTGTGCTCAAAGTTTGTATGCCAAGCAGTTAAGCTTTGCACAGAAAATGCAGCTGATTCTGTTTTTCATTAATTTTACAGGTATGTACATGGCCACAAAGTAAAAAGTCCACCCATTCATTCCCTTAACTGCTTATTCTACTAGGATTGCAGGGGCTGGAGGCTATTTCAGATGACTTTGGACAAATGGCAGGGTACACCCCAGACAGGTGGCCAGTTCATCACAGGGCAAACAAAAAGAGACAGATAAACATTCACACACTCAAACAGTGCCCATAGCCAATTTCTAATCACCAATTAAACTTAAATTAAACAATCATGTCTTTGGTCCGTGGGAGGTAATCGGAGCACCCGCAGGAACATGCAGCTCCAGGCGTGCTCCAACATACACCTTTTATGCTGATAGCATCAGCGATAATCACTGCACTCACAACCAAAACTACTGGAAGAATTTACCCTCTTGTACTATTTTGACAATAGTTCAACAGAGTAAGATAAAATTATAATAATTATAACAATTATTCCTTTCACTTTGAAGTCAACATTTAAGCTGTGGAAGCAAAAGATATTTTTTGTCCCACATTTCTGCAGGTACTACATGAAAACTCAGTTTCATAAATCATGAAATAAAAATAAATAAATAAGCACATACAACAAGTAGTGAGCTGAAGATTCTCACTTCAGAAAGCTAATATAAGTGTCCTTCAGACATAACAGGCTCTCGAGATAGGGATCTTAGTATTTCAAAGGGTGTAACACTACGGAACATCGTACAAAATTTATTTCACCGAATAAGACATGATTTCATCACTGTTTACATACCCGCAGCAAAGATTTAAAATTTAGAAAGGAGAACACAGCAGACATACTATCTATAGCTGGCTAATGGAAAAACACAGAATATTAGAGAATTCCAAGTCTTGATATTAAAAAAAGGAAAGTAGCACACATGAATGCAATCTCACCACTCCACAGTTTAGTTTCTGTTGCTAATTCAGTGATTTTGCTTTTGTTTTGGACAAATGCTAAAAAAGTTGCAGTTACAATGGCACTGATGAACAGACCTCCCACCTCTGTGAGGCTTAATCAGTGACAATGAAAGACATTTGTTTTTCCACTATTTGAGAGGCAGTTTTCAGCTGAACTGAGACTGGTAAACACTCAGTACACTGTGACAATATTGTTTACTCCTCGTTGAGTAATATGTTGATTATTGGCAGATGGGTAGGAGCTTTAGTGCGAAAGAAAATCACCAATTTGAGGCACCTGTAACATACCAAAGGCACCAAATACAAAACCCAATAACTGTCAGCAAATAAATGAGAAAAATCTATTTGCAGCGTTTGCAGAAGGTTCAATTCTAAAATAGAATAATGACTTGCTCGTTCACAGATAATCAGCTCATTTTCATAAATGAATGTTTCCTTTAGCATTATTGATGAGCGTATAGCAATGTTCAACAAATGTAAACAGCGCTGAGTTATGATTTGAAATAAATGCGCAGTCATGCATTCCAAGGAAGGGATTTATATTCTCTACCCTTCAGCAGAAATATCAGCAGAGCTATCGTTTGTTTTCCTCCCCTCCCCGGTGCACTATTTACCAGCTGGGAGGAAGTAAATCTCTTTATCTAAATCAATTAATCAAATAACAAACACAGTTTAGTGAAGAAAGTCCTCATAGTTATACAGAGGTACTCAAACAGAAATGCAACTGAAAAACGATTTAGCCTTGGTTAAATTCTGTAACCTCAAACATAAAATCTGTGTATGGAGATGAATAAAAATTGAATCAGTGTGATCAAGAATATTTTTTTCTTCTTTGGGTGTGCTGAATATAAATCTGGGGTTAAAATGTGGTGCATTTTGGTTTGAAACATGCACTGAAGAAGAACAATTCTTCATTTTTTCTTTCATTTTTCTAGCATTGACAACTACAAACACACAGTATTATATGATCAATTGAGATTTTGCTTGTGACAAGGAGGTTATGTTTAGCCTGAAAAGTTTGGAAAGAATACATACATAGTGACACATACATCACAATAAACCACTTGAAAACCATTCCACACAATCACAAGCAAACCTTGTGACAAACATTGCAGGGCTTCTGAGGATTTCTGGGAGGTGGCTGCGTCAGCCATGATAAAATCCTCTAGCATCTAGAAGTAACTGAACGTTTCATCCATCTGCAGCTTTTCAATTTCTAAACAAAATAGCTGCATTAATATTCTTAGAAATCTTCATTTGCTCAGTGTGATTTTCTTTTAGGTCAACGCTTCCACATAAAAGCAGATTATTTTCTAAATTCAGACTGATTTATCAACAGATACACTCTTGAGAATCACTTAGTTCCTTTTACTGCAGTATACAGCACTGTGCAACAAAGGAGCTGACCTTATAATAAGCACCGAGAAGCAATACCTCTGGGCTACTCATGACAGAGCAAGTTTTCCTGCTGAAGGCACCCCTTTAAAATTTTTGAACTATTGCTGTAAAGAGATTAGCTCCAGTGTTTCTATACTTTGAGATCAAAAAGTGGCTGATAGCATGTCGCTGTTAGTTTTCTCCTATGCTATCAACATTTTGCTATTGTATGGGACTTCTAAACTTAAGGTCATGTTCCACTTTCATACTCACTACCTACTGCCTTACTGCAAACATCCACCCTGTCATTGCTTTTTGTGATATGCTGCTCTTTGGTCCAACTCATAAACACGAATCTCCACTGTTATTTAACCACAGAGTTCTGCATTGCATCATATGCTGGTTGTCAGTGGCATGCCAGTTTTACAGTTAGTTTGTTGGTGCTGTTTGATTGCAATTAAGCACATGAATATAGTGTGTCGGTGAAGTTCCACAGCTCTAAACCAATGCCTATCCACATACGACAATGTGTGTGCATGGTGAATGGTGTCTGTGTGTGTGTGTACATGGCTGGTCCTGGGTCTGGGGCTTGCTGAGCCTTGGTCCCTGTGGGACATGGTAAAAAAAAAAACCCACATTTGATGAGTCATGAATACCAAAGTTGCAAGCAGTGTTTGGGATTAAATGCCTCTCTGTGCTCTTACTTGAATCCTTAATAGAGGTCTTGCCATTCTCCTCTGACCTCTACATAATGAGGCACTTTTGCACACTGGATGGCTGTTAACTGAATATTTTTTGCCCGTCCTGCTATTCCTAATAGAGTAAACACGTAAACTAAACATGTAGTCTTAAATCTTTCCTAAATCTGCAGATGATGGTTGTTTTTTTATGTACTGCTACCAGTTCTTTTTTAATTCAGTGATTCTGGTTTAGTACTCAGGAAGGAGTGCCCAATAACTAAAAAAGAAAAGGGTAAGAACATGTTGCACTTCATAGATAGAAAATCCGCTGCAACGTATAGCATATATTGCATATTTTGTGTGTCATTTCCCCTAGCCACAGTACTTACCCTCTCACAACAGGATCTGTCACTCAGATAGACTCAGAGATAGCATATCAAAAGGAAATGAATGTATGCTCTTCATTTTGTCTGCCCCAGAGATATCCCTATCTAAAAATATGCAGTAAAAGACCTCATGATACACACAGTATGATGAAAGAAATGTGGAAAAAAAATACACAAGATACATTTTAAATCACAGTCACAGGGTATTACCAAAGTTCAGATAACAGCAACTGCTACTCAGGCATTTCTTTGACTCAGCACGCTGCCGTTGCTGGAATTTAAATCTCTGCTGGAGCCAAGATCTAAACCTTTTAGACGGCAGTGCAGTGGCCCTGCTTCTCCCATCATTTAGAGATTTTCAAACTCACATGATTCTGTCTGGGAAGTCCCATTAGCTTGGATATGCTTGGGATATGTGGCTTAGGGGATGGATGTCCTGGAGCGCAGTTTGAGACAGGGTTGCTTTGATCCAGCAGCCAGTCTCTTGTAGCCCTGGGTGCTGCTGTGTGAAGTATCAGTTCCACATAGAGTTACTATAAGGCCCTCGCTGCAGTAACTTCTCGCTGTGTGTCCTCTGGCTCAGCATTGCTCAACGCAAAGTAGGAAATCTTCAGAGGACATCGAGGATGACTCTTCATAAGAAACTGGCTTTAGTTTCTCAGACTGGTGTTCATGTCAGTCATAATTAATAAACAGCACAAATCTACGGAAGACACAATGCTTTATTCACCAAGAGTTTATTTATCATCTTCTACTGTTAATTAGGTTGTTTCCTATTTGGGTTATACCATTGGGAAAGCTGAAGTTCTGCTCAAACTGCTGTTCTGCTGAGCTCTGTAACTTCATCATCCTCTCAATAAATATACACTAGATCACACATTATAATGAGAATGACCAGTAGAGTTGCTGACACATGAACAAACTAGAGCTTCCACTAAAAACTAAAAAGGAAGCCTGACGGGTGTACTACAAAGCAGGTTTGAGGTAGACTTTTGCTACTTTGACTGGCTCAACAAAATCGAAACCCCTATTCAAGGGTAACACGACTGTGATTATCAACTTTGTTAACTCAGGCTTTTTCATTCAGGCACTGAAGAGACATTTCCAGTGGATCAGGTGATGAACAGGTGCGTTCAAGTCTGACACTGTCCCATAAACCTAACGAATGAGATTTACAAATCACTTCAGTCTTTTTGTCCAAGGAAATTGTAAAATTTTAGCATGGATCAAAACGACATGCAAAACCACCCAATTGCATGCAAATTCCTTACTGTGCAGCAGATGTTGCACTGCTCTTACTTCCCTGTACAACTTTATTTGATGGCATCAGTAATTAAGACAGCGAACATCCACATATCACACTTTGGATATGCTACTGGGAAGACAAAAAACCAAAACTGACTGAAAACCAGAACTCTGAGCATAACCTGTTAATGTCAAGCATACAGCAAGCTAGTGTGTTCACAGGTGTTACCATGGCTGTGCATGTTGTAGCTGTGTACCAGACTGGAACAACCCGTAATACTGACTAGTCTTATTTTTGGTCTTGTTGGTCTTTCTGTTTAACCCTCTGCTACACACAATGCAAAAGTTGTAAAACACAAAAAACTTTTTAATAGTGACATGAAACCAAGTGTTAAAAATAATGCTGTCAAAATTAACGTGTTAATGCAGATTAAACCGTCATCACGATTAATGCGATACAAAAAATTTAATGCTATTAATGCATCTGGAGTGCAGAATGACTTAAAATCCCTGAAATGTTTCCGTCAACACATTTCGGGTAGCTGTCCAAGTAGAGTTACCTTCACACATGCTCAAATGGGCAGTTAATCTGGTAGTGACGAGCAGCTGAACCAATCAACTCAATTTGGAAGATGATAAATGCACAGTGGCCCTCTCGATAGAAAATTTGAGTATTAAAAAAATAGCAAGACGGAACAGTCGACCAAAATAAAGTATTATGCGCATTGCTTTTCACCAAAGCACCTCCAGCTTAAAATATCACATTGATTCAATGCATACGTTAGCCGGGGATGCTGCTAGCACTTTACCCAGCTTGCTACAAACAAATCACGGAGCATCGGGGACTCAGTAAGTCTACCTCAGACATACTGACTGACATAATGTCAAGTGGATTGCAACAAACTGCAGACCTATTAATATCGTTGAGAACATGCGCTTTACATAGCTTTGGTTCCTCGTCTCAAATAGTAAATGGCTTGCATTTGTATAGCGCTTTTCTAGTCCCTAAGGACCCCAAAGCGCTTCACACTACATTCTGTCATTCACACACACATTCACACACTGGCGATGGCAAGCTACATTGTAGCCACAGCTGCCCTGGGGCGCACTGACAGAGGCGAGGCTGCCGGACACTGGCGCCACCAGGCCCTCTGACCACCACCAGTAGGCAAACATGGGGTTAATATCTTGCCCAAGGATATTTGGCATGCAGCCTGGGATCAAACCATCGACCTTCTGATTAGTGGCTGACCTGCTCTGCCACCTGAGCTACAGCCACCTTCAAGGACTTGAAGTGCCTCCCAAAGAGTGACAGAGAGAGAGAGTGGATAAATGCATGCAGAATTTTTTGTTAACATGAATGTTCAAGATGTTCAATAAAGATGTTAAGTGCATATATTTTCCCCTTTTTTTCCGAGTCTGTTTGCTCATGCAAAATGAAATGCGATTAATATAGATTAAAAATGAATGACATTTAATCATGATTGATCAAAATCAATCCACAGTAACCCTGTGATGAATCTGATTAAAAATTGTTTGAGAGCACTAATATATATTATACAGGGTGGGCCATTTATATGGATACGCCGTAATAAAATGGGAATGGTTGGTGATATTAAAGTTCTGTTTGTGGCACATTAGTATATGTGAGGGGACAAACTCCTCAAGATGGGTGGTGACCATGGTGGCCATTTAGAAGTCGGCCATCTTGGATACAACTTGTGACACATCAAACTTATTGGTAATGTCACAAAAAAAACAATGGTGTGCTTGGTTTCAACGTAACTTTAATATCACCAACCATTCCCATTTTATTACGCCGTATCCATATAAATGGCCCACCCTGTATATTAGTGTATACTTACCTATCAGTATACAGGTTTTTTAAAAAGTTGCATTTCACAGGAGAGAACCTGTGCTAAAAGATTGAAGAAAACAATTCAAATTGTCCTTGAATTTAAGCATACATTCTTTGTGTTTATTCTCCATTTACTTCATTATATTGCATAATGTCTGTTACAAGCTTAAATATAAAGTTGAAAAAGTGTAATTGCAGCCAGGCTATTGATCAAGTAATTGCGATTAATCGTGATTAATTACAGAAAATTGTGAGATTAATTTGTTATTTTTTTTAATCTATTGACAGCACTAGTTAAAAATGAAAATTGCCTACCATAGTAGTTATTTCTTTAACAAGCCACAGAAGTATGATTTTGAATTTGGTTTAGTATTTTATTTTTGTCTTGGTCTGACACATAGAAAGAGCAAACCGTGGTTGACTTTGAGGATGAATTTGATGATTTCACGAAACAAGAGCCAATAGTCTCACTCTGAAATTAAAATTCTCCTTCCATCCTCTACCAGTGTTTTTAACATAACCCTTTGCATTGAGGAATCATTCACAGGGGATTTTATTTTTCTTGTTTTTTCATGCCAACAGTTTGCTCATTAAATGAGAAATAAATTGGAATCATAAGTGCTGTAATTACAGCTCGTGTCAGTTGTGTTTGTTCTATTAAATGGAATGCATTGGGGGACTGCAGTGTGAGAGTCATAAAAATGTGAAAACCAATGGTGAAACAGACAATATGGTGCTATAAGTGTGCACCATTTTCGTTTAAATGTAAGCTTTACTTTTTCTCATCCTCTTCTAATGGCTTCACAACAACCAGCTGAAAGTGGTGCAGTTAAATACGCTGAGCTAGAGAGGACCCGCTTAATCATTTAGGAAAAAAGAAGAGTACTTTCTTGTTGTTAAGAATGATAATAAAGTGCAAAACTCTCTTGCAGGTTTTTTTTTCCCTGGGAGAATATAATGAGAGAGGTGCCCTAGTTTAACAAAGAATCTATCTTCTGCAGCGCACACACAAAAATCCAGACAAGACAAATATAGATAACATAATTAAATCAAACAACGTGGAAAGAAAATAGGAGCTCAGTTAGACGAGAAGCTCAGAATGGTGAACTGGATACTGAACAGCAAAGCCCAGGAGACATTTAAGATCTGGGTGATGGTAGATTTTTATAGACTATGCGGGGAGTTAAAAGTTGCTTTGAAATACAGATTTTTATCAAATTAACAAAAATAAAAATTTCGCACTTGACTCTTCTACTTCATCTCCTAAAATACTTGTGCTCGAGTTCAAATAAAATCATACATTTTTCTATTTCAAATTTTAGGACAAAAAATAATGAACAAACACTGACAAGTAAAACAGGTTGCTGTTGTTGTTTTGAAAAACAAACAGTTTTTACAGGAACTCCTTCATTCATCATTATCAGTATACAATATATAGCTGATTTGTAAATCAATACTTGATAACTTTATACTAATATCAACTTTTGTACTGGCCAATTGACACATAACCTCTTAATTCAAAGATAGAACATCTACACAAACAAAAAAAAGATTTTCCTAAATATAAGGGAGGGAGGGAGGCGGGAGACGCCTTTCTTAAATGCTCCCTGGAGAAAGTAGTACATTGCACTACTCATTAGATTACTTTCGTGTACACAAAGGTATTGTAATTCCATTTCATGTTCTCAAATGCATTGTCACACAATTAACATTTAACACGATAAACCTCAGGCTACAGTCCCATACCTGTACAAATCTCCATCCTAGTGAGGAATATGAACATAAGTTGACAACACAAAGCAAATCTGAAAACAAGCCCAAAGAGACTTCAAAGAAATGGAGGCTCATCATCGCCTTTGTTACTTGTTAAAGATCAGGGTCTTGCTGCTGGCATGGGGTCAGCAGGCACTCAGGTTTAACATCACTCTGGCTCTTGCTAGTTTTGTGTTAGTATGCTCTCTGTAAAGATGCTTGATTAGCTTGAATAGCTGATGTTGTGTTAGTAGTATAATTGTTTCTGATTGGGGGACAGTTGGGACTACCCATCATGGTCTTAAAAAGTATAAAAGTATTGTCTGTAATTCCACTACTCAAACATTGCATCTTGCTCTCTTCTTTTACTTTTCCGTGCACATGGACTGTAATAAACTGACTGTAGGCAAATGTGCAGAAACAAAAAACATCAAACATGTTTTTTGTTTCTATCTGCCAGTCATGCAGATAACTAAAGAACCTTTGTAATGCAAGTCACTTAATTATTGTAAATGTAATGTAATTACTGAATATCATAATGCTTTACATTATTGCCTTACCAATAAAATCTAATGTGATTGCAGATTAAAAATGTACCCAGTCCAACGGTATAAGATTTATTGCCAAGAACAACAAAGAAATAATTGACCAGATACACATTTCCTCACTCACTCACACACACACAAACACACACACACACACACACACACACACACACAGAGAGTCATGTTTTCATATCTTAGTGGGGACATGCAATTGACATAATGCCTTCCCTAGCTGCTTACCCTAACCATCAAAAATGAATGCCTAGACCTAACCATAACCTAATTATAACCCTGACCCTAAAAACACATTTGAGTCCCAAACATGCCTTCAAACTTGTGGGGACAGGAATTTTGTCCCCATAAGGACTGTTGGTCCCCGCAAGTATAGTAACATTCCAAAATTTTGCTCCCCACAAAGATATGTAAACGTGGTACACACACACATACACACACACACACACACACACACACACACACACACTGCAGGATTTGCCAGCACAAACCCAATTTACAGAAGCCCCACCCCAAAATCCACAGTGGAATCCAATGGCTTCCACTGCCAAACTTATAGGTTTACATCTTTAGGTAAAATTTTCCAGTAGTGCAACGTGCATCATATTTGATGTTTGAACAATATAAGCTTTAGATATTACAGATAACAAAGCTAGCCATATGAAGAGGTTCGCTGCCCTAAAAGGAGTAGATATTTCAATTAGGATGTGCTTTGAATTTATGTTCAGTGTCTGCATGTTGCATGTTTTTGCAGGCTTTAACTTAAGTGACTATCGACCACCGGCCATTCTAAATTATTTTCATTGCTCTCTATTTTACTATAAAAGCTGTGCGATATGGCTTAAAGATCAACTGTGTGCTCTTTTCAAAGTTTAAAGCGTTTCTCAATGATGGTATCCATAAATATGTCTTTTTCCAGCCTCCATGTCAGTATGCATATGGACATTTGAGTACACTTAGTTTTGCCACTTTGCCAGTGTTTCAGCAATAAATGAGAATTAATATATGTGTGGAATTGAGAGACAGTCTGAATAACAGATTACAGCGAACACCTGTAAGCTCCATGACCTTGATTTTGTCTCTTTGTGGCAGGTGCCATCATCGCTGTTATTAATAGAATAGCTGCTGACTGCACTACAGCAGGTTGTCTGTGTTGGAAGTAGTCAAAGCCGCTGATCGCTGCAAACTAATGGCTTTCATTTGGATCTGACAGCTTGGTATTTGCAGGTCCCTCTTGTATTGATAGATTGCATAATTTACAGTCATTTGTTTACCCAGTCTGTCTTGTGTGTGCTACTTCGCCTCTGTAGAAGTGTAAAATAACAGAACGGGAATTGGATATGATTAATAGGACGACTTACAATGTTAAAGCTGATTCTGAGGAAATAAAATTTGTGTGGGCTTTGCTTTCTCAAACTCATATAGGTTTTTGGAAATAAGTGTCAGTGTTATTTCTGTATAAAAACAGGCTAATTAAAAGTCTTGACTTGACTGTAAACATCAGATGTTAGTGGCAGTGGAAAGATTATACTGTAGCATGTGGGCTGCATCTGATCGTTCCTCTCTAATGTCACCCAGGGCTGTTGCTGCACTGTGGCATAATCACACCAACTTGCATGGCAGTTTTCACACAGATTATAAGATAATCAATTTCTCTGCCAAAGTAGTCCAGATGGAGTTGGTATACAGTATGATGGCAATCTGTGAGCATCTCTAGCAAAAAGCCAAGGAGCCTCAGCTGAGAACATGATAAAAGAATTCAAAATGGGTTGCTGTAAAGAGGTAGGGGAGCTGCACCACAACAAACTCACCAATCACCAGGGATGAAAGGAGGGGTCCATGAGAGACCCAATTTGTAGTTTTTATCTAAAAAACAAGAAAGTGATTTACTGCATAATGACTCCTCTTGTTTTCAACTTAAAACTGATGTCAGTTTGTTTTGTTATTTTTTTACAAAGGATCGTGACGCTACTACTGGCACTGTCAGGTCTGCTTATTATCCAGTAATTTGTGCCATAATTGCCGAGCACAATTACTGCTCCTTTTTTATATTACCGAAAGGTATGACTTTTTTTTTAGATTTGATTCATGTGAAGAAAATCTTTTGAGGCTTAATGTCAGAATGACACTTCCTGCAGTAGCAAAGAGAACAGACACCAATAACCCAGACTAATGTGTTTTTTATGTACGTCCTTCGTGTCAAGGTAACCAACAGCATCCAGCTTTATGGGTGGAGAGAGACGCACTGGGCTAGAAAGAACAGAGCCGAGACGGGCAATCCAACTGAGAGTTCATGTTAGATATCAGTCCAACATGCCATTGAGCCTTCTTCCTGTTTTTTCACCACTGATTTTAGTTGGCCAGAAAGTTTTTTAACTTGTATCAAAATGAGTATCAAAAAGAAAATGTGGTAATGTTAGATTTTCTTTAGTCTTTTTATTTCCTTTTGTTTAATAACAGATTATTGGGAAACGCCAAAAATGTCAGCATTGCGTCATAACAGCCATACACATATGGGACAATAAATCATAGCTAGGTAAAGAGATCAATCACATATTGGCAAAAACTAATGTGCAAAAGTCTTGCGGCAACTCTCATTCCTGTATAATCTGCTTCCAAGAAGATGGCACCAGATGTGTCTGAAAAGCACGTCCTTGAGAAATAAAGAAAATTCCAGCAAAGACCTGAAACTGGACTTGACAGATACATCTGGCCTTCAGTTGATCGATGTACTGTTTGCTGAAGTCAAACAGTAGATGCTGTAGTAAAAGCAGAAATGGTCTCAGTGGAAGGGTGGCTGTCACAAAGGAGGGGGAAACAGAGAGAAAAGACTGAGGTATGCCACATTACGGACTGAAACTCAGTGGCAACAGATCTTAAAAAGCAATGCATCCCAGTTTAAAATCTTTAGTTCAAATTGTCATCAGTGTGTGCACAAGAGGGCAACATATTGGAGGTTTTGTATGAAGTACAGCCAATGGTGTTCAGGATCTTGTCAAAAACTAATGGAATTATGAATGCAGTACCATGAGATGTTTGTCCACCATTGCAATACCATCCAATTGTGTTTTGTTCAGTATGACAAGGATTCCAAACTCACTGCTAGTGCAGCAAAAGCATATCTGAAAAAAAAAACTCACAATGTATGCCTGTATCGGCCTCCCCACAGTCAGGACCGTATAATTATTGTAGCAGAGTGGGATGATGTTGACAGAGAACAGAACAAAAGCAGCCAACCTCCAAGGAGGAGCTGCAAGAAAATTTGCCTAAGAGAGTTCAGGTTGCATTGAAGAATAAAGACAGTCATACAAAATACTGCATTTCCATGTGTTTTTGTACGTGTTTCCATAAATCTCTCTACCTATTTCCTGTCACCATAAAAAAAATATATAAGTAAACAAGGTGTGGCTCAAGACTTTTGCACAGTCCTATATGCATATATGCAATTACATGGTTTGACAAAAAGCAACAGTGCTGTTGAATAAATTATCCTCTGCTGTGGGGGAACAATGATAAAGCGAGACAAAGCCAGAAGCAAATGGGTGCTGATTATCACGCCAGTGACAATTTCTGGTGTTTGAATGCAAAAACAGGTGTTAATTTGCACTCATGGCTACTTGTTGGAGTCAGCATCAGATGAGTACAGTTTAACACAATGATGTAACAAAAACACATTTGTAAAACTGAAGAATCAATTAACACTTAAGCAAGGTAAAATATAGTGTACTTACCCAGTATGTTCACTACTACATAAAATAAAGAAACATCCAATCGGCATCCATGCCATTAGACACTGATGGATGTTTACAATAAAGTTGACAGATTGGGAACACTTACATAGTCTGATGCAATCAAAGGCAATATATCTGTGTCTCTTCTTTTGCTCATCACAGTTCAAGAGCCAAACAAAGTGCAAATAAAAAAAAATATACACCACATGAGCTGAAAAAGACCATTTTCCTTGCTCATTCGAATGATAGAAAGCCAGTATGAGGTGGTTCTTGCTATTTGTTGTGAGTAGTGTGCCTTATTCAAACTGTATCACATTGCTACTACACTGTAATGTAATGTAATGTATTGCTGCGGGCCGGCAGAATGCATTTCTGCTGATCTGTACGTGCGCACAGTGTCTTGTTACTACTAAAATTTATGTTGCTATATAAATAATTAAAGAGCTGTGTTTGTTGCAGTGCTCGAGAACCTGTGGAAAGCTGGTATCGCAGCATGAGCTTGCTCCAATGATTTCATTGACTGAGACACAATCATTAGAATGTCTTAGTGCCTTATTTGGGTTAGATGAGTGCAATGTGTGGGAGAGGTAAGAGGTAAAGCAGAGAGTGCCCTGTAGGATCTGTAAAAACTGGCAAAGTGGTAAACTGTATAGGACCTTGATGGATAACTTGGAAGAAGGATGCAGAGTAATATTTTGGGAGGGGAAATCTCATTTTCTCCAAGCTAGCTTAAGGGAGCACTAAACTCAATCAAACATAAATGTAATCAAACATGTCATTGCTCTTTGTAGCTGTAGAGGGATCTCTCTAACCACAGACTTGCAGTACCCAATTCTCTTACCCGCTCTCTCTCTGTCTTTCCTTCTGCCTCTCCCCTTCATCGCTCCATAAACAATGACACAACAGTCGGAGTAATTAAGGTCACAGGGAGGTTAGACCAGAAAAGTGAATGAGGGAGCCACTTTATTGCTCCCTTTGATAAAATATTTCTTTTTGTCTTTTTGAGTAAAGCTCACATTAAGTAGAAAATGCTCTTCTATAAATATGAAAAAAGAAACTTTTCTTTTTAACGCTTGAATTAATTTTATTTTGGCCAAGCGGTGTGAACAACTTATGAACAAAGCATTTTCAATATCTTCTAAATTAATACAGTGAACCTACAAGCAAATCTTTTATCTCTTTCATTTTGTTGCTGTTCTTAACGGCTAACGTAATTCAATTATTCGCATAACATGACTAATATAGCTTTACTTGACTTCTATATGCTCACCAACTAGTTATCTATCAATTGCACTGCAAATTTCAAGTTCTGAACTTTTTCACTGAAAACATCTATCTACTGCAGCCAACATTAATAGTGAGAGAGAGATAACCAGAACAGCAAAGTAGTAGACCAAACAGCTAAGCACTGAACTGAAAAAAAAAAAAGCTCTGTGGACTCAACACTTAACTCAACAAGTAATCCCTTTCACACTGTCACATTGTCATTTTGGTACACTGTATTTTTCAAGCTTTACTCTTGGTGCATAATGATACAACTACTGTTAAAAAAAAGAATCCATCATGTCCTGACGTGTCTGTTCTTAACATGTTAATGATACAGGGCATGTGCAGAACATATGGTTTCAGTGCCTGAGATAATAGCGTAACCAAGGACAGCATCACTTAGCTGCTCGACACAACCGAGACAGACAGCTTGCTGCTGTCAGTATCTGCTATATGTGGAATGCTTTGAGCACATCAATACCAAGAATACATTACTATGCATTATGACTCAAGGGAACATGGAATCATGGACGTGTATTGATTAACAACACTTCCATTTCTAAGATACTACAAATACTAAAAACTTTTAACGTTTTTATTTGCCTTGATTTAACAGATGAGAGAAAGAGAGACGGGAATCAACGGCAGATAGATACACACACATTGGCTGGACATTGGGATAACTGTAGGGCAATGAGTCTCAGGTCAGGGAACATTATGTGGAAGTGATCTGAAGGAAACATGTTTCTATAGCCCACAACAAAAGAACTATTTTCTTCAAAAAATTGTGTATCCCCTTGGTCAATTTTGAAAGAACATTTCAAGGATGTCCACGGAAGAAAAAGTAAGCTGCCTATATTTTGACTGCAATACTTTATTTTCCTGATATTTCAAATAGAGAGCCAAATGTAAGTGAAAGAAAAATAGACTGAGAAACTGAGTTGGAGTGCAAGCCATTACACACCTGGTATAGACAGCTGCCTGGTGGAAATGGAAGAAATTTGTTCCATCACACGGAGGAAATATCAGTGACTGAAAAAAAATGGATGCTTCATGTACAGTGTAAACATCCTGTGAGTATGTGAAATCTACCATGGTGATTTCTGTAAGTATTGGTTCACTGCAAATTTCCTGCCTGCCTCCCATTTCTTTGCTAAATGTCTGCTTTGGGGATTTAATATGTGACCAGTCACTTTCTTCAAACTCCTAACTACTGTACTTGGACAGCAATGGATCTGGCATACACAAATAAATGTGAATAAACTCCAAGATTAGATTGCAAATAAAACAAATGCCCATTTGTAACTTTGATTGCTTCTGACTCATTGTCTGACTCATACTTTGCATAGTTAATTTAATAAATTCAGCTGTTTTAAATTTTTTTTTGTACAATTGATTTTTATCAATATTTATTTGAATGTTATATGCTGTATATCGTAGTTATATACATAAGAGATTTTAGCAATCATATTATCTGTCTGTCTATATTTGTTCTTATTAATTCTTGTGAAATAACACCTCCTGCTAATGAAGCTGAGAACGAGAACAGAGGCCTATACTGCGAAGCAGGCTTTGTGCTTATCCAGGAACATTCAGTGTTAATGATGGATTTTCTGAACTATTAAGGTGGTTCACTTCTTAATTGGGCTATACTGCCAAAGTAACCTAACCTGCTCCAGAACAGGAGAGTGGCGGGGTCTAAGGTTCAAGCCAATATACTAGCAAAAGATGAAAACAAAACCCAAACCAGACAATTAGTGGAAAACTCATCAGGTTAAAAAAAAAACTTGCTATTAGAAAAGCTTAAATTTGAATTCCTGCACTGTTGCCTCACATGAAGAAGGTCCTGAGTTCAATTCCACCATCAGGCAGGGGTCTTTCTGTGTGGAGTTTGCATGTTCTCCCCCGTAGGTTAATTGGAAACACTAAATTGCCCATAGGTGTGAATGGGGGAGTGTGAGTGCAGCTGGTTGTCTCTGTCTTTGTGTTAGCCCTGCAATAAACTGGCGACCTGTCCAGTCCAGTGTGTCCCCTGCCTCTCGCCCTAAGACAGCTGGGATAGGCTCCAGCGTCCCCCGCGACCCTGAAAAAGGATAAGTGGAAGTGGATGGATGCTTAACATAAACCCAAATAGTATAAACAAACTCAAAATCCACAGACTAAAATCAGGAACCATAACAAAGCCTGTATCAGTACTCTAGTTTAAGTTTCCCTTTAACACCTCAGGAAAAAAACAAAAACGATGATCCCCTAAAGTCAGACAGGGCAGGAAAGAAAGAAAATCTTTGCTGCAAGTAGTTGACACTTCCAAAAGGAATAGTAGGGAAAGACGTCGTCTCTGTCATCATACTTTCTAAATGCAGAGGGGTTTTTAACTTCATTTGAAGCTCAGTGATTTCTCGCCCGCTAAAATCTGTACAATGAAAACAGATTTTTAAAGAGAAGGATTTTCTCAAATTGCAATTTCCCAGCGGAGCTGCATGATAAATAATGTTTACCAACGGTCAATTACCATATCAAGGGATATTACAGGCTGAAGTGCAGTCATGTGAAATGAATAGGAAAGGAAAACGTTCCGAGGTTCACACGAAGGTCTCTTCCATTAAGGATCAGTGAGTTATAAAAGACTGGCAGGATTATAGGTTCTGATTTTCATTGCAAATTTTCTGTTTACTGATGGAAAGGTGTCAAAAGCACATGTAATCCAAATACAATGATTGCCTGAGCTGTGATGAACACAGTCATGGTTAATAACTTTGCTTTCAAAATCACACATAGCAGATTGAGTCTACCTTCTTTTCTTTATATTTCCTGGCTTACATGATGTGTAGGTCCCACATCATGTAATCATCTGCAACCTTAATCAACATCATTTAAGTATGTCCTGCATTTCATTGTGATTTGTGGTTTTCTAATCCATCTAATGTGTTGTATCTCAGGGTACCCCCTCCTACCTTACAAAATCCTGAGTTACTATTTATTGACAGACAGCCCAGTAATATGTGGTGGTGAATTATGTTTGCATTATTTCCTGAAGTCGCACTGATCACACATTTCCTTTTTTTTTATGTTAAATACAGCCATAAACAACAGTAACATTACTTAAATAACTGGGGTCCACAGAAAACTGCTTGGTAGTGGATGGTATACTTTGTTTAAAGTGTCAATAAGGGAGGGCAGTGACTTTGAGAGGATTGATTTCGGTTTGAAGAAAAGGTCATGTTTAATGACTTGCAAGTGGTTTATGCCAGCCTTGATCCATTCCAATATTAGGCAAGTAAATATCAAATAGAACCTTGTTTAATCAAATTGAACAAAGATTTAATTAGAGAAGTTGTTGTTGTTTTAAATTCCATATATTATACTCTCAGCACAAAAACTCATTATTATGCTCCTTTGTTTTTTGCATGTTGGATAAAGAGGAATATTGTTGCCAGAGAACAATCTGAAACCTTTTTCGGGTACAACTAATGACAGAAATAACCAGAAAGCCAATACCATTTCACTCATATGACACCTAGAAATGAAATAAGCAACACCTATTTCATATCTATCACCAACACATGCTTTGACATGACTAATTTCCATTGCGCCATTGCACTTTGAACAAGTACAGACTAGCAGCGCTAATAGGAGAGTTTTTTTGTGAACAATTATCTATTAAAAAAAATGTATTCAATGAAACAAGAGAAAAAGAAAGAACATTTTCAAAGGCGCTTATTCAAATGTGTCTTTCTACCAGTAACAACCTTGACTTGAATACTTTTATATTACCATCAGTGTACTAAAGACAGTACATTTTGTGCAACCAAAACAGATCCAGAACCAAGAAGCCAAAAATTGTTCACCTGTCATTTTTATAAAGCACAAATCAAATTATACGCCGTGATGTTGTTTGTATCTAATGAATGCAAACGGATTAGTGAGCTACATATACATATTAATGATTAAGACAATTAGTAAAACTCTCTCGAGCTGTCAAATAAGGCAGAGAATAGTTGATGAAATAAACTTTCTTCAGGGACCACTTTAGTGGTGTTGCATACAGAGGTACTTAAGGAGACTTTTATTTCTTGTTCCTAATAACTGGCACTCACCTTGTTGCTGTCCTCCATCTTTAAGTATATTGATTCATCACAAGAATTGTGCCTCCGTCGAGGCTTAGGTTGCTTGGCTAGATTGTTTTAGACTTTGGGGATTCAAGTCAAGAGTGCTAAAGGGGAGTGTCGAGTGTTCTTATTTTTAATGAAAAGCACTTCATTAAAGATTTTTTGGAACTTCACAGTAGAGTCGAACTGGCTATCTGAATTCAACTGCTTATAAATCTTCACATTCAAACATGTAGTTTATACTCAAATAACAACTGATCGGACAGAAACAAATACATCTGTGCCGTCCTACCAGCAGTGTGATTCATCTGTGTGATGAGGCTGGTGAGCTAACTGCAAATACACAAGCCAGGCAGGAAATATGAGTGCTTTTCACACTCAACAGCTCTCTTATAGAGACTATGTAGACTTTTCACATTTGAAAATAAACACAGATGTACCCATGTTATCAACTCTCTCTTTGTCATCTCTAAAACTTTGAGATTAACAGCAATTTAAATTAAGGTTGTTGTTTTTTTGTTTGTTTTTTAGCAAACTAAAAGTAGGCACATACTTCATGTCTGAGTTAAAACATTTAAAGATGTGACACGGGATTCTTAAAAAAAAAAACAAGTCTCCAGTGGCCCTAAGAGGCGAGCCCAAGCCTAATAACCGAATCACACCACTGCACTTTAGGAGTGGGCTGATTCACTTTGCTTGTGTCTATGATATAATCATCTCAGGCACAAAGCTCTGGCCTTGAGCACAGACGCCCCATCCACCTGTCTTCTGTTTGAAGACAAACGGAAGACAGGTGGGACAGCCAATAGGAATACAACTATGTTAAAGAGAAGACGAAGGGGCTAAAATGTCTTGTTTCAGACACGGGGCCACTGTCAGGCAGTGGTATTAGAGTGTAAATTAAATATAGCAGCCACACTGAATATGGTCCAGAAGTCCATGAGAAGATGAAGATAAAGATAAAGAGAAGAAGATCTCGAAAAGTAGATCAGCCAAATTTTAATCAGGTCAGGTTTATCACTTTTATAGGCCCATTCCCAGAACTTTTTGATTACACCTGTTCGTCCATAACATGACCAAAATGTACACAGGAGGACTGAATGAGCTATAGAAAATGGATTGCTGTGATAAGCATCATTCTTCTGTACAGCTCCATAGAGCATCTCAACATCATTATTTATTTTCAGTTATTCAGTGTAATAGTGCAATACTTCTTCCCCTCCTCACTATTCCTGTGTATACGCTTTGTTTGTTTACTTTTCCAGCTTCCATCAGTTTACGGTCTCCCGGGAAATAGTAACAACATCAATTGCTGGCAATGCAAATATTAAACTTTTCTCTTTGAACCTTTAAGACAACACCTTACAGTTACTAGCTTTTACAACCTACATGACTGTAAACACTGACTGAGCCCAACTAGATATATCAATCAGTTATCATTTGCACTCACAGCCTCCTCGCAGTTGTTAAATGTGTGACGCTTAAACAGGTCTGAGACAATACACACCTGCTTCAGCCTAAAAACTGGTTTTCCACTCATGTTAGGTCATCTAGAATCAGTCAGTCACACAGATATATCACAGAGACTTTCCATCATACCACTGCTCTATTTATAAGCCTCCCCATACACCAATCCTACTCTCCAGGGAGGTCATTAATTTGCCTCTCTGTCAGTGGTATGCCCCACAAAAAGTCCATCAAAACTTGCTGGCTGCTTATCTTTATGGCTACATTTGCTACATTAGAAATTATAGCCGCATGGATTCTCATTAGAAAGAGGTCGTTTAATTACAGTGTCCTGACAAATTTAAGAAGCACATGAGACAGATGACCCTTTTATTTTTCTCTTATGTTTCAGTTTCAGACAAAATTCCATTACACTCAACATTGTTCACACTCATAGCATTTTAAATCTGACAGCTCTGAAAAATAGGGCAAAGCTACCTTATCTTGGGGGAATAGCTCACTGTCGTGCATTACCTCCCACAGACAATCTACTTAGTGTTGCCACTCCACATTGTTAATACTCCATTAATATCTGTCTTCATTACTGCGCTTTGTTTCAAGAGTGCCAGATCTCTGGAGTGGAGATAAAGTGGTCAGTACTGTTTCTCTGATGACTTTAGGACACGCTGTCCGTGACTATTTACTCCCTGCTCCTGTCTCAGCATTGAAACTTTTACAGCACTGACCCCTTGACCTGAATACGCTCATATTGCACTTTGTATTTCAGGCACAGTGCCACGGTGGCCGTGAAAGGTGTTTAATGAACTGTCTTGTAAGAAGACAGTTGTGCTTGCCCATCAGCACTTATCCATCCTCCCAGTTTCTGCATCACTTTCTTATTTACAGCCATATCTCAGCTGGCTTTTGCTGAGCTAAGGCATTTCTCCCGAATTGAAAAGCCTCAGAGGTGTGAATAGTTCATATGTATAAAGATATATCATTTGCTGATATTTGCATGCTATGTGGTGTCTGAAGAGCACAAAAATATTTCACCATAAAACAGCAGTAATCCCTGATACACTCAGCCTGCTGATACACTAAATTTGACAGCAAACACAATGAGTCACATCTGAGATAAAGGAAATGTTTTGTTAGTGTTGAAAGCAAAATTGAACATAATACACTAAAAATATTTTGGTTGCATGAAGTAACTGCATCTGTTGGTCTATAACACAAGGCTTCTTTGTTGAAAACGGCTGGGAGTTTGACTGCATTCAGTGTTGATTTATTTAGTATTGATCAGCCAGCTCTTGAATAGAAACACTAAAACACAGAGAAAAGGTTTCATTTCCGCATTGTTAAATGATTATGCATTACTAATACTCTTTTCCATAGTTGATTAATTATTGTTAGAACCCCACAGAGCTCAGTTCTTACTCTCACTATGAGTCATGGACTGCAATGTATTTTTGTTTCTTATAGAGAACATATATAATAGACACATAGGAATATATGTAAACGAAAAGGTTGATTTACCACAGGTAAAAGTGCACCAAAAATCCTATAAAAATCGAACTCTAAGTTACTAGAGTTTAAATAATGGAGTAAACTGCAATAAAGGGCAGTGCCCAAGAGTGTGAAGCAGCTCAATGTAATATTAATAAGAAATCCCAAGCCATAATATAGGGTCACAGTTTAGGGTTTAGTTGTTGGGATTGAAACACAAGGGACCAGGTAGCTTGCAAACACAAGCTGTAAAAAATTTGCATCATCTCATACGAAATAGTGCTTAAAGACTGTGGCCTTATACCAAGAAGAGTAAAAAGGTATAGAAGTAGATAATGATACCAAATTATACTGACTGAAGCACACTGACTATTACTAATACTAATATCCTGTGAGTAAGAGACAGAAATTGACTGTATGGATAGGTTTTGGTTTTCTTTGCATTGTAAATAGAGGACGTAGAAGATGCACATTTGTCTGTTTTCACACAAAGAGGACTGTAATATTGGATAATCATACCATACATAATGTCTCTTAGCAAGCATAAATATCAGTGTCAAAAGTACAAAGTGAACTAATGAACACACAATAAAAACAACAAACTGTTCTGTCCTTGGAAACTTTGAGATTTTGAGAGTTTATCAATAATGCATGTACAGTTGCTATTAGAGTTTCCCACATACAGGCTACTCAGGTAGGCAACCCAAGTATACCTGGTGACTTGTTTTCTTAATGCCTAGGAAGAAACTTCTTGTACTTGATTATAACCTGTGGTTGTTTTAAAAGATGTGTAATTACAGTGTAATAGATGTTACCCTGGAGCAATGTCCAGAGTGACAGCAATTGCAGTATAAATAACAGAATTGCCAGCCTTAGTAATATAACTAGTTGTACTAGTAGTTGTAATTGCACTGGCAGTAGTAATTTTAATTAGAAATATCACATCCCATTAGCACAGCAAGAAAAAGGAAGTCTGACTTGACTGAAAAGTATTTTATTCAAAAGCGACAATGCTTTTAATCATCCTTAAAATGAACTTGGCTAACATTCACCAATCAGAGGAGCAGAAAACATTACCCACCTTCCCTTCTGCCTCCTGGCCTCTGCTCTGATCAACTTTACACACCCATTTCATGTGTTTTGATATTAATTAAAAGCTATTTAAAATTTTCATAACTTTATAAATATATATTAGCCATTAAGCTGTTACAAAGCCTTGTGCTCTGGTTCTGGGCTGTTTCTTAAACATACATGTATTCAAGAAAAGATTAAAAAAAAACAATTTGTCATAGGATTACGTTCAATGAATACAAATTCTCTCTTTTCAGTTACCTCAAAGCACTTCATATTGTCAGGTAAAGACCCTACAATAAACAACAGTGTAACATTCTTTGGGGGCTAAACCAAAATTATGAATGGGGCTATACTGTCCAGAAATGTACACTTATCCAATGCAGTAGGCAGGAAAACATAACTTCTCTTGAACAAACTCCTTAATTACCAACGTTAAGGGTTACCGGAGTGCAAAACAAGCACACTTAAAGCTTAAAGGAGCAAGAGGTTGCCAAGTAACTAGTAAGTTTTCACATATTAATGGGATGAAATTAGATCAAAACTGTGTTCTTTGCTCTCTTTCAGATCTACACATGGCACCATAAGGCATGTAGTAATCAACCTTTTCAGATATCAGCACATGAAAGAGAGTGCATTGCTTCACCTCATCTGTCACACTCAACCTTAGTACTCTGTGTCATGGTCTCTACTAGTAAGCAAGAACTGACAGAAATATCTAATATGTCACTTCTGTGCTGGCTTTCCGCTGATGGGAATAATTAAGTCAGCGCCCTATCTCCTATCTTCTTCTTTTTTCCCCCTCAGTTTTCGCAGGTGTTCCACTGGGCTTTTAATTTCCGTTCTGTTTTACTTAGAGATGCTTGAACTTTGCTAGGTTGGCTTGCTGTTTGATAGAAGCAAGCTCCAATTTCTGCTCTTCACATCAACAACGCTTGTTTACCTTGTTCACTTGGGACAACTCTTTATGTTACACACTGGCTTCAATTTTGCTTGGCTTTTTATTTTGACTTTGAGAGCAAAACAACTGGGCACCAGCGGTCTCTCTGACCTCTATTCATCTCTAGTCCTCCTTCTGAAATAAGCTCTTTTATCCCCACTAGATTCCTTATTCCTCAATAGAAATGCTTCACTGACACATTTTATTACATGTTTACCCAGTTTCAAGGGTGATACATTTGGCTGACTAAAGCATGCTGAATAAACAGAATATGCTTGCAGAGAAAGACCATTTCAGTATTCATATTTTCTGACCATTAGCAAGGAACGTGAAACTCAGTAATTGGCCCACTGGGAAGTGTTAAGATGGAGCTTAAATTCACAAATAGTCCCAAATCTACTGTATTTGTACTATTTGTATGAAATTTTAATATTGCTTGCATGTACATATGAGTAATACCTGCTCAGATATCTTGTTGTACTTTGTTGTTTAAGAGCATTCCCTGAGGGTGCACTACTGGGAGACACTCCTTATCAATATGATGAGGAAGATGGTTATGAAGAACTTTAGAATGCATTTACAAGTGTGTGATTATACTTAAATTGGATAATCTAAATCAGACCGACTAGCCTGAAAATAAAGCAAAATTACCATAATATATCAATACTGAACAATAATAAATAAATAATCATATTAAAAACCCTTAGAAGCAGTCATAATTAATTGATTTTTTATCTTTCATGCTAAAGCTGATAAGTACATCTAGTCTCTCTCAGTTTTCCATTCTGTTTCACTACTTCTCACACAGCTTGATTCTTGAAGCAGAATAACTAGAGGGAAGGGAATGTGAGCAGTGGTGAAAGATTTGGGAAGTACCCTCTGTAAATGGAGCTGATGAGATAATTTTGGGAGTGTCTTCCAGTAGTGCACCCTCAGGGAATGCTTGATTGAATTCCCAATGGCTTTAGATTGAGATGCACGTAGGCCATCATAACATAATTTACATCTTAAATAATAAACAGAAATCAGTTAAGCTGTTAAATTTTGGTCTTCAAATTATTTGTTTTGAGATAATTGTGAGATGAGATAACTGCATAGGAGCATTTCTTTAATTGCAAAAATGTTGCTCTGTTTTTCTGAATTAATGACATAAGTTATAATCCCCAAAGATGCTCTGTTGACTTGAAAGTCTAATTTCATGAGCAATAATGGCCCCACCATTAATGTACATTAGGGAGATGCACTGAGAGATACTGGCATCTTTAACTTATACAGATGGTAATGTTTGTCTCCTGGTGTTACAGGATTTTCCTTGATCACTGGAACCAGGAGGGTTTCGGAATATATGACGATGCATGTAGAAAAAAAAAGAGAAATCAAGAGACAGAGATGGCTGTATCTCTCACTGTTTTAAAAGTAAACCAAAATAAAGTTGTATTGAAATTGAGCAGGGGGCAATTTTCTTGTAGTTTCCCTGATAATTATCTCATTAATTCAGATTTTTGTTAAATGAAAAGATTTCTCTGAGTTTATTCGTCAAGTGAATGCATTACACATCCCTAATGTGGTACTAATGTATTTGCATATATTTTATTTCTACAGCCATGTTGGCAAAAATACTTTAAGGTAAATGCTAATGAAATGCTAATATGGCATTGCAAAAAATATCAATTCTATAGTTGAACATAAATATTAAATACTATAATTTATGGCAGTTCCTCTATGAATGTCTGCAAAAAGTAATGGTAATACATTGCAAATCCAGAGATTTAATCTAGACCAAAGTGACAGACCAAAAGTGCCACAGAGCACAGAGCAATGCTAGGAAAAAATGATAATAGCCTTGGTTTTCTTGTCTGTTATGTATCACGAGTTCTTTCCATCTAGAACCAAAGTCATGGCACTGACAACATACATACAGTGCAGGGTTTTTATTTTCTTTAGAAAACTGAAAAGAAAAAGTATATACAGAAGTTACATATTCATTACAATGAACAATCAAATTAGCTTTTTTTTGGTGACTTCTTCTGATTGATCATAATACTTAAAAAATGGCAGCTAATTTTTCAAGTTACTGATCTTTATTTTTTTTTTTTCATTTAGTCTTCCTTTCTTATAAAGGAATGTAATAAAACATACATTTCATGGTTATCAGGAAAAAGAATTGGTCAAATAAATTGCATTAAAATGAAATACTGTAAATGAATCACATTTATTTTAAACATGATATTTCCCTTCAGGTTAGGGTTTCCTCTCAGGAAAACTAGATTTATTATGAACTCATTATTTTTAGTTAGCTCCATCTTCTCAGTCCGTTATCACCAGTTTTACTGCTAACACTGGTGTCTGTCACATTTGTGCCTCCTGATAATTTTTTATGGCTGCTGCCAACAAGAGTTCTGAATACAAAAGCTTTAATGAAGTGTCTTGGGCTGAAATCCTTTTAGGTCATGATTCAGTGATGCAGAAGAATGAATTGGGCATATAATTATACAAAGACGTTGTGAACTGGCCCAGAGGGAATCCCCCCCCCCCAAAAAAAATAAAAATAAATAAATAAATAAATAAATAAATACAAAAACAAGCAGTTATTGGCTCTCTCCCTGCTGTTTCTGGTGTGGCTCCATCACTGGTGTGAAGCATTGCAGTAAATATTGAGTAGAGCTGTCCAATAATGATATTTTTTTTTAATGCAGAAACAACAGGCATCACAATACACTGCAGGCCTGTACACCACTGACCTCATGGTCTTTAAGACACTTTTGAGATTGAGCGAGATCAGTGAATAAACTCTGAATACGATGTGACATGCAAGTCTTATTGTGAACCTTCCCAGAGATATTAAATCCATTTCTATCCCAAGGCACTGCTAAGAATATCCCTTTTTCACTTCACTGATGTCTTCTGCACCAATGCAGTATGTATTAGTTGCCTTAGAAGAGGAGACAGAGGAGAGCACCAGTTCAGGATTGCTGAATACAAAAGGGATATCCATTGTGCTAACTGTGAAGACACCCAGACATTTCATAATATTACAATTTTTAACATCTGTTCTACATCTTCCAGAGCTCTCATAAAATACTCTGGCTTTTCATACCTAGGCAATACTTGATGAAGCATCAGTTAGTTATTTTGATCACACATTCATCTTTTTTATGTGGTTGTTAATGCTGGGGTTATCATGCTAATTCATTATAACCCAGGGGAAGATTAGTCAAAACCTGAGCATTAATTGCACTTTATACAACTTCCTTCAATTTTTGTGGTAAACAAGTGCATTGTTGTTTATGCAATGAGTCATTAATCACAAATGTCATTTAGTTCAAATCTCACAACATTCTCAACCTTTAGTTGAGCTCATTTGCATGTTTAACGCAAGTAATAATTCAATTTGTAATGAGATAATTAATCACAGTTGCCACTGCTGAAATTAATGATTGCCACTGCTTAACGAATAGAACAAAAGCCATGTGTAGGAACACAGAGTGCCTTTCGAAACAGGGAGTAAACAACAAGTGCTGAGGCCCATCAAATATTTAATTTGGCTGCAAGATTTTTCGTATTGTTTTTGCTAAGGCAAAGTATGAAAAATTAGCTACCTATTTTGACAAAAGGCTGCAAATGGAGTGGAACGGCCCACCTCTGCAAGAATGGGAAACACACTCTTATCTAGTATTGCCTGCCTGCTCTATTTTTTTTTTCAGAGATACAAAGATTTATGCAAACTGTAACAATGCAGAAATAGCCTCTGGCTACTGTTTTGCACTGGGTTTGGTGTGTTTGTGCATCTATGGGTTTTACACCCATGTGTGTTTGTACGTGTGTGTGTGTACGTACATGCACGAGTGAGTGGGTGCTTGCATGTGTGCATGTGAGTTTCGAATTGAATAAACGAACAATGACAAAACGAGTTGTGTAGACTGGTTTGTATATCATGTCAGATCCAGGGCTTTCACCACTGCAAAACCTGTAAATCAGGTCCTGGAACACTAAAATAGAAAGGACCTGGGGATGTTTGGTTCTAAAATGCAAACCAATCAGTGACACTGTTGCTAGTTATGGCGCAAAATAAAGTCGAGCTTAGAAAGTGTCTTGCAATTAATCTATTAAACTAAAAATTAAAAAATCTAAATTTGTTGATCTCCATAAAGTATTCAGGTATATAGAAGCCCCCCCATATTGCTCCACTTCTTGAAGAAAAAGTATTTTCAAAAGCTGTTTCCCCATAACAACTTCATGCAACCTGCACTGTGGAGCAGCCCAGTGTTATTTTTAATTACCTTTGGGTTCTGCAGAAAACAACTAACCTGGCAAAAATTGGAAAGATGTATGCTGTAAGGTTTGGCTCCTTAACATAAAATACTGGCAACTCTAATTCTCAAAAATTAACCTACAAACCAGTTCCTAAATTTCTTGGCTATCAGCGACAGCAAGGAAAAATTAGTAATAGCCCAGGATGTGATAAAGGCAGTGGAAGTATTCTACACTAACATATGCAGGAATTACTTCCATACTTGTCAAATGTTTTATTTAAATGTAATTTTCTTTAAAACAACTTCCTTAAATTCAGCATGATTAAATATTGATTAGCTGTCACAGATTCTGCTCATATGTTTTTGGACATCATTTCTAGGAGAAATGATAGAGAGTCCAGTTTGATGGTCTAATGATCAAACCTTTGATTTTCATGTGGTCCAGGTGGCTTCAAAGAGTAATGACCTCCACCTTGCACTCGAGAGTTTTGCAGCCAAGTGTAGAGTGGCTGGGATGAGAATTGATGCTTCCAAATCCAAGGGCATGGTTTTCAGTCAGAAAAGGCAGTTGCCCACTTCAGATCGCAGATGAGTTGCTGCCTCAAGTTGATGGGTTTAAGTAGTGTTCATGAGAGTGGAATGGGAGATTGACAGATGGATTAGTGCAGCATCTGCAGTGATGCAGGTGCTGTTGTGGTGAACTCATGGTTGAGCACGCAAGTAAAGCTATAGATTTACTGGCAAATCTATATTCCTATCCTCACCTATAGCCACAAATTATGGGTAGTAACTGAAAAAAGTAACTGATCATTGAACCAAGGAAGGGAAGCAAGTTTCTTCTGAAGGTTCTGGAGCCATCGTCAAAGACTGGCTAAGGAGCTCATTTATTCAGCAAGTAACATGTAACATCATATGAGACCATTGTTTCGTCTGCCTGCATAATGACATCTTTCACCTTCTCAAAAAAAGTGTTCTGGATGTGGTGTTCAGAGCTGCCTACCATCAAAGCCAGAAACTTTGAAATGTTATAGATGACCAAGTTGATCATACAAACAATTGATCTTTAAGGTACACGCTGTTTATGTATCTTTAGTGAACCATACAGACTTGGCGTAGCTTCTCCTGGGTATGACCTGTAGTATGAGGTCCAGTCAATAGCATAGTCTTGTTCTAACTGCCTCAGACAATCTTGTTTCAGCGGCTCATAAGTAGTTTTTTCACTGAGCATCGACAAAATTGTCAGTTATCATTGATCAATCGTCATTACAATGTATTTATTAACAATCATGAAACTGAGCTCACAGCCCATTATTCGTCAGTGATGCTAGTTTCAGTCATTATGCAAATGTGCTGTTACTTCTCCCACTGAAAACGTTATGTCGAGATGAACAGAATCAACTTTTTGGGATTTCCTTACCTGGATGACTGAGCATGCATCAAGACACATTATTTTGTGTTTCCACATTATTTAAACTAAGATTGGCTCATTGCTTACAGGTTTTACATGGGGAGCACATTTCGTTATATAAAGTATATATGTTGAATATGAAATACTCATAACTTCAATCTCAGTTTGTAATTCACATAAAGCACCTTATCTTACGGAAACAATATGCATTATACTATTTGAGCTTAGTATATAACAACACGGGTGGTGTTGTATAAATCAATGTAAGGTTAATATAGTGCTCAATATTCTGAGTAGCAGGTGAGACGGCTTCATTCAAACTTTAAGACAAAAAATCAGAACTTTTTATATAAAGCAATGTGAGTTATCAATGGACTCTTCCTGTGAACTGAAGCTAGGAGCAGTGCCCAAGTATTCTTACACAGCTCATAATGTCTGTTTTTGCTTCCATCTCTTGAGAGCAATGAGTGCCCTGGTGGATAGACATGTCTGACAGTTTCTGTCAATCTTGGGATTTTCAGTGGTCTATAAGGATTTTAGAGTATATTAAAAATACAAATACTGAGATGCTAGCAAGCTAATCTGCTCAATGCAGGTGTTAGTTGACAATTGCTTTAATTACCTTGCTGCTGATTGGACTTGCCAGTGCCATTTTTTCTTTAACATACTAGCTGCTCTAAATCCAATTA
The DNA here is from genome assembly GCF_056152115.1 of Neolamprologus brichardi. Lineage (NCBI taxonomy): Eukaryota > Metazoa > Chordata > Actinopteri > Cichliformes > Cichlidae > Neolamprologus > Neolamprologus brichardi. The sequence goes on from NC_142123.1 coordinate 25,283,191, forward strand.
AAGTTTCTTTTAAGCAGGAATTCATTATTATTATTATTGCATAACACATTTGTTTTTCCTGTGTATTAATTTTTTATGACAGAAACACACAAAAAACCCAAATTTAAAATAATTTTTAAAACATAGTGTTTTTATATTTTTTATCCAGGTAAAACTTTCACTGAAATTCAAAATCAGACTCACAAGAGCGACCTTGCCAAGAGTGCAGCAGACACTGTGGCAATTATAAAGTGTTGCATACGTCACAAAGCACTGGACTTCTTGTGGCTCCTCTTGTGGGTGTTGGGTCCACAAGAGGATGGATCTATGTGGTCTGATGAGCTAACGCCTGGCTACCAGGTGTTCACCAACAAGCCTCTGCCCCAGGGTTGGGTCCAGGATGTGGTCCTAGTATCCAGCTCAGCCTAACAATGTGAGGAACTCATTCATCCAGAAAGGACTCAGGGCAGTGCTGTTGCTCCTCTGCATTGAAAGGAGCCAGTTGATAATGTTCAGGCACTTGGCCAAGATGCCTCCTGGGTGCCTCCTAGGTGAGGCATATCAGGCATGTTCAACTGGGATGAGACCTTGAGGCAGATCCAGGACATGCTGGGGGGGATTGCTGGCTTGGCATATCCCAGTAGAGTTGGTGGCGGGGGAGAGGGAGGCCAAGTCTGCTTAGACTCCATAGAACATAGACCAGGGTAACTGGTTAAAAAAAATGATGGATGGGTAGGCAGATAGTTACACATCAGCATTTACCTCATATAACAGACAAGACAAATACAAACACACACAAAAACAACATTCATGTTTGCTCTGACCACTTTGATACGAAACTGCAGACTGACTAAACTGATCCATATCAAAATAAAGCAAAACAGACAGACAAACAGTTTCTCTCCACTCCTACTGAAACCAAAGCAGTTAATCTGGGGGAAATACTGTTGCCGAGGGTGAAGGGTTACAAAATTTCTTCAGATAATTATCCCTATTGTTAAGATTCTATGTAAAATTGAGTTAGTAAAAGGCAATACAGAGTCCGCTTATATGTTGTTGAGAAAAATACTTGGCAAACTATAAAGAGTAGAAGTGATTAAGCACCTGTAGTATCGGATCCGATTTTGATCCTGGGCACAAGCATCTATGTGGAGCTTGCATTGTTCTCTTTATTCTCACTATATTGATCTCAGTAACAATGGGTGGAACGATCTCAGCGGGCTTTATGACTCAGCAGGTTCGTCCAGTAGTTATTCACAGGGTCAAGCCAAGCTTTATAGATAAAGGTTTTTTCCCCTGGCAGGAAAGGTGTCCTAATGATAAGAAAAGTAACTGAATATTAGAAAGCATATAAATGCCATTAGCACAGCAATATCTGTCACTAAGCATGACACTACTAATTAACATACCATTGGCTAAGAATGGAAATCTACTATGACAGGATTTACTGACTGGATGCTTCACCTTGGATGACATCCAGTTTTATGTTCAGCTAGTTTTTAATTGAAGACTACAGCTGTATGCCTAAAGGTGCTATGGCTCTCAAGAGCATCTGTGAAACAACACAGTAACTACATTTACAAAACTCTTTATATGCAGGTAGAGGCAAAAGTGTTTTGCAAATTAGAGACAACGGCACAATTTAGGGCATAGCTGCAATATGGAAACTGGAAACCATAGCCTTCAAAATAAAAGCTGTGCCTTTTGAAATACGTTGGTTTCAGGGGTAAGTCACGACCATTACTTCGAGAGGGAAATGTTCTCCCTCTCTGGTTTGCATTTCTCTTTTTCAAGTGTCACTGCAGCTCGGTAATTAGTTCGTGTGTGTTTTCAGACAAATCTGCGCCTTCCATGTAAATTACAGGTGATCACACCAATCTGCCTCCAACCAAAGATATCAGAAGCAGGTTTTTGGTACAAAAAATTTATGACCAATTTCACCGAGCAACCAGTCATTCTCTAGTTAGGGAATACACTGATTGGTTGGCCATAGTTTTTCCAAAGGGTCTAATCAGATTATATCAGCTGTAGCTATCTAGCTAGATAGCTGAAAACTTGTCTGAGAATTACATAACGTTTTTATGCCATAATAATATATTTTAGACTAATTTTCTAGTTAGATATGCATTAGAATATTATTTACATCAATATATACTCTAAACTCCAGTCATCATAATTCCCACACATCAAATATATTTGTTCTCAATTAGTGTCCTTTATTTTCTTATTTTAATCAGTATATGTTTTGCTAGTTTATAAGAATTGCCTTGGTTTTGATTACAAAGCTAGTTTCAGGCACTCCCTTGTTCATAAGAGGTCAACACAGCGCATACATAAACATGTACATACATGCATTTTACATACTTATTGCTCTTTCTGACACAAGCTCTAAGGGATTTGTGTCTGTTAGCTAATGAACCAAGCATGCTTACATAAGGTTTATCACCCTTTTTGTCATGTTTTATAGTGAAAAAATGTATTTAGTTTTGGAAAAATAAGTCATTGCAACCACGCACGCACTATTTAAGGCTTGAGAGGCCTGTTGTTCATTGTCTTGGTTGCTAAGGTTTGACTCGACTAACACTAAAGAGGAAAATTAGCTTACACATCACTAAATCTTGCATATTATATTATGAATATAAGTGTTCATTTAATTAATATCTATTGCACCTTTTAAGTAAACATAAACTGTTCATAGGAGTCTGGTGACAAGTTAATTAGACGACGGATGTTTTTAGCTGAACTTAGTAGTTAAACCTGCAAATGTATCTGGAACCATTGTTTTTATCTTATTTTTCTCTTCTTGTTTTCTTCGCTTAGTGAAAATACATTTTAATAATACATCAACACCTCGTACACAGTAACACCAATCCTAAATATGGACTCTTCCTGTGAACTGAAACCTTTTTTCTGCTTTCATAGATTAAAAATATACTCCTTTTACATTTTCATAGGAGGTATTTGCAGAAACATTTCCAAAGCCCGACTGCAGCTTTTGATTTTTCTTCCCCAGCAAACACTGTAGATGTATAATATTTCTGTACAGTTCTAATGAGCATCATTACTCCTGCATTGATGCAGTGCCAAATGAGCTCATTGAATTTTTAAAAAGGCACAGTTATTTAAAGCAAGTGATTTGAACATTAAATCTGCATCAAATATCTTCTTGAGACTCACATCACAGCAATTAAACGTATTTCCTAAGCCCATTAGAAATTAAATGGATAGTGGTGGGGTAGGGCAGGTGCTGATTAAAAGAGTTCTATAAACTTGGAGAGGAGGGAATAATGTACTGGCATTCCCTATACTGACTGAATCACAAAAAGCTCATCTGAGAGGACAGCAAGTTCAGCCGCTTTCATCTCAGCCTGAACAGATGGTAAGTGTACACAGCATTACTAGAACCAAGTCATTTTTAAACAACCTACTAAGATCTTTATCACTGAATGTGTTTACGAGTGTAGTAATCCATGCTGAATTCATCTGCTCAGAGCAAACCCCTTTCTTACGTCAAACCCCCATCAAAGCGCCACACATCACGTTTGTATTTTTTCTCCCGGTATCTTTGATTCACTGGAGGTACATCAGACGGCACCTGTGCCGAAGAATTTAATTTCTTCAGCGGATGCTAAGAAGCGACTCTGTTCTATTAGAGGGAGCACATTGTTCAGGACCATCGCTGTAGTCCAGTGAGCAAGAAATCTTGGCAAGACAAACACGATAAGCTCTGCCTCTCCTGAATCTTGACAGAACGCTGAAATTGTGTGATTGTTACAGGAGTGAAAATCCCTCAGGTGAAAAATACAACAGCGTAGCTTCACAGCACCTCACACTTATTTGGTAGATATGAGTCTGGACATGTCACAACAGCACTGCAATACATGGGAACAGCAAAATTAAAAGACCTTCTTTGAAATCCAATTTTCATATACTATTCATAAGATCCATATATGTTATTGTTTTCTGCTATAAGACTTCCTCAATTCAGCAAATTAGCTTCAAAATTGGCATTTTATCTTTAGAAATTAGCTTTTTATGTCAGCTTCTTCTAAGAAGACTAAACATCTGTTGGAAAATACAGTAACAGCAAGAGCATAAATAGCAGGTACGGCCATAAATGTCAGCAGGAGATGGTTGATTAGATGCAATCTGAGTTTTAAATGAAACATCTGGAAAACGAGCTTAAAAGAGACAGGATACTATAAGGCAGATGCCAGAGGCAGTATGATACATGTGTTATCACCTCATATTTTATTCTGGAAGGACATACTGTGTTAGGAAAATTATTAAGATATAACATCTATCACTCTGACACATAACTCGGGGAGCAAATTTGGGGTGTGAATGGCTAAAAAGCTCATTTTCGCTGTATGCTAGAGCACTAAAATAATCTAAAACAAGGCATCATTAACACCTTCCAAACACCTTTGTACAACACTTAACTTTCATCCTGCTGAATCTCGCCTGTCGTCTCATGACATCAAAAGAGTGAGAGAAAAAAAAATATGATTCGCAGGATTATTTTTTCCAAGAGGGAGAGAAACACAAAGGTGGAGAAAAAGAGAAGAGAACAGACTTAGTGGTTAAAAGTACACTGACCTGCTTATGTTACTGCAACAAAGTGCTGCCAGTCTGCAGGGTGCAGACTCAATAGCCAAATACTACAACAGGGCAGAAACACATGTATGTTGCATGTTAGTATCTAACATTGATTCAGTGATCAGAGCTTGTGGGGCAGGGGAGTTTCTACAAGCAATACCAACTCGACACAAGACAAGTGATATAGAAATGCTCTGACGACAAGACACAGTGTGATAGCTTAGGACAAATGAATTCCAGGAGGCTAACATGCAACACACACAGACAGTCCATTATAAACCAACACAGACTTCCCTTTTCTGCATGTTCTGCTCTTTGAAGAAAATCAACCTAACAAGGCTGTTTTGAGTGGCTCGCTTGCTGCATCACTTCCTACAGCCAAGTCTGCACAGAATACAGTCTGTTCTGAGCTTATCAGGTAGGCAGATTTAATGCACCTCTCGCTCCAGTTTTACCAACAAAAAACAAACAAACAAAAGTAAAGTCATTGTGGAGTAAAATGAGTTGCTAGGAGCTGTAGGTCACGGGCACAGATTGAACAGCTGTACTCCTAGCACAGGCTGCAGCTACAAGCAGGGCGCACAGTGGAAGCAGAATCAGTGCAACGCTGCAGCTGACCACATCAAAGGCCTCAGCTGTGGGAAGTAAGGGAGAGAGGAAGGGACAGTATGACTCCCACAGCAGTCTTACTCCAGTTTGTGGAGCAAATATTGGTAAAACAGAACTTTCAGCTGGTAACGTTTACTTTCATGTAGCACTGCTAGAACACGAGCGCATCAGGACATAAGAAGTAGGACTATAGGTGGATAGTTAACATAAACAATTTTTAAAAAAGCTATCTTATCATTAAGTTAAAGCAGTAACCAATTTATGTTCTTAAATACTACATGGTTTTAAGTGGTTGGTGTCAGGTTATCCCTCCATCTGTGCATCCTTTCATCTCAGTAGGAATGGTCAAGAGTGTCATGATTTGTTAGACTCCCCAGAGCTACGCTGAGGTCCCATGGCACTCCAGCATAGCATTCAAAAAGTATTTGAAAAGAATGACATTTTATTCAGGTGTCAGTCAAATTCAGATATTTTTACCTCCTAACTTGTCACTGAAAAGGAATGTTTTTTGCAGTTAATCTTTATTAAAATAGAAATGTATGCACTTATTATAATTATAAAATTATGCAATATCGCATTGATTTGTCAACATTCGGATCTTTTGGTTGTGTATTATTTTATTATCTTGACATTTTGTGCGGGGGTTTTTATGTAAAATACTTCCTGTATTAAGACTACTTAAATAGGCAGAGCTGACCTTAGGACATGCGCTCTACTTTGGCACTGGATGTAGGAAAATGTAATTAAACACTGTTTTGGCCTTCAGCAAATGTAATGATGCTTTTTGCATCTACAAGCCGATTCGATCACAATGAGGGAAAAATGGAGCAACATTAAAAGAGTGTCCATATTTGAAATGGACCCACATTACTGAATGCCATAAAATCTGGTCAGTTAACTTTCAAACTGTGCAGCACAGATCCTATAAGAAGATCACACAAGCTATGACAGCCACAAATCTGAAATAACTTGAGCAAGCAAAAGTTGAGACGAAGAGTTTTCTGCTAGAGGCGGCAAAAAGACTTCTGTAGTGCAACTAAGAACAAAGATACATTGTAGAGACTCTGAAAATTGCACTTGCCAGTATAAGCTCTTATTATGTGTCCTGGATGTTTTAAAGGATATTTATTAAAGAACATAATCATTTCCTTTAATAACTAACCAGAGCTGTTTCCATCAGAATAATGAGCTTGACTTCCTTTTGATTATCTTCCCTCTACTGAGCTACACCCACACCTTGTTTTCTACTTGTAAACTATACTAGGAAACAATATGGTAATCATTACTAAGAAACAATAATATCTTTATGGAAACTGACAAGAACATGGGGTATTATTTCAGCTCTGGAGACATAACACCTTTGCTTTTGTGCTTATATGTTTTTCAACACCAAAATAAATCTTGCTGTGAAGTCATGAAGAGATTAGTGTTGCTTGACTGGTGTGGAAAATAATTTTCAGAAAGTATTGTAGCTAAGCCTGTGATCATCAGGACTATTTAAAGCAACAGTGTGCGAACTGCCGAGGGAGAATAATCTACAATGAGTACATGAGAGATATCAGCAGATGTTAGGTGTCATATTATTCAGCAGTTTGTTTTTTTGTACACAAAACTGTGTGGAACCTTTTTGCTGTATATGTAATTATTTTGCACAAAGTATATTATTTATATATTTCATCATGTATAACCATCAGATTTCTTTATCCTCTCTCGCAGATCCCTCAGGTGAGCTACGCTTCTACAGCTCCAGAGTTGAGTGACAACACCCGCTACGACTTCTTTTCCCGTGTGGTGCCTCCAGACACATACCAGGCACAGGCGATGGTGGACATTGTCAAAGCTATGAACTGGAACTATGTCTCTACTGTCGCTTCAGAGGGAAACTATGGAGAAAGCGGGGTTGATGCATTTATTCAGAAGTCCCGAGAGGACGGTAAGTCCTTCTTCAAACATTTCCGCAAGCATCCCCGGGTATTTAAAATTATGTTAAAGTGGTTGTCGTTTTTGAATCTCATTTTGTCAACCACCAAAAGTGTTTCTGTTTGAGTGAGAAAGAAATTCAGCCTCTGAAGTCTGAAATTTTAAACAGTATGATATTTAAAACTTTTTTAAAAACTGCTGACTTTAAAGATTGACTTTAAACATGATCATTTTCACACAGAAGCTGGTTTTGTTGCTGTTGCATTATTCTTTGTGTTGCGTGTTATTGAGAGATGTTCATAAAACAGGGTAAGGTTTGAACTGGTTATTTTGATTTCTTAAACTGAATGAATGCTGTCAAAATGATCCGAAAATAGTTCTCAGACAGGATCAAGAGTCTGGCTTCAATTTTCTTGTTTTGGCTTTACCACTAACTAGCTGACTATCTGAAGCAGAGATGGCTAATGGCTAATGCTGTAAATTTCAGTGAAATCTGCCTTTGCAACTGTTATCTCCATGGAATAATATGAGCTACACAGGTGTGCAGTCGAAGCACTGAGGGAATTAATTTTGATTATCAAATTATGAGACGGCTCAACAGTGTGGCAGTGAACCTGCAGAGCTAGCCTGAGGCATCATAAGGAGAAAGCACTGCGCAGTGCTGGGAATACAGTCAGTTTGGTGCAGCAAGCTGCCGGTACACAGTCAGCCTGACCCCTGAACTTCTTCTGTAGCAGAATGTAATCACTACAGACATGTCCAGTACTCTCTGTGCCACTGCGTCCATTCAGTTTCTGCCAGATTCAAGCTGCTGCCTATCATCAGTCTTCCTGGAAAGGCACCGGCAGCAGAGCCCCCTGTGTGTCCGGCTCAGCTACCTCTTTGAACAGTCCACACAAAGGGGGAATCAAAGCCCCACAGGGAGATTTAAACTTTTCCTCTTCTTTTTTGGAAAATAATGTTTTTTCCCCACATGCTTTCAATTATGTGTTTAATACTACTTAATACTGACCTTGCACATACACTGCATCAGCTTAAAAAAAACATATTATATCTTTTAAAATCCCAGACTACACATAAAAAGAGGCAATGAGTTCTGAAGTCATGCCAAGAGTGGAATCATGCTCTAAATGAATAGAAAATGAATCTCAGAGAAATGTTCTTGCACATGATAATATGTTGAGCACAAGCTGGTGTAAATGATTAGCTTCAATGTGTTAACATAAAATAGGTTTTTCTAATATAGGAAAAAACTATTTTATAAATCTTTGGGATTCTGAGTTTATGATATGAAACATAACGAATGAAACCTGTAATTTATGTCATGTGAAATGAAATTTTGAATATACTAAGAGATACTTGATAATATACTGAAAGAATCTTAAGTAATCCGTGATCTATATTAATCTACATAATCAAAATGATAGCCTTCTGAAATCTTATTTTTTAGGTTGTTTTTTTTTTTTTAATTTACACCATCTTGGTTTAACTGTAACACTTTTTATTAACAGATGTCATATAAAAAACAATATAAACAGTCTTGAGGTTACTTTGCACTGTCTTGAGGAATCCATTTCCACTGTTGCCACATCTTCAGTGCTCAAGTGTAATCTTGTTTTGCATCATTCCCGAAGCACATTAACAAGTCTTTTAGGAATATTGGCACTTCAGCTGGAACCTGAACCACATGGTATGGGCAAGCATTCTGTTTCTCAGAGGGAACAGACAGGTTTGTCAGCTAACAGCCTATCAGAACTGTCATTCTGCTGCTTCAGGTTTCAATCGATATCTTTTAACTTTCATCGGTAGGATTGCTCTCAATCACTCTTTGTCGTAAAAACAGTTCAAACACTGAGGCAACTGGCTCATTTATCAAATGCAATACAATGATAGAAGACAGGCTATCACAGTGGAACAGACAATAGTCTAGAGCAATGATTGTTTTAAACAACTGTAATTAGTGATATTATGTTTATGTATTATATCAACATTTGTTTAGGCCTAAAGATTAACTAACCTATTCCAAGTTGGTTATATTCAAGTTGCGTTCAACTATCATTGTTCTATATATCCATGTATATGCACTGATGTAGATCTACAGTACCACTTGTGTTTAAAAAAAGAAGCGTTTATTCTTATATAAATGTGAATTCTTTGATTCTTAGTCTTGTGTACTTTGATGTCACAAACGTCACTGAGAGTAAAGACATGTCAAGAGAAAGAACATCTGCAACATCTGTCTTTGCAGACATTTTGTGCGGCATCCAAAAAAACCTTGTGTTACTGTTTTTGCTGAAGCAACTGAAGGGGGTGACTCTGACTTTCATTTTTTTGAAACACCTTCTCAAATTCAACTGTCACTTGATTTAACCACCAAAGAGACAGCATGTGACAGAAACCATCAAGCACGCACACAGAATCAGTGTTTAAAGACAAGTACTGCTCTTTTCATTGACTTCAAATTATATATTTTTATACATATATATATATGTGTGTGTGTGTGTGTATATATATATATATATATATATATATATATATATATACACACATATATATATGTATGTATGTATATGTATATGCATGAAAAGTCCTGTCAAGTCAGCCCATCTATACGCTTTACATTGGACTGGAGCAAAACTTTTACATGTCGGCTTTTAAAGAATTGTTGAATCCAATCCTTTGGTCCAGTTCAGGTCTTTGAGTGATTATGTGAGCGAGACAGACAGAGGAGAAGCAGACAGCTCTGTCAAAATCAAATCCACAGGTATTTGGTTGCTAAATGGGTTCTGCAGTTGTCTGCTCACATAATAAAACAGCCAGATCACAACTGGCCAAATGTTTTGTCTCATTAAACAGCCAAAGGCCATACTGAGCAACAGTCTCCCCTGCCTAATGTCACCGTGGCCCTTTGCTGTGCTGTTTTGTCTGGAGAAAATCAGCTTTTTTCTCTAACATTTTCCATGCTGAAGAAGGTTAAAAATAAAGTGTAGTCCTATTGAATAAAAATGAAAATATTATTTTATTAGGCTTACACAATCACTACACAATTCTGCTTACACAATTCATAAAACTTCAATTACTAGAATTAGTTGTTTATTCTGTTAAAACAACAAAACCATCAGGTTTCATACATAAAATCTGAGTAGAATTGAAACTTATGCCCAGTACTACTTTTTCATTGAGAATATTGCTAATTATGATGTTGATGAGAATCAGGCAGTTGTGTTGACCCTCAAGCTGTATGATGTTAAGGTCCTCTTGTCAACACGCTCCAGATGCTGTTTCTGTGGTGTGGTTCAGACAGTTATATCTCTACTGAGTCCCGAGCAAGTTTCAGCCTCATAAATGGATATTTATAATTTTTCACTAGCAGTACCCTGCTGTTTTATGATTCTGTTTAAGACTAGCTGGAGGACAACTGTAAAAAGTTCCACCATAATGCGACACAAAGTAGTCCGGCCATTTATATATCTGCAGAGCTTTACTGTATGTTGTTTGCTTCCAAGCAAAATAGAAGTGAACGAATGCATTGCTGTTTGGTATTCAAAGGAGTGTAAGTCCTGGGATTACTTGTGTGTGTGTGTGTGTGTGTGTGTGTGTGTGTGTGTGTGTGTGTGTGTTGGGTGATTTGGCAGAGCTGGAAGCAGCGGCACACGTGTTAAAGTGTTGTGTTAGATGTTTGATAACACAAGGTCCTACTGTGAAATAATCGGGTACCATTGATCCAAGCTCACTGAACTTTCAAGAGGAAACTGAATTAAACTGATTTCACACAGCATTTGATCAGACCGGCTGGACTTATCAGAAAGGAAATAACCTTTACTGTTTCTGTGAAAGCAAGCATGAACTACAAGCGGGTGAGCACAATTAAGGGATCCTCAAGAATGGGCATGTATTTCACATAACCTTGGCCTTCTTTGTGCAGTAAGATGAGAACTGAGTTGAGATGGGTTGAAATGCTTCTTGTGGTTCCAATAGCAGAGCGGTTAGGGTATATACCACATGTGTGCATATCCCTTTATTGATGGAACCACTGATCAAATACCTCCCTGGAGTCATTTGCTGTGTGTTATGCTGCTGGTCTACCTCCCTCATTTCCTGTCACTATGCCACTAACAAAATAAAGGCCAAATTCTAAAAGGTGCCTTAAAAACAGCTTCAAACGACAGCATCGTTTTAGTATTACTAGGCAAAATTTACAACTGAATTGAACAAAATTCAATTTCACAACATACTTCAAACTGACTGTTCAGTTTCACATGAAATATTTAGACTTTCTTTATCAAGTATGAGTCTCCTATATTCAGTTTTAACAGCCTCTTTAGAGTTCTGCTTCTGTCGCAACAAATCAAAGAATAACACTCTGCCAATACAGGTAAATGCATGCGATTGTTTACTACATGCCTAATGACGCTAATATACAAGAAGACCAATCCTTTCCAGATGGCCCAGAAGTCTGAAATCAAAGTGAAGATTATAGAATATACACAGCTGCTAATGCTAATGGGTTGGTTTTTTTAGTTTGCTATGTTTGTTTGTTTGTTTTTACTGTGTTAAAAAAGTCCCAGTAGCTTTTCCAGTAGTTTGCATTTATTGCATCTATTGCATACAGATCATCTACGCAGTCAAAACCATATTGCATACATATCAGCTCTCCTTTCAGCATCTACTACTTCCAACATTTTTTTTCTTCAAAAAGGCATCATGAAGTCAATTTTTAACAACCACATAACACATCTGCAAATCCTTCTCTCACTTTGGTAATACAACCTCTAAAAGAGAGGTGCATTTACTGCTCTATCATTCAAACATCATGAGTATTTCTATATCCTTTCTGGGGTCCAGGTAATTTCACTGTAAGATTCTTTGGGATGATTCATGTATAATTGTGAAAGTAATCAATAGAAAGTTAAAGATCTCTATTACAATTGCATTAAATGAGAAATAGTATTATTAAAGACCATGACTTCTATTTTTCATAGGTAAGAATTGTAGATGCTAAAAACATGTTGGAACTTGTGAATTACTCCTTATTTTGTTTTGTGTTACATTGATGTGAAACCTTGTTAGTTACAGTAATGCAATTTCTGATTGAGCACATGAAATATGTTGACTTTATCAAGCTTCAGCTATGCTAGTCATTCTGTGATTATTTCATGCTTCTTAGAATAAAAATTAAAAACCATTACATAAATAAACCACTATACAGTGTTGTCAATACTATTTATGCTAGGCAATCTGGTAATCAACTAAATTCATCGGCGATATAATATAATTATAATATAATTTATAATTTGTAAATCTGCGTAAATAAATAAATAAATAAATCTGGTAATACCTGAAATGAGTAAATAAAAACAACTGCCTATTTATGCAAGATAATTCATAATTTTATTTGGGGGTGGGGGGGGTGTTATATTGGTTGGGTCTGATTACCCCCCAACCCCCCTGGAAATTACGCCCCTGACTAAATTGATACCAGTTCAAAGAAATGAGAAGTGAGATCATGACCAAAATTATTGGGATTCATACACAGACGACATAAATATCTAATACAAATTTCATTGCACTCACTAAAATAGTTGTCAAGATTTTCCTACAAGTATCAACCACAATATAATAAAATATGTTAAGTATGGAGATTACCAGCGTGAGTGGGTTTCACTCCAATGATGACAGTGGATTTGTGCTAATCCACCCAGTAGCTGTTGAAATATTTGTTGTTTACCAACCAACACATATTACTCTTCCTAGATTAACTGCACTAGGGGAAATAGTTCCTAAGCAGCTTCAAACTAGGCTACTTCCCTTCATGTAACCATGCCACTTCTTTAAAAGTTATGAAGAGCAAATTTTAGACCACGTTTGGTTAAAATCTCAAAGTTTAATTTTGAACAAAGAGTAACTCACAGTTTCTGCAAGTAAGGCCACTCAGGAATTTGTTTAGTCATGCTGAAATACAATATATTCTGAAATGACAAATAATATAATAAAAGAAGAAGAAAGCTTTTGTTTTTTTCACTACTTTATTTTCACTGAAAGGAGACACAGCAGAAGAAAGCTTCAGGCATAAAATATTAACGCTAGACTATTCAAATGTCACATGCAGGACCTGTTTGCATGAGCCTCCTAACTATGTCAGCCCGTGTTTATCATGTGGGCATGATAAACAGTGTCATCATCAGGACAGTTTGTCAAATGACAGCTTGTCAGGCAACCATTTCATCTGCTGTTGCTGGATTGTGACTGAAAACTTCCATCATTTCAGACACAGAGCTTTTTTCCAAAAGCTGTTTTCAGTTGGGCATATCCTTTCTCTCAAACTGCCTCTTGGGATTAAAGCTGGAGTGTCATTATGGAAAATGATTAAAAGAAAAGAGGGATAAAAGTACGGTGCCTTGTTATAGACACCATTGAAATGCAAGACCGTCCTTGATGCACAAGTCTTTGGTCCTTCACAAGATTTTGTTGTGTTTGTGATTCTGTCCGAAAAGCTGCTATTCCTCTAGTGTCCTTATTAGAGAGCGCAGGTCTTCTACAGTAATGGAAGGTGCAGTCTGTGTCAGTTTATTCTCACCTTGTGAAAAGAAGTGGCATTTTCTTTCAGTGGATATTGTATACCTATTTGTTGTATCCTTTATATAATCAAGTTTAGTGAGTATTATGGAATCAGACGGTCACAGTATTTGAAATGAAAGGTGATTATTTTGTTTTTCATCTGAAGCAAGCCTACAAGACGAAACCTTGAATGTCAGTATGACAACGTTTCTCCCCCCCATTTGGCAGGGGCTTTACTTTTCCTAAATTTGGACACTGACATTGCAATCTGCAATTAATTGAATGGATAGTATAAAATTGTAATTAATCAGATTTCCTTGCGAATGACAGTTGAAGCAGAGGAAAAGGGCAGCAAATATAGGACGGTGCAGGATGACAGGGGGATTATGCAAATGTTAGAAATGAGAGTTGCCTACTGCACCCTTTGTCATGAGGGAAATGTCAAGAGGAGTGATTTGAATACTCATTAACCTGAAAAGCCGTGAGAAAATTATTGTCAGAAGAGTTTTTCAATAATATTGAAAATGTTTCAATAAACACAGGCTATTACTTACTAATGTAAATTCACCTTATGATTTTATGATACTATGGCTATGATTAAGCTATCACTATGACAAAGACAGAATACTATAGTCTGTTTAATGAATTGATTCTTATTAATACAGCTTTGTTTTGCTGTGATAGTAAGAATTACTAGAACGGGTAATCAATTCACAAAAACAGATGACAGCATTATGTAAATTTATAACTTTGCATTATAAAGTGTACTATTCCAATTATACAATGTGTGAAAGAAAGGAAGTCAGAAGACAGGAAGGAAGAAAAGACGCAAGGGAGGAACGTGTTCCTGCACCCCCGGTTTAACATGTCAAACACAGGAAATCCTTAAGAGGACTTAGACAGCTGCTCCTTCCACTTCAGGCCTTGTTAAGTTCTGATGAATGCCATATTGGGCTTCCGAGGGTTAAAGAAAACGTTAGGGGATTTTTCTCGTAAACTGTGCATCCAACCATGTCCTTGATATTATACTTGAAACCCCAGGACTGTTCACCTACTGAAATTATTTAAACTACCTTATCAGCACTAAATGGCCAAAGACAACAAGACGTTTGAAATTAACATGGAAAATAACTCTAGAGGCCACAGAACCATTCAAAAGCTACATTTAGATTTCAGGATTCATACATAAATCATGTTGAACAGATATAGAAATGAAGTTATCTAATTTCATTAAACTCATACAGTAACATTTTGATGGATTTCCAAATGCTTTTGACAATTTTAATTTAGTTACATTGTTATGCTGTTCTGTCTACTTAGCACTTCCCTATTTTCCACTGTTCATTACCTTGTTTGATTAGCACTTTGCACCACTTTGCAAATGGTTTCATGCGTTTACAGCTGTCACTACATTTTCAAAGGAGGCTTTATGTTACTTTCAACCACCTGGAACTTGATTCCTCAGACTGAAAATCAATGAAGGGTTTTAGCTGCAGGTGCGCAGAGAGAGAACGATTGTCAAGACTTTGCCACTGATCTTGTATTTGCATAATGTGCTTTATCTCTATCATGTCACAGAGAATTGCCAACCCTGCATTGCAGAATATCTCAAACTTTCACTGATGCCACAAAACTCAATCTGTCGGTTCTCTTTATCGGGTTAAAGTTTCTCAGTTACAATATCTAATACTTTACTGGCACTGAAAAGTGAAGTTGTGCAATTCACAAAATTTTTCTGGACATGCATTTAAAAGTTTAGCAAGTTTGCATAATTGGCAAACGAACACATTTTGTGGATTTTATTAAAAATGAGTGAGTGAGTTAATAAAGAGATACCAATTGTTTATGGAGAAATTTAACATTTTCCATGTTGTGAAACTATAAAGATTTAGACCAATATGCTGATGCTAAAGATAATTTAAAAATGGGGTATACTCATCTGAGAATTGTCTATCACTGCATCACGGAGAAGGTGCAAGTCTTGGGCTGAGCCAATATAAAGTAAAGCTGCTTAATTACTAAAAAGATGAGGTAGATGGGTCCTGCTGCTGTGTGGGGTATACTTTTGAACCATAACATACTTTAATAGTTCTGCACATTTCTGAAAGAAGCAAGGGTATGTAGCATTTTCTGTCACTTGAAATATAATTCTGAAAATATTTGACCATTTGTAATGGGCTTATGTACCAAACCAGAAGCAGATCTCTATTTATATCACTTTTCACTGATGTTCTCAGACTAAAATCTCTTACAAAGGAGCACTTTGCACTATTTATAAAAAGAGCTACAAAATATAATGCATTTACTCAAGGGTAGAAACCTGATTTGCTTTTAAGTAACAAATTCAAAGACATGTCAAAACCTACAGTACATCTGTGCTTTTTAATACTATCATGATACGTGTGTTGTATCCTCTTATCTTTTCTTGGGGAAAATAGAACTGCAAATGTAACATACTTTATCATGTAAAACTTTCTGTTAATGTGAATACTTAGTAATACTGAATATAAGGCTAACTCTTCAGGAAATAGGAGAGGAGCTTTTTATTCATTAGAAATCTTGTTTATTAGTAATTGTGTCTTGGAGAAAACTGTTAAAAACAAGCCGTGTTTCTCATAGCCAAACCCTATACATACTCAGTCACATTTGACACAGAACAGTGTCCATGTATTGTCTAATAATCAAGCACTTTACTAATTACTGTGCCTCTAGTCCTTCTGTATCTAATTCTTATCAGAAATAGTGTAATTTAGTAGAAAAGAAATCCACAATTTATAGACAAATTAACCAATGAAAACTTAGAAAATGTGCTGCACCTGCTCCTGAAAAGCAAAACAAACCAAAGACACCATTTATGACATCCAAATGATCAAAATAACCTACGATTATATGCCAAAAGACAGAATGTCAACCACTATTTCATTTTGAAGCGTGTGTACCGATTACATAGTCTAACAGTGTGTGTAGGTGCAGGATCATTTTCAGAAATTCTTGAAAGAATATGCCCCTCAAGGCCTTCTGTAGCTCTTCACCCAAACCCACTCATGATTAGAGAGCACCATTAATGTTTGCCTTGCAAGAGGAGGCAGTGCATACTTTAAACTCTTCATCTTTGGCTTAGAGATATATTCACATTAAGAGACATGCTACGCAGATTCTCCTTAGTAAGAGGAAAGTCCCGTGTTTGTCAGGTGACTCATTTTACCACAGTGCAGAAAACCTCATTTCACAGTGCTTAGAGGCCTGCCTTTGATTTATAAATCATTTGCACTCAGAAAGAAAATGTCATTCAGTCATTCTCAAATCTAACTCATAGTTACCCCAGAGCCTTTTTATTCAAGATCTGGGAACTCACTAGACGACATGCTATTCAGCAAAACTGCTTAATTAAAAATAAGACAAAGTTCTTTTCTAAAGAGTAGAAACACATTACCGAAATATCTACGTATGGATTTATGCAACCTTCGGTCAAATTGTCAGCTGCATATGAAAAAAAAACACAAAAGCAAAAAAAACCCCTCAGATTGATACAATTTAGAACTTCACAGTTGCTGAAAAATAGGACAGTGTTGGATTTCTCAACCTCCTGCTGACGCAGACAAATCATTTGTGCTTACACCACCGAGTTGAAATAATCATTTTAATGTATGTCATGGTAGTCAATAAACAGTGCTTTCTCTTGTTCCAGTAGCAATAACATTTCAAAACATATTTCTAAAAAAAATGGATGTGCTGAAATGTAAAACTAGGGTTCTTATGAATATATTTTAAATTTCAAATAGATCAAAAGCCCTACCACAAAATATTTGATATCTGATAATTGTTACTAAATTGACTTGACATTGCAAGTGCCGTGATTACATGATTTCATAAATACTGTAAAACGAATGCAGAGGAAAATAAAATAAATATTCTTAGCAGTACATCTTCCTTTTGTTGCACATCTTTCTGATTCAGTGGGTACACCACTAACATTGACCCTAAACACTGAATAACCTACTTATAAATATTGAATAAAGGCATTAATAAGTTATTTCAATGATGCTTTTATTGAACAAGGTCAAAGTGTTTTTCGTCCATGTTTATACCTCCCACCCTTTATAACATCTTGTGCTTTCTTTAAAAAGTACACTGCAGTGGAGGCACTGCATGTTTACAGCACGCACTAACTTGAAGAAACAGTGTGGGATGAATAATATGTACACAATAGCATGTTCTGTCACTGCTGCCCTCTTGCCCTCCATGAGCTTCCCCTGCACTGTGGAGATAAATATAGAGTGTGTCCACTTCCCTCCGGGACTTACAGTGTGCTGATATCAGAGCAAAGTTGCTGACAGATGTTGGACCAGTACTGGTTGCCATTTGGCTTAAGAAAATAGCCATGTCAACAAATACTTTCAGTTGATCCATCAGCTTAGAGGCCAGAGCGTAACAAAAGTTCCACCATGCTGTGGCCTTATATAATACTACTTTCACGGATTGTTAGCAGATTCATCAATACAAGTTTGAGTGGACCCTTTTTGTTGTTGTCGTTGTAATAGAGGCCAAAGATTAGAGCCTTGCAGTCAATTTAGCCACTAGTTGAGAGTGTACAGCCCCTGCAAATTGGTTCTTTCTATACCTTCTTTTTGACATTTAGGAAATAAAATATATATCTGTACCTGTACCAGGTTAATCATCTTAGTTTAGACTATTTAGTGTATGAATTTTGATAATCAATATGATGCACAGCAACATGGTGATTCGACATGGTGTGCAAAACGTTTTAATTCTAATTTTTGTCATGCAGTTGGTCAAAGTTATTTCAGAACATCCCTCTGCTGTTTCACCAAATTGAATTCACCCCCCAAAAATATTCTAATGGATAATATAACATAAAAACTAGTTTGTTACAATTTCTTTATTACAAATTTTTTATTTTTTAACAGCATATAATACTTTATAATGTGCCTAAGTAACCATTAAAAGAAAAGGAGGACACATTTCATTGCTGACTACAATTCTAACAATAAATGTGTGGCAGGGTTAGATTTTGCGTTGTTACAAAAAGGAAAAGCATGCAACATCAAACATAACTACAGCCATCAAATACATCAAATAGTTCTGTAAAAAAACCAAAACTGATGTCCAGTACAAATGCTGCCAGATCTGTCACGTGAAAGTAGAACGTGCTGGCCAACGTTACATGAATAAATTCATATAGGCTTTTTTAAAAACATGTTTCGGTATCTATATGCGGCATGTGAATATAGCTTTTTGATAAATCCCATTTAGATTACGAGATATTTTATTTGGGGTGTCTTGTGGTATACTATCATTATAGAAAGTACATAACACAAGAAGATACACCACAGTCTTCTTTAATCCAATCTAATTTCACACACCACCATGCAGATGTCTTTCTAATTAACATCAGAGCATATCCCCTTGAGTATGTTTGAAACCCATTATAAGACTACACACCAATCTGGGAAATTGCTTTCTATCATTTTGTTTCATCTTATGCTTCTTTGATACCCAAATATCCAACAGTACCATTTTAGTAACATGGCATAGATTAGCAACTCTATTGCTACTGGGTTGTTGATTTAAAACCGAAAAATCAAGAACTCAAAATGTTAAAAAGACCTGGCACATTGCTGTGGCTTCTGCTACTTAATTGAATCAACATGATGCTTCAGGGTTTGGACTGCTATTTTGACATAAGTCCAAGCTGACATGTCCATCATGTCTCAAATGACATGTTTTCTCTGGAAGATTTTGGCCACGGAGTACACGGCATCGTTTCATCTATCCAAGTTATACCTGAACTAAAAGATTGTGTTTAAAAGTGTTTTAAAAAGCTAGGTAATGGAAAACCGTCCTATGGCACAGACATAGCAAACTCTGTACTGTGTTTAGACCTTTTAAGCATATTTGCCAGTTGTTACGGCTGGTTTAAAGAAACTGTGGGCGTACTCACACTAGGGTATGTGTGCAGCGTCCAAGCACATTTGACCCCCAAAGTTCAGTTTGTTTGACTAATGTATTCACTTTGCTCTATGTGAACAGTGCCCTGGGCCAGGTGCCCTGGCACTGTTCCTGGAGAGTCCTGGCCCAGGGCACTCTGGGACATATTTGTATAAAATATCTAGAGTACAGGACTCTCTATTTTTATGGTCTCTTAGCACATATCTACTGTTCTCCAGTATAGTGTTCTACTGCTATACTGTTCTCCAGTATAGATATTTATCTACTCTGACAGAAAAGTCGGACAGAGAGCATGTGTTCGCTAACATCTGAGAGGGGGAACTTGATTCGCTCGAGCTTCACACAAAAAACAGTTCAGCCTAATTTTCCCAGCAGTACACAATGGTGAAGCCAGGACTCGTCACAAAATCTAGCCCAAAGCTGCTCCCCGATAATAACCTATAGACTCAGCAAGTCCCTGATGAGTTATCCAGGCTGAGCAAAAAGACATCATTGCATCTGAAATGAATTTTAAAAGAAGAAACAATGTGTATATACACACACATACAGTACAACCACATATAGGTATAATAACTAAGACTGCTTTTATGAAATGGGGCAGATAAAAGCTTTAGATATGAAAAATGGCACAGATGCTTGCCATAATCAAGACAAATTGCATTGATAGATAGGGAATAGGGGCCATTCATCTTCTTCGCCCAAATAAAAAAGCCATTCATGTTCATGTGCAGTCTCTGTCATGTACCGCGTATACACTTAGTCAACATGTTGTTCCTTTATAATGTTTTACACCTGGTACAGGCAGGAGTTGTCTTTAATTCACCCAATCTACTGAAAATAGCAGAAATGGAAGAAATCTGTTAGTCTGGGCCATCTCTGCGGCTCTGCAGTATATAATAATTATAATGGGATATTATACTGTAATTGAACCCCTGAAGAGAAATTCATTTCCTTTCATCCCGTCAGACCTGCACACCGAGGTGAGTGCACAGCATCAGTGACAGAAAAGCACCTCAGGGACTTTGGGGTGGGAGATTTAGAGTCTTGCTCCAGGACACTTTAACATGGTGGTTGCTCTAACATGGGACTGAATGTGAGCCTTTTCAAGCAGGGTCAGTCCCCTTAATGATTTCAGTGCGAGGTTTCCCTCTTTCTCTTCCCAGTGCTTCTCTCCCTCACACTCATTCACTGCATTCTGATAAGACAGGAGAAACATTATCTGTAAAAACAGATAATGTACCAATAACAAAGCGCTGCAGCTCATTTATAGTAACATTTTACACCACTGAATGGTCACGATTCTACCTGTACTCTTCTTTTTCTAGCTGAGAACCAATTCCATCCATCCATTTTCTCTCACTGCGCCGGTTTAAAAGCAGGACACTTTGCCAGTGTATAGCAGGCTTCTGGTGAACTGATTTGCATAAATCATGTTGTTTACAATTTACTAAATCAATGGGGTATATTTTTTTTTATCTGTGTAGAGGTATCACCATGGGCTGGTTTTGTTTTTTTGTTTTTTTTTAAGTTTCTTAATTCTTTGATCTCATGTGCCATTATCTGTTTGACGTAAACCACCGTGATCACACTACGGAGGCTGAGCATTGCTGATCTTTAGAGACTACTGGTCAGCACCGTGGCTGTACAGAGAACTAATAATGGAACAACACTGCTGTTCAAAGCAGATGGGATTTCAAAGCTCTGAGAAACTCAAGCTGGTTTTGTAATTATTAACTGATTGTGTATGTAGCCTAATAAATAATTTGCTGCCATGCAACAAAGCACCCAGGGTGTTGATGTATTTATTTAACACTGAAAAAAACTGTCAAGTATACATTGATAGAAATCGGCTCAACGTTAAAACTATAGAGGAAAAATTAGTTTGGTGATATTTCTCTCTATTTTCCTTGTGTATTTCTATCCTCCATATGAAAATGATGTCTGTTTGGTTAGGGCATCCCAATAAACTTAGTATTTATGTACCTGCATCTTTGTCACGCTGCCAGCCTGGGGCTATTTTTTGCGCTTCTGTGCTACTCTTCACCAGCCACATGAGCTGAGCTGCAATCAGCTTTTGATGATGGTGGGGAATATTTAATGTTCATGGGAGCAACGTTTTTCCCACGGGTATCAAATGAGAGGGAATATTAGTGTTCTGAACTATTAAGGGAACAGAGACCGAAGACAGAAGACACAAGAGGAGATCAGCAGTCTCCCGAGCAACGGATATTTTTAGAGGTGATTTTTCAATGTGGCTCAGAAGTTGAGAATTGTATAGGATAAGTGTTAGGAAACACATACAGTTCTTAAAGGTTTTCAGAGTAGCTGCATCAAAAGTAGGAGCATTGCATCTGGTGTGTATTTGAAAATTTGAAAGATTCATCAGGACAGTTACAACACTGAAGATCCGTGTTTGGTGTTGAAACCCAGCAGTTCAGTCTCTTTCGCTCTTTCATTGATTGTTATTGTACAGGTAGTTTTAATATAGCCAACAATAAAATGTAACTATAATTCAATATGTACCTGGAGAAGTACATTTCATCGTTTTCATAGGATTACTCTACAGTTGCATTTAGTTATTTCATAACTGTCTCTGCATGTTGTTGGTCAGTTTGCTGAGTTTAAGGAAAGTGTTGAAAAGTGGTGTACAGATAAGAAGGGGCCAGTCCTTCAAGGCATCCCTCTAATTATATCCTGTCTGATAGCAAGATGGAATCAGGCGAGTAGTTTATTGAAAAATCTGATTCTTGTAGAGACTGGTCTAATTTAATAATATAAATATAAAATTTGCAATAAGCAAGACCTATAATTAGGCCAATTAAAAGCCACCTAGGTTGTGTAAAAATGCCATTCATGAGCTGCCTGGCATAGGTGAATCATATATATATATATATATATATATATATATATATATATATATATATAAATATATTTCTCTGCATTAGTCTATAGTCTTTTGGGGGGAAAAAAAAGTATCTTGTTCAGTGGCTGCTTCCGTCTTAGGATTTGAGCCGATGTCCATTAGTCAAATAACCATATCTTTAGTCATGTTATATCACAGTAGTAAAAAGAAAAATAAAGAAGAAAAAAATCAAATGCATAGATAAATCAGTGGTGAAATAAACTGCCATGTGTACCCTAGCGCTAACACAGTTACACCAGTGGCCCCGTGGAGGACCCAGTTTTGTGCACATCCGGTCCTTCTGGTATTCTCTGTGCAAGTTAAACAATGCTGCAGCCTGCCGCCGTGATGTGAGAAGAGAAGAAAAGGAAGGGATGAGTGCTCTGCTTCGATATAGCAGATGTTGTGGGAATGGGGGACTGAAGTACCAGTGAGGCAAAGACATAGAGTCTAATGATTGATAGAGTCTCTGAGAGCCGAGCTGCTGCAAAATTTCCCATGTGATGTGAGTGTAACGAAAGAGAGTTACGCAGATAAACCTCTGTTTCACTTTAATCAAAGACTGAACTGTCAGGAGCTTTTATTTTGTAAAAAGATACGCAAATATCATGACTTATAACATACTGTACAACCTTTCCTACATACTTCTAAATATTTAATTCCACTTACCGTTCACTAAAAAAACCCTAGATTTACATGCATTAACCTTTGTAGATCCATGATTAAAACTACAGGATGGGAAGCACAAAGAGAGACGGTGAATAACCATTAGGGGTTCATGGTTCACTATTTTCAGTACTGATTGAAGCCAGCAATGCCATTTCAGTTTTTAAAATTGCATAGTGTAACTCTGACTCTCTGTCTTTTTGTTAAAACTGAGGACAGAGCTCATCATCGGCAACAGTCAGGTTTCTTCATGCTCATAAAGAATGCATTTCCTCCATGACAGTAAAACACAGCAGGAGCCATCTGAATCTCCTGCAGATTCAGAACACTAACTTTTTTTAGTGAAAACCTACTCTTAAAGACAAACTATAAATGGACCACAATGGACTGACAACCTGTCAACATTAATACAAACTCCAAATCCTCTCCTTAAACACATCTAAACACAGATCTGTCACTCCGCTATTACATAATGAACTCGCCCTTTTATTCAGGCTAGTACACTAACCTTGTCCAGTGGTTAACTACAAGATTTACTTCTAGGACTGCAGTTATACTGACTAAACAGACATGACAGTTTGGTTAACAAGGCTTACTGAGAAGACATTTTAAGAAATATTACAATATCATAACTTCACATCAGATTTTGGCAACAACAGAACAGCCAGTATTGCTCGCTACTATAATCAATATTGAACTACTATGTGAAACGTGTTTAAAGAAAGTCTTCCAGATCACTTTGTGAGCAGTGTGCTCTAACTGCTCACAAAGTTTTATTGGCTTGATAAAGTAGTTTGTTGTGTAATCTTGCAACACCAGACAGCAAACAGATGGCTTTGAAAACATGCCTTTGCCACCTTGCCTGAGTAATCATTACTCTTCACAGAGAAACCTACCTTACAACGTGCTCAAAAGCCAAAGCGTAAAATAAATAAACTTAACTTCACCTGCCTAAAATATAAATTAGGAGTGTTATGATGATGTGGAGTATAATGCCATCTGCTTTGGAAGCTTTGAAATTCCAAATTACTAAATGATGACTGATTAATTGTGATATTTAAGTTGTGCTTTTTTGGCATATAAAACAATTAGATGTTCAGATTTGATTGAACTATTGCTTGAGTGCAGATGGAAACATTACTTAACAACAAGACATCAACCAGTGCACACAACAGGATGAATCTGTTTCTCCAGTAAAAGAACTTCTAATCCATTTACTGAAAAGTGAATTTAAATGTAAGCCGGAACTGCTGTGTTGCACTCATGACATGCATGACCAGCAGAAATTTATACATGAAAAACAAGAAACAGTTTCAGTAGAACAGCACTGTTATATTTCTTCCAGGATAAAATAAAACAGTAGTGCAAGCCACTGACTGATCTCCCGTTTGACTTAACCAAATGTGACTTTTTGTAACTATGAGTCAAGTAGCCCAACATCATTCATTTCGTGGCATCCTCTATTCTTTACTGATATTTCAACTTTCACAACCTATTAGTAACTGAGCTGGGACAGGCTTTGTTTTATGGTGTGGGGGTATTATTCCTGCATTGATTGCTCATTGGGCTGGCTTTGTACTGGGTCCCGAAAGGGAAATTCATTAGCATGTGCATATTCTCTCTGTGGCATTTTGGCAGGGTGACAAAACAGTTATCCTGAAATGTTGCATTGGGAGTTAAACAGTCTTAGCTTGTTGGTAACCAGGGGACATCCCCCCTTGCCTTTAGATTTGTGTTCAATAGAATGTAAGAAGGTGTGGATGCTCTTTAAATTGATCCATGGAGAATTGCTGTAGCTATAAATTGGTACATATATTCGTTCATGATAATTTCCTTGGCAAAACCCATCAGCCATTCCCACATTGTTGCAATTTCATCATGGCTGCTGATGAAATGGATTCACCCTTTACAGTCCTCAGTTAATACACAATTCTAATCTCATAAATCTCTTTTCTTTGTGTTTCTTTTCTTTTTTTTGGTGGCTCAGAATTTAAGAGTGTGTTGTTTGCTGTTAAGAAGGTTAATGGTTTGATCCCCAGTTTCTACATCTATAATTTATGTTAAAGTGTCTTCGGGCAAGATAAAGAAACACAAGTAGTGCTTTATTCATCCATTTGGGTTTGCATGTGTGCTTGTGTCTGTGATTGCAGCTTGTAGTGCAGAAAGCGTTTCAAGTGCTGTCGGAGTAAAAAAAACATTATATTATAGTCCATTTACCATGGAATAAACTAGGAAAGGGAAAGCTGTTACTAACTAACAAACCAAACTAATGTGATAGTCTAGTTACATGGTTTAAATCTGCTGTGAGACTGACCGTCTCATAGCAAGAAGGTCTGAATCTGAGAAAGGCCTCTTTATTAGGTTGATTAGTGATTCTAAAAAAAATGTTGGAGTGACAATAAGTGGTTGTCTGTCACTCTGGTAACCTGTCAAAATTATAGCATTTAAAAAAAATTGATGACAGGGTGTACACCAGCATGGGAGAGTTGAGCCAAGGATAGAAAAAAATCTTTGTGTATTGAACACATGAAAATCACCAAATTACACAGGAACAAATTGTCACCAGTTGAATGTTAAAATAAGATAAGATAAGATACCTTCATTAGTCCCACAAGGGGAAATTTCATTAAACTTCATGTGTCCAAGTGGTAAAAGAATAATCCTTCCACCTGCACAGCACTAAGCAGCTGCACTGTCATTCAACCGTTAGAGCATCATGTACTGTGTCATTACAGTTATCTTGTTTTATGTAAAACCAAGACAGTCCACATTTTTTAAATAAATAAAGTAAATAAATGAGGAGTAAAAAGAGTTTGAAATTTACTGCAAAATTTCTACCCTTGAAATGTATTCAGTGGTTAAAACTTTTTTATTAAAACTGTTGTTTTCTAGGATGAAATGAAGGCCAAATTGGCCAAAACTTCAATAAGCTAATGGGATTTTATAAATTATTAGCTTCAGAGAGTCAGCGATGCAAATTTCAATACTGCATCCAATTTTGAAACAGCGTTTCAGTTTTCCACTTCACTATGCCTAAATTATAACGCCGGAATTTGCTAGTTGGTGTTGCTGCTGGTCATTACCTAAATAGATAACTAATCAATATCACAGGACAATCTTGTATATTACCCCAAAGCAATTATCTGACTAACTGAATTGGAAATTGAAGTAACGTATTTCATTTCTGTTTCTTTTTTTCTACTTCCCTTTCAAACGTGGTACAATCCTGGGACAAGTACCAGATTTTTTTTTAAATTGAAACAACCCATGTAATAGAAAAAAATGCAAGAACAAAAGGAAACAGTTCCCAGTTAGAAAATTTATGTAGTAGCAAATGCTACTGCCCCCTGGTCTCACTGTCAGAATCATAACCTGAATTGATGGTTAGTCCTGTCTCCAAAATGCCTTTTTTTTGTCCAAGGAAAACCTTTTTTTTAATGCCTTGCATCCCTCATTCTGTGAAATATTGCACCAGTGCACATTTAATAGTGCATTTATCATAAAAGAAAGTCCAGAGGATTGAAAAAAAGATATGGGTTAAAAGAAGACAAAGGCAAAATTTGAGTTAAATTGCATCATAAACATGTTCTCCTAATGAAACATTTGGAAACATTGTTTTTGTTTTGTTTGTTTGTTTTTTCAATCAGGTGGTTTGTGCATTTCCCAGTCAGTGAAAATACCACGTGAACCAAGATCTGGAGAGTTTGACAAGATTATCCGGAGGCTGAGTGAGAACCCCAATGCTCGAGTAGTCATTATCTTTGCCAATGAGGATGACATCAGGTGAGTACAGCAGAATCCTGAGTACTGTCAAGTAACATAATGTTTATCCAGACTTATCTCAACTACTGTTTTTAACACTTGCTTAACACCACATAACCATTTTTATGTCATGGGAAATAAATTTAAATGAGATATAGTTCTTCAAGAAATTCCAAGCTACACAACGAGCAGGCAGGTGTTAAATCAGCGGGCTAATTAGCGGGTAGCTCAGTAGGTACAATGGTTGCCCCATGATTGGAAGGTCGGGGATTCGAATCCACTGAACGGCTACCCTGAGGTACCCCTGAGCAAGGTACCGTCCCTACACACTGCTCCCCGGGCGCCTGCTTAGTGGCTGCCCACTGCTTCACTGAGTGAATGGGTCAAATGCAGAGAAAAACAAGTAATTTCCCCACGGGGATCAATAAAGTATATATCATTATTATTATTATTATTAAATCAGAGGTTCCCAAAGTATGGGGCCCGTCGGGAGCACGCACTGGGCTCTCCAAATCATGGACCTACAGAATCCCACATTCTTGATTTTTAGTTCACAAACACTTCTTGTAATGACTAACTACTCCTGACATTTTGGAGATGTTAGCTCTTTATTAGGGGTGCAACGATACACAAAATTCACGGTTCGATTCGATACTTTGGTGTCACGGTTCGATATTTTTTCGATACAAAAAAATGTTCATGTCTTTTTAATTTGTCATTTATTAAAATTATAAATATTTATATTTTAACTCAAAAGTACAGTTTTTAAATTTAATGTTGCGGAAACAACAATATAATAAAATAAATAAATAAATCTATCTGATCGAGAAATCACTCATCTTTGGAAAAGAGAGTTTATTACAGAGAAATGGCTCTTTCCAAAATATAAGCTATACTATACGCTTCTTCTGGGCTATACTCTCAGCAGCATATTAAACATATCAGGTCCCCATAAGGAGAATCATGTGCTAATGGCTGTCTAAATGACTCTGGTAAAGTTTGTAGTATGCGTGCTTGTTGTTTTTGTCTGCTTCCACTTGTCTTTGCACTAGGTGTCGGCGTAAATGTGCAGTCATATTCGTTGTGTTCCCACTAGTGCTGTCAGCGTTAATCTCGTTAAAATGACATTAACGCCATAACGCGGGGAATCTCCGTTAACAAGTTACCGTGGATCGCTCCGTGCTTGGGGCTGGACAGCGTCAACACGTTAACAAGCTAACTGCGCTAACGCACTACTTCCCACCAATTGAGCATTGCGTGGCACTTCCGACATACTGTTTTACTTTTGTCCATGACGCGCTTACCATCAGGGTCATGCTTCACATGAAACCCAAGATAGTTCCAAACGCCAGATCTGAATGAGGGTGGGGGAGGTTCAACTTCGGGTAGCTTTGAGGCAGTTGCCATGTTGCAACGAGCTTAGCTTCGGTCTTGCTAGCTTGCACTGCGCTCGACAGTGCAGCCTAGGCGGAGTAGTCGAACGCAGATGCACTGAGCGCTCAACACAGACAGCATCGTCAGAAGAAAAGTTGATAAAATAAATAAAACATTTTGTATTGTTTGATACATATGCGTACCGAACCGAAAGCACTGTATTGAACGATTCAATATCAATACGAGTATTGTTGCACCCCTACTCTTTATATAGTAAAGTTACAGTGGGATACAAATGATATCAGGCTGATCCTGCCATAATTTGTTCCCGACTTCATATCATGGACAAACAGCATCCCACAGTTGTTTATGTTTTTGAACCGATTTTGCACAGAGAGGCATTTTTTGAAAAATGTATTGATAGCAATGTTGAATATTATTACACAGGAAAAAAAAAACAGCTACACGTAAAATAATTACACCGTGACGCCTCTGCCTTTTAAAATAGAGGGACAGTAACCATGTGTGTGTATGTAAGCGTGTAAAAACGGAAGATAGTAAGGTTAACAGTAACAGTATTTTGTCTCTATCTGCCATTCTGCAATTCATCTAATGTAAACAATAACGTGGTGCACAGCGTGACGTGAAAAAAGGCACATACCTTTGACGTTGCGTGACAAACTCTGTATTCCTCGTCCACCCGTAAACGCAAAACCTGAGTTTTAAAAAATCTCAATTTAATTCGAAATTGATTCGAAATGTCGTTTACGTGTGGACGAAAGGCCCAAACGCATAAAAACAGCTGCACTTTCAAAGATACCTGTGTAGGTGTGGACGTAGCGTAAAAGAGTTAGTTATTATATTGCTACCTGTAATTTATTGCAGTTTACTTTTATTTGTTTATTGTTTACTAAATGTTTGGGTTGTGAAATGAACTGCAATGGAGTTTGAAAACAAAATATGGGTGTGTGTGGTTGGAGGATTTGTGCTGGGGGGGATTTTTCTTGTGAAACAAAGGGGGCCCAGCAAAAAGAGTGTTATAGATTTATTGATTATATTACCTTATCTAAATATTTATGAGTTACACATCTCAAATCTTGTTATACTTGAATATGCTCAGTTCAACAAAATTCTATTTGTTTTGTATAGCTCACCAGACTGAGAGCCTATTAGAAAACAGTTGGCGATAGTGAGGAATGGAAACCCCCACACACACACTTTTAGCAGGAAAAATCTCACAGACTGTGGGTGAGGGAGCACAAACTTCCTCTGTGTCTGGTCAGAATGAGGGAATAGCTAAGAGAAGAAAATAAACTGCATAGAGAGACAGCAAACAGGGCAAAGCACAAAAAACAAAAAGAAGGCAAAGTTAATGATATGCATTACTGATTTTCAAATGCACAGGAAGTGAAATAGAGGACAGGATCAGAGAGGTGTTGAGTGCAACATCAGAGGTCCCTCAGTACCCTTGGTCTTATACCAATGCTGTCATAGCTACAAGAGACAAATGAAATAGTTAAAACAAAATCTAATCATGAGTATCTACCTTTATTCAAGAAATTTGGTAAAATGTAACGGCTGATGAACTTCAAGGAATTATTTTAAAATAGAAATACATGAAATAACTTGCTAGTTACCATAATCAGATGTTTTTTAGCTGATCAGCCATGACCAGTTACAGCCCATTCAGCTGAGTGTATATTCAATTGACTATTGATCCGCCGTAGCTATAGCATGCACCTGGCCAGAAATATTACTACTGCATTGCCTCCATTCAGACCACATCAACTTAACTGTTCCACTCAGCAGCAAAATGCTGTGTAACCTCGTGATTAAATATAAACAAGATATTACAAATGTAACATGCAAAGGGCTGTAATTGTATCTGGCTGCTGTAAAATGCTAATGCAGTAGCCGATAATTGCTTAGAGTAGCCTCTGCTGTTTCCTCATTTTCAACTCTCTGCCAATCTATGTATAAACTCAGTCAATCCTCACTCTTTATTGTGTTGTAATAGTTTAATTTAAAGTAATTGGTGTTCAACATTTATTAGCTCCAACTTGTACATGATGTTCTGAGCTCACACAGCGCTGTTTGAGATACACAAAAAAGCTGCACACGGTGGGTACTAACACCAACATCAAAAACCATGTTGGAGATGTAATTATAGAGCAAGCCGTAACATGTAAAATTTGTTAGATAAAGTGAAATTCATTTTTAATTAAATCTTATTTGAACAAATGGCTCGGTAAAGTAATTTGAAGCACTTTTTTTCAGAGAATTGTTTTGACTGAAAAAAACATAGAAGGAGAAAATTGTAAAATTGTAAACTGTAAAAATGTATTGAATCACCAAAGTTTTTATCAAGAATAAGTCTGTACATCTAAATATTATATATGTTTACTAAAAAAGATATAAACCTTTCACAGCAAAATGCTTTTTATCCAGCTACGTTTATTTATCCCTTTCAGGCACAGGTTACTTTGCAAGCCAAGAGTTTCTATATAAAGGGAAAACAACATACAACATACCCAACAAAACCAGTCAGGTTTGTTAATGCAGCAATGAATGGGGATTCTGTATCACAAGTACTTATATGCTTAGTGTGTCAGGGAGGGATTGACTACTTTACTTCATTTTATGATAATATTTTCAAAATAATTTTGAATATTTCATTCATTCACCCATATCCCTTCTATCCTGGTAAAGCACTTTAATCCAATTTGGCATCTGTTCTGCTGTCCCCAACTATTACAGTATACAAAAGTAATGTTAAAAGTGTCCCCGCTTTTATTTGCAGGGAAACAAATGTATCAATTACAATGTATTATCTACTATCAAGATGAATTAAATGAAATAAATTGCTGTAGGCTGAATTAAGAAACAAAAAAAAACGTGTGGCTTTGTAAGGGGAAATGTTTCCCTGCAACCATTCAGTAGGCCAGTGTATTCACAGTGGAAAAGGGCAGTGATTTGGGGCAGTCTCTTGATAATGACCAGGGCAGACGTCCCAGTGCTCATTGACTTAATCCGGTCCTGATAACGGGTAATAGTCTGGATATATAGTAATTACAGAAAGCCAGAGGGATCACAGTACGGCATGCCTTCTCTATCCTTGAACTCAGGCAGTGTGAGCCTTCAGAAGACTAATAGGAACCCCAAATTGCCTACAAAGAAGGTATAGGAGACTGTGCTATTTTGATGAAGCCCTTTAATATGATACAATAATTATATTACACTGCTATTTCAAGGTCATAGAAGTATAAGAAATAATATTTGCTGGGTAGCCTTTCACAGTCTAGATAGGTAGGTATGCTTGCACACTACAGAGATTACTCTGTGTGGAAATAACATGACCTATGTAATAAATACATACATATAAAACTAATAAAATTAATTGTCACTGTAAAAATGTAACATTGAATTTTATTAATTGGTTAGTTTGTGCATCATTTTGTCATTTTCAACACCTGAAATTTATGTTTGACTTTACCACAGGTAAATAAAATTGCAGTGCTTCTATAATAAATATGTTTACGTCAGCACTAAATTAAACGGCGGTGTTTAATGTAATGACCAAGTGATCAAAAAGCAAGAAATGCAAGTAACAAAGAAAAAACAACCAAAATATCAGATTTGTTAGCAAACTAGCTAAATAAAGATTTTTACTTCAACATAATTCAGATTTTAGACCTTGTAAATACCATTTAAATTGAGTTTAGAACTAAACCTGGACTGTGAAAATAAATAGGAAGTGTAGGTGCTCATTCATGATCACGAATCAGTGCCTCTTTACTTCATACTGCATTATTTTATATTATACTTCTCAGTCTGTGTATTCATATCACCATTACTGTAATCTCCTGACAGTGAAAAAAAATCGATTTCTCTTTCTTTTTTCTACATGGTGGGCATAATTGCATTTTAAGACATGCTCATTTCACTAAATGTTGGGAGACCAGACTCAGAAAAAATCATTACCAGTCAAACATAAAACCTCGCAGTCATAAAACTAAAGTAAAGAAACATAAAGTTAGCTGGATGAGTCACTGCTTGCCAAGTCATTTTTTTACAAAAGTAAAAAAAATGCTAACATTATACCTTAGCTTTACTTTAACTTGAATTCATGCAAAAACAACATGTACTATGTGAAAATCTGAGTAAGCTGGTGGACACTTTTTGTGCAATATAGGGGCTGGTGTAAGAGTTGGTAGTTTTTCACATGCCAGGTGGCTGTGCTTAAATTTTATGTCACTATGCTTTCTCGATGCAACTCTGCTGCTGCAGCAGAGCTTATTGGCAGTTTTTTATGACTCCCCAAACTTACATCCATTGGCAACAAGCCTGGACAAATGTGGCAGGGGTATCATTCTGCCACAGCCAAGAAGAATTCCACTGCACTGGGAAGGAATAGTGATTCTATGATGGCTTTTCAATTTTTCTAAACTGCCTGAGTATAAAACTTGTCTTAGAATACTCTAGTCATGAAACAACCTGAAGAGCAGTTACCTTACACTTTAAAAATCAACATAAATCATGGACTTACGTTAAACACAGTATGAACATATGTGTAGGAAATGTATCAGAGAACAGCATTACTTTATTTTTACTTTTTTGTTTCAAAGGCGTCTCCTTCAAGCAGCTAAGAAGGCCAATCAGACAGGCCATTTCATCTGGGTAGGTTCAGACAGCTGGGGATCCAAAATTTCACCAATACTGCACCAAGAAGAAATGGCAGAGGGTGCTGTCACCATTCTACCCAAACGACAGTCCATCAAAGGTATTTGCACTGCCAAACTCTTAGTTTGAAGTAAATTCTGTATTAATACTTGCACTTTACTGCATATTGTTGGTGTATGTTTGCCTCCTTTAGTAATCTCCATTCTACCTTGATGATACCAGATTTGACAAAAACAATTTTTAAAATCAGGGCTTTACAGTGTTGATAATTGCCTTTGTCACCACAGTAAAAGGTTAACTCTTAATGTTTACTTTTGAAAAAATGTTGGATTACCATTAACTGAATTTGCGCTGTTGCTGTTGGATTTGATTTCAGGTTTCGATCGCTACTTCATCAGCCGAACGCTAGAGAATAACAGAAGAAATATCTGGTTTGCAGAGTTTTGGGAGAATAACTTCCAATGCAAGCTCAGTCGTCATGCTATGAAGAAAGGATCTGGTATCAAAAAATGTACAAGTGAGTCGACATTTATTGGAAGAGAGGGCACTCTGTCAATGTACAGCACTTGATCAATGAAAGTTTATTGACTGGTTCTGCTGTGAATACATTGTGCGTTTGTGTGTGTGTGCATGTGTGTGTGTGTGTGTGTGTGTGCGTAAGTAGCATGCACTGCTAAATTTATTTGTCATCAGGGAGAATGCAATCAGACTCTTCTAATTTAAGCTAAACGTAATGGGTGTGGATAAGTGAATGGGAGTCTCTAATTTTCCAACAGAAATTAATGTGGCTGGCTAGTTCAATCTGCAGTGAGCGACAATGGCAATCACAAAGCTATACCACCAGATGTGCTGAAAAATATAATCAATACTAAATCCAGTTGTCCCATTAGAAACAAGCTTTCAGGTCATTAAAATCAGTAGGTTATCCAGGCCTGTTTGCCACAGAAAAGAAGTAGTTTAAATCTGGCACCTTTGATGCTTGTAGGCAATCAGTTTCTGAAATAGCTGCCTATATATTAAAGGCTCTTACATAATCAAACACAAAAAACCATTACTAAAAAGGCTGACTGTTCTATACAACTGAGATATGTTTAATGCCCATCTATTGAGCCTTGATGACTAAAGACACTGTGAGTGATAATTGCAGCTGGGGATAGAAAATGAGGGCTGTGTCTTGTCATTTCTTTTTAAAACAGGCAATATTACATTAACTCCCCTTTACACAGTGATTGGCCAGCTGTGTGAAGGTGTAAAATTATCATGGTTTCAGTGTCTCTTACAAGATCATTTTCTTTCTGTCATTACAGAAAAAAATTGTCGTGTTTCTTATTTACAGCAACACTCTAAATGACCTCCAAGAAATTGTAAAACCAAAAATTGTTATTGTCATTTAACCTACAAATCCCCTTAAGATGTACCTGCTTGGAACAACACTGTCCCCTTTGATAGATCAATACATCATACAAAACAATTGTTTGTAAGCATAATACACTTCTAGTCCACTTATATATAAACTGCTGCTTACAGCTTGGATGTAAATCCAACCTATTAATCAGCTTCAACTGATATTTTCATATGACAACATTAGAACAATGACAAAATGTGAAACCTGATAAACCCACAGAGAAAAACCTCCACTCGTTTTTTTTAAATCAAGCTTGTGTTTTGTTCATTTTCACTATTCTTTAAACAGTAGTTTTCCATTGAAAAGCTCTAATTATCAATTAATTCTATATTGTGATCAAATATGTCTAGGCATGGTCACTACCTAATTAAATGTGACTCTAGTTTCCTTAGAAACAAGTTATGAAGAATCACAATTTATTCAGTACAAGTGGTTATAGGTTATAGAATAGTATAGAACATAGGATATATAGGACTTTGACTACAACAAGGTAAAAAATCAGCAAAAAAGCTGCCTTAACTTCTAGCAACTAACCAGTGACGTGCAACCAAAAACTTGTATGAGTCAGGGAAAATGAGAAGGTAATTTGATATAAAACTGGATGCTAAAAAAAGAAGGAGGAAAATTCATTCTAGCACAATCAGATTCTCAATGGAATCAATGACTCAAGATCTGACATAGAAACAGTCTCATGCTGATGTCAGTTTAATGGTTGTATTCATGTCAGGTGCCATTACCAGGAAAAAGCAGAAGCTGGGTAATCTCAATACTCTAATGTGCATGAGAAAAATCAAATTCAGAGCCACCAAATTTCAGGACATTAATGATGGTTCTTTATAAATGACAAACTGAAAAGTGTCTGTTATGGCACCAAGATTCATAATTAGAGTCATGTATTACGTAGACATGTCTTATCCTATTTTCGTTGCATCAGTTTAACAATAACAATTCAGATTAATGTCTAAAACATTGGTCACCTCATTTAGAAGTATGGTAAACATGTCATATACAGTAAATTGTTCTGGACGAGATGCCTGTGTGGTCACAATTATGCATTCTGTGACTGCTTTCTGCAGAAAAAAGTGACTGTCAGCGTTTTGCAAGCTAAACACAATTCTTTCATTTGGAAAGATTAAGACAGTTTATGCGTTTTTGTAAAGTATGTAACTTTATTACAGCTGCATTTTTGTATTTTGTTATTTCATTATTGTATTTCATTAGCAGTATAATGCATAACTACCTATTTCTAAGTGTGTGGTTACAGTAAAGTTCAACAATATAATTTCAGGATTTTCCCTCCCACCAGGCGTTGACGGCTTTTGTCTTAATTCCAGGTGATGTAGAACGCAGCAACCTCAAAATGCTACCAAATAACAAAGGAACACACTAAATTAGTAAAACAAACATGAGCATGAACATGCAAGTTAAACAGTACCACGGTGACTTATTTATAGTCTCTTAACAACACTGTGTTCTTGGTAAAACAGAGAGATGCTTCAAACAATCCACACTTTCATGAGATTTTTGTATTTATCTGTTGTCATGGTGGCTGCTCTTGAGCTAAATTGCTGCTGCCCCTTTCTTCCTCTGAGTAGCCTCCAAGGTACAGCAAATTTTACGGGCAAGAGTTACAGTAATTTCACTCAGATTCTTTTGTAAGTACTGTCACTACTACCCATTGTTACTTTTGCAAGAACAATCATTTCCTGTTCCCACTTCAAGAGTTTCTTTGTCACTGGAACACTCGACTGTAACATATCAACATGTGTGATTTATCAAGAAACATCTTACAGCAAACAAAAAGAAATAATTTAACCCTTAAAACCCTGTTGTTCCTGTGACTGCTTTTTATAAATTGGAGCTATGTGATATCACTCAAAAAAAAATCTGTAAAAAAATAACCAACCAACCATCAATATGATTAGTTGAGCATGTAATTATCCAATTTGTATGATATCAAAGCATTTAATCACACAATGCAAGTTACTGACAAGTGATTTATGTACCATAACAGCAGGGTAGTAGTAGGTCATCTTCCACAACCAAAGCATTAAAGGATATTTGAGTTATTGCGCAGGGAAAACAACGGAGAGTGTAGGTATGATTCACATTCTACTGCTGTTCTCATTCCCAGTGTTCTTGTATCTGTTGCGACAGAGGACAAGGTTTATTTTGCAGCTTCAGATCCACATTGTCACCTCCGAGCCACAGGTCATTTTACTGTTACATTCAACAACAAAGCCTTATAGAAAGCTACCTGTAAACAGCCGATAAACTGAGACTATACTGTCCTCCAGTTTCCCACTGTTTCTGCCATTATCAGTTCCATGTTTGGTGTCACTGATACTTGGAGGTCCCAGAAAAGAGCCATACCACCAAATATAAATTACAGCAGATAGAAAAACAACCCATGCTGACAGAATGCAGTTTAAAATAATGTTAGCAGACAATAGAAAATTTAACCAGCCACAATTCTTGAAAATCTTCAAAACAATATCGCAGAAAGAGGAGAAGCAGCCCACACATTTTGCTGCATTTTAGGTTTTTTTACAGTCTCCACAAAACTTAAATACGTTTTAGGTCACATTTATCCTCTTTCATAGGGTCCTGTATTTTTATAATCACCAGTTTAAAAAAAAATCTTAAAAAAAGTTTTAGACAGTTTTTTTTTTGGTTTGTTTTTTTTTGGGGGGGTTTGTTTGTTTTGCACACTCCCAGTTACAGAAACTAATTAGACCCCAAAGGAAATCTGAAAGGTTCACATGTGAAATGCTGAATGTGCAGAATTCAACTTTGCCTTCTGAGCTATTCACACTTCACTGTACTTAACAGTATTTCATGCTAGTGAACCGTAAAACATGATCCTGTTTTGCAGAGCAGAATGAACAAGAAATGGCTGTGAAAAAGCATAGACTTGTGAAAGGAGACAAGTCAGTCATAGCAGAGACACACTGCACAGTATGAAGGCATGATACAGTTATACTTACCAGTAATGAGCAGGGAAATATGAATCATAATTTCTTTAGGGTGAACAGACACTCTAGTCCTCACATCTGCTACAAATACTGTTGCAAAGCCATGACACAGCACTGTTTCTTTACTTGTCTATTTGCTAAGTCCCTGGGCAAGATACTGAACCCTAAGTTGAACCTGATGCATCCATCAGTGTGAAGAAGACTTAAAGAGTGAAAAGCTCAAATTGAGTAGAAAGGTGCTAAATCAGAACGCTGGAAGCTGAAGTCAGGGAAGCCCAGAGATTGGTCCAGGATGAAAAAGAGGTACAAGATGTCCAAAACTGAGACTCAAGAAACTGCCAAACCAAGGCTCACAGCTTTGGGCACAAGGCTGAAGAGATATGCCAGAGAAGCTGAGGTCAACAGAATACATGACCTGTCCTCCAAAAAGTACTCTCAACTACAAGGGAACACTAATACAAGGGCAGAGCTGAAACTGAGCAATATTGGTTGAACATCTGGAATAAAACAGATGTTCAAGCAGACCACAGCAACCTCCCTCCAGGTCCAACCAGACAGACTAACCAGAGCACTGCCTGGATTTTCTACAAGAAAGCCTATGATTCAATGTCCCACACATGTATATTAGAGTGCTTCAATCCATTCAACAGGAACTCAAGAGAACTGTGAAATAAAACACAGTTGTTGTCTTGTACAACTCCAAGGCAGTCGCACAAGTTACCATCAAGAGTTGAATATACCAAGGTGATACACTGCCCCCATTGCTGTTCTGCATAGGTGTTAACCCCGTAAGCCAGGCCATCGCTAAGAGTGGATACTGATATCGAATTAGGAGTGGAGTCACCATCAGCCACATCCTGCACATGGATGACATCAAGCTGCATTCCAGAAGTGAGATATTGACTCAGCTCACAAGGATCTACAGCAAGTACATCAGGATGTCATTTGGACAGGATATGTGTGGCTGAATGGTTGCAAAGAAAGGGGAGGTGATCTGGACTGAAGGGACGAAGCTACTAGAATGCAGAAGAGCAGATAGACAGGACATCTAAACATATTTGAGTATCCCACAGGCCAGTGGGAACTATGACAAGGATGTACAAAGGTCAGTCACAGCTAAATACTTCCCGAAAGTCTTTGGTACGAATAAGATCCAAGCCATCAATACATACACTCTATCAGTAATCAGATACCCCAGTGGAAGAATAAACTGGCTACAAGAGGAGATGGATGCCACTAATGTGAAGACATGAAAACTCCTCACAGTGCATGGATGTCTCTACCTGATATCTAGCAGCAGTTGTCAAGGAGCAGAAAACCGCAGTTGTGATAGATGTGGCAATCCTAATGCACTTCCAAGTCCTAGGAGCTAAAGGAACAACTGTAGCAGTTGCGCAAGACCTGAAAGAGAGTGTATGTGTATATATACACTATATATGTGTGTGTGTATGTGTGTCTGTGTGTTTAAACAGTTAAGACATTTTATTCAGCATTTCCACTAATTAATGTTTTCTTTCTTAGTGGGCTTTTGGCAAAGATAACAGCTTCTGCAGGTGCACTGCTTCTTCTTGACGTCATTTCAGCACATGTTGAGGGTCACAGTTGGAGTGAGGCAAACTGGCTTGAGTCATTCTATTGCTTTGTATCCCTGCAGACATGAGTCATCAAGGCTAGCAGCCACAAATACATGTCTGCCTGCCTGCCTGCTCAATTGTCTGAATTCCATTGCTCGATGAAAACATCAAGAACACACAATACAACTAAACAGTGTGTGACAGCTCTTTGATTGTCTTGGGATCACAGGCAAATGTCAAGCTTTGGATTAAAGATCAAGTACAGGAACAAATTCTTTTTTTCTCTCTGTCGAGAAAATATTGACTAGCTCAGAAACAACCAAAGGGGATATCCTATTTTATAAATAATTTAATTTCTCCACATTTTTATACAAATTTGTTATATTGAATTATTGTTTAAAAGAATGATAGGGAGGGAGAACTACAATATCCATTAATTGCAGCTACGGCAGTGATTTGGTGATTACGACAATGCTTTTAATTAGAACAGGAAGTTGGCAGAAGTTTGTAATCCTTCATGGACATTGCCATTTTTCGAGATATAGTCTATATGTTAAGCTAAGGAGGGTGGCAATACACTAGATTAGAAAAGAAATGTGATAGCTAATGTTATGATACTTTTTTGTTATATCCAAGATACTAAAAACTGGGTATCTGCGACATGAGAAAACAAAAATGACTGAAAAACAACTAATATTTAGGTTTACTTTCTGTCTGAAAACCCTCAAACTGTCATGGTAGCAATGTTTTAGTTTTTAGTTCATCCAGGTATGAGTTACATCTCAGTTTTTTTGTGCTCCCCTGATGGAAATATGGTGCTGCTATGCTGTACCTCATCAAGGCTGCAGAGCAGAACAATAACTACTGTCGCCAGCTGCAGTCCAATATGGTGGCGTTGGAGTTGGAGCTAGATCATTTAAAAGAGTGTGTGTGCCTTGTGTTGCACACATGTTCAAGTATGTTTGTGTGCCTATGCCTCACTGCCACTACAAATACTCTTAGTCTGTGAAACACTGCAGTTACACAACGTAATAGTACCGAATGATCTCAGCAGCCTATACAGTGACCATAAGTTCCAAGGGAATACATGCCTCAGTCACCCAACACCTATACAGTTAGTAACTATATAAGAAAAAAAAGCCAGAAATCCAAGAGTTCTGTGTCGTGTCAGACTTTAGAGTGGGAGCATATGGTTTATATTAAGCCATCAAAATTTGTATACATTCGCATTCTTTCATTTTTCAGCTGTTTTGTGTGTTGTGGGCAGAAATCTGCAAGAAACAAAATGATGGAGAATACAAACAGCCTACGTGAACATTTTAGATACATTTTAAACCAGATGTAAACAAAAGCAACATAATTAATAACGTGTACTCTAATGTAGCTAAAAGAGTAAAAACGAATGTATCCTATATAGACAGTAATGTAGCACTAAAGCTGCTTAAATTGTAAAGCTTTATATTTACAATACATAGCAGGCAGCACTGTATCCTTACAAGAAAGCACAATAAGTACATTAGTTGGGCAGATATCCCAATTAATGACTAGCATGATAAGGAAAGAAAGCAGATCATAAAATCAGATTTTTGCTTTAGCCTTCACCTGGAATGAAAGAGGACAAAAAAAGAAAATTTACCTTTGATCAAAAGCACATTGTGAGCAAGAGCATACAGGATGATCTGGAGCTTTCTTGAGCGTAATATTCTTTCAGAATTTCAAAGTTTGCCTTAATAGAAACTCCTCAAGCACTGATTAAAGGATACAGTTGCAAGGTTTCATCTTCATTCGCATTAATGCTTGTTTTGCACTGGTGACCTTACTGCTGCACAACTCAACATGCAGTTACTGTTTTCCCCTCAATTTTTAGTCAGAAAAGCTGCCTAAAACTTAAAAGTAAACATCATAATATTTGTCAAGGAATGGTATCTGTTAAAGTAAGATCAAATATGCTACCTTATTAAGGATTTCTATATAGATGGGACTAATGAGACATAAACGAGTTCCCCAAATATTTTTACCCAGACAGTTCAAACAGTTTTAACCAATAGCAATATGGATAACAATAACATTACTTAGTTTTTTTGTGATAATAATTCATGTGTGAGTATTTGTGCTTTCCAAATTACAAAGAAAGATGTCAGTGAGCCACTCATTGATCTGATAGTGAACTTGGAAGCAATTTCCCCAACAGACATTATATAATATACATTATATTAACTATTTAAATCAGGAATGGGCAATTGATTTTCCAAAGTTGCCATATGAGAAACTGTGACTGTTTTGGAGGGCATCACCAATAAACTGACCTCAAGTTTGCTCAATGTTAACTTTATCTCTTTATAAACTATTGGTAAGGCAATGAAAATGTGAAATAGGCATAGTAAAAACACCAACGCTTTATCATTATTTAATCAACATTTACGAAAATCATTGCAAGACTTAACTTTATACAAAGTGCTGTTGCTGTATTGTTTGTAGGTTAATTACTTCAGTTCTTTTTTTCCCTGTTCAGTGAGAGTCTGTTTTTGGCTCTAATCTAAGTGCATTAAACTCAGGTTCAGTGAAGGACAGCGGACAGATGATTGTCACTGTTAGAGACTCTGTATCTGCATTTGTTTCATTCCTCAGAATGTTTGTTTATTTCCAAAGAGAAAACAAAAAAAACATATTCTGTGCATCTGTCCTTACATAAGGAAAGTTTTCCTCTATGAAAGAAGAATGAACATCCAACAGCGATCCTGGCTCAAAATGCTCTGCCAGCAGTGAATCTGACTACAGGTCAATGAGGTCTGGCAGAACATTACTGGATGCATTATCCACACTGCAAGTGAAGGGAGAGGAAATCATGTGCATTTCACTCTCAACTGTTTTGAAGTCTTCAAATCCCCATGAAATCTCATCAAGAAGGGCTCCTAACATAAAACAGTACCAGCCGTGGTGATCAGCCAATGGTATGGCTTCTTTCACTGTTGATATGCAAGTAAGAATGTTGCTGCCAAACAGGCTTGACAGAAACTGCAACTTTCTCATGAAAACCTTGCCTAAGCTGTACATTTGATGTGCAGCCCTTGCCTATCAGTTTGGTATTTAACTGCTTCATTAGTGCACATCAGTAACAAATCAGTGATTTACCTTCAATCTGAGAGCTGAGAAATGTCAATGGCTTTCTTCTCACAAAGCTCTTGAATTCCTGCTCTCTGATTGCATATATTTGTTTTGGGTTTTTTTTTTTTTTAGCATTTTATCACCTGACAGCTGTATGGTAGCCTATGTCTCCATGCAAGCTGTTTCATAATTACATGCAACAAACTGTCTGTGACACAGTGCTATTACACTGACGAAGTTAGCTATTTTAGTTACATCAATCACATGGTTAAATTTTAGCACTAACAGAAAACCTGGTGTATAATACAGTACAAACATATCAATTTAACTTCTCATTTTAGTCATTTCTGCTTTAAACACCATTTGTAGTAACACCTACCATTTTCAGCCTTAGCTTATCCAAGCATGCAGCTACTTTCTTGAAGTTGCATGCAGAATTTTCTTTTATTGCAAACATTATCACAGAGCCAGGAAGGAAAAGTTTAAACTGTCCACTTAGTTTTTCAGCTGAAGTTCCAGATTCCCTTCAGTGTCTTTACATCTAGCTATTTTTCACCTGGAGGGGCACATTCTTAAATGCTTGTTTTTTTTTCCTCAGCACACTTTTCACAGTTCGCTAAACATTCTCTGATCAGCTCCCCATTAACAATAGCTCATTATTTTGTGTAATTTTGTTGGAAATCACATAGTTGGTCTTGAGCACTCCATCCCTGGATGTGTAAAACTTGTTGTCCTTGTTGCTTCTGCAGCAACAAGGACAACAAGTCCTTGTTTTAGATGGAAAAGGTTTAGATGTCGGTTCCTGCTCTGCATCAATAAAGTTCTTGTTTTTCTCTGTGTGTTCAGTCTCATAATGTTGAATCAAATCCTTAAACACAACCATCTGCTCTCCACAAAGTAAGCATGTGGCTTTACCTCTCACTTCAGTAAAAAAAATACTTAGAAGTCTTTGTTTTGTTTAAAACTCTACATTCTCCATTAATCTCTATTTCTAATGTGATCCCCCCCCCAAAAAAAAAAAAAAAAAAAATTAACAAAAAACTGTGTATCATATTATAGGAATATTACAGTCAGTCCTCTACAGGAGGTTAATTATCACTGTCATGTTACACATTACTATGTGTATATTTTGCACTGGGTGCACAAGGAAAAACACCACTCAAACTGCATAAATCACATAAGGCACACATACCATGCCCACACATTTGAAGAAATACATTTTCTAATCCCTTTTTCATTATTTGCAAATCTCCTCTAGAAATGTATGAACAAAGTATGAAAGTACAGAATCAACATGTAAAACATAGCTGCAAGTAGCAATGGTCAGGGTCGACCAAGACTGAACTATTAACATTTACCTCCATCAAAGAGAAAATATTTTAGCAAGTACTGCAGTTAGGAGACAGTGGAGCAAATCATAAAAACTGTTGATTACAAGTTAGAAAGGTTTTGGAACTTACTTATTACAGCATTACCTATGGTTACAACTTTTAGAGTCTGGGAATTTAAAAACATTTTTCTTTTGCACAAACACTTCCTATTACAAACAATTACTATAGTGTTCCTACGATATGACTACTTGGATCCATAATCATAATCTTTAGATTACTTAACTGGTTCTTAAAATATGAGGCATAATAATGATTATTAGCTTAAAATAAGAGAACTGTGACTTTTTTGACACTCCTCCTTGGATGTTCTTTAACCACAATTGAAAGAAATGTCACAAAGTATACAAAGTCCTCTCCCTTAATGATTGCGAGCGGATAATTCAAATTAGATTTTTGATGTAATTATTATCAAATGTCAGAGCAAAAACAACTCTTCTGTGATTGTGAAACAGCTTACAAATGCGCAGCACACACATTTGCAACTCTAATTGATTATTACTTTTTTGCTAATTTTCCACATTATGTGTTGTTGTCATTAGCCATTACTGGGAATTATACTTTGAAGTCTTTTTCGAGAAGAGATTGAAAAACATTTTCTTCTCATGCTGAGCAGAATTCAAAACCAGAATATTTAATTGTTGTAGAAATGCATTAACCTTTCAAAACATAAAAAGACGGGGTGACACAAACCATCTACTGAGCTAATGAAAATGAACCTCTACTAAAGGTTGTCAGGTTTCAGTGTGATTTGAAGAAGCTGTCACCACAAAGAAGAATAAAGTGTCACGTTATACGTACTTTCAACAGTCACTTTTCTTTCCAGTCATATTTTCTGAGATTGTTTTGCAATACGCTCTAATTCATGTTCTTTTAAAAGCTGAGCATCTCCTAAAAGATATTTGTCACATTCTGTGCAGGTGAGGACAATTACACTGCACACAATTAATTTCAGGTTGTTAAAATTCAGACAGTAATCCTCCTTCAATCGTAGGCAGCAGAAAATTACCAACCATCACAAAGAGAAAAGATGTGTTCAAATAAACGGCTGGTTAAATTAGTGCACACGAGGTATGTCTATCAACTCTCTTCTTTGGAGCAGCACTAAAATCTATTGGAACAAAATGTGAGACCTGTGACT
This sequence comes from Neolamprologus brichardi, assembly GCF_056152115.1. Taxonomy (NCBI): domain Eukaryota; kingdom Metazoa; phylum Chordata; class Actinopteri; order Cichliformes; family Cichlidae; genus Neolamprologus; species Neolamprologus brichardi. Next base: position 25,327,798 of record NC_142123.1, read on the forward strand.
CTTTGTCCTCTTCCCATTTCCCTAATTCTCGCACAATTTTCACATCTTAAAAATTAAATAACAGCTCAGACAGAAGTTTAGAGGGTTAGTTTTAGATTTGCAGGTGAATGAAAGACATTTGGCTCCCCTGTTACCCCATAACAAGGACACATACCACAAGGCAATATAACAGTTATCAACAGGCTTCTTCCATGATATTTGTATAAAACTTTAATGATAAACAAGCTAATGTGCTGTAAACTCACTTTTTTTTCTCTCACGATACCTTTAAAGGTTCAAACTCTCAACCTTGCAATTAAACTCCTGTACATTCTGATTGTTGTACACTTCACTTAAAACAGCAACAGTGTCTACCTGCCATTTTTTATGCTTAACCTACTTTGTAGTACACTGGATGATAAAAAGGATTAAGCTGCTAACTGAAATCTTACTTACAGAGAAGACAACAACCTTAGTTATGATTGATATATACCTGTCATAACTAATTGCATTAAAACTAAAGAATGATTAGGACTCTCTTACCATCTCTACCTTTCCTTCCCTGCCACTCAACCACTCTGAACGCATGATTAATGTGCAATAGGTAACATATAATGTTGTGGAGATAAACACTAAGAAAACATATGGATAAACAACTGCAACATACCTTGCCTTATCAAGCAACATAAACTTTTCCTTAGTTTAAAAGATAAAACTCATTTCAATTAACATCTTTGCATGATGCAAAGTCTATCTAAAGCAGTGCAAAAGGCAGATGAGGTTATACGAGTCTTGCCGAATATTCCTGAGTTGGTCTAATCAGGGATCAACAGGCCGTAAAGAGAAAGGCTTAACAAGAGAGCATTTTGGATACTGTGGAAAGAGATTGTGATTGATGTTTATAAGAAATGTTATACAATTAAGGGTTAACACGCACAATTCAGTGCCAATCTCTTTCAAATTCAATCTAGTGGAAAAAAGACTCTTTCACAATTGAGCATTCCGCCTTCTTTGAAAGGTTATCATTTGCTTGATTTAAACATTAGCAATCATTCTTATTTTATTTTTCCCACTGATTGCCAAGCAGCTCTTTTGTTCTAAATATGATGGTTTTTCATATCAAAGATTCTAGTCATGACTGTCTTTCAAGATTGCAGATTCCAGTAAAACACAGCATGGAAACCTAAGTGAAACATATAAATTAAAATAAGCAGTGAGCATAATCAACTTGGGTTTAAAAAAAAACAAACACATTTATGGAGTTAGTTTTCGGTGTGGATTTAACAAATTCTTATTTTTTTATCTTGTTATTGTTTTCTTTCAGACCATGAGCGGATCGGAAAAGATTCATCCTATGAACAGGAGGGGAAGGTTCAGTTTGTTATAGATGCAGTGTACGCAATGGCTCACGCTCTACATGATATGCACAAAGACCTCTGTCCTGGAAAAGTTGGCCTTTGCTCCAAGATGGACACTATCAATGGCACACTGCTTCTCAAATATATCCGCAGTGTCAACTTTACAGGTATGTATTCCTACTTCTGATAAAGCACATAACCCTAATCCATTTTGCCGTGTGAAAACAAGATGGACAAGAAAGTCTGGGAAGTATTTTCAGCTAAAGTATCAAATGGAATAAAATGTCTTTCCTTATAAACAATATTTATCATGTGTCAATATATCAGTCAACCATTAAAAAACAGGACCGGAATACCTTGTAGATGTGAGTAGTACACAACTTTTTGGTGCATTTTTGGGTTCACTAGCATATTCGTGCAGAGCCTTTAGTCATATACTATGCAGTGGTCTCAAATTATCAGGCGTCTGAAAGTAAATTATTTCCAGCAAGTACTGAGGCTGAGATCCGTAGGAGGATTGACAATCACCAGCAGAACAGCATGTTTTATCATGGTTGATGATGTGCAGGAACTGCGCTTTGTGAGATTTCCTGCCTTATCATGTAAGCATTGAATTGCCCACACAGGAGATCTGCTGCTTTAAGTACACTTGCTGCTGAGTTAAAATTATATGTAAATGAGAGTGGGAAGCACGTTAACATAAGGTACAACAGAAATGGGCATCTGTAGTTTTCCAGTAGTTGTCCAATGTAAAGTGTCACTGGCAAAAACAGGATGCAGTTGTCTCTGAGACAGAAAGAGATATGAGTTGATTACATTTAATCTATAAATAACACAGGTCGCATGGCTATTACCCTACCATTATATAAGTTGTCACAAGAAAAAAATTTGCATTTGAAGGTTTTCATTTGTTTATTTGTTTTATTGGGTTATTAGAGACTGGAATATTTGTTTCATCATTTGTTTTTGCTGTTATTAGCTTCATGACTATCCCTAAAGTGTGATGGTGTTTGATTTGAGGGAAATCATGTTGCTGTATAAAAACTGTATAAAGGTCAAAAAGACTTCAGACTTTAGTAAACAAATGTCAATACATATTTCATCAAGTTGTTCTTACTTCTCAACCTACTGCCTCCATAGTGTAATGGTTAACATATTCATTTACGAAGTGAAAGGTTGCTGAATCAGTTCTAGCCAGGGAAACAAATCCTTTCGTCAGGAAGGGAACAGCTAATAAAGTAGCTTTTTCTCAAACTCAGAAGTTCAGCTTATCTCTGTCTCTTTATAAAACTGTAATACTTCAACTTAGAGAAATATTGTTTACCACTAGCTGACCCAAGACAAAAAAAAATGGATTTCATCTGGTTTCAGCATGTGATTAAAACTGCCACTGTTATTTGCATAATTTCACAAAAGCCTGTATAATAACACTATGAAGTAGAACTGACCTTACCATATAAAAAAAAGGTACATATATACACATGGGCATGAAGATAATCTTGTAGTTTGCAAAGACTGAATAAACAACATATGAAAATGTGAGGTCTACCTTAGGTCAGTGTAAGTAGTTATAACAGCTTGAGTTAATTATATGACAAGAGAAGAGGGCCATGCAATCAAGCAGAATGCAACATGAGTGGTCTGACACAGTCTCAAACCTGCTCCACCCTCACAGATAATTATATAGTAATGGACACATTTATTACTATGACAATTATAGAGTGGGATCTTTCGGTCAGGGATAATCATTCTACAGGTAAGTATGTGACAAGAATAATATACAGCAAATTACACAATTAAGAAAGTTGTCGATGAAGCAAAAGACATCTGCTCCACTTCTTTGGAATCCAGACGTCAGTTGCTAACGTATCTGTCTGGAGCTTGGCCAGTAGCTTCGATGAATCCTACTCTTAGTGTTTATAAGCGGGATGCTTTCACACATAAAATGCTTACATTCAATTCACATAGACCTCTAGTGGCTGTAGGAATTACACAGTTCAGTAACACATTTCAATCACTTACAAATGAAGTAAACAACACTGCCGTGTCTTATAAATAATTCCTCTCAAGGGGTGGGGAATAAATACGCATTTTTTAAGTTAATGTGTTGGAAGAAGAAAAAATGAGCAAGCATAAATATCTGAATAGCACTGACAAGGACCTGATTCTAAAAGCTAGATAAAGATATTCTTGGGTTTTCCTTATCTTGGAAGTACCAAGTTTGGCAACTACCTTTAAAAATAAGTCCAACTGGCTACAGGGTCATGAGCACCCAAGATTCAATAAATGATAAAGGATGGAAGGGCTGGGACTATTGCACACCATAAAATTTTAATAAAAACCTTGGGCAAGAGATAGCTGTAGGATGCACTGCAAAAAAGGTAAGCTGACTGTGGCAGTGTGATATTCTGGATAATCTCCTTCTGGTAAACTCTGGGTCCTGGCATGTGGCATGAGGCATGTGGATTATATAAATATTGTTGCCGACCACATATACCAAATCATTTTTACCTCAACCCCTTATTTATTTTCTCACCAATTGTCAGGAGCACCTGTGTCACATCAGCAAAATCACTTACTAGCGAATACACTCGCCACACACTTTATTATGTAGACTGTGTTAGCACCAGATTGGACTTCTTTTACCTTCAGAACTGCTTTAATTGTTCATGGCATAGAGTCAAAATAGTGTGAGATTTTGTTCTATTTTGACACAATATTTTTCACATTTATGACATGAATTTACCATTCCACCTCACCCCAAAGGCGATTTGGTAACTAGAGACTTCACTGTCATGTTCAAGAAACCTGTTTAAGATGATTTGAGCTTTGTGACATGCACGTTATCTCGCTGAAAAAGCCAGTCAGAAGATGTGGTCATAAACATTGTCAGAAACAATACTCAGGGCTTTCTTTAATCTTTACTACTACTATTTTAGTACTAAAATGTATTACGAAAATATAACACACAACGTTCTACCAGAACCACCAAAACATACAGTTGATACAAAGTATGATGGATCCATGCTTTCACATTGTTTACACCCTACCATTCAAATGTTGCAGCAAAAACTGAAACTCATCAGTCAAGGCAACATTTTTCCAATCTCCTGTTGCTGAGCTCCTGTTTCCTGTTCACAGCTGACATAAGTAACATCTAGTGTGGTCTTCTGCAGCTTTGATCCTTCAAGCTTTGATGTGTTGTGTTCTCAGAGATGCTCTTCCACCTACATTGATTGTAACAAGTAGTTATTTAAGTTCATTTTGTCTTCCTATCCTATCAAAGCAGATATCAGTGAGGTATTTCGCACAGAGAATTCCTAGATAATGGAAAATAGATAAAGGATGCCATGTATAGTAAACTAAAAATAATGTACCACTGTAAACTAATGATACAAATCAAAGTAAAGAAGAATCTAAGTTTAAAGGCATTCTCTTCTTCTCATTCTGTTCACATCTGGTACAGCAGAACAATTCCCTTTACTAGATGATTTTCAGACCATAATCTTTATTGTAGAATTTGTTGTTCAGAAAGATCACAGTAGATGAGCATTTCCTGAAATACCCAGGCTGTGAGTCCAAGCTCCAGTCAAAATCATCTTTCTTTCCCATTCTTATGATGAGTTTTAACGTCAGCAGTTCATTTTGAGCATGTCTAAATGCAATGAGTTGCTGCTATGCAATTGGGTTATTAGATATTCGCATTGACAAGCAGTTGGGTGGGTGTACTTAATAAAGTGGCCGGCAAGTGTATTTTTGTCGTAGCTGCTCAATTGTTTTTGTGCTCTAAATGGTACAGTATTCCAGCCTTGCACTATTTGTGGCTTAATTTCAAGTGCATGACCTTTCGCTGTACCTGTCTCCTGATTTGCCAGATTCCCTTCCATGCATTATGTGATTTTTACCTAATAACTACATAGGTGTTCTCTGATGGTAGTTGCCTGTTTGTAATAGAATTTGCCATACTGCAAAATTGTTCAGGAATTGTTTCAGAAAAATGAAAAAGAGTTCAAGGTGTTAACCTGGCCTCCAAATTCCCCAAAGAAAGGAATGAAAAATGTAAGTCCTTGTTTTGTTTTTTTTCATTTCCTACAGACAACCATTATTTGCTTTTAACAACCTTTTCTTGACTCAACCAAGTACAAAGTAAGGATTTTAAACATAAAAAAAACCCTTAGCCTCCTACTGTAAATACAGTAGCAAACAGCAGTTATAAAAGACCAACAATCTGCTCCATTTGTAAAACAGATGACAAAATTATGTGATATACCAGACAGGCATCCAACTGTCCAGCGATTAGTCAGGGCCTAAATTTTGTGTCTGTTTGACTTAAGCAAACATGAACTCAATCGTTCTTGTCAAGGATAGTAAAGTTTAACTTGACTCTTGTGTTTGCAGCTTTCAGTTTTCATCCTTAATGGACACTGAAAGGAAACACTGCAGAACTCAAGAAACTCATCTATGTCAAAAGTGTTTTTGAGTGTGCTTATTACTATGCAAGGAGGTCAATCCATATTTGTGCAAAATTAAACAAATGGAATAGGTAAAGACATTGTTTAGATTTGTATCCAGGAGTCATCTTTGGTTAGTTCTAAAAGATCAATCCTCGTAGCACCATAAAACTTTAATCAGCAATGCTGTATGTATAGATGTGCAGTACAAAATTAGTGTTCTTCAAATCTTTATGCATTATTTTATTCATGGTTTTATGTTACTGGAAGGTTTGTCAGCACTGAAGCCATCGAATTTTCAACAGTGATGGCTAGAAAATCAATGCTTCACATTACCGGAATCCTGCCTAGCTCGCTTTGCTTTTAAGAGTCTTTCAGTTCACAGAATCGGAGACTAAAAGCTCTGAACAATGTCAGCATCCATATGATCCCTGTGTATTATGGGAATTTTCTATAGACATACATGATGACTAAAGGATACCCAAAACTTTACAAATATTGTACATGAAATTGATACTTTTTGATCCATGATTATTATCTATTATAAAGTGAAATAAATTGATATTGGTTAGATTTAAGAAAAAGTCCAAACTTAATTCTGTTTATTACTATTTTTCCGTTTAGCGTTATAAAGTAAACCTTGCAGCCCATAAATCTGATAGTAGGTAAGTAATATTAAACATGTCATAATTAAATATTTGTCTTTTAGTCTGGGGTTTCAACATAGCTATTTATACAGTATGTTTCAAATTGTCAAAGGAATTACTCCAAGTTCTGTTTCTTAGGGTCTCCTGTGGTGGTGTGTCTATTAACAGCCCAGAGAGTGGGTCTGGGAATAAAAGATAACCCAAAAGCAGTCAACAGGCATTGCATTTACACTGACACATAAGAGGATGGGAGGGCACAACAATCAGTGGAGGGTATTATTTACATGTCGGTGTTAAACAGAGACAATGGTATCAAGAGTCTGGAAGTCAACAGTGGAGTAACAAAATTAAATAAATAAACAAATAACACAAAGGTGAAAAGGTCAAATCTTCATATACACTAGGGCCAAACAGCTACTTTCTGGTTACAGGTATTGCAACCAGGAACAACAGAATGTTAAAAGCAAAAGATTAAGAGAAGTGACTCTCTGTCGATATTCCTCACCAAAATGGTATTTGTTAGGAGGCTTAGTCGGTGCAAATAGGATTATGGAGTCAGATAAAGCATGTCTCATATCTTCAGAGCGACATATCAAGTTAAAATACGAAAACTTGGGAAATTTTATATCTTTATATATTCCAGAAAATATCACAGTAATATATTACTCTGAATCCAGGACTGACGTTCATGCGTGGTATGGAGGGAATTTTAAACTTCACTGATGTATGCTTAGACTGCTCATTTTTCTGTTTGTTTATTAGCCAGAATACACCAACACTAGCATGACAAATTTCACAAAACATACAGTAGATGTGGAGCAAATCATATGTAGTGTTGATCTGTATCGTATTCTTAAAAATGTCCAAATATAACAAATTTAAGCTTGCAGTGTGTGTATACCATAATAACAGATCTTAAGCAAAACACCAAACTGTGATGGTCTGACACTATTTGAAAGACTACATTATTCTTGAGCCCAGTGTCATAAAAGACAATAAAAGCTGAAGAGTAAATACTGAAAAGATGATCAGCAACACCTTGGGGCCCTAAATCTGGCTAATTGATTCGATAATAACCATGGAAAGGTGGTCTGGGAACTGTAGCGTCAGTTCTTGCAGTACAGAAAGCCATGCAACTGGAAAGCAGTACTGTCCTTAGATTTTTTTTGTAATGTGATTTAAAAAAAGTAAGAAATAAACTTCACTAAGATGGCATCAACGACGCCAAGCATTTAAATGCCAAAAATGCAAACGTCATAGTGACACAACAAAAGAATATTGGAATGGTCAAATATTTGGATACTGCCCACGTTTCAAATGACCTGCAATGTGAGTACTTGTTAATCATGCCCATACATTAATGTATTATCCATTTGATTTCCATGTTAGTAAGAAACACTTAGACTCAGTCTTCAGTTTCCTCAAAATGTAGATCTCCCAAGATGTGAAACTAATTGATTAAGGCAATCAAATTAGTGGAAATACACATCCTACTCAAATTTCTTCTATTGCTGAGGTGAGCAAGAAAATCTTCATAATTGCAATTACTGCCTGCTGTTGTCTCAGACATGCTCTCTGGATGATACACCAGGATGACACTAATGCAATTACGTTCTATGGATTTTGATGAGACCTCTGACAAACACAAATCTGCACTGGTGGAGAGAATACATCTGGTCGAAAGGCTTAACTCACAGGTTTCCAAATCTGGCTCACAGGTTCAAACAACAATCAACAATCAATAGTGTGACCTATTAAAAAAGAACAAAACACTCAAACAAACAATTCCCTTTTTGGTTATCACAGAGGACAGTACAGTCAATACTTGTGGAACATGATAAACTCCCACTAGTGCTGGAAAACACTGTCAAGCGTCTGCATGATTTTTATGTTATATGTTAAAGAATTTCTGACTAGTGTCAGATTTCATTACATGAGAAAAAACAAATATGGTATACCAAACAGCCAGACTGAGATACCATTATTGGTTCATTCACAAGTGAGGTGGTGGGCTCTCATCACTAATTCTGTAAATCTTCAACTCCTTAAAACACAATTTTATAACAAGTTGAAGCTCAAGAGGGGATTGTAGGTTGGCTCGGAAAGAAAAGCAGGGACACGAGAGAGACCTCAAAGTGGTAATCAAAATCAGTGCTGTCATTCGTTAGCACTCTGAGTGGGGACCTAGTGGATAACACTCAATGGGGCAATAAGCAGAATGAAAGAGTGTGAAATGAAACGGGAACATGAACAGACAGCAGCCCTGGCCCTTCTCAGAGGACCTGGAGAACATGCCTGTCAACATCTATTTTGCTGCCGTCATTAACACTATAGCAGCACAAAGTTGAAGTTCCCCTTGCAGCCTCATTTAATTTCAGGGCATGAAAATCAAACCTTGAATTTTTATGGCAATGTTCAACACTGGATTTCAGCTTTAACAGTATCCTCTTTAAAACAAAATAACTACACTGCTTTTTTTTGCCTTTATCTTCTTTAGGAATTGCTGGCACCCCTGTGGTCTTCAATGAGAATGGAGATGCTCCTGGTCGTTATGAAATCTACCAATACCAGATAACAAAAAACACCACAGAATACAAAATCATTGGTCACTGGACAGATCAACTCCACCTAGACGTATGTATTTTTAAACTGTTAGGTATGTCTGAAATATCGTATGCTTTCTTCTGATTAGATTTAGTGTGGTCATGTCCCAGTTAACTGATAACTAACTGAATTTTAACTGAATGATTTAACCGATTCAAAGCAGCAATATTTAAAATTTTCATTAATAATTTAACTTTTAAAAGTTCTACAAATTATGAGTTAACATTAAAGTTCAATTTTTAAAGTTGAAGTTAAAAAACACGTGGCTTTGAAATTATATAATCACTTGTTTCAACTACTGGACAGACTGAGAAACTGAAAAAAATTCCACATTGTGAACACTGTTTGCAAGTGCTTGCTGGCAGTTGACTTCAAAGTTATATGTGATATACTAAAAACCTCCATATGATTGGTTTGGTTGATAGAAAATTGCCTTGGTCACCTGTAGTGTTCATGGAAGATGTTAATTTGTCCACAAACACCCACCAACTACTTGCTAAACTGTACTGAAACTGTGGTGTGTAAGACACTTTTATGCTAACCGTATACCAAGTCACACTGCCGGTCCAAGCGACACCACAATGGCAGTGGACACCAACAGATGTGACATAATTTTTAGCTTTGAACAATCGTTCATTTCTCTATTTTTGTAACCTGGTGTGTTGGACCGGTGCCGCAGCCGCTGGGTTGAAAACACAAGTGTGCAATCACGTCTTTTTTTTTTTTTTTAATTATTTAATCATTTTAATAATATATTAGCACAGAACCTTACAGATTATAGAGGTTATACATTGTAAGATGTTGCTGCAACAGTTTGAAATCATGTGTCTTTGTGGAAAGCTTTAAAAAAAATTGCCCCACTCTGTTTTTCCAAATCTTTGCTTCTGGTTTCCCCGTATCAGCGCTGATGTGGCGGTATTGCCTGAATGGCAACATTTATCTTTCAGAAGAATACTGCAGTGGATACCTGCACCTTAAATGTGTCACCATATAGCAGTTTCACATGAAACGGCCACAAAATGGATGGAATACTGGTGCTTTAATTCAAACCAGAACCCATTAGCTTTCAAAGTAAAAGTTGCACCTTTTGAAATGTGTTGCTTTCGGCACCTTCAGAGTAAAAGTTGTGAATTTTATTTTGAAGGAAAGGAAAAAGGCACTTTTTTTTTCAACGTCTCCCTTTTTTGATTGGATCATACTTTTTAATTTTCACTACTATTCAGTGTCCTGGGTCTCTTCAGTAGTTAGTGAATCTCTTCCATGAAAACTATAGGCGACTTCCAGAAGCAATCACAAGAAGGTTTTTTGGTGTCCTCTATGTGAAAAATTTCATCTGGCAATAGCCAGCAATCACTTCCCATCAACAGCGAATACCTACTGATGGAAAGTTTCTGTAGTGACTGGTCTCTAGGCCTATGTGACTGGGGCCTTAACATAAATAACTAAAAACTAAACTAACTGTAAAATTATAGTGTCATTTGGATTAAACCCACCCCAACAATGCTAAACCAGTCTCTAAACTTGTGGTCATTACATGTGACATTTACAGCAACAGAAAACCCATATGTAGTAAAGCTTAATTTATGCACTTCCTCATAACTTATCCCTAATATCCAAAAACTATGCTAAATACATCTTGCTTATATGCAGCTTTATAGGGAATCATTCAACACAATAGTGACTCAAATCTCAAGAATTTATAGAAACAGAGATGCTTTGGGTCAAAAGACAGTATTATGCAGCGTGACCACATTTACACTCAAAATCATGGCGATAGCAGTAGGTGGGTAATGGAGTAAACAACATTTTTACTCAACTATTTGCATCAACCTTTTTTTGACATTTGCTGTCATTCTTTACACACTAATACCAATTTCCTTTTGTATACATAGTGCACAGAATCTGCAGTGTCTGAATGTTTAAGTATCAAAACTACTATATTTTAAATGCCAAACCATGATGGATACATGAGGAAAAACATGTATCCATCATGTTTTGCTATAAATGATTCATAAGTCTCCTTCTGTGTGTTCTTATTTTGTTTATATGCATACTGTAGATAGGATTTTGGATTATTATAGACATTAAGAAGCTGAGTTATGGCAGTACACACAACACCAGCTCACCAACATCAGTAGCTGAGAGCTCTAAGAAGAATAAGAAATACCATAATTTTTGAAATGTCAGAACAATCATTTAACTATTTGGTGTTTGAATTAAACTTTCCTGTCCATTTCCACACCCATTTAAGTTAATAAAACTTAACTTAGATCCAATGAAACCATGCTAATAACTATAAATAATGTAATGTAACTCATATATCATGTAGTAAGTGTCTTAATATCTTAATTATTTTAATAATAAATATTGTCAATATTCTTTCAATAATAACCCTTTCAATGTATTTTCAATTGTACTATAATGAATAACTGAAAATACTTACAATTATATGATTGAAATATAGGAAGATATAGTAAATTATGTCAATAAAATACACAATACTCATGCATATTCTGCGTCTAAAAGCCAAGTATATAGATAGGAAATGGATTAAAAAAGCACTCAAAAATGTGAAAAAATGTTTTGTGTAGACAGAGTTACTAAAGCTCTTTTTTTCTTTTACATTTCCATCTAGACTAATGACATGCAGTGGCCTGGTGAAACACAAGAAGTCCCTTCCTCTATATGCAGTCAACCCTGTCGTCCTGGACAGCGCAAGAAGACAGTGAAGGGAATTCCTTGTTGTTGGCACTGCGAGAATTGTGATGGTTATCAGTATCAGGCAGACAATTACACCTGCAAGATGTGCCGCTTTGATTTGCGTCCCAATGACAACCACACTGGCTGCGTTCCCATTCCCATTGTCAAGCTAGAGTGGAGCTCACCATGGGCTGTGATACCAGTCCTCATTGCAGTCTTTGGGATTATGGCCACTCTGTTAGTGGTTGTAACCTTTGTGCGTTACAATGATACACCAATTGTTAAGGCATCTGGTCGAGAGCTTAGCTATGTGTTGCTGACAGGTATCTTTCTGTGCTATGCTACAACATTCCTTATGATCTCTGCTCCTGATGTGGTCGTATGCTCACTGCGAAGGATTTTCCTTGGTCTGGGTATGAGTATAAGCTATGCAGCACTGCTTACCAAGACAAATAGGATCTACAGGATTTTTGAGCAGGGCAAGATGTCGGTCAGTGCCCCTCGATTTATCTCCCCAGCCTCGCAGTTAGTTATCACATTTAGTCTGATATCAGTGCAGCTCCTTGGAGTGTGCATCTGGTTTGGTGTTGACCCATCACAAGCCATCATAGACTATGAAGACCAGCGCACAGCAAATCCCGACATGGCCCGTGGCGTTTTGAAATGTGATATATCAGACCTGTCTCTCATCTGTCTGCTGGGTTATAGCATGCTTCTGATGGTCACCTGCACAGTTTACGCCATCAAGACTAGAGGGGTTCCAGAGACATTCAACGAGGCCAAGCCTATCGGCTTCACAATGTACACCACCTGCATCGTGTGGCTTGCCTTTATCCCTATCTTCTTCGGGACCTCACAATCGGCGGAAAAGGTAAATATCAAATTTAAAATTTGTTAGAAGAGTAAGGTCACAAATTGAATTTGTCCCAGTTGTGTAACTGGTTTAGAATGGTATGATGCCAGTGCAGTCTGTATGCTTTCAACAGCAGTTCTCTATTTAAAGCTACAATAGTCTAGTGAATTCACTTGTGCATGTTCACATGTCAGTTTTCCATTTGTAGTTCTTTTATATTTCCTGTGCTATTTATTATGAAGAAAATGGCCACTCAAACTATTTGTTGTAAAGCATCAGCTCCTTGTGTCTGTATATGTGGAGCTATTCATCATGAGCTGATGGGCTTTGTGCTCCACTGTGGGATTACAAGGCTTTTAAAGTGGGCTCGTGAGAATAATTCATTCACCTCAAGTTTGCTTGGATATGTTTTCTTTAATTGTCTTTCTATGTGTGTTTGACTACTCAGTATTTGCACCCAGTGAAGCTGAATCAATCACTGCACATTCATGCACACAGAAATAGATAACGCATGTTTGAGAAGTAGCATAAAATTACTGTGGCTGTTGATGTTGCTTGTCAGTTGAAAGTGAATCGCAAATTAGCTCTTACAAGTGCTAATTTTGAGGTTGCACAGCGCAGATGTACATCTAAAGAGCAGAGAGTGGAAAAGTCAAACCACCAATTGCAACAGAAGCTTCAATATGGGAGTACTATAGCCATAATAGCAGCCTTTGGGTTGTTAATATCATAAAAGGGTGGGGATAAATTTGCATGAACATTGGCTACCGATATTCTGATAGTAACATCTGGAGTTTTTTGGAAAAAAAGCTCCTTAGTTTGAAAAAAAAGAAATATATGGTTGTCTTACAATGGATAGCAGTTGTTTTGTGAGCATGCTTGCTGCCATTTGCTATGGTAATTCATGAACGTAAACACAGCCACTGATGAGGCAGCCAAGGTGAAAATCATTTCTGGCCTTCATTTGTATGTCCAACAGTGCAAAGCAGGTGGATGAAATGATAGGAGAAATTATTCTCTGTATTACGGGGTTTTAATTAAATTGAACCGGCACATATACAAATCAAAGGCAGGTTCTAAGACTGAAGGTCATATTGATTTACACCGCAAGCTAAATCTTTGGACAGTCTAACAGAAAAAAACAAAACAAAAAAGCATCACAAACTATGACGACTGATGAAAAAGGCCCCTTCACAGTCTACCTTCTACTTATCATACTTTAACAGTGATCAACAGATGAACTATTTTTTATTTATTCAGCAAATAATTACACCCATTATATATAAATTTATAACTGATTGTCACTTTGCATAACTACATTATCAGCTGTAGCTTCACCCTACAATTTTTTATATTATGTAATAGGAAGATTTGTTGAATAATGCTGCTCTTAAATTTCATTATTTTTAAATGAATACAAGGAGAGAGCAACAAAAAGTGCCCTAGTAACAGCACAGTTATCTCTAAGGAAGAGATAACAATTTTTTGCAGCTGAAATCTTAACTTGTCACAGTTCAAATGCGTTAATGATTGCTGCATTGGACTTAGGTGATATGATTCCACTGAAAGTGCTTATGCTGGCTCTTTACACTGAACTAAGCCATCTTTATCACAGCTATGCTTTTCGTATTGAGATTCAAAATTACGTCAAAATGTCTGCCATGAAACAAGTCTGTTCCTTTCATTATGTGTCAGTATGTATTTTCCCTATTCATGAGAGAAGAGGCTTGCCATCCAGCTTTGTCCTGGTGTAGCTGCTACTACCGGCAGACAATGGAGCCCTCAAAGCTGTCGCTGGATGGGCCTGTCATAAAAGAATGAGTATTAGACCAGACATATTAAAACATTAAATTTGATATATTCACAGCCTAAAGTCTTAAACACAAAGGCTGGTGGGAAAGAACCTAAGTTAGAATATGGTTTGGGATGAAAAGGCCATAGAGCTGCATGTTTCAAATGACACAGTTTCTCAGCCAAAATTCTGGAAGTCTACTGATTAAGAGCATTTTTCAAGAAGGTAAAGGAAAATTTATGTCATAAAGGCTGATAGAAGTGGACAAGGGTCTTGGCTGCCCTCACAGAGTAACTCCACTCTGTACTCTAGAAGGCTGGGCTTCCAAACTCACCCTAGGCCATGTGTAATCTTCTCAGGAGATTGCAACACTCCCCCTCTATCACCAGGGAATGCTCGTGTGCTGTTTGCAGTAATGATGGAGCACAAAGCTCTATCACCTCCATCTTCCACTGACATCTTTTTTTCTCTAAACTGACATGGCTTTAGGCAGCTTAATTTCAACAGAGCTTCTCTACATTTTGTTTTTTACATCAACATGACATGGCATTGCCTTTTCCAATTCCTAACTGAATACTCTACAATATAATACCTATAGAAACCACCTTTTAACTTCCAATGTTATTTTTGTCTTGTGCTACAACACTGACATCTAGTTGTACTGATGGCCATTGGACTAGTTAAAATTCTGTAAGAGAAAGGTTGTGAGCAGAAGAACTGAATGAGTGTAAAGCCCTTTGACACAACTCTGATGACTAGACAACTGTCTCACTCTCTCAAGGGTTTTCAGGGTGTGAAAACCATTTTTTTAGCAACCATATGGTTTGAGGTTTATGGAGATGAAATAAATTGCAAGGGCAGTCCAGATTTTCAGAGTAATTTTCTTTTCCTAAAGAAACCATACAAAGAGAGCGACATTAAGCAATGCGCCAAGCAAAGAGAACACTACACAGGGGTGGCTGTAGCCCACAGAAAAACACCCTAAAATCTCTGAGCCACCTCTTTTCTTGGTTTACTACATTATTAAATTGATATTAACAAAATTTACACAATATATTAATATAATCTAATACAAGTACAGAACAAATAACATAAGAATAACTAAAAAAGAATAACACCAAAACCCCTACAATAAAAAAAAGGAAGTGTGATTCATTCAGGCCCCACATCACAAACTTACAGTGCTTAAAGACTGCTACTAATGTCTTAGTGCCAGATACCACGGGACATTTTCAGAGGTCTTGTGGACTATGCCTCAATTGTTCAGTTATTTTGGCAGCATGAGAGGGATCTAGTGGATATAAGGCCAGAGGTTTTAATGTTATGGCTGATTGGAGAATGTCACAACTGTATGTTGGCAAACATCATCTATAACTGTTGACAAGAGCCCTTTTGGCTATTCCCATGTCAAACAGCTCTGTCATTTGTGATGTCTGCAAATGTAATGTCAAACAAAACCTTGGGCAACTCTCTTTGAAGGATGTTTCTCAGCTGTGTTTCACTGTACACTTACTGCCTTGTGTTCATCAACTTTAGAGAGGCAAAGTAAGCTGTTCTCTACTTCCCCTTTTAATTAAGGTTTTCACACAATGATATTGGGAAAAAGATGAAGTGGGATCACAGTTTCTTTGTTAAATTCATGAAACTAACA
This sequence comes from Neolamprologus brichardi, assembly GCF_056152115.1. NCBI lineage: Eukaryota > Metazoa > Chordata > Actinopteri > Cichliformes > Cichlidae > Neolamprologus > Neolamprologus brichardi. The sequence continues at coordinate 25,343,833 of NC_142123.1, forward strand.
TTTAAATCGAGGACACTGTCTTTTCATATTTTTCACTGGTTTTGCACCTTAAACAGAAATTTAAATGAATCAATGCCAAATGTTGTCTACCTACTAATCTCTGCCCTGACTCGTCGCATTCTCTACAGTAACAAATTAGAGATGTACTGTGTATGAGCTCTAGGGTGATTATCATAAATGAAAAATTTATGATATAGGCCTTTTTATTATGCTGTAGGATGTTTCTTTCCACTCCCCAGTTGTTGCCTATAGCTATGTATCTGCTACCCAGCTGTGAGTAGCAGCTGTCACTGGCTTCAGAAAACACACAATGATGTTGTCTAAAACCTCAGGGTAAAAACATCTATGCATCAGGGGGGCTTTTTTTTATATGCATATCATAAAATAAACAAACCCTGAAATGACGGTAGAAGTCAGGAGCCACCAGTTTACATAAACGTTCCTGTGTTCCATCACAGAGTTACAATTTGCTATATAAGATGTGAAACATAGAAATATCGTCCACTAAACTTCCTTTTAGCTAAAGGAGAGTGACTTCATTCTGTAGCTTGAACTGGGAAGGCTCTGAGCAACACTCGGTCTTGTTATGTAGGCAGTTTAATTTGAGACTATCGCGTTTCTTTCCATGACACAGTGCTTCCAAAAAAAATTATTATTTTGTCTCTGTTATCTCTTTTATAATACAGATGTACATCCAGACTACAACCCTAACCATCTCTATAAGCCTCAGTGCATCGGTCTCTCTGGGTATGCTCTACATGCCCAAAGTCTACGTGGTTCTTTTCCATCCAGAGCAGAACGTACCCAAGCGCAAACGCAGCCTAAAGGCTGTGGTCACTGCAGCCACCATGTCCAACAAGTTCAACCCTAAAGGTGGCCTGAGGCCCAACGGAGAGGCCAAATCTGAACTTTGTGAAAGTCTTGAAACACAAGGTTGGTATCACACGATGACATCCATCCATGCAACAAAGGAAAGACAGGTCAACCAGCATTTGTTAATGCACACTGTATGCAGTAAATAATGAACTCCTTTTAAGTGAAGATTAATTTTTTCTTTAACAGTTGACAAACAGAATGATGGGAATGATTAGAAGTGATAGGGGTTGTGTCACATTAGCTTCTCACTTGCACATAAGTGAAGTAGTAGTTAAGTGTTCCCTTCAAAAAAGACTGGAAGTTAATTTTCTATATTTGAAGGATTATTTTTTAATTTTATAGTATGCAATAGCAAAATAGTTTAATTTTTAAAAACTATATTGATACTGGATTTGCCAGTCAGAAGGTGTGGCAGGGGGCCCATACTATTCTGAAAGGGATAAAAGCAAGGATAGCTCAGTGTTGGAGATGAGGATATTTCAATCACCAAGACAAATGGTATGAACAGGCAGGGCCTGTGTGGGGGCAGGCATAAATCCAGTCAAGCACCCCCACATGTTGTGATTACTTAAGGTACTGATTTTTTACTCTGACAAGCTGAGCAATATACCATGATATATATCCTGACTAAAAAAAAGGACAACTTACACTTACGTGTATGTTTTCTTCCTATCCTGAAAGGGAATTGTTACAGTATATCTTATCCAATTACAGAACCCGTTTATAGGTGCTGAGACTTAACCTCTGGTTTAAACTGTGAATCTAACAACTGCTCTTTGTGCTTATGTGTCAGATTGTGTTGAGGGAGGGGAGCCTTGTGAGGGACTTTAGACTCTCAGGTAACCTGATTAGAAAATAACTTTGCTCTTCTGTCACCCGTGAGCACTTTTTCCCTGTTGATTTCTGCTAATGTTCACCACAACACCTGTGCCTGCCAACTCAATGCAAAAAAGCATCCCTGCTAAAATTCAGCACCCTGAATGACATAAAGCATTAATCACACACTCACAAATCCACCCTGGACCAAGGGATATTAACTTGGATAAACAATATTGGTGTGTGGTGCTGTAAAATGGCCAATCAGCATGGTAAAGCCTGTTAATGTGAGAAGATGACAACCCTCTGCCGGAGAGGAGACAAGCGATAGCCATGTGTCCCCTGTAATTTGTTTCCCTGTTGACAAAAGAAGGAATTTGTGGTAATGGGACAACAACAACAATAAGAGTGAACAGGAAAAGACAGATGGGTCTGCCAGCTCCAATTCTTTCTGGACCATCTATTCTTTATCTTGGCCTCGCAGCATATAAATATTCAAATAAGGTTCATTTATCAATGCTTTTCTTGGAAGATATGCTTTGGATGAAATGGCAAGAATACCGCCCCCATTCACCCACCCAGTATGGCCCTGACAAATATACCAGAAGCGTTTACCATTGCACATCTCTCCTCTGCAGCACTTTTGCCCCTACTCTGGCTTTCAGCCGTCTTCTGATTGGATTCATCCCTTCTGACATATTCAATCAGCCAAGGCTGCTGTAGGCAGATTGGCAGATTGGTAGTGTGATTACCACCACCGAGCATGCTCACTGAGGACAGTTTTACTTTTAAAAATTACGCATACACTCACATTTGCACAGACATATGTGTGCAGACAAGCATGACTGCACACATACTCATAGGTACTGTATGTATGACAGTCACATTTGACCAGTGGTTTGGGTTTGTTATGATTGCTGTGGTCTGCCCTCTGGTCATCTGACTTATGTGCTTCATTCACAGCTCACAAATTTCCACAAATAATGAAAAGAATAATTAGAACCATTATCAAACTTTGATAGCAAAAGCTATACGGCCAGGACAGATCACATATTGCCTTAATTGTATTTTACATGTAAAACACCACAGTTAAGAATGGTAATACATTGACTGCTGCATGCTTTGCTTGATGCACATAGAAACCACAGGTCGTTGCATGCACTAAAATACTTGCATTTGAATGGTTACTCCCGTATTTTATGCTACTGCTGTGAACTGCTTGGTAGTTCAGTAGTTTGTATTTTGGAATTGCAATTTAATAGTATAATCTAAAAAAATAGAGAGTTTTCCTGATTTTTCTATGCTGTAGAACCAGGTACATATGAGTGCAAAACTCAAGTGACTCTGAATAATTTTGCATTGCTGTCAAATCTTATGATACTATATTTTTAAAATGTCTGCAATATTACCAGACAGACTTATCTCATGGGAAAACAAGGGGGAAACTGCCTGTGTCATTTCAGATGACACAGGCAGGAATTGTTACATTTTTATTTACTGTCAGCGTTGGAAGATGGTTTTATACTGGCACCACAGATGTTTTCGTGACTCCTCAAGGCACCCATGCCAAACTAACAACAAAGCATTGAAAAAAAAAAGAGCTGCTGTAGTATTTTAACCCAAATTCTAACAAAGCAGTTTTCCTGCCTAAACCAAGATGAGTATTTGTGGTGGTCAACTCTAAAAATAAAGCACACAGCATCAAAAGTGAACAATGAAAGAGTAATATGACATACCAATACCAATGTAATACCAATGAAAATCACAGATTCCATGATGCATTCAAACTACAGTGTCTGCTGTGTTGAGAAAGGTGACACGATAAACTCTGTTGAAAGAAATGAGAATATAAATTAATACATTAAATGAATACTGTTACCAACAAAATAAATAATATACCTGTAAAATGTGACGATAATTCCATTTCACGTCATATGTACATTATATATTTTTTGGATTTTTAGACTAGATCTAATAATGTCATTTGGAAGTTTAAAGGATTTTAGATGAGGATTCCTTTTACATTTAACAGATATTACTTTTTAATATAAAAGTAATTTTACTAAATATTTTCAAACTATTATTATTTTAATAAAAACAATCAAAAGATTAACAGTAACTAATCATTTGGATAACTGAACCCAAACGCTATATACACCATAAGAAAATGAACAGAACCTCTTCTTTAGAAACCAGCACATCCTCCATAAACAAGGGAACATTTATTACCATCCAAAAAATAAGAAACGGACAGCTAGTTAGATAAAAACAAGCTGTTCCTCTTTTATCATACTTTTATGATATATATTTATGTTGGTTGCAGCTTTTATTAGATGGGCTGTGATTACAGATATTGTTGAATTTGTGCATTTTACACATCACTAACAGTTTATTTTGTATCTTAGACATGAGCATTCGAGACATTAAGATAATTTAACATTAGCATCAAGCTAATGTTAAATGAAAATTAGTTTCACTTGTGCTTGTTTACTTGAGTCGTTCATAAGGAGAACTTTACAAAAATCAGAATTCCAACACTATGATTGCCTATTTGAATCTCACCCATTGCATTTTTAACCCTTCTTTCTTCTTCCCTATTATTACAGTGTTGGCTTCAAAGCAGACATACATAAGCTACAGTAACCATGCCATCTAAGACCGAGATGAGCCGTGGAAGAGGAGAAAAGGCCTGCCTGAGGAGAAATCACCTGATTCTGGGGGCATATTGGGGATACACTGGATAACTTTCAAGCTGCTACATCAGAGGATTGGGGTGGAAAGATGGGAATTTGTCACTCCAAAGGATGTCATATTTTTTTTATGGAATCATGTAAAGGCTTGGATGCAAATTTTATGATAAATTAGTAGCTTGTAGGAGGGATAGAAGAGATGTAAGGGAGCTTGGACAGTTAATTTTCCTCTTCCCACCCTGAGCATTGATCAGTGACGTTTCCAGATGCAGGCTGAATGAACCACCTGGAGCCTACAGATTTTTTTTTTTTTTTTCTGAAGTGTATAGAGCACAAGTTCAGTTCTCTCTGATACTGAATTGTTTGTGTCATTTCAGTAAAAACAGGGGAAAGCATTCTGTTTTTATCAAATGCAGCTGATGAAATGAAGTGGTGTAAAAAATGTGATAGTTATTTTTGGTTACAGGTGTATTTGGGGTTGAAAGCTGCAGTACTCTTCAGACTGTACATGCCTTACGACAGTACACTCAGTATTCCTACATGAACTAAATATATCTGAAACACATGAAAATAAAGCAGTGGGTCTCCCCAGTAGTTTTTTTTTACTGTTTCATAATAATGAGGACACCACCATTTTGGCAATCCTAGTGTACAGTCCCAGAGCATGCTTATGGGAGCATCACGTGTACTGTGCTGTGTTGTCAACGTCTATGGAATGCAACATTTGTCATCGTTGTCATTCACAGTGGAGATGTCATTTTTGGGGTATCCCTCTGCTGAACGAAAATAAGTCAAACAAACCAAACACAAATTGCCATGCAATAGCTCTATGGTTGACATCACATTCCATAAATGTCAGTCAGGACTTGGACACTTGACTGTAAACATCTGAGATTAAGGGGCTCTTATTTATCATGCACCTATTGAAGCCTTTTGCAAGACTGTCAAAATTTCACTTGCAGCGTTGAAAGTAACTGACAAATTTAGCCTAAAAGAGTCTTGATTAAAATTCAATAAGAAAGAAATAATAAAGACTGTATACTCTGTACCTTAATGCAGGGTATTGTGATATAGTCGATTTTTAAAGAAAAAAAGACAACAACAAGCTGTTGTCATGCCAGACATATTGTTATTAAAGCCTGACAACATATGATAAATGGGATAGAAGAAATGCACTGCAAGACTAATCTGTGTCCTTGCAAAATATTTTTATGGAAAAAATGCATTCCTCTTCTGGGTCTTGGATTTTAAGCCTGAAGTGGAAATGATAAATTATATATATATATTTTTTAAATTTGATTTAAAACAAGGCTCAAGTAGCTAGCCGGCGTTAATACCAATTTTGAAAAGGTATTGACTTAGTTCAGACAACTGGTCAAAAAGTTCAAACATAATTAGCAATATAATATATTATTTCAACATATACTGTAACAATTTAAATTAACATTCAGTCCATTGTCTGATTATTATATATCAATAAAAGATACAGCCATGCTGTACTAAGTAGTAGCAAGTACACCTTCCACTTGGCAGCTATCTTAATTATGTCTTGCTTCCAGCAAACAATTTGATTTGGTGTTTAGCAAGACCCACCTATTTTTTTCCACAGAAATTGCTGGAAACCCAAATATAGACAAAAGGCCATAAACATAACACCAGCAGGATACACTTCTTTGTTTGTGTATAAAGGATGTGCAAAAAGAACTGTTTGTTTAAATGTTAACCAGCTGGTAGTTTCTCAGGTTTACTTTGAAGTATTTCTGCCCCCTAGTGTTCAAGAGTCTCTAAGTACCGCTTTAAATCTCTACAGTGATACATCACTGCTCCATCACTGCTCCATGCCTACTAATTAATTGGTTTTCACAGTACTGAACATAAAAAAATCAAAGGTATAAATACTTGCTTGATAAATAAGGGCCACTGCCTTCATTCTGTGCCTCATATCCATTAAACTACTTCTGCTAAATGTTCCATGGTTCTTTCATCATGTTTGTGTTGCCAGTATTACCTTTCAGTTGTTCAGTTTAAACATTATTACGGAAGAATTGAGTGTACAATTTAAAATGTTTAAACACCATTACTGTTTCCATTCTCTAAAATATGACTAATAACAGTATTCTCTGGATTTTTTGTCTCATTAAATGTTATCCTCAGTAATGCAAAAATTGTATGTTGCATGTCAAAACCCATAAGAAAGTTGTGTGGAAAAATTGGAGAGAAAGGCATAAAGTCCAGACTACTGCAGAGGATTATAACTTACAAATATTTTGCTTTTTGATCAAAGCTTCAACGAGTCTAAGGTGTTGCGCAAATGTTGTTTTCTCATTTGATAAAGTATTGTTTGTGGGATTGTTTGTGTTTGTGAATATGATCATTTTACTGTTTTTTTGCCACGATCCCCCTCCCCACCTACTTTTATTTTTCTAAAACACTGTCTGTGTTACAAAATAGAATATGTAATTGCTGACTGAAATTAAATGGCAAGTTAATGTATGTTATTAAAATTGATTGATCATGTCTGCTTTATGTACCAAATTATTAAAAAAAAGAAAAAAAAACAGTTACAGTGCCTGGATATTTATGAACTATCTATAAAAAAAACAAGCTGTGTAGAGCATGTTCATTTTTATACAAGATATTTCTAATAAAAAGATTGTTTTGTTAACACATTGTTGGTGTGTCTTCTTAGTAAGCATTTCCTTAGCAAAGAAAGAAACATTTACAATTATTTTTATGAGTATTCTGTTATCTTCTAGATTAAATGAATGCCTACTTATGGTTCAGTCACAATATAGTAAAAATAGGACAGAGGTTGTAAATCCAACACTAACTACCTGTGGATAACCACTTTCTAATCACAAGGCAGTTGCATAAACTGTTAATTGACTTTTCTCCAAGCGATCAAAGTCTGACTACAATAATACATACAGAAAAAAAAACAACAATCATATAACCCCCTATGTGCAAGCACTTTGGCGACAGTGGGAAGGAAAAACTCCCTTTTAACAGGAAGAAATCAGCAGAACCACGCCTAGGGAGGGGTGGCCATCTACCACAACCAGTTGGGGTGAGAGAAGGAAGAGAGGACAAAAGACATGATGTGGAAGAAAGCCAGAGTATAAGTATGATTCAATGCAGAGTGGTCTGTTAACACAAAATTCCCTATTACATGTAGACACAACACTGGTTCGTCCCTTCACTTACATGCCTTTGTTGTGCTTGAAATTAGTAAAAAAAAAAAAACAACACATTTTTTTAAACTGAACTGAGAATGGCCAAGACTGAAAGTTTGTGAAAAATGTTCAAATAACTACAACCTGGGAAACTATTGTTCAAGACTACTTTAAACATTAACAGAAAGGAAGCAAAACATAAAGAAGTGAGCAGTGTTTTGAGACTTCTGTAGAGTAGTGTATACCGTAGGCAAGAAGAAAGTATTTTAAAGATATAATTTTAAGTTCATTTTAAGTGTTACCCGTTTGTTTGTTGTATGTAAGATGACGGTTTTCAAATTACCCGGCACTGCTGCATAATTTCTATACCTCTGTTATCCCAAGCTATCAACAATTTATGCTACTCACCGAGGACGCAGAGATTTGTAATTGGGTTTTTTTTTTTGTTCCATTTCTAATGTTTATTTCATCCAAATAATTAAGAAAAGCCAAGTCATTTGAATATTTCCCCATTAACAATATTATAACTGCTTTAACATTTCCAGTGTTCAAATTAATGAATAGGCTACTGCTCATGAGACCACTGGGGGAATACATGCTGAAAATAAAAAGGGGTTTCTCATTTGAAATATCACGTTAATATTTCCACTTGGCTGCTCTAACCAGTGAGTGGGTATTTCATTTTGTACCCAAGAGAAAAGCGTTAAATATTGCTGAGGTGCTTGTTTCTTTCTAAATGTGCCGGAGACACAAATGTATAAGATGCAGTAAGTGTAGACCCTGTGGTGCAGTGCTGGAGGAATGACATCAACTTTTTTTATTGTTATTTGTTTACATTTGTGGTCAGAAAGCTGATAGTAGCTTATTTTTGCTGAAATATTTTCAGGGTGTCCAAATAGCTATATGTGGTGTTGCACATGTGTTGGACTCTGTGTGACTGATGCAGTTTCTGTGAGCTAATGCAGGCATTACACAAGGACAGAGGTGAAAAAAGTACAAATATTCTGTACTTAAGTAGATGTACAGATACTTATGTTAAAGAAATACTGTGGTAAAGAAATACTGTGGTAAATGAAAAAATACAGTCTCTGAAATGCGCTCAAAGTAAGGACTCTTTTGAGGATGTCTTGACCAGCTATTTTTGGAAGAAGCTAAGTGAACATTGTCCTATATTAGTGCAATAAAATTACATTAGTACATGGGAATAAAACCTTATTTCAGTCAAAATTCTAATTCTATTAAATGTACTTAGCTTGAATTAATTGTGTGTAACATGAACGTATAAAAAGATCCAATATTCAATTTTTAAAAATGAGAACTTACATGTAAACTTTAAATGTCAGTTCATCAAATACTACTAAGCAGTCCTTACCTTTAGATGAAACCTCTCTTCTTCCTCTCCTGAACTGTCTTTTTTTTTTTTTTTTATCTTTCTCTATCTCTGAGTAAAGTTAGCTCTCAATCATTTCTCTCCCTGGGAAATACAGCAGCTGAATGTTTAGCTAGCAGACAATGTGTGGGAAAGCTGCACACAAACACTTTGAATGTTTGATGATAGTTGTTGAGCTATAAGAAACCTTGCATTTGCCACCTAAAAGTCTTTACTCCCTATATGCTCACTGAGGGTGGAGTACCATGACCACAAATTGGAACACCTGCGCTTAAAAACAAACAAAGTAAACAAAGGAGTAGATATGAGCCTGCATTCTTTCTTGACATGAATAATATATAACATATTTTGATGCATAAAAATAAAGTTGCAACTCTGCATTGAATGTTAAGAAAAAAATGTTGATGTTATTTTTATTTCTTTCATTATATTTCTTTTATCAAATCACTGAAATGTTTATGCCACATACACAATTTTTTTTAGCAAAGCTCTTTAAAAAGGAAAAAAATAAGACAGAAGACTGGAAGGGGGGAAAATTTCTTGTGTAGTACAATTAATCATGATGACAGCCTATACATATGTGTGCCCCATTACTGAAAGCCTGTGGCAGCAATTTAATTTGGACCTCCCGTGACCTGACTCAGAGAAAGTAGTAGTAATTACTATGAAATTATGAATTTGTTTGATTCTAATTTCTTCTGAGTGATTGTTGCCTGGACAATATGAAAGCAGTGTAAGTTTTAACAAAATTTAAAATACCTTAGGTTAACAATGATTGACTTTAGCTGATCATTTTTATTTAAAACTGCAAATGGCAGCCTCCTGAACAAAAATTATTCTACCATTAGCACCACTTCATAATTAACACACATACCTAGAAGAAACTAGCTACCTCTGCATCTAAACCCCGAGGGTTCTTTTTGAGATTCCTGCGTGGAAATCGCATGCCAAAAATAAATTTAGTATTTCACTGAAATTAAAAATTCTGTATAAACCATCTTGGTATCAAAATAAAGCTACCACTTGTGAGTCTTCATTAAGGGTGTAAGCGTCACAACAGATGCCACGGCCAACCGGCCTATCACTGATCAGTCTCTAGGCATGTGTGACTGCGGCTTTAGCAATCAATTTCACAGTGACTGCCAGCAAGCTACAGCGACCACACATCAAACCAGTTGGAGAAAACTAGTTTTTTCTTAGGGACCTGTGATAGAGTTCTGCTTCCAAATGACTATGAATGATAACTATCAAGCTCTTGAATTGTTTGATCTTCCTGGCAAATTACCTCACTTTCAAACCTTCAATAGTAATTTTGTGGACGTCCATTAGAGCTGCAGGGAATTTACTAGATTAATAAATGCATTTTTTAATTTAACAAAATTAGCATTGTTGTTATCAACATGATACATATGAATACAAATTATTTATAAACAAACACTTTTTATTATGTGTTAGCCTACTGATTTATTCAGCACGTTTTTTTAAATTTTATTTTAGATTTTCCTAGTTTACTTATTTTAATTAACTTATTTGTTTGTAACCAGGTTAAAACTGTCATTTATTAATTTTTGTTTGAAATATTAAAAAAAGTTAAAATCAATGTTAAAATGTAAAATGGTTAAAGTTTTTAGAAAAGTGTGGGAATTATTTTAAAAAGGAGTACAATGTGTATAATAAGTTTAAAAGAAAATTTCAATTATATATAGTTCGATGTTATTTTAGTGAGGTTGGTCTTGTGTTATTGTAAAGCGCTTTGTAGGAGGAAGTGAATGTGGTTGTGATCGTTAGCCTGCTCCGAGAGAAGTTTGGATGGAAAGTACAAGCTTGTGTAAGTGAGTATGTATGAACTGGACTATCTGCTCAACAGTCTTTGTCAATGCGCACATTTTGCAAACTGACTGTGAGAAGCTGAGGACACTGCTGCTCTGAAATCCATCACGCGGCTGCTCACTTTTGTAGCGTTATAATATATATATATATATATACAGTGGGGCAAAAAAGTATTTAGTCAGCCACCGATTGTGCAAGTTCCCCCACTTAAAATGATGACAGAGGTCAGTAATTTGCACCAGAGGTACACTTCAACTGTGAGAGACAGAATGTGAAAAAAAAAATCCATGAATTCACATGGTAGGATTTGTAAAGAATTTATTCGTAAATCAGGGTGGAAAATAAGTATTTGGTCAATAACAAAAATACAACTCAATACTTTGTAACATAACCTTTGTTGGCAATAACAGAGGTCAAACGTTTACTATAGGTCTTTACCAGGTTTGCACACACAGTAGCTGGTATTTTGGCCCATTCCTCCATGCAGATCTTCTCAAGAGCAGTGATGTTTTGGGGCTGTCGCCGAGCAACACGGACTTTCAACTCCCGCCACAGATTTTCTATGGGGTTGAGGTCTGGAGACTGGCTAGGCCACTCCAGGACTTTCAAATGCTTCTTACGGAGCCACTCCTTTGTTGCCCGGGCGGTGTGTTTTGGATCATTGTCATGTTGGAAGACCCAGCCTCGTTTTATCTTCAAAGTTCTCACTGATGGAAGGAGGTTTTGGCTCAAAATCTCACGATATTTGGCCCCATTCATTCTGTCCTTAACACGGATCAGTCGTCCTGTCCCCTTGGCAGAAAAACAGCCCCATAGCATGATGTTTCCACCCCCATGCTTCACAGTAGGTATGGTGTTCTTGGGATGCAACTCAGTATTCTTCTTCCTCCAAACACGACGAGTTGAGTTTATACCAAAAAGTTCTACTTTGGTTTCATCTGACCACATGACATTCTCCCAGTCCTCTGCTGTATCATCCATGTGCTCTCTGGCAAACTTCAGACGGGCCTGGACATGCACTGGCTTCAGCAGCGGAACATGTCTGGCACTGCGGGATTTGATTCCCTGCCGTTGTAGTGTGTTACTGATGGTGACCTTTGTTACTTTGGTCCTAGCTCTCTGCAGGTCATTCACCAGGTCCCCCCGTGTGGTTCTGGGATCTTTGCTCACCGTTCTCATGATCATTTTGACCCCACGGGATGAGATCTTGCGTGGAGCCCCAGATCGAGGGAGATTATCAGTGGTCTTGTATGTCTTCCATTTTCTGATGATCGCTCCCACAGTTGATTTTTTCACACCAAGCTGCTTGCCTATTGTAGATTCACTCTTCCCAGTCTGGTGCAGGTCTACAATTCTTTTCCTGGTGTCCTTCGAAAGCTCTTTGGTCTTGGCCATGGCGGAGTTTGGAGTCTGACTGGTTGAGGCTGTGGACAGGTGTCTTTTATACAGATGATGAGGTCAAACAGGTGCCATTCATACAGGTAACGAGTGGGGGACAGAAAAGCTTCTTACAGAAGACGTTACAGGTCTGTGAGAGCCAGGGATTTTCCTTGTTTGAGGTGACCAAATACTTATTTTCCACCCTGATTTACGAATAAATTCTTTACAAATCCTACCATGTGAATTCATGGATTTTTTTTTCACATTCTGTCTCTCACAGTTGAAGTGTACCTCTGGTGCAAATTACTGACCTCTGTCATCATTTTAAGTGGGGGAACTTGCACAATCGGTGGCTGACTAAATACTTTTTTGCCCCACTGTATATATATATATATATATATATATATATATATATATATATATATATATATATATATATATATTTTATATTATTATAATGTCTAAAAGGTTTGACATCGAAAAGACATCCACAACAACTACATTTGGACTATAAATAGCCCTTACACTGAGGTCCTATTGACGTCAACTGTAGAAGTTCAGTAGGCGTTACAAAACAACACATCAGTAGACCAAAACTGTACGTCCAAAAATGACTCCTAAAGAGCGTCACTCTGCCATGACTTTGTGCAGTGGGTCGTCACAGGCAACTTTTCTCTAAGATTATGGGTTACTCTTTTGTTCTCAATGAGTTTTCCTTTCAATCTTGGGAGCGACCGTGGCTCAGGGGCTTGGGAAGCGCATCTGTAACCGGAAGGTCGCCGGTTCGATCCCTGGGCTCTCTGTCCTGGTCGTTGTGTCCTTGGGCAAGACACTTTACCCTACCACCTACTGGTGTTGGCCAGAGGGGGCGATGGCGCGATATGGCAGCCTCGCTTCTGTCAGTCTGCCCCAGGGCAGCTGTGGCTACAACTGTAGCTGCCTCCACCAGTGTATGAATGTGAGAGTGAATAGTGGTATTGTAAAGCGCTTTGGGTGCCTAGGAAAAGCGCTATATAAATCCAATCCATTATTATAATGATTATTTCACCTGCACAGCATGATCATGCACAGATGTGATACTCTCAGCGTCAGCACATCCATTTGCTCATTTAAGTTAATGTGCACACATATAATCAGACACCAAGCACCACTCGGGTCTATGTATTGCACTTTTATGGCACATCTCACCACACTTTCTACGCTTGATAGACACAACTATGGCCACACTAACGTTTATCCCAAGGGATGTGAGTGGAGCTGGCTCCAGAGAGAAGAGGTTAAAGACTTTTAAAAAGCTTAAAAATCTACAGGCAGACATCTTACTACAGGAGTCTCAAAGGCCTGCCACAGTTACAGATGAACTTAAAACACCTGAGTTTGTTAATGAGTTCTCAGCCTGCTATAACTCTGGGAGTAGCAATTTTAATATATAAAAATGTTAATTTCACAGTACTCAACACAGTTATAGATCCAGAGGGTAGATTTCTAATAATTAAACAATATATATACGTAACGAAGTTGTGAGTGTATATGGCCCAAATGTTGATGACACCTCATTCTTACACGCTTTTTTTTAACCGCACTGTAGGAACACCTAGATTGCTCACTTGTTCTTGGGGGTCACCTCAATTTTGGACTAAATGAAGAAATGGACAGGCTCAGTGCAGCTGGAACTCAGCACAATTGGCAGATTTTGCAACACATGGCAATCTCTTTACCCCAAATGCAGGAAATATACTTACTTCTCACATGTCCATCACTCTTACTCTCGTCTGGATTATTATCTTGTCAGCAGCTCCCTGCTGAGTGACATTTCAGACACTGAGATACAACCTATAGCTGTTAGCAATCATGCTCCTGTGTCTTTAATTCTAACAAATAAGAAGGTCATTCCCTAAGTAAAAACTGGAAATTTAATACATCATAGCTTAAAGATGAAGATTTTTATTAAATATTTGTTAAAAAAAAAAAAAAAAAGAAAAAGGTTTTATATTTAGACTGTAATGACCTGCCTGGAACATCAGAATCTGGGAGGAAAGGTAAAACTGTGATGGGAGGTAAAATACTTTCATTTTCATCACATAACAACAAACCTATTTGGAAATTAGAGGAAATCCATTACATCCTTAGAAGAACCCTATGCGTCCTCTGAGGAACAGGAAATGCTGAGCAAAATACGTTAAGCACAACTAGAATTAAGTGTAATTCTTAGTACAAAGACTTTGCTTGCAAAATTTTGAACATGGTAACAAATCAGATTGATTTGTAGCTAACCAGTTAAAATTAATAAAGAAAAAACTACTATATGTGCTGTTAAAGACATAACTGGAAATACAAAATATGATCCTTAAAGAAAAAAAACCACCACTTTCAGGGACTTTTACAAAACTTAATATTCTCCACAGATAAACCCATATAAAGACAAAATTGATCCGTTTCTTGATAACATAACCCTTCCAAAAAATATAAGAATATCAACCAGTGGCCCTGGATTTACTGCTGACGTCAAGGGAACTCCAGAAAGCCCTGAAAAGCACACCCAATGAAAAGGCTCCAGTTCCAGATGGATTTCCAGCAGAATTCTATTCAAGGCACAAATTAAAATTGTGATCTGTTCGTGGCACATTGCTTATTAACTCATGATTCATGACTGAATCATTCCATCAAACAACCAAATATATTTTTTCAGTGCTAAATGCTTGTGCAAATAAGTTAGATCAGTATCAGTAATAATTACTTTATGCAATAACAAATTTATCTGCTGAGGATAAGAATAACAGGCAATCACTGTTAAATTCTCAAATGCACCAGCAGGCACATATATGTGTGTGACAATAAACAGCTAGATCAGCAACCTCCAATTTAAAAATACCATGCTATACTTCTAACCATCATGTAACATAAAGTGGAGAAGCTCAACAATTATGCAATGTGTGTTGATAAGACAGTTACTGTAGCCCAACATGAATGTTTTTGCTCAACAGCAGTAACACCTCAATAACATTCACATAGATTAGGGATTCAGCTTCAGGAAATTCGTTGTACGGTTCATGCATATCCTAAAAGCCCCCTGTCATGAAGAACTGCTTGATCAGTTTGTTTAAACATGAGCATTGGTGTGTGGCTTTATGAATGTTTAAAGGGCTTGTACATCTTAAGATGACACGTAGTATTTTAGAACACATTATTTGTGTAGAGCAACTTTACTGTTTATTCCTGAGAAGTTGAGTTTATGGTCATGCTCCATCAAACAATCAGGTTGAGGAAGTCTCTACTCTGATATCTGATCATTGAAATTCAAACAAGCACATATCTACTGCAAACATTTAAACCACCTGGGAAGAAACTCATTATGCATCATAGTAGCATTTTCTTGGACCTCAAATAATCATAAACTGCATGACAGCATAATGGAACCCAGTTGAGAAAAGATAAATATGCAATCAGCAACACACTTGGCTTCCCCTTTAAAACTGCAGAGAAAAACGTGTGCAAGTTCATGCAGCCATTAAAAATCTCCTCTGTCTGTCACAGTTGAAAATATATCAAGAGTGGAACTAAAAATACATAAAAAATGTATAAGTGGAAAATGTATAAGTGGTTTTAATAATCATTTACTATCCGAAATATCACAAAAATAAACCCTATGATACATTTCTCCAAAGTTCCAGGCTTGCTAATAGGTGAAATAAACTTCACTGACATCCTCCTTTACACCCAAATACTGTTTCAGTATCTCCTAACCACTTTAAGCCATTAGTTAAAATAAAGCAACATAAAAGAGGAAGGACATTTACACTGTTAAGTTTGGGCATTTCCTTAATGAAGCTAACTGTTAAATACTTTATCTGAGTCTCTTTTTTTTTTTAAACTTTCTTATTTATAATTAACATTGTCAACAGCTGGCACTCTGATGCACTGTAGCATGTTTGCATTATTGCTCAACTATTGTATCTGCTACATTAACAAACATGAAACTTGGTTTTGAGATCATAGCGCACAACTTTTAAGGATATTTTGTTTCCCACTTTATTTTTGAATGGACAAAATATTACCAGTGCTAAAGTTAAAAAACAATGCAAAAATGATGGTGTACATACAATTTTATTTGGCAACAGAAACACACACTGAATCATGCAATAATATGCAAGCATCACATGTGCATTTACATAAATAAGTCTTCTTCAATTTGCAACTGTAACAACACTTGTGTGTGTGTTCGTTTATGTGGTTGCTGCTATCCCGGTGACACTATTATAGCTTGTGATTTAGGACTGTCAAGGCTCTATGCCATTCCTCTTCTCATACACACCAGATTCTTTGCTCGTTCCTCTTATTCACCTGCCCCACAGTAGGTATTTACGTGTTCAGTTGGCTGTGCTACTGAAGGGGCTAGCCCATATGTCTCCCTGAACCCGCTAAATAATTTAACATAACAGCCATTCCTATAAAAACCCCATCTATATTAATGAGCAGCCTCCAACCATTTGGATCAGTGGACGAAGGCTGTGGTCCTGCCACAACCACGTAAAGGACTTACCTTCACCAAAGAATCTCAGTGTATGTGAAAGATAAACCTTGTGGGATTATAATGTCATGATCCTAGATCCAGAGTTTTGAGTTTTGAACTGTTAAATTTATGATTGTCTAGTATTTTCTGTTTGGTTCCTAGTTTATTCATTGATTACCCTTTCTTCTTCTTCATGTATATTTTTTAGTATTTTGAGTTTTAGTTACCAGTTCCAGTTTTTATATATAACCTTCAGGTACCTCTTGTGTTGATTTTTTTGTTCGTGCTACCTTGTAATCTGGTTTTCTGTATAGTTATGTATTTATGTTTTGATCCTTTGTCTTTATTCTATCCTTCCCAGAATCTGTTTGTGTCTTGCCAAGTGTCTGTTTCCATTAGTCATTCTCTGTTAATTACTTCCTGTTTGATTTTGGTAGTCCTTTGAATCTTCTCTTTTGTTTTTAGTTTTACCCTGGTGTGTCCACTCTATCTAGTAACCTCCTGGATCTAAATTATTTAAAGCCTCCAGTTTGGCTTAGTGCCTTATTGAGTCACACTGTGTCCCAGCTTCATTTGTGCCAGGTGTGTTTCCCTGACATTTTATATTTGTTTATTCTGGATCTACACAAGCTATAATAATGACTTGCCTTGTGCTTACTTCAGTCTTCCCATGAGCCTTCAATTGGATCTTTTCTGCATGTGTTTCATGACAGAGTGAGGTTTAATATCATGGAAAAGTAACAATTTCTGTGGTAATTAACAAAAGAATTGAGTGTTTTGCCTAAAATCTATTATATTTCAGGACTAAATGATGAGTAAAGTTATAATTCCATCTTTGTTTATTTATATATCCATTTATTATAACATGTTTAAATACTTATCTTGCCGATATTTATCTTGTTGAAAAGTTTGTTGAAGTTTTTTGTACCTAAAATTTGTTCAAAGCATCGATAGTGAAAGTTAAAAAAAAAAAACTGAGGATAAGTGAACATCCAGCTGAATGTGACTGAATGTCAAACACAAATGGAAAATACAAGTGTAGGTTTCAGCTTGCAAACTGAAAGGATACATTTAACAGGGTGTTTGTAGGTCCTCTATCAGCATGCTGAGCATCAGACACTCATTTCCTGCATCGTGTTAACTTTTTATGTACAAATTTGAGTGTTTTCTGCATAAAATCCTGGTTGTTAATGTGTAGAGATAAACACACAGTAATGTCATCCTTTCCACATCCATTGCTCTCTTTCCATTTCTCCACAAAGCATCTTCTGCCATAGCTAGCCACTATCTTTATGTTTAGTAATTCTCTTACCAGTGGGATTCTGTGGTACAAACTAGTTATTAGCAGAAGTACTATTTTCATCTGATAATAATTGAAATAAAAAATGTAAATAAATGAGCCAAAAAGAATCAAAAAGAAAATTATGGCCAACCACAAAAAACAAAAGAAAAATCCTGTTGGAGTGCTGGTGTATGCCACAGTTACTCATGTCAGCATGCAACAGCTTGCATGTAAGTTGTGTGGCTGCGTTCCAGTGAAACAGTTTGCCACCTGTCCCATCACTGCTATGCTGACATATCTATATTAAAGCAAAATGAGTTTACCCTGAAGATTATTTCTCAATATATTTTGGCACTTGTAGTCAGTGTGAAACTGTAGCAATCATGGTGCTGCGTCAACAGAAAGAATGCAATGACTAACCTTTGTTCTGCTGACAAAAGGCTTTACTAGTTGGAGAGTGGTTAACCTCAAGTACTTACAAAAAAAATATCTGGCTTATAAGTGTACATAAGTGACTGGGTATAACAGTATTATAGGCATATTTGTAGTATAGAGTGGACGTAGGTGTGTATATAAGTATGAATAACTGCCTGTCTCTCTATGTTAGCCCAGCAACTGATGGGCAACCTGTTAAGGGTGTACCCTGCCTCTTGCCATATGACAGTTGGGATAAGCAGGACAGGCCTACAAGCCAATGGGTTTGCAATACGCTTGCAGAAACATGACTAGGGAATCTTCACTTTCAATAAATGGAAATAATTTTCACATGTTAAGCATCATTGTGCCTTCCGGAAAGAAATGCCAAATACAATTACAAAGGAACAAAGAAAACAAGAGAAACTGTGCTACACAAATCACACAGTCATTCTGCCAAGAGCAACTTAGTTCAAACCTTTGTCTCTGAAACTGGAGGGTATTAAACAATTCCAGTTTTTTAGGATAGTTATAAAAGGAGGGGGGTTGTATTTTTTTTTATTTGACATCACAAATAGTATTCTGTGTACTAATAAAGAAACTTACAGTATGTGTAGCCATCTATTTTTAGTGCATCTGTTACAAGCATTTGAAAATAGTAAACCTTCTCCACATGCTTTACCAGCAGGAGGGAGGAAGTGACAACTGTCTGATGCTTCTCAGCATGACACAATCTGCCAAAGAATGCTGTGTGGTAACACTGTATACTGAAATTACACAGGAATGAAAGCAAACCATAAGAAACAGATGTGACTGCTGCAATTGAATGCTGATAATTGTAACCAAATCATTATATTTTGCAGTTTGGCATCATGGCATCATGTAAATGGGACCTTCAATTCAAAAATATATTAATATTAATATTAATATAATATAAATATTCTTGGTTTATTAGTAACTTGACTTAGAATTTATATGTTTGATAATGATCCTATATATATGTGTATATCCTATTCCTATGAGGGATATATATCCCTCATAGCACTACTAGTATTTTCACCATTTACAACACCATAAAGTGCCAAAATGAACAGTGTGTGAAACTGCGTGCTGTATCCCAGCAGACGACGAGACAAGAGCCCTAATCGATAGAATCTTGTCATTAAAAAATGCTAAAAAATCATCGCACATACTTGGTGAAGAAATGACTCCAACATTATCACGTGAACTAAGAAAGCGATTAAGGACATTAAAAAGTACCTGAGGCCTGTGACTGTTTACTGACACTAAGTTTGAGACAAATTTTGTCTTTGCAGTTTTTACAGCTTCTTGGTAAGCAGAAAGACGAGTCCTTAAAATCTGTAGGGAAACGTGCAATCTGTCCTTTTTCCATCTCCTTTCGGCGTGACTGTAGTCACGTCTGAGGGAGCGCGTATGTTCATTCAGCCATGGCTCTGATAAATGCTTAGCCCGCACAGTCCTGAGCGGTGCAATAGAGTACAAGATATCAGTGCAGGTAGAATGAAGAATGTCCAAAAGGTCCTCAACACTTTTACATTTTGAGTTCATTATTCGAGAATCCATGAAGGCAGCAGAAAAAGCGGGCGCTGTTAGAGCATTAAGCATTCGCTTTTTGCGCGCTGAGATGTACAGCTTATCTACCGAGCAGCGCAGCGTTAGAGTGAACAACACAGGAAGATGATCGGAGATGCGCAACTCGGATATTTCCGTGATGCACACATTCAGCCCGTGGCAGAGCACCAAGTCCAGTGTGGGACCTTTTTCATGCGTGGGACCGGTAACCCACTGGGTCAAGTTAAAAGATTCAATAATATTTAAAAAAGTCCTTGACCAAAAGTTTAGAGTCACAGCAGACATGGATGTTAAAATCACCAAGGATTAAAAAATTGTCGAATTTAAGAACATTTCCAGCCACAAAACCTGAAAACTCTTTGATAAAATCCTTATTAAACTTGGGAGGACAATATATGAGGGCACACAGCAAAGCCGCAGCAGAGTTTAGGTGTAACTCAAACAGCTGGAGTTCAAAACTAGAAAATGAGTCGTGCTGTAATGTTTGATGGCAATGAAATCGAGCGTTGAACACGGTGGCTAAGCCTCCCCCCCTACCAGAGAACCGAGGGAGGCTGAAGAATGAGAAATTAGGAGGAACCAGTTCCGAAAAAGCTACAGACTTACCGGGTTGGAGCCATGTTTCTGTCAGAAACAGAAAGTCCAACTGTTGTGACTTTAGGAAGTTGTTTAATACACACAGAAGTCTTAGCAGTGCTTGGACTGAAAGACAGCACAGAGGCACTAATCATGGCAGCACAGGAACAAGCTTTGAGCATAAGATCCAAAGAGCCTGGGGTCTACCACACGAGGCAAGACCCCAGGTGGAGGCTGTGTAAAGATGCCCCTGAGGCAATCAGCACATAACAACAGGGTGGAAGATGCTAGCAGGCAGTGCATACATTGAAGGCCATAAACAAGTGGCCGCATAGAATACAGGAACATCTGTGCTGAGTATGGCCTGGAAATCCATGGGAGACGACCCCCAGGGGTGGTGGAGAATGACCAAGCTAAGAGCTAAGTGGTGGACAAGCAGAGAAAGATGGCCATAGTGATAGACGTAGTGATACTGAATGACAGCAACATAGGGAAGAAGGAACACAAGAAGTACTGAGGGCTCAGAAAAGAGCTTGAGAAGATGTGGAGGGTGAAGGTAACAGTGGTCCCAGTGGTAATCAGAGCACTTGGTGCAATGACCCCCAAGCTAGGCAAGTGGGTCCAGCAGATTCCAGGAATAACACCAGAGAACTGAAGACGCAATCCTAGGAACAGCAAAGATACTGCGCAGGACTCTCAAGCTCCCAGGCCTCTGGTAGACGAGCTTGAAGAACAAGATGGGAATTATATAATACATATATCATATGTATAACAGACATAATGTGATTCCTGTTACAGATTTTATACTATTTCTATACCAACTCAATTAGTTTGGGCTTGTGTAACAGTTTCAGTAAAAACACAGATAATGGAATCTAAACATTATAGTCAGACTTCATTAGAATAATGATTATTTGATTAGTTACAACATACAACTAAAGGAAGGAAGAGACATTATTAAATTCACTGGTTCAACATATGAAACTAACCATTTGTAATTCTGTCTTACTTTTACCTATACAACAAAAAGCACTAAACTATTTTAAAAGATAAAGAACTTGAAAAAGAAACAACGTGGTTTACAGTCTTTTCCACAAATCTTTGTCAAATCTCAGAGGAAAAAAACTGGTATTTATTGTTGTTCAAAAGGATATATGAGGGATCAGGAAGTCTTGGACTGCATTGTGTATCTGGAGGTGGATTAGTGTGTGTTTGCAAAGCCTGTCTTGGCCCTGAACCCCAGGAAAGATGAGAAGATGAAATGTCTTACCACATTGTTGCCAAATCAAACACTACCCACAATGCCACACAAGAGGATACCTACCTGAGGCTTAAGACAGCACAGTAAAAAATGAAGACACATATGGCACCTAAGGCATTCAGTAGCATACAGGAGCACAGACACCTAGCTAAGGGAGATCAAAATGTTACACATCAACTTCTCATATTCTGTGGCATCAATTAATATAATAATCTTCATAATAATCTCTAAGCACACATCAGCATGAAATATATTCAAAATATATAAGCAATAGACATGATTTGGGGTATCAGAAGTTTTTTGGTTTCTGCTTCTAGTCTTGCTGGGATGAAAAATCACTTTTCAGTCACTCATGTTTGAGCATGATGTCATTGCACTCATGTTAAAAATTGAGAGGAAAATGGTTATTGCATTTTTGAAATGCAGTCCTAAAGTTAATGCCTCACAATTATTTAGCGTTTAATTAATTCATTTAAATTTATCTTCTTGCATAAATAGAAACCAACTAAGAGAATAGGAATTCATTCACCAATTACATTTTATGCAATTCCTAGAAAACAGCCCCCAGGGGCTAGGTGAACAGGCTCCAAGTCAAACAGTTTCCATAATGACTTGCTGTGACTATGAAGTGTCTCTCCAATGTACATAGGGGGTCTTTTATACACAAGAATTTATTCTATGCATGTTCAGCTGAAAATTAAATGGGGCTTTAGCAGTGAGATTTACTCTAAACACATTAGTATTTGTCCAAGGTGGTGTGTTTTTATTCCAAAATTCACCCTTTGTGCTTCCCCTGAGCCAAGTGACTCACTCAGCACCTAACCCATCATCTCATAGCACAAGTACTGATTTTTTTTTCCATTGGGCACTATACAAACAGGACAGAGTAAATTTAATTTTGTGTTTCTATTTTCATACATGTGGTCAGGTCCTTTGGCCTCACAGATGCAGTGCATTAGGCTTGTTTGGAGCCAGGCTTCTTTTATAGTGAATAACGGTTTTCTGCACAGGGAAAGAATCCAACTTCTGCCAATAAAGTGGCGGAGGTATATCATAGCCCTCATTAAGCAGGGCTATTATGAACCTGCTGGTGCACAGTGCCACAGGACAGAATGAAAAACTGGCTCACTGGACGTTCACTCCTCTGGTCTGAGTGAACAATGCAGCTCTCCTCTCCCTTGATATAATTTCAGCAGCCCCAATAAAATGGCTGTATATTCATGCTGTGACATTTCTGTTTAGCTATAAACCATCTGCTCTGGGTCCCCATAAATTTACCCATTTAGAAAAACACATTTGAGGACCTCCTCCAATAGATTTGAAATCCAATATCACATTTTAATGGAAACAAACAGGGAAAAAAGTAATATATACCTTATTATATTACATGTCTCCTAATGAATGAAAGAATGTCATGCATAATACATAAAATATGCAAGAAGTGATTGGATTTGATATTGATGGAATATACATCAAAACTGAAAAGAGCAAATCCCCCCCCCCCCTCAATTAAAGAATATGAAACAAAATCCTCTGAAGCAAAAGTTAATTTTATGCAAGGATCATAAACATATGATTAACAAAACCTATGCAAAGAAAATCACTATTGAGAAATAAATAATTCTATAACAAATGTTAATATGATGTGAAACTAGAAATAGTAAAACAATAGTTAGTGAGCACAAAACATTTGGTTCTCACAAGTCCTCCCAATGATCCCATCTAAGCGGTGAAGACGCTGCTATTTTTGTACAGCACTAAATAAATACTGAGCACAAAGCTTCCCTGTAATAAATATTTCAGGCCATCAATGATGCACAGTAGATCCCACATTAATACAAATGTTATTGTCGCATACTGTCGCTTTTAAGTGATTGGAAACAAAAACAAATAAGCTACAGTATGAACCCATGAGAAACCATTACATAATACTTTCATGCATCAGTACTAACAAACCAAAACAGCCTCAGGTACGCAAGATCACAGCGGTTAATATGATTAAAGCATAAAAAAGATAACTGTTGCCTCTTGCAATGACATCTCTAGGTCCCCTATGACAAGAGCTTAAAAGGCTTCCCTTCATTTCTGGCCTTTTATCTTGCCTGTAGGATTACAGATGTTAGACAGATGGTTACTTTCTCTCAGGTATTTTTGCATTACAAGGCCCTAAAAGATTTCACAGTATAGCAGCAATAAATCACAGACTGCATCATGAAAAGTACTCTGTGCTCCTCATTCTTTAAATTACTATGCTTTGACAGGTCCCTTTGTCCCCCCAGTATATGTCTATATGTGGCACTTTCCTTCTAGTACAATTTATAAATAACCATTTCTTTTACATTTACCTTACAAAAAAGAGCAGTGATATCTAGTCAGAAAGTCAGTGATTTGGTAGTAGTGAACATAAACCACAAACAGGAGGGTAACAACATAACTTTTTCCACTCACCAGGTGGACGGACAAAATCCTCATCTTACAGGAGGATTCCATGAACAGAGAGCAATGTCTGAGCTATATTTTAAATGTTTTTTATGAATGAAGAAGCAGAAGAAGTGCAAATATTCTGTTTTCCAACTAACAGATGTGGCCATAGCAATAAAGAATGTTTTAATTTATTTCATGTCCATAGAAGGAAATAAAACCAGAAAGTAAATAGCAAGTTTTTGGCCATCGGTGTGCTTCTTTGCTTTGAAGATAACAGCAATGTTGACTTAAGCAAACTCATATTCAGCTGCAGTCACATAAGTCTGCTTGTCAGCTGCTACCAGGCATTTCTGGAGCAGTTTCTTTTCATTCAGCATCTAGCTTGAAAAGGCTTCCTGATGCACCAGCTCAAATGTCTCTTTGTGTTCTTTTAGCAAAAGTTAATAGCATATTGCTTTTCTTATTTATTTTAACAAGACACAACTGAAGCAACAACTGAGATATTTTCTTTTGGTTGGCTCAAAAGGAGTCACCTTGAAGAGTTATGCAGAGGCTATTTTTCAAAGATACACAATGCCTTACAAGTAACTATGTCAGTGTGCATCTTGAGACAACAAAGACACGACTTTTGTTTTACACATTTAGGAGAAAGTTTTTGTACACCTGCCAAATATGTAATGTCTTGCCAACACTGAGTGAAGAATGGACATGAATGTCCAATACACATGAATGGCTTTCTATATAAATACACTCTGTTGTCAAAATGGCTTTCAAAATGGCCTGAAGCTTTACATGTGTCAGCCTGTGAGGAATCTCCTGAATGTTCTTCCTGCATGAGTAAACTTGATTTTACAAGATTTACACCTCACTCTTACCATGTAACAGTAGCTGTGAGGTTTCACAGCAGGCATGTATTAAAACATACATATTCTCCCGTTTTACAGACTTTTTCCAGTTGTGATGGAACACACGTTTAATACTCAGACATTTTTTTAATGTAGTATAAGCCAACCAAGCTCATTATTATAACAAGCAGTGTTTTTACTGTTGCTTACACACCATTATATGTATATCTGAATCTTTACCTGATGACTTTTTCAAACTACCTTAAGAAGTGAGAAAATGCATCAATCTGTGCAAAATAAATAAAAATTTTAAGTGTTCAATTCAAAGAGTAACACAGTGTGATATGCAATGTTGCCTCTCCAGTATGTAACTTTTAAGACTACACACCATTATAGTATTCCACAGTAGTCTTTAACCTAATACTTCAGGTGTGACAATCAGAACTTTCAATTCAATTCAATTAAATTTATACTGCGCCATATCACAACTGCTGCCTATATATGCACTATATATTGTAATGTACACCCTACAATAGTACAAACTGAGAAAAAACCCAACGATCATATGACCCCCTATGAGCAAGCACTTTGGCGACAGTGGGAAGGAAAAACTTTCCTTTTAACATAAAGAAACCTCCGGCAGAACCAGGCATCCATCCTAGAGATATAATATCTCCAAAGTGTCCTGGGTCTCCTTACAGTAGGACGTGTCCAAAACACCTAAACGACCTCAACAACCCCCCCCCCCCCCCCCAATCTCTGAGTTCCTCACTCTATCAATGACGCTGGGCACAGACAAGCTACTAAGAAAACTCCATCCGCTGCTTGTATCCACAAGTTTATTCTTTCAATTACTAGCCATAGCCTCACGTCACAGTAAGGACATGGATCAACCAACAAATTGACAGCTTCCCTTTCACGCTCAGCCCTCTCTTTACAACAACAGACAGTGAGAATCCGCATCAATTCATTGATCGGTCTGTTGTGGCACTCTCCCATCACTCATGCACAAGACATTGAAATACTTGAACTCGTTTGAGACAGCCACTCTTCACTGATTTGTAGTAGGCACGAGACCCTTTTCCATCTGTGAACCACTGGCAGTGCTAATTCTCATTCCCATCAATTTACAGTAGTCTTCAAATCAGCCCAGTGCGAGCTGGAAGTCTTAGCCTATTGAAGAAAAACAACCCTATCATCTGCAAAAAGCAGAGACATAATCCTGTGACAAGCAAATCAAAAACCTGGCAGTTACCTATGCCTGCAAATTCTGTCCATAAAAGTTATGAACAGAATCAGTGAAGGAAGTCCAACTCCCACCAAGGAGTATGACTTACTGCTAGCAATGCAAACAATGCTTTTGCTACAAATACTAAAAACAGTCTTTAATAAGTGACTATATACTCTATATTCCGAGTGAGGCCTATGCAGAACAGCAGTGGGGACAGAGCATCTCCTTGGTAGATCCAGCACAGGACACCATGAGGGACACGGTAACATACTGTAACAAGAAAGATTTTTCAGTACACTCATTTACATTGATAAACTCACACATTCATGGATTTAGCACTACACAAGGGAATATACACCACTATATGCCACTGCCTCAGGTTACAAAAAGGCCACATTAATCACAAGAAGTTTACTTTTATCCCTTTTGGCCTTAAGTTCTCCCGCTTGCCAGACCAACAACTGAAGTGACCCATGTGTTTAATTAAAACAGACACAGATGCCGCCAGAAACTGGTTGAGATGAACAATAGTTTATATGGTTATGAGAAGAATCAGACAAGCTAAATAACATCAAAAGGGCTAAGTCAGCTTATTAATGAAATTGTTCTGGAACAACCAGATTTGCAGTGTTGATGTTGACAACCGAAGTCAGGATTACGCTGTCAAGTGTGTAAATTGCATTGTCAGAACAGATTAAGAAACTCTTTTTAGAAAAGCAAAGTTGGGCCCTGGTCTTATAACTGGTAGGCAGGGGATATCACATTTCTAATATTTTGTCCTTTCCAGTGCATCTGTCCTTAAATTCAGGCTTACTTCATTGTGGTCTTTCTTTATTATAGATTTTTGGTCACATCAGGGTTTTTGAGCTTCTGAATCTTTAACAAAGTGGACACACAGACTTACATAATGCTACTTATTTCTACTTATACAAATGTAATATTTATACACATATATAGTAGGGGTGCAACGATACACAAAATTCACGGTTTGGTTCGGTTCGATACTTTGGTGTCACGGTTCGATATTTTTTCGATACAAAAAAATGTTCATGCTTTTTTAATTTGTCATTTATTAAAATTATAAATATATATTTTAACTCAAACGTACAGTTTTTAAATTGAATGTTGCGGAAACAACAAAGGGATAAAATAATAAATCTATCTGATCGAGAAATCACTCATCTTTGGAAAAGAGAGTTTATTACAGAGAAATGTCTCTTTCCAAAATAAAAGCTATACTATACGCTTCTTCTGGGCTATATTCTCAGCAGCATATTAAACATATCAGGTCCCCATAAGGAGAATCATGTGCTAACGGCTGTCTAAATGACTCGGGTAAAGTTTGTAGCATGCGTGCTTGTTGTTTTTGTCTGCTTCCACTTGTCTTTGCACTAGGATGATGTCGGAATAAATGTGCAGTCATATTCATTGTGTTCCCACTAGTGCTGTCAGCGTTAATCTGAAATGACGTTAACGCCAGAACACGGCAAATCTCCGTTAACGAGCTACCGCGGATCGCCCCGTGCGTGGGGCTGGATGGCGTCAACACGTTAACGAGCAAAGTGCTTCCCACCCATGTAATTGAGCATTGCGTGGCACATCCGACATACTGTTTTACTTTTGTCCATGACGCGCTTACCTTCAGGGTCATACTTCACATGAAGACCAAAATAGTTCCAAAGGCCAGATCTGAATGAGGGTGGGGGAGGTTCAATTTGCCATGTTGCAACGAGCTTAGCTTCTGTCTTGCTAGCTTTTGCTGCACTCAGTGGATCTGCGCTCGACAGTGCAGTCTAGGCGGAGTAGTCGAACGCAGATCCACTGAGCTCTCAACACAGACAGCATCGTCAGAAGAAATGTTGATAATATAAATTAAAAATTTTGTATTGTTTGATACATATGCGTACTGAATCAAAAGCACTGTATCGAACGGTTCAATATCGATACGGGTATCGTTGCACCCCTAACATATACAGATATCTGTATTTAAACATTTCACATTTACATCTGGCTGAAGAACAGATTTTGTTAGAAATTGTTTGGACAGAAAAGGCATGAGGAATCACATACCATCATCATTAATGATCTTTCACTCTATATTTTTTTGTGCTTACTTAGAGGGGTTTCACTAATTGTCAGTGAAGCCACAGGGGATGCTTTAGGTGAGGACAGTTAATTAACTACAACCCTCAAACAACAATAACTATAAACTATGAATTGGTTTACGGATATTATTGTCTCAGAGTATTAATGAATCTAAGACGATTATTACAATTGCCCTTTTAATCATGTTAAATCAATTTTATGGTATGTTATTAAGATGGAAAATAACTGTCATGACAGCATACATACATACACTGGCAGTAAAGATATTTCATGTGAAACTCTTGGTTGACTTGCTAGTGTGCACAGGATCAATATGATCCTGAAAAGTCCACTTTCACTTAAACCTACACTTTCAAGCAGATGGCCGCACTTTCGTTAAGCACTCTTTGATATGATGTAGAATTTATACTTGAATCAATGTCCAGACCAAGCTGTCCAGACTTTGAAGCAGCAAAGAAAACTTAAACCATAATATTTTCACCATAGTACTTCATTGTTAGTACGGAGTGCATCTCCTAAAAGCTGTCCTCGGTTTGCACCAAATATGGTTACCATTTACCATACATTTTCTGATATATTTAACCGAAAGGCTTGGTCTTTTGTTAAGTGTCCATTGGCTATTTTATGTGTAGTTCTGCTGTAATGTTCTTACTGGAGAGGTTTACTCCTGGCATACCATGCAAATTAAATGCGTAAAAATGTGATTTGCATTCTATTTGCAGTCACTTATCTTACAGATCTTGCTTTTGGAAGTTCTTGGGCTGAATATGCTGTTGAATCCAGTCAAATAATTTAAAATCTATTCTATTTTTTCAAATAATTTGGAGACCTTTTCTCTGAAGTTTAGGACTTCTTTAGATCTAACATGATGATGGATTGTGATGATGAGGTTCATATCAGACAAGTTCCACCTGTCACAGCTTAAGATGGGTATAATTATTTTGTACGTAATCTGAAACCCCTTTAAATATACATAAAACAGACCAATAATACATGTTTTTCATGACTGTTGCTTCGAGTATAAACTACATTAGGTTTGACAGCACAAATATGAATCAGCATTAAGCTTCAACACAAGTAACCTAAAAAACTGATGCTGCTGAAACTAGGTCTGCATTCAAACTCATCACACCAAGATGAGGGGTAAATGGGCTGTAGAGGAAGCATCCACTCCAAGTGACAGGGAGGCCACAAAACACATTCCCCTGGTGAATCTGAAGTGCTCTCACTGACTGACAGCAGCATGTAATTTCTGTCGATTTATTCTGAAGGATGTCTTTACCTGACCTACAGATGGGGGCATTTGTCTGCCGGTCAGTAGAGTGCTATCACAATTCATTTAACCTCCACTCAAAAACTCCAGTGAGGGAACTTACTTGTGAACTTTACTATGAACAACTGAGTCGCACTCATCCTTTTGGTCCTGTCACAATCCACTAACAAACACATTCACAGTTAAACATTAGACTGTGCACCACACCTTTGCATTTTGTGGATGTTTAAAAGCTAGACGTGGTGCTCATGGTGACTTCCATAAAACACAGATTTGAAATTAGAACTTTTGGAATCTTTGGTAGCACACATTACAAATGAATTACATGAATTACATTGTTATAGTCAAAATTTAAATTTTCAATTTCAATCTGAAAACAAACCAGATTTCTATGAGAAGCTACTTCCCAATAATAGGCTTTTTGCTTATTAGGTGCAGCATTAGGCCCAGTCACATTGGCCTAGAGACCAATTGGCAATCACCGGTTTCCAGTTGGATTTCATTCAAATGTACATTCCCTGTTCTGTTGGTGAGTGGTTTTTGGAGGCACCAGTTGCTATGACATTTGCTAAAGCTCTGGTCTGGTCTGGTCATGTGGGAATAGACAAAACCCCTGGTAACCTGTGGTCACTATGGAAAAGTGTTTGTTCCCCACCACTTCATGAATGGTTAACTGAATGGCTAACAATTGGTGAGTGTGTAATCTAATAGTGACCAAAGCTTTCACAAGGAGGTTTTTGGTGCGGCATCTACTTTGTGACTATTTTAACCAGCAACTGCCAGCAACCCCTCCTCAATAAATTGGGAAAACACGTTCTTTCCTAGAACAACTTCGATTTAGGTAAATATTGTTGATTAAATTGTGGTTTCAATACTAAGTTAAGGTTAGGAAACCATAATGATTTGGAAAAATGAGTGTTGGGTTAAGATTAAGAGAATGTTATCTTAACTAGACTATAGACTGGTTAAAACTTATCTGATGATGTTTTGAAATTACAAACTATAACCATAAGTAATGTATTATGTGTGTTTTGTTAAGCCCGTGCTTATTTATTTTTTTATTTTGTTTGTTGTCCTGAAATTTTTCATATTAGGTGTGAAATACTTTCTCATGGATTCCTGGAAAACTTTCAGTCATATTAGAATCCCCTTTTACCAAGATATTGAAGATCACAGTACACTACTGAACTTATCAAGTCTCATTTACTTCAATATTCCTCTGCTGTTGATTGGGTTAAAAAGATATCACACTGGTTAGATGAAAAAAAAATCCCCAAGGGAACACAGCTTGGAGATATATTGTTGTTTTGAGTTATCTGTAGCATCTTGAAATATAAAAGCCAAGTATTTTCTACAAAACATTTCCAGACACATTGTGTGTAGATGCATAAATATGACACCTCCATTAAAATCCAGTTGAAACCACGGTATAGGTTTATGCATAACGTGTTTAATTTAACAATTTTGTATTGCCATTCAGCTTCAAATAACTATTTTAGTAAAAGGTACTGTGGATTTTTGAAACAGCCAGAGTAAAAGAAAGTTTAGATTCATTTTTTGCCTTTTTAATTTACAATAAGGATTAGCAGTACATGCTAAAGAGGTGTTTCATGGGGCTAAGGCCCATCCACTTCACAAAAAGAACAGAAGGTGCAGTCTAGTCTTGTAGTCTTGGATGATTACCATTTTCCTCCATAATCCTTATTTTAGCCACTTCAACTTGGCCTCTGGAAAACTAATCCTCATACAGTCACATACTATCATACACAGCACTGGCATTACACAGACACACTGATCATCAACATGGTCTGTTTACATTTAATATATCAATATTTTGTAATATTGTATTATTATTATTGACTTAACTATGGAATAATTACTTTTGGTGATTTGCAACAATTTTTAGAGTCAAACCATTTTGTTTTGTTTTGTTTTGTTGTTTTGTTTTGTTTTGGGGGGTTTACCCACTTCATTTAATTTGAGAACAAATCTATAATGTTGAAAGATCAGTTTATCTATTTTGACAGATATATAAGACTGATTATAAAATCAGTCATATTAAAGATGGACCTTGGGTAGCAAAATAATTAACTAGGATTTTGATTTAAAGAGCTCTTTTACAAAACCCTCTTTCTGGAAAAGACCCTTATACTGTGTTTCATGTTGTTTGTGACTCAGGATGGATAAATGGCATTTACATCAGGGCACCATTAACTTGGGCTTCCTGGTGATCTAGCATTAAAATTTAAAGAAGAATAAAAGTTAAGAAAGTTCAAAATATAATAAATACCTTTTTGAATTTTGTCAACTTTTGACAGTTGTTGTACCCTTTATTGAGATTTCTATGTTTAAAGTTTTTTTTATGTTCACACAATTACAATATTCTTATTGACTTAAGACTAAAATTTTAATTTCTAGTATTTCTACCTTCCCTGAGACGAGTTTGTGCTGGAAACTAGCAACCTTCCAATGGAAGCAAACACTCTAATCATTACACCACAGAAAGTTTGCCTTTACAAATCAAGGCTATTTATGTGGTTATAACTGTATTTAAGAAAAGTTAAATAGAAAATTAAGTATTGTTACATTTTCAACAACAATTAATAACAATCATCACTCAAGTAATAAGTGAACTGGATCTGAATAAATCTGAATAATGAAGTTTATTTTTTTGCTCATGGTACAATCATGATCTGCAATAAAGATATGTTTCCCTTTTTTTTCCTTCCCTCAAAAGAATAACTGAGGCATAAAAGAAAAACAGCCCCACATTAGAGGTCATTACTTTTGGAGAATTTTCACGACCCTAATATTCAGTATTTGAACCATAATGCCAAAAAAGACATTATAAGAGTCAAAGACGGCACTGGCATCAAATGTGTTTGACTAGCAATCAAATTGGCTGTAAAACTCTAGTGAAATTTAGTCTGCTGAATTTATAAGTCAAAATTCATTGTGCTGGAGCTTAAAAAAACTCAAGTGCTAAGTGATATTTTTATAGAATACCCAAATTATGCTATAGAGACATTAATAATTCCTTATAATACAAACTTTGACGCATGGATGTTGAAAGGTCAAATTAATTAACTTTATTTTCTCTATTTTTATGTAGTGTGTTATATATTATGGTTGAGAAACAAAAATGATGTAAAAAGTGTTTTGTGTGATGTTAATACTACAGCAGGTTTTACTTCACCTGAGAAATTGAAACCAGAAAATATAAAAATTGAATTTTTAGTGAAGAAATTTCTCCAGCAAGGTAGAAGGTGACATTAAATATAATTATGCCTGCAGGACGTAAATTTCCCACTGTGGCCTACCACAAAATAAATTCTCCAAAATTAATGGAGGCTCTGTTGTTTAATAAAATGAAAGCTTAAAAATGCACCTTTATGAGGGGGTTTCTTTCATCATCATTGAGGAGCAAAGGCCTATTATTATCATGGAATTATTTCT
Source organism: Neolamprologus brichardi (assembly GCF_056152115.1). Taxonomy (NCBI): domain Eukaryota; kingdom Metazoa; phylum Chordata; class Actinopteri; order Cichliformes; family Cichlidae; genus Neolamprologus; species Neolamprologus brichardi. Next base: position 25,376,959 of record NC_142123.1, read on the forward strand.
TGCCATCATTCCTCAGCATTGCCTACTTAAGGAAGGAGCTGTAAAGAAGAGCTATGGTCACTAAAGGGGGAGATATACAGCAAGCAGAGCTTCACATGACAAATGAGGAGCTTGGCCCACGCTTATTTATGGCTACTTAAAGCTGTCAGGTGGAGATGATAAAGGGTGACCACTTGATTAGAAAGTGTTAGAATGGTCCAGTCCTTGTGACCTGCAACAGGGACAGATGAGCAAGGGGAAGATGTGATAGCACTGTTGAAACAGTTTTTTTCTTGGCAGGTTCAGTGGTTTGGATTTTGGCAGATGAGAAAAGGATGATAGAAAAGGATGATGGAAAAGGATGAGCATGACAGGTTGTCTTGAGAGGTGTGCCTATGTCAGGTCCATCTTCTTCAATATAACCTACATTTGAAATGACTGACATAAAAAGATCTGAGGATCTGCCATACAGTCATTGTCAAGCTATGGAAGATGGTAAAAAAAACATAAATTACAACATGAAACAGAAGATGGACCGTAATGGGAGGGTTGATGGTTCCCTGGGTGATAGGGGAAGAAATTGATTTGGAAAAAAAAATCAATTTGCAATCACCTTCATTACTAAGTGATGACCTTTACTTGGACATTTCAAACGTAGTCTTTCAAGCATATAGTTGGAAAGGGTGGGGGTAGTGCAGTTTGCCCATTCATTTTCTTTTTTTATTAAAATCCATATTTTTTTTAAAAAATAAAAAATAAAGAAACATTTCGTAATGACTAAAAGGCTAAGCATACAGTTCTGGATTTTATATTTTGATTTTATATTTCATAGTTTTCTCACACTTTATTGTCCATATTAATATAAGAATATACATGATGGGACAGTTAAAATAACTCTTTAAGTAATTCAAAATTGAAAAATAAATACAATGGGCACTGCTATACCTACAACTTCAACAAATCAGCAATACTTGTAAAGTTTTTACATGGTCAGCTTATGACCTCACATCTTTAGATGGCTTATCTACCATCTTCTGTATTTAGTGGGTCTCTGCTGCAGTGCAGTTAAGAAGCAGTTCAAAGACTGATAGGCACTCACGGCCCTTTTTTTCCTAAATTGCTGCTGCTGTGCCATCCTGTTAAGTGGATGGTTAAGTATCATGGTCTCGCTGAAGCATGTTCTGTTGGTTGATGGACTAGGATTTGCTGAGATAGGGAGTCAACGACACCAGGCATTACCAGCAACAGTCTCAACAATTTGATCATAGCTTAAATTGTTACATAAGTTGTAACTATGGTAAAAAAATAATAATAATAATAATAACAATAATAATAACAATAATAAACAAACAACAAACATATATACTCTGCTGTTGTTTCTTTATTTTGGTTTTGGAAAACCTTGCAAATCTTCAAATCCATTCAAAGGACATGTTTCAAGCGAAAAAGCAATTTGGTTGCCAATGTCTGTCTGTGCACAGGCTTAGGAAAAGATAGTACGAGCACAATCAGTATCCACAATTAAATTATTTTCCTGTTGCCAATAAAGTCCTTTCTAAATAATAAGCTATTAAAATGGGTGCATTCTATAGTTTTAAGTTTATAGCTTCTGTTCTCTGTGATTTATTGATAATCTAAACTACAGTCCCAATCAAAAGTTTAAGACCACCTGAAAGATGGCAAAAATCATTTTGCATTGTTGGATCTTAACAAGTTTCCAAATATAGCTTCAACATGTAACAGGAAGAAATTCGAGTGAGACAAAACATTTTTTTGAGCATGCCATCTATTGGCAACAACACTTAAACTGAAACAGACTGTTTTAAAGCTGATCAAAAGTTTAGGACCAAGTCTCCAAAAAAACCCCGTAAACCCTTCCAAAACAGAAATCAAAGTCCCAAACATGAACTCAGCAATGATTAGCTCCACCATTATTGTTGATCACTTCAACAATTCATTGCGGCATGCTTGATACAAGCGTTTCCAAGCGTTTTCCAAGTGGTGAAGACCGCCACACTAAGGGCAGCTACTGTCCGCAACTATTGTACATTTTTGTAAACTTCTCTTGCCATCCATCCCAAAAGGTTCTCTGTTGGATTTAGATCAGGGGAACACGCAGGATGGTCCAAAAGAGTGATGTTATTCTCCTGGAAGAAGTCCCTTGATCTGCGGCCAATGTGTACTGTAGCATTGTCCTGTTGAAACACCCAGTCATTACCACACAGACGAGGGCCCTCAGTCATGAGGGATGCTCTCTGCAACATCTGGACACAGACAGTGGCCATTTGACACCCCTGCACCTCCTGAAGCTCCATTGTTCCACTGAAGGAAAATGCACCCCAGACCATTATAGCACCCCCTCCACTGTTGCGCGTAGAAATAGCTTAGGTGGGATCTGATTGTCATGCCAGTAACATTGGAAACATTGGAAACCTTCTTCCACCTTTCAATGTCCCACGTTTGGTGTTCTCTTGCAAAGTCCAAACAGTCAGTTCTGTGGCGTTCAAGGAGACAAGGCCTTTGAAGACGTTATTTGTTTTTGAAGCCCTTCAGTCTCAGTTGCCGTCTGATGGTGCAGCAGTCGGCACCAGTAACAGCCTTAATTTGGGTCGAAGGTCATCCAGTGTCTTGACGGACAGCCAATTAAATCCTCCAGCTCAGCGCTGGTGAAATTTTTTTGGGTCTTCCACTTGACTTTTTGTTTCATAACCCTCAGGATCATTTAAGAAATTCCAAATGACTGACTTACTGCATCCCAACACAGCACATTGGCACGTTGCAAGAGACCCTGCTTATGCAGTTCAACAACCACATTCAAGAAGGGAAGGTTTTTTGACTTAGCCATCATGACAGTGTTACTACCTGCCAGAAAATGAACTTAATCTAAATTTTTGAACAGATTTGGCCTTATAAAGGCATGTGGTCCTAAACTTTTGATCAGCTGTAAAACAGCCTGTTTCACTTTAAGGGTTGTTTTCAATAAATTGCATGCTCAAAAAAGTGTTTCGTCTCACTCCCATTTCTACTTGGTGCATGTTGAAGCTCTACTTGGAACCCTGTTAAGATCCAACCATGCAAAATATGATTTTTTTTTTTGCAGTTTTTCAAGTGGTCTTAAAGTTTCGATATGGACTATATTAAGGCATATTGGTATAATCCAGCAATATAAATAATAAAGAGAAAATGTTCTATTGAATTTATTTTGTTAAAGGACCTGGCATTCACATATGTGGACATCACATTTTGGGTTGTCTAGACCACAATACTAAATGTTGCTCTACAAGGGCCTGAAATGCACTTACGAGGACATTATACTTTACTTCATTATAACAAAATTTAAAACGAATGTCCTCATATGTAGATATGAGGCCCTTGTAGGGCAAAATCAGGTAAAAAGATAATTCTTTGTTTTTACATCCATCAGGTCCCAATCAGCCCAAATAGCAAAGAGAAATTAAAAATGCATGCCATGAGGAAGTTCAGGTCTTAGGAGGTTAAGGAACCTATTTTCCACTTTATTATATGGTGATTGGCACAACATAATAAAATTCTAGCAGGATTGCAAGACTGTATTTTCTCTTGAACAAAATACTGCTGTAATAGCTTCTTGGGGTGGATTTTAGTAATATCCTGGTCCTGGTTAGTATCAGTGTATATAACCTTCGTGTGTACGCTGGTTTTGCCACTGGAGATGGTTTACTCATTAATCAACACAGAAAACTGCAGACCTCATAGTGTGTATTCACATGTAATGACCCAAATGTAATGACATTTATAACTTTTTTTCCATGCAACCAATATATGAGTCGCTTTTTTTTACTCTGTATTCAAAAAGTCTCTGATTCTGGAATCCTAAGGGATGTGGACAATGAGGAAGCAACTAATTACTGTATTATTTTTGGTGAGTTATTTTTATGGTGCATAAAATGCTGGAAACTAATATAAGTGTCCACGACAATTTTTCAGACACGTCTATGTTTTGATTTGTATGGTTTAAAATACAACCAAAAAAAAAAAAAAAAAAAGCTTAGCAACAAGCTAAATGGCATATATCCAAAACAAATTATCTGGATTATATAATTTTATAGTGCATGAAAAAAAAAGGTTGTTCTTGTTTGTTCACTTTCTTTTTCTTTTGTCTATGCTTTGGTCACAAGCTGTTTATACTGACAGAATATCAACATTGGGTGTATTATGCATTACGTTAACTGCCAATGTGGGTCTAATCTCGTGGTCATAAATGCTGTGCAGATGTCATACAACATCAAGAACAGAAGGTAGACGGTGCTTTAAAATTAGGAGGAGCCATGCAGAGAGGCAAGCAGCCCCGCATGACTGCATACTGCAGACTCCTAGGGTTAGGGGACAATGGTTCGTTTAATTTTGAATTTGAAGTTTTGAGTTAGTTCCTTCACAAAGAAATAGTTGGTGATGATACACGATGCTGTAGTAGTTTGATGCTTTCCGAACAAGTAACATTTTGAGGGCCATTTGTCAAGGAGTGTCACTGCATATTAATGTATGTTTCAAAGAGCAAAAGCTCCCTGAAAGACGCAGTCCTAATCCCTTCCATACATGTATTTATCATCGGTATTGCAATACAGTTAGATAAAACCTATGCGAGTGCTAATAAAATTGACCAATAAGTAATATGAATTCATTAAGCACAGTAATACTTTTTTAATATTGCATGTCAGAGGGTGTGCGTGATTATTGCTCAGAGTCTCCTGAGAACCCTTTTCATTTATCCCACCAAGATAGCCTCGGCATATCATCATATAGTGATTTTCATATCCAGTAAAATGAATCTATTCAGTGGATGGGAAATTCGGGGAAGAAAATTACAGTTTAAATCTCGATATATATACATATATATATACACATATATATACATACATGTATATATATAGTTATATACACATATATATACATATACATATATATATATATATATATATATATATATATGTATATGTATATGTATATATATATACATATATATATATATATATATATATATATATATATATATATATATATATATATATATATATGTATATATATGTATATATATATATATATATATATATGTGAGTGTGTGTGTGTGTGTGTATACACACACACACATATAAAAAAAAAACAAAAAAAAACCACCCAGCACGCCCCTGCGGGCGGTTTATCCTTCAAGCTCGGGTCCTCTACCAGAGGCCTGGGAGCTTGAGGGTCCTGCGCAGTATCTTAGCTGTTCCCAGGACTGCGCTCTTCTGGACAGAGATCTCCGATGTTATTCCCGGGATCTGCTGGAGCCACTCGCCTAGCTTGGGAGTCACCGCACCTAGTGCTCCGATTACCACGGGGACCACCGATACCTTCACCCTCCACATCCTCTCGAGCTCTTCTCTGAGCCCTTGGTATTTCTCCAGCTTCTCGTGTTCCTTCTTTCTGATATTGCTGTCATTCGGAACCGCTACATCGATCACTACGGCCGTCTTCTTCTGTTTGTCTACCACCACTATGTCCGGTTGGTTAGCCACCACCATTTTGTCCGTCTGTATCTGGAAGTCCCACAGGATCTTAGCTCGGTCATTCTCCACCACCCTTGGGGGCATTTCCCATTTTGACCTCGGGACTTCCAGGTTATACTCGGCACAGATGTTCCTGTACACTATGCCGGCCACTTGGTTATGGCGTTCCATGTATGCCTTGCCTGCTAGCATCTTACACCCTGCTGTTATGTGCTGGATTGTCTCTGGGGCATCTTTACACAGCCTGCACCTGGGGTCTTGCCTGGTGTGATAGACCCCAGCCTCTATGGATCTTGTACTCAGAGCTTGTTCTTGTGCTGCCATGATTAGTGCCTCTGTGCTATCTTTCAGTCCAGCTTTGTCCAGCTACTGGTAGGATTTCTGGATATCAGCCACCTTCTCTATCTGCCGGTGGTACATACCGTGCAGGGGCCTGTCCTTCCATGATGGTTCCTCGTAGGGATGCAACGATACCAATTTTTTCAAACCGATACGATACGATACTTGGATCTGAGTACTTGCCGATACAGAGTACAAAAACTGATACTTCTACCACACACAAATGCAATGAATTGGAAGACAGGTTTTATTGTATTCGCTGCCGATAAAAAATAAAATCTTAATAAAAATGACCACAAAAAATTTTGAAGTGAAAAATAAGCACTTCTGTTAAATTATTGCAGAGTCTCCTCATTGTAATTTAACAAAATATCACTGAACTATTGGCACTGTCTCGAGCTTTCAGAATAATAAATAAACACTTCTGTTTGGAATAAAATAAATACAAATTAGGTTTGAGAATAAAATAAACTTTTAAATTATTGCAGAGTGTCCATATTGTAAACAAACAAACAAAATAACAAAAGTATTCGGCATTGACGAACAAACCCCTCATCTGCCCGTGGATCATCAGTCCACTGTGCCGTTAAATCAGGGATTGACATCGCACACACACTGCTTGTCTTTACCTCTTCAGAAAGTTTTGGCACCATTATCTCCCTGATGTGTGGGCGGTTGGGAATTTCATATCGCAGCTCGAGTATGCTGAGAAGACGGTGCAATCCTATGTTTTCCACGTCCGGCATTGGCTGGTCATCCAGAGCGATAAAATGAGTCAGAGCCGCTGTTATTTAACCCTTTAAGACCTACCATAGAACCAAGTCCGCCAGAGCTTATATTATATTTTTACATGTTGTAGTGCCATTTTTGGGAGCATTTCAAGTTGCTATACATCAATACAACCATTAAAGCCTAAATTTTAATAATATGTATGCATTAAGTGCATAGTAATTACATAAATTGCAAAAAAGTGCAATAAACTACAAAAAAATTGAAAATCGTTTTTGTTTTTTAACATATATTTCTAGTTAGAGAAAGAGGCTTATCCCTCAAAACTGTAAATACAAAAAAGTTGCACAAAATAGTTTCCCACCACAGGAAATTTATTTTGAGTGTCATCATAGTTTTATTTTTGAAATACACCAATTTCTATACACTGCAGGAAAAACTAAAATAAATATTATAATGCAAATTTGCAAAAAAGCAGCATATGCATCAAAATAAACTATTTCCAGCAGTGCAATATGAGTCCTAAGCATCCCAGAAACGACACAGAAAGTCATAAAGTCAAACATAACTTTTAAAAACACTAGTATAGGCTCATGAGGCCTTGATGGTAAAAAACTACATTTCCGCAAAATGACGTCACTTCCGGTTTTGGGCAGGTCATGGCGGACATGCGATAGTTCGTGCTGATGGACGTAGGAAGTGTTATGAACAGCTGATCGGATCGGCAAAGCGTGTTTCTGGAATATTATGTTTTTGTTGCTGCAAGTGCTTTTTATGCGGTTTTTGCAAAGCTATATGTGGAAGGAAACCGTGACTTAGGACAAGCTGATGGCATAAGATGTAAGTACAACTCCTCCGGTTTCATATGCAAAAAAAATTATTGCGCTAGCTTACGTGGTTGCAGTGCTACCGGGATTTAAAAATAGTTACGCAAAACGGAGCGTGCCCGCTCCGACCGGTTTTAAAGGGTTAAACTGCCCGTGGATTTTCTCTTGACATTTTTCATCGCTTTTCCAAAACCTGAGTTAAAGTTGGCTGTTCCGGTCCACACTGCTGACATTTTGTTTAGCCTAGCTACAGCAGCCTCCAGTTTCTCTTTTTTATCTGGAGCCGCCAGTCTCACTCTCCTAACCCTGTGCCTGTTTAGCGCGGGATGTCCCCCTAGTGGCCAATCTAAAAAACTACAACAGAAATGACAAGCCACCCTCTGATTAATGAAATAAGTTAGTATCGGTTCATGGTATCGGTTAACTTTTACGAGTATGAGTACACACACATTTTACAGTATCGGCCCCGATACCCGATACCAGTATCGGTATCGGTGCATCCCTAGTTCCTCGCCTTCCTCCACTTTCTTGGGTTTCTGCTGCCTGAGGTATTCACTGAGCACGCTGTCAGTTGGGGCCATCTTCGTGATGTATTTGTGGATGTTCCTTGTCTCATCCTGGACTGTGGTGCTGACACTCACCAGTCCCTGGCCCCCTTCCTTCCGCTTAGCATACAGCCTCAGGGTGCTAGACTTGGGGTCAAACCCTCCATGCATGGTAAGGAGCTTTCTTGTCTTGATGTCAGTGGCTTCTATCTCCTCCTTTGGCCAGCCTATTACCCCAGCAGGGTACCTGATCACGGGCAGGGCGTAGGTGTTGATAGCCCGGATCTTGTTCTTACCGTTCAGCTGATTCCTCAGGACTTGCCTGACCCTCTGCAGGTACTTGGTGGTTGCAGCTTTCCTAGCGGCCACTTTATGGTTTCCATTCGCCTGCGGGATCCCCAGGTACTTGTAACTGTCCTCTAAGTCTGCAATGTTGCCTTCTGGTAGTTTGATCCGCTCCGTTCTGACTACCTTCCCTCTCTTTGTTACCATCCGACTATACTTCTCCAGCCTGAACGACATTCCGATGTCATTGCTGTATATCCTGGTGGTGTGGATCAGTGAATCGATGTCTCGTTCACTCTTGGCATACAGCTTGTGTCATCCATGTACAGGAGGTGGCTGACAACTGCTCCATTCCGTAGTCGGTATCCGTAGGCAGTCTTGTCAATTATCTCACTGAGGGGGTTAAGGCCTATGCAGAACAGCAGTGGGGACAGAGCATCTCCTTGGTAGATCCCGCACTTGATGGTGACTTGTGCTATGGGCTTGAGGTTGGCCCCCAGTGTTGTCTGCCACATCCCCATTAAGTTCCTGATGAAGGCTCTCAGGGTCCTGTTGATCTTATATAGTTCTAGGCATTCCAGGTGGACACACACACACACATATATATATATATATATATATATATATATATATATATATATATATATATATATGTTTCCCCAGTACTTATTTATATTTTTATTTTACCGTTTAAATAAACTTAGTTATATTTTTATTTTACCGTTTAAGTAAACGTTTTACCGTTTATTTTACCGTTTACCTTGGTAAAACAGGAAATAACTAATAATAACTCTATATTTTTAACTAGTGAAGTAAAAGACATAACCTGAACATTAGGGAAATGGGCTTTATCACAACACAATGTCAAGAGGTCAAATGCCAGAAAAACATGGAATTGTCCTTGAGTGTCTAATAACTATACAAATGTTTTGTCATAGCTTTGTCAGAAATTCTTGCTGTAAAAAAGGATTCACTTTGATTCTTACAAAAGACTGACTATAAACCAAGGAAATTTACTGCCATCTTGTGGAATCAATAGTGAAAAAGACATCCCAAATGGCAAGGGAGAGTCTAATAATCTGAAGTACTGGTCAAATAATTAACCCTGTGGGATACAAATCCCTCTAAAAAACATAAGAAGATGCTTGTAGGAGTTTCATTTAATCACAAGTGACAAAAAGAGTTAGCAGCAACCTTGTTTGGCATTAGAACAAACTTTCTAATAGTTAAAACAATACTTTTGACTGTACTTTACTCTTGGTTTGCTCCGTCTGAATTTACCTTATTATGTAGAGTGAAGGCTTAAGTTAGACCTGTATCGTAATTAGAATTCTCATATCACAATTTGGACTTAAAAGTAGGTGAAACCAGTTTCATTTTAGTACTTCTAAATAAAATTTGCATAAAAGCAGCTGGAGTCAATTATTACCAAAACTGCCCATTGATATGCCAACAATCTAAACTGAACAGTGTGGTGAGACCACAAGCTCAGTATTGTGTCTGCTGTTGAAGACTGTGCCATATTTATGTCAGTCCCAGGCTCTTTAATATCACTGTGGTATGGTGTTGATCCTAGATGGATGAAGACTAAGGCCACCTCTTAGACACATGTTTAAAAATCTTAATATTTTTGCAGAGGGAAACTGCACTGAATGCCATTCAGGCCAAGTATAAGCTCTCAGTTTTGAACAGCTTTGTTGTGATTGGTCGGATCCTAAGTACATAGATTCAAATGTAGCTTTACTGAGGGAGTACACAGGGAACAATCAGAAAGCCGGAGTGTGAGTGTTTAAAGCACACAGATTATTTGTCAGCGGGGGGAATTAATCAAGCTTGGAGCCTTTAGAGCTGTGAGTAATGAGGATGGAGATGGGCCACCAGGAAGATGTGATGAGGATTTAGAATGCAATTCATGGCAGGGAAGTACTATCTCAAAGAGATGAAGGCTTTTTCCCGCCTCTTTTTTCGCAAGCAGAGACTTTTAAATGACATCTTGTTCCTGCTTGACTTATCTCATACAAAAGATTGTGCAAGTTAAATAAATTGTCTTACTACTCCTTCAAGTATATTTAACAACAGGATTAAAATCAAGATGATAAGACAGTAAAATATTTTGTGTTTTCCCCTGCTGCAAAGCATAAGCCTTTCGGTCATTTAAATTGAAACCAGGTCTTTAAGACTTTTACAGTTATATATTGTATGGCAGTGGATGTGAGTCACCACTGGCATAAGAGAAACGGTAGATCAGATGATTAACAGTATATAGACCAAAGACAAATGCATACATAATGTATGTGTGTAATGTGTTACAGAATTTGTCTAAGAAACAAATGTTGCATATTCCAGTAGAAAGACAGCATCTTTTTGAAAACATAAAACTTCAAGTTTTTTATATATAACCTTTTATACAAATCAACTGGAAAATTATCTTTTCCCTCCTTTTTCAGATTGCACTTCCAATTTCTTTATGGTAATATCTGACTCTAGATATCTCCTGTTTTCATCAACAGGTGATATACTTGATGCAATCAACAATCCATTCAGTTTTTGTGCATGTATTTCAAGCTCCATATTTTGCAATTTTTTGTAAAATGCTCTGAAGAGAAGAAAACCAGATACTTGTGTTAGTTTGATATTCAACATGCAGACAGGATCTGGGTGCTGATCTCACAAAAGATTAGATCTGTTTTACATATGTCAAACCACTGATTTAACTGACACATTAATTTATAACTAAATCACCAGTTACATGGTGAAGCAATACTATTCTAGCGTGTTACAAATTCAGCCCTAGATGAAATTCACATGGCTCATAACTGATATATTATTTCTCTAAATTTAGCAAGCCACACTCTATATCTGTGTCCCAATTTTATAAGCTTAAATCAAATCAAATTTGAATTTGTTTGTTTTCTTTTCTGCTGTGGACACTGGATCGCCTTCGGTTGTTAATCTCATCAAAAATAGCTTTTCATTACTGAGCAAAGATGCCTGGGCTGCTCTGGTCTGAAGCCCAGATTTGAGAACCCAGAATACATGGAACACATTTCATCCACCTTTCTCAACACCTAAAAATGGCAATATACGCCGTCCATATGGCAGCGCCTATTTTCAAGTAAGGACCATATAACACAGTATGTATCACAATCACAGGATCTTCAGCATGTAATGAGTTCAGTGATTTACAGCCATCAGTGGTCAATCAGCACTACAGCGGCCATGGGAACGGCACCTAATGTATCAAAGCAATACCAGGTCTTTGAGTCAATTCTAGGTCAGTTCCAACGGTAAAAACAGGATAACATATATTGATTATGATCAAGTGTCAGAGAGTTGAGATAAGATCTGTTTAGAGAAACAGTGTTGAGATGTCGTCAATAAAATAGTAACTAAAAGACTGACTGGCTCTATTCACCGAATGACTTTTTACTTATTACACCCATTCAAGCCTTGAGCTTGCCTTAACAATAACATGAAACATTCAGAAACGCATTCAAACCTGAAAGCTCACAATCAGAACCTTGGACAATCACGAAACAAGAATGGCAATAAAAACAGAAGTACCAACATCCACTGAAACCTTTATCGATGGGGTAAATGTTATTAAAAGTCTGTAAAATTAAACCTACCTAAACGCTTACCCGAAATGTTTACTTACTGCCATAATGGTCTATTGGGAACAGAAATTGATATTAAAAATGCCACAAATTTCTTGCAAGGAAGCACTCATTTCACTGAACCACATTATTTTTTTGTGTTATCTGATAAACATGGCCCCCAACCACTTCACAAAACAGCTCTTTCCAAATGACCACACTCAAAGCCAGGATGGGAAAGCCAACCCTTACAAAGAGGAGGAGAAACAATGCAGTTTAAATAGTATGGATGCATGAATAATATTCATGTATCATTGTGGAAAAAACAAACAAACCCAGGAGTAAGTTATCATTAAGGCCAATGGATTATACCAAAATGCAAATGAGACAATATGCTTACTCTTGGGAAACTGTCGGGGTGTTGCCCCACTATCAAACAGTTATCATATAAAATAAAACAAGGAACAAGAAAACAAAATCCATTCAAGCTACAAATGTTGCTAGTGTAAGACATTCCTAATACAACTTCTCAGCTCATCTAGTAGTTTCTAGTTTCTCTTCTTTCCTTTTTTTTTTATTTACAAATAGATAATTAGACATCCAAGCCATTTAATATTCCTGAAACTGTAGAGCATACATTTGTTTATAATTTTGCATATCGTTACATCATGTCATTATTGTGGAATGTAACTATGTTTCTTTGTGAAAGATCCTTTATCATGAAGATGTGAAAGGAAAAAAATGTAAACATCACTGGGATAAGTTATTTAACACCAGTTATTATCATTAGAAATAAATTCACTCCTTATTGAAAAGTGACTGACAAGACCTCTGCTGATGTCCTGTTGAGGTTTCCCTCAGAAGAGCTATCTACACTACAGAGAGTCAGGCCAGGCTGTCTAGTTAGCACCTCAGCTTTCTGTGGTTTCCCATGACTGGAATGAAAGCTATGCAGCATGACATTTCATCAATATAAGGAGGGTAGGCTGAGGGGGTTTAATTCCTAATCCAGCTGGTTTATGTGAGCTCCAGAGCCTATTTAGATATATTTGAGGTACTACATGTAGAAGGACAAGCATGACATAATGCTGGCACCAATTGGACCTTGTGCTAGTAGAGTCTATGGGTACCAAGAAAGAGACACCAAATGAGTTGCAAATTTGTTTTTCCCCCTATTATTTAGTCCCTAGACAGTTTTTAAAGTATCATTTGATTAAATTAGAGGTGGTGGAACTATGAGTTAGGATTTGTTCAAAACCAGAATATTATAAGAACTCAGGGTGCATGTTTTAAGTGGCATCAGTTTTTCTAGAATTTAAATGTGGTGTTTACATAATAAAATATTGAGTTCACTTGTAGATACAGAAGCAACATTTTTGCATGGACTGAGTTAGTACCATAGGTAAGCCAGTGTTGTTTGCTACATCAAAAAGAGTTTATCCTCTATGCAACGTTAAGATTAGGATATAACTGGCTTAACTTCTCAAGCTCAGTTATGCATTCTCAGATGTCACTTCATCAGTCTAATCTGGGCTTTGTCAGCCTTGACTACTGTACATACAACCAGCATGCAAATATCTGCACGATAACATAATTATGCTTGGTTTTTGATAGCAGCACGGGATATTTATTTTCTACTCATGTTTACAGGGTTGTGCAAATAAAAGAAGTCAAGGAGTCAGACTTAAGCAGCAGATGAACAGTACCTGAATGCCATGTCCTTAAAACATTGAACAGAATCTGGACCTTCTGTTGATCCAGCTACCTTTTGCTGAAGCCTCGTTAGAAATGGTCTCAGTGGAAGATGGTGTATTAAGATTTTCTTTAAGAAAAGGTGAGGTAGGTTAAACTGCACAAGAACTGAAAATCAGTCACACAAATCAATCTGTAAAACATAGCGGACACTCTGTTATGGTTTGGGCTGCATTTCATCCAGTGTTGTTGGAGATGTCAAAACTGATGGAATTGCAAATGCAGAAGTACAGTCGGAGAACTATTCCTGAAGATTACTTCAACTAAGAGACAATACAGCTTGCCTGAGAGAGTTCATACTGTGCTAAAGAATAAAGGTGGTCATTCAACTTTCAATCTGGATAGAATTGTAAAACCTCTGGTTTTACCTCATTACTGTATTTCCATTTATGTTTGCACATGTCAAGAAATCACTGCACCTATTTTCCAAGCAAACTATAAAGAAATAGGGAGTGGTCAAGACTTCCTATGACTCTCTGTAAGTATAAATCTTAAAATACAATATGATGGTCAATGTTTCTTCAGTAATTGTTTCTTGAGACAATTATAGTGTACCAGACGACCAACAGGCTGATGAACTGAACAGCACTGCCATGCTGTTAGCGAGTCAAATAAACACATGGGTTTCCATGGAAAGAACATAACAGGAATTAAATATAGTTCCCTCCCATATGAAAATTAGATTAGCAACTGCACAAACAAAGTGTGTTAAATTCAGCTATTGATGTTTACAACCGGCTGGTGTTACATCTGTTTGAGTCATTAATTCCATGCACTATAAGTTGTCCACATTTCACATTGCACATTAAAGACCCTTATACACAATTTAAATTGTTGTGTGACAAATGTAATGGACATTCTGGTGCTCGACCTTGAGACAATCAGAGTCTTGTTCTTCATTTGATCTTCCCTTTCCAAAGTCACAACTGCTTCAGAGCTATGCTGGGATTATAAATGTCATAACCTTGATTATGTAATATATCGTAACATAAGAAGTACATTGCAGACAAGGGATAAGTACCTTGTTCGCAACATGTGATCTTCACTAATATCCAGACAAGGGTACAGTTCAAAGCGGGATTAAACTGAATATGTTTCAACATTATACAACCTCAAAGTTTAATAAAACGATATGGCTTTGAGTCACTTTCTTTTCATAGCTTCATAGGCCAAATTAATGCTTGCCTTTTCCAGTTACCTGCCAGCCACCACTTAAATGGCTAATTTTATGCAGCTCCTAATACAGTATGGTTAAAATCAGCCTGTGATGACAGCTCAAACTGAAATCTGTTTCTTAAAAAAAACAAAAAAAAAGCAGTAAAATACATTTTGAACAATTACTTAACTGGAATTAAAATCCCCACTGATGCTTTCACTGTGACAGTTACAGGTGTGTGTATCTGTAAGAATCAGAGACTACACAAACAAAATGAACTCACCAATCATTTTCTTGTCAGCAGCTGTTCTGTGAAAGATGAGTGTCCTGCCATCAGTAATTACCGCAGTGAGAGATAAACTTCACCACTAACTTGTCATTGGTAGCCCTTCCCTCTCCATCCGGCTATTCATCCTGCCTTACCTCATCCATTGACCCACCAGCTCCCCCGCTCCCTCCACCCACTCCCTCTTAATAATAACCCACCCGCTCTGAGCATCCATCTGCCTAATCAGAAGAAGCCTCTCTTTGACAGTCACTACCTAGGCACAAGCTTGCAGACAGGAAAATCAAACATTTTACCCCCAAAGGATTTAATATCCAGTGAAAACGAGGAGGCAGCAAGTTTATAACGCATCTATAAACCAGTCACAGTGGGAGTGAACACAGAGCTGTACACAGGTAAAACACCCTTTTCTCTGTTTGTCTGTTTGAGACTGTGTGTGACCAAAGCTACATCCTAACGACAGGTTAACCTTCACATCTTTATTATATCCAAGTGGATTTCAGTTTATAAAGTGACAGAAGCTAAACAAGTTGGGTATTTACAGGATGCCCTCCAGGGGAGTATTAGGTTTCTACTGAAGAACAGTGGATCAGAGAGATGGTTTTCAATATTTGTTTGTATTCTTTTATTGTTTGTTTGATTTTTTTGTATGCTTTTATAATATATGCAAAAGCATCATCTTCCTCATAACATAAGCTGTCATCACTTGTAAAGCAATGCCTAGAAAATATTAACTGGGTATTTTCCCTACAGTACCCCTTAATATAATGTGTTTAGGCTCACGGGTTTAAAGAAATGCACTGGATTATCCTTTCTTATCAAATCAAAGATTATGCAAAATAACACTCTAGTACTCCTAGTACTACTGTTGCATTAATCATATTCACTTTCTATTTCTAGGTCGCTTTTGACAGTTAACACTTGCCAAAATGTGGAAAAGAGGGAAGAGCACGGGGACCACTGCAAACAGACAATGTAAAGGACTACAATTCTTACTACTCTTTTGTTTTGCATTACATGTATGCTTCTTAAGAAGAAAAATATCAATCACTATTAGGCACAATATGCCGTCATATTCTCTTGGTATTATTTTTGCAATAGATAAAATGTTCCAAGTGTAAGAGATGGCTTTATTGTATCTAAAGAATTAAATATTTGTTGAATTATTTACAAGCTTAATCCTTGCCAGATTTAGGCCCTCACTTCAGCCAGGAATATTCAAGGCTGTGTTGTATTATTAAAAATTCTCCAAATGCTTAAAGCATTATATAGAAAAAAAATGTATTTTTATATCCTGAGTGAACGCTTTGACAATAAAGTAGGCCTTTGGGGTAAAACTATTTGGCACCGACTATCTGTTATAAAAGCCTACATTAATCTTTGACACAGGGAAACTTAATTACTGTCTCATATATAGCAAACTGTGCACAAGTTAATTAATCACCAAAAGTGGTGGGAAATGAGCTGTCACTAATCCTGCCAAAACATAACATATTGCTACAGTCAAATAAACAATTAAGAAGGTAGAAAACCACCATATGGTGTACCTACTGATAGATTTATGGCTTTAAAAACACTTTGAAATTCGTAAGCAAAATGAGTAATGCTTAGACTTCAAGACAATAATAGAAAAACTAGAGGAAAACCCCTGGACAAGCCCTGCTTAGCACCAAATAACAGACAGACACAATCAGTGAATAGGTGGTGAACATAGTGGAACATTTAGCAGCTAAAGAGCCAGATATTTCCCTCAGGAGTTGGTACAGAACAGAAAGAGAACTGAAGGAAAGCCAATATTGGATTTTCAGGTGGCAAGAAACAAAACTTAAATAATATGTCAATGTTGTGTTCACAACTGTCTTGCACTGTTACCAGGTTGTGTCACACATGAAAACACTGAAACTACCCACAAGATACACAGAGCAGTTTCTCCGTTAAGTTATAAAATGAACTAAGAATTTGTGAGTTTTCTTAACTAACAGACATTTAGCCAGTTAACTAAAAGTCTGTTCTCTAAGGCTTCAAACTGAGGATGAGAAGAAAACATCCCTGGATTAAAGTCGCCTGTCTGCTGCCTTTTACTGTAACTCTCTTAGAGTTTTATTCAGGCCTTTAAGAGTTTTCCTTTTCCACATTATGCCTTACTATGTCTTCAGCTCCTTTTTACTCAATTTCATATGTATACCACCTACTGTCCTACAAGCATAAACCAGCATTCCCTCATGTATTTGAGACTGATCTAATGTAATTTCTTTTCACCCAGGTTTCTCCCTTGTTCATCAATATATTCAGCGTTTTAATGAGGTGTCTGGAAACAAGACAGGTGAAATGAGCACTGTTTTATTTTCTGTCGGACAAACTTACTGTTTTTTTGAGGTTGCAATGCCCTGGAGTGCCATATTAACATAATACTGAGAAAGAGCCATTATGCTGACTAATGGAAAAAAACAATGAATAATACATTAGGCATTACTGAATGCTGTGTCTGTTTGTGACCTGTTTTACCTTTGTATTGATAACCTGAAACGCTACCTTGTCAAAGCAGTGACATGTTTGATTGGGTGGCAGCTCTCCTATTTCTGTCCTTGTCATAATAATCATTAATCCCTGGATTAATGTTGTTCTTTACTGACTCCTGTGTGATCCTTTGTCTTTGAACATTCAAAACCTGATAAAGAAATGTTCGGCTGCCAAGCAGGGAGGCAGAGGATCACAGAATTAATTCATGGCCTGATTTTTAAACGACTGAGTGAATTAGTCCATAGTCTAGTACAGAATGTGAGCTGAGGCTGACATTTGATTGTGAAGAGATTCACACTGCACATTTTTTTGACGATAAATTGTCTGAGTCACTATTTTATATTGAAATTGCCGAACATTCCATATATCAAGCTTTTCTGAATGTTATATACACTTATCAGCCACTTTGTTAGGTACACTTTTCCAACTGCTTGTTCATGCAAATATCTAATCAGTCAATCACATGGCAGCAACTCAATGCAACTAGGCATGTAGACCTGGTCACTTCATAAACCAAGCATTGGAATGAGGAAGAAAAGACTGGCCTGAGTATTTCAGAAATTGATGAGCTACTGGGATTTTCACCACACAACCAGGGTTGTATAGGGTTTACAGAGAATGGTCTGAAAAAGAATATATCCAGTGAGCAGCAGTACTTTTGGTGAAAATGCTTTGTTGATGCCAGAGGTCAAATGAGAATGGCTAGACTGCTTCAAGCCATTGTTACAGCTAAGGTATGTAGAAGAATATCTCTGAAGGCAAAAACCATTGCACCTTAAAGCAGATGGGCTACAGCAGCAAGAGGACTACATTGGGTGAAACTCCTGCCAGCTAAGAACAACAAACTGAGGCTACAAATCAGACTGGCTCATCAACATAGGACAGCTGAAGACTTGCTTCTCTGATGAGACTCGGATGGTACTGTATGTGCTGTGGAGGACATTTTCTTGGCACACTGTGGGCCCTTTAGTATCAACTGAGCATTGTTTAAAGGCCACAGCCAATCTGAGAATTCTTGCTGACCATGTCGATCCAACAGCCTCCAGCTTCTAGCAGGATAATGCACCATGTCACAAAGCTCAAGTCATCTCAAACCGATTTCTTAAAAAAAAGACAATGAGTTCATCGTATTCAAATGGCCTCCACAGTCACCAGATCCCAGTCCAAAAGAGGAACTCTGGGATATGGTCGAATGGGAGATTCACATCATGGATGTTCAATCAACGAATTTGCAGCAATTGTGTGATGTTATCATATCATTATAGATCCAAGAGGAATGTTTACAGCAGCTTGTTGAATCTATGTCACAAAGAATTAAAGCACTTTTGAAAGCAAAAGAGGGTCCACGCTGGAGTTTAAAAGGTTTACCTAATAAAGTGGACAGTGAGGGGAATTCTACATGTAAGATATTTAGATTTTGGATGTTAGTCATGTAAAATAAAAAAAATAGGTGTGGACATTGCCTTCAGTTTTGTGAAACTGCTGTTTTCTAAGAGTATTTTTTTGTCCTAATTACCATGTAAAGTACCATTCTAAAGCAATACACATTTAAGATATCCAAGAAAAACATTATCCTATACAATAATCATGCTCTTTTTCAAGCGATAGATGTTACCGTGAACCATAACCGACAGACAAGATTTTGTACTATTCACCTCTCCAAAATTAAGGAACATAAATTGATTACCCTACGTGCTACTAGAGCTTGTATAACTTAGAAAAACTGACAACTAAACCTGGAATCAAAAGCAGTAAGATTTGTGCACTGTACTTTCCATTTGCAAAGTTAGTGTTGCTGTCAACACACTAATTGTCACTGGGAAAATGTTTGACATTTCTGACATCTGCTGGTAGCAAAAAAGAAATCTGTTTAGTTCAATCAAAACCAGCAAACTCGTGATTAATTCTTATGATTAACTCTGTTTCTTATTTTTCCCCCCATTTTGTTTAGCTGCTATTCGGAAGAGATCTAAGACCTCTGGAGTGATAATCACGCAGTATTTAGTAAACATGCCAGAGGGAAAAAGCACCCCTGATTTCCAGTGTAAACCAGTGGCAGTAACTATTGAGAAAGGTGGGTGCTTTAAATTATACCTGACCATTAAAACTGATGCATCAGTGAAAGATATTGTTGCTTTTGGTTTCAGCAATATCTTTCACATTATTAAACAGAACTCAAATTATAGATGTAAAGCTTATAAAAAACATGTCTTTTAGGAAAATTAGCTGTTTTCAAGGCTGTGGTGACAGGGGATCCAAAACCAGATGTGTCATGGAGAAGAGCTAAGGGAACTCTTTCAGATAAGGAAAAATTTCAGACTAAATATGATGAATCAACTGAAGAGCATATATTAGAGGTGAGTGAATAAATTATTCCACATGAAGATCTTGAAGTATTTAGTACTGATACTGTTTTTTCTCATGAATGTATTGATCTATAATGTATTTGTATGTGAATTGACACAAATTAATATTTCCAGATTCACAAAGTGTCTGTTGCAGAAACAGATACATACAAATGCTTTGCTGCAAACGAATATGGAAAAGCTGTCTGCACAACAACATTAACTGTGACTGAGGGTAAGACTTGCCCATTGAATACTTTTAAAGATGATTCTGTACTTTCTTTCTTTTAGTGTGCATTTGGGAGAGTTTTTCTATTGGTGGAGTGCTCTTGTAGATTTTAACATTTCTTATTATTTAAGCTTATAATGACAGACACTGAAAAACAAGACAAACACTGTAGGTCTAAGGGCCTAGTTCTGTTATTTTTTTTATTACAAAAATGATATAGGACTCAATGTGTGTTTAAACTGGTATTTAGCTAAATAAAACTTGAATTTCATTTGCTGTTTTCAGCTTCAACAAATCCAGCAGATTTCAGAAAACTGCTGAAGAAGAGGTAAGAACTGTAACCTATTAACCTACTTTTTAAAAGAGGACATTTCTGCAAGAGTATGTAAGGATTAATTTATTAACTGATCCTTTTTTTTGACAGTTGAATACATTACATTTAATATTTTCCTGTTATCTTCAGTAAAGTAGCAGCAGATGGAGAATCTGATGAAAGGTTCTGGGAAGCTATGTTAAAAGCTGACAGGAACGACTATGAGCGCATCTGTTCAGAATTTGGTGTTAAAGACTTACATTTGATTCTCAAGAAACTGGACGAAAAGAAGAAGGAGAGATCACAAAATAAGAGGAAGGTATAAAAACACCCAACTCTCACACTGGATACGATATCTTAATCTCTAAAACTCAGAATTAATAAGTAAATTCTTGATGTGTCAGTCAATTATTATTTGACTCAGCTGCTGATGAAGCATTCTTTCTGAATACTCACCAAGCTCATACTGTGCATTGCAACAATATGTTGATAGCTCAAATGCAAATATGACATCAGCAGAATAACTATTGACTACACTCAATAGCCACTTTATTAGGTACCTTACTAGTATCAGGTTGGAGCCCATTGTACCCTCTGAATTATTCATGACATAGAATCAACAGCATGCTGCAGACATTCCTCAGAGATTATATAGCATTGGAGTTGCTGCACATTTTTTCGGGCTGCACACCCATGAAACAAATCTCCCATTCCACCACATCTCAAAGGTTGTCTATTGGATTGACATCAGGTGACTTTGGAGGCCATTTGAGTAGAGTGAATTCACTGGCATGTTCAAGAAACCAGGCTGAGATGATCCGTGCTTTGTGACAAAGCCTGTTATCCTGCTAGAAACAGATGTTAAAAGAGTGGTAAACTGCAGTCATAAAGGTATGGACATGGTAGGTTGTAGCATTTAAAGAATGGCTCATTTGTACTAAGAGCCCCAAAGTACACCAAGAAAATGCCCCCTTCACACCATTACACCATCACCACCCTGAACAACATGAATCAGCGCTCGCATGCTTTGAAAATCTGATCCTACCATCTGAATGCTGCAGCAGAAATTGAGACTCATCAGAAGAAGTAACCTTTTTCCGATTTTCTATTGTTAAACTTTGCATTAACCAAGGGCCAAACATCACTACCTAATAAAGTGAGTGTATAAATTTATCCATAGGCATATATCATCTTTTTAATTGTTCATATTATTAACTGCATTCCTTTTACTTCTGAGAGCTCTTCATTTAGGACCAAAAAAGTTAAAAAAATAAAAATAAATGCTTGTATAAATTTCCTAAAATAGTAACCAACAATCCAGGTCAGAGATATCAATTTGCTGATCCTTCTACTGTGTGTAAGTACTGTAAGTAATATACAAAGCAGTAAATGAGTCAGAAATACGCTGGAGCTGTGATTTCAAAACAACAACTGAAAAATGTTGATAATTTTGACTTTCATTAAAAACACATAATACATGCAGTCATAAAGTTCCGTAGTCCTTGATGAAAGAGTGCTTCCAGCACAGTGTACTTTTCAATTTTTATAGAAGTTGTATCACTATACCATTGCTATTCATCATGACATGAAGGTTCTTTTTTTCTGTGTACCTAGCAGGATGATATAATTCCCTATGATGAAAATGAAACAGAGAAACACAGTCTAAAGAGTGTTGGAAGGACAACGAATTTCTCTGTTGATGGCCTGATGCAAAAGGACACAGAGCTTTGTAAGGGGGATATTCAAGAGGCCAACCTTCGAAATGCCTGGCTGCCTCAAATGGATCCTGAAAAGTTCATACTCCCTGCAGAGTTTAAATGTAGGTTTAAAAACCAGCTATGGCTAGACCTGGAAAAAAAAGACAGTCTTCAGAACATAAGCATTTGGACATTTGCATATTGTTTTTGTTGTACATTCGACTTTAAATAAAATAATGTGCATATACTATATGCTAAAGCTTGTATAAATTTACTCACTAGCCCATAAGCAGACAGTAGCCATTATATTTATCCAGTAACATAACTTTAACAGCCGACACTGAATGTACTGAAGCACACAATCATGTCCAAATAATAGTCTTGCTGTTCCAGTACTAAGTATACAATGTTCTCTACATTCTCTAATTGAATAGAAGATGACCAATACTGATGATACATATATTATATCAAAAAGAAAATCACATGAATATAATATTTTACTTTTTTGTAGTTTCCAAAGTCGACTTTGTGATCAAAATTCAAGAGATTAAAGCTGAAGAAAGGGAGGATGCTTTGTTTGAGTGTGTCCTGACACACCCGCTACCTAACATCACATGGATGGGCAAAGGCAACATCCTGGAGGATGGAGAAAAATATAATTTAACTATGTCAGACCACAAACTCATCCATAGGCTCCTCATCAAGGACTGCCAGATGCTGGACAAAGGCATCTATTCCGCTGTCGTTGGCAATATATCCTGCAATGCCTGGTTGATTGTGGAAGGTATCACTGTGTAACATTACCTTAACCATTGCTATTTTCATATTATTATCATCATTATTATTATTACTATTATTATTAGATAACTAATTACGTTGTACTTCTAACTTTTAAGCTGACAGTAATCCTGCACCTGGTGGTGAGAGGAGACCCCGTAAAACTACTGTGGCTCATGGAGCACCGACTGACATTGAGAAAGTGGCCCAAGAGCAGCAACTAAAAATACAAGGGGAGATGGAAAAGCTGTTGGCAGCAGTAAATGCAAAATACGGAGCAGGACATATAACCGACAAACTATCTTTAGAAGAACTGACATTAGAAGAACTGACTTTAATCTTAAGCACAGGTGGAAAACACAGTCAAGTTACTGGACAAGGTAAAAACATGTATCTCTGACTCTGCCAGTACCCTCCCTGTCCTTTGGAGCAAAAACTCAACAAAATCTATTATCTCCTTAAAATTAACTCCATTAAACTGTCCTATCACTCCTATCAGTCCCATATTCTGTCTCACCCTTCACGTCTTACCAAAGCATTTCTACTACCAGCACTGCAGTGAATAGGCAGTGTGGCTAAAACTGTACTGATGATAAAACATGCACGCTTACTGCTACTTGTTTCAAAAGATTAACGGAGTGGATTAACTTGTGTCATTCCTGGCTAATATTTGGTTACCCAACTATGAGCCATCTTTTATTTTTCAGTGGCATTAAGTATGACATAGTTGCTTACTGGTACTGGTGCAGGCTGGAAATTAAATAAATCTTCTTTGAGAAAAAATATTTTTAAAAGACTTTCGACTTTAAAAATCATCATTTTTTATTTCTAACTGGTAGGTGAAAATCAAGAAGATCATTCTGAGGAGACTAAGAACTTCACTGGACATGCATCTAAATCAAAATACCTAAAACAAAGTCGTGACTCAGAAATCGGAGTAATTGGTAAGAAACATACAAAGCAGTACGTGTGTCCATTCCCTTGTTATAGACAGAAAAGCCTAAATATGTAAATAAATATTTTGACCTTTAATCCTGTTTTGTGTCTGTCCAGAGTCAACTGACAAATTTATGGATGCAGACCAGTCTCAAATGCTTACCATTAGTCAACAAGATCTGGGGGAATCTGATAGAAACAATAACTCCACTGGGTCTGTCAAAAAACAAATGAAAAGAAAGAAAGTCCAATGGAAACAACAACCATCTGGTAAGGACTGAATGACTGCATGAAAATGCACTATATCTTATTCAAGATTATACTTATGTGTATTAGATATAAATATGTAGATATAAATTATAAAACACTTTTCAACTCCACTTAAGCACTCAAAGCACTTTATACAGCATGCCCCATTTACCTATTCCCACCCATTCATACAGGCACTTTTTCCTGCATCTAATGTTTTGTACCTAACATTCACACACATTCATAATCTGATGAATACATCGGATCGCAACTTGGGGTTCAGTGTGTTACCCATCATGCAGAGTGGAGCAGCCAAGAATCTAAGCATCAACTTTCCTCTTGAGCCACAGCAACCCCAATACACTGATGTACAGATGGAAAAACTGTTTGTTGCTATATTATTGTCAGTTTTTGTGCAATATTGAATTACAAAATGCATTTTCTTCCATTTGTATTTTTTTTTAACAAAATGTAACCAATATGTATCTGAGGCTTTTGTTTCAAACCCTTACAAAGTTTTGGGCCATTTCTATTTGCACTTGTAAATTATAGTCGTGAATTATTATTGTAAAACAGTTTAAGTAAGTTTAAGTAATATTGCACCATGAGAATTGCTGTCAAAGCTTCACATGACACAGTTAACATAGAAGCTTTATCTTCAATAGTGTAAAAATTCAGAAAGATGTCCCTTAGCACTTTATAAATTAATTTTTTCTTAATTAATCAAAGAAAACAAAATGCAACAGAGTTCAAAACTTTAAAATTCACTGGATAAAGTTGTGCATGTAATACCTGACACAGATCCAAAAGAACTAACAAGTGAAAACGAATCAAGTGGCTATGATGAGGATGAAGACGCTACTGACCAGGACAAGCACACAATTTCTCCAAAGCAAGACCAAAAGCCAAAGGATGCACTCGATGGTAAGGGAGCACAATTAGTGTGGTATTGCAAGGGGAATTTGTATGATTCAATTTCCTCCATGAGGAAACTCAAGGATATATTCCTGGATATATGTTTTGCTTAAAACCATATATGGTATGATTTTGAAAGAACTTTTCTAGCTGAGAGAAGATTTTTATTTTAAAGGTGAAAGTGCACGTCTGAAAGACGACATTAGGTGTGACGAGACTGAGGATGAGACTGAATCTTCAACACATATGAGGCGTAAAAGATACGCCCCTCCGATCGAAGATTTGGTGGTTGGTAAGTTGGAGACAAAAAAATTCTTCTACACCAGAAGGGTTTTTCTTTTTTGTTTTTTGATGTTTTTTTAATTAATTATCTGTTTAACTAAACTGATTAACACTTAAACATGTTCAATTCAATTAGCTGAATTATTCCACTTTATTTCTGTCTTACTAACACAGACATGACTACCTTTACCTGCATAAACATACCTGAACAACATTCTGCACTTGTTGATAGATAGTGAAAGAAACATTAAAGTTTCAGCTATTTATTTGTGGATGGAAAAGAAAAAAATAAAATAAAATAAAACTATTATATTAAACTAAACTAAAACTAAACTAAAATGATCTACAGATAGAAAATACTTCTTGTTGTAAGATTTTGCATTTATAATTTATTTCATCTACCAATATCCAGAATCCATTAAAGTGTATTGACTGGTGTCACACTTCATAATCTATGGGACAGTATTATCCTTGTTCGGAACAATTTGGCTCAACCTTAAGCATTTTCCAACATAAGAGCATAACTCTGATCCTTCAACCTTTTCTCAGTTTATATTAGCTTCAGGTAGTTAATATTTAGTCTTATCTCCAACTCAAGTAGTTTATCCAACAAAGTTTTATTCCTCATCTCTGGAATTCATATCTTTAATTTGCAGAGAAAAGGCATCTAGCTGAGATACTTGTATCTTAGCTTGTGACACTCTTTCAGTGCAATATTTAATCTCCTTATTTATTTCTGCTTTGATTTCCATTTCCATCCACTTCTGAAGAAAAACTCAGACTTGTAGATATTCATTGTTAGCAGTACTGTATATGAATCCAATATTTGGATCAATTGGAACTCTAAAAGCTAGAGCCCAGTCTATGAAGAATCCAATGAAGAAACAGTAACATTGGCACCATTTTACTAAGAAAAGCTCTGTGTGACGCAAAAACACTTTATAAACAAGACTATGAAAATCTCTCTCTTAGATACCAGTATATTGATATATTAAATAACAAGAAGCACTCCACTATGCCAAGGCAGCTTACTCTCTGATCAGCAATTTCGTATGTAGTCATTTAGTTTTCTTTGTTGTTTTTAAATGTACTTTAAGAAGTGTGTAATGTGGTAAAAAAAAAAAAAATAAATAACATTTTGGAAAATATTGTCACTTTGCCCTTTAGATCAGTCTATTGACCTTGCAGTGGAAGTCGGAGTTTAATGTAAGATTATATTTTAAATCTCTATATTTTGCCCCTTACATATGTTTACAATATACACCATGATTGTAAGAACTATATTTTATTAGTTATATGGCTTCTTGTCAATTTTTGACTAATAAATCACTACATTAATCTTGAAGAACTTGGTGGATGCAAGTGAAATTTTAATGCAACATGATCCTACTCTGAACTCGAACGAACAGAAAGAATGTTACATGCGCACATAAATGCTACTAAAAACACAACCTCCTAGGCAAAGGTAAAAAAAAGGGATCATATAATCCAAACCTATATATAACCTCAGTTTACTTTAGAAATGTACATATTGCATACAGTTAAATCAAGAAAGTGGTAATAAGGAATATTTTAAGTATATTTGAATGCAGCAATAGGCTTGCATTATTTAGTAAGAAGCTGAAAATATTGCTTATATTGGAGTTTTCTCTGTGTCCAAGATATTATGCTGTATTCCCACAGCAGGGAGTTTCCGTGGGAGTAAAACTGCACCGATAAATTAGATCAATTGTTTAGTCATTTTAATTTTTTTATGTAACAGATCTGTATCTGGCCAAAAACAGGAAAGTCAAATTTCTTTTACCAAAAGAACACTCTTTTAACAAGGTTAAAAAAAAATTACACAAGACGGTTTATGTCTTCATGTCCAAGATTTTCCAAAAATCATTTTAACTGTTCTTAGATCCAGGGGTTCAGTTCATCTGTGGTTTGACTGATGTCAGTGCGATCATCAATGAGATCGCTGAGTTAACATGTAAGCTTAGCAGTGAAGACTGTGAAGGAGTCTGGTTCAGAGATGGCAAACAGGTTAGTCAAACAAACATATACACATTATATTTCTGTTCTGGTACAGTTCTGTGTTCACCCACAAACCCAAGTTACTGTGACAGTGGATCAATAAATTTTCATACCATGCCTAACGAATTCATAACTGAGAAAAAAAGAAAACACTTTTTTAAAAAGTAGCATTAGGGTCATTGCATTCATTTGGACAGTTACATTTTTTGGCAAACACTGTGATTGTCCTGAGACTTGTGGTTTAGTTCTTTAGAATTCTGAGATACTGTCCTTGTGTTCAGATTCTTGAGAGCCTCTGAGTTTATATTTATATTTAAATTTATTGGTTCTTGTTCATCCCTGTTAGATCCCCTTCTTTTCCAGTCTGTTCTAGTATTTTCTCTGTCTTCGTATCTCCTGAATGAAGTCAGTTTTGTCTCACTCTGCTCTTTGTTGCGTACCTCCTCATAGTGTGAGAGTTTCCATCTGCCTGTTTATCAGTCAGTCTGTTCAGCATTTTGTTAGTCAGTTTGTTGCAAGCTTGCAACAAACTGACTAACAAAATGCTGTGCATTGAAGTGCAAACTTTTAGCTTTGCAGTAGCTTTGCCTATAGCCTTTATAGAGCATCAAAGATATTTGGACAATTCACCAACAAGCGGTTTCATAGCCAGATGGGGCTTGTTCCTACATTTTCTGTGACAAAATAAGCATATAAAAGATCTGGAGTTAATTTCAAGTGTTAAAGTTGCATTTGACAGGTGCAACAAGGTGCAACAAGGTGCAAACCACTGGTTACGCTGAAGAACAAGAACACCAGATAAGACTGAAACCATCTAAAAGAGTTTAGGTGGGAAACACACCTTTTGGCGATACCCCTCTAAACTTCAGGATAGGATGGGATATTTATCCAACTATTCTTATATTTTTACCTGTGGTAGTTAATTTTGAGTATCTGAAATAAGCTGACTATATATAAAAACAGTAATTCCAAAACACAATGCAACATTTTGCTGAACCTCTTAAATTAATGGTGGAAGTCTCTACTTAAATGACATCTTGATTTAAAATCTACTTTGGTGGTGTACAGAGGCAAAATTACAAACACTGTCAGTGTCCAAATTCTCATGGACCTAACTGTATGTAAATGTAGCACACTGTCACTCGCTAAGGTTTGATTCCTTATTGATGTATTTTAAATTTTTTAAAAGCTCAAAACTGACATTTAAAAAATAAAGAGTGTCTTTACTGATGTCTGAAAATCATCACCGGTTTCACTGAACAGCTGTTCATCTTTAATTTACTTCAAATCTTTTGCCAGTGTTCAAGTACTTTGGGCCCATGTGGGAGACACACACAGCTGGACAAGCCCCCTTTGAAAACCTAATTTTTTAACAGGTTTTGCTTCATTTCTTTACTTTTAACTCTTTGCACTTTTTCCTATCAGATATTCCAAGATGAAAGTTTCTCCATAACTAAAGATGGGCCAATTCATAAATTGGTCATAAGCAAGTGCACGGAAGAGCACTCTGGAAAATACCGTTTTGAGGCAGATGGCCGTAAAACAGAGGCAATGATAAATGTCAAAGGTTTGAGAACTGCTCATTAAAGCATGACATTTTGCAAACTGTAAATGGAAAATGTACAACCATACTAATAAAGAAATGTTGAAGCAGATCACGGATAACATAATACTTCTCCAATTCCTAAAACCTTCTTTAGATCCTCCCAGGTTTGACCTTGAAGACCTCAGTGCTTTTACTGAGCCAAAGACAGTTAAAGTGGGGCACAATGCCATCTTCAAATTGCATTTTCTTGGACACAAACCCATAAAGATTCAGTGGTTCAGAGAAGGAGAAGAGCTCCAAGATGACAACAATACAAGGATAGAAAAATCTGCAAGCCACAGCCGGTTGCTTCTGAGCAGATGCCAGAGGAAGGACATGGGAGAGATCAAGATCAAGCTAAAAAATGAACACGGCTTCACTGAGGCACTCTCACAGCTTATTGTGCTTGGTGAGCGAATTATGGACAATGCAGAAGTTGAACAGATAAATATAGGTTTCAAAGTCCTGTGATTATTAGTTCTACGTAAATACTGTCTCTATTATGGACATCGTAAATGTATTTCCATACTTTCTATAAAACTTTATTGCTGTTTCAGACAAACCAACCCCACCTCTGGGTCCTGCAGAGGTAACAGAGAGCTCAGCTACATGTATTGAATTTAGATGGCGCCCTCCAAAGGATGATGGTGGCTCCCCAGTGATTAACTACATAATGGAGCGTCAGCAAGTGGGGCGAAACACCTGGAAGAAAATAGGGGAAATACCAGGTGTGTCCAGTTACCGAGACACAGGCGTAGAGCGAGGGCGGAAATACTGTTACCGCATCCGAGCAGTGACTGCAGAAGGCACAAGCGAAGTTATGGAAACTGAGGAAATGCAAGCTGGCACACTTGGTAAGCAAAGCTGACTACTCACCAAGCTCCATCACACAGAAATAACAGAATGCAAACTATTGATTTTTATTGTGGGATTCATTTGACTTCAACAGAAAAGGAAGCTTTTCATTATGAAATGCCAAATAGACCAGCGGTCCCCAACCTTTTTTGCGCCACGGACCGGTTTATGCCCGACAATATTTTCATGCCTTTAAGGTGTCGCGGATAAATACAACAAAATAAAACTAGTACCGGTACCGAAAAAAAGAAAATTTATTCATAACACATGTGAAAAGACCAAGGAAAACCGAGTAAACGATAAAAACGATAACAAAATAACACTGAAAACCGATAAAAACCCTGAAAACTATACATTTCACACCTGAGCCTCAACTCTCGCGGCCCGGTACCAAACGACTCACGGACCGGTACCGGTCCGAGGCCCGGGGGTTGGGGACCGCTGAAATAGACGACCTTGTACCTTGTGACTGCTCACTGTCACCAGTTTTCAAAAAAGTTTAAAAATCTGCCAGTCAAAACTTCAGGTTGCTGATATACAGTTAAAAGCCAAATGTGATCTCCCAATCAGTTTACTTGCAAGATATATACAGTGTATATGTGATGATGGCACATGATGATGGCACATAGGCTACAAAGTGGGTAGACTACACAGTGGGTAACTATAAAACGGTTAAAACAAGCATTCTCTCTCTTATAGCTCACAGCTAAAACATAACACACACAAACCACTGCACAGCATAATGCAAAGAAAGTACTTACTGTTTGCAGATCTGCTTGAAAAATACTTCAAAGTGTCCCTCTGGACCATCTGTCTGTACAGCTTTGAAGAAATAACAGCTAGACTTGTCATTTTTGACAAGCCTGAAATGGTCCTCACCTGAATCCAGTTATTCTCACCAGCTGTTAAAACTAAGCTTTTTTTTTTTAATTTATAAAACATGATCCTGGCAGTGTAGCCACATGACCAGCCTTTTCAGTCCTTTTCAGATTCAAACTCAAATTCATATCTTTTAAAATAATTTCCCCTTTTAAAAACCTGCTAATTTATGAGGTAGTTAATTATTTCTCAAGGTTGAACCCAAAAATCTGAACACCACTCTGTGTTTTCTCCAGTGGCTTGTGTTTAATTAGCTTGCAATTGTAGCTAATACAAATAGTAAGAAAATAAAAAGTAGCTCTTTGGAGGATGTTTCAATTTTTGTGTATAGCTAAAGCTGAACATTGTGCTATATTAACATTACGATAAAATAATATCACTAGATGGGAATACAAACTTTAGTCCTTTTTAAATTCTAATTATACTCAGCTTGAATCTGAATTTAAAAAATAAAAAAAACATTGCCTACATTGTAGACGGTGACTTTGCCTCTAAACAGTTAAATGTGTACACTTCCCACTGTACACAGAGGGATTCCACAGGTGGGGGACCCCTAAAATTGGCTGTAATGGCTCATTGTGGAGAAAAGAATCATAACTCACAATAATTTCTATTGAGAGTTCCAGTAGATTTTCTTAATATGCAGGTTGTGATCAGCTGACTTGCTGCTCTGTGTGGAGTTATACAACTAAATTCAGATGCCAGCAGATGTTTTGTGAGTTGTCCTGGCAGATTTCCACGAGAGCCTCGAGAGCCGGTGTCCTACAGGTTTTAGATGTGTCCTTGATCCAACACAGCTGATTTAAATGGCTAAATTACCTCCTCAACATGTCTTGAAGTTCTCCAGAGGCCTGGTAAAGAAATAATCGTTTGATTCAGGCGTGTTGACCCAGTGTGAGTTCTAAAACCTGCAGGACACCGGCTCTTGTGGCATGGAGTTCCCTACCACTGCTCTACACTGACAGTACACTGTTTATGCTCTCTTTTTTCTAGACGCTACAAAGTTGGTATGAAGGTGGAATTTAGTTAATGAATCTAAGCATCATCTGCTAAAACTCATCTACAATTCTCTGCTATACTTGATCTAACCTTACTCTGGCCATGAAACCAGCATAAAATCGACCATGAAACCACAGCCATTGTGCACCATTCACACACTTTTCCTTACTTTAAATCCACTACACTGCAAAGCATTTTCATATAACCTTTAAAATAACACTTAGTCTGTCTCAATTTGATTTGCAGCATTTCACAATATTAAAAAAAATCCCATGTACTGACCCAAATATCTGATATAAAAACATGACTTAAATGTAAGCTTTACATTTCCAGTTTTTACAATAGCACTGAGCAGTTCTTACCTTTATTCTAACCTCTCTTCTTTCTCTCCTGTCCTGTCTTTCTTATGTTCCTCCATCTCTGAGTGAAGTTAGCTCTCTTTCTTTTCTCTCCCTGTGAAATACAGCAGCCGGACCTTTAGCTAGCAACACACTTTGTTGCTAAACTGCACACAAACAGTTTGTGTGTTTCCTTAGCTTACAGAAACGCTGCATTTGAATTTACCTGCGTCACTCCCTCTATGCTCGCTGATCTTCTGTAGGGCGAGTTAGATGCTTAACTTACGGACAACTGCAGTAGTTCCGATGTTTTCACAAACAAAAAAGAAAGAAAAATATCCTGACTTTGGCACACGTCATATCTCTTTACGCCACATCCTCTGGTGATTAATAAACAAACTGCCAATGATGTGTTTCTGTAACTTGTTTCTGTTTTTACTCTGAAATCGGTTTAATGTTTTTTCGAAATAATAATTGACCCAAATGCTTTAAAACAAAAGTAACGAGCCTGTTTTGAAAGTGTAAGGAGTACAAGTACAGACACTTAAAAAATGTAGGGAGTTAAAGTAACAAAAAAAACCCATACTCAAGTAAAGTACAGATACCTGAAAATTGTACCTAGTACAGTAACAAAGTATTTGTACTTCTTTACTCCCACCTATGGACTTAAGCTCGCCTATTTTCTGTATTTCATAGAGGAATTTTAATGACACATGAAGTTATAACTTAGGCTTTAGCTTAAAACAGATAGCTAAACAAGCATCTATTTTATCAGTTTCCGGTCCTAAAAGACTCAAAAGTGTTTTAATACTAGTGGAATAATTTAGTGGCATAAGTAGCTTGTATCAATGCAAATGATTTTATAGTTAATTATAGAAAATACAGGCACGGGTACATATAACCAGCCACAACAAATTTTACCAGTGAATTTCTGTCCCTGTGTGCCTGGAATGGAGGCTTGTTTTCCGTCAGAGCAGCCTGGAAAACGCAGGTGTTACCACTGATAACAGTAATGACGCTTCCCCTACAGTGTAACAACGAGCTAACAGGACCCTGAAACTGATGCAGCTAATCTAAGCAGCAAACGTCATTATTTAGATCTGCTCTGCCTATCTGTAGCATGTCCAAAACATGGTTCAAAATGCATCAACTGGTAGGAAAGCGGCGTTACTGCCCCCTACTGTGCTTTACTGGCCATATTCTCCTTTCTTAATGAATCAAGTGATGCGCAGTAAACAACTACTCTTTTCATTATTAACCATTACTTATGTCTAGGAGGATATGTAGTTGGCTCAGATTGCCTGTTTGTGTGTCTGTTTGTTAGTGGCATTACTGAAAAAGTTATGAGGTTTCCATGAAATTTTTACCAGTGATGGGGCTTGGCACAACTTAACTTTGGGATCCATTTGGATTACAGTCCACATCCAGGAATTTTTGGGACAGTTTACCACCGAGAGAGAAACCTAGATAGGATGATATACATATATGACATACATATACTGCCTTGTGAAAATAAGAGACATTTTTAGCATTGGAGGAGGTGTGAAGCCTGGTGTTGTAAACTAAATTAACTTATCAATTATCAGTTTAGATGTTAATCATTTCAGCATAGTACACGTTGATAAATGAACATACACAGCTAAAACATTAACGTTTATATGTGCACTTATTGTTTTATCTACATAAATTACAGTGCTCTGATTCAAGGCTACTTCTTCATTTTGGTCTCAAGTAACAAGAAAAGCTATTTTTTTCTGATTGTAACCATTACCAGCACAATCTATTTCATTTCTGCATTTTTCAGCCTTCCCTGGCCCTCCAGCACCTCCAAAAGTGGTCAGCGCTTTTGATGACTGTATAAATCTTTCATGGGCTCCTCCAAGTAACACGGGAGGTTCACGTATCTTGGGCTATATTTTGGAGAAACGAAAGAAGGGAAGTAATCTCTGGTCTGTTGTCAATGCCAATGATGAGCTCATAAAAGGTGAGTATTTTTTTAACTTACCTCAGTTTAATCTGACGGACCTGATGACATTAGAGCATAACAGGACTATTTTTGCTGTTGTTTTTCTCCCTTCCTCTCTTTCTGTCTTTCTCCATGTAAAATCTTTTGTAGAAAAGAAATATGCAGTGAAGGATGTTGTTGCGGGTATGGAATATGAATTCAGAGTTACTGCCATAAATCTCTCAGGAGCAGGCGAATTTAGCAGCCCTTCAGATTTTGTTTTTGCACGAGATCCTAAGAGTAAGTGTTGCAACTGTTCTACATGAAACAAAAGACTAAAAAAAATGTATTAACAAGTATCGCTTAGTCAAAACTTAAATATCTGATGTTTGAACTACACCAGAGCCTCCTGGTAAAGTTACAGGCCTTAAGGTGACAGAAACCTCCTACAACCACTTGG
Organism: Neolamprologus brichardi; assembly: GCF_056152115.1. Taxonomy (NCBI): domain Eukaryota; kingdom Metazoa; phylum Chordata; class Actinopteri; order Cichliformes; family Cichlidae; genus Neolamprologus; species Neolamprologus brichardi. Next base: position 25,411,321 of record NC_142123.1, read on the forward strand.
TCCTAACTTGGACAAAACCAGAAGACAAACCAGGCATACAGGATGAAGCAAGAGGGTATTTTGTTGAGATTCGGCGAGCAGATTGCATCGAATGGTCCCGCTGTAATAGCACCCCCATCATTATGACTTCCTTCAGTGTGAAAGGCCTGAAATCCATGGACATGTACTGGGTAAGAGTGATTGCCATTAATGATGGAGGAGAGAGTGAGCCCGAGGAGCTGCCCAACTATGTACTGGCAATGCCCTCACCAGGTATGTCAACAACTTAGATATTTCAGATTCTGTTGGTTTGTTGCTGCTAAGAATGATTATTTTTTTAAAATAAAACTTTCCCCCCCCCCCCCCCCCCCCCCAAAAAAAAAAAAAAAAATCCACTCTTTCTTGGTAGAATACAACATTCTGTGATGATTTATCTTTGCTTATATAGTTTACAATATGGTACAAAACCTATTTTTAAATTGTTTTTTATTCATTTATTTATTTATTTTGCCACCACTACAGTGAGGCCAAGATTCACAAACAACAAGATGAAGAGTTTCTTTGTGGTGCGGGCAGGAAACTCTGTCAGGATCACAGTCAATTTTGAGGTGAGAATTATATTTCAGCTTTATAATCAGAAAAACCCTGGTTTCAAAAAACAAAACAGGTGAGGCAATAAAAGAAAACGTTGAAGATATTCCTTTTTTTTTTTTTTTTTTAAACAGGCTTCTCCTCTGCCAGCAATTATCTGGCTAAAGGATAATGTGCCAGTTACAAAGCGGATCACAATCAGTAACTCTGATGGCTCCTCCCAGTTGCTGATTCCTTCTTCTGAGCGCTCTGATTCCGGCATCTACTCCATTTTGGTGAAAAATCTCGTAGGGCAGGAAACATTAAGTGCAGAAGTCAGGGTCACAGGTAAAATAAAACTAAAATTGTATACTCGTTTTCTTTTGCAACATCTTTTCGTAACAAAAGCTGATGGATCTGATGAAAGTAAAACTGTTCGCAGATGATCCAAAACCGCCTGGACCAGTAGAACTGGAAGAAAATGTGTCTGGTACTGTGACAGTAATCTGGGAACCTTCTCCTGACGAGAAGCGTGATGACCGTCTCCACTACACCGTGTCCAAACTGGACTGTACCAAGCGTTCGTGGGTCACAGTGGCTGACAGGCTCTTCAATAACAAGTTCACAGTCTGCAATATCATGCATGGAAGGGAATATCATTTCCGGGTCTATGCCAAAAACGACATGGGCATATCTGCACCCTCTGAGTCACCAACCTGGGGGGTGGAGAAGAAGAAAGGTGTGTTTGTCATCTCAAACAATCTTAAAGTCCAAATACTCTCTTTTTAAGAAAAAAAATGATCATACTGTGTCTGCTCTTTCATAGAAAAGTTTCTAGTAAGTGTACCAACCATGAAGGACTGTGATTTGCGGTGTGCCCCATCCTTCATTGTTCCACTGAAGCTGCACACTGCACCCAAAGGTTATGAATGCTATATGAGCTGTGCAGTGAAAGGAAACCCCAAACCTCGCATAACATGGTATCGAAATCACATCAGTCTAAACACTAATACCAACTATTACATCTCCAACACCTGTGGAGTTTGCACCATGTTAATCCTCCACGTGGGTCCCAAAGACATGGGAGAGTACAGCGTCATTGCAGAGAACAGCTTGGGACGAGACGAATGCTCCACCATCCTTAATGTCAGAGGTGAGAAGAAAATATACTGGCTGTATTTACAGTGAGGGTTAGTTGGGGGGGGGATAGTAAAGGTCAATAAATCTGTATCTCTTTCTCTCACACAGAGTGAAGACATGGAAGATGCCAGTACTGTGTGAGCAACATTTATTTGAAAGATCAGCTGTGTAGCACAGGATGATTGGCAAGATTGTGCTCTTGTTTACTGAATTGGTACTAAAATAAAATAAATAAATAAATACATTTTTAAAAAAAATCACATTTGTTTATGGTGCGACAAGGTTTCCTGTTTGTTTTTGGTCATGATTTAAAGAGTCTTGGTTGAGCCCTTAATCCAGTAACCTGCAGAATACCCATCACATATTAGATCAGTTGATGAATCATCTGAACAAATATTTGAGAGTTATTTGTAAAAATGGCTATAATTTATTGCAGGCATACCCTTTAAATACTACAGCGGTGGTACAATCAGAATGTTTGTATTACGTATTGTATTATTTACTACACATATAATCCCCTGATAGGTAACTGTGAGGCAAAATTTCTTTGTCATATTTTGTAAATCAATAAATAAAAAAATATGATGGATACGTTTAAGTGGACAGGAAACATGTATATGTATTTATACGTATAAAGGCTAAATTATACCATGGAGCCATGCTCTCAAAAACTGTCATAGCTTTAATACTGTTGGTGAAGATGGCTTTAAGAAAGAAGTGTTTACAGTTAAGTTTTTAAAAGATGTTTAGCGCCATCTTCTGTCAGTACAGAATGTCAACGGATTGGTTGGTGCTGGCTAATAGATTAATACTGTTGTTGTTGTTGTTATCGTCATCATTATTATTAGCTTAGTAAACTAGAAACAGAACCAATAACCAATAATAATAAATCAATGAGACTAAAACCAAAAATCATTCTAAGAGGATCATTTTGTATACTGTCCCTGGCTGCAACAATGCGTTTTATGTTTAAAAAAAGGGATAAACTAAGTGGTTCCTTGTTGTTGGGCTAACTGCACCGAAACGGAAAATCCACCTGTTATGTAATGTTAGTGTCTGTAAAATACGTTATAAATGAGAACAGTGTATGTCAACCGGTTTTACTGTTCCCTATAGTTTTTAATTGTCAAGCATTATTGAAGGCATATGTTTGGATGGACCATGGGTGTTTAGTAGCTCTGCTAAGAAAAACAACAAGAATAGTTATAGGGGAAAACGTGAGAGACGGGAAGACAAAAGACAACACGGACAAAAATAAGTGTAGAAATGAAGTATCAGCTGAAAAGGAAACATAACATTCAAAAATGGAGCTGGACCGTTAAACTAACGAGGAAGACTTAAACAAAGCAGCAAAGACCAAGAAAATGTTGACATTTTAGAAACTGAAGGTGACCTTTACTGCAAAGGGGAATTTTACAGAGTCAGAGAGTGACACTGAACATGGCCTTTCCGAAGTAACAGTTTATATTACACTTTCAATATAAAAGAAAATTAATTGTACTTAATGAATATTTTCTTATGGCACCCTTTCGTTAAATACTACAGTGAGTCTGGTCCACAGTGGAAACGCGCAGACCTGCCATTTACACTTATGGCATCTGAAGTAAAAAATAGCGCACAGCAATCCATCAGCGGACGTGCAGTGTTTCCATTAGATGACAGTCAAGCACCGTGACTCAGGGCTCAGCCACTCCCGATGGCAGCCCGGCCCTCCGCTCCTCCTTAATCTTCCTGAATGGACAACCACGCTACCTACTGTTCACGCCTCCCTCTCACACCTCCCTCACTACTGCTTCACCAACGACCCGCTGCAGCTTTATTGTGGAGTGATTAACCCGGGCCGATCGGTGCACCACGCAACTTAAAGGATCCATCCGAAGTAAATCACTGCTCACACCACGGCCCAAGCGTGCTTACCCACCGGGTCCTTGAATATCACCTCACTACCTGATTAGGACGTTGTGTCCTTTTTAGCGCAATGACAGCCAAGCACCGGAAAGCGAAAAACAACCACAAACATGAAGATAACATATTCAAAAATGAAGTTATGGAGACAGAAGTTCGCCCTGGAGGGAATAACTACACACTTCTATTGGTTTTATTTCTGATTTTTGTGATTGGAGGTGCCACCGGAGTGTGGTTCTGTTTCCAGCAGTACCAAACTTTAACCTACTTAACAGACAATCTCATGGGCATACAGATGAAGATAGGGAAACTACAATCCTCCCAGGAAGAAATGCGACAGTCTGGCAACAAGGTAAGAATGTATCCAGTCACCTAAATCTGCAAGCCACCAAAAGCACCAGATGCACTTATTGATAGCCAATATCTATAATGAACAACCAATCTTGTGAATCATATTTTCACAAGATTAGAATAAAAAAAATCTCTGTACACACACACACACACACACACACACACAGAAAAAATCAAATAAGAAAATGCTCCAGCACATGTTGTCAGTTGCAAGTAAGGAAAGTTAGCTGCAGGCCTCTATCAGATTTCCACATGCCAACAGCCTCACTGGAGTGAGTACAAAACGCTGCTATTTCTAACATCCACACAGCTGCTGACGTTTGTAATGAGGAACCATATTCTTGACCTACAAATGCAGAGACACTGCCTGTACCAATGACTCAAATGTAAAATAGATCTCTTTTAGTCTCTAGGTTCTGTGGAAAATTCTGTATTGTAATACCAGTCAAGAATATGCCCCCAAAGCTGTGCTGAAGATGCTGCCAAAATAATAATAAACAAGGCAGTAATGAGCCAAGGCTAAATTTAGTCTGTGATTTTGATACTGAACACCAGTTCAGAGGCTCTTTGCAGGCAATCTGAAAGACTGTAGAAAAGCAGAGAGAGTGATGTTGTGTGTGTCTGTCTATATATCTGAAAGGACACACTTTATGTAAGAGATAATTATATTTATAGTTAAACACATTACCATGAATGAAATTAACCTGTTATATCACAGTAAATAGTAGTTCATGACTGCCATGTTCAGTATTTTAGTCTTCTTCCATGTGTTTCAAATTCAATTTATGGTATTCCAAGAAGTATTAAGTATATCTGTATTTCCTTCCCTTAAGTATTTCTTCTATTCAGAAAAGTCAGGGTTGCAGAAACTTTGCACAAGAACATTTCAGCTAGCTCAGTCTTGTTGGGCAAATATTTTCTGTATGAGTGGTAAATTGTTCTGTCGCTCACAAATGTGAAATGCTTCAGGATGTTGTAAGGAGAAAGCTTAATGAAGAATCCAGAAAAGGTTATAAATAATGCAAAAAAGACAGTTTTAGCATAACTGCAAATAAATCAAAGATCTGACATTAAGTGAGATTTCCTAAATGGCTTGTTCATGATCAGGCCTGTTAATGATGAGATTTTGGTGTGGCTACATATTTCCTTCCTCCAAGCATGTGTTATATTATATTATACTATATTATACAGAATTTAAGCAAACAATGCAATGCAAATAAAGGCAAAAGAAAATTAAAAAAAAAAACTGTCCTTGGTGTTTCCGTCCCTTTAATAGTAACAAAATATTTTCCCGAAAAACATAATTGTTGTCCAGTGACAGTTAAGAGTCTATCAATCATAAAAATAAGTGAGGATAATAGTCCCTTAGCTTGACTCTGTGTCATTCCTGTGTCTTGTTGCAGCAGCATATTTCGGACAACGTGGAGGCCCGACTTAATGCCCTTGAGGAGTCCTATTCACTGGCCCAGAAGCAGGTGGGTATGGCCTTAGCTACAGCCGAACAGCTCAAGACATCAGACCTCCCCGCTCAGGTGCTGTCACTCCACACAGAGATGAAAACCCGCCTGGCAGAGATGCAACAAGCCACAGTGTCTCTGGAGCAACTGAGCCAGCTGCAGACCATGTTGAAAGGAAAGAGTGAGGAGTTTGAAGATGTTAAAATGAAGGTGGAGGTTTTAGCCACTCTGACTGGTGAGCTAGCCCAGAAGGTCGACATCTTGACAGGCAGCCTGGAAGAAGCAGAATCTAAGCTGGAGGAGAAAGTTGTAGAGATTGCCACAGTGAGTGCCGCCCTGGATAGACAGGCTGCTGTGATGCTCAGACTGAAGGAGCAGCTAGACGCCTACCAGACTCAGTTGAAGGCTAGCGTGGTCGAAATGACTACTGTCAGGTAGGTGGTGGAGTGGGAAAAAGAGCAGTGGAGGAAATAACTTGCCTCCTCTCACCCATGATTTTATGTTGTCTTTGCCAAAGCCCTGTTGGCTGTCACTGTCTGCAGCTCTGTGTTACTCTAGATCAGAGTTGGTAGGCCTCTTTATCACACTGTGAGTTTGCCATGATCTATGTAAATATTTCTTTTGTATTCATAAGTTTTAAAGCTGAAATGTTTGCTTAAAATTTAAGTCTTTGAAGCTTACATAACCATCAAGAGAACGTGGCTCACATGCTATTATTGTCATTTGAGTTTTGAAATAGAAGTGTTGTAATAAAACTATCGGCATGTTTTGTGAGTAAAGCTTCATGAAGGTACAAAATAATGACCACAAGATCATAAGAGAAATTTATTCTGTCTTCTGTCTTTCAGAGAGTTGTTTGAACATGAGCAGTCGCAGCGGCTTCATCAGGCCAGAGTACAGGAGCTTAATGTGGTACGTCACAGTCTGGGGGATCAGAACTTAGCAGCCCGTAATAACAAAGAAGCCCATTGGGTGATCTTATTAATTAAATGCAAAATGGAAAAAAATAAAATGGAAAAAGGTAGCAAATCATGATCTTAGCAGTCAGGTCAAATTAATGTTAAATAGCAAATAAACAAATCAAATGTGAGTGCCCTTGCTGATGTAATATTTTATCTAATTTTGATATTTGTATGTTAAGCACAACCCTTTTAGTCCTAACAGTTAAATCTATTAAATCATCATTTTGTTTTGCTTTATTCAGTCCGTCTAATAATATTTTTACGTTAAGTTTGTTGATGTTTATTCATATGGTACAGCTGCATGTGACATGTGATATTTACATGATTCTTAAACTTTTTTAAACCTGCCACAAGAACCTGAGAACTCATGATTAGGTAAGCAAAATATGGCCTAATAGCTCTCTAAATAAATCAGTCATTAGAATCAGATTAACCAGGCTAGACCAGATTTATCTCTAAAAGGAAAATAAATAACAACTTGGAATACAATCAGATATCCAGGACTATATGTTAGATTTATTAGTTATTAAATAAGTACTGAAAGAACATTTTTAAGCTATCGCATTTAATTAGATTACATTTCAATGGCAGAACATGCTTGACATGGCTTAACACACATGCTGTCAGCACACATGGCCTCTTTACTATTTCCGTTCACAGTGTGCCCATTGGGAACCATAATAACATTTTCATCACATTAATTTGAAGAAGCTAATTGCCTGGCATGGACTCCCCAATGGATTTATATCAGCATTTACATTCGTGTGGTGCAGTTTCCTGTTTTGTATGTCAGTTAATCACATCACATTCACTGAGATACCTAGATGCCTACATAGCTGAATAGTAAATATTTTGCTCCAGTTATTTGATATGACTTTGCTTATCTTAGTCTGTGGCAGAAACTAAACCTGAGACCAAGCCTTTGGAAAAGACAGAGGGAGAAACAGTTCCTACAACTGAAGAAGAGGTGGAAACCAAAGAGGAAGAGGAAGCTGCAGGAAGTGAAGAAAAAGAAGAGGAGACACTTGTAGAAACTGAAAAAAGAGTAGAAACTGTAGAAACTGAAAAAGAAGCCTTGGGCAGTGAAGAAAAAGTAGAAAATGTAGAAACTGACAAAGAAGAAGAAGAAGAAGAAGAAGAAGAAGAAGAAGAAGAAGAAGAAGAAGAAGAAGAAGAAGAGGAGGAGGAGGAGGAGGAGGAGGAGGAGGAGGAGGAAGAAGAAGAAGAAGAAGCCTTAGGAACTGAAAAAGTAGAAGACATAGACACTGAAGAAGAGACACCCATAGCAGCTGGAGAGGAAGAGGTAGCTGCACCAGCTGAATCAGAAGAAGAAGAGACTCTTCCTACAGCTCATGAAAAAGTTACATCAACCCAAGAGGAAGAAGAGGCAGAGTCTGATGAGCCAGAAGAACTAAATACACAAGATACAGCTCCTGTTGAAAAGGAGGAGTCTGCGACAGAAGAAACTGTTCCTACACAGCAGGCAGAGGCAGTAGAGGAAGATGATGCAAAACAAGAGAAGTCTGTTACTGTATCAGAAGATAAGAAGGGACACACAACACTGACAGAAGAGGAGGGACACAATGCTGAAGAGCAGATGCCTGAAGAGGAGAACCGGAAAGGTGATGAAGAGGAGGCACCTGAAAGAGAGAAAGGTGAGGACGACTCAACAGTCCAAGATGAGAGTCTCAAAGCAAGAGATGAGGATGAGACTGTGTTGGAGAAAGAGGAGTCGGAAGACGATGAAAGGGAGAAGTCAGAAGAACACGTACCATCTGGAGAAGAGGAGCAGCTTTGGAAGGCAGTGCTTGAGGCAGAACAACCAGATGTAGAGGAAGAAGTGTCAGAAGCACAGGATGAACAGCAGGAAACAGCAGATGAAGAGGAGAACCATGGTGCAGAGGACCCACAGGAGGCTGATGAAGAAGAGGAGTTTTTAGAATTTGATGCTTTGCCAGAAGACAAATGTAAGATTTCACTTTAGTTTTTTTCATAAATAATGCCTTGATTATCAATCCAAGTAATTAACTGACTATTCTGCCTTACTAAAATATGTTTACTGATATATCCATCCTAATATCTTATTTTTAATGTTTTTACAGAGTGTATACCACCAGGAAGCAATGCAATTCTTTTATGCTATGGACCTATCCATCAAGAAAAACAGGAGCTTTCTCCGACTTCCACCCCTGTCTGCAATATAACAAATACTGTTAGAAAGAGTTATTGATCGCTGTTGTCGAGGTGCATTACTCATTTGCTTTCTGAAAGGCACACCTAATCGAAAATTCAGTCAACATGCAGAGCTGAAACCTGTACCTCAAAATCTAACATGGCACGTTTTTGTAAGGAAATGAGTCATTCAGGGTTTACCTGCCAATAACAGTCTAACAAGCCTTAACTCATCAAATGATTATGTTTTTTTAAGAAGACAAATTCCACTTGTCATAACAATTTACACTGTTTTCTACCAAGCTGTTAATGAAATAACAAGAAGCCAGTGCATAAGCTGTGAAGCCATAAGTAATACCTGTCTTGGTGACAAAGTGTGCTGCTTTTTGTCACTGCCTGAAATGTATCACGAGAAACAACAATTACAGTTCTGTAATTCATTGTGTCCCTGATGTTGTTTACACTGGAAAAAAAACTACAAAAATGGTAGAAAATCAATAATATGCAATAACTGAATTAATAAGAGTGTTTTTTTAAAGGTATGGCAAAGTTTATTAAACTTTTTTTACTCTTTAAAGGCATGTTTGTTTTTTAGTGTTTAATAACTAGAGCTGTGCTTGCTCTATAGATTTGGTCATTATCTTTTTATTTGCACTTTTTAACTGATTACAATTCCAGCCAGACAGAACACACTGGTGGTATTGTGAGATACAGGGAGGTCAAAAGGTTTGGTCCTGTAACCAAGAGCTCATATTTTAATAAATGTTGTGTGTCTTTAACAAACAATCATAGAAAGACTATGCAACTTTAGAAAAAAAGCTTAATGATGCACCTCAGGGACAAAGTGTTCTGCATATGAGGGGTTGGAGCCTGTACTGTGCTTAAGTTACATTTTTAGGACAGCAGAAGTATTCACATGTCATTCAAAGCATCAGTCACACCAACTAGAGAACAAGTTGTCCACAAAGCCAAGAGGCGACTCATTTTATACATCATCTAAAAATATTATTTGACGAAAGCTTAGCTTTACAATAATGTTGATGTAGTTTTCAGATTTAAGTGTTTTTCTGCAGCACACTGACAGCAAAGATGAATTGAGGGAGGAACAAATGGCGGTATTATTAACATGTTTAGCAACAGAAACAAAGCAAAAAACATGATTTCAAATAATGTGAGTTTTCCAATAATCAAAAATATTGTTGCTAAAGTGAGTGTAACCTTAGAGCAAAATATTTTAGTATCTCAAATGTCTTTTTTTCTTCATTTTTTTTTTTTAGGAAATTACAAATATGTGTATTCATATTTTACAAATGTGAAATATGTTTCCAAGAAGTGATTTTTACTGTGCATTTTTACAAAAAAACTAAATAAAACAAACTTATAGCGCACTTTTTTTTAAAGGTCGTGTTTATTATCAGTATAACAATTATGTTTGTAAAATAAACTCTGGTTCTTTCACTTCTGTATACTTGATTAATTGCTGCTGTGTCAAATTCGGCATGGTCGCCAGGAAGACCTCAGTCTGTTTCTTATCTTAAACAGTTACACATTTTTTTTTATAATTTTCTCTCTGTACACCACAGCACAGGAACCTCTAAAAATGGAATATTATATATAAAAAAGGCTGTAATTCTAAAAGAGTTAATGCAGTACTTTAGTTAAATTACTTGAATTAAAACGAAAAGTTTGCCCTGCAATATCATTTTGATTGTTTGATATAAAACCCATTGTTCAGGTTTACCAAGGAAAAGTTCTAATAAATGATCATTATAATGAGCACTGAAACTTTAGTTATTAACACTAAAAAATTTTACTCTCCTGTGCACTTAAAATAGTTTTACTCCGCTGTATAGAGAAATTATGTATCTTTTTGGTTTCCCAGTTTGCCACAAAATGTAACAAAATTCAGCTGAGCATGCCAGGTGTCACACCTTTCATCTTTTGTTAAACATGTTTAATATGTAAGTATGTCTGTGAAGGTTCTCAGTCATCCAGGTCATCGTAGTCAAAGGAGCTTGCAAAGAAAAGCGTTTGAACTTAAAGAAGTCCAGACGCTTTTCTTTGCAAGCTCCTTTGAATATGTAAGTATGCTATCTTCGGTGCGGTGTTTAGGTATAAATCTTCATATTATGCTTCTTTATACTTTTACTCTTCTAAAGGTTCAGGTGAAATATACCTTTGACCTCATTAAATATTAGTGTTACACAGAAAATTGTAAAAAAAAACAAACAAAACAAAACAAAAAAACAACAACTTTGATATGGACTGATATGCTGTAAAATATGATAAATACATATTTTCCACAAATTTCTGCTCTCATTTAAAGTTTTAAAATGTGTTATTTAAAAGAAAAAAAGGATTCCAATACTTCCTGTGTCTTGCTTATATCAACATATCTATATTCATCTCAGTTTAGCAAACAACCTCATTAGTTAAAGAAGCTAAATTTAGCCTTGACTTAACCATAATTGTACATTTAGTTATTAAGTTTCCTATGTGTAGATGGGATAAGGTTTAATCCTGAAGTAAGTGGATAAATAAACTAAGGAATGAATAACTAGATTGGTTAATGCACAATTCTGTTTTCTTTTTAGAATTCAAAGATTCAAATAATCCAGATAAAGAAAGATAATAGTCTCCTTATTTCTTCAAATAAACTGCTAAATGTGTTTGCTGCTCACATGCACAGCTGAAGTATGCCTAGACTTGCTTGCATCAGACCTTGGTAGATAGGAGTCTAAATTGATTGTGTATGCATCATTCAGGCAGGAAGTGCCCCCATCCCCCTCCTTTTCTCTTCCTCTCTCTCTCTTCACCCCGGCCAGTTAGACTCCTTTTTTCTCCAGCCTCTCCCTCTCATCCCTGCAGCATTGTCTCAGTTCTTCAGTCTCTGACCTTCTACAGGGACCATGCAAGCATTTGTTAGCAGGTAGGTTTCAATGGGGGGGGGGGCTGAGTCATGCTGGTCTATTCATGGATTTTTATCATTTTCATTTTTAGATTTTCAATCTGTCAAGCAACCATTTTGGCAAGGCTCTAAGGCCTGATGTTTGTTATCTTAATGTAGAGTAACTATGCTACTCTGTGCAGGTGCTGCAGGCCTCTAAGAACTAATGTGATGGGAGCCTTGGGATTGTTGCATAGGGGGCTGAAAATTCATATTTTCCTTTCATCTATTTGATTAGCTTTTTTAAAAATGTACATTAGTAATTACTGTCTTAAGGCTGTTATTCTTGCTAACTTCTCTAGCTGATTAAAAAGAAATTGTTTGAGTATGTTGCCTGAGAGGAATAATTTGCAGTTTTTTCGCTTTTAAGAGTGGGTGGATAAAACTGAAATGTAAAACACGTAATAATACTGGTTTTCCAGCATTCACCTCTAGAACCCAGTATAGCAGAGATGGCTGCTATACTGGGTTCTAAATTCTTTTGTTCTTGATTATTTTCTTTATCAGTCGGTAGAATTATGCACATTAATGGAATCCAAGTCCTGAACTTTGCATAGACTAGATTGTGCTGCTGTGCCGAGCATCCCAATGAATCTCCGTGAACATTCAGGGTGACTCCACAACTGAAAGATCAATACCAGTAAAAGCATAGCAGAGGCAGTGCTAGCAGTTCAGTGGGTAAAACATGAGCCTCCCCACCGATGCTTGCTCAGCTTTTTATTTGTGTCTACGAAGACAGCCATAGATGTCAGGCTTGCATCTTTTCAGAGCATGTTGATTCACTGATTTCTTGTGAAAGTGGGTAGAGTAGAATGCCAGGACAGACAATTAAAAAGTACAGAAGTGTGTTCAGCTATCACAGAAAAGCTGTGTTAGCAGCTTAACATACTTGCTGTTGTAACACTGGGTCACATAAAGGCCACATAATAGTGGAATGTATTTGATTTTATCTGATTATGCTGTGTACAATTAATACTAGACATTTTTACTGAATTTCGGAAGCTTGTGAGTAGATTTGGGATTTGTTAAGGTTTGTAATGCAAATAGTCTATTATTGCTCATATATGTAGCTTTGTTTTGTTAATAATATACCTAAATAGTTAGATACTAAATTTAATGTCCCATTTGACTTGATTTGATTTTACATTTTTTAATTTAAAACATTGGTTCTTCATATGTATGACTGTGGCCTCTTGCAGACTAATTACACCTATGCATTTGTGTGTTTTTCCTGACCCAGGTCGTATCTGACCCCTGTCAGGGATGAAGAAGCAGAATCTCAGAGAAAAGCAAAATCTCGCCATGCGAGACAAACTCGCAGGTTAACACAGGTACTGAAATGGTTGACACACGTTTAGATTTCGAAAGATTTAACAAACTGTTCATACATGTGAATCTGTGTGAATATCCTGCAGGGTATGACTCCGACTGACCTGAAAGAGGCTCAGAAGATCAGCAGCCTGGAAGATGGAAAAAATGAGGATAGCAGCAGACTGGAGGACAGGTCCTGTCTGCGGATGAGCTTAACAGATGATAGAAGAGTTCAGCCTGGCGTTACAGAGTACACAGAAACAACTGATGTCAGTCTAAACTGGAGCCAAATGGACGAGGTTACAAGACAGAATTATTCAGAAATTGTTTTCTGCCTCAGATATGGCTGATTTGAAGCTTTAGGTGAAATTTATGATTTATCTCTGTATTCTTCTTTATTTTACTCCAAATGTGAAGGAGGGTAACTTTGAAACCAGATTAGAAATCCTGCCTGACCTTCCGCACCGGCCTTACTGCAACAGCTCCTTCAGAGGTAAGAAAAACATCAGAATTTCTTTTGATTGTCATGTTCTGTTGTGCTTCATGATCCATATGTTTTGTTCTGGGTTCCATAAAATATAATACAACAACATCAACAACAAAAAATGTGCTAGCAGGTCACTATGATCCAGACTGTTAGTCCACCTAATGATTTCTGGACAGTTTTGATGTTCAGGACTGTTCTTTCAAAGTCATTTCAAACATGTTGTTTTTTGTTTTAAAAAAAAATAATGTGTGTGTGTGTGTGTGTGTGTGTGTGTGTGTGTGTGTGTGTGTGTGTGTGTGTGTGTGTGTGTGTGTGTGTGTGTGTGTGTGTGTGTGTGTGTGTGGTTTGGGAGTGGCTGTGCTACAAAATGCAGACACAGAGCACATGAATTGTGTTTTAAAACACTATTAAAGGAATGAAATCACTTTTTTTGGTTTTGAGTTGATAATGTTTAAGAAGTTTTTGAGCTCTGAGAGCTCAGACTCACGAACACCTCAATCTGAACATTAGCCTTCAGTTTGTTAATCATACAGCATGTCTTTATTTTCCATTATTAGTATCGATCTAGTATAATAATAAAAACACACACTTCCTTTATATGTCCAGTTGGCGAGAGATGGTGGAGAGATGAAAATCAGAACATTGCAGATTCAGCACAGCTGACTCAACAAAGACGGCCCTGCATTGACACTGAAGGCTCAGACTACATTGCAAAGGTAGGTGGAAAACATCTAGCCACTTTAATTGTAATAACACACACACACACACACACACACACACACACCAAGAGGCGAATGGTGGTTTCACAAAAGATTTTAACCATCTACCACTAGATGGAGTCAAAGGATAATCTAATCTATTTTTCATCCATAGCTTGTTCCAGAGGAGGCCAATATTTACAAAGCTTTTCTGTGTGATATATTGAAATTTCTTGGGAATGATTTTAAACTTAAAAATGTGATAATCAGTTCTCATGCTTCACAAAATCAAAGTGTTTTTTTTGTTTTGGCATTCATGAAAATGCCATGGAGGTATTAAATGCATCACCACTCTAATTTAAATATTGTGTGCAAGTCAATATCTGTTGGCGCCGTTGTTTCATGTTCATATTCTGTTCCTCCCTGACATGAAAGCCGAGTGTGCTTCAAAGGCAGCTGCGCTCTGATCTCTGATGCAATATTTTAAGAAGTACTGCAATCACAAATGTCGAGCATGTGTTCACAGAGTACCGTAACTAGAAGTGCTGGATAATATCTCACAGAAAGATAGTCTGGATAGCCAACCCCCCACTCTCTTTAAGTCATTTTGATTCTTCACATCACATGGCTGAGGTGTCTCAGCATTCCATACCATATTGGGCAAAACTGAGACGCTCTCCGTTTAATCTTACCCTTGGATTCAGAGTGATTGGCTTTCCTTTCTCCTTTAAATTCTTAACTATTACTGTTCTCCCTCCACCTGCATGCTATCAGTGAAACACCCCTGACAAAAGCACTGACAAATTTAATCACCAATTACTCCTACTGGGTAAAATCTGTCAATTCACTTATTAAGTTTCCCTTTAGATAATCTAGCCATCTGAGAAATGGAAGCAAAGGGGACACATAGATGACAAGGCTTTGACTTATACAAGAATAGATGATTATGAATGTACTAGGTGTAATACAGTATGAATGGAAAGTGGTGTCCATGTGAGCTGACTCCAGGTCAGAGATTTGGCTGTAACCCTGTGCTGGAATCTGAAACAGAGATCTGTCAGTAATACGAGAGTATCTCAGCAGATACTATATCTGTCTGTGATAATCATACAGAGCAGTGAGGTTTTACCAGAAGCTAGACAGGCTGCCCATCAATAGAGTCGACCTCTGCGTGACTCCATGATTATCGGAACAGATTTTCCGCAGTTCTTTTTATGATTTTTTCCAACAACAGACAAAAAGACAGGTGCAGAGTGAGACAACATAGAGATTCTGGTACTTAAGGGTGACAAGCAGCGATAGCAAGAATGCCGCTTCAAACATACCTCTTTTTATCCTGGAATACATTATGAAATTTGATCTGAGTGGTAGTCCAAACTTAACTTCCACATTTCTGCTATCACTCAGGGGATCTTTGGTAGCCACTTATTTTCTGCTTTACTAAAATGCATGAGCATAGCATCCCATATGGAATATCCTAAGGCTAAGGGTGAGGATCAGACAGAAGGAACTCCAGCTGGGCTAGATTCTCAACACAACTATCCAAAACCAGTGCCAGTGTAGTTTAATGTCTTATTTCCGGAGGATTTCCAAGTTAGAATGTTTAATGTAAATATACTGCTAGACTATTCTAACTAATACCTAATTCCAATATCAGTTTTGTTAGAACTTACAATCCATGGTATTTGTCCTTAAAATTCAAGCACTGTAAAAGTTAGAGATGCAAGCAATGGTACTTAGGTTGGAAAATTAAGACCTGTTAGATTTCTAGTCTGGGTGACTTTCCAGCCTTAAACCAAAAGCCACAACACATCAGCTTCTCCGCTTCTCTTTAATTCTCCCCTGTGTCTGTGCTCAGTTTCTCGCAGTCCTATCTTGCCTTCTATCTATTTGCCCTGAGCAAGGATGAGGGAGTATAGAGAACCGTGAGGTGCTTGCGTACCTCACTATAAAAGGAAGACAGCAATGAGCCAGCTTGAGCTGACTATGAAATTAAGGGGTTACTGCTGGGTTGTTTAAAGGAACAGTTTGACATTTTGAGAAATACCCGTGTTCATTTTGTTGCCAAGAATTAGGTGAGAAGATTGATGCCACCTGTATGGTCAACATGAAGTCAGAGCCAGCGCTGGATTACCTTAGCTTAGCAGGGGAAAGCGGTGAATACTGTTTGGTTCTGTCCCCGCTGAGCCTCATTAGTTAAAACATAAATTTTGTTTGTTTAACAACCAGAGAGAAAAAAGATTAACAAAATAAGATGTAACATGTTAATTAGAGCGTTTTAGAGATGCTGGGAGGCAGGTTTAGAATCTTTGAACAGAGCCAGTCCAACTGTTTTTCTCTTATTCGAGTGTTTTTGCTATGCCAAGTTAACAAGCTGCTGGCTGTAGCTTCACACAAGTCTGAGAATTCAGTTAGCCTTTTCAAATAACTTCTGACAAGAAAGCAAAACCTGTCTATCAATAGGCAGGTTTATAAAACTAAAACTAAAATCAATGCGGCTGTGGGCAAAATGAAACAAGATTTCAGTTTCAGGAAGAGGAGATGTGTCACAAATGCTCTGTGTTAACACTGTGTAGCACTAATACTGGCAACGTCCCCTCTCCATCACACTGTAGGGCGCACAGAGTTACTTGACACTTTACAGTTGTTGATGGCTCCTCAGGTGATACTGCGTGTTGACCTACCAGGACACAAATTGCTTCAGCCCCCTCCTGACTCTGGCTTTGTGCTCCACCTCCTCTTATCCCTGTTCACATCGGTGGACAATTTTTAGCCCTCAGTGCCGAGTCTGTCCATAGCAGAGCCTCTGGCAGGCTGCCACAGAAAGCTGCCAAAGCTGAAGAGAGCCGGGAGAAGCAGGGGGCTGGGGGTTGGGGGAGCAGAGGGACCGAGAGGGTGACCAAATAGTGAAAGGAGCAGAAGAGAGAGAGAGCAGGAGAGGGAGGGAGATGGCAGAGAGTGTATAACTTTGGGGAACTCAGGAAGAGGCAGCAAAGGGAACAAACTTTTTCTCTCTTGTCTTGTTTTGGACTTTTGTGCATTTCATAGCGGACTTCAGTGCTGACAGAGCAGAACAAGGGATACTCATTCGTTTGCTTTCTTCATTGAATTGTTCTTTTTCTTTAGATCTCCAGAGATTATTTTGTTTTGTGGTTCTTTTTAACATTTTTATCTGCTTGTTGTTTAACTGCCTGAGATTTGAAGAAGGCGTGACCACACATTTGAAATCCTTCCAGATTTAGCAGCAACTGTGTCCACTTCTGGGACGTTTGTGGCTGCACTGAAACACCAAACAGACATATAAACACACACACACACACCACACACACCTGTTGTTGCTGAGGATTCCCCAGGAGCACGGTCATGGACATCTGTGTCCCTGTTGCTTGAGGGAATCTGTGCGTGTGTGCAGCTGTTATCTGGTGGTGGCCTCGGTGAATGTTACAGTAGAAGCTGATCTGCCTGTCCGGGGTAGAGGAGGGAGATGTCATCCTACTACCCACGCACCAAGGACCTGACTCGCACCAGGAGGTCACTGACAGAATCGCCACCATCGTCTCCGTCCCCTACAGAAAAAAACTACAGAGTAAGCTTTATTTCTAGAGCGGTGCACCTTTGCAGGAAAAACTGAATGTGATACTTTTTTGTGATATTGTAGCAATTTTTGGTAATTTATTCCAGTGGCTTTAAATAACTTTAATATCACAACTCTTAGTTTATCTTACTCTTTATTTATCTGTAAAGGGACTTTATAGTATGACCCCTCTGTAAAGTCAAAGAAAGAATAGTATTTTCTGTAGAAGTTGATGACTAATCCTTAGACCAGGCTGATTTGTTGATTCGTCTAAGACAACTGGACGCATCATTAAGCAGCTTTTTAAGAGTTCGGACAATTAGCTAAAGAATTTGTCAGTTAATTTATTAGATTTTTTTGACTTTGAACAATAGATATATATTATAGCAGTATATATGTTTGGACATCTGCTGTTGGCATACTAACAGAAAAAAAACATCATTATATGATCAACAGGCTAATAGTTCATTTACTAATGTGTATTTGCCTAACTCTTCAGACACTTATCACAGCTTATTTGCTGGCTTGTGAAAGCGAGGCAAGTATTTGCTCTGAAGCAGAGTCTGACCACATTTTCTGGAAAAGACTTTTGGATTGAAGCATTCCTTCTGTAATTTCCTGTTATTTTTTTTCTGCCTAAGTGGCTTATTCTCACGGGCGTAGTTTGACTGTTTATGTCAGTGCATCAGACTGAGCTGAACTCTGTGTGACAGGCACATTTAAAGGGAAAGAAAGAAAAGAGGGGGGGAAAAAAACCAAACACAATGGGATCCTGTCTGTTTTGAAGCACGTACAGTAATGTCACGCAACACTACAGACACACTCATTATTATTGCACTGTTGCCAGCAGCGAATGCCTCTGGTGGATGTTTGGATTCTTTTGCTCGCATTTCAACAAGTGTCAGTCTCTCTCTGCCGGGGAAACTCTGGCTTTAATTTTCCATGAAGCCAGCCCAATCTGAATTGGCAGTGTGTTCCTGGGAGAGAAAAAGCCGTGGAGTCAGGTTGATGCAATAATTGTACCAATGTAATATGTGTTACAGCTGTGTGCAGCAGGAAGTCAAAGTAAACAGGAACACATTTGCATTATTGGCAGACACTCAACATTTGGCAGATGTTCACAGTGGTGAAATGTAAGTAAGCACATTAAGCCACGTGCTGTACAGAAGGAAGAATTTAGGATAGCTGAGATAGTCAGATCAGATAGTTTCTGATACTTCTGCTTCATTATGTTTCTGGAAATATGTGCTCTCCATTCCCCCGCATTCAGAAATCATAGCCCACTAGGTTTATTTCAAATTAAAACATGCTTGAATATGCAAACGAGTAATTGCACTAGATCCAAAACACTTTTCCTGTAAAAATCTCTGCAGGTCCACAGAAAGATAAAAAACATTACCTGATGTTCCACGAAAAGCAAAGACTCAAATTAGTCCCCCCATTAATAATTTCACACATTTGCTTTATCGTGTGATGCTATTGTGTGAAGAGATAGACCACTTGGGTAAGACTCACTAAATGTAATCGTAATACATATGAATTAATGCATCGATTGTAACACATGTCATAATAGGCAGTAATGTTTCCAAGTACTGTTACTCAAGAAAAATAACCCATTTCCTAATTTGATTTGGTCATTTTGAAAACAAGGAAGATACTCTTGGTTGCCTGGAGCTCTGAGATGTTGTGTAAAGAGTTAACACTGTAGAGAGGGAGAACTGGCTGAAGTAGGGAAAGGTGAGTGAATGCGGAAGATTCTTTTATGAGTTTATGTGTGTGTAGTGTAGTGTCATTTGCACTGGTGTAGCTCAGATTTTCCTACTGTAGTCGACTAGCCTGCTCTGAAGGAGTGATGCTGTGGCAGAAAGTGGAAAGGAAGAGAAGGCAGTGAGGAGTGTGAAGAATCTGCTAATTATGATTTTCTTGGCTGACGTTAGCCTTATCATTTATACGCTCTAGCAGTGAGCTCATGCAGGTGGCTTGCGTGTGTATACTTCTGATGATGTTGATCCAGGCAAGCTAATAAAACTGGAAACAGTTCTGTTTACTGGGTGCCCATGGTAAAGCCAACACTGTTTCTGAGGCTGTTTTCACCAGTCTGACACACTCTTGTTCATCTCCTCCTCCTCCTTCTGCTCTGCCTTGCTAAGTTACATGTGGCACTTCTTCCTCCCTCAATTTCTCCTAACAAGGCAATCAGATTGGTGCAGCTGCCATCACAAGTAGAATTCAAACTATGGCTCATTTTCTGGCTTCGGTTCAATGTGGATGTTATGCGTTTATTGGTCGTATAAGGACTTGCTCATTTTTTCCCAAAAATCTGGCAGTGTAATCCCCACAGGGCCCACTCAAGGTTTAAAGTATTAAGTTAAAAAAAAAAAAGCCTAATTTCCCCAATTTCCTAATCCTTTAGTGTGAAATAGGTTTGCGTTCAGTTTGGTTCATATCTCCAAAAGCAGGCTTCATGAAAATGCATTCTTACAACTTGCTGCTTAATGAATGATTACACAATCTGATTGAGGAATCTCCTTGCTATTGCACAAAGAGATCGGAGTGAGTGAGAGCTCTTCTTCACTCCATCCTTAGCCCTTTTTTATCTGAGGTCAGGGAGGTCTGTTTTTTTCCTGGATAGCTCAGCTGAAGCACATGACCACATAAGGACAGGCAGCAGTGGCTCAGTTATGTAAACACTTGCTGAGGAACAGCTCCTACGATGCTGTGTAAAATCTCCTCTTAACTCACTAAATCTGAATGCAGGAATACCCACTGCTTTTAACATATACTGTTTTTCTAAATCATTCTTTTAACATCTGCTTCTTGTCTCAAACAGCTTAGACCACCACACTTGATTTTTATTGCCAAACATTTCTAAACACAGGTGTTCAAAGATTTCTTTGCCTGGCTGGAGATCAACTCCAAATCTATGAATTTAGGGAAGTTTTACGAGACTGCAGCAGAGATCACGGATCAAGCTGGTCTCACATCATGGCAGCCTCTCTCACTATAGTACTTGTTGTTTCCAGTCTGGTATGAACAGTGAAAAAAAATTCTTCTCATCATCTCATAACCACATTTATCGGCTGAAGGCAGCAAGTGTTTGTTTAGTTCAGTTTTGTTTAGGGCTCTCTGCAGTCATTTGACAAACTAAGTATGGAGATTAAATATGGGGTGAAATTCTTGGATAGGCCAGTGCAATGCAAGGCTCAGTCAGTATGATAGCTGGTATTGACTATTTGAAAACAACTGAAGACGTATGGGTTTTGTTTTAAGACTTTCTAGGAGAAAGCCCGTTCTTTCAAAGAAAGAACATGGCAGCATCCAAATGTGAGGCTTTCTGTCTGACGGCTACAGCTTGGCCCAAACTGGGTCACACAACAGGTCAATGATCCCACACATGCCAACGAATCTGAAACAGAAGCACAGAATCAAGGCGTTTCAATGGCACCGTCACAATCCAGACCTCAAACTGATTGACACAACGCAATGGGACCTTAAAAGTGTTTTGCATAAACAGGTACCGTCCAGCTTCAGTGATCTGAAGCAACGGTGCAAAGAAGACTGGACAAGAACTCCTGCACAACAATGTGAGAGACTAATAAACTCATAGAGAAAACAGTTAGTTCAAGTTACAGCTGCTAAAGGTGATTCTACAAGCTACTGAATCATGAGGCGTACTTAGTTTTTCACAGAACTGCAGAGTCCCATAGTGTAAACGTTCTTTTTCACGTGACTATGAAGTAATGCAGAAAGGCAGTCAATAGCCATAAAAAATAGGTCCCTTAAAAGGGACATCTCTGAGGTTACGTAATTTCTGAAAACAGAAACCAAATACAGCCAAAGAACAGTATGTATACGCAACTCCTCATGTCGCACAGTGCCCAGGCTGCTTGGTGAAGTGGAAACAAACACAAAATGTGATCACAACAGGCAACTTGGCAGCCACTTAGACTGGGCTAGTCATAGCAGGGAGCTGCCAGGACAGTTTGATATCAGACTGTTGTCTGAGGTCAGATGGCAGCCTGTCATGCAAGGAATACTTGACTTCTGATGTCATTATGTCATATTTGTGCTGCAGGCATGCTCATTGCAGCAGCGTATTTCAAAAGATTAACCAGGCTCACCGGGTAGGTTTGACCTCTGCGAACCCTGTCAGAGCAGTGTTGGGGAGAATTGTATCCTACTTCTACATGCACTTCTTCCATCTGGGACCAAAGGCGTCCAAACATAGTTTATAGTTTATAGTTTATTTCTTTATATAGCACATTTAATTACAACAGGAGCGTTGACCAAAGTGCTGTACAAGAATACAAAATACCTAATAAAATAACCTGATGGATAGGGGTAAATTATTCCACAGCTTAGACGCTACAACTGCAAATGCTCGATCGCCTCTATGAACCAGCCTCGACCTTGGTATGGCTAAAAGCAAAAGATCACTTGATCTAAGAGATCTAAAGGGGGTATAAGTCTGCAAGAGGTCAGAGAAATACCCGGGAGCCTGTCCATTCAGGGCTTTGCAAGTCAACAATAAAATGTTAAAAGTAATTCTGAAGTGGACAGGAAGCCAATGAAGAGAAGCAAGCACCGGGGAAATGTGTTCACATCTTTTAGTACGTGTCAGAAGACGAGCTGCAGCATTCTGGACCCACTGCAGCCTTGCCAGGCAGGTCTGGCTAACTCCAGCATATAAGGAGTTACAATAGTCCAGCTGGGATGTAATACAAGCATGAGTCGCATGTTGTGATAATTCAACTGGAAGTTTTGTTTTTGTTCTCTGCTGTCTCAAAATGGAAAATATTTCTCAGCCAAGCCTTTGTTTGGTGATATCAAATGAACAGGACTCGATCTAACCGTGACAGAATATTTTCACAGTGTGATGTTTCCATGCTGCTAGTCAAACTAACATGGCTTATTCCTTGTTTTTCAGCATGACAGAGTGTCAAGGTAAGATTTGGGCTTTTTTCTTCTGTATTACAGAACTGTAACAGGTAAGAGGAAAAAAACACTGTAGATAAAGCTGCCTTGCAGACTGGCTAAGAGCTGTGTTGCCTCTAGATTTGATTCCATTGGAGAGAGTGCTACAGACAAGTCACTGGGCCGTACCAGCTCATACACACGCAGAGAGGCAAGGCTGGCTGCACTGAATAAACAGGAACAAGACTCCACTGCCAAAGACTATAAGAAGGTAGTAACTCTTTTCTCAGTTTCAAAAACACATTCTAATGTTACTGATTCAAAGCTGCAGTCCTGGATACAATTTGCCTTTATATTTATGCACATTGTATCTATTTGTCCCAGTAATATAACTGGGCTTTCATGGGATTACGAGTGTCAGAAAGGAACTTCTGACCTCTAATTGTATTTTACTATTGTAATATTCCCTATTCAAGTATTTGCAGAAATTAAGGTATGTCTTACTGAGATTGCATCAAACCAGTATATGGAACTATGAACCTGCAATGCCACTATACAGTAAGAGTGGCAATACTGTTGACTTCATGTTGTCATGGTGGGGATTGATGTTGTATTTGTGGAGCGGACCCAAAAACAGACACAGGAGAAATGAGCTGATGATCAAACAAAAAGCGAGCCTTTATGCGGCCGATACAAAAAACTGAAAAACAAGGCGATGCGAAAGTAAGCTGAAACCTAAACTGGGGCAAAACTAAACTAACTGTGAAAACAATGACGAGAGACAAGAACATGAAACTAAACAGGAACATGTGACAACGTAACTATAAAATAAATCAAACACGAGCATGAACACGGACTTGAACAGAGGGAGGCAAAAACTCTGTGACTTGATGTGACCTGACATGAAGACAGACAGATGAACCAACAAAGAACAGAGGGAGACAGAGGACTTAAATACACAGGAGGGTAATGAGGGAAGTGGAAACATCTGAGGAGACACAGCTGATAAAAATGACATGACGCCACAGGGAAAAGTAAAACTAAACACACTGAACATGGAAACACCAGAGCTTTCAAAATAAAACGGGAAACATGGAGAGACATGAACATGTAAGGTTTTTGAAGAAGCTAACAGTTCTATATGTACTTTTACTACATTTACTTAAATAGATGTTGACAGGTGATGCTAACCCTAACCATAAACATACCCGAACATTATTATTTTTAAGACCGACAGAGACAGAGGCCCCCCTTCCCCCTCCTTGAAATTCGCCCAAGTCGAAAGTGGCTCCATAGTCTACTGGTTTACACATTTACTGGGAGGAGGCACAAATTCCTTTGGGGTTGCATCAGGAAGGGCATTACAATTAGTTTACAGTTGTGATAAGCATTCATCACCATCATCCTTTTAGGTTAAACATGATCAGATATCAACAAAAAATGCACACTCAGTTTGGTCATGTCACAGTCAGAAACAAAAGAAGTAACGTTATGTTAGGTTTGGGTTTTTTTTAAAAAAGCTTTTGCTATTGTGAAAAAATAAATTGTATGTATGTAAATATAACCGATGATCTTACATATTGTTTGAGTTGTGTGGTTCAACTTAAACTGTCTGTTGTTACTCCTTTTATGCCTTGTATCTTCATTAATATTTTGGTTATCAAAATTCAAATACTCCTTTTCACTCCTACACAAATAATCCTTTTCTTAACATTTTAGATGTATGCAGAAGCTTTGCATGAAAATGCAAAACTCAAGTCCAGGTTGCAGGAGAGCAAACAAGAGCTTGCCAAGATACGTTCCCAACTGGAGAAAGTCACTCAGGTACCTTTGGCCCATTCTACAGAAAGCTCACATTCATCCCTTCACTTCCTGTGTGCTTGAAGAAAGGATTTGACTTTTTACTTCTTCAGTGAAGTCATGATTAAAATTTAAACCCGTTCTTCTAATAAATTTCTCCCAATAACATTACCCCTGTTTTAGAGACACGACACAATATCTGAAAGATCTTCAGCACTTGAATCGGAAAAAAGGGTAAGTGTCTTAACAACCTTCTCCTTGATAATACTACATATCTTTGCATTCTTTCCAATCAGTTTCCTTGTCTACTTCAAATTATAGTCTTATAGCCTTTCATTTTTCCAATAGAACTTACTTCAGTATTTTTTCTTCATTTACAGGAAAAACAAACCCTTGAGAAAAGAGTGTCAGACATGGAGGAGGAATTAAAGGTCAGTCCATGCAAAAACAGTGTGTACTCACTTAAAAGGCATCTATTTTGTCTCAGACACAAGTTGTGCTTAATTTGTCTCATTGGTGTTTTCTCCCCAAAAAACATTATAATACTGATAGTCCTTGCGGGTACCTCCAGCCAAGCCCCTCTCACTCATTCTAAATCAAGCACACCTAAAGTGTTTTTACAGAGCAGAACACACATATCGCTCACTGCAGAGTTGTGGTTAGCCAGGTGGGTTTGGAGTCAAGGAGAGAGAAGGTTAGTGCTTCAGGCTCATTACCCACAGTGTTCTGCTGGGCCACTTCCTGCCAGGCTAGGGAGGAGCCTGTGCTGCTGCTCCCCTGCTCCACTTATCCCACTGTTGGGGTGAACATTGTGACCTAGTTCCAGCTGAATACCAAACCCTATCCAAGAGCAAAAGACCTGCTTTTGTGAGACATTCCTGTGTTGCTCTGTGTGTATTCTGCCTCACAAAAAAACACAGGGCACAACTACAAAGAGATGTCAGGCCTGAGTAAAAATGATCTGCAATTTATGTGGAAGCAATTACAAACTACACGATAAGATTATAATTTGATTACTCGAGAGAACCAACCAGTATAAAATAAACTGTGGAAAAAATACACAAAACTAGTTTAAGTAAAATGTCAATAAAAACACTCTGCAATGATTTGCAAATCTTGTGAGCCTGTATTTTATTCACAATTGAACAAAGAAAACATTTCCTATTTCATTAAAAAATATTAGCTCATTTTGAATTTAATGGCAGGAACACATCTCAAGACAGTCTGAATGGAGCCAACAAAAGGCTGGAAAATTAAGTGATATTAAAATGAACCAGCTGGTGGAACAATTTGCAAACTAATTAAGCGACAGGTCAGTAACATGATTGTGTAAAAACGAGCATTTTAGAGCGGCAGACGTTCTCAGACGATGGCATTGGTTTACCAACCTGTGTCTGCAAATTGTGCGATTTCAGGTTAATGTTTCTCGACGTTAAAATTACAAAGACTATGAATATCTCGCCATCTAAAGTGCATAATATCATCAAAAGATTCAGAGAATTTAGAGAAATGTCTGTGTACATGGGACAAGGCCAAAAGTGTTACTGGGAGTCTGTGATCTTCGGGCCTTCAGGTGGCACTGAATTGAAAACAGGCATGAAATCACTGACCTCAGGAACACTTCCAGAAATTACTGTCTGTGAACACAGCACGCCATGACTGGAAATGGAATTGGCAGTTTGCACATAGGGAAAGGCATAATCACTGCTGAATAGTACATACAACTCTTAAAGCAACACTCCGGGAGCCCCTTGCATATTTCAGCAAGACAATGGTAAACTGCCTACTTCCCCTATTACAACAACAACAACAAGGCTTTGTAGTAAAAACATCCAAGGGCTGAACTGAGCTGCCTGCACTGAAAACATTTGGTGCATCATGGAGCTAAAAATACCCTGGACTGTTGAACAGTTAGAGCCATATATCAGACAAGAATGGGACAGTATTCCTCTCCCAGAAGTACTACACTGGTCTCCTCAATTCATGTTTATGGACTATTATTAAAAGGAGAAGGGATGCTTTTTTTTTTTCATTAAAGTTGTCTCAGTTCAAACACTGACATGCTTTCCGTGTTCTGTTGTCACTAAAATGTGGGTTATGAGATTTGCAAATCTCTGCATTTTATTCTTGTAAAACCCAACTTTTCGGGAATTCGGTTTGCATAACATATGCAGAATTCCAACGTACAACAGCAGGGTGGTATATAAGCAGCAGATGTTTGACCCCCGTATTGTCATGGTTCCTTCAGCAGGATGCCCCACTGCGGTTTCGCTGTGGGTACCAGCCCTGAGGGCAAGCTGTCTCAGGGAAGGGGGGACGGTGAGTGGTTGCTATGATACAGAGGTGTGACTGATACGTACCTATCACCTCACATGTTTCTGTTGTGCCAGAGATTGGGGCATGTTTACACATCTGGACTTTTTATCCTCTCAACAGTAGCTTAGAGCGTAAAAGCTTTGGGAGCACATCACCTCAGAGAACTGGCTTGCACTCTCTCACAAAGTCACTTCTTCACTTTTAGCAAGTATCAGATTCTCCACATGGGGGAGCTGTTTCATTGCTGCCACATAAGTATCAAATTGCACCACCTACTGGAAAGGAAAAATAACAGTAGCCTTTAAGAGGTATAGATGTGTCGAAAAAAGATGTTTATGCGGTTATTTAAAAAAATGCAATAAAATAAACAAAATCAATGAACTGCAGTTGTGACACTCAATGACCACAAGTGTCAGAATTCCTGAGCAGGTTACTCTCTGTTCCTATAAATGATACATAACAGCACATCTTTGCCTTTGCTTGCTGTAGTTACTTTTCTTGCAAATAGGGGTGCATTTTGGGTTTTTGGGCTACCCGCACTGTAGTTCTGCACTTAATTAGCCTTAGTTATGGATTTTTCACATCAACAGCACTGTGTGTCCATCTTCCCTCTTAAAATAATGGGAATGTGGTAATACTCAAAGTGTCAGATTACTCTGCTGGGATGGAAAAGCTCAATTATTCTTGACAGCCTCTAAACCTAATGAATAGTAACTCTGTAGAAATGATCCCTTAGAACCTGAGAGTGTAGTCAGATCTGATTTAATATCAAACAGCTCAATATTAAAAGAGTGTAATAAGGGATACTGGTCATTATGCATCCTCGGCTCACTGTGTCCTTTTCTTCACCACAGCCAAGGGCACCTTTCCAAAAAACTGCGCTGTTTTAATCCAAGAGAACATTTAATGCATGAACTGAAAAGTCCCCAAACCAGGCAGCTTTCATAAATGTGCGCAAGGCGAAGCTGGGTGTCCTCGTTTATATGTCATGCTTTGCCACATTCACCTCCACAAACTTGTCTGTCTGGGTGGCTGAAATGCCACAAGTGCCCTGAATAATGTGTATATGTGTGTGTGTCTGGTCTGCGGTTTACCTTCAGCAATGGTGTCAAACCACAGACAGCTATGTCGAACCACATTGAGGTTTACCTCAAAAAAGTCAGGCCAGGAAGAGGGAGGAAATGAATGATTTCCATTCCTTTGACTTTTATCTGGAGAGGCTGGTGTGCAAAGGCTAAAATATAGCAGCGTTCACTATTTTCTCTCTTTTTTTTTTAGCTTTCTGTGAATTTTATTCCATCTTCTTTGCAGTTCTATGCATATAATAATAAGTCAACACCTCACTTCTTCCCAATAAAGCCCGCCTTTGATGAGCACAAATCCAAGTAGAACTGGCTTCATAACTTTCCTCGCTTTGTTGCAGCTTATGGTATTTTCTCTCAAAATATCTCTGTTGTGTAAATATTTGTTTATGTAAGTATTTCTGATAAATCCCTCAGCTCTGCTTCTTTGATTTCCCCTGTCTATGCTGCTGTGTGGGTGCATGCCTGTATGTGCGGATATGGCTGCAGTCTCTTTATGAGTATCTCTCTGTGCGACATGGCCTGCTCCCCGCATGCTCTCTCTGTCTGCCCCTCTCTGTATCTCTCTGCTCCTGTATGCAGGCTTTCCCTGCTCTGGCTCAGGTCCAGACCTTGCGGAGAGTGAACGAGTGTCTCCTGGCTGAAAATAGAGCCATGCTTCGCGTCCTCGCCCGCCTCTCTGAGACGGCCTCGATGCCGGAGACAGAGGACCTCTGATCCTCTGAGACCTTTCCCCCTTCCTCTTCTCCCCTTCCTCAGCCACATAATTTCTACTTCTCTTTCCTTCTGGTGCCTCTACAGCCCCTTCAACCTCTGCTGTGTTCCTCTCAGGCAGGTCTTGCACTCTCTTGATGCTCACGCTTTCCTCCCACCCGTCTCCCCCCCACACACACACTGCAATGCATCCTCCTGTGCACTTTTTTTTTTAAAATCTAATCTCCTTTATGGTCTAGACCAACCCTGAAGCCCCCTTTTCTCCAAAACAGTTGTCACAAAGCCTTGTTTGAAGTTCAATTTTAGGTAGATTTGTGTGGCATGCTAGAAATGAACACTGTGTTTTAAGCTGCATTTATTTATTTACATAGGGGTTGCCATTTTGCATAAACACCTAGGACTCTGCATCATGAAAAATAGAAGCACCTTGTGAGCACCTTTTATTTTCACAATTAAATATATTCAAGTCCTGCGCAATGTGCTGTGTAATCAATGCTAAGTTGTTTTCCAAGGTAATAGCCACTATTGAATCTTCCAAAGGAAATGAAACGTGTCAGATCATTAGCCTTGAAAATGAACACGTGCTTTGTCACTGGATGAGACAGGGGTGCAGACGTACCAATAATTTTGTATGTTTTTGCTAATGAGCAGGGATGTGAAATCAAAGGTATCATTAGGCATTTTGGGGAAATAAGCCCAATGGCCTTTTTTTGTTTCCTGAGAGTTAGGATCGATTCTACTCTAAAGTCTGTATGGCATATTTACTGTTGGAAACAAATGGAAACATCTCACCAGCTAATCAAATCAAACCCCAAGAAACACACCCTGCAGTCTGATAATGGTTTAACGATTTTTAGGGACAACAAAATTAACTTTAGCAAAGATTTGTTAAAGTTATTGCAAAATGTTTCAATTTAATGATTAAATGACTAATATTTGCAGAGCTTGACAAATTATTTGTTTTACTTACAGAAAAAAAAAAACAAAGCCATAGTAGACTTGCCATAAATTAGTGTGGAATAACAAGTAAATACTGATTTATTTTCTTGTCCAAAGTAGTTAGAGTTTGGCATCTAGCCTGCAAGCTCATCACTAGCTACAAATACTGTATTTTTTTATTTCAAATTTCTGGTTAGTGACTAAATATTCATAGAAGGGTCTGCATGTGGAGGCTGGGGTGGTGGAGGGGTCAACACTAGCACTTATATGTAGGAGTAAATAATGGGAAATTTTTCTGCTTAAACAAAATGCCAGATTGTGAGGGTGTAATTGGTGCATGACACAAGGAGAGTGAAACACATTTCAGTGTACATAATATAGCGCAGGGGTAGGCAACTCGAGGCCTCGAGTGCCAGTGTCCTGCAGATTTTAGATATCACCCTGTGTCAACACACCTGAATCAAATGGTTAGTTCATTCCCAGGTCTCTGAACAACTTCAAGACATGTTGAGGAGGTAATTTACCCACTGGAATCAGCTGTGTTGGATCAAGGACACATCTAAAACCTGCAGAACACTGCCACTCAAGGCCTGGAGTTGCCTACCCCTGATATAGCGCTACCTTGTATGCTTTACTTCAATGGTGTCCCACTCCGGGCCTCAAGGTCCGGTGTCCTGCAGGTTTTAGATCTCACCCTGGGTCAACACACCTGAATCAAATAATTAGCTCATTACCAGGCCTCTAGAGAACTTCAAGACATGTTGAGGAGGTAATTTAGCCATTTAAATCAGCTGTGTTGGATCAAGGACACATCTAAAATCTGCAACACCCACCCTTGAGGCCTGTTGTTGGACACCGCTGCTTTCCTTCATTCTTGGAAATATTTTTCATGCTGTCTAAGCAGGTGTTTAATGAATAATACCACAACATTTTCATTTCATCTTTTGTACAGATTAAACAAACAGTTTTAAAGGTGCTAACAGGAAAATTGCTTGCCTTTTATTCATTAATGCTTATCTAAATTAACAGCCCGCTGATAATTTATCGGTCATCTCATCTAGCGTATTCCAAAACTTTTAAACTATCATTTAATTTTTAACTTACAACATAGGATTGTCAGCACAGTGGGGCTTTCACTCTCACTTTATGGATTAATATTCAACATATTGGGCAGGAACATGTTGATGTAAGACGTCTCTGCTCACGCAACGTGTCCCAGCTAGCGCAGAAGGTTATTGTTTGTCTCCAGTAGAGGGGAAATACTTTGACAAAGAGGGTGGTTATTTTTAGTCATTGCTTCTCATGAGAGACATGACCTAGATTTGGGGAATTGACCCTCCCTCACTTTCCTTCTCTCTGACTTCATTCTCTGTCACTTTTCACATTCAGGACATACTGTCACTGTCACACCACACTGCATGATCAGGTACTGCAGAGCATGTCCTCATTGCCTGACTTTAAACTTCAGTGAAAGATAACTTTAGTGGTGATTAAAGTTGCAGTGGATAGTCCTGGTTTAAGTCACAAAGATGTCAAGTAACCATTTAAATGACACAGCAAAAGCTGTATATTTCCCTGGTTTTCTAATATTGTTTTCTCCCTCTCTTTTTCTAGGTCTTAACAGAGCTCAAGTCAGACAACCAGAGACTAAAGGATGAAAATGGTGCTCTCATTCGAGTCATCAGCAAACTGTCAAAATAAAAAAAAAGATGTCCGATGCTCCTCTTGTGTGTCTGTGGACGCTCCAACCCTGAAATAGCAGTGTCGTTATCCACAAGGTCCCAGGTTTTGACTCGTATCTGAGTTACTGTATGGTGACAGGCTAGTTTGGTTGCATTTTCAGAAACATCCTAGTAATTCCTGTTAGAACTTGTGAAGATCCAAAGAGAAGTGTTGGCAAGCTTCAGTTAATTTTACCATTATTAAAATTAAAGTTTCAACTATTTTTATTTTTTTCCTTCATTATATGTTGTTTGTTTTAGGAATATTTGTCACATGTATGAAATAGGGACCAGGTGTACTGTTGACATTTCAAATCCAAACAAATGCATTAGATTGCGTGAGGCTACTGTACCTAATAATATGCCATATAACATTTGGACACTTTTACTTTGGTTGTTACTTGTGCACTCCATAATCGTGTTTTAATATGTTTTTTATTTGAAAGAGAAGACAGTCATTGACTTAGACTGTTTGGAATCGTAGCTTTCCCCTTTATTATGATGTGTGACGTTAAAGACGTTAAAAACTTATCACAAAAACACTCTAACTTGCTTTCACTATAGGCTAAAGATAGTGAAGCTTCATAAAATGCATGTTTTGGGGTGTGTTTGCTTCAATTGACAAAATTCTCAGGTTTGTCACTCAGCCGTTGCTGCTCGCCACAGTTGACTGCCTCGCAGATGTGGATTTCTTTGGAAGTCTGTGGGTGTTTTTCTACGGTTGCAGGGATGCATGAATGTGATGCACTTGACAAACCTTTGGAAAAACTATCATTCTAACAGGTCAGACACACATTTTAGTCCAATTTTCAGCTTTTTTAAAATTTGCTAATACACATTTGAGTTTAATTTACCTAGTATGCAAAAAATGTAACATGTATATGTGGGCTTGTTAAAGGAGACTGTACAATAGGCATGAAAGGCTACTTTGTACATGCACATGTTAACAGTGCTGCTGTTATTAGCAGCCCCGTGACACATTCAAAATGGTACACTTTCTGAGAGGAGATGATATTAATGTTTGTCACACTTTCCTTTTTTGTGTTTTCAGCTGCCTTGCTTTTTTAAATGCACGTTCTTCCTAGAGGATATTTTTATTGAGCTAGTATCTCATTTTGAAAACAAATGAATGCCTGGAGAGACACCCCGAGTGCAAATGAAAATGCCGTATATATTTTGTTTTGTAATAGATATATATTTATTTATTTATGGATGTGTTAGTTTTAATCATTATATTTTGCCTAGTCAGTTTTGTTTCAAATGAGTACACTGATTATTTAGCTGACCCGTTGGCCTTCCTGTCATTAGGCGATTAAAATACAAACACCAGAATTGTGCACTTCCTTGTTATCATTGCCCTGTGAGCCTTCACATTAATTGGGTGGCCTTAAAAATCAGCAAAAGCCAGCGCTGTGAAATGTGAACTGTTATCAGCTCTTTTATTCTGTAATGATTTCTCACCATTTTAATAGGTCTGCAGTTGTTCAAAGACTTTGTTGCCAATTTATAAGGCACACCTAGCTTCAGAGCAAGCCTGTACTGCAGGCCTTTTAACAAACCAGAACTTTACCAAGCTTCTGTTTTTGATCTGCTTATTTTTGTAGGCTATATTTACTAGTGCTATGGCGATTCAATATCTTTCAATATTAGTGATGTCATGTTTTTATTAGTTGCAGTATGAAGGGACTTCTTACTTCTAATGGTTATTTAAGAACTAAACCCACAATGCAACAAAGTGTAGAGATTTTGAGTTTGCTTTAAAATAGGGTTTAATACATCGTGATTTATAAACTCTGCATTTCAGACTAATTTGCATGAAATCTCCTTCTGTGCTGTACGTGGTGTGAAAGACACAGCAAGGATTTTGGTATCTGTCTTCTTTACACTTAATGGTTAAGTTAACCAAGGTCCTCAGTGTTTCATATATTCCTTAAACCATGTGATGGTTTCGGAGTCCAGCCATGCCACATGCCACATTACCAGTGTTATGTTTGCTCACATCCACCATATAAATAAGCTACAGTATGATTCTGCTCTCTCTACATGTGCTGTAGATATACTGATTTACCGAGTGATTGTATATTCAACAGTCTGAAATGTTCTGAGTGGTGGCTTAACACAGACACATTGTTAAATTCACTCTACTTAATAAATGGCAAAAGGATGAAAATGCTTTGTTTTTGTGACATTAACACACAACGAACAGAGGAAGAGGAACTGCGTATTAAACACAAACAAGTCATGGTAATTAAAAGGCCTTTATTTCCTATTTGTTTTTACAGAACTGTTAACACATATGATAAATTTGTAATAAGTTATTTGGTTCCCTTGATAACTTTATAAGGATCCCCAACGTTTGTCCACATAAGGGTCAAGAGGAGTTTGTGAGCAACGTTTGTGTCCAGTCAAGGGCTAAAGCATGCGATCCACAGTAGGCACAAGTACTGACATGAACACGCGCACCACGACACTAGACACGAAGAAACACGGCTAGAGGACACAACCTGACTGTCCTCTGATGCTTTAAAAGAGGATGAAGAGAAAGAGGTGGAAATAAAAAGGGAAAAGAAGAGTCTTGAGAATACAGTTGCATCAGGGATGAGGGGTGGAGGACTAAGCGCTCAAGAGGGGAGTTTGGTACGCTCCTGCATGTTTGGCAGTATACAGTATGTCCATGTTGTAAACATGAAGGCCGGCATTCTTTACGCTCAGCAAAAGCAGTTTCAGTGGAGAAATCAGTGAGCCTGCTTCCTATTCAGCATCATGAAACCGACGGTGCATGGTTGGTTACACGTAAACGAGACAAAGACGCAATGAGAAAGCAAATGTGACAGAGTTTGGTGGCACATCTCTATATTCTACATTAAAGGCATACATCACAAAAAATTAAATGGCAGAAGAAGTGATTACACATATGCACAAGAATACAAAGGAGAAGTACAGCGAGTAATAGAGGAGACAAGACATCATGTTTCAAAGTGGCGTTTTTACCCGCTGAGAGGCTCCTCTACACATTTTGACAAGGTGGTAAAAGATCTGCTGAACTTTGGATGGTTTCCCTTTTTAAATCCCAGCGTTTGCAGAAAAATCGAATAAAACAAACAAACCACAACTGTGTGACCGGTGCTCTTTCAGCTGTCTGCACAGCTGAAAGAGCACACAGCTTCAGATGCGGATGTGCATAAAGATATTACACAGTTACACAACCAGTAAGAGAACAGATTAATTTCCAGGTTTAAAACACAACTAAGACTGTTGTTTGACCATTACAGTCAAACGCACAAAGATGCACATTTACGAATGAGTAATGTGTCCCATGCATGCAGACCTGTACTGTATATTGTATAATCCAATGCTGTGGTTTTGCACCGTGTCTGCTAAAGGGCATACACCTCATCTTTTTTTCCCACATACCCAAATACACACAACTCCCAGTCCCCCATAGAACTTGTCCAGCGGTCATGCGACTGCAGTGACCCGAGCAGTAAAAGGTACTAAAAAAAACCAAAAATATATCTCTAAAGTGTGCTATAGGTTTACCTGTAATCACCTTTGCCTCATCATCTGAAGTGTTTGTCACTGCTCTGCGTGTACTGTTATTGTGGCTTTGCAGATTCAAACAGTGGTGATGAGTGAAGGCAACCGTAATCAGGTAGTGGCAGTATTTTTAGAAATGCGCTGAAATTTTGTGTTTAAATTATTCTCAGTGCATCATTTGGTCACAGTCTATAGCGTTAACGGGACAGTGAGTAAAAACTATATTGCATTAGACAATGTGTAGCGTCACACAACACACTGCAGATTGTTGCCAGAACAGATGTGGCAGTTTGACAGATCTGGCAGGATTGAGGTGAACTTAAAGGAATAGTTCCACACTTGGAAAACTTGCTCATGCTCTTGCCTATTATTGATTGGCTGACTCCACCCCTGTGTCATTGTTTGTTTTTCTTTTTTAAGTATAAAGCTCAGCACAAAGACTGGAAAAAGAGGTTGCCTCGCTCGAAGTAAGAAAATATGCCTACTAGCACCACTAAAGCTCACAAAGTAACACATAATACCGCTGTTTAAAATGTTCAAAGAAAAGAAAAGAAAAAGAAAGGAATAAAACAAACTAGGGGAGTGTTTTTTTTGTTCCATCAACAACTGATTTTAGGATGACTAAATAACACAAGCTTCATATTTTAGTGTGGACTGTGGAATCAGTCGTCTTTTCAAACTCTCTGCAAACTGGCAAGTCATTTCCCAAAATGTGAAACTATTTCTTTCGTTTAATTTTACGTGCATGACATCAAAATGATTTTTTCTGCCATGTGCCTGTGAAAATCATAACTCTGTGCATAGTTCTATGGGAGGGATTCAGGTTTAAAACTTGGGTTCCACTATTAAGTTTCTCAGTTTTTGATCTCATTTTTGTTGCTTGAGCAGTTTGCTCAAATAAAAAAAATGAAAAGAAATAAAAAGAAAACAACAAAAACAAGGGTAACTTCTTATTAATTGTACATGTAGTCACCAGTACATTCTAAACTCTGCTAAACTGGAAGAAGAGAAACTAGAAGAGTGACCCAGTTTGGTTCATAAATTGCACTCGGCCCAAGTATAGAACACGCTCTTGTATATATATATATATATATACATATATATATAATTCTTAGCGTTATTATTAGAATCTATTGTGATGTCATATCTATTATTTATACTATCAAAACAAGGCATATACATTACTAATCACAATACTGGAAAATCAGCTACCTCTATGAAACAAGGACATCAACAGCTCCGAAAGTAGAAAAAGACACACTCACTCTACTAAACTCACAACTGTTCCCAATGCTCACATATACATTAAATTGATTTTTGCCCTCTTGATGAACAAAGACCTCTGAAAGGAATGTAAAAGAGAAACACTGGCCAAGGAAAATGAAGACATGTCAGATTTTTTTCTTCATAAATAAACTCTAGCTACTCAGCTGAGCTCTAAAGAGTTAGTGCTTGAGTTTTATGGCTTTAGTTTTATCTTATTCGTTTATCTTGTATACATGTACACGTATTGTATAATAAACACAGCAAAAGAGACACAGCCGTGAAGTATTTCAGGTCATTTAAATAGAAGAGAAAAGTAAAAACTTCCAAGTAAAGAAGAGACAAAAAGGGATTCCAAGTCATTCGCGTTCACTGGAATGGAACTATTTGTCTTTTGGCCCCAGGAAATGTATTTTCTATAAAGATATGATCCAACAGACATCTTTCTTGGTCAGTGCTGGCAGAAAACTGACTCCTACAATCCACCTACAAATTGCACATTTATTCAGCCTTTTCTAATAAGTTATTTCAGAATCACACTGTGTCAAATCTGCTATTAGAAACTGCTTATATCTTAGACTTGGAGATCCCCTTTCCCCAAACATTAAAAACCCTAAATACATTTTTTGAAATAAAAAAAAAAAAAAAAAGCAATAGCAATTAAAATTCAGAAATGTGTCAAATATTGGCCTTCAGAAAGGTGCTGAAACAAAACAGATGGCAGATAAAAATAAAAATAAAAATTCTGATCACACAGAATTAGATAGCAAGCATGCGGCTACATTTTCATCCTACATGAACTCACACACAGTACTGGACGACACACTTGCTTAAGAATTTCAGGCGTGGAAAGGATCTTATTAGTAATATTATTCTAATATCTGTATGACATTCTCTCCAGTGACCCTCATGGAAAATAAATACACATTTGTTTCATTTTAGAAAATATACAGTGCATCTTTTTTTCCCTTCGTCGTGTTATTAAAATGACAAATGACACCCATTTACGTACACGAGATATTTTTGCTTCGTCTCTAAAACATGCTCTTATGTACAGTATTTTGTATAAACATGCAGTATCAACGTGTATGAACTATGTATATAGGCAAAACTACACACCAATGGGTTGCTTGATTGCTTCCGTGTTGCCTTTTCTTTAGTGTTGTTTTCGTTAACTGAAGAAAAGAATGATGGGACGTGAAAAACTCAACTCCTGTCAAAGTTTGAAAGAAAAACGTATGATTTCCAACATTCATTAAATTCCCAAAAAGCTGTGGTAATGTCTCAAAAGCCGACTGCATTTACTTTACATTGACTTATATTGCACATAGTTAATGGGTAGCTTTTGCCGTTGGTGCTTTCAGAAAGCAGGATTTGCTTTTTTTGTTTGTTTTTAATTTTTTTTTATTCATAGCTAGCTCAGCAAGGAAGTGTATTGGGGTCCAAACACTCTACACATATCAGGAGCCTTTTCTGCTTTATTCAGTCCTGATGAGTTTGGGTTTTGTTCATTCCCAATATTTCTCTTGAACAGAATATTACTATACAAATATAGAGAGCCAAACTTGTACAGCCAAAATATGCACAATATCATATCATTCTGAGACATCTGTGTTGGGCTTGTCAAGCTGAGGACTGTGGGTACCTCATGTATGATTCAAGCTGCAGGAGACCAGGACTGTAGAAGTTTTTAGACCACAGAAACTTAAAAAAAATATTTTTAAGGTGTGCCCTGGTTCAGTTTATAGATTTGGACAAAATAAGCTAAAAGGATTTGATTTTCAGCAGGACTTTTTACTTTAAATAATTTTTTTTACACAACACTTTGGCTCTCTATACTGGACCTAAAACATTCTGTTAAGAAATGCATTAAACTGAAGGATCTCTCTGTTATTATCAGGTTCATTTATATGAGGAGACCCGTTTGGCATGCCACATGGTGCCACAGAAAAAATTCAATCTCACAACATTTTATCACAGAAAAACTACACAGATCAAAGAACAGTTTTACCACAGAACAGAAAAATACCCGATAGTGCAATTATATTCAACAGTTTGGTAAGCTGTGTATAAAATACACATGGATCAGTGCCTTCTTCCAGACCACACCCTCGCAATCAAGTGAGAAATATAATATCCAAACAATTAAAACGCATACGCAAAAAGCCGAGGCAAAAAAGAAAAAGCAACAAAAACAACAACAACAAAAAAAGTCAATCACTGTCTTGCTGTCTGTTTGTTTTTCTTTATTACAGCTAGCAGTAACTACTAACATAAATGATTAAAGCTCTGGTTTCTAAGTACTTAAATGTAAGATTTTGATTTAAAGTGCTTAAGGAATAAAAATGTTTGAAGTCAAATAGAAAAAAAGGAACTGAGATAAAAGGAAAAAGAGATTAAAAAAGCAGGGGAAAGAAAGAAATGAAGAGAACAACACTGCTAACTGGAAGGCGTCCCTGGTAGTTGAAAATTGCTTATTTTGTTATTTGGAAGGCTTGTCTCCTTTATGACTGTAAGACGGTTATAGGGATTCCTTTGAAGTAAAACCCTTGTGTCAAGTCCATGACTAATGGCAGTAGCACTGAACAAGTGAGATACAGAATCAGAGGCGTTGGGAGGGGAGGTGGTAGACTGCAGGCGGTAATCGACACCTTGTAAATATCATGTCATTGGTGCTTGGAATCAGTCTTTGTTGTACCTGCTCTGGTATTTCCACGCTTGTTGTTCCGATGACAGATGCAGCCTTTTTGCACGGTGGAAAAAAATATACACAAATACCCTTTTTTTTTTTTTTACTTCAAATCCATTATTCCCTCCCTCTTCCCTGACACACCACTTTAAGGATAAACTAACACTACTCGTGAGCCTTGGGTCACTCAAAAAGATCTTGAATTGAAGATTTTTCTCGTCTACTTGAGTATCAGAATAATAATAACCCGTTTAGAAAAAAAGGCATGGAGTTTCACTTTCCTCTCAGTTTTCCTGAGACGATGGGCGGAAGGGTAACTAATCAAAAAGGCAGTGTGTTTGTGGGTAACTGGATATGTGTCTATCCCTACTTTGCTACCCACCTCTAGGAATGTACTTTAAACTAACAGAATCATCTAGTATGATAACTGGCAGGTGTGGAACATGGTGCACAATACACCTAAGGAATGAACCTGCTTGTGTTATTTCTCTATCATATGGCAGTATAAAGCATTTTATTATTAAGCTCTATTCTAAGCAACATGTGTCACTAAAGGGAAAAGATAAGAAGTACAATATGAGTGAATGTTGTATGTTTTATCCCCTCTATGACCAGATTCCCATATAGCACTCTTACCCTTCTTCATATTCTACTATGTATTCTTATAATATAATGGAACCACAACCCCAATACAAAAATAGATCTAAAGGAAATCAACGGAGCATCCGTCCATCCTGTAACTTATCTTCTTTTTTTAGTGGCATGATTTTATATAACATGATGCTTTTTTTAAACTATATTTCCCTTCATGTCAAATGGTATCAGTGGATCTTTTGAAGGGTGGCAGTGGGGAAGGAAGGAGGAGGAGAAGGGAAAAAATGTGGAGAGGGGAGCAGATGTGCAGTTGGGGTGTTTGTCTGGAATATACACTGGGAAATGATGGGAAATGCATGGGTGGGTGGGTGTGGAGATTGTGTAGGTGGGTTTACTTCTTGGCATTCAGGGCTGCGAGGGCGGCATCCACCTCTTCCTCTGGCTGCAGTGGATGCCACTGGGCAATGGGGCGACGGGGGTTGGCCATCATGTCGGACCAGTGTTTCAGCCCAGCCCCTGAGGACTTGGTTCCTACCAAGATCTTCCCAATGGCATCATTCTTGCCAATCTTGTCGTAATCCAGCACTGTGATCACAGCTTGGATTTTCTGGGAGAGCAGGAAGAAAGGATTACAAAATCTGAAGTAGACTGTAGAAATCTGACGTTACTGGGAGATGTTTTAATTGGTTACTGGTGTCAGAAGCCTGGGGGGTGTTTATGCTTTCTGCAAAGTATGAGCAATGCTTAGTGTATAGCGTCCTACAAACCACAGACAGTCATCATATACAATGTTTTTGGTGCTAAAGTACATATAACTTCTATTTTATAACATACAGCAACATGTGACAGTCATGAAAAAAACATTTTCATCATAGAGTTACATGACAACTTTCTTTTTCACATGATAAAAATATATTTGCATGGTCAGTGGTCACTTTGGTCACAAGTGATAATAAATGGGTGTTAGTGTGGTGGTTTTCATTGTTTGAATAAAGTTAGATGAGAATATTGAAATCACTCTTATGTCTGTACATGAAATATAAGATGTCCAGTACCTCCAAAGCTCACTAATCATTGCACTGATCCCACTTCTTGTGTACTCTACTTCACTACAACAGCAACTTAACTTAAAGACTCTACATTAGGCTATGCTAACTGGCTGTAAGTGGTAGTCTCAAGTTTACCAGATAGATACAAGCATGGCGTTAATCTTCCAGTTTATAAAAGCAAGAGCATTGCAACAATAAAAAAGCAGAAATGGATCATGAAGTTTTCTAATAAATGCCACTATAAGCTACCAGTCATACCAGACCCAAATAAGGCTGCTGCAGGAGAACTCAAGAGTATATTTAAAGCCAGAGTGCATTTTTATTACTCATGAAATTCTCTTTATATTTGCAAGAGATGGCACTACACATTGATTTACACCTTATTTCAATAAAATACTAGAATGACTTTTAAATTTTTGTGATCATTACCATGAGCTGAAAACTACAAGTACCATCATAAATTTCATGATAGACCTGAAAATTAGAAAGCCTGTGTACACAGGTGGATTTACATACTCGCTTAACTGGAAAATACCACATCATGTTCTCATAAAATAAAAGACAATTTGGGATAGTGACAATTTCATATAAATATAACTGCCACACAGTCGTTCGTGGTATGCTTGATCACAGATTACTTGATAGACAACATTTATATAACGCTCGTTAAACAGCATGTGTTGACAGGATGCAGTGTTCATTGGCGTAACTTTGTGCTGAACATTGGGGGGGGTAAATTTCCAGATCTCTGGGTAAATTCCCAGATGATTAAACATGCAACTATTTTGCTGGTAATACCTGAAATGAGTAAAGAAAATCAACAGCCTATTTATGCAAGATAATTCATAATTTTATTGGGGGGGGGGGGTTATATTGGTTGGGTCTGATTAATGGGGGGGTCATAACCCCCCTGGAAATTACACCCCTGGCAATGTTACTCTTCTGCACCCGCTAAACATTAAAGATTTGACAGGACTATTCCGCATCCTTACCTGCATTTGCTCAAGAGGGATCTCAAAGCTGAATGACTCATTGTAATAAGGATTCAAAGTGTTCTTTTTCACTGTCGTCTTCTTCTTCTTCAGCCTCTTTCCATTCTGCAAAAGGTTGATTTTCACGTATGGATCTGAAAACAAAAACAGAGGAAAATCACGATAGAGGCTGGCAGAAATCCCTCGCACATGCACGCTTTAGTCGCACTGCTTTAATGCACCAACAGATGGGGCCAACGCTGAACCCAGAAGACGTGAGGGTTGCTGCATGGTGAGTACTGCAGCGTCAGCACGTGAGCAGAGCAGAACCAACCTAATGGCTGTGCTCACATGCTCTCTCCTCCGCACAATGCAGTTTGCTACACCTAAATGTCTCTTTGCTCCAAAGAAATTAATAAGGAATAAAATATTTAAGCTTAGTACAGTACATATATATATAAATAAATAAATATATATATATATAGAGGAGCCCACCTGACAATCCACCCACATCCATTTTCTTGAGGTTCTTGGCCTCCAGAATACAGATGGTGAGTTTGCCGGCAGTGGGGACATAACGCAGGGAGATGCAAATGTCACCCAGCTTCTCCGGCTGTGAGGACGAGGCAGGAGGAGAGAAAGTTAAAGCAGGTCTGAAGCAGAACCTTTTCTTTGCACAAATACAGAAACTGTGTCATTTATATAACATTTTAAGTAAGCATGTTCTTTAAGAATAATTCCTGCTGTCATTACTTTATTTTTAATACTATCTATATAGCTGATGTATCCAAAGTCAATAACATATCAGCAAGAAATAATTCCAGTGGAAAAGAAGCTCTGTAGCATCACAGCATACATTACTGCTGAGACATAGGAAGAAATACAGAAAAGAAATTGTAGCTATGCTATACTGGTTGGAGGAGAACAAAAAGGGAAAGACCAAACTCTTGAATGAGCTGCACAAGAATCCCAGAGGGAAAAAAGTATTTTGTTTTAATTTATGCTTAAAGTGGACTTTTATTAAAGAGCTTTCTTAGAATAGCCTTTTAAAGAGGCACCCGTGTGGACATACAGCAGGTTTTTAAAGAGTGATATCAGCAGTGTGATAGAGGTAGTAACACTCTTCTTACCTCTTCTTGATCTGCACTGTCCAGGTCTCTCCACTCCTCAATTGGCTTTGCCAAGTCAAGGGTGTTCATGGGTATTTTAATCTCTCCAATGACGTCATGCTTAGAGAAGCGATCAAAGTCATAAACGGACATTACCAGAGTCTTCCCTCCCATCTCTTGGAATGGTATCTGAAAGATAACAACCCATTTACCTATTTTACTAATTTAAGTTTAATTCAACCGCTAGCAATGATCACACATTTCTAACGGTTTATGACAAAAGATACTTGATGTATAAAAGATCAGATAAATCTAGACCAGACCAGTATTGGCTGTTGCCCCTGGCCTGGAGCTCAGAATTGTCTAGCTTCATAACATGCCGCTTCAGCACAGCTGCCTGTCCCTGACTTTGACAAAGTAAAGCGGAGTTGTTTTCACAGAGCTGTGTCAGCACGCAAAGTGCACCAGAGGTGGCCCTCTCCTTTAATTTGATTCTCTACCATATTCTCCTTGTCAGACACCTTCAGTGTGTCTGCTGCTTTTCATCACTGTTGAAAAGAAATAAGAAACATAGTACCTGCTCAGCTCTAGAGGACAGAAGAGGGAAATTAGAGGAGAAACTGACTCTTATCAGGACCTGTCCACATATCAAATGACTTGACATTCATGTTGTTTTACTAAGTAATTAATAAAGGCCATTTAGCTTTTGCTAGTAACTTACCTTAAAGATAAAGGTCTCATTGAATACAGGATTCAGTGTTTTCTTGTGAACCTTTGTGTCAAACTTTTTCTTCTTGTCTGGGAGGACAAAGACTTTCACGTAGGGATCTGAGGTGCCACCACTGTCCATGGAGAGGAGATCAGCGGCTTGCAGGATTCCCACAGTCAACTAGGGAATAAGAAGTTATGCAGTTAAGGCAGGAAAGGCTGAACTAAAACTAAAAACACAATTTTGGTTTCATTTTTATTTTGGCAAATCAACTAAGAACTACTACACCAGAAGATATGCTAAAAAGAACATTTAGCATGTGATGCTTCACACATTAGTAACTACTCACAGAGTCTGCTTTGAGTTCATTTTGACAATAAAATGTCAAATAAACTACTCAAGCACTTGCCTTGTTCTCTTGGAAGTCATAATCAATTGAGTACTGCAGCTTCCCTAACTTTTCCTTCTCCTTCACTTCCTCTTCTTTCTCATCCCCAGTCAGTCCAGGTTCCACATCATCTTCTTCATCATCGTCATCCTGTGGTTTCTGCAGTGACAGAAGGGGGGGACGGGCGGCAGAAAAAGGAGTGAGATGACGGTTCAGCGGAGCCATCTGTGCTGAACACCAAACCTTGGGTATCAGCAGTCGGGTTAGTCACAGCACCTACCTGCCACTTACCCCCGTGTTACTAGTGCAATCTGCTCATCGATGACCACGGTTGCAACCTGACTTGATTTCACTATTTTTTGGGTGACACCATTTGCTGTTTTTTTTCATGAGCACTACGAGTCTTTTAAATCTGCGTTAATCAAAGGCAGGGAACTACAAACTGTTGTACAAGTGTTGTTTCAATAGA
The DNA here is from genome assembly GCF_056152115.1 of Neolamprologus brichardi. Taxonomy (NCBI): domain Eukaryota; kingdom Metazoa; phylum Chordata; class Actinopteri; order Cichliformes; family Cichlidae; genus Neolamprologus; species Neolamprologus brichardi. The sequence continues at coordinate 25,455,138 of NC_142123.1, forward strand.
AGTGTATGTTACGTAAAAGACTAAGAAAGAGGGGCAGAGAGAGATTAAGATTAAGGAGAGAAACAACAGAATAAAAGCAAATAGAAAAGGAGTGAACGAAAAAAAACAGGAACAACTTACATTGCAATGCAATCTAGTACAACAGCTCTGCTAAACCGTTGGAAGGTCTCAATTTCACTTCTTAAAGTCACTGTAAAATCTCAAATTAATATGACTCACTTGTGTAGCTACCAGTAATAGTGATATTACAAGGAGTGGACAAAAAAACAGAAACAGAGCGGGGAAGAGGACTTTTACTTTGAAGGAACAGCATCACACAGGTAGCTGCACAAATCCCAAACATGACTCATTCCAAATGAGTCATATTAAGTTGTTTAAAAAGTCTGGAAAAATTGTGATGGCGTATCCCACACAGAGTAACGCCGTATCAGCAACGAAGAGCCAATGTCAAAAGCAAGCACGTTAAAGGATATCATGGGATGCTTTTCAAAAACAAGTTAACATTTATTACAGAGCTGCTGCATTATTGCATTGCAGTGCTAGGTGTCCTTGCTATTTAGTCCGCTCCGTGTACAGTGTTTCCAACAGAGGCTGAGTGTCCTCACTGAGTGAATGTGAAGGACAGCGCTATCAGGCGTAGATGTGATTTGATCAAAGCACTGACGCAGTATTTACTGACACTTCTTGAAAAGCTCTCAAACTTGCTCAAACCGCGGTGATATTGGCAGTCTGGCAATCAGTTTACTGTAAGCTAGACCATATTAATGTCTGGCATTTATCTCCTCCTGACAACCTTAAATCCCAATAATATGTTTACACTGGTATTGTTGTTATGACTTTGCTTCAATTACTGTACTCTGGGCTGACTGCTGTAACTAAGTGAATGATTGAAAGATTTCATAATTTATTCCAGAGTCCAGATTTTCTAGCTGATGCAAATTATTGTCCCACTTAATCACACGCCAGAACAACATTCAGCAGCTTACTGACATTTAACTGCTCCTGAGATAATCAGGGCATGATGAAGAAGATAATTCAAATCTTCTGTTATCGTGCATCTTGCTTTTACATTACACCCAGTGACTCTTCAGGGTCCCATATCTTTAGAGGCGGTCACGACTAATCTAGCTAGAGCAATTTGCTAAGATATGAATCTTAAAGTAAACTTTCATTTTGCTATAAGATACTGGGTAATCTCTCAGCGTGGCCTCCTTTTCTACGGCTCCCCTCCTGAAAAAACACTGACGTCTTCGTGAGATCCAGCTACTTACTGATCTGGAAAAGGAACAGGGCATCCACACAGATAATGCATACACTACCGCGCACACTCACTACACAGCATACTGAACCCCACCATACCCGCACGCACGCACGCCCTTAGATGCATACAACGGCATGTTAGGACCATTCTAAGGGGTACATGATAACTTGAGAATTGGGAGAAAATTCTGTGATTTGTAGAACTGTGCAAAACACTTGAGCCATCCCTCATTTCTTGCAAAGTTTTTCTTTGGATTTTTGCTGCCAGTCCAGTCTTTAAACCTGATCATTTTCAGAGGACTGTTTTCTTTTTTGTTTATTAAGCTATTTAACACTGAAGTATGAATCATTTAAGCAAAAGAAATACACTTAACACAAGAAATGAACCAGTGTTGTGTCTACACATAACAGACAACTTAACAAAGAACCAATTTTATCTTGTATCTTTAGGGACTTTGTTACAAGGAGGAAGTTGCAACATCTATTTCTTAAGTTGAGTCTACAAAAAACATAACAGTTTCATAGGCATAAAATAGCATTTTGCTCCAACAGGTTATACCCAAAGAGCTATCATCCAAAAACTTGGAATATATCAGGATGGTATGTGGTATCAGCCCTGTGGCAGACTGACGACCTGTCCAGCGTGTACCCTCCCTCTTGCCCTAAGACAGCTGAGACAGGCTAAAGCCCCCCCCCGCGACCCTGACAAGGATAAGTGGAAGAGAATGGATGGATGGTATGTGGTATGACCTTTAACAATGTGACGAAACTGGACAAGTGGAGAACAAAAGAAGATGCGGCAGGCCTTAAAAAAAAAGCCTAGAAGCTTTAAAAAAAAAAAGCGCAGATCAACCGTATCTGAAAGTCAAGTTCTTAAGAATCAAACTGTGAAATTTCTGAATCATGGATGTTTGAAAATAGCTCAATGCACCTATTTCCCAACTTTCAAAAAAAAAGGTGGCTCAAGACTTTTGCACAGCACTATAAGTCGTAAAGTCGATTCAATTTTTACGTTAAACAGGAAAAAATGTTCCTGTCAGGGAACCACATTGCTTTGCTCTCCAAGGCTGGAGCGACCTCACCACACCACATATGTTTTCTTACCAATGTGTAGACATCATATTATTGTGATTATGAGACAAAATTTCTAATCTAAAAAGTTTCTAATCCGGACGCTAAGATTCATTTAATTTTCTCTACTGCAGCCAGCACGTACGGAAGGAGCAGGAGCATTGACCCAACCTCGCAAACTGAAGCTAAGTGGAGGGTTTTTAACCCAAAAAATAAATCTTTTTGTACATTTATGGGCATAATCTCATACTTAGAGTATTTTTCCCTCACAATATTACCCTCCATATCCTGGCTCTAGAGGTTTTTTTTATTTTACCTAGAATGGCCCGAAAATGCTGTTGAACATGCAGACTTACATGCATGCTTCACACCCCCACTCACCCATCTCCCACACACACACACGCACGCACACACACACACGCACACACGCACAACCAAATACACTCACATTCTCACACAGTGTCCTACGTGGCATTCTGTATCTTTATTGTTGTAAATGCTTTTCATTCAAGCATGCCAGGCCACACAATGCAGGATCCAAGATTATTTCTGATGGTAAATGTAAATGGTTTATCTTGTGATGTCTTAAGTGTGGTAAAGGTTATGCGTTGATGTTTCATTTAAACGTCGAGGCCCCCAAAAATCTATATTAATGTCTCGAGTGAAATGTACACATCCACTGAGGGATCATGCTGAGAATTAGCAGTTCCTCTCGAACTTTCAGAGGGGGTTCAAAGATAAAGAAATGGTACGTCTGAATGAATGCCCTTTCAACTCCATGGGTTGAAATGTAAGCTCAGTACTGAGTTTTTATTAAGCAGAATGTGTACTAAAGCAGCCGGTTGACTCGTGTGGCATTAGGTTTGGATCGACTAAAATCAGACTTTTGCATTTGACTGAAGATGTGGGCAAACATTCTGGCCCACCATTTCTCTTCAATGGCACCCAAGTGCTTTGGGGAGAAAGAGGGGATCAATGACTGTCACCTAGTATGTCAGCAGCATGGGTCATCCAGGAAAGTTACTCTCAAGTCAAGTTGTGGCCATTCAATGGTACCTACTGCAAGGGCATATGCTGGTCTTTGTCAAGGGGTACAAACATCTTTATCTGCTGTGGAACTCGGAGCATGTTTGCACAACCCGGGGTACACCATATTTATTTTATAGCTAAGTTAGCAAATCTTTGAAGAGGAATTATTTGTAAGACATCAGTATTTTTGGTCGTGATACACAATAGAGGCCTCTAATAGTGGAAACATGCTCCAAGCTCTCAGTGAGGTAAAGTTTCAGCTAATATTTGACAAATATCCAGCTTACCCCTTGCACATGCATGTTAGTGATCTCTAGTGAGCTGCTCAGTGCACTCATCATTCAAAGGCTCAACCATAGGATGAGTTTCATGTTCATTTCAAACCATAGACAACTTAAACAGATGTCTGTTCTGTTTTTTGTTGTTTTTTTAATGCCAAAATTGCAATCTCTGGATATACAAGACATAGCGTTTAGTGCGGCATATCAGTTCAGTGGGTTTTGCGAAGCAGCTTAATCGCTCCCATGGAGTCCTCAAGCACCCACAGCACCTAAGCTTGCAAAAACTAAGGAAGCCATAGCACTCATTGTCATCATCACTGCAATCCAACCCCTCCAAGCCCAGCCCAACCCCACTCCCACCACCGCTCCCACCCTGCCCTGGTCTGTGCTTACACAGAGTGGCCAGAGAGGGGTGCCGCGTGCTATCAGACCTACCGTAGGCAGAGAAGTCCACCACAGTCAAGATACACGGAGCACACATAAGACACAAAGCAGGAAGGAGGAGAGCAGAGACAAAGGAAGAGATTGAACTCACAGCAGACACCAAAGAAGGGTAATCACAGCAAATGTAGTTAGCTAGACTGTAGGGACTGAGGAAAATGACAGACGGAGAAGCCCCCTCATTAGCACAATCATATCTTGTCCATTGGAGTTTTAAAATAACATCAATTTTAGATATGTTACTGCACCTCATCAAATTATCAATCATGTTTGTGGAAAAAATAATAATTATAGGCCCAAAACAACAGCATTGTACTAACTAGTAATTTAAATAATTACTCTTTCAGGACGAGGAGAAAAACAATGGCTGTTCTGTATGTTAAAGTCTTGTCATTTTCCACTCAAGTCCCAAAGCACAAGTGAGAGAAAGAGCAACAATAACATTAATGACAAATACATTAAATGAAAAAAAGAAAGAGAAACAAATAAATTAAAAAACATTAACCATGGTGGATAAAGAATGTAATTAACAACTGTGGAGAAAAACTGGGTTAGAAAACATCAGAATTGTAAAGAATCTCTGTTTTCATCTAGCCTAAAATCCAATACAATTCAAACAGGCTAAATTACTTTTAAAGCTACTTGAATAAAATATGGAGAAAAAAAATGTTATTATTTTATTACAAGGCCAAACACAACACCCCTAAGCCTTTATATAATAGGCATATTATTATAGTCATATATAGGTTAAAGACATTTGTTGTTTGCTTTGCTTTATATTCAGTACAATTATAAATTATATCAGGCAGGAAACATCCTCCTGAGGCAGAACATACCTCTCCACCTTTCAGGTTCTTCATTCCCATGTCACCCTTCCCCTTCTTGCCCTTCTTGTTCTTCTTCTTTTTGAAACAGCACTTCTTGACGATGCAGAAGCAGCATGTTAGAATGAGTAAAGCGGCGACCACGGCGATGGCGATGATGGCCCATGATGGCACTGAGGAGCATATACAGACCAGTGTACAGATGAACCCACACAGAAAAGCTACAAGTAAATACTGTGACATTTGACCGACCAATCATTAAGCCTCCTGTCACGTCCTGGGCCAAATATATTTAGTAAAAGGTGGTAGGTTAGCAATTAGATCTAGTGAAAATTAGATTTCCCCGCCATTAGGAAGAGCAGCCAGTGATCAATACTGAATAAAGACATTAAAGGGCTGCAAATGCCTGCAGCAAAAAGAGAAAATCTAATTCCAAATTCATTGCTTAGAGTTGTATCAATGGGAACTGGGTAATGGCTGATCGGATGTTTGGGGCTTGCGTGGCACTCACGTGGGATCTTGTCGATTTCATTCAGGAACTTGTTTTTGATCTCGTCAAAGGCATCATTCTTGCTCACTGGTTCGGTGGAGTTGTCTGCCGAGACTAACGCGACCGGCGCTGGAGTCACAGTCAAGGCACTGGCTCCCGTTGGCTTAGCAGCGACCATGGGCGTTGTCTGATGCCTGAACAAGTTCCACTTCATTTAGGCTGCACGTACTGTCCGTGAAAAAAAAAGGGGAGGGGGTTATTAGTAGGGAGACCAGACCATTCATGACTTGTTCTCAACCAGCATAATATATTCCACCTGTGTGTCACTACACCGCCAACATTCACAGGTGGGTGTTAACAATTTGACATTAAAGGGTTGAGTCATTTGACTGATTTTCACATTTTTTGAAGATGTTTGAAAGAAAAAACTACACGAATAAATGCAAAAACACACGAGTTATAGTAAAGCATTAATTTACCAGAAAACAATCAGAAAGGCTAAAACAGTGAAATACTTTGTTTGACTTAAAAGATAAAATGGATATATGGATGGAGCTGTCTTATGAAAGTCGTCTAAATCAGCGGTCCCCAACCATTTTTGCGCTACGGACCGGTTTATGCCCGACAATATTTTCACGGACCAGCCTTTAAAGTGTCGCGGATAAATACAACAAAATAAAACCAGTACCGGTACCAAAAAAAGGAAGATTTATTCATAATGCACGGGAAAAGACCCAGGGAAATTGAGTTAACAATAAAAACGATTAAAAAATGACGATAAAAACCAATAAAAACCCTGAAAACCATAAATTTCACACCTGGGCCTCAACTCTTGCGCCCTGGTTGGGGACCACTGGTGTAAATGATACAAAAGGTATAGGAGAGGGATAGCTGATATATTCGATTCATGGTTTTAATATTTACTACCTTTCGTGACATATAAAAATGTGTTTGTTAGCCACTGAACCTCAAAAATGTAAATCACCAAATTAAATACAGGTCATGACAGAAATAAAAGATTCATTCACAGAAGTTGAACTTGTAAACTTCTATGTAGCATTAAGTTGGACCAGTTGGATCTTGGTTTTTACATTTTTAATACTTGGTAAGTCCCAACGCTACTGATTATTTGGAGGAAATATACCTACAAAAAAAAAGCAAAAGAAATGTTATTACTTCTGCTGAAGTATCACTGAGATCAATATAGTTTCAAACTCTCTCTCTCTCTCTCTCGTGCCTCCAGTTATATGTATGTACATATATATGTAGTAGTATATGCAGAGGCTGCTTTCAAATCCATCCCGAAGGAGAAAATTTGTGACAGTGGCTTAGAAGCCAGTTTTGATATAGTATGCAATGCTGACAAATCAAATGCAAAACTTGAAATTTCCTGAGTGCACACAGTGAGTAGAGAGTGTCTGGTGTCCAGAAGTTAAACTTCTGAAATGAACAATATTTGCATGTATATAGACTTACGATGTTTTAACTGGGGAAATGAGCTGATCTGTGTGCATGTTTGTCTGTGTGTGTGTTTCTGTGTTTGTGTAACATACGCCAAAGTGAATATTTTAAATATGACTTTTCTTTTCAAATGTCTGGAGAGGGCCCCGTGTCAGATTGGCGACCAGTCCAGGGTATACGCCTCTCGCTCTATGGTAGCTGGGATAGGCTTCCTCTAATATAAGCTGAGAAAGGAGATCTTTGGGTTCCCAGAGAACCTTGGGTAAAGCTCTGTGGTTTCATTTCAACTTTGTTCATGACGAGCTCACCAACAATTATATAACTTAACAACCATTAGGTGAATAGTATGCAATTTTTATTTTATTTTTATTTTTTTGCTTTTGTGCTATATCCAACTCAATTTTTTAGACATTCTCTTTATTTATCTTGCAGTCAGCCAGTTCATCCACTGTCTGAAACAAGCCACTGTATCTTTTAATTGGCTGCCCCTCACAAATGAAGTGTTTGACCTGTGGCTAACAGGGCTGTTTATTGCTCACAGCATTTGTTTGCCTTATATTACTGTATAAGGGATATGCAAACTTTATTACATCATGAAGAGCTAAGAGTAGACAAAAACTAAAACAGAGTGTGTAGATTAGCTTGAATCTTTGGCTCCCAACGATTATTTGTACATGGGTTGACTTTATTATGTGAAACTCTGGTCATGGGTACTAAAGGCATTTGCTGCTGTAGCAGCATACATGACAGAAAAATCATAAGAGATCCATTTTAACATATTTCATAAAATTCTGAGGTCATTTGCAAAGACTTTACTTGATCAAGGCACTAATGCTATTTTTTGTCTGATGTTGCTTCCATACGTGTGCCAGCTGTGCCTGACCAGGACAGATGTTTAACCAGACAGAAACAAAATGAACTACTAGTAGCCATTCTCCTGTGGTGTTTCCAGAGGCCAAACAAATGTTCAATCAGAGCTCTTATCTGTTCCAGAAATCACAGAGTGACAAGTGCAGCTGAAAGCAGCCTGCCGACAGAGCGATGAGTGATTGGGCAAGACCTTGATTCAGAAAGCAGAACGAGAAGACAAGCATAACAAGAGCAGACTTCTGCTGCTGATTTCATTAAAGTCATGGTGATATGGGGAAAAAGAAGGAATTTCCTATTTCTCAAGTGCCAATTCTCCAGGATGGTGCCAGAGATTCTGCTTCTATTTATTGCTACATATAAATTATTCAAATTGAGGCTGACAGCGGAAAGGATAAGCTTATATTATTCAGGGGCCAGGACCACTTTATACATCCCAAAATATATTATGTAAAATAACTTGTGCTGCTGTTATGCAGACTGATGTTACCAGTGATGAACATCTTGTGAATATATACATAGATGGGGAATTGAACAATTACACAAACATTGTCAGTTATTGAGAAAATTACTGAGGAATGCTTTCATCCATCACACATTTCAAAATGAGTGGGTTGTTCAATGAAACAGCAATCACAAGCCTCACTGTCTGCACTCTCCACTGTATTATGCATTACAGTAGATATTGTAGCGCCGTTAAAGATATCCACTTTATTTATGTTTATGGGCAGTTTTTCCTTTTTGTCCCTCACATTTGATCAAGCCAGACCAATCAAATTACTATTCATGGTTATGTGTACAAGAATTTTATCTCCTCCACACTGAGGACGAACAGAGGGGACACAGACTTGTTTTATGACAAACATTAGCCCTATTTTACAGCTAGCTAAGCCCTTACTACTCGCTCCAGTAAAATCAGATAAATAAACCATTTTTATTTTAAAGAATGCCATCAAACACCAGACAATGCCTTTTAACAAAACTAAGATTTGAGAAAAATATCTCCTTGTGGAGGCTGCACTAAATACCAAATACACACAGTCTCCAGGGTAGGAAACGTAATCTTCTGAATAAAAAACAGGTCATATCAGACATCCAAGCAAATTGACCTTGCAAGGTGCTTGTTCCTTTTCTCTGACTAGATCTAAATATGCATATCCTGAAATAACTTGCAACAATAATGATCCACAATGCCTCGCTATCTAAATAAAGGAACATTTCTTAATGGGAAATTAAGCATAAAAAAACAAGACTAAGAGTTTCCAGCCATGCTAATAGCTCCTGCCTCATCAGTATGCTGTCATGCTAGCAGCTATGACATTCGCTGACATTCGCTAGCAGGCTAACATGTGCTCAGGGTGATTGGTATCACGTATGACGGTTTTGCAAGTATTTAGTCTTGAACCAAAAAGTTACAGAAGATAAATGAGTCTTCTAAGTCGTTACAATTAATTTTTGTTTAATAAAAATGCAAAGCCACCAATGTGAACCCTCAAGTGGCACTAGAAGTAAAGCTAAGTAATTATAATGCATCATCTGGAATAATGAATATCTGCACAATATTTTGTGTATTTTGGAGACTTTAACTGGGTAAGTGAAAACTTTATCTTACTGCTGATAAATGAAAAGTCAAAGGATCCACAAAGTCATTAAAATTCTTCCATTAAGGAGGATAAACATTTGTACCAAGCCTCAGAGTAATCTATCAAATAGTTGTTGGAACTGTTACGCCTCCTCTTCTTTCTGCTCTTGCTGCAGGGTTTCTTTCCACAGCAGTCTGTAGGCAGGAAGAGTTGCTGACATATTATGGGTATGCTTGTGTAGGCCTCCACAACAGCTCAAATAAGCCTGGCCTAACTTTTTTTTATCTGTCTCCTTCCAAGGATCCACGTTTCATGTATTTTTTTAATTTTTAAGAAATGAACTGATAATTGGCATCCTAACCTTTCTATCCCCTGTTTTCTCACTCGCTGTGAGCTACAAGATGTTTCTCCCAGTACCAAAGTGTATACTACCCACCAGGCTGACACTACTAAGAGCCATGTCGAAGTGTAGCTGATAACTACAAAGATCTGCTGTAATCTACCATCATAAATCACTACAGTGCATATATGTAACATATTAACGCAACATTTTCAAAAAACTAGGAGTCAGACTGGGAAGTTCAGTCCCTGAACCAACAGATTAAACCCTGAAGATAAGTAACAGTAACACTTGCCCCTTGCTCATTATCATCACTGAAAGGCCCTTGAGCAAGACACTTAAACTCCATCTGCTTCAGCGGAAATGTACAGTGACCAGTAGATCAGACAGTATTTGTACTGGGCAGCTTCCAGATCTAAATGTGTTTAAGTGTTTGAGAGTTGAGCAGGCCCTGAAACAGCAGCAGTTAGGGCCAGGAAAGCCCACCCTGGATGGTATAAATAGCCTTTCCATCCAATATATATTTAATATAAACCATGACTACTGGAACTCTGTGGGAGGTTTAAGCTCCATCTTTCAATGCGCGTCTCATTTCGTTAGAGTTTGAGTCATCAGAATTAGTTAAAACAAAATGGCTCAGCTGCACGGCACACAGCAGCACAGCTATGGGCATGATCCTTCCCTTATCACAAAACACACTGCTCAGAGTTGGATTGAGATCAAGCATATTTAGCTTTCCCATGCAAACAGACTTGGTATATTAACGCCAAGTACAAGCACAGCACTTGTAAGTGGTACGCAAAGGTTAAATATTTATCTTTCAGTAAAAGGTGGGATAAAATGAAGGTGAAGGCAGGTGGTTTTAATTTAACTAACAATCACTGGAAATGCCAAAGGTTGTTTCTTTCATTAGTAAACAAATTAAAAACATTTTTTTAAATACATTCATCTTTTCAAATGTATTAAATAACTACTTCAATCTTTTAGTTGCAGAAATCTTGTTGCACAGTAATATTTATATGACCAGATTCAAAATTAGAAAACGTTTTCATAAAGTAACATAGTTTTTAAATCTTCTGAATTTTTTCTTATTTTGAGGTTGACAATGCAACAACCTCCCCACCTAGATCTGATGCCGCAGATCATGTTTGGTGTCCTAGCTCCAAGCTTTAGGAGTGTGCTTTGCATCATATTTAAGAGCACGAACTGCATGTGTGTTATGCTGTAAAATAAATAAGATTAGTAGGTGATATTTAACAAAAAATACTCAAGGCATACTAATGGTTTACCACATCATATGTTGTCTTCATCATCATTAGAGGAAAATATGAGTCACTTAGAAACAGTCCAATATATCTCCAGGCTTATCACTATTATTACCCTGCACCTGTCAAATCCTAATGATGCAATCAGTGTGTCCTCGTGCAAACATAAAAATTTAAAAAAAAAAACATCACTAAGAAACATGACTAAGAAATTCTGTGCCCCTATCTGGGGTCATGTGCATGACATTTTGACCATTGTGACATCCTCTCCAGCGATGGGAAACCCCAGGCTGCAGATAAGCCAACTGCAAGCACGGGGACTGTGTTTAGTAAGGGCTTATTAGCAACCAGGTCAGATCTCCGAGAAAACAACCTAAGGAGAGTCAGCTAAAGTCACGCAGCTGTTTCACTGCACAACAACAGGGCAGCCTGAGTAGCAATTAATTAACAATCTGCAGCCAAAGAGCCAGGTCTGTTTTCCCTCTGCGCTGACACTTTGCCTCTATAGCCTTTCACACAGCTGTCCAATAGTGGCCAAAGTATATCTGTGTGTGTGCAGCAAAATTATAGATCCATCCAGACTTGAATTCAAATGCAGCACATGGCTTTAAACCCCAGAAACATCATAACATCTACTTTCAAAATGGCTTCTACAAATGAAAAGAAAACTGGTCCCAGGGTCATGTGACTGCAGCCTGGGGCAACAGTCAGGATCAGTGAGGCGGCAAATTAAGTATTGAATACAGTAAAGCACTTTGAAAAGATACAAAGAGAAAGGACAGTAAAGGGTGCTTGGATGTCATTGGCCACCAGACGACCAGGGCCCTAAAAGATACAAAGCAATCTGAATTACTCTGACCCCAGTGAAATCATTCAACCCCCACCGAGGCTCCTACCATCTGTGTCATTATGGCTTCTGTGTGGGTGAAGTGCTTGGCCTCATACTGAACTAGCTGTGCATCCCATGCTGCTTCATAGCCCTATAAGCCTTCTTAATGTGATTGTTTATACAAGAAGCTACATACATGCAAAGCCTTTCATACTAGACAGACCCTTAAATTTTGCAGAACTGACCGTCATGCAAAATAGTATTTCTTTCACAGACTATCCCTTTGTGATAAGTTGCATGTATGGGTGTGCTCTAATTTTGTACTTTTGCGTTTCATGCTGAGTGACTCTTTCATCTGAATCCCAATGAGCTATTTTAGGTTTGAGCCAAGTTGCATAAGATATTGAGGATATCGTTTAAAGGGTAATTGTTCAAAAGCATCACGCAAATCTCGAATTCATGATAAACACACTTGAAGAAACTGGACGAAGAGAATACTGGCTCAGCTAACACTGAGTCACAGCTGACCTCTGACTCTCTAGGCTGGATTTCAGCTGAAAATGTGGACTGGAACATTAAGAGAATAAGGAGCATTGTATTTTATTAGATCCATCAGACAGAACAGCACTGTAGTTGGAAAGCTGAGCTGAGATGGTGGAGTTCTTTCAATTAGAGATAATGTGCAGCTTTGTTCCTGAACTCTTGCTACTTTATGGTAATTCACCCCTGCTGAAATGGACTCAGGGCTCCTATAGTCTTAATGGGCTCATTTTGGCCAAGTTTTAATAGGATTACAGGGAGGATACTGATAGTTGCCTTGCTTGTTATTTACCAGCAAAGACACAGCATGGACAAAATCTAAGATTGCAACTCACATGTCACTTTATTAGGTTTACCTTACTAGAACTGGATCGGAACCCTTTCTGAAGACACTATTTATATTTTAAGTATTCGTGTAATATATTAATGTAATATTATTCATGGCTAGATTAGATTAAAACATATACACTCACAAGTCACTTTATTAGATACAGTTTGCTAGAACTATATTCTGATCCATGGGTCATACCAGCTTTAATTTTTCATAGCATAGATTCAACAAGGACATTCAAGGAATGTTGTAAATATTCCTTGGAGATGTTGGTCCATATTGGTCCACATATGATGGCATCACACATTTGCTGCTAATTTTCAGCTGGACATCTATTATGCAAATTTCCCATTTATGTTCAAGAAACCAGTTTGAGATTATCTGATTTTTGTGACATGACATCTTACCCTGCTGGATACATCCATTAGAGATGGGTACACTGTGGTTACAAAGGGATGGACATGGTCAGCAATGACAGTCATATAGGCTGTGGCATTAAAAGGAATCTCAACTGGTACTGAGAGGCCCAAAGTTCCACCACACCTTTACTTCACCACAGCCTGAACATGGATACAGAGCAGTTGTTTATGCCAGTTTCTGACCCTACCATTCAAATGTTGCAGCAGAAATCAATACATATCAAACCAGGCAACATTGTGCAAATTGGAGCCTCAGTTTCTAGTTCTTAGTTGACTGGTATGGCACCCACTGTGGTCTCCTGCTCACAGAATAGTTTCTCTTTTTTGGTATTCTCTGTTTTTTTTCTGAAATACTCTGAATCATCCATCTACAAGACACGCCATGTTCAAAGTCACTTTAATCACCTTTCTTCCCCATTCTGAATCTTGGTTTAAACTTCAGCAAGTGGTCCCGGTCTACATGCCTAAATGCACTGAGTTGCTGCCTTGTGGTTGGTCGATTAGATGTTTATGCAAATGAGTGGCTGAACAGGTGCCCCTAACAAAGTGGGCAGTGAGTGTATATTTATTTGTATATGCAAAAACACAATTATACTGCCACTGGATTACAGTATTTACAATAGAGTTTTCTGTATTGCTCTACAGTACTTGCAACAACAAGTTTAGAAGGGCTCCATGGGTATATCTTGTTAAGTCTTTCATGTTACTGCATCTCTGGTTCATCACATATAAAGTCCACTTATCAGATTTCACCAGGCATGCAGAGTCAGATAACTGCTAATTGTATGGCAGAGGCAAATTTCTGCAAGGTAGCCTACTGGAGTTTTAAAGCACTCCCTGTTTTGCAATTGCATGGTAGACAGCCAACAGTCTGACAAAAGCACTTGCAAATCCAAAAACACAGCATGCAGTGTAAAATATGCTTCAGAGCCAGATTCCTCAGTTTATGACCAACAGCCTTCAAACTGCTAGCCACAATAAATCGCTATGAGTATGCCAAGTGTCTGTCAGATGCTATATTTTATTTAACAGCGATTTAAACAATGAACTCCCCCAACATGGCTCAAACGTCAGTGTTAAACAGCTCTCATATAAGGTGTTTATGTCTCCTTATTTGTGTTAATGTGGCACATGATGGAAGTGCTGTTAGAAAAGCTGCTGTTCAAAACGTGATGGCAAAGCATACAAAATGAAATCTGACATTTTTATAACAAAAAAGAAAAACACTTTTAAAAGTGGACAGTAGCACTGTAGACATTACTCTGCACCAACAAAGAGCAGATTGATTGACATTTACATACTCACTCAGTGACTGATCTGCTATACAGTCAGCGAAACTGCGGCCATCTAGGACAGGATATTTACAGAGACACTAGGACTATGTGTACAGCTTCAGGGCTGCACGAATACTCTGACTGCAAACATAAACAACACAAGCATCTACAGAAAAAAGTATGACCATCCATCAGCGAGGTCAGCAGGGCAATTACACTTTTATGTCAACAAAATGATGGAAATCCTGCTGATGATGTGAACGCACTTACTGAGATAAGGATGTTAAAAAAAGGTGTTTTGCAGATCATCTCACTAAAGAGAATTAAAGAAGAGCCTCTTTCTCATCTATCGCATTGTGCACTGATCCAAAGGGTGGTCCAGAGGGCCTCATTTACAAACCTGCTTGTGTAGATAAAACAATGCTTATTCTCACCTGCAGCTGAATGTGATTCAGCTATTATCAGGAGGGATTCTTGAAAAAAGAGGGGGTGGGGGGGGGGGGGGCGGATGCCAGGGTTTGAATGCTGAGTGAGGAGCTGCGGGGATCATTTACAGCCAGTTGCCATACATTCTCCCTCTTCCCCTCAGCACATCCCCTTTCCCTGTCCCCTGATAGGTCGATTAATCATTCTGTCACAGAGACAGTGACCCAATCTGCATGTAAGGTAGTGCAGAGGAAATGTGACGGAGCAGAGGGCTTCTGCAGCACTGCAGATAGGCCGCATCTAATAACAGTTGAAAAGGGAACATACGTAGGCAGTGAGACTGCTAAACGTAAGGATTTACCCACTATGACTGCTCTGAAGAAGTGGCTTTGCTGAAATAAATAAATAAATAAAATCTGCACATTTATAGATAATGAAAATGAGTATTTATAAACCTACCTAGACAAGCATAAAGACTGCAAACAATGTAAATAGCACTTCTTTAAAAGTTTTGGTAGGTCAAAAAAGTAATGCCTCTTTGATGCCAAATCGAAAGTAATGCCTGAGATGCTCAGCTTCTGGCCCACAGGTAATATTGGGATCACCAAGTGGCTGACTGGACCACCATTTTCTAATCCACTAAGAAAATTTTACTTAGGAGGTCCCAGCTATGTCAAGCCAAAGGATTTCCAATTAAAATGCAGTTGCTGCTCCTGGATGCAGTAAAAAACCAGACATATATATCCAAACCAGGACGATATATTCAGTAATTTAATGTAGACCTGCTTGAAACTTAACTGTTCAATATTCATGTAACTTTTCAGACTACTAATCACTGGGTAAATTCAGAGGTTTTGCTGTAACACTGTTGGTGTTACACAAAACAGTATGACGAAACATGCTGAAAACCACATCACTAATTCTCCAAGTATGCCCCTTCTCCGTGCTGTGCTCTCTCTGACCATCACAAACTGTCTCCTCCAATGAAGCTAAGGGGCCAGAAAAGAAAGCTGCTGGAAATTTCGCCATGACTAGCATGTTTTTTTTTCTCCCTGAAAAGATTAAAGAGTGGTGAAACTGCCCCGACAGCACTGCAGGAGGCTGTGACTAGTGACAGTGTCTAACCGTTTAACACTGAATCTCTCTGCCATCGCCTGCCAGCGACACACCATCACATTGGCTCGGGCCAGGACTGGAAAGGCTCGACTCTCACCTGGAGTGAAAAACAAATGGCAACTGAGCAATCATAGTGATAGCTGTGTTAACGTGTCAGAGAGGAAATCACTGACTCATTCTTAGAGTCCAACATGGCTGGCATTATCATTTTAAACAAGCTTTTGCTTGTGGAATACTTTAAGATTTAAGCTTAGGGAGAAAAACAATTTAACCTAAATAAAGCTATGGTAAGTTGGAAAACAACAGTAATATGGGTGCAAGAGGGCACACCCACTCTAGCACTATACTGTAGCACAGGATACAGGCTGCACAGTTAGAATAAGCCTCTTTTCTTTGTGTTCCTCTTTAAGCAGTTCCAGCATTCGGGCACCAGCTGCCTTCTTGGTGGGAGCCAAGAGAAAAAATGAAATAAGATTGGTGAACTTCAAAGCTTCCTCTCATTTTTCTAGTTATGTATGAGAGACTCTGAGAGTATTTCTTAGTGCGAGAGCCACTGGGAGCGGCTGCCTGAGGTTTGAACTTAATGAGCCTGCCTGAATGTTTTAGAGCTTGACAAAAAAAAAAGAATCATCGGAGCATGCTCAGTATCACATAGCCTCTTGAATACTCTGCACTCTGAATATTGGACATGTAAATACACAGATAGAGTACCTACACTTCTGCATGAACATATAATATGATCCCTGACATTCTACAGTGTACTTGTCTACTCGACTTCTTAGAATCGAATGATCATGTGACCATTTCAAATGCAAGCCATTGACTGACTTTGATCATTGTGACACCAGATACTAGGGGAGAAATAGACCTAGTTTAAATCCCAGTGTGTTATTCAGAACAAGGCGGAAGAATAAATAATGAATTGATAATTAACAATTCTCTTTGTTTGTAAAAATTGTGTTGTATTTGTAATTTGCTTTCAAAGCAGGATCAAAACTCCTGGCTTTCAAAAACACTGCAAAATAACACCCTAGCTATTTTTAGTCTATTTGTTAAATAGAATTTTAATTAAATGTAATTTAATAATAACTCTGCTGTGATAATGATAGGCTCAGAATTGCAAGAGTCAGCATTAGGAAGTAAGAAGTACATGCAGCTCATTATAGGTTTCGTCCTTGGTACTGTCACCTCAGTGCTGCCTATGCTATATGTCCCATGAGAGGCAGCAGAAAAAAAAGAGCATCCTGCAGCACTTTATGAAACCCCCTCCCCTCCCTCTATACTCCTCAGCACAACTGTCAGTCTCTTTTTGTGTCTAGCTGCTCGGTCTAAAAAGATAAAGAGTAGTGGAGCTTGTGTCTGTTTTGTTACATTGTGGACAGACCTGGGGTTTTTGTGTGTGTGTGTGTGTGTAGTGTGCTTTTTCTGGCTCCACTTGCCTGTTTCTTAGTATTTAGGGAGGTTATGAGAGATACTGGTGTAGCTAAAGGGGCAAGCACAGCATCTGTCAGCAGGGCAGCCTCCTGGACACTCTCCAGGAAAGAGGTACAACATCCGCCAGGCAAGCTAAATGAGCCGTGATCAATGAGAATAATATACAGAGCCAAAGCTACACTCCCCTTCCAAAAAATTTTACGTAACACTACCTGATTTGAAATCATTAATTTCGTGAACTCAAGGTCCTGTGGCTAGATCCCGGGGCAGATAAGGGCCCAGGAACGGTCTGTATTTCTTTTACAAGGAGTAAAGTTGGGAACACATGCATCGGTAACATGCACACAGCACCTGCGTTATTGTATAAGGAACGGAAAAAGAAATGCTGAAGTTGGACGCTGCAGGTAAAAATCCTCCAATACAGCAGCAACCACCAGCCCGTAACTCTATTCCAGATTCCACGAAGGAAGTGTTCAAGCAGAGCTGAGAAGAGACTTTAAAATACATCCTTACCTAGCACTACCGTAATTCCGTAATCCTGTTCTCCACAACAGGCAAACCCATTCACCAAATAGGCACTTAGGATTAATGCTACAGTGCCTTAATAATGTCCCTCGACTGCTTTCCCATCAGCACCAGAAACTGCAGTCCTCTTCGCACTGTTTCCACTGCAGCAATACTTGTTCTCCTATATACACACACACGCTCTCTCAGTCATTCTAGCTGTGACTACCCCCACCTCCGTTTCTCTCAATCCCCTCCTCCTCTCCCTCTCTTCACTCTTTCTTTCACTGAATGGAACCCCCTCCCCTTCTTTCAGCTCTCCCTTCCCCTCGCTTTCTCTCCATCTTCAATCTCTCTCTCCGTTCCAGCACTCGCTGCTCGGACAGCTGATTTGTGATGCTGCTCACAAGGTGCTGTATGCAGCAATCTGTCCACCGATGCATAAGGGCAATCCAAAAGCAGCCAGATGCTCTACAGTTTGACCGGCATCCATATCCTTATTCCAAAAACCACTGCTGCTGAAGGACTCAATTGGTTTCGGATGCGTCCCTCAGCTAACAAGGCTGCAAGTGTTTGAAAAAAACAACAACAACAAAAAAAACCAAAAAAACGGGGAAATGAAAAGAGGACAGAGGAAAAAATGATATATTACAGAAGACACCACTATCCAATAATATGCACACACAAAGATGCCTGCTTACCTCAGCAGTAGTTTGCTGCTTTGGCTCTCTTTTCATTTATCTTGTTTATGTTCTTTGACTAACACCCCTGCTACTGTCATAATAAAAGATTTATTCTAGATATTCATACCAACCTAAACCTTATATAAATATATAGATATATAACGTTAGAAAACCTTTCCACCATGCTTTACATACTGTAAGCTGTGAAGCTTGATAAATAGAATCTTGTCTGTATAATTCTTTGCATAAATATTGCAAAACCATCAAAATCCACAGCTTTTTTTCCCCTTACAGGTGGTGTTTTATTGGATTAATGAGAAGATGTAATGCACACTTTCACTTGACGCCAGTGGTCAACCAGACAGTTTGGAGCCCTTGGGGCAGTGCTGTGTGTCACTGGGAATTATCATCCTCCCCTAAGTGAATCATCCACCTTATTGGCCTGCAATGAGCGCTGGAACCAAAAATCAATAAAGTCTCAATCACTAAAAAGGGAAGGGGTAGGGATAGAGAGGGGGGTGGGTTGCTGCAATTTCAAAACATGCATCTGGAAGGGAGGATCGCAATTTGCTCCCTTTCTGTGACATTGCCATTTCTCAGTGCTGGGTCGAGGCCGTAATAGATACTCGCTGTTTTTGAATTAGAAGTGATTTGGTAATTAAAGGGAAGGTAATGGTATTCCAATAAAGTTCACATAAAGAAAAATGAGTAGAGGGCTCTGTACATCTTTGTCCGCTCCATATATCCTCACCTTCCCCTGCTAGGCAAGGATCATTTTTTTATATATTTCTTTTTTATTCTATCACTGAATACATTAGTGGCAACAGGGCTTCAGTATTTTGCCCACAGGCACTTCAGCAAGCAGTGTAGGAGCTGGGGATCAAAACACTGACCTTCCAATTGATGGACAACCTGCTTTATCTCCTGAGCCACAGCCACCCCTTTAATAGTTTCTTTAATAACAAATTTTACTAATACCGTTAATAACAGTGGTTCAGTGGTTAGCACTGTCGCCTCATAGCAACAGGGTTTGATCCCAAAGTGCCAGATGGGGCATTTCTTTGTGGAATTTGCATGTCCAGCCTGCACTGTCATGGTTTCCTATCAGCTTCTTTTCAAATTCTAGGTGTGAATGGCCACAAGTCTCTCTGCTTTAGGCCTGGCAGACCTTTAGCCTTACAACAGGTGCGATAGGACAGTTGGATGGATGGATGAATGGGTGGATCTTTAAAAACAGCTAGCAAATGAACAATTTGAGCTTTATTTTTAAAGGCTAATTTACTAACCAGCTGATTTTATGGTTTACAGCAAACTCAAAAAAATGTTTTTGCATCTTTGTTCAGCTGTACACTGATACACAATTGGTATTAGTGAGTTGTTAGAGCAGCAGGAGGGTAATTAAGGAATTGATTCAAAATGACTACAGTGTTCAATCATCAATCCAAGAGTGTGACTCACTGATATGTATGCGTGTGTTTATGTCTGTGTCTCTGTGTGTTTAATTAATAAGGAAGTGAAAGCTGAGCAATAAGCTGTACCAGACCTTGGCTAGACAAAGCACTTGCTATCATGATCTTTTTATTGTTGGTTTTGGCTTCTGGTCTTCTGTCAACAACAACAACAACAACAACAACAACAACTGAAATACATTCTTAAAAATCACAAAGACACAATCCCTGCATCTAGTTTTGCGTAGGGTGAAAGTAAAATGACAGCCTTCCTGTCTGCTAATTTACAGACCAGCTCTGCAAATTAACAAATGTGACAATATCCTGCCATCATCGTCAATCTATCTTTTTCACATTATAAGAGATATATAATAGCCTCGTGCCCTAGTCTGAATCGGTATCTGAAGAGTGCAAACAGCATAATGATACGCGGTAGATTCATAGCATGCTGGATTCACCCGTAGTAAGCAACACTGGCTTCTCTTCATTGAAATGTGAAACACAGAAGGGTTTTTAGTGGCAAATGAATCAACGCTTTCATCATAATTTGTTTGCTCCCGACTGTTGCTGCAGCAGCAGATTCTCAATACAATAATAATCTAGTAATCATCTGCATAATTTCATTGAGTAATAAGTATTAAAAAAAAACTCTAACAGACCTTACTTTGAACTAAACAGGCCAAGTCTCCAGAGAGGTTCAGTGCAACTTAGAATCCATATTTAATAAGGGCTGCGTGTTGTGAAGACTAACTGCACAGAGCTCACAGTCATGTATTAGGAGCTGCTCAGTCAATAACTATAGGCAGCCATTAAAATGCACTACCCAGCCTTCTCTACAAAATCACATGTAGCACCATGTGCTTTTCTGTGCAATATTAAACTCATGTAGCTCCAAAAATGTGACTACATCCAGGAGGAAACCAGAATCTTGCAGTGACTCCGCTACAAACATTCACAAGAATCCAAGTACAAATAAAAAAAAAGAAACAAATAGAAAGTGTGAAAACAAATGCTAAAAGAAAAATGCTACAAAAGCTCCCTAATATAACTAATAATTGTGTGTGTGTCACTGTCTCAAAATGATTTTTTCTGCAGCAGCTACGTCAATAGCAGCTTATCCAAAGTGAGCACATCATTACACCCTTGGCCAGGTCCAGTAGAATTTTTCTTTTTCATGTGGATTCCCTATTTGTACATGTATTTACTGGATTAGGAGTGTGTTTCTGTGTGTGCTTTTGTGTACTGCTTTTCTCTTTAAGTACTAAAATAGAACATCGAAAGGGAAGGGGAAAATAAAAAGCACATAAGGAGAAAGAAGCCACGAAGCTTATTTTCTGTGTATGTGAGTAGAAAAAGGAAACATTTCCAGGCAACAATTATAGGTCCTGATACAGCACATACAGCAAATGTGCGAAAACACATGACATCATCTCATATTTATTTTATTAAGCGTAATCTTTGCATTTATGCATGTAGCTTGCATAAAGCGGTTCAGTGTTGTCGCTGTTGCCCTGTCTCCAAATCGTTTTAGTGACTGCTGCCTTCATGTTCTTGTGGTAAATATTTCATGCTGTGGCTAGCAGTCAAGGATTTAAACTGGGGATTCTGCATCTTTGCTGACATGCGGTGCTGCAGATGTGAGATGAGAGCAACAATGCAACACTTTGTGTTTCACTGTGTTGGCTCATTTTAGATCCGACACAGAGAGGGAAACCTCACTGCTAGAGCCATATAGATACATGTGTGCTTCCACGCTGCTGTTAAGAAGGAGCAGGTGAAATGATCAAAGATTAAAGGGGTACTCTAAGGGGGAAAAACAAAATTTAGGACTAAAGGACATATTGTGGTAATGTTTGTTTTAAAAGGGTCTTTAACAACTCCACAAGTGAGTACATATACATATCATATCTATTATTATTTTTATGATTTGGCAGCTTTAAGTAAAACACAAACAATCTGAAAAGCAAACTGATCAAAGTTAATCTTCGCATATAGTCTGATGATACACCGTTAAAAGGCAATATAAGTTATAATGAATTTCATATCGACCACTGATCACAACTGACAACTATTTTATTACTATTTCATCAAAACAACATCTTTTATCCCATTTTTTAGAGCTTACTGGTGCTTTCATTTACATGTTGCACAGAACTACAATACCGCAATCTTAACTTCTCACAGAATTACCACATGAACTTGAAGGTTTTTTACAGTTTACAAACCAGGCGATCAGCGTTTAAATAATGGCATCAATCTTTGTTATTCGCCTATGGTGTCACATTCAATCCTGAAGCTGATCCCCGGCTCTAACTAACTAATTGTGCGCCACTGGTCCCCGGGGTATGAATTCTCATTCAACAGATGAGCTGATCAATATTAATAACAATGAGGCTGACACAGGGCAGTGAGGGCTGAATGACGGCAGATGGACAGAGCCAGTATAGAGGCAGAAGCACGTAAGCATCTTTCAAGGCGTGGCTGTTACCCGCTGGGGTTTATTAGCTGTCTGTAGCCCCTGCAAGGCTGGAGCTTCCATCACTCATGGAAATGATTCTGATTAATCAGCTGAGTGCTGGAGTGTGCAGGGTATACTGGAGACGGGCAAATCCTACAGTAAATCATATTTGCTCACAGTGGGCTGCGCCGTCATGCGAACCACGCCTTTCCCGCTCACTACACACTGCAGTGGGCTCCCTCCTCCCTGGCACATGCAAAGATTTTCTAAGAACAGATGGTGGAGCGGGGAAAGCCCGACTCACGTTTCATGCTGACATCTAGCGCAGTCCAAAACATGTGATCACACAGGGCTAAAAATCGATTTACATATTTCATAATGCAGCGGTGATTTCATTTTTTTTTGGTTGCTGTGTAGCTCAAACATTCTACCGTAAAAAAATTTGGTGTGAGACAAACGCAGCCATTCTTCAGAAAGAGTTATTTTCTATCTCTCAAAAAATAAAATTCAACAGGACTTTTCTTTCGGGTCAACTACTGTTTCACCCCAAAGCTCTTGAGAATGTTATATTACCAGACAGTTTCAGAGAGCATCCAGCCATAGACAGCCTGCCGTGTAGGCCCTGCTTTCAGTGGACAGTAAGGGCACAGAGGCAAGCTGGATTTCTGAAATGACTAGGAGAATGAATGATATTTCTGAAAGTGGAGCTGCAGAGGATGGAATCATGTAACAATGTGCAGTGATCTGTCTCTGCTTAAAAAGAACGGTCACACCAATGATTCTGGACCGCTCTGCTGAAGTGGAGAAGCTTCTCCTCCCCCCCTCCTTCCCTTCTCTCTTTATCCCTCTGTGAACTTTCCAGCTCACCCCCAACTAATGTAGTCAAATATATAGTATGCCTTTGCTTGTCTTATACTTACAGCCAAAAGCTTGAATCTTGAAAGGTATATCTGGAAGTAATCACAGTGAGAGTGTTGTCAGATGTAAATCCTGTAAGAGAAAGAAAATGGCGTTTTTATCCTTGGAGTAAAAGAACAATCTATGAGGAAATGCTCTTGTTTAGTAGTCCATCCATCCATCCATCCATCCATCCACTTCCGCTTATCCTTTTTCAGGGTCGCAGGGGGCGCTGGAGCCTATCCCAGCTGTCATAGGGCGAGAGGCGGGGTACACCCTGGACAGGTCGCCAGTCTGTCGCAGGGCCAACACACAGGGACAGACAACCATTCGCACTCACTTTCACTCGCACATTCACACCTAGTGGCAATTTGGATTATCCAATTAACCTATCCCCACAAGTTGCATGTCTTTGGACGATGGGAGGAAGCCGGAGAACCCGGAGGGAACCCACGCAAACACGGGAAGAACATGCAAACTCCACACAGAAAGACCCTGGCCTGATGGTGGAATTGATTTAGTAGTTCAACGAAAATTTAAACTTGGCAAATTTAAGGTTGATGAAAAACTTTATTCGTCTCTTGGGTGATTTGAAAGCATTTCAAGATAATATATGACATTAAATCCCACTCGGTGAGCACATATTACTAGTGCACATTACAAAATCTTACTCCAGCAAATCATCATCACTTTGTGCCAATAAATACTGATAGCTGCCTGCCTTTTTTCACACAAACAAGTTGATAAATCCTGTTTTGATCCCCAAAATGGCAGAATGAATGAATTATCCCTGACAGCTATCCGTTGCACACTACTGCTCAGCAGTTATTGAATTAATTCATTTTCATTACCGTAATGGCACTGTAATGACCTAAGTCAACAGAGCTTTGATTTCACAACACAGAAATCGTTGCTTAGTTTGTCTCCAAACCTATGTGCCACAACATCTCCAAGGTGTTGTGTACTATAAAAAAGCATTTACCTTTAAGCATATCAAATCAGATTTCTTATCAAAAACAAGACAGTTGTTCACCACGACTCTTAGAGCTAGGTTAGACAAATAAGAGATTTTAACTCAGGCAACATGTCTCCCATTTGTGGAGTGCATTGTTTGCTGAATTTTGTGAAGAAAATCACCTTTGGTACCATCAGTGTCAAAAACAGGAAATGTCTGACATTTCCTTACTTTAAAAATAGTCAAAGGCTACAGGTGTTATTGATAATTTGGGAATTTCACTTATTACTTTTCTGGCCAAGAGTAAGATGACAAAATCAATAACAGCTTTAGTTCTTTACTCTCTGCACACCCAGAATTGGTTGACTTTGTATAAGCTGACAAAAACCTCCAAAGACATTTCTAAAGCTGTTTATCACACTTAATTTTCTTCTTCCTTTTTTTTGTAAATCTGCACCAAAAAATGCAGATCAAATGCTAAGCTAAGCTTAGTATCTACGTGCATTTATATTTAGCATATAGACATGAAAGTCACATCAATTCACTTGTCAAACAAAGCTGAATAAATGTTCCCCCATTACGATGCAGCTCTAAGATCATCTGTTCTTTAGTGATCTTGCAAATCAAACTTTGCTGACAAGACAATCAGTCAAATTCCATCTTTATGCTTAAACCTCAGAGGATATTTTATTTGGGGCCCAATTTCCTTCTTCTGTTTTGGCAAAACAATCAATTTCATGACTCAGTGGACTTAATTGCTTTATTGTAATTGTATCATGAAAGACATCCACAGGGAGAGATAACCAACTTCATTTTGTGCACTTCGGTGAAGGAGAACAATCCATACAATTTAAACCTGCCATCACCAAATCCAATTTTATTCTGTGAATTTCGTGTATGTTATACATTCATTTGACTTTTCTAAATAGTAAAACTCTCAAGATCACCACTGAGATTGAGACTAGAAAATCTAACACAGCTACAGTACTGAAAGAGATTTTTTTTCCATTGCTGGTGTTTTATGGTGTTGTTTTGTTTTTTAATGTGAACACACCCAAGGCAGATGTAGACAACAAGATGGCTGATGAAAAATATCAGGACTACACAAAGGAATAACTTCAAGGTACATGGAAGAGTACAGACTTTTTCATCTTTCAGCACAGAGAAATACCCGCAGTCCTCATAGAAACACTGTGAAAGTGTCAAAGTGAGCTGTTTGCAGCTAGCTGAGGGGCACTGGTGACAGTGAGGAGAAAAGCAGTGCTTCGACACTGCTTCACGCTGCAGCAGTTCAAGAATACAAGCAGCATTTTTTTGTGCGCTAAAAAGACAGGTCAAACGACAGAAATGTGACAGAAATGCAGAATGAAAAACAAAAAACAAAAACATTCAATCTAACTGGATCTCAACCTTAAACCTTAACAGAGAAGTTGTTTTTTGTACTGCTTATATAATACCATAATCCAAAAGAATCTCAGAAATAAATCTCAAAAATAGATTTTACCCTGTAAGGACAAATAGAAAGTAAAATCTCACTCTACATCATAAATTAGCTACCTGACAAGAGAAACAGACTCTGATGTGCAGAATCACAGATACAATCATGTTAAAGGGAATTGCCTCGTGGTGAAAATAATTGGATCCTTCCTCACCTATTTATGCCCTCAAGGGACCAAACTACGCAGAGGAAAAATAACTGAATTTGATAATGACTTGGGGTTTTTTTGCTTCCCATATAAGCCCACATCAGTGAACCATACTGGCAGTGGACTCCTATCAAAATGAACATGACGAGCCAAACTGACAAAGGTCAACTATAGTACAGATACCTAGGTAATTGCAATCAGTTTGTTTATCACGCTACAACATGGCACGGAATATACATCATCAACTGTTATTTTTGTAGCACATGAACTTGAGTTACAGTTGACTAATTGCTAGATGTGACATGCAAGATACACAAAATACAATAATTCAGATGCAAGGTGATTGCACGGGCCGCCTGGTGTCTCCAAACAATTGAAGTCTGACTCAGACTGCAATCCCACTCAGTCCAATCAATAAAGGTTTGCAAATAATTCTAAACACAGACAGGTTGCCAGCACGTTGCAAGCATTCTTCGTTGATCGCTGCAACTCAGCTGCGACGCGTGTCTCAACTCAGCTGGCTGCCAACTTGTATTCTGGATATATTCCTGTACATAAGTAAGTCAGGAAGTCAAAATGTCATTTTTGCTGTTAAATTATGACTTACAGTAACTATGTCGCTATTTGTGGAGGAATTTCTGTTTCAAATTATGAGGTTCTGACTGTACTTCAAACTGATATTAGTAGTTTAGTTGATTGGCAGTAATTAATGAGAATTTCTGTTCAGTGTGAACATCTATGTTGACAACAACCAACGTATTATTACCAACTTCACCCCAATCAGTTGCAAACTGATAACAGACTCATAGCAGACTCACTTTACCACCACGTCCATGCACAAAAGTCACTTTGAAGATGGCAACTAACAGCAAGCAGTCAAAGGTCTGGTCCCCATCTTTAAAGCAACCATTTCAAACAAACCATTTCAAAGGTAATGCAGTTCCAAGTTCATTTCACACAGTTGCAATAATTGTGTTTGTGCTATGGTCTCCAACCACTTGTTTTTGTTTTACCAGTGGGACGTTAGCATTAGCTTGCTGCAGTGCTTACTAAAATACTTCAAAACATATGATAACACTGCAAAGATTTCAGGGGCAGGATGACCAATCGGCTATTACATTAAGACAAAATTTTACTTGCGTTAATATTTCATACACCCATCATCAAAATATCAGTAGTTGCAAAATTTCCAAATCATGTTGATCAAATCTCACTGATGTCTAACACAAAAAATCCTCTGATTATCATCCCTGGATGATCTCTGTTTGGTAAGGATCACCATTGGTCCAGCGACAACTGGAAAAGTCAAACAGTATGAAACTACAGAGCCTTCCCATTCTTTATCGAGATTACTGTGCAGCTTTTCAGACAGCACTTGAATTGCTCAGCCCCGAAGGATCCCATGTTTTCTTTTTCTCTCTCAGTCTCTTACTCTCTCTGTCTGTCTCCAAGACACGTGGCTCTCCATGACGGTTGCTACAGGAGACTTTTGGGGGCTCTCAGCTGCCCTGGGTCTCTGAAGCGTAGCATATGAACACTGGAAGATGTGCATGTGTGAGCAAGGAGCTTTCCACACAGGAGGGATCTGGCCCAAATTTAATCTCTCTATTGTGAGGATGGCGGGTAAGCGAGGGAGAGAGCGAGAGAGAGAGAGAGAAGGGCCGTGCCTGCTGAAATCCCACTGGCAGTGCTGCAATGCAGGGGTTTAACAGTGAGCCAGAAGGCAGGCAAACACATTAAAGAATTGGCCTTTGCATGACACACAAGACACACGCATTTGCACATAAACATAAGTGTACACAGATGAATGACTGCACGCATGCATGCTTACAAAAGCCGATTTGATATGAGATAGCAGTGCAAATAGAATTTGACAGGCTGGAAATAATGATATTAATATTATAAAATGATGTCACATTGAGTTTTTAACGTACATTCTCTCTAAGTTCTGTCATTTTAAATTTATTAAGCATCAGGTCGCATTGGTAATGCAAAGACAGCTAACTGAGATGAAAAAGACTGAAATGGTAAATGTTCAGAGCCTTCAGTCTTCAAGTCCATAATTGGAAATAGAAAAAAGGCAATATACATATTTTAAATATTTATAATTATTCATGTGTAGAAAAGTATATACACTCATAGCCACTTTATTAGGTATACTTTTCTATTACTTGGTTGGACCCCCCTTTTACCTTCAGAACTGCTTTATTATTATTCTTGACATTGATTAAACACAGAATTTCAACAAGGAAACTGAAGGAATGTTGGAAACATTTCTCTGCGACTTCAGTCCATACTGAGATGATAGCATCAGATAGATTTGTCAGCTGCACATCCATGATGAGATTTTCATGTTCCACCACATCCCAAATGTGCTTTATCTGACTCAGATCTGATGACTATGGAGATGATTTTTGTACAGTGAACTCACTGTCATGTTCAAGCAACCAGTTTGAAATGATCTAATCTTTGTGACATGGCGCATTAAACTGCTGGAAGCAGCCACCAAAAGACTGGTAGACTGTGCACACAAAGGGAAGGACATGATTTCAGGCAGGTTGGGTTATTTAAATGAGGGGCTTAAAGCATTTCAAAAAATATTCTGCACACCATTACACCGTTCAACAGCAGCCTGAACTACTGATATAAGCCAGAATGGATCCTTGCTTTCATATGGTTTATGTCAAATTCTGACCCTAAAATTTCGGCAAAATTTGGGCTCATCAAAACGGACATTGTTTTCCCGAGTCTTCCATTGTCCAACAATGTTCCTAGCTGACAGGAGTGGAACTCAGTCTGGTCTTCTGTTTCAAGGTTAAATGTGTTATGCACTCAGCGATGCTCTTCTGCATACCTTTCTTAAAACAAGTGGTTATTTGAGTTAGTTTTGCCTCCCTATCATCTTGAAGCAGCCTGGCTGTTCTCCTCTGACCTCTAGCAGCTCACTTGATATTTTTTCTTTTTCGGACCGTTGTCTGTAAATCGTAGAAATAATTTTGAAGGAAAATCCCACAAGATCACCATTTTCAGACCACCCCATCCCACTGCCCAGTTACTCATTTTGATACCTGGTTTGAACTACAGCAGGTTGTCTTGTAGAAGTCTACATGCCTAAATGCATTGAGTTGCTACCATGTGATTGGATGACTAAATATTTTTGTTAAGCTCTAGTCAGGTAGCTCTGCTGATCGGAAGATTGGTGGTTCGATCCCTGGCTCCCTCAGTCTGCATGCCAAATATCCCAAGTTGCTCTCCATCCATCGGCGTGTGAATGTTAGTTAGAATGTGGTGTGTTGTGCTTTGAGTAAAGGAGAGTAAAATGGTGCTATACAGGAATCAGTACATTTAATAAGCAGTTGAAGAGGCGTCCCTAACAAAATGGCAAACAATCATCTTAGGTGTGTTTGTGGTGGCAGGTGATGGTTTATAAAAGTACATACCTTAAATATTTAGTTCTTTTAAGATCACATATTTCTGACTAACTGACACTAAAAACAATTGTTAACGTGCACTAATTAAATTTGATTAACACTGGTGCAAAGATATACCTCCAAGATAACAATGAATCATTTATAAAATGATTCCTATTAATAAGATGGACAGGAATATAGATTTTAAGGCCCTTAGGAATTTCCATGTTTAGGTTTTCATTCATCAGCTCAGTGGGCACAGTGCACCATTTTTCTGAATATAAAGGAAGGGGTGGAGGCAGCCATGGGCTTCACTTTTAGCTCATACTGTTTCCCAGAGTGTGAGAGGTGAAGAGCGTGATGGGTGGCTGCTTACATGACAGATTGCTGACTGCGGGAGGTTTTTACAGTCAGCAGAAACACAAAATTTGTGACTCCTTGGCTTCTTTATGTTCCCATTCAGTGAGTAAACAAACAGAGAATGAAAACATTTTATAACTTTAAAAATATTTGATCTTGAATAAAAAATGGAAGTGAACATTAGCATTTGCAGGATACTCTAAAATAGAATATATTAAACAATGTTTTGTGATTTGTAAACTTACTACACCTGGCAATGTTTTTTTTCTTCTTTTTTCCCTTGGGCAAAGCCTCTGATCTCCTTTTGCTTGATATGCTGTGACCACTGTTGGTTTATCTATAAGCCCACCAAAGCTTTGCTGTCATCATGTCACCCCTCAAGAATTTTAAGGATTAAAAAACAGCTCCCACGGCTCTTCTGACACCAACAGCTTGGTTCAGTTGGGCATTTTGTTGCTAGTGGTAACTTATAGTGGTATAGTAGGGCTGTGCGATATGACCAAAATCTCATATCCCGATATAAGAATTCTATCGTCCCGATAACGATATAAATCACAAAAATGTAACATTTTCTGTAAATTCTATGAATCTCGGGAAGCTCGACTTGTGGGAAGTGTTTCCAGCTGCGCGTCATGTATCTGGAGTCCAGTGTTTTAACAGATGCATGAAACTATACATTTTTAGACATAAGTTGTAACAGCCGCTGTTTTCTTTATGAGCATTTATTACACGGCGTGCTGCGGGGAAAAGCCTGTTCTAACGTTTGAGTCTAAGGTTTATTTTTTAGCACCTGGCGGCTCTTTTTTACTTCTCATCCTTAAATAATCTGCTCTTTCAAGTGATTCAGTTTATTTTGAAAAGTCTCAACAGGATCTTGAGCTTTATTGTGAAAGGTTTACGTGGAACATAGAGAAGCAGACACGCGGTGGTGTTACCGTCGTTGTTGCTAACCACAACGCATAAAAACAGGCGCTTGTCCGTCCGTAGTGATTATATAAAATATAAGAGAAAGAGAGAACATTAAAAAATTAATATAGCCACTACAGTGACCATCAAAACGATGAAAAAATATTGCCGTAAACAGTTTATTTTGCGACACCACGAAACAAACGATAGCGTAAAATGAAACAATAGACGTTTTTATATCGTCATCCGAACAGCCCTATGGTATAGTTTAACTGATGTTAACACATCCAGCATGTTGTCAGTTCATGAAAACCTTAACATGCATCTTTTGTTCTATTGCCTAAATACTTTGTTAGACTAATGTCCAAATGTTGTACTAGCGCTGGTAGTTATATATATATATATATATATATATATATATATATATATATATATATATATATATATATATATATAGTTTGTATGATTTATGTTGTAAAATTTTATTTCCTATCATTAGCTTTCCATGGGGCTAACAAATCAAGCTAGCAACTATACTTCCTGGACCTAATATTAAGGTACAGTAAAAGCTGAGTTAAGTAAATGTTGAATTAATATTGGGATAATTGCTGTGTTAGGGGGAGAGTTGTCCAGGACCAGTCAGTTTTGTAGTTGTTGTTGTTGTTTTTTGTTGATTTATTGTTTTGTCAGAAATTTCTGAACTGAATTCTTAGTTCAATCCTAAACTATGTTTATTGATAAGTGAGAATAGAATTGCAAAATACTTCAAAAAATACTTCAATACATGCTAGAAATAAATGATGTTTATCCAGCAGGATAACAACTCAATCAATTTGTTTGTTGAAGGTGACAGTCAGTTCACTGTAGTCAAACGGCCTTCACAGTCACCAGCTTTCAATCCAATAGAGCACCTTTGAGATTTGGCACAACAGGAGATTGCCATCGGGATGTGCAAACAAGAAGTCTGCAGCAACTATGTGAAGCTCCATGTCAAGTCTCAGAGGAATGTTTCCAGCACCTTGTTGAATGCAACAAGATGCTGGAAAGGCGCTTTGTGCAACAAAGGATTAAGTCAGTCCTGAAAGCAAAAGAGGGTCCAACCCTTTGCTAGCAAGGTGTAATTAAAAAAGCATGTCTACTGTAAATCAAACACTTGTAGGAAAATGTGCTTTAATTTTCTTGACAATTATTCTCAGATGAAGCTACATCTTTGGTGATTTTATCTCAAAACTATTTGAAATAAGTAAATTTGTCTTGATACATGGAAAAACTATATCTATATGATTTGATTAAAATTATTTTAAAATGAAATGAAGTGCATATATGAGACATCTAACGTTTATGTTTTTACAACAACAACTGCTATTCATGCTGACAAAAGGGGTTATTATCAACCCAGCAACCCACTTCACTCATGGTGTCGTAGCCCTACTAATCTAGCATGAAGTAAGGTGCAACATGAAAAACTGAATTATTGGCATAATGGAACAAAAACAGAAGAACTCAGCATGACATTTTAGTCCATAAAACCAAAATGAACATAAAATGCATTTAAAGCCAAGTTGCATGTAGAAAATTTTCAGAATAGGATTAATGCTTATGTTTATAACTGGATGGAGCTATTGCTTGATTTGTGAAGTACTGTATTTAGTCTAAAGGAATATTGATACAAATACCATAAGAGTGATAATAAAAGAATAAATTCAATTTGGGCATTATTTGCGTATGTGAAGAGATCAAAAATAAAAGATGCACATAATTTGAAAATCTGACTTTGACAAAGCTGTTTTGCACTTGTCACTGTTGATCAAACACCCTCATAATTCTGTTAATTCAAGCATTAAATAATTTAAAATGGGTAATACCATCTCAGTAACAAGAAATAATAGCTTGTAAAGCTAATTAAAGACAAACAAGTCTGAAATGAGTGAAATGCTTGAACATAAAAACAATCTGGTTAGGAGATCTCTCGTCAGACACAAAGTATATATTACCTTAACCAAGTCTTAATTGCAGGGCACCGTGATATAATATATGAGGATTCAACATTTCTGATTTGGAATCACAACAACATTTTACAACAATATTATAATGCCTTCATAGCCCATCTCTTGTCTTTGACTGCTGCTGAGTGATTAGTTTTCTGCATAGTTGTAGTACCTACACACATACAAGGATGAAAGAATAACCTAACACCCTTCAGCAAAGATGTTGCTCTCATTATTGTGGACTGCTCTGCGTTAAGCCTAGGTTAGATCATATTTAATTTAGATGCATAGGTTGAAAAAAACTGCTGTGGCTACAAATCTATTTCAGTTAAATTTAAAATGGCTGCATCAAATCAATTTCAATGTCCTATCTGGCAGCAGTTAAAAAGTAATTGCTCCATCGACTGCATGACACAGCTTAAACATCAACAAGAATGATTCGTTTTTTGCACCATATTTTTCAGTCCTCAGACTTTTTAGGAAAACAATGATCTGACTTCACATATTTGAAGCAAGTACTATTTTTCACAAACCTACTGTCCATAAATCCTGGCGGAGAGCGCCTACTTTCCTCTGGCTACTGGCTTAACTCAGAGACAAGAACTGTGTTCATGTGAAGAAACAAGGCAATTCGTCATCCAGTCCCAAAGAAATGGTCAACAGCAGGGACAAAATGGCACACAATTCAGATTAATTGCTTCCCTACATATCTGCCCAGCGAATAAAACATAACACTACAGACCACATTAGACAGAAAGAGAGATCACAAATGGCTGAGGAATATAATGAAAAGTATCGATTTTCTTATGTTATTTTAGGTGGAACACCCAACTATAAAATGTTGTGATTTAATTATTGTAATAATTGGTTGACTGTTATGAAAGAGGACAATCTATGCAAAGACAAATGGAAAAAAGGATGAACCACTCAAAAGCCTCCAGACTTCAGTGTCTCTGAATTACGTGCTTCCTGAGAGCAGTGTGACGACAGAAAAACAACAAAGTCCTCAGGGGACCAACAAACTTATAAACGTCAAATAGATTTTAGTAATGTGCTCTGCAAGCGCTGATTTCTTTTGGACAAAGTCTTTCAACATAATAAACCATGTTACCTACCTAGGCCCATGTATAGCTGAGGGAACAATCTATACTCCTACAGTTCAGTGGGTGCCACATGTCTGCAGAAAACCAACACAGCAGTTAACCATTATGTTTATTATATATCCTTTGTGCTTTGATCGTGTCCTATCATATGGAGGTCCGAAATGCTTGAGACTGAGGAGCATCCTGTTAAAGAACAACATTAAGATGCAGAGATAAACTCGAAACTTGTCAGAGGCAGGCAGATGTGCTTTTTTTGCTCCTTGTAATGCGGTCAAAGGTATTGTAGGACAAGGGATAGACAAGCCGCAAGTGGCGAGCAAAGTGGCTGCTCATGGGGATCATTCACCTTCACAGCATCAGTGAACTCCATTACAAGTCAGGACCAACTGTTGGAAACCACTGAGCCATTAGTCAAACACAGATTGAGTTTGACAGCTAACCTCTTATGATGATCTCCTTGCACCACATAAAAACTGACTTTTGTTGCCGCATAATCTTGTTGTTGTACTCAAGGAAGACTCGCTGCACTGCTATAGCTCAGAGCAAAAAGCAGAGAAATATCATTCTAATAATAATACATTTATGTAGTAGAGACAATCAGAGTATTTGAACCATCTAATAAGCTGAATAAACCATAAAATCATAAATGATGAAATAAAAAAAGAGATATTCTGTCGCCTGTGACTCAAACACAGTCAGGAAATCCTCTGTATAACAGCATGTTGAATTTAATAAGGCTCACTGCAAGTTCTTTCTTCCCACCATGGTGACTTCTCACTTAAAGTTTTTAATGTACACGTTCTTAAATTAAAACTCCTACGTGGGTTTAAACAGTTCAATATAGTCTTGCCCTCCTGTGATGATTTATCCACTTGTGTATTAGAGAGAAATATTACTTACTTTTCAAAACTAATGCCATTACTTTTTTCTCAAAGTCACTGTCTCCACCTGAGCGATGGAAGATCTGACCTAAGAACATTGCAATATTTAACTGAGATCATCTGTAAAGTAGACGGAGTCTTTTTCAATTAAGTGTTCATTAAAAACTAAATTAGGCAATGACCTTTGAAACACAGTTGCAAAGGGAAGAGAAGAGAAAGGTAGACGTGCTCTTAAAACATCCGTCACTAATTAAAATAAGAAATCTCAGTGCTGTGCTTCAAGGGTGTCGCTTCCTTCATTCTGTCAATAAAAACAACCAGCAAGACTTAATTACATGACAATGTATATGCTATTAGCATCATATTAACATTCAATTGTCACCTACTAGGTTCTAACCTTTTAAAATGTTTAAGCTACATGCCCTGAGAAAGCTTAAAAATCTGGCGTGCTCACCTAAAAGATGTGTTTCAGTTGAATTATTCCACCGTAGCATAGATATTTATGACCCATTTATACTTGGTTCATATACTTTGCATTTATTTTTTATTAAACCCACATTTCTTCGTAATGTAATTAACATGTATTTATGAAAGAATTTTTAACAACAAACACAGAGGAATTCATAGATCAGAAGGCATACATAAGGGATGTGCCTGCACCCAGACAGTAGTGTATTATCACCTGCCCTCGCGTGGCCTCGTAATCTGAGAGCAAGATCAACAATCAATGGAAGGAGAGAAGGAGAAGACAAGACCAATCGATGCCTTTTAGAAACACTATGGTAATTTGCACTTATCAGTTTGGAGCAGCTGACTGCTATGAACTTCAAGGAATTGGATCACCAATAGATACAAGTTCAATTTGAATCCCCCAAATGTTTTTAACATGTTTGTAATCATGGTATTTTAACTGACTTGTCTTGAAATTGCAGTTCTGTGCAGTACAGTGTGAGTCTGTTGTTGCTGCTTTTTGTTCAATTCAATTCAATTTTAGTTATATAGGGTCTTAGTAACAATCGCCTCAAGGCGCTTTATACTGTTTGGTCATGGCACTACAATCAGACAACCCTGATAAACAACCACCTGGCGACGTTGGAAAGGAAAAACTCCCTTTTAGCGGGATGAAACCTCTGTCGAAATCAGGCAAAATCCCCCAGCAGCCTAGGCCTTGTCCAGCATTACTAAGGCATGGGTCTCCCTGATCCAACCCTAACTATAAGCTTTACCAAAAATGAAAGTTTTAAGCCTAATCTTAAAAGTAAATCCAAACTGGGATCTGGTTCCACAGAACCAGCTCCGGGGGCCTGTAAGCTGACGGCTCTGCCTCACATTCTACTTTTAAATATCCTAATAAAAGAAGGCTGCAATCTGAGAGCAAAGTACTCCACTGTGATATGGTACTGTGAGGTCTTTAAGATAAGATGAGGCATAATTATTCAAGCCCCTGAATTTGAGGAGAAGAATTTTAAATGTAATTCTACATTTAACAGAGAACCAACGAAGACAAGCCAATATGGGAGAAATATGCTCCATCATTCTAGACCCTGTCAGTTCACTCGCTGCAACATTTTAGATCACCTGAAGGCTGATACTTTATTATTGGTAAAGTATAATACTATAATAATTTGGGGAAACAATTAAGAATGTCGTCAAAGGAGCTTGCAAAGAAAAGCGTCTGGACTTCTTTAAGTTACTTGAAGACGTTTCACCTCTCATCCGAGAGGCTTCTTCAGTTCTAAGGTCAAATGGTGGAGAGTCCCAGATATAACTCAGGAGGGTTTTCTCCAAGCATGACATCCCGGTGTACTTCAGACCCAGCAACACACTCAGACAAAAACTGGTTCACCCGAAAGACAAAACGCCAAAACACAGACTTAACAATGTGGTGTATGCCGTACAGTGCAGCGAGGAATGCCCAGACCTCTACATTGGAGAGACCAAACAGCCACTTCACAAGCGCATGGCACAACACAGAAGAGCGACCTCCACAGGACAAGATTCAGCTGTCCATCTGCATCTTAAGGATAAAGGACACTCTTTCGAGGATGCCAATGTTCACATTTTGGACAGAGAGGACAGATGGTTTGAAAGAGGAGTAAAAGAAGCCATCTATGTCCACTGTGAGCGACCATCTTTGAACAGAGGCAGTGGTTTACGACACCAACTCTCTGCCATCTATAATCCAGTTTTGAGATCCCTTCCCAGACGCCTTAACGCCCACTCACACCCTGGGCCATCTGACCTCAGGAATTCGCATGATAAGGTGGGGCCAGGTTTCACAATGAACTTACCCGAAACTCTGGCTGATTGGGACCCACACCCAGTTCCACACCTTGGCTCAGGCGATTAGAGGATCATCAGGGGGTCCTTTTGTCCCTC
Source organism: Neolamprologus brichardi (assembly GCF_056152115.1). Taxonomy (NCBI): domain Eukaryota; kingdom Metazoa; phylum Chordata; class Actinopteri; order Cichliformes; family Cichlidae; genus Neolamprologus; species Neolamprologus brichardi. Next base: position 25,492,037 of record NC_142123.1, read on the forward strand.
TGTGGGGGGACACTCCCACTAGGGTTATATCTGGGACTCTCCACCATTTGACCTTAGAACTGAAGAAGCCTCTCGGATGAGAGGTGAAACGTCTTCAAGTAACTTAAAGAAGTCCAGACGCTTTTCTTTGCAAGCTCCTTTGACTACGATGACCTGGATGACTGAGAACCTTCACAGACAATTAAGAATGTCTTTTGACTTGTGGATTTTGGTCCTAAACTGGACTAATTCAAATTTTGATGGATGACACTGGGATAGCTGTGGGTCAGGAGGTAGACCTGAGGTAGAGGTAGAACTACTACTTGGAATATTGTTGTTTCGATTCCTGGCTCCTCCAGTCTGCATTCCACAATACTCTTGGGCAAGATACTGAACCCTGAGTTCCTCTCGGTGCATAATCTGAGTGTGAATCCATGTGAATTCTAGATAGAACTCTCTTTTGTGGGTAAGTGGGTGAATGGGACATGTTGTATAAAGCCCTTTGAGTGGTTGAGTAGATTACAAAAGCAATATATAACAACCAGTCTATTTGCTCATCAAGTCATCAGCCAATGTTATAGCAATCATTTCAAAATAAAAAAAGCAACAACAAAAAAAAAATTACCAAAATCATTGGTCTTTAACCTCTTGGCTAAATACATTAAAGATTTTTTCAGACATTTCAGTCAGGACTGGACAAACATACAAATTGATGGACAGACTGTAGTATAATTACCTAAAATCAAATCTCTTTTACAAGATATGAAAAAATGACTCCTTTCGTAAAGCAAATTACCCAAATACTGTGCTGCAGTAGAACCGTTAGACATTTTTGGCAGTCAAGAGTCAGCTGGCAAAAAAAGCCTCAGTACTTTTCAGGCTTGGCAGGTAGATGTTACCACAAGTTGCTTTACTTGTTAGCCAAAATCATCCTAAATTTTCTAAAAAGCCAGAGCTTGCTAACACGGGTGTATTTTATGAGTCCATCAAATTATCCCAGCGTGATGTTGTAATGCTAACAAGGAAGCAAAACAGTTGTGAAAGGGGCTTATTAAATGTCACTTTTGAAACTGCAAACAACAACTGCAGGGCCCAGTGCTGTAGTCATTCCAACTAGAAAACATTAGGGACTAAAAACAGTGATGCAACAAATTTATCTTCTGTCTGAGATGAAGAAGCTAATGTTAAAGCATGCTAGTGATTACAAAATGAAATGCATCAAATCCACTTGCAATGTGACTGAATTCCCTTAAATAAATGAAATCTTGTTGCTTAAATGCCAATTTCACAGGTAGCCTTAGGATTGGATTCAGTCCACAATAAAAACAACCATCATTTCTACCTTTTACTGCTTCCCAACAGATGTTAGCAAATGCCCCAACAATTAAAAACCACAAAGCGTTGAAGAAACACATGACACATACCAAATATTTCCACTCGATTGGTAATATTTTAAATCCTACACAGGCAACTGACAGTATTCCATCAATTATTCAGGAGGAGTAAAGACTCACAAAAAGTACTGCACCCCCGGCTATGCAGCAGTAAATCACTGTATAGCACACCATCTGCTGCCTGTCAAAGCCAACGGTTGCTGTGTGCACAGGAGTGTAGTGCAACACTGATTCATAAGTCCAGGGTGATTTCCAGTGCAGGTAAAACAATGCTTTTTCTCTAGATATTTATTATGCCTACGCTTCGTATTAACAAATGATTTCAAAATGTACACAATATTAGCAGTCTGACCTGAGCTGAAAGCAGTGCAAAAAAGGTGCCAACATTTCTCTGGCTGTAAAAGGGTATTAAAAAAAAAAAATGTCATCAAATATTTATCGCCCACAAGATGGGATTTAAAGATGATTCTCCTTCTCGTTGCTGGTTCCTTCACCTTCATTAGTGTTGCAATGCTTAACCTCCTCCTGAGACAAAATATCCCATATTCAGACTTCAATAATGCAACGCCTTCATTCTTAGGGCTGAGGGCTGGCTTGCCTGATGTCTGACTAATCGCTGACAAAGCTATGGCTTCACTGGCTATTTTTGGGCACATAAACAGTGGAGTTTACAACAATATTCCACTACTTTGATATAAAACAACACAAACTATCTTGTTACCAACTGAATCTTTCAAAGTGAGCTTGGTTTCTGTGGGTTCTTCTTTAATTAACTTAATGTCTCCATGTAGTAAAAATAGCATCACTTCCATTAGTTAACTGTCAAAGTGCAATGACTTGGTTTAGTATTAGCTGAGGCTTTCCAAAAAAACCCACATATTCAAAAAGTCTGTTGGAAAATGTCTAAAAGAAAACGCCCTGTTGTGAACTGCATTATGTCCCAAACTGAAATGCAGGTTCTCATTATGTTGTTGATTATCAGTTATTCTGCATGCCAGACTCAATATTCTGTTTTGCCATTCACCCAGTCAAAGAATGACAGTCTAATTATTTGCTGTGTTTACATTTCCTGATGTCTTCATGTAAGACACTGGCTGCATTTCACCCATTCCCTCTCTCTCAGGGAATCCTTTAAAATGTTGATTTAAAGGATTCCCCAAGGCATGTCTGTACATGAAATTACACTGCTTTGAAAAGAATAACACTCTGCTTTGTGTCTGACATAGTTTTTGCCTTAAAAAAAAGCCTGGTTAGACATTCCTATTCTGGTGTCCATTTCTCCAGTCTTTGAACAGAAAAATCTATGAATATGCAAATGGTTTAAGAGTTTGTTTGCAAGATACAAGATGACTCATGTACATGTGCGTGTGCGATGAGCTCTCTAAGCTAAACTAGTTAAGTTGTCACAAATCTTACTAACAGGTCGATGCCTCAAGCTTATAAGTACCAGCGGAAAAACTGCTCCATTTTCAGCATTAAAACATCCAAGTGAAGCAACATTAACTAGAAGAATTAATGTCCAAAGTTTCCAATGATAAACTTTTACTGTTCAAATTTTATATCTAAATTCTGCTACATTGCTCCCTTTTAGTTAAATTAAGTCATAACGTTTTACTTTTTAGTGTCTGAAACCAAGAGGCAAAATTATGTCTCCCACATTAATTCAGCAATTTATTAAGCAGTGGCCCTCGGAACAGCACTGTACCTCCAAACAGCAGCACTAAATTATTAACTCCACCACATTTAACACATTGCATCATCTCAAGAAAGTGCCACTGGCAGAGCTTAATGTCGACCAATATTTTCATTAAAAATTGATATCTGTGAATGATTTTGGCTTCAAAGAGTTGGAGGAGATTTAATTCCAGCCAGTATGTCCTCAGTGTTTCATGCCTGTCTGATCTGTACTTCCTAATGCCTGTATCTAGACTTAAAAACTATGAATTTAAAAGGCTCAGCTAACAGAGACGTGCTTCTTGAACGGCCAAAACAAACAAAAACTAAACAAAACAACAAGTAGCAGATGCTGTAAAATGCTACACAACGCAAATGTTTCACAAATCAGCGGTTCAGTTTTGCTCTTCAGTTTTGCTCCAACATTGTGTCCTGAGAATCCCACAAGCGGTGGAAGCTTAACCACAAGCTTTATAAAATCTGCACAATACAAACTGCACAGTTTAACTTCGATTACAGCTTAACTTTCCAATTTGGATTCACTTCTTCAGTTTGTAATATGAAAATGGTGAGACTGCAAAAATGAAAAGAGCGTTTGTAAAGAGATTCTTCAACTTTTCAGCCACATGCTGGGAACTAGATAAGGAGAAAATGTCAATTTCAGTGTATGCATGAATTACTCTGTAATTCACAGTTTCACTTTGCTTTCAGAGTGAGAGCAGCGCAATCAGCTAGTCACCATTAATTTCTCATAGAGCTCAGGCCAGCATGGAGTCAGACAACAGGCTTGACAGCTCAGATAAAGCCAAGCTGAGACGTTAACCACTTTTTGCTAACAACAAACAAATTTCCATAATTTGTTTATAATATATAATATATCATTTTATATATGTAAGATCAGCCATACAACTTTAAAATGTTCAAGACATGATGCAGTTGCCCCCACTGTGGGAGTCGGTTCCTTTTTTTGATGGGGGGCACTTTAATTGATTATACTTCATTTTTGGTTGCCACTAGAAATTGCACTACCTGTAATGACGATCATGGCAGCAAATATTAAGGCAGAAGTATTTAATTTGTCTATTTTTAAAGACAGAGATAAATTCAGAGCATTCTGCAGTAAACATATGCTTAGACAATAAAATGTAAGTGACGAAAACAACTGATGTCAAACAGTTCAAATATGAATATTTCAGCTCATGTTTTTAAGTGCTGTATTGTTGTTCGACTATAAGAAACTTGTGTAGTTATACACAATCGAGGTTCTTAAAAAAAGGAACCTTGATTATAATGATTATGTGAATTACAGGCCTATCTCTAAGCTCCCGTTCCTGTCTAAAATCCTTGAGAAGATAGTTCTTTCACAACTCCAGGCGTACCTGGATGAGAACGACATTAATGATAAATTCCATCATAGCACCGAAACAGCGTTGCTTAGAGACCTTAACGATCTTCTTCTAATTGCTGATACTGGACGCTCTGCGGTCCTAGTTTTATTGGATTTATCCTCGGCCTTCAATATGGTAGATCACAACATCTTATTAGCGAGGCTTATGCATACTGTAGGCATTAAAGATGTTACCCTTGACTGGTTTAAATCATACCTCTCCAATAGGTCCTTCTCGGTCAACCTGGGCACCTGCTCTTCCTTCGCTGCACCTGTCTGCTGTGGCGTACCTCAAGGATCTGTGCTGGGCCCTATTCTTTTCTCCCTCTATATGCTCCCTCTAAGCGCAATCTTTGAGAAATACCACACCGCTTTTCACTGCTATGCTGATGATATACAGATCTACTTTGAACTAAATGATGATCTTGCTTTGTCCTTGCACTGCTTTCAAGAGTGCATGCGTGAGGTCAAAGAGTGTCTCTTAGGAAACTCTCTTATCCTAAATGATAAGAAAACTGAAATCGTGGTATTTGGCAGCAACGTTCCCCGTGGCCAACTTCGTGATGCCTTTCGTTCTCTTACCAGTTCCCTCTCTGACACTGTTAGCAATTTGGGCGTGTTGCTGGACAGCTCTTTCAAATTCGATAAACAAGTGTCTGCTGTAGTTAGATCTAGTTTCTACCAACTGCGTCTCATTTCCAAGGCTAGGCAGTATGTTCCACATTAGGACCTGGAAAAGCTCATCCACGCCTTTGTGACCTCTAGGCTGGATTACTGCAATTCACTTTATTTCGGTCTTCATTCTGCCCTTCTTCATAGACTGCAAACAGTTCAATGCTGACCTGCATTGGCTACCCATTAAATACCGCATGCAATTTAAAATACTGCTGCTTACGTTTAAAATCACCAACAACACAGCACCGAGCTACCTTATCGAATTCCTTAAATCGTATGTTCCCGCCAGAGCACTAAGATAATCTACTCAGTTACTCTTGGTGCAGCCTAGATCTCGGCTGAAGACTAGAGGTGACCGTGCGTTTGCCTTGGCTGCACCGGAGTTGTGGAATAACCCTCCTATTGCTATCCGGGCATCCGATTCTATCCAATCATTTAAATCACGGTTAAAAACCTATTTGTTTAATCTCGCTTTTCCTGCTTGTTAATGCCTGTACCTGACTCTTAGACTTACTCTATTTTCCTTTATAGATATTTTTTAAGGCTTGTGCTTTTACAATGTTTTTACTTGATATGTATTTTATGCTACCCCTGTGTATTAGTGACAATGACCTGTTAGTATATTTGGTACTTTGCTAAGGCCTTATAATACTCATGTTACTTTCTGTCTTTTATGTTAAGCACTTTGGTATACCGCTAGTTTTTAAATGTGCTCTATAAATAAAGATGTATTGTTTTGTATACACAATTATTATTATTTAACATTACCAATGCTAACTAAGGTGAAATAACATGGAGTTCTAAAAATCCAAAGACAAAGCTTAAATTCGAATTGCTCTCTGCTGCATCACAAACTTATCTCATGGGTAAAAACTAATTCAAAGAGCAAAGTAATGCCCAGACAGTGATCAAAGAGCATGACAAATCAACAGTGAAAATGGAGCTGGGTAAGAGTTATGTCAATAAGAAGGGGGGATGTTTTTGGACCAAACTTTTCAAGAAACCTTCAAGTGTGATAAATGTGCTGCGGACTGTAGTGTCAGGAGATAGTCCGTCATGAAAGACAGCAACACTGGCCAGATGACGTGGAAAACAGCGGAACACTGCATTTGATCAGGTTTCTTTTCCGAGACGACACTAATCTATCACATTAGGCCGAAATCAGACATAACCCTGATACACTCCAGCTAATCTAAATACGTCATCCATCACTGATAACAGCTACCAACCAGCAAAATGGGAGACGATAACAATAACATCTATTTCTACATCTGCTTCTACATTCCACCTCTGTCCCTGCAGGCACCCAAAGTAACCACCAGTGTGGCTTGTTAGAGTTGCCTCTACCCTGGTCTTTGTGTGTTTTCACCATCTTTCTTAAGGCAGAGCAGCTAACCAAAAAAACTACCCACTGTGTCAAGGACATTTTCATAAGTCTGAGAGAGAGAGAGAGAAAGAGAGAGGGCGAGAGAGAGAGAGAGAGCACCCCACCCTTCAAAATATCACGCTTTCTTTCACAGTGTTTCAAATGCATTCCAATGAGGGGGCACAAACCAGCCATGTCCTAGATAAACAGTGCCCTGCACTGCATTGAATTCCTCTCAATTGCAGTAGGGTTTACATAACGGCAGACAATGCACAAGGATGCGCATCACTTCCATAACTCCATATGAAAAAAATACAGACTAAAAAGCAGACTCCTTGTTATTAAAACAAAAAAACAAAAAAAACAATGGATGATCTCCAAGATGACTTAGAACACACTGAAAATAGAAGCTGTAGAATAACGTGAAGGTTTACTTTTTTAGGGAAGTTATATTGCTCCTGTTTCTAGCTTTCACTGTTTTTAGTTTCTCCAAGAAGTGATGTGATGCTAATCTAATTGATGACATTAAAGATTCATGATAGAAGACACGTGGTTTAGAATTAGTGTATTTACTCAACAAAATGATGGTTCCCTTGTAATGAATAATGCCATACTGAGACTACTGGTTAGAGCTGTGTATAGTCATGTGAGAGTGTCCCTAGTTTAGGCTGAGGCTAAAGAGTCAAGTATTGACAAACCGTTGCTTACAGCAGAGAAACACACAAGGGAAACCTGGGGATGGAGATGATGGTAAAAGAATTCTTGAGTGGCCCTGGATGTCTATTTGAAATATCACATTAATAAGGTATAAACAGTAACAACAATTGCTTGGCATTCAATAATTCAATAAAGGAAAGAGAATGGAGTAACACAATGTTTATATTTTTGCAGTTAATCTCATTAAAAAACAATCCAAAGAAAAATTAAACACATTAGTCCACGGTAACCCCCAGCATTCAGCATACAGCATGGCACAAGATCATAGCAGTGGCATCTTGATGTTTCTCCCCATTTTGTTTACCTGTTTTTCCTCCTGAGTTGTCAGATATTATACAACCACTTGCACGCACGCAGCCTCTTGGCGATTAACACAGCTAAGATTCACAAAGCATTCTTGTTTAATGAAAAAAGACGCACAGTTTGTAAGACGACGTACAGTGTGGATCTCTGTGTCTTGAGGCTTTTTGAGCAGTGATTCAGGAAGACTCTCCAGATAAGAATAGAGACGGCGAAAACTATATATTCACAGATATATATATAGCTATCCACATAACAATATCGTGAGAGGGTTTAGAGAACTGGACAAAGCATGAGAGCAATAATTGTGATCAATATAGTCCAGTGAATGTCTTGTCCCTCGTGCAAAATAGATTTTGCAGCCCTCCATCATGATCTTGGAGGCACCATCCAATTTGCTGTCAAGTCAATAATCTCTTTGGGAGAGATTGAATCTGCAAGACTCCCTCAACTTGGCAGTAAGACACAGCCAAAACACACAAGTACTCTTCACTTCACTCTTTGTAGAGGGAAGTTAGATTAAAGGCAATTGTTTCTGCTTGTTTCTAACACCTCTCTGAAATGCAGCTTCACTGAAAACACATTAGCTGAATACAAATGAACACCGGGAATCTTTTATTCTGGGAACGACAGCAACACAATGACCTGAGTGGTGAATGAGTGAAAAGGATGAATCAACACCCAGTGGAGCACCTTCAGCTTTATAAAGCAGCATAAGTGACCTGCCACTCGCACAACTTCACTGGTGCACTGAAGTTACAAAACACAATGTTAATGCACTTGAAGTCAAACCCAGGCATCATTTGCTAGTATGGCTAATGTTAGATACAGTGCTGTGCAAAACTCTCATATATCTTGCTTCTTGCTTCCGGTCTTAAAGCACAGTTTTCCTTTGCTTGTTCACCCATTTTCAGTCCTGTATTTGTACTTGATCATGTTCAGAGTATTTTAAGACAATTGACACTGACCAACGAATCACTCAAGGATAAAAAAAAAAATGTACCTAACTCATGAGAAGAAACAGTGTTTTGTGTACACATAAAATGCCAAAGCAAAGCTATTATCTGAAGACTCCAGCAAACGTAATCAGAAATGTTCTCAATGGAAGGGTGGCTGTGAAGATGCCATTCTTAAGAAAGCGAAATAGGGGGGAGAGAGATGGAAGTATGCCAAACAACACAGGGACTGGTCTTACTAACAGTCATAACATGTCTTATGGAGTGATGAATCTAAATGTAAAATGTTTAAATCATCATCAATGTACAGAGGAGATCGGGAAAGAGGGATAACGATGAGTGTCTACAGCTATCTGTGAAACACGGTGGAGGCTCTGTCATGGTTTGGGGCTCAAAAATTGATCAAACAATAATTGATCAAACAATAATTGCAGAAAAGCACATTCACATTTTGATCCACTTATCATTACATCTGGAAAAGTGTTGGCATGGTAACGGCTTCATTTTTCAGCATGGCATTGATCCCAAACACACCGCTGCTAATACAGTAAAAGCCTGCATGCATAGAAGGTATGGACTGACCTTCCCAGAATCTGGACCTCAACATTACTGAAGGTGTGTGGGATCAACGTGTGTGGGTATTGATTATATTTTCATAGTAAAATACATTCTGTATTGTTTTCTTTTGATACACAGTATCTATAAATTATATAATGGCAAATGTATGCTGTACAGAAATTAAAATGCATATATTCATGTAAAATACTGATAATATGACGAGTAAAACATGTTTTTGCTTTCATTTTTTAAGCTTATTATTCTTTCTTATCGCCTACTCTAACCAATAGGTACGCATAGCAATACGCACATGGATTTTTGATTCTGTATTCTGTGTCCTTCGCCTGCATACCGGCCTCAAAGAGAAAGAAGCAGCTCTCATGCTGAGCACCTACTCACGCAGCTAAAATATTCTCTTTCCTTCTTTCTCTCTCTCACTGATTATATTTCAGTATTCCTCTAATGAAAAACACAAATTCTTGTACACCTGATTTGTAAACAAACAGATCACACAACCTTGCAGGTTACATGGAACAACAAAATTCTAAAACTCTTCACAGCAGCCTGCAGTCTAAATTCATTTCAAGACATTTCAGACTCGGTAGAATTTCAAAGCTTGGGATTATTTTAAAGAGGAACAAAAAAAATTCTTTTTTTAAGGTTTTCTGTTGATGTTTGCACCGCTCCGAGCGTTCTGCATGTCAGATGGGCAGATCTTCACTTGGCAACACTGAGAAATGGCAACTCGGCTCTCCCACTGCAAAACCCCGTGGGAATGGAGGGGGAAGGAAAACAGAAAATGTCTCTTCATTTCTAAGATTTCAGGGGCCAGAAAAATATATTTAATGAGGCTTTGTGTTGTTTCTCTGAGGAGCAAAAAAAAAAAGAGAGAAAAACTTCAGATTCTGCTGCCAAATGCCTTTTGGAGTAGACTCAGATGAAAAAATATAGATGAAAATACACACAAAGCCCTTAAAACTGTATTTTAAACACTCTCAGACCCTGGGGGTGTGTTACCATAAAGACAACTGTTGACAGACATTTATAATGTCCACTGTCATTATTTGGGCAGATCAAATCATGGCTCCAAAGCAAAACTGTTATTGCAGCGATGTGAATAGTCTTGTACCTTTCTCTGGTTTCTCTATTCAAAGCTCAATTGAATTAATTTCAATTCAAAGGCTGTACTTGCACCACATATTGTCGGCGTTGTAATTTTAGTGTTATTTTCTGACTCTAGGATGAAACTGTTGTTAGCACCAGCTTCCTAAATGTATATAGAGAGGCCTGAAGCCCAGGGGATGCATTTCAAATGCCTCTGTGCAATCCCTTAACCCTCTTGACAAGGACGGATCTCCAGAGTAGCTTTTAGCAGGCGCACTTCAAAAAAGAGTGTCACTATTATGAGCAGAAAATCAAAAAGGATATAAAATACAACATATGGGCAATACAGAGGACACTTTCATATTTACTTCACAAGACTGTAAAGATTTACTTTAACGCAGTGAGGCCATAACAGCTGGGAATGCTTCAGCAGAATAGTTGCCAAGAACTCAGAATATCTGCAGTGATGTTGAGGTTTGGGTGCAAGCAGAGTGTGATATAGATCTGGTCAATAAACAGCCTCCTGAATAGAGTGAATCTAAACAGGTTCCTAAACTCTGACAGCACCCAAGACTAACGTATTTATACATGTCAAAGCCTGAGGTTATTCAATCTGGGAATCCATTGAGCAGTGTGCTTACTTAGCCCTTGGGGCCAACAGTCAGCTTTTTATGGTTTCTGGTATAACCTACAGATATCCAGTTCATGACTCCTGTGTTCATCTGCTGGTTGCACACATAAAAGAAAACAAAAAGGATACAAAAGGTAAAGTATTTTAGCAAATACAATCCCTCTTTTGTACCCCCAAAGAGTAGTTGTAGTTGGCTGATTTATATTCATGCAACTACAAGAGAACAACATTAGAAACCAGAAGGTTTCTGCCATAAAACATATTTCCCTTCCTACAGATTCTACAAAGTCATATGCACAATATGTTCACAGACTTTAGAATACATTAAATGTATGCCTCCACAGACATTCACTCAGTCTATAAGTACCTAGCAAACCTTCAGATTGCATGTACATTAATGTAAATGAAGGTCCCGTGTCTATGTGAAGTGATTAAATGGTTGAACAGGCAGATGATTCTAATGCAGGGAAGCTGTGTTTAAAAATAAAACTACGGAGAGAAGAATAGAGGATGTCTCTGAATACAATGAGGCTAAAAACAGCAGGTTTCCTGCAAAAATGTCAACACAATCTCACCATGTTAAAAAGAAAAAAAGCCCACAACACAGAATCTGTAAAGATGATGACTTAATATGGAAATTAAAGCAACTCCTCCTCCTTCCTCAGTGTCCCATTCAAACAGAGCAGATAAGAGCTACACCAGATGTGTCATATAGGAAGGTGTTTTTCTACAAATTGGATGATTAACAGAGCAGTGCAGCCAGCATTGAGACATTTGGCTGTGGGACACAGCTCAGTGAAGAATGATTGGCTTTGAGGGCCAGGGGAGCAGATGAGACAGGGACATGGAGCTGGACTAAAAGACTGAGTGTGCCCACTTGGTTTTCCATCAGGATATCACTTCCATACTGGTCTGTCTGTGCGTCTTAAAGAGTGACTCCACCTATACAAAAGGGGCTATTTCTGTATCGGCAGTGTTACGCCGACTTGCTCTTCATGGGACGTTATCTCTGCCTTTAGCTCCACCCTCTTAACATTAATTATGCAGCTCAATGCAGCACTCCAAATCCCTACTGCAGCTCACCCACACTACAATACTCCACTGCTTTCTCCCACTCTCTGTCTCTGTCACAACAAACCCACAAATGAGTCTTTCTCTCTTTTTCTCTTCAAGACTACGTTCTCAACGCTCCCTAGTCAAAGACAACATTTTCCTTCTGTGAATATAGACACTTTAGACAGGACAGAAACAGTTCTCTCTTTCCTTTGTCCGACTTCATATTAAAAGCTGAAATGATTAAATGTGTGAAACATAAGTAGGTTGAACAATCGATTTCTAAACCACTGTTTTGATTTTTTTGTACCATATGGCCTCATGAAAGAAATGTTTCAATCCAGAAATAGAGTAAGCATCTGATGTTAATGGGTACATTTATAATGATTGCGAGTCGTATTACTATCTTTAGTTGCAGTGTGACTCACAAGCAGCTCATATTTATATTGTGTCATTTCCAAAGCCTAGTGCTGATTTTTCAGTGCAAATCAGAAGCAAACAGTCTGATGTGGCGAGGAAACACACTTAACAGCTCAAACACCTGTCTGGCAAGGTGTAATTGACTCAACCACTCCCGAGCACAATCACGTTGTGTCACAGGAAGCAGGGAGAGTCCACACTACGCAATCTCAATCAGCCACATCAGCAAAGTAGATGGAAACCAGAAAGCGTAGAATGGGGGAAGCTCTCACACTCCAGCCAACCACCCCCCAGGCAGGCAGTGGGATGGAAACGTTGCAACTGTTTATAGAAGCAGAAGCAAGCTTCTCTTTCGTTTCCTAGAGCTTTTCACATGATTAAGATTCATTTTACATTTGCATGCATGTGTTTGCATGTGTGCACGTGCATGTGACAGTGAGAGAGTATTACTTGCCTGGCCAAAAGCTGAATAATTAATCCTACAGAACTGAAGTGTGAGGCTACAGTTTAGGTTATTTATGCATAATGTACTCTGCCTGACATTAAACTGACTAAGGAGTGTTTTGTTTGGGGTTTTTGTTTTTGAGCCCACATCAAGTGAAGGTCTTGGAAGTTGTTTGTGGGACTGTTACTTCACATCTGCCACACATGCCTTCATCGAAAAAATATGAAGCCAAAGGTATGCAAACTCCAGATATTTAAAGTTTTATCTGGCTTGCTTCCCTATACTTGCATTTAAATAAATTGCTCTCCTCTGTTTGCAAAGATGCTAGCTCTTGAACAAAAACAAACAGTGAGGCAGATGTTCCTAATGAGGAAAACATGGCCAGAGAAGGTGGGATCATTTAGTCAGTACCCAGCCAAGTGAATGTGCTATATGCTTACATAATCCAGGGACTGACTGTGAATTGACTACTCCCTCTGTCTACAAGGCAATGCGCTAGCAGGAGCAGGTCGGCTGTTTTGTCACGTTCACCATGTTTCCATCGCTCTTTAAAAATCCGTGCGTCACCAGACGTCAAGAATGAACACCGAAGAGTGAACAGCATTTTCTCAGGTTGCCGTTCTCCAGCAGGCAGCCCTCTATGCTGTGCCGCTCTGCTGCTGCTGCAGGGGTCTTTTCAGTGCATGGAACCGGATGGTGAACAGAGAACACAGCGGGGGCTGGGCACTGCAATGTACTGCAGTGCTCGTAGCTCTGCTATGCACACCCACTCTCTTCCATTCTTGCTCTGCCTCTGACAATCTCTCAATCTCTTACTCTATCTCTCTACCCCTCTCTGGCCAATGGTTGTATCATTTGTCTTCCCTCATCTCTTCTCTTCAGATTCGTTATGTGCTTTTCCTTCCTGCTTCTCTCAACACTCTTATGGTTGACTGCAATCGATATTTGCCTTGCTGTCTCTTATATTGTTCTTTTAAAGTACCCTACCCTCTGTTTCTCACATGCACATAGACATGCACATCTATAAGACTAATACATATATACATCAAATAACCTTTACCTGGAGAGTTATCTTAGCCTGCTTCTAACCCCATTATTCCAGACTTCCATTTTTTCTCCAAATGGAGTAGAATATCTATAAATTACATCTCTATATTAGCAGTACAAGTACACATACACGCAATGTCATTGGCACCACTTGCTGTGTTTATCAAGGTGTCATTATAGCATCCCCGAGAGAGACTGCTTGGCTAAAACATCTGCAGCATCCTCTATTTGCATCAGAACAATCTAAACAAAATAGCCTGGTGAGTTTTTACAGCACCTCTTCTTATCCTGAGATGGGCAGTTTTGAGATTGTTACTAAATGTACAGTGACAGCCGTTGTTGCTCCGCTATGTTGCCTCCACCATCATTTACAGGGGCACACTAAACGCCCATGCCGCACAGCATGGGACAGAGGATGTCACGCTTGGAGGATGAGCAATGACAAGCCCAGCAGCTGGTCCCTTCCCCCAGAAACTTCACAACTGTTAGAAACAGTTACGCTAATGACTTACATGCAGTGTTTACAAAGTTATCGAGATAAACCTTGCAGGCAATTTGATTATGAAACAAGAAACCTCTTTCAAAGCGCTTACACAAATAAGTACAAGAACATGACCGCAAATGTTTTTGGCGTGACTCATTCCATCCACATTCCATCTAACAGCAAAAGCTTAACCCTCCTCCATCTCCCACACTCTGCATTTATCTTCAAGATGCTGTCTACTTCTTGGAATGGTGAGGGGTTTCATATCTATTTCCCATTAAAGAGCAGAGGTTTCTGATCATCACTTCCTGAATGAGTTTTACAGTCTGGCAGCAGCATCCTGCAGAGACACTTTTGTGGTCGCTTCATAAAACAAAGCTCTGTGTCACAGCAGGTGTCAGAGCCGTATGAAGAAAAGTCATTGCATGTAATTTTCATTTTTTTTGCAAGCGATTTGTAGAAAACATAATTAATTGCTAGCCACTGTTAACTGGAACGATGTGTTGTTTCTCTTTTAATAACATTGTCATTTGGATTTTTGGGTGATCACTCAATAAGTCCATGTAAAACCCATTTGTCAAGCTTGAAATATCTTGCTGCTGCAGTCGGATTGATGAAAGGAAGGCTGAACAAAATCTCAGTGCTGACACTCCCACCTAGAGCATACAGCAATAATACGGGTAGACAAGGCTGGCGAAAACATTCTTTTTCCTTTTTGTGTGTGTATTTTCTTTTCAAAATGAAACTGTGAAGAAGCCACGTTTCAGTTCCTTCACAAAAACACAGCTCTTCTTAAGGTAAACTGTGTTCTAGAAGAAGAGAGGTGTATGAATAATGAAGAAGCAAAGCCGAACAGCCATTGCAAACGTCATATAACAATTTAGAAAATGTAACCAGGCAGGGTATTACATCAGCTAACCACACATAATTAGGAATGCCCATTAGCCTTCACTAAACATTGGTTTGCTTCAAACTTTACTTGCAAAAGGTCCCTGCTATGTGCACTGTCCATGGTGCTGAAACAGATTACATTTTCTTCCCAACCCTCTTTGTACCCCTGTATATAAGAAAGTCTTGAAAACTTGAAACACAAATCTACATTATGATCAGGTTTAGGTGGATGTCTCATGCTTATAGCTACTATCAGAGTACAAGGTACGAGCTTCACTTTTAACTAATATGAAAACACAAAAAAATGCTCATCCAGTATTTTCAGCATCCTCATACACAACACGTTAAGTCCATCTATTATTTTTCCCTGCTCTGCAGCAGGCCAGTGTTCACAGACATTTCCAGCAGAGAAAACACATAGTGCCCACTGCTGGACAACATCACATCTTCATTCAGAAATGATCAAGGTCAGATATACAGAACAGAAAGGAGGATATACTAAATTACTGCAATTTCTCTTAAATAAAAGAATGAAATCATTAGTATAAAATCATATAATTATGAATAACCCTTTTAACTATACGTCAACTTACTATCCTTTGTTGTTTGAGCTCATTTTTAACAATAATAATAATTCATAATATTATTTCTATCTTTTTGTGTTTCTTTAGTACACTTTAGTCAGTTCAGCCAATCAGAGAGCCTACTTTTGCTGCAGGCTTAGACTGGAGGAAGTCCCAGAGCACCGGATAAACCAAACAAAAACTAATCGCCGGTCTCAAACACTATCAGAGCCAATTCAAACTGTTATCTAAGCAACCCCACTGACACTCAGGGTACACAACGAGAGCGTGCAGGATAAAATTATAATGGGCTGACGTAGTCTTTTTACCACACTAACCTTATCATAGAGTAAATATTCACAATATAAGTAGCAAAACTTCACTTATCCCAAACCAGGATAGGTGAAAACGAGGTAAAACTGTGAGAGCAAATTTGGGAAGCTGGTAGCTGGTTTGGGTTGCTTCATCCTGGCACTGTCTGGATGCTGAGGCAGCTCTGCACAGGGATGTAATGGGATACTGCAGCACTAGAGAACCGTGTGCACAGAAACTTGCCTAGGAGCATCAGGGAGTCCCACACTAACCTTCCCCCTCCCTCTTTCTCTCTCCTTCTCCGTTTTCATCAAATATTATGCAAAAAAGAAATGGAAACAAACAGAGATCCATGTATGCATTTAAAAGGGAACTGTGTGTGAAGAACTAAAACAAGGGAAAGAATAAGTACACTCACTAACAGTGAACACAGAACACAACTTCAGAAGTGAAATAATCAGGCATGCTTGCAGAAGGAGAATGCAGCTGCTTACCTTTTGTGCAGGTTGCTCTCTCCTGGACACAGAGTTCTTCCCCCTTCTCTGCAGATTTCCAGACACTTTGAGATAGAGAGAGAAATAATCAATCTCTTCTTACTTTCTCTTATTTCCAATTTCAGAATGAATAAGTCAGGAGTCTAACATAGCAGTGTAGACACACCTTTACTCTGTAAACTCTGACACACACACACACAGACTCCCATTCAAATGCACCCCAAGACTGGAGTACCCAAATTGATAAAGATCTGCTCAGGGGAGGGATAAAAACTACACACACTCACACACTGCAGTTTTTTTTCTTTCTCTTGCTCAGCCGCTCTGCTGCTTTTTTCCTGCTGTCTTTGCCTGCACTGCTTCCTGATTGGCTAAGCTGCTCTTCAATAACATAAGCTCTCCTCTTTAATTGGAAGGGAGCCAGTTATGTGGTGCACCAGAAGCCCTCCCGCCCAGCTCATCTCTCTTTTTTTTCTTTCCTTTTTTTCCCTAAGTGGCTGTGGAAAAGAATGCTGAGCTCTGCAATTTCATACGCATTAAGCAAAGAAAAAAAGGGACGAGGATGGGAAGAGTTTTTCAGTGTTTGTGCGTGTGTGTGGGGGGGAATGGGAATGAGGGAGAGCAGCGGAGGCGAGCCAGTGTACTGCAGTGGGACAAGCAGACGTTGCATGGGAACAAAGAGACAAGGGGGCTATAAGGTGGGGTGAGAACAGATTTCACTGCACCGTCCAACACCGGCAGCACGTTGACTGTGACAGCAGGTCAGATGAAGGGAGATTTCCCTGTGCTCACTGCAGCACAGCTAGGTGGCTGTGCTGCAGTGTGGAGTCTAATTCCCAGGCAGGAAGGGGGATGGGAAGGGAGGAGGAGGAGGAAGAGAGAGGAGGCTGGTTGCAGTGATACCAAAGTCTCCCAGCCAGCCTGGATATATGGGAGGAAATGGGCAGCCATCCGCAGTGTGCACAGCGGTTAATGCCTTTTCTTCATGAATTATTGAAAGTGCCCCAAAGGAGAATGGGAGGCTAGCAGGCAGCACACTGTTCAAGCAGTCTCGCCACTACTGACGTTCGCGTTAATTACCAGCACCTGAAGTGAATATCATCGCACAGTTAGATGAAGCCCCCTTTAGAGATTGCAATAAAATATCTTGAATGAAAAATGTATGTCATTACCTCTCCCCTTTCCACTTGAATTTCATCATGCGTTAAAAGGCTTTCCCATACTGGAGAAAATGGATGTGCAGGATTGACTTTGTGGTGTCAAATTCCCTGCTCTCTTTCACTCACATCTGGTCCATTGTTCCTCGGCTGCATTAAAGCACAATACCCCAGCAGATCAATAAAGAAGCATACAATACCTTGAGCATTTGCAGTGGCCATGATGAGCACTCCAGTTGTATGATGACCACAGAGAAAGGCACTGTTTGCTCAACCAACAATGTAAATGCTTAATGAAAGAAGGGGGAGATAAAGAGATAACTGATGCTTTATACTCAATCCCGTGGTATAAAACACACCATATGAGATATTAAACTGAGTTCATCCGGGTTCATCTTAATTTAGCGATGAACATAGATTAAAATATTTTGGAAGTAGTCCCAACAGTCATTACAAAAAGGTTCTATAATAATACCACTACTAGTTGGATATGAGCTTATGTGGGTTCTTTTATAAAAAGAAAGCTTTATTTTATTTAACAGAGAAAATAACATGTTTCCAACTTTGACAAAAAATCCCCTTGGCTTCATATACATCAGTATTTCAATAATCAACATTTCCATGAATCATCTGCGTCTGTTTTCCTTCATCACTGTGGTCTCTTCTTTCCGAGGAAGACTGTAAACTGTGATGGAGATGTCTGTGTGTTTGAAGACCTGATCCAGTATCTCTGACACGTTTGTCCACTTGAGTCGATCCAGGCCACAGCCGATACTGTCAGAGAAATAGATCAAGAATTTAACCACCACAGCAACTTAATAAATGCCACAATTAGTGGATTTTAAAATGAATTTGTTTATTATTATTTCTCTCAATTAAGGGTCACAAAAGAGAAAAGAAATTATACAAACCGAGGCATCGATATTCTTGATACTTGGTTCTTCAGGCAATGTGACCTCATGTCCTCCAGGCTCTGTCTCAGGCTGTCATAGGTGGGTTTCTGACTTGCCTTTTTCTTTGTGATCTACAATAAAGTAATAGAAAAACAACATTTCATTGCACTAACCACAACAGCTTTTGAATAAAATCTCTCGATTTGTCTTAAAGTGCACATCTAGTGAATTTTAATCAACATGTGTACCAGATAGTAGACAAAGCGTCCATCACTTTTCAGTACGGCACACTGTCCTGTCACTTTTTCTGTTTGGATTATAAAGAATAGAAAGACAGAAAGAAATATAATATCCACATTAGAACAAGGCTTGATAAAAAAAATGATTCATAAATCCCTAGACCCTCACTAACACACCGAAAAACACACACACACAAAAAGTTAGAAAGTTTATCAAAAACGTTTACTAGCCTGAGAACCAAACAAATCCAAAAGCAAAAACTCATGTGTCATTGCTGTGGCACAAAGTGTCTGGGCACTATCCTGTTCAAACACATCCTCCCTCTACTCTGCCAAGACATTTGATGTAATACTAGGTCTTGTTTGACACAAACATTTTAGAGAAAAACTGTTGAGGGAACTCTTGGCCTTTTGAATCTGACGTGCCATTTTTAACAATTAATATGGAAAAATAAAAACAAAAGAGCAACACGTGTTCGTTTCAAGTCAGTGTTACACCATCACAGCTCATCCGTGATTGTATGACTGTACTGCTATCTTTCTATTCAGAGACACTGTTTGAATCTGTTGTTAATATCCTTTTACAACCAAAAATAAAGCTTCCAGACTGAAGCGTCCACATGATCTGTCAGTGCCTTGCAAAGCATTCGAGTATCTTCGTGTTGTGTTTAGAGAGACCCTGCACCAAGTTGGCTGCTATTCATGCGAATAAAGTTGAGGTCTAAGCTTCTTTATGCAAAATTAGAGGCATCAGGTCCAACGTCGCCTCTGAAAACTCCCCAAAACTTTCACATGTTAAGGCAAAATTATTCAACCTATTCCTCACTTCAAATGTTCTCAGAAACAAAGTTCAGCAAGTTATTTTTGAAACATAAGAGAACGTTTCCAAACAAGTCAGCATGTTAGTGCAGTTTGTAACTTGTGAGGAGACAGTTTATGAAAAGAATTCATCCGGTCAAGTGCAGATGGGTGTTTGCTCAGTTTTAGGAGGTTATACAAGAGAGCGAGCACCTGTCAGTCATCCATTATGACGCTGGTAAGTGGCACGCCCAGCAGGATACAAATACAAAGTCACATTTACACATTTGTCATACGATACTACCTTGACTTTCTGTAAGAGTGAATGTCTGTGGAAGAATATGAGTTAATGTGTACACAGAGTCATACAAAATTGATACAATGTGATACTCTCAGACAGTGTAGAAAAAACTCCTGTTACAAAAGGAAAGCGAGTGAGGAAGAGGTTAAAGGCTTTTAACCTTTTAAAAAAAAACTGTCTCCATGCTGGTAAAATGATCACAAGACATCTTCATCTCTGATGAATCTTTAATAAAAGCGTTGACTTACTTTGCTCTTTTAACTCAGTCACCCCTTGAAACCTCTTTCTGAATTCCACAGCTATGCCTGCCCCCATACGGATGTCCTCGCTGATGCAGTGGGCCAGAGCTTCACGCGTAGGGCAGGAGAACAGGTCCCCGGTGACATAACTCAGCCTCCACTTGTGTTCTGCAGGCTAACCAGGAGGGGGCAGCATTAGACAATGTCGTGAAGCATAACGACGGAATAACAAATACAGTAAACACTGGTGTCTTAACGGAGAAACCCCAGAAACTGAAGTTTACCTTAGTTGTGTGGGTGCTGGCCGACATATGAGGTTCGGACGACATTGACAAGCGAGGGTAAAGCACTTGCAAGGCGACTTGATTTGCTGTTAAGTATCTTGAACACACACTACAAACACACGGAAGTATCGACATTCAATTTCTGCTGGAAGACCTGTTTGCTAGTTTGCACAGTACGCTGCACGCTAGTATGTCGCTCGTATGACTTAAAAACTGCTACCTGCAGAAAGCTGTTTAACTTACGTATATAACACCGTTCTCTGAAGGTTAGTTGGTTTGGAAGTGTATGAAAAGCTGCTACGTAACATATCATCTCGCGAGAAATAGCGAGACCTTGTGGACGATCACGCCTTCGGAATGTGAAGGTTTGTCAGATAAATATGCAAAACGAATAATTTAACCTTTTCATTAGAATAATTGCAAAGCATACTTTAATAGAAACCCATTTTTAACACTATACACTAATGTTTGTGTTTAGAAGTCTTTTATTCAACGCCTATCAATAAAAGTTGGCTACTTCCTGTGGTCTCCTAAATTTATTTGGTGTTTTATGTTTTAAGAAATTCACATTTCACATTTATTGTGATTTATTAATATGTTTATTGGATAACTCTTTTTTTGCGTATATTATTACATATAAGAAAATAAAGCAAGGGCACACAAACCAAAACCTACATCATCATACACAGCAATAAATGAAAGCTTGTGAAAATCTCAGCACTGATGTGGACATGTATCTAAATATGATACAACAGCATATAGCACATTAGCAGTCAGACAGTATCAGTGTTTTATTTTATATACATATAAACTGCAATATACACAAAATCACAATATGAATAGTTACACATCAGGATTGTGCATGACAGACTGACGGTCTGTGCTTCCCCCTAGAAGTCCGCACTACGGCGTCGCTCATTGAGCCAGTCTCCGGGGTTCACATCCATCTGCAGCATCTTCATCACCCACTTGTCCCTCCGTGCTCCATCGATGAACTCATCCAGTGAGAGCTCCCCTAAGTGACGCAGGACAGTTATTCTTTGAGTTATTCTTAGTATATATTTCTTCATTCCTGATAGATGACCATTGCAAAGCTTGCACCCACCTATCCTTTTAATATAAACAAGCAATAACGAATACGCTTACAATTTTACAATTAGTGCTTCACAATGCCACAGCTGCCCGACACAGACGTTTTAAATCATCCATGGAACATTTTAAGCCGTCAGAAACCATTGCAAACACTCACCATCCCCATTTTCATCAACCAGCTCAAATATCCGGTCAACCACTTGGTCTGGGGTCAGCAGATTACATTCTTCATCCAGCTCTCCATGGCAGGCTTTCTTCAGCCGATAAATGGACTGAGAGTTACAGAAAAAGATGTTACAGTGACTCCTTCACTGACTAAAGTTCATTAGTCAGTCAATTCAGCTGCATAATATCAACTATGCAGAACACATGGAGACTTTAAAATAGTAAATATTACCTCCACAATTTCTAGAAGCTCTGTTTTGTCGATGCACCCGCTTCCATCTTTGTCATACATTTTGAATGTCCATTTAAGTTTATGCTCCAGTTTTCCCCGAAGGACTAAGTTCAAAGCTGCCACATACTCCAAGAAATCAATGGTGTTGTCCTGTGTGCACACAAGGTTCAAATGTTGTGAAGGAATACAAGGATGTGACTAAGAACCTAAATGTTTACTTCAGTGTGGACTTTAACCTGTCAGAGAATAGGGAAAATTATCCATTATTCCTAGAGCTAAGCTGAAACATCCAGTTTGCTTGCTGTGCATACCCTGAAAACCCAAAAAGTATTCTCAGTGAAATTGATACATGAACGTTTATGACATTTTTCCTCACTTGTACAAATTAAGTTAGCCCTCAAAATTGCTGCAAATGAGTTTTCTGCCCTTCAAATGATAAAATGATAATGGGCATCAGCTGAAACAGCACAAGCAACCTTCCGAATCAACAAATGTGTATTAATATCTTGTCCTGCTGTGTAGTTTGGTAACAATGTTAAAATGAGACAGAACTGAAGCTTGTACTTACTCCGTTTTTGTCAAATGCTCGAAACATGTTTTCAATGTAATCTGCAGCTTCCTTGTTATGAGTAACGCCAAAAAAACTCTTGAACTCGTGCATGAACAGCGTTCCGCTTGGGCATTCCACAACAAATTTTTTGTACCATTCCTGCAGCTCCGCCACATCGATTTCCTTGTCTTGGTCACTCTCTTCACTCAGGCGTTGACCCATGTTGGTAATATTTTTATTCTTGCTGAAAATCACAAATATTATCTCTTACATTACACAAACCTGGTTTGACCTGGTTACATTTTTTAAGCTTCCACCTACATTACAAAATGAAAAAAGTGCTCAGTTACAGAGCCAGTGGCTGTGGCTAAGTTTGTGCAAATCAGCAAAAACCAAATTGACCAATATGGCATGAAAGTCCATAGAAGCTGAATTGTTATTCGGCTCTCAATTGTGGCAAATCCCTACTGAAAGTGAGGATGAGACACAGACTGCTATGGATCACATGATAAAGGATTAGAAATGAACACTTGTCAAATTCAATTAGTCCACAGCCAGATTATGAGAAGATTGTGCTGCTGCTTGTATCTATACTAAACTAGAAGAAAAACATTACTGTGTGTAATGGTTGTGGGGGGAAATGACATAAAAGGGTTCCAAGGATCTCTGATTTCATTCAATTTTCACAAATTAAAATGTATTATTATTTAATTAGATGATTTAAATTTACATTAAGGCATAAAATGCCAAAGGTAAGCTAAGGCCTAAAGTCTGTATAGTGTATAAAAGTTTTGAATCGAGTGATTTAAGGCTTTACAAAGCAGAGCTGGAATTCAAATTTTAGTTTTTGAGGTTATATAATTGAGGGGAAAATCAAATGAATTGATAGAATGATCAAACAAAAGGTCAAGCACATTAAAATAAAGTATTACCTGTGGACTAATAGGTAATCTATTCCAAAATAGAAAGCTCCTGACCCGTCTGATAATTCACTCAGCTCAGTCCTTTAGTTATCCCTGGAAACCCTGACCTTCAGGTGCCAGGTAATTAACTGGTACCCTGATTACTCTATGAATGCCCACTCTAGTCTTACTGAAGCCTATAATAAAATTGTTGTCACTAGTGATGTGCATTTAAATCCACCTCATATCTCAAAATAGAAATTCTATTTTGGAAAAGGGTCAAACATCAAGCAGGCTTTTGTTGTTTTGTTTTTGGGGGTTTTTTTTAGTAGAAAGCAGACTTGGAAACAGCTATACTTTTTCAATAGAACACCAGCATTAGCAGGATCTTATCTTTTGTTTATAGGTGAAAACATGGCTTGGCCCACTTCCTTCCTGGCTAAAATATGCGCTGACAACAGGAATAGTGATAATCTTAGCTTAGAGGTTTCAAGGCCATTGAGGAGTCACTGGATGATATCCTTGCACGATTAAAATGATTCACACCTCCTGTCTTACACAAGAGATATTCCCCCTCATCCAGTCATCGTACAAAGGCTTTTACCTGTGCTGATCACCCGTTTCTACACCCATGCCTGGCAGTTTTCTGTAATATATATATATATATATATATATATATATATATATGACATTGTTACTTCTAGAGTTTTAGCTTAGTAAAATAATGTCACAGAGAACTGCTGCAAGCTGGTTATTTTCTCTTTTTTATACCTTTCTCTATAAACTATAAGACTGCAGGGGAAGATCCCAGTAGATCAGCAGTTTCAGACCAGCCCGTTTAGCAACAAAAGTCAGTCAAATCACCCTTTCTTCCTATTCTGAGACTTGCTTTGAACTTTAACAAGTCTTCGTGACCAAGTCCAAATGCCTCAATGCCATTTACATTAAACATTTGCACCTAATAATGTGGCTGTTGAAAAACACTAGGCATGCTATCAAACTCATGTTTTGGCTAAGGTTATGGTGTACCACCAGCATATAAATAAACTATGCTAACATTGATGTATATATCGCTGAAAGCGGAAAGTCTGAGTGGAACGATTTCACAAGTGTGACTAAAATGCTAGATATCAACAGATAGGTGATACAGGCAACAACTGTACATAAAATTTCATATTTTTCTCTGGGCTAAAATTTTATAATGTCAGGAAATGTTTCTATTCTCATAACATTTTGAGTGCAGCTAAACAATAATTCCCAGAACACAATTGTTGTGTTAACATTAACCCGGATAAGCAACTCCCTTAACACCAGCTGGGCAAAGTACACTTCAAATTTCAGCATTTATTGCTTTCCATGAATACTATGATACAAGCGCAAGCCTTCAGTTTCCAGCGATGATCAGTTTTACGAAGGCAGTGGACATTTATTACAAGTCTACAAAAACTGATTTACATACTGATAGATACTGTAAAAATTCCTAATTATCAAAAGTGACGACTGTAAACTAAGGTATGACATACATAAAGTGTAAAAGTACCTTGTATTCTGTTTACAGGGCTTGATGCAGAAATGGCTACCCTTAAGCAAAAGCAATATTCTATCTAACCAAACTGGTTACTACAATACCGTTTTATACTGGCTTCATAGAATGAAAACCAAAACTATAACATTTTCCACATCCTTCAAGGGGTCAAAGCTGACAAGTGCAAGATAATGTTAATAAGAAATATATTTACGGTATGTGCTTCATAGAAAAAGCAAACGGAAATATGTGAAGCATTGCTTCACATTCTATATGGCAGGTGTCCTCGTTCACCTTAAGAGACACATTCATTAGTGAGATAGTCAAAACAACTGTGCTTAGGCTAAAACAAACTCTATCAAACATATCTTTATGGAAATACATGCCGAATGAATGAATTCAGAGTACATCAGTTACATTAGTTATTAGGGTTAAATTATTACGTTCAGATATAAAAATCAAGGAAAAAAGATTAGAAAAACTTTTAGTCAACAGTGAAAAAGGCAGTCTCCATAATCTTCTTTTACATCCATGCCTTCCAGTTTAAAGACCAGGTGATGTGTGGCCTTGAGAATTGAAACTGATTAGGACAAAAAGATCCTTCTGTGAGGAATCTAGAGGTTCACATCACTCTTGGTCCTTACAGGTCCACAGTGCTACAGATATACCCTTGGTGTGGTATCATACAGTGTAAAAAAGAAAAAAAAAAAGTCAGATGGCAGACAGGCCTCGAAGTTAGTCAAGTTCCCCAGGCTCTATCGCAGTCTCTGCACTGTTTGAAATGCCAGTAACGCCCTCTGTTGACAAGTCTGGTGAATTACTGGAAGAGGGGATCTGCTTGTCACTGCTTAAGTCATCTCCATCGCTGCTGTTTCCTTCCCCACTGTCCAGCTCAAAACTTTCCTCTGATGGAACAGGCTGCTCAGATTCGTCGACAGTGCTATCGCTCTTCAGACTGTGGTCAGCCGTATCCTCAGATGAGTCTTCTTCCACCTCAGAGGGTCCTGATTGTGTGCTTTTTGGCTCTGGAAGCAAAGTAGAAGGTATTTTAACATGATGTTTTAAGTGACATTCTGCGGCAACTAACTTGTAGGCTATCCAGCTGAATATGTCAATTTAAAGACTAGTGCAATAATACTTTAATATGGAAAGACACATCAATGCACTTTTATCAGAAGCTAAGAAGGTATAAGGTGAGAGATTTTCACAAAACTATTCAGAACATTTGCCTGTTTGAAAGGTACAGAAATCTTGCTTTAACTTTAGGCTAACTAGGTTTTAGTCAGTTTGCATTGATGTTCTACTACAGAAAAATAACATCTGCCAAGAGATCTGTACTAAAAAGATCTATGTTGTCTTTTTTGCAACACGTATAAGCTCCTGTGTATTTGGACTTATAAGAATGCAACTATTATGAAGACACTATCAATTACTGTAGTGTCAGAAGTTATAAAATAGCCTAAATAAGATCATGAACACATACCATGATTGTCCGATACACTAGGTGTGTCACAAGATGTTCCACTTTTGTATTCTTGACCACAGGAGTGTTTTGAAGACTCTGGTGTCTCTGGCGAGCTCTCTGGCGAGCTCTCTGGCCCTTGATGGCAAGACGACTCATTTTTTTCATTTGTTGTTTCATTCTCCTCCGTTTCATCAAATTTCAGTCTCTTCACCTCTTGCTTATCACCATCAGAATCCTCTTCTTCTGGGTGTTTATTCTTTATCCCACTATTTGGCGTCATCTCACCTTCTGATAGTGAGGTTTCACTGAAACAAACACAGGAAAATCTGTTAAACAGATTATATACTGAAATGCCAGCCGATGAGTTGCTCTTTGTTTTTTTCTTAAGGCAGGATCTTGACAAAACCTAATTATAAACAAGAGGTCAAGAGAGGAGATATAAATAAACTAACAAAAAACTAAAAAGCAGGAATTAGTGTAGTGTAGTAGTGTGTCAAGAGTATAACACACTCTTGATTGGACATATTACCAGATCAAACAATTTACCTTACGCAATGCTCCTCCACCTCCTCTGTGGCTGGCTCTGGTTCTTTGCTGACTGGACAATCAGGGAGCCCGTTGGTGGAAAGTGATGTTGGCAATGACAGCTTTGGTCTGTTAAGTGGTTTTGGTGTGCCTGGCCCATTCACATTTCTACTCCAAAAGAACAAACTATTATTTCTGACAGGCAAGATAGCTTTGTCTTTACTATACTGTGGTTGTCCTTATGTAATTTGGCTTTAAAATTTTCCCACTTGCTAGCAGTTTATGAAGCAATTTCAAATTTGTATAAATCAGTCACTGACATTTTGCACCCACCTGTCTGTATACAGAGAAGAGTTGCCAGGAAACATCACCCCATTCATTCTGTTTATACTGGATGCCCCATTTTTCCTTTAAAGAGGTAGAAAGGCACAAAAAAACCCCAACTGTCTGTTAAATGGCTGCCGTAAGTGTGACTCAATAATAATGCATAAAATCTCAGGGGACCATTACTGTCAACAGAAGCAGCTTGAGAAAAATACAGCACACAGAAGAGCAAAAGAAACAGAATCTTAACAGCCAATGTACTCACTCTGATGTCGGGTAGATACAGCTCACCACCATTACATTCTGAAAAGGAGAAAAAATATAAGCTTTTTTTTCAAGCCATGAAATTTACATTTACATTCTGATATGCTAATATTGTTTATCTTTTTGTTCAAATACTAAGATAATATGGTTTATTGCTCACCTTCTCCAAACCCCTGAGAAACTTGTCTGTTCCTGTGTAGTTTCGCCTAGGGTCCATAAGGAGTTCACACAGACGCTGAATGGTGAATGGGATTCTGTAAAGTTAGAGAAATATTTAGGATCAGGGAACAGATGATGATGAGTATAAGCAAGTAAGAGTTTAATACATGGAGCAAAAAAAGAGAGAGAAAAAAGAATAATCTGCAATTATCTGGTCAGCCACAGTCATAAATGATCACAAGCTATGATGGAAATAATTTAATGAGATTGCTTATTAACATAACACTTCATATAGTTTGTTTTAAAGTGTTAAAAGTGTTCCCAGTGCACACACCAATTGCTCAAATACAGATATTTGAGAGCAAGGTAATGATTTTAGGACCTAAAAAGGCTACTTCCAACTAAATACGTTACTTTGCAAAATATGCACAAAAACTATTCTCACTGAAGGCAGAATCAATAGATCTGCTTCACCAAAGACACTGTTGAATACACCCAGGCTACTAAGCAGGAGACGCTAGCAGTTGGTGATGTGAGGCCCAAAAGTAAACAAATGACTCCATCGAGCATTGCTGGAGCGCTCGCTAGTTGTACTCTATATGATAGTAAGATCACATCCCAGGTAGAAAACATTGTTAATTTTTTATGTCACAATATTGTGCAACCTCCCAAAGAGTTATAATGTTAAGATACCTTGGGTATTGTTAAACACTTCTTTTATTCTTTTAATTAAAATTTCCAGGGGAAAACACTCTGCTGTGTCACTGCTATTGCACTATAAGCCTGCTGTTGGCATCTTGTTTCAGTAGATTCACACTGCAGTCACACTGCCTGCAAGATTCAATTAGCAATTCAGTATTTTTTCACCTATCAGAAATATTATTATTGCAGATTTTCTTAATATATTGTGATATAATGTATGAGGGTATATTGCCCACCCTGTTAGACACAGTGCAGCACACAGTGGGCAGAATAAAATATGAGTAAACCTCGTACATTTTTTATATAAAATGCATGCTCAAACGTTTTTGTGGTTATGTTTTGATTTAACAGACAGCATATAAGAATACCAATAATAAAAACTATTGGTTAAAACTCAGTCACTACTGAAGTTGTGACTAAGGATTTGTTTACCATTGCTCATTATAATCTCAACTCACCCATTGTATCCATCCACTATTTTTAAGATCCTCTTCTTCATTTCTTCAAATGGGACAAACTCTACATTGGGATTATGTGGTCCTCTCTGTTCTGGTGTTGCAGCATGAAAATCATCCATGACTTTTTCCAATTTAAACATGAAGTATGTTTTGAACTGTGACCATGGGATCCTGTAAGACAATGCAAGTTTGCTTTAAACAAATCTGTTAGGGCACTGCTGATTTTATTTGCAGGAAAACTGATGTCAGTATTTCTGTTTGGCAAAAAAAAAAAGTTGTGTAAAATTGTTAAGTGCAGTTGTGTAAAATTTAATGGGTGTAGCCATCGTTCTTGACATGTACCCATGGTACTCACATCGGTTGCCCCGTCTTGGCAATATGACACAAAAATTGCTCCAATGGGGGACAGGTGTCTTTCTTCCCTTTCTTCTCAAAATCTGCAAAAGCCAACATTAAGGAACAAAAAGAAAGTTTAACTTTAATAACTTTAAAACAAGCTAGGAAACAACGCTGATCCCCAAGATAATGAAACAAATGCATGCGGCTGCACTGAACTAAATATAAAAGTTGAATACTTTTAAAATAACCTGAGAAGATAATGTTTGGTTTCAGGCTTCTCCAAATTACAGTGACATCAATTAAAATATTTACTGCTGCATCAAGAGAAAATACATTTATTAAAGAAGACCAAATGTTAAGTGCAACTTCATAAAATCCCCAAACCGTTCTCAGTTAACTATATGGAAAGTTCCCACAAGTTAGTTAGCTAGCATTGTATTGTTAGCAGCATGTTGTGACGTTATCAAGCTAGCTGTTTACATAATCGCTAAGCGTCCGTGGGGAAATAAAAAGGTGTAAAGTGTGTGAAGACGAAATTTTTGCATGCAGAAGACAGCATTAAAATGGTGAAATCATGCAGAGACTAAATTCAGAGACGCTAGATGCTTCTTCTAAACGCCAGTTGTTGTTGATAAGCTAAGTTACGAGATAACGTAGTTAGCAAACATGAGACATTTTGCTCAGGGCATTAAACCAAACATAAAGGAAATAATTAAGCTAATAATAGCTCATTTAACAACTGCAAACATTGCCTTGAAACGCTTCCAACAATGCGTCGATGTCCATTGCTGTGGCCAGTCACAGGCAAGAAATACTTGCAGGTTAGTATCACGTTAGCAGGTAGCAACCCAACAAAGCTGGTGGCAGTGACGACTGCGCATGTCAGCAATTACGTATTCGCATTTGCGGAAGACGCGAAGATCAACAAAGCAGAGCTCTACCCCCGCAAAGAAATAAGTTGCTAAAATTAAAATACTTGTTATTCTCGCCGCAGGGGTATTAATATTTTCATTTACTGGATGTGCAGGATTACGTGACGGAAACTTCTCGATCGCTCTGGCGTGCTGTAGATGCCGCAGGCAGTCAGCGGGGCGTCATCGTTTTGTGTTGTGACGGCGCAAACCGGTGAAGCGACCAATGAGTCAGCAGCTGATCGTGGTTAGTTTTACCTAAGGAGCCTATATATTTACACCGCGGACGACGGCAACAGTGAAAGCAAGACATCTGCTAGTTTTTAATACGTGGTCACTTGGTTTTCAGTGGTAACGATGGCAGTTCCAGTAGCTGCATTACAACTGAGCTCATCATCCAGCCCGAGTCTGCTGGAGCACAACATTCATATCAGTGACAGAAATTTGGGAGGGATTTCTAATAACAATAACAATGGAAATGACACCCTGCCTTTACATTCTCCGTGGACATTCTGGCTCGACAGGTAAGAAACTGTTTAATTTCACCTACTCCCGCTTGTCTTAGCAGTTGCTGTAGTTGTCTGGGTTAACTCTTTGTTGTTGACCTCTTATGGAGAACAAAGAGGGGAAATGAATTTATCAGGCCTCTAGTGTAAGTCAGGCATCGCAGCTTAGATAATATAACAATTGATCTTAACAGCAAAACTCGGATTGTTGTTGTTTTTTCTTTATTTAATCAGAAAAGAACATTGCAGGAGATGCACATACAAAATTCTTGGTCATGGTGATGCAGCTTATCTGCCAACTGTTTCCTGTCTGACCTACATAAACAATTCCTCTTCTTGGAAGGATCTTAAAATAAGCAAAGGGTGTAATTATGACTGGCTGGCTGAATATTAATAACTCTGCGTGATTTCAGATAAGGTCACTGTACGTTCTTATTAGCACAGGTGTTATTCTGTTGCTGCTCATGTGATTGTTATTGTTTAGTGAGTCACTACTTCTGTTTAAGTAAAATTTACTTTTACTTCTCAATAAAGTTTCTAGTTTGACACTAAGTAATCAGAGCCGAACATAAGCAACACTGAGTTACACAAGCCCATCGTCCACTGTGTGTACAAATCAGAGGGTGCAGTGTTCAAACGGGGTCAGTGTTGTTTACTGTTTACTGGCGTTTTTGTCATCTGATCCCCCCCCCCCCCCCCCCCAAAAAAAAAACAAACAAAAAAAAAACCACTCTACCCCATCCTGTCTGCTCAGAGGACATGATTCGGACACATGTGATTAATATAGCTCAGAAAAACGGTTTATTTAGTTGATCTGAGATATTTACAAGCTTGAATTTAAGAAAGAAAAGATGGTAGAATCTGATTTTCTTTTTTTCGTAATAGATCTCTACCAGGAACAACAGCAGCTGAGTGTGAGTCAAACTTGAAGAAAATCTACACTGTGGAGACTGTCCAGGTACGATGAATACACAAAGTGGTTGTACATTTGTTGGTGGTTGGTGTTTAAAATGTTTGTGATTGATGTCTTTGTATTTAAACGCAATTCATAATTTTATTCGAAGTACTCTCAGCTCTTGACTAAGCGTCTTGTAATAGGAATGCCAGTTTATCACTGGGTGTGTGTAGGTAAGAGTAATGAGGAAGTTATTTTTGGCCACTGCAAAATATCATCAAGGCCAAATGTCTGTACTCTGTGTGTTGGTAAATGGTTCAATAAAATGACCCATTTCCTCTGTTCACCTTTGCTCTGGAGTAGAACTTTTGGAGAGTTTACAACAACATACCTGGGGTCTCCAGCTTGCCACTGAGATGGAGCTATCATCTGATGAGAGGAGAACGAAAACCACTCTGGTGAGCTGAACCTCAAGAACAACATTTGTTTTCACATGATGTCATTTTTATAATTTGTAACGGCACTTCCTTGTTTGCATACAGGGAAGAAGAAAGCAATGCCAAAGGTGGTGTGTGGAAAATGAAAGTACCCAAAGAATGCACTGTAAGTTATACAACACATTTAAGTGTTTATTTTGTACACTATCTACTTTCATGATCATTAAATAAAGCTGTCTTCTCATTTATAGTCTGCTGTGTGGAAGGAGTTGCTTTTGGCTATTATTGGAGAGCAGTTCAGTGATTATTGTGCTGCAGGTAAATTTTTTTTAAATGTTCTTGATTGTGATTATATATTTTTTAAATTATTATTATTATTATTATTGTTATTATTATTATTATAGTCTGTAAAACACCATTGCTATTATAGCTTGCAAACACTATGAGTCAGAAATGCTTAATAATTATTTTTTATTTTTTACAGAGGATGAAGTAGTTGGAGTCAGCGTTAGTATAAGAGACAGAGAAGATGTCGTTCAGGTCTGGAATGGAAATGCTTCTTGTGTTAACGAGTCAAACATCATAGGAAGGATCAACGAGCTCCTTCCACAAGTACCTTTTAAAGCGGTGTTTTATAAACGTGAGTATTTTCTTCTTTTCTTTGGGTGCGGTATCATCATTTTTAATGACTGAAATTATGAGATGTGATAAGATCTTCTGTTATATTTCAGCCCACGAGGAGCACCATGCTTTCGAAGGAGGTAGATCAAGACATTAGCAATTCTCAAGAACCTTTTTTTGTGTGTGTTTGTTTTGTTTTGCTCATGAACGTGTTTTAATTTTCTTTTTTGGGGGGGGGGGGGGTTTGTGATAATACTGGGGAAAATTTTGGAGCATTCGATTTGCTTCATGTATCATCTTAATTACCTCAATGTAGTTCACGTATAAAGCCTCAAAGTCAAGGAAATTTCACATCTTTTAAGTATTATTGTCATACATGATAAAAAAATATCATTGTTTTAGTCTAAAGTAAAAGCCATTTTAGTTTAAATATGTCTACAGCAGTATTTGTATGTTTAGGTTTTTTTTTTTCTTTTCTTTTATTACTGCACAATTTTACAGAATTGTAACCAAAACAGTAACTCATGTAGATTTATTCTAGCTTACTTTGTGTAGTTTACCAAGAACATAAAAAGCTAGGTCTTTGAACTACATCTAATTTTGGGGCAAATTTTAGCAAAGAAAGTATCACAAGCAAACCTTTATATTAACAACACATTACACAGCTTTTCTAGCCAACAATTTTATCTTTTTGTAAATTACAGTAAGAAAATACTGTTGTCTGTTCAGGACAAGATGAATAATTAGTATTCTGTAAGGCGACTATTTGAACATAAATTGCACTTTTTTTTAAAATTTTCTTGTGTAGAATAAGAGGAATGGGGAAAGGAATATGTTAGTGTTACAATAAAGTGACCTTGGTGCACAAGACACCTTGAGTAGATGCTGAGAAATATATGCAATAATTTCTATTCTGTAGGAAATTTGCCGTGTTGTGGTTGTCATTTTTATTTAAGCCTCTGCTCCATATCAAGCACTTTGTACTGTGTATATAAGACGTCTGATAATCCCTCTGGAGTTAACAGCATATGGAGTTGTGGTAACTGAGACCAAATACAATTTGGTTTTGTGTCACCTTTTCTAATCAAGTGCAATGTTTTTATGTATTCTCTTAAGTCTGAAGTACATAAAACTGCCCCCAGGAAATATGACCAATAAATACACAACACACAGAAATCTATCACGAGGGCACAAAGAAGCTGTTGCTGTTTGGAGCCAATTTAAATATTTTTAAGAAGAGACGTTATTGTAGCAGCAATGCCAAAACTGCAGGAAAAAAAGTTCATTAGTGATAATTTATTTCTGTTGAACTAAGGTGGTTTCAGTTTCTCGAAAATTCATTGCCTCTGTTTAAGCATTGTCAAAATTCATGTTAATATGTCTCACCAAAGGCGTCTTTTCAACAGAGCTTTTTTTTTTTTTTTTTTAACTGATACTGCAATACTCATACAATTGACTTGATTTCCACAAAATTACCATTGACACCAACAGAAAGACTGCTGCTGTTATTTATCAATCAAGTGTTGACGTATTTGTAATGTGGCTCAGCTTCAGAACTCTGCTAGATGAATATAGCACTTGCCAAAATTGCTTTCTTTAACCCGTAATGTTCCATTTTTATAGTAACGTTAAGAGCACATACTGTAGGATAAGAGAATAACAATAGCGTTTCCTTGCACATGTACAGCTGACTAGTCATTGCAGATCTCAGACCTTGTAACTGATTGTTGATCTTGGATGGTGCCTTGTGTTCATCAGCAGTTTACATTGTTAAAGTCTTCTGTTTGTATGATTTGTATGATGTTTAAAAGAAATAAAAATGTTATGTTCATAAAAATGTTCAAACTTTCATGTTTTTTCTTTCTTTTTATTAATACTTTTCTGCTATAATTTAATTAAACTGAATATGAAAGAATATACTGAAATTTTAGGTGTTATCATAATAGAAAAACACTGTTGACAGGAGTCCCAGAAAAGGTCATGTTTTAGATGTGTCTTCCCTTCTTCTTCTTGCCAAAGATCACTGCCTGAGCATTTAAGGTACTGTAATATATGCAGAGTAATCCTACACCCTATGGTACAGCGAATGGGGGAAAAATGATAAACTACTTCGTTTTTTTATTTTTTTTATTTTGTAACGTGGCTGTCGGTTTCCTAAGAAACAAAAATCAAATGTACTTATGGATTCGATTTCATGCCATCCACAGGTAAAATATCTCCCTCTTGCGGTCACATAGAAGCACGGGTATGCAAATAGAAAGGTCCATTTTCATCTCTTAACTCTAGTTGTCTTTGCTGAAGATTGTGTCGTTTTTGTTGTGATTATCATTAAGCCTTGCGGAGTTTTATCACCCGTAAGGTCCATATTAACAGCCCTGCCAAAAGTACTGAGCCAGAATTTTGTATTAATCAACGTTTAGAACGTACTAAAATAATATATGGCGAACCTACCTTCAACAGAAAAAGTGGAAATAGCGCCCTTTTGCACTAGACTGAGTAACCTCAGCGCATGCTAATGGTTAAAAACTACATAAATTAACACATCCTGTCACATATACTACGAAAATAATATGATTATTACTAATCCAGTTTAAAACGGTATTCATTTATTTTTTTTAAATATCCTTTAAATTCTGATACAGTAGAAGTTGTTTCTGTTGATTGAAACTTGAAGCCACCTATGCAAACTTTATCAAATGAGTGCATACAAGCAAACGTTGATAAGCTTTCTTTTTTTTTGGATAATATTCGAAGAGTGGGTTATTTATTTTTTGTTATTTTATTTTAAATATTCACATTTGTATAAATAGGCCGTGGACCTGTCCTTTAGAATGGCGACTATTTCTTCTATGGACAAGAACCTATGATTTTGTTTCCTGATAAAATGCGTCAAAATTTAAGCCGCTCTCAAACAGTCCGCGTGTGAACCTGACGTCACCATTGTTTACTTTTACCTAGACCACGCCCTCTGTTAGCAACTTGTGGCTAGCTCGGTACCGAGGAAGGCACTGCTCCGAGGGATCTGCTTCAGACACCACCCCGAGTCAAAGACTATCCGCGTGTACATAATTCTGTGAGTAAGCGTTAATTCACCCTAGCGCGTTCACCCATTAAATGAACACAAAATGTAACATTACATGTATTGTTATATTAGCGTGGGGAGCGAAACGAAGAGGAGAGACAGAAACGTTTCTTGCAAGCTAGCGTCAAGACTGCTGTTAGCTTTTGTTGTAGCAGCTACTTTGAAGGAAAATGCTTCCCGCAGTGTTGGCCGTTTTTCTGCCTGTTATTTATTGTTATTAGATAAGGCTAGGTCATGTGTATAGTTAACAAAGCAGACTTTCTAACCTCCCGTTTTCTCCGGATGCGTGTTTTATATTAGCTTATGGCTCAAGTCCTTAACGGAAATCTCAGATTGCAGTGGTGATGTTAACGGATATCGATTCCGTTCTCATTGATAATTCCATTGCTTTAATTAACAAAATAATGTCTGTTTCAGATAACGTTTCATATCAGTCTTTTTAAGCTGATATTTTAGGTGTTGGGTGGGTGTTGAAATTTTCGGCTGTGCCCTGCGCTCTGGATGTAGTTAGGCGTGACGCTGAGTTAACTTCAGACAATACAACCTCAGCTTGTTAAATGTGGAATGACTATATTATTAAAACAGTCGTATGTCTTGCACAGACCAGCTTATCGCTTTGAATGCTTATACTTAAGATGGGCAGTCGTGCCTCGTAGACGAAAGCAAACTGAAACCTAGACTTAGCAACTGGTTCAGCTGGTACATGTAAAATGTAATGGGTTAGATTTAAGCGCCTTGTAATTCATTTTAAGTAACAATACTAAGTTAAAATCTACTGTTTGTTTTTGTTGATCTGAAGCTGATGCTAGCAACATTTTCTGGCATAAATGGATAAAAATCCACATTAACCTTTCAGCAAATTGCAATTCATTCGACTGGTCTAAGAGGAAACTAGGTTTCTGCACCACAGCAAGGCTCAATTTTTAGGCTTACAAAATCCACCCCAGGTTTAGCATGAAGATTAAAAGAAAAGTCACTTTAGAAAGTAAGATCCATATGTAAAGGACTACCACCCAGTTCCACCCAGATTCAAATCCACTACAAAATCAAAACTCAGCACTACCTTTTTCTCTCTCGTTTTTTAAGCACATGCATGTGTCTTTTATAGATTTCTCACAGCAGTCTACTAAATATAATTCTGAGAAAATGGGTATCATATAGCTTTCTCAGTATCACTCTTACATAAGTTAACAGTTAAAGAGTATATTATTCAGCTTTAGTTACTGACTTTTACTGATACGACATAGTAGTTCATCCATGGAATTGGTCAAAATATATTCATGTACAGGATTTATTTCTTTATGAAAAGCCCATTTGCAGTGTTTGCTTACATAAAAAAATAGTATTGGTTTTCATTACTAGAAAGTTGCCTTTGAGGCGAGACCAGTAAAAATGAATGCACTTGCTGTTCAGTCCATCTCAAAAATGCTGGCACTACAGCACAGTTGGATGAAATTCTGTTTTGTTGCATGCATAACAAAACTTGTGAGGAAATCACACTATATTCGGCCTGGATTTTAAAACTAAGAGCAACCCCCAACCTTGTTTAAGAAAAAAAAAAAAAAGCTTTTTACTGGAAGCACTGCCCTCTGTCTACAGAGCTAATCCTGAAAGCAGAAGCAAACTTTGGATGTCTCATCAACAGCTGTCTGTTTTAATCAGTTTTGTTTAATGTTATAAATTGTAGGAATTACCTACTTTTTACCAGCAAGTTTTGACTCGTCAGTGAATGACACATCACCACTATTAGACATAGCTTTCTATTCTATGAACCCCCCACGTTTTCAAAGATTTTATTTTTCTAAGCAAGGTGTTGCTACTATTTTGTTCACAACTTTATCTGAGTGTATGTAATCTTATCAGATTGTCTGTCAGATGTTTCCAAAATGTTGACATTGACATTCAGTCGTGCCTAACTGATTGATTTGATTAACAGATTAAACAGACTTGAATATGTGGCTGTGGGTATTGCTGAAAATAATGGCTTTATCCTTGAAGCTGCGTGGTCTGTTTCATTTCGGGTTTTCTGTGTAGCTTTCCATCTGCTTATAGTTGTTTGCCTACTTTATTTATCTTTGTTTATGCTGCTTGGCTTTTGACTCAAACACTCCCAAGCTGTATACATAAAAGCCTACTTGTGCATTGTACTACCTGCCACAGCCGTTTATGGCACCACCTGGTTAATGGTAAATTGTTCCAGAAGGAAGATATGTTTGCACATAAACACGAACCCAGGGCCCCTGTGTTTACAGTAGCCATGGCAGCATTCAGTTATTCAACAAATAGACCTACCGTCCTTCTCTCTCCCTTGTAGAAGAGCGTGTTTGTATTGCAGGGTAGGGCTGTAACAAAGTACTTTTTGACTTTGGTAGAAGTTGAGTTTCTCTAGCATAGTATTAACTGAATTTCCCGGAGGAACCCACCAGAGGGATTAATAAAGTTTCATCTAATCTAATCTAATCTAGTAATTTTAAAGACTGCTGAATACTGCTTAAGTTATCCTGAAGAATGGGCTTCTTATTATCTTGTGAAGTACTAGCTTTGCCAGAGGTGTCCAGACAGTTGCATTCACCTTGTCTGCCCTCCTAAACGTATTATAATGGTTCTCTCCCCCCCCCCCCCCCAATTTACAGGTCATAGAAGTCCAGATGCATGAGTCTCGGTCAGATCCAACAAGCCACACCATTCAAACAAATCAGACAGAGAACGGGAATCATACTGAGAATGAATGTCGACTGAGGAGTAGCCAAACTCCTCCTCCAGAGGCACCCAGGGTCAGTCACTCTCAGCTGCATTTGTTCAACACATCAGAATATCTATCTATCTATCTATCTATCTATCTATCTATCTATCTATCTATCTATCTATCTATCTATCTATCTATCTATCTATCGACAATATTAATGGATCAGAATTATCCATTAATTAATTTAATTTATTTTCTTTGTTTGTATGTTTGCAATGTGATTTACAGATTAATCTGTAACTTTGCTACATGTGCTGCAGACAGGTCTGAGAGTATGTTAATTAAAGTCAGTGCTGCTTTAATATGTAACTGACCCGATAATTACACTATTTCCAACTATTTTCCCCAAGCAACTTTTTCAGATATATGTAATCAATAAATATACCAATATAGGTCACCAGCTAATGGGTTGGTCTGGATAATTATCTTTGGATATTGCACTGTTAGACCAAAATTTCGTTGTACAATGACAATAAAGGGCTATTCTATTCTATTCTATTCTAACAAGCAAATGACATGGTGATACCACTAAATGTTTCAGAATCTTGATTAAGAGATAATCACTTGTTTGTTGCTGCCCTGAAGCAAGTTGCATTCTGTTCAGAAATGCTTAAATGTTTTCTCTCTTCAGTGCTTATGTGCTACTCTGTTATATGTTATATCTGTATTGGGGATGTGTCAAGATGTTTGTCCACAATGTTACAAATTTGTCCTGTAATTGAAGCAGATGTGTTTTCTTCTCTACGCGTGAATATTTATTCTGGATTTGGTTTTATGTATAACTAGCCTGGTATCCAAGCAGCACACACTTATTTGGACATACCAGGTAGATGATGCCATTGAACTCTGTGCACAGCTTATTGCTATATGATAATTTGAGGTTCTTTGTTTTGCACGTAAACCTAAACCCTGACCGTCTTGTTTTATTTGTCTTTGTTTCTGCAATCTGCAGTATTTTATGTTTATTCTGAAGGGGAGCACAAGGATGGGGGAGCTGATGCTGAGATTTAGAATGGGAAAGGAGAGCATAACTCCTGTTTGGCAGAGGGATCAGTATTGCATTGTTAGTTCTGTTCACGCTCACATCATGTAGGTTAGAGAGGCTGTGTTAGATTGTGAGGCAGAGCCTTGTTGCTGAGCAGTATTTTTCTTTTTTCAGTGCCCAGATAAACGTTTCAATGGAGATTATCAGGTTTGTTGAACCAATTTTTTTTTTTAAAATTGTTCTGTAAAAAAGTGGTGACAGAAGGCTTGTTTCTTTCAATTTGTGTGCTTAGTTAAATTGTGTCTGTATGTCTATGCATGTGTTAAACCTTTTTTTTAAACTTGAATTCATTTGAGTTTCCTTTTTTGAGCCACATCTATTAGGACATTTTAGTAAGCAATACATCTCATAAAGGGAGGCATACTGTGTTTGTTTTTCAGCAACTTTTTAGCATTTCTATTTGCTGTCAGTCATCTCAGAGTTCACAAGACCAGTCTTGCGGGAACAGATCTGTGTTTACACTCAGTTGCTCACTGGTATGACTTTCAACAATAACAACAACAGAAGATGTTTGGACTTGCTGGCTACCATGGCAACAGGGATTAGGCAAAGGCTGTTGTTGTGTTGATGGTGTCCACAGAAAAATAGAGGGGCCAACTGGCTCTGTCTATGGGATAGACCTGTTTTCATTGCTTTGATGGCCACCTCTGCAGCATTGAGTTTCATAAGAAAGGACAAACTAAGAGGCAGTCATCTGTTATTGTTAGCCCAAAGCCTCTGTGAAATTCACTGTCAGTTTGTTTACCCGATTCAAAACAGACTCTGCCTTGGAGAGAAATGTTTGTTTGTGGTTCAGACCTTAATTAAAATACGAATCTCAAGTTCTGTTTTCGTAAACAGGCTCTGTATGCTTTTTTATTCATTATTTATATCTCTGTGCAATTTTGATTACTCTGTTTATGTTTACTGTAAACATCCCTTGAGCTGTGAGGCTTGACAGTGAGGGGGAGGGTGTGGTAATTGCTGCATGCCTAGCACAGGATGTTGTTGTTGTTTTTGTGGTACTGGTTGTTGTTGTTGTTTTGATGGAGTTCTAATTCCCCTAAGCCATCCAGTGCTGCCGTTGTTTTTGTTGGGTGCATTTTTAGCTGAAATGATTGTCAAACCATTTCCCAGAGACTGACCACGGTTGTGGGAATAACAAACAATACTAGTACTGTGAGTAACTCTAAATATTGTTTTTAGTTTGATCAAGGTCTGTGTGTAGCTCCAGTTGTTTGCTGACAAATTGATTTTGATTTATTAGAAAAAAACTGATTTAGGCATTGTAATTGACATCCAGTTCATTTAAGAACTGTGAAATACAGCCTGTCTCATTTGCACTATCATCCCTTTAAAAAAAAAAAAAAAAAATCATACACGACACCAAAAATGAATTATCTTTGCATTGCAGACAATGCATGTGAAAATGTCAGCAGGGATTTTAGGAATGTGTCATATTTTTCCGCTATTATTTGAAGTTTTATTTACAAAGTAAACCAATTAGAGGTGCAGTCATGCACAACAGTAGGTTTGACAGTATGTCCCTTTAGTGGCCAGTTTTCTGCTACAAAGCATTAACTTCAGATAATACAAGAAAATTGCTTTATATGTGGATTGGCCAAGCAATCGGGTGATCCTAAACAGACATGCTTTGTTTGAGCAGCACACAGTCTTGTGAAGAAGTCGGATGGGAAAATACACATATGGCCAAAAACAATAAACTTTTTTGTTTACATGTAAGTGCACAGATGGTTAGAACTTGCATAGATTTGTTGTAGCATGTGTGCACAACCATAGAAAACACACATCCTTTGTGTATTATTATACTTGCCTGTCAGTGCAGCAGTATGTCCTTCACAGGCTTGATTTCCTCATGTTTTTCTTTTTTTGTGTCCCATGTATAGACTTTAACCTTTCTATTTTGTCTTTGATGAAGGTTCCAGTGTCATTGTCCATGATGACCCCACCAGCAGAGGCTCCACAGCAGCTGCAGCAGACATCACAACAACAAGTTCTCAGTCCCCAACAGCTTCAAGCCTTGCTCCAGCAACAGAAAGCACTCATGTTACACCAGGTAATGTATGCTTAATATTTTTCCTCTTCTACACTGAGCACAATTTATTTGTGAGGTTAACTCCAGTTGTATCAACATGTCTGCAGCAACAAATTCAAGAGGTCTTCAAGAATCAGCAAGAGCAGCTTAATATACAGCTGCTGCAGCAGAAGAATGCTGGGATTGTTAGTCAAGAGGTAAGATTTGTTTGTTAAGCGCTATTTTTTATTTGCTATAGAGACCACTGTGTATAGATATCAACATTAGGGTATTTGGTATTACCAAGAGCTCATATTGTTTTACCTGGAATAATACTTTTACAAGTTCTAGCTCTGTGTTTGTAGATTGTAACTGATGTATAAAACAGCACTAAAGCTAGGCTGTAACAGCAGCAGATTGAGGTTATATCTGATGTTTTATAAGCTGTGAAAGATTTTTATGACTCCTAGTTTAAAGGCTGCTGTATACTGTTTCTCCTCTAAATATATCAGGATTATATGTTTTACATACGTCACATCTTCAGACAGTATACGCTGCTCTTTCCCAGTATTTACACTTGAAAGCCTTGTGGACTTGAGTACACACTTTGGTACCAGCAAGTGTGTTTGTGTGTCCCATTTACTATCAAAAGCCACACAGCTTGTGTGCATGAATTTGTATAGCAGCAAGGCATCATCAGTCTGTCCTAAAATCATTTATCCACTGCCACTCACAATATGTACTTTCTGTTGGCTCTTAATAGAAAATCGTAAGATAAAGTTACGCTTGTCTGAGTGC
This sequence comes from Neolamprologus brichardi, assembly GCF_056152115.1. Classification (NCBI taxonomy): domain Eukaryota; kingdom Metazoa; phylum Chordata; class Actinopteri; order Cichliformes; family Cichlidae; genus Neolamprologus; species Neolamprologus brichardi. The sequence continues at coordinate 25,534,155 of NC_142123.1, forward strand.
ACAAGGCAGCAAGTGTGGGTTTGTTCTTGCTCAAATTTGTTGTATTTCAGTTCGCAGTTGCATTTCAATGCAAACAATCAGTAGAAAGAGTTCATTTGGCAATTACAATATTGCAACAGATAAAGAGTTCACTGACTAATGTTCTGTCACAGCTGACAGCCCAGCAGATTGCCATCCAGCAGCAGCTCCTTCAGGTGCAGCAGCAGCACCTCCTCAACCTTCAGAGGCAAGGCCTGCTGTCTGTGCTTCCTACCAGCCCATCTATAGCTCCAGGTATGTGTCTAACACTCCCTGTTGCAGATTCATTTACTGCAGAGCTCAAACTCCTAAACAGATTGTTTTCAGTTACAGTGGTTGGTTTTTGCTAGTGATTGCCAGAATGTTAGGTTTTAAGTAAACAGTGTTTTTTATCGTGATCTTAATCATCTCGAGGAAATTTTTCTCTGTAAAATGCAGTAATATCCCACTGTATCGTACAATTTATCTATAGTGTACATGTGCACTTTTAGGCTGTGAGAATGGTAGCATCCTGTCAGCTGGTGGAGACACCAGAGAGTCTTCCAGTCAACAATCTACCACCAATGGTCATCAAACTCTTCTGAAGAGAAAAGACAGGTGCTTTTGAAATTTCCAGTCTTGTCTAAACCTTAGTTGTTTTTTCATTTATTTGTATCTAGCTTTCAGTGCACTCACTCTGTTGCATTATGTGTTTTGCAGTGGTCCGCTGGATGAAAATACACAGAACAGCCATCCTCTGTATGGAAATGGGATGTGTAAATGGCCTGGCTGTGAGACGGTCTTTGGGGACTTTCAGGCATTTCTCAAGTGAGTGTTGAAATCTAGCATTCCTCTAAACTAGTGTTCATTCATACATACTTGGATATACAAGGATGTGCCTTTGCAATAAATGATAAAGTAATATATTTATTATATGAGCAATGATATAGTATATTTAATGTTTTGGTGAGAAGCAGTGAGTTCTTTTTTGCTGCATTACAGAAGGATACTTTAGCATTGTTTTGTTTTGCTCCCTCCTGTTTGTGCAGGACATTGTTTCCCTGAAGCATGTCATGATTTTGAATTTTCTTGTTTGCAGACATCTAAACAGTGAACACACACTGGATGACAAGAGTACAGCACAATGTCGTGTACAGATGCAAGTGGTTCAGCAGCTAGAACTGCAGGTACAGCATGTTTTTTTTTACCTAATACTTTTAGATTTTGTTGCTTTGTTTTCCCTTTCCCTCTCTAACTTTAAAAAAATGAAATGCAACTATGATGATTAGTGTTGTGTTGAGTCTTTTTTTTTTAACTCTCAAAGTGTATGTGAAATTCTTAGCAGTTGTGGTGTTTTTTCACACCAGCGTTTTATATTTACACCTCTCAGGAGGCCTGGAAAGAAGTAGTTTCCACACCAAACTTCACATTGTCATGTAACACAGAATTAACCATCCATAAACTTCTATTTTTGCCTTTCATTTTAACACAGCTGAAGAAGGACAAAGAACGACTGCAGGCTATGATGGCTCATCTGAAATCCTCTGAACCCAAACCTGCAGCACAGCCTGTAAGAACCTGCCACAGCTGTTTCCTTCAATTAAAATAAATAGTGTTTTGCTTGTAGTTACACCAACATTTTGCTGACTTAACTGCTTTGTTTTCTGTTCTTTTTTTCTTCAGGTTAATCTGGTGTCTAATGCATCTTTCTCCCAGGCAACATTGCCCAAAGGCCCTCCTCCTATGAGCATTTCTCAGAGTGCCACGGCACCATCCACACCCTTGACACCACTCTCCGAATCTCCCTCAGTTCTCACTCCCAATAGCATGTTCACTGGAACCCCTGTAAGGAGGCGATACAGCCGCTCTGTAAGCCAAGGTAACTGTGAGATCATAAGTCACAGCTTTTAATTAATAATGTTTTCATGGGGCAAAAGTGCTGAAATATGCTTCTACTGAGATATAATTGGAAATATTTGTTATACGTTTCACTTTTATTGTGCATATGTGTAAATATGGCTTGTTAATGTCTTTACACAGATATAATTGATAATAAGGAGTTCTACTTGAGCACAGAAGTTAGGCCTCCATTTACTTACGCCTCTCTCATAAGACAGGTAATGTGGAACTTTTTTCAGCCACGTAAAGCAGATCACTACATCTTTTCTGTTATTTGGAGCCTCTCTTACACGTTCTGTCTCTTTCAGGCTATATTTGAATCACCTCGCAATCAGCTGACATTAAATGAAATCTACAACTGGTTCACAAGAAACTTTGCATATTTCCGGCGTAATGCAGCTACTTGGAAGGTATTGATATTTATATACTGTATATTAAATGTCATTAAAGATTTCAATTTGAAACGGGAAAAAAAGCTAATTCCTTACTTGAAGTGTGGAGTTTCTAAATGTGGGGTTTTCTTATATTTTGCAGAATGCAGTCAGACATAACCTCAGTCTCCATAAATGCTTTGTACGTTTGGAGAACGTGAAGGGAGCTGTGTGGACAGTAGATGAGATTGAGTTTCACAGGAGGCGGCCCCAGAAAGCTGCTGGTAACGGGTATGTACACTTTAGACGTGACGGCCGTGCACTTTCAGATGTTACTAGAAGTCAGACGCTTGGCATCAAGGAACTTGACCTTGTAGCTTTACCTCACAAGTAAAGAGTATTTACTGTCAACAGGTCATGGAGTTTTAAAGGCTTGGGAGTGTGCTATGATAAAAATGGAAAAAAACTCGGGGGTTAGAATTGCAGATGTTAAATGATTAAATGCTAAAAGAAAATACCCAACAACAACAAAGGAGATCATCTAAATTGTGTTAAATAAAATATGAACAAAATGTTGTTTTCCACAATGTTTCACTCAGACCCATGTGTTTGTGAGCAACAATAAATGGTCTGCTTTTTGCTACTTTACTACTTTACTTTTACACGAAATCAATAATAATAAACCAAAATCTGTAGTGTATCAAAACTGTTACGAGGCATGTTTCTGATTGCATCGTCTTGCAAAGATGACTCAAACTCTTAGCTATTGTGGATTTTGCTAAGTAAACAGACCTGGAGCGCCATTGTATATTTTGGCAGTACTCGTAGTTCCTTCAGATCGAGGGAAATGTAACTTAACACTATCACCCTTAGTTACTGTTGCTATTTCAGTTAAAAATGCGCGTTTAAGATAAGCTTGCATTTCTGAATCCCTCTTAAGTGAGCTCCATGCACACAGCTTCTGCAAACAAATACACTTTTAAGAATATTAGAGGGAATTTATACATTCAACAACATTTTTCTTCAGTAAAATTCCAGGACAGAAGTTTTAGACCATTTAAGTATTCATACTCAAATGTAATAATTTGCTCTTGTATTTATATGCTAATAGATCTCTGCTGAAGAGTGCCCAGAACCGTACAGGCCTAGCTGGATCTGCCCTTCAGGTAACAGAGAAATGTTAATTATCTTGTTGTTTGTGTGTATTGTATTACAAATAAAAAGATGTTTGATGAATGAATTATCCTAACATAGTATATGTGTTTAAGCAGTGCTATAAATACACCTCTGACAGTATTACTTTTTTCAGGGTGGTCTAGAATGCAACTCTCTATACAACCCAGCTTCTATGGGCAGCATCCCACTGCACTCCTTGCCTCATGTTCTTCAGGAGCAGATGAATGGAGCTCTCGCTAATGGATCTGGATACCAAAGTGACAGCAGTGCAACACAGTCCCCACCACAGGCTTTGTAAGTGTCCTTATTCACTGAACTCTTCAGTGCATTTGAATTACGTACTATTTAAAGTCTGATCACATTTTTGTTCCCTGTGTTTACCAAACCAGCATTAAAGAAGAGCAGGAGGATGAGGAGATAACCGAAAATTATCCCTATGAATCTCCAGAGAGCACAGACGAGCACGGCCACAGCCCAGAGATGAACAGAGACGATGACAACGGTAGCCCGGAGAGGCCAAGCCTTCATCTTGACCGTGTGCCTTCCCTCTGACTTTGAAGTCCAACTTCTCAATGGCAAAGCTGCCAGTGTGACTTTGTATTAAAAAAACAAACAAAAAAAAACAACAACTTCAGCTTCATCTACGTAACCAAACACTCTGTTCTTTGGAATCTTTTTCGTTATTTTTTTCTTTCTGTATTTATCGGCGTCTCTTATTTTTTTGTTTTTAATCTAGCTCTCAAATGTTTTTTGTATAGTTAAGTGAGATCACAAACAACATTTGTGAAACTGTCTGTCTGTGATTCTTCTTCTTAATCTTCTTCTTTTTTTAAAAAAAATAATACATATATATATATATAGCTGTACAGAAAAGGACCATAATGAGCAGAGAAGCCAAAGGAAAGGGAAAATTGATGAGCCCCTTTCAGACATGGGATAAAAAAAATTGCTGGCTTTATCAGTCATTCATATCTGAATTACTTTCATGTGTTAATCATCTTCATGGCTTCACACATACAGTACCTGACGGTGACTTGAGAGAGAGTGTGTGTGCAATATTCGCTAATATTCAATATGCTTTGGTGGCAGTATTATTATTGACTGATTATTAGTGAAGTGCAAACACACCTATGGAGTGTTTAGTTCTCTTTACTCATTACAAGCACTGTGTGTGTGTGTGTGTGTGTGTGTGTGTGTGTGTGTGTGTGTGTGTGTGTGTGTGTGTGTGTGTGTGTGTGTGTGTGTGTGTGTGTGTGTGTGTGTGTGTGTGTGTGTGTGTCTCATTTTTCATTAGGAAACAAGCTAGGCATATAAAAATGGCCTTGTTTATTGTATAGGGCCATTTTCAGCAAAAATATCACTCTGTTTTCTCTAGAAACTATTTGACTACTTTTCAACAGTTACCCCCAACCACAATGACTGTGCATGTTTGCGGCAGACTTATGACATGCTAGTTTTGCTGAGCAGACCTTGTAGTCATCTTTGGCTTTGCATGTTTCTCTTGTTTGCACAGTGCCATCTAATCCCGCCATGTTGCTCACGTTTTTTTTTGTTTTTTTCTGTCTGGGAGTTAATAGTGCATTCCTTTTTTAAATTTTAGTTGTTTAATAACAGTTGGTAAATGGTTTCTAGTTGCATTACCTCTACTATCTTGATTAATTGTGCATTCCTAAACCTTAATATGACTGAATGAATTCAACCTTCCACTGTGTTCAAAGTAATGCGTAAATGTTATTTAGTCCAACCTCTAGACTGCAGTGGTGACTACAACAGAAAAGTGACCAAGATGTTCACACGAAGATGAAGCTGACGTGTTAAAATGCCGTCGGGTTAATGGTTCATGTCTGAAAGGGGCTGAATTAAAGGGGCTGAAGTAAGCACTTCACAATGATAGTCCTACTCTTTATAGCTACTTAATGCTATGCTGGGGCCACACTACCTGATTTTATTTTAGTAGTCATAGTATATAAAAATTTGTAGAGGAATAAAAAAAAAAAATGTTGCTTTAAAAATGAAAATGTTCACTGCCAACATGATCTGATATATTTGTATTTAAGGTATAATCAAATGATCAAAGGAACACATAGCGTCTTTATACTTGTTGGTCTTTTTCACCTCTTCCATCAACATTGAAATTTGCTCTAACTGAGCTTGTAAGAGTAGATACTATAGATTTACCATTATTGTAAACCAATGCATCTCTATGAATAATAAATTCCTCATGATATATGTGAATAATGTATGTGTCTTTGATTTAGTTTTCTGATTGTTAATTTGGGAAGAATTTATTGTTTCACATGCAAAAATTAAAGCTAGGTGCATTTTTTTTTCCAAATGCTGACAGCTCAACTTCTCAGCAGTAAGGACACTTTTTTTTTTTACTGTAGTATTGTGATATGTCAGTTTTAAATATATGCAAGTGCATACTATAAGCAAGTGTTGTTTACAAAAACCAATGTAGTGTTAGAAACACTGGTTGAGGCAAGATAATAAATGTTGCATAAAAGAGCATTTTATGCAAGTCTTGTCTTTCTTTACTTAATAAATGAAGGGGTTAGATAAGTGGCTTTTGTTGACCTTCCGTTGATGTAATACTGTAACTGAAGTGATGTTTGGTGCCGTATGCTGTCACAGATTTGTTGCACTGCTTCTTGATTAGAAGTTACTGATGGATCAAGAGTGTTGTCACAAGGTGTGTGTGTGTGTGTGTGTGTGTGTGTGTGTGTGTGTGTGTGTGTGTGTGCATTATGATGTACTCGATGTGCTCAAACTTAGAGGGCCTGCAGATGAAGATATTACAGATTAAACCACTGGTTGAATTAATACCATTAATACCACCACATCACCTTTAACAAGAACAGCACGCAACTTTGTTATAGAGCCCCTTGTGCCATTGCTGAAACAGTGCTTTGAATTTTTGTTTTTTACAAAATGCCAACTCCTTAATAATACTCCTGTGAACTCTCAAGAAATATAGAGGGGTAGGGTCACATCATGTCCAGATTGGGTAAATACTAAAGTTTAAATACTTGATATTAATAATAAAGTGAGGACATTAAATGAATGACTGAATGATGTGGCAAAAGGAGTATTTTGACTCTGCACAGTATATAGAGTGCCCTTAATCACCTACTCAACCCAGCAAAGTCGAGCCAAATTACAGAGTGCAAATGAACTGTTGCTTGTTGAAGTTCTACTGAGCAATTGTTCTCTATTATATACTTTAAATGGCACCTCCCTGGCGCTTTGAATATTTCACTCTGCCTGATAGAATAACTTTGCTAGTAGGTTGTAAAACCCATTAATGGTTTTACAGTTGTATTGTTTGTGCATTAAAAACCTTTCCTCTGTTGTTTACATCCTTTCTCGAAAGGAAACACACCTGTGATGGGCGGTCTTTAAGGAAAGAAGCTGGGCAAGTTATGTAAGATATGTAATCTGGCACCAGTTTGGAGAAAAGTTGGACACTGTTTGATATTCCTGTAATTCCCTGGGTGGCAGGAAAAGGGGTGGATCCAGCTTTTCCCCGTGTTCTGACAAGTTCAGCAGCAGCAGTCTTTTTTTTTCCTGATGATTCATACCTGCCTGACGCTAGTTATTATGTAGCACTAAAGGAAGAATGGTTGCTGTAATTAAACAGCCTGAAACTGTTGTTAATTATTAAAATTGTAATTGGGGCAATGGTATGTGGTGAGATATGCAGTAGAAACAACTTTCAAAGGGTGTAATTTCCTACCGTGCAATTTACATACCTTCTTTGAATTTCCTTTGTTGTATTTTTTTTTTATCTCCAACAGGTTGCTTTGGAGCATTTACGTTTGCCTGTCTCCATTGTCATTTCCATGAGGTAATTATTCTGTAAAAGGTACATGTCTGAGCCATGATTTTCCCATACACAAATATATCATCCCATCCAGAGGAGGGGGGCAGTTTCAAACAAATGGACTGTAACTGCTGTGGTGCCTACCAGGATACAGGAGAACTTAGCTGGGTATGTAAATGTAAGAGGCATGCTAAAAAAATCTCTCTTGCCTTGAATTTCTGACTTGCAGACTTGTGGACACAAACATTCTTTAGAGTCATCACATTCATCAAGTTGCTAACTGCTTTCTCACCCCAAAATAGAGTTGGTTAGATTAATAAAATAAGAAAATAGCCCTCAGTTGATCCCATGCTCACCCCACGCAGTCGAGTAACCAAATGCCAACATGAGACTCAGTCCAGCATGCAGGAGTGTAGGGTGGGGGTTTACGCTATGTTGAGTAATGTCCTCTACACTGACGCCTTGTATGCCATTAGCATGAATAAAGACATAGTAGGCCGAAGACACTTGGCAGCCTGGGACTCTGGGAACATGATTTCAAATAACAACTCCAGTTGTTCACAACAAACTAAGTTTAATCTTGTTCAAGTGAAGGGAACATGGATTCGACAAAGTGACCAGTTTCAGCTGGCAGAGGGAAAGTTATCAGATGCTAAAATGTAAGTATAGAATGGAAAATTATTGATATCTCAGTGACGTGCAATAGAAGCAGGCAAGTTGCCAACCGTAATTGGCAAATACATTTAATCAGGTTGTTTTACAAACCAAAAAACTAAACTGAAAAATCTCAGATCTTTTAAAAACAAATAATAATTTAAAAGATATTCGTGCTCATCGGTCATGCTGTATGTTCACTATTTATACTCTTTGACTATATGCTGATTAGCATTCTCCATGGAGCAGTGAAATGCCTTTCTATTTTAAGCTACAGTCACCCATGTAAAATATGTACAGCAGTGGTGGAAGAATACCTTTTAAGGCCCTGAAATGATATTTTCTCAACACTACAAGCTCAAAATTTTAAAGAGGTTTTTCTGTTTTTACATGCAATAGTTCTTTGTTTTTCTTTTGCCATTCAGACTACACTGAAGTAGATGAGTCTCATTTATAACAATGTTATAACACCTCATTACACCAACCAGAATGCAGCACCTTATTAGTCAGAATGAAAAAGTAGCTGGATTGTGTTATCACTTACAGTTAAAGTTGGTCAAACCAGATTTTAGCGCTAATGACTTAGGTTAAAGAGTAATTATTATAGGCAATAACAAAAGCAGCTCTAGAAAAAGCAGCTTTGATAGTTGTTTATTGAGTTAGTTTTTAAGAGTAAGTGTAACAATACTGACTTGTCAAAGTGCTGCATTGAAGGTTCTTGTTAACACAGACAAAAACATTTGCAAAACAAAATGTACTTGGAGTTTTTTCATATAAAAAGCCACATTTACATTGGGTCTTACTCATCAGTGGGTGTATGTTTGAGGTCTAATCTATTTAGGTCTTGCATGCATTTCCTTCATCATAAAACATTTACAAAGCTATTTTCCAAAGACTTTTTAGTCCTGCATTATTTAAATCCACTGCTTTTTGTGGCACAATCTCAATTCTAAAGGAGTTGGGGCACTTTAAAAAATGTAAATATTTTGCAGTTGTAGTTGCACATTGAAATACTTCTTTGTGCATTATTCCCACATGTCACTGGGATAGTACTTCAAGTAATATACTGCTTTGTAGGGCAACTAGAAGTCAAAACCTCTGACTTTTAAATGATTTAAAAATAAAAGCATTCATTTGCAGAATGGTGGTTATTATTGTGTTAATATGTCAAGTAAATAACAGTATTTAGCCACATTAAGTGAGGTAGAAGTGTAAATTTGTATTGAATGGAAGGTATAGGTTAGTATTCTAGCAGGTGTTTTGAATGGAGACAATTAAATGTTTTTCCCTTCTTTTTCTTTTTTCTTTTTTAAACTTTATTGTGAAATTATCTCTAGCTATGAGAACAAGTCAGAACATGGGGTTTCCTGGACAGTGGTCAGCCCTGTTGTGTTCACCTACAGAGTTATTCAGTGCAAAAACATACTGGATCCCACGAATGACACACTGCTCTGGGGTCACTTAGGAGAAGAGGAACTTAAACACACCTTAAGTAACTGCAAACCACTGAAGCGATTTGTTGTCATTGATGAAAATGTCAATAAGCTGTATGGCTCCCAGGTTTCTCAGTACTTTAAAGCCAGAGGGGTCGTTTACAAGATTCTCCCTCTGCCCACCACTGAAGAGAACAAGTGTATGGAGTTAGTGACCAAGATCCTGGAGGAAGTTCATGAGTTTGGTATCGACAGACGCTCCGAGCCAATCGTAGCCATCGGCGGTGGAGTTTGTCTGGATGTGGTGGGCTTGGCGGCATCTCTCTATCGCCGAAGGACCCCATATATTCGAGTGCCGACCACTCTACTTTCTTATATTGACGCAAGTGTAGGGGCAAAAACAGGAGTCAACTTTGCCGGCGGGAAGAACAAGCTGGGAAGTTATGTCCCACCAGTGGCAGCCTTCTTAGACTGCTCATTCTTCCAAACTCTCCCACCACGTCAGATCTCTAATGGGATGGCAGAGATGTTAAAGGTGCTCGTCGCTGCATGATGACTGATCAAGAGAATGAGTTCCCTGATGGTCTTGCATGTATCAGCCCATTAACTCCTAAATGTATGTAATTTGCTTGCAGCTCACAGTAGAATGATCTTATTGTTCAAGCCATTGTTGTTGATCTTCTTTGGTGTCAGACTTTTAATATTTTGTGGGCAGGAAGTAATAACTGGCGAGAACAAGATCCATACTATTTGCAAACAAGATAATAGTTGTGTACAACTTCTACAGTATTCCAAAAAGCACTGAAATGCATCAATAAGACAGCCGATACTTCCCTTGCTGCAAGTTTGTTGTCAATATTGGAAATGAAAATGGTGTTTGTTCTTAATGCTAAATTCATTTTTTCCCACTGATTTTGTGTTTTGATATTATTTTGAATTTATTTATTTTTGCTCATCAATAATACATACTACCATTTTCTCATCTGGACACAGAATACACAAAGCTGATTCAAGCGTCATAGTTGGATGTTTTGACATTTGGCTCATTGCAACTAACCCTCTTGTAACCACAATTTAACCACAGAAGTGTTTACTGCATTTACTTACTCACAAAAACCTAAATTTAAGCTGCTACATTTTTAAAATATCCCTAATAAGATATACAACTTCAAGTGCCCATGCTACTGAAAGCCAGCTCCTTTTAAACCTGAAACTCCTCATAGTTTCTAGTGTCTGTCTATCACCGTGTGCTGTGAAGCATGCAAAAGAAAAAACTAAAGACACCCTCCACACAAAAAATGTGCTTTGTTTGTTGTTCCTTCACTCAAAGGAGCTCACACAATGCTGTGCAGACAGATATGGTATGTGCAGTTCCGCAGGGGTAACATTTCTTCATGCTTATTTTAAAACTGAGTTAAAGGATTAAAAAAAAGGAAAGAAAATTATGTGAACAGGTTCACACATTCTGATACTTTCAGTGATGTAGAAGATTTCAGCTTACTGTTTAAGAAAGTTTTATCTGGTATTTATATTAAATACTTTTATATCTATTAAACATGTCTGGAGGGAATCTTTGAAATTCATTTTCCCACAGTACAACAATGCAATGCATGTGATTGTTTATTATTAGATATTCCAGTTTAGAATAGAGTGTGTGTCTTCTCTTTCACTTATTGCCAGCTATTAAGTGTTATTCTACTGATACACTTTAGATGGCTCTAATGAAGCACCGGGGCCTGTTTGAGTTGATGGAGACTGAGGGCAGGAAACTGCTGCATACCAAGCTGCAGGTTTGCAAGACCAGTCCTGAACAGGAAGACAGCGCCACAGCCACCATCCGCATTGCTATAGAAACCATGCTTGAGGAATTGGCTCCTAACTTGTGGGAGGATGATCTGGACAGGCTGGTGGATTTTGGTCACCTCATCAGCCCAGAGTTAGAAATGGTCAAGAAGTATTTTCTATTGTAACAATATTCTATAACAATATTGTAGCAATATTTGAGAGTATGAATTCACTCATTAAAGGGGACCTACTATGTTAATTTCCAGCTCAATATCTACTACTCTTGGACTCTTTTATAGTATCTTTGTAAAACTCACAGCTCAAAATAATCCTTATTTAAGGGTTTGCATATAGCAACCCAAGTGATGAAAAAGAAAAGCATAATAGGTTCACTTTAAATGTGAATTATTGTTAGAGAGTAAACTTATTTAGATATTATTTTATTAGCAGTTACTTTTTATCTGCACACAATTAAGTGTAACCTCCATGTTTTGCACAGAGAATATTGCCAGCACTGCTTCACGGAGAGGCAGTCAACATCGATATGTCCTTCATGGTATATGTGGCCGTTCAAAAGGGACTTCTCACAGTAGATGAGAAGAATCGTATTATCCAATGCATGCTGAGTCTGGAGCTTCCTGTGTGGCACCGGGACTGCACTCTGGAGCTGGTGCAGAAATCCCTTAAGGAGCGTCTGAAGCACTCTGCTGGCTCTCTGAGGATGCCTCTTCCCACAGGATTGGGAACTGCAGGTAAAATAATATATAGTAAAACTTTTCTTTCAATAATCAGTTGACATTACAAGTTACACTCTCTCTGTTACATAAAGCATGCTCATTAGCGTGTCTATTTTTTTTCTTATTTTGTAGAAATCTTTCATGGTATGATTGTTGATGGAATTCTTTGCCAAGCCCACAAGAAATGGACTGATGAGCTTTCTTCATCAGGAGACAAATGAATTTTACATGACAATATGGACAATACAGACATGATATAGATACACAACTGCTGCTGATTTCTCAATTGCATGTCCACCACATCCCCAAAGGAGGGTTACAGGACTGAGATCTTGTGATTGTGGAGGCCACTGAGTACAGTGAACTCATTGCCATGTTAAAGAAACCAGTTTGAGCTGATTTAAGCTTGGTCACATGGTGCTTTATCTTACTTGAGGCACACATCAAAAGATCCTAAAGGGATGGACATGGTCAGAAACAATACTTAGGTAGACTGTAGTATTTAAACAATGCTCAGTTGGTACTAAGAGACTCAACGTGTGCCAAGAAAATATCCCCCACATCATAACACCAGCCTGAACTGTTGATACAAGGAAGGGTGGATCCATGCTTTTATGTTTTGTACACCAAATTGTGACCCTACCATCCGAGTGTCACGGCTAAACACAAGATTAGATCGGGGAATGTTTTTCTATTTTTCTATTATGTAACTTTGGTAAGTCTGTCTGTATTGTAGCTGCAGTTTCCCGCTTTTAGCTGACAACAGTGGCACCTGGTGTAACAAGTTATATTTGAGTTACTTTTGCCTTCATATCAGCTCAGAGCAGTCTGGCTATTCTCCTCTGACCTCTGGCGTCAAAAAGGCAATTTTACTGCTTTTCACTGGTCATTTTCTTTTTTTCAGACCATTTTTTGTGAACCCCAGAGATGGTTGTGTGGGAAAATTCCAGCAGATTATCACTTTCTAAAATACTCAGACCAGGTCTTCTAGCACCAACAACCATGCCATGTTCAAAATCACTTAAGTTGCCTCTCTTCCCCATTCTGATGCTCATTTTGAACTCAGCAGGTCGTCTGGTCATTCAACTCTTTAGTTAATGGTTTACAACACACCACAATATAATGCAAAAGCTACAAAAAGCAGTTGGCAGAATAAAAAAAAAAAAGAAAATATCAAAAGCAATGCAATAATTTTTGTATATACAGAAGAGGACTTTATCTTATAAAAAAGATACATGTGTTTAACTAAACTTACCGTGTTGCATTATCCCTTTTAATTGAAAGTGTAGCATTCTAAATGACTGAATCTTTGTAAATTAAGTAAATGAGTAAAACTGAACACAAACCAAAGATGTTTATTTATGTGAGTTTATTATATTATAATAAATTATAATAAGTATAATTAGTATTGAGAGGGAAATAAAGGCAAACTCCACCAACATTCAAATAAAACTTTTAATATTTCTCACAAGATAGTTTCCACATTGAGTACCATCGAGTTTGAGCTCACTAATCTGAAACCAGTGGGTACAGTAACTACTGCTACATTCATCTCTTATAAACTGTAACAATAAGAACAGTAGCAACATCAGCAGAGAACTTTGTTTGTATGAACCACAGGAATGACAATTAGAAGACGAGGCCTAAATTGAGCTAACATACCATAGTTTTTCATTAGTGGTTTATCCATAACATGCCATAACAATTTACAGCTCAGAGAGTCATTATGAGAAACGAGTTAAGTGACAGCTTTAAGTAACTGCCACCACATAGTGTAATGTTTATATCCTTTCTTACAGTCACATTTTAGGGTTATTTAATTTATCTCTTCTACGTTTAGCCACAGATCCATGTTACAGGTATGTGGGTGTTGTACTGTTTCGAATCAGTCCCTGGACATGTGTCACCGTAAGAAACAATCTACAGTCCACTGAAGCGTCATCAATGACAAAAAAACCAAACAAACCAACACATTAGCTCAAGGTTCACTTCTCAGCTTGTTCAAGAACTTGGATTTCATAGTTAGCATCCTCATTGGATAGCAACACTGTAAGATAGCCGAGCTGCTATTGAGTAAATCTTGAGTCATATTCTCTACAATGTTCTTTCCACATACAAGACTGAACTCTAACCGTGTACTTATTTGCATTTTACATATAACCTTTGGGTAACGATCCATATATTGCTTATAACAAAAGAGGTTAAACACCACTAAGAAAGGTGGCTTTGTTTTGCAGGTTGTGTCTTTGTAGAAATGTATTGCCTTCATGTGGCACACAATTTGGCAGTTATTACTGAGACCTACATTCAAAGTTGTCACCTAGAAACCTAAGAAACACTGCCTTCAGTGTAAAATGTCATTTGAAAAAAATAAAATGAAGAGTTACAAAATATGGAGTTCCAAAGTGTTCGGTACTACATAAATATATATAGTATTTGAATATTAATCATAGGTATATAAATAAGTCAAATATAATAACACTATTAGTCTACAGCATCATTACTGGCTTTCTGAAGCTGTAGCACTGCACAACGACACTTTCAGGTAAATGCAGGACTGGGATTAGTGGCAATGTTTTGTTGGTAGCGAAAAAAAAAAAAAAACACTCTAGAAGGGTAGCAGGACAGCCATCTTTGATTATTTTCCTTACAGAAGTCGTGTGAATATATTCACTGTATATATTACCGTGATTATCCGGGTTCCCCACTATAAGAATCAGTGGTTCAGCAGCTCATTCTTGTTCATATTCAAAGCCTCTACTGCAAAGGTGGCTGGCATTAGCTCTGCTCAAAAGGTCATTGGTGCCTGTTGCAGTAGCAACCTAAGGACCTGGTGGCACTCTTAAAGAAAGGCTCGCCAATTGCACTTATAGAGGTTACTTTGGTAGTTAACAACCAGATCTTTATTAGATCTGTATTTGCAAGCAAAGTATGGTTGGCTGAGCTCAGCCTTAGAGACAGGATTATGAGCATAGATATCTGGAAGGAACTCAGAGATGTTGAGATGAAGCAGTTGGGGTGGACTGGACATCTACTGGGGGCTTCACCTTGGAGGTTTTCTGTGTACACCCATTTGAGAGAAGACCTTTGGGCAGACCAGGGATTATTTATCTTATTAAGCCTCGAAACACCTTGGTGATACCAAGCAGAAATTGGTAAGCTCTGCTGGGGAAAGGACATCAGGTATCTCCTGCTCAGACTGCTGCTACCATGACCCAACTTCAGTGGAGTGGAGTCAACGGTTGAAGAAGTCAGTAGATTTCTAAGTCAATCAACATACTAAGTAATTAATGATAATAATAGAAAACACTAATTCAAATATTATGTCAGGGTATAATTATTAATTACTTATATATTTTACTCTGCATTTATAATGACTTATTTCCTAATTTACTTCCTTATTTAATGTTGAACACTTTGGCGTTCCATAATAACAATACTCGTGGTTCTTTTGTTTGAGGGACTTGTAGTGTAGCTCTACGAAGCTCCACACACCAATATAAACAGCAACAAAACATTTTTTTTTCCTTCTCTTCCATCTTCAGGGTAAAAAAACAAAACAAAACAAGTTTAAGGCACTTAAATGAAAAGATAATTGCCGCGACACCATTTCAGACTCATTCATAAAGAGAAACCCCTTTGAAGACACGATGCTGCTTTACAGGCACAACTTTAACCATTGCATAGTTTGACAAAATGGAGGCTGTGCTGCAACAGGGCTCGTAATATATGGCAGGTGGTTATTAAAAAGGTATACCTATGGAACATGCTAGAACTGTTCAAAACAAACTGTGGAAATATACAACAACCATCCAAGAATCCACAGCTTTTCACAAGATTCTGTATGCATTTGAAATAGTTAGTTTGTGCTCAGATTTAAAAGAAAGACAGGCAAACAAACCAGGTTTCAATTATCAGAAGTCATTCCAGTGTTTTGACAATGTCACGCATTTCATACAAAATCCCAAAGCAGTCTCCTTATACTCCTTGGCAATATAAATGTTCACATCATGAAAAAAAAATGTCCTGAATGTGAAATGTCACTGATGTGGTATATAAAAAAAAAAACAACAAGAATAATTTAGGAAATCAATGGAAATTTGTAAAAATCTGAGATTAACAGGTCTGCAGTATTACAGTATGGAGTCTGTGCTGGAATACTCTAAGTTTAACCAGTTATGTCTGTCTGATCACTAAAGATAAAAAAAAACAACATTACAATAATTGACTAACATCTATTAGATTAAAAAAAAATAAAGATTTCCATAATTAAGAAATCTAGAGCTATCAAGTGACAACAGCTTCTTGTCAGACCATTTACAGCCTATTTTTATTCTACTAGTTTTGAGACAAATTTGGGGGTATTTTGGCAGTTTGGGCAATGAGGAATGTACTGGTAACATACTGTGTCTGTAATTGGCACTGGGTAGTTAAAGAGTGTGTGGTGAATGTATAACACTGAATAAAAGACTAAAATTATTCTCATGTAATGAGTTCATTGTAATTATCTTAAAAGAGAGATTCTAGCTTTTATTTATTAATTTTCTTAAATGTGCTTTCATTTATTAATAATGGCTCCATGTAATAAATTAGCTTTAAGGGGAATGTATTCATAACATCTTGTTTACACACGCGTGTGTATTTATATAATCTACAGATGATTTAATATTTGTCAAGCAAGAAATTTCAACTGGAAGACTGACAAAGACTCTAACAGCCAACACGTGCATAGCAATACGACAACGATGTATACACATCTTAATAAGGCATTGGCACATTCAAGTTCAATCTAAGACACACAGAGTGTAAAGCACTATAGTAATAAATAGATCTTTTTCCTTCTATTATTGCTATTGATTTAAAAAGCAGTGCTTATCTCACCACAAAATATCTACATTTTTGACCATGATTTATAATTTCCCTAGATTCTTTGGAATCAATAGAAAAAAAGGATAATCTAGCCTCTATCCAAAGATAAATGCATATTTTTTTTTAAATATAAAAACTTCTATTTTTGTAACTCATTGTCATCAAAGTATTGATTAAAGCAAACACTTAAAAAAAAAATCAGTCCTTGAAATCAGGGTCAAGGGCTTGAAAAGACATGAACACGAGAAAACAAACAAACAATTTGGAAAAAGATTCAATACATGTAAACACAGGTGGGAGAGAGGAGGAGAAGTAAAACAAACAGAGAAAAGGACAACAAACAGAAGAAAGCCTTTCCAGCAGCTCAAAGTGTGTTTGCCACTGACTTGTAGCAGTAGGTGGAGGGGCTGAAAATGCAGGTGAGGAGTGTTCCAGTAGGGGGTGCTAACAACCCTCATTCTCATCCATGCTTACACTGCTCTTGCGACTGCTGTCCTTTGAGGTGTCTGGGGAGACGGATGAGAGCAGAGGGTCGCCCCCCCTCACCGGTGATAAGGTGTCTTCCATGAGGATGTCGCTGAGTTTGGAGCCCGACTTACTGTGAACGCCGTAGTGGCCCTCGGAGAAGTTAGAGTGGCCTTCGTTTAGCTCGAGGTTGCTGGGTGTTTCAGGAGTGCAGGCGGGGTGTTGTTGGTGATGGGGATGGAGTGTGTACAGGTCCTGGTGACAGTCCTCCAGAGCAGGCTCTTGCTTGATGGTCCGTACCCCAATTTCAGCAGAGCAGAGCGCTGAAGATGCAATGGCCAGACCGTGAGCCCGCGCCTGCATCTCTAATTCCTGTAAACCAGAGAGTGACACAAACATGTGCAGGTTAGGCATTAGGTTAGTGAGTTTTTTTTTTCTTGATCGCACTCCTAATCTTCTAGTTTGACGTTTGAGGATGAATGTTAAAGTATTGCCTTTTCTTTGCTGAAAAGCAGAGTGGGAGATAGTTAGCAAAGCTGCCAAGTGAAGGTTTTTAAATATCCAGCTGACTGTAACTGAGTCATTTAACATTTAAAACTTGCAGAAGGTTTTCTTTTTCCTCCTCTAATACACCGATGTGCAACTCTAATTAACTACAAAGAGCTCAATGTTGAGTGGAATCACCCAGATTCAGACTCCTCTCATCTTATGATCAATTTGTTACAAGATGCCGATCTTAACAACTTTGCAGTGTGAATCTGTGCCTTTCCTCGTTTTCCCTTAAGCTTTGTATATCTCATAAAAGTGTATTCATTTCTTCCAACATTAGTATAAACGTTTTTCTCCTCCCCTTTGAAATCCCTACACATGACACATAATATATTTTCTTTGAATTTTCTCGTCTTCATCAAAGCTTTTACCTGTATTCTCAACATCAGATGCCGGTTGGCGTGCTCAAGCTTCTTCTGACGATTCTCCAGCTCCTTGGCCCTCTGCTGTTCCCGCTGCAGCTTCCTGATGTAGTCCACTGATGCCTTCAGAATAGTGCCTTTGTTCCAGCGCATATCTCTGATATTTAAAAAGGAACCATTATTTTTACATCCAAACGTTTAAATGTCAGTAGATAGTCTAATGTACGCCTCTTCAGTTAACAATTAAGAAAGAGGAGAGAATAAGATTGAAGAAAAAGGAGCAGAACTTTTGCAGAGGTCATAAAGTTCTTTGCAGAAATTGTTACTACACAAGACGTTTATGCACAAGAGGTAGCCTGAGTCACAAGCAGTCATAAGGATGACCCTGAGCTCCCTGAAAAAAACATGAATGTTGCAGCAGATGTTTTGCAGGAATAAAAAATGATCTTTAGTCAACTTTATGGGAAAACATCCCTCCTGAGGATTTCATTTGTACAGTTAAGGTTAAGTTAGGTCAATTTGGAAGTGGTACTGACACCTTACAGGCAACTAATAAAAATTGGCAATGCTAGAAAGAAAATGTGTGCCTGCTTTTTCATACTTTTTCATAAATGTGTACTCATTTAAACCAGGTCTGCTGGTGAGAATCTTGAATTGGTGCATGTGGGTGGAGGAACCAGCTGGACTTAATCAAAACAACCAGGGCTGAACAGACATAACAAAAGCAACTGGGATCTTTTTAGACCCACAGGCGAGGTCAAAGGGCACAGCGATGGTTAAATGCTGAATTTGACAGTGTAATCATTATAAGCCTCGCATTACATTTACAAATTTACAACATTTGCCTAAATCGAAAGATCTGTATAACTACAAACTGCATATAACTGAATGACCAGCTAGAAAAATGCAATTAAAACACAAATCATTTCCGTTTGCTGTTTCATAAGCAGCAAATCTCTCCACTAATCTTGAACACTGGGTTATTAATCTTGCATTAGACTAGCTGGATGTTTGTGGTTGCTATTACATGTATTTTTAGAAGAGTTAATGTAAGAATATATTAAGTAACTTACGGGTCATTTGATTTTGGAATTAAAGTTCCCAACTCCTTAATTCGATCATTGATGTTAAACCGTCGCCTTCTCTCAACTGCAAAACAAAAACAGAAAGGGGAAAGTATAACTAGGAATATAAGTATAAATATATAGATATTAACAAGAATTTGCTAATGTACTTAAAAATGTAGTTTAATAATTAACCCTGTGACAACCAAAAGCACATTTAAATATTCTCACTTACTCAAATTGTGGTTGTCCTTCTTCTGCCTCTCCTTTGCCAGGGCTCTTACCTCTGCTTCTGAACAAAACGCATTTTGGTTGATCGACTAACCTAACAAAGCACGTATACAAAATGTGCAGCAATTACATTTTAAAGCTAAATACTCAGACGTACCCACAGGGAACCCTTCAGGCCTTTGATAGGTGTCAAATTTGCCACAGGATCCTGACTTATCCAGCATATGCATGATGGCCGGGGATTGTGAAACTACATGAGTAATAATGTTGTTTTCATTATCACAATGTACAGAATTGAAATGCAATACAAGACAATAGAAGACATAATCATGTAAAGTCAACATCGCCACACAGAGGAGGATTACAAAAGCTGGACTGGATACAAAATGCTATATAATGAGCTGCGCAAAGGCCTGGAGAGTAAAACGTTACATTATCATATGTTGTTACAGAATTACTGTTGCCTGTGCGATACAGAAGCCGAACAGATATTGTTAAATGGCACAAGTTAAACATCTGTAAGAACTTTATTTATTTTTATTTCTATAGCTCTGAGTAATTTTCATGCTTACCAGAGTATTCCCTTTTGATGTTTGGCAGGTTGGCAGGGCAGGAGTTGCTGATGGGCAGACCTTGCTGGGGCATACCCTGATTGCCATACATGTCCAAGAGGTTAGCAGGCACAGGGATCTGGGGAATTGAGAATTAAAAGAATTGAGAGTTAAAACAGAGAGAAAAAGACGTAATATTATGCATATTATTGTGTTAACAAATGACAGCGCAGCACAGAAGAGATAAATTACAAGGCCAAAGTATTACACCAAGGTTGAAATCTGACATTATGGAATTTGCTTCTGTTTTACCCCAAGACACAGCAAATGAAATGCAGTCATGTTGTAAACTGGCTGGTATGGATAAATCATGAGCATACATACCGTGTTAGCCATCTGAAGTCCTGGGTCCATTAGGCCGAGGATATCATCGCTGTAACTGGACTCCAGACTAATAATGTCATCAATTACATCGTCCATCTAGTACAAATAAGTCCAGCATTACTGATCAATTAATGTCCAAGCATCATTTATTAAAAAAATGGTCTAAACAACTATGAAGACCTCACCTCTTTCTCGCAGTTAGAGTTGAGGGTCAATAAGGCCATAGGGCTGTTAGGGGCACTGTTGCCCGGCCCTGGCGGCATGCCCCCGTGGTCAGAGGACTGGTTGGGGCAGGGCAAGCTCAACGCCTGAGAACCAAGCTTTCCCAGGTACCTCTTCACCTGCTGCTGCTGGGACCGTTGGATGTGGTACTTGGTTGGGTTCTCCAGGTGAGTCTGAACCTATGAGTGGAAAGAGGAGTGAGGAAAATGCCAAGAAAAATGAATATGTATGTGAGAGGTAGGATATCTGATCTAAAGATTAATGGGTGTGTTGATGGTTGCAAGAGGCTCCACAGAACTGCTCCAACTACTGAAAGAGAAGTTATGCAAATATGCAGCTTGGTCACAGTAGCAATGAAATAGCACCAAAAGATGGAAGCTCATTTCAAAATGAGTGCTGCTTTTTATAAGTGCTGTTTCAAAGTTGTCTTTTATTAAAAACAACTCTAAATATAGCTCAAAGTCTTGTCTGTTCTTTGTATTTTACAGTACAGAATATAATATTACAATCAACTTGACAGAGACTTCAAATCCTACGATGCATTATGCATTTTTCTTTTGAGACGCTGTCAAGAGTTGTTATCTCAAAGTCTCAGGAGTAAACATTTTCCACATATTTTTCTTCAACTCGACTACTTTCTGCGGCTCCTCAGTAACAGTCCACATATTTAAAGGAACAAATATTGCACACGCTCCTATCTCTGCACTAGCCGCTTAAGGATAAATTTGATTTCTGTAGATCATTAATCCCCACACAGCATTAATGATCCAGAAAAGCTTCTGCAGGCAAATAAACAAACTTCAGAGGCAGTGTCTGTCTGGCTGTAACATTTTAAATTGAGCAGAGCTGCTCCAATCCCCCTCGCCTTTCCAAGTTTATATTTAAACCTTCCCGTCTTATGCTTGCTTACGTTTGATGCAATTACGAATCAGTTTCAGGATTGCGAAATGTGGACGCTGTAGTTTATGATTAAATTTAGATACATAATGCAGTATCATAAAAGGCAAAGACAAATTTGTGTCTGTTTAAGACGAGAAATTTCAATTTAACCTCTCACATTATCTTTGAATCTATATTCATTTTTAAACATACCTCACAAGGTTGATATCCAAGCATCTCAAGCATCATTTCCTGTTTTAGATGTCCGATTTAAGACAAACAAACGAACAAAAAAACAACAACTCTAAACTGAGGAGTGCTCTAGCTGCTTCCTTCTTGGTTGCACCAGACGACTAAGGCTGCTAATAGGAGGACAGACACACCAGCTCATCTTTTAAAAGGCAAGAAACTTCATTAGTTATGCATGTCAAGGAATCTCTGTCAAATACAATGAGCCTTTTTAAATGTGTGTTGTTTTATGTAAAATCTGTATTTATTACTTTATGGTGTATCACTTGATGTCAGGATGTGGTGCAAACAGTTAGAGCCTTTGTTTTGGAAGGGCACCTCTTTTACTGAATCTTGCCCGGGGTGCTTACTCTGCCCTATCCACTTTGTTAACCCATGTGGATGCTTGGCGTGTGCTCCCTGTTTAACACAGCACAAAGAATAAAGTCTATTTCATCCTTAGTTGTCTTCAGCTTTTTAATTGACAAGAACAGGCGAATCATAAGCCCAAAAAAAAATTAGGCATTTTGTTGTGCATAAACTTTAAAAGTCTATGCTTATTAACAGACCTGAGGAGGCCACGGGCTGTAGATGAACTCTAAGCTACTCCTGGCATTTTCCTCTGCCAATGTGAAAACTTCCTCAGTTTGCACACTGCACTCAAGAGTTTCAATTACAGCGAAAGGTTATAAAAATTAGTTGTTGAGACTGCCTTATAGAGTATAGATATTACTTAGTCCCATCTGTTGAAACTGATTCCAAATAAAAGTGTGATAGTCATTCATGTGTGCAGGTTTGCAATGTTCCACATGTATATTTTATTATTTAAAATCATTGGTATTTTCTGTACACTATGGACATCCCGTGATCGGCCTTATAATGCATAACCAGTATTCTTATTAACTATGCACTCACTGAATGCAGATTATTGTAATCTAATATAAATGTTCTCAGTTTTCACCCAGCACTGTCATAGAGATCATACATGATGTATATATTTTGTGTAGGTTCTGAAAATCAACAGAAATGCCTCTCAGTATTTGCAGATTTACACATTTTAATTCAATAAACTCTGAAATGTAAAATAAAGCAGACTAGTTCGTTTGATTGACTTAAATCACTTTTACAAGTGTATGTAAATAAAGCCAAGTATAACCATTAAGTCAGGTGAGGTTATCAATCTTATTGTCTCTCTGTGACTGTCAAATTCTTCTTTCCAGAACAGAAGCTCTTTCAGAGCCTCTTTTCCATGTTCATGTACCATTGTTCTTCAGGGGATACTCATGTGAGCCACATTAACATCCTCTACAACTGGCTATTAAAAATTGACACTATAGCTAGTTTTACTTGCAAGAGCTGAGTCACATTATCTAGTCACACTTTGTATATCCTGCAGCTAAGACTCAGATCACCGTGGGCTGTAAATTGTCCTCACAAGGTTGTAAAGCTGACACCACAGAGGGGGGCACATTTACAGTCAGTCAATGACTCATTAACAACATCACACTCTGGGCAAAAGAACGAGGCTCATTAGTGATGGTCACTAACAACATTCTTTGTTCTTTACACTGCCTTCACCGTTGGTGTATTTTTATGCAAATGACGTCACCTGAAAATGTATCAAATTTTATCCATAATTGGATTTTATGCCACTTACTTATATATATATGATGAAATGATTACATTTTAAAACTGCAGAGGCTCTGATCCTGATAATGAACTGAACCTAATCAAGAGCTATTAATGAGCAACACAATTATTTGCAATGCACGCATAGATAATGTGTAAGCAAACAGTGAATTCTTGTTATCTATGGTATTTATCAAAGACACAGGCTGATTTAAGTCAGTCACATTTTTTTAGAACAGGCTCTTAATTTTTTCATTTTGATGCTGAAACAACAACCTTTGTTGTCCTACATTTTAATAAGGCCCCGTAAAGTTTTGAAAAAGAGAAATGTGTTCTGAATACATATCAACTTGATGTATTTATTTATTTATTTTTTAATAATTTTGCTTTAAAACTACTGTTAACACTCTATTTCAAAAAACAAATCAGTATGTAGGAAAACCTGTATAATCCACAGCATATGCCACAGCACAACCAGTGGTGTTGCAAATGTTTGTTAATTAGTGTCTTATTTATTCATATGGACTCTTATCTCAGCTCCTTTCAGCTGCTCACTTATTTGCAGGGGTTTGCCACAGTGGATGGATCCACATATTTGATTTGGCACAGATTTTGATGTCCTTCCAGATGCCCTTCCTCCCGGGGATTTATGTCTTCTCCTAGTCCTAAACGTGTGATCTTCTGCTTTGTAGGCAAATGCTTTAACCCTACATTATGGAGCTTCTACTAATACATGTTTAAGCACAATGAAGAATTCCTTCAAGTAGTAATTACATAGACAATGAGTGATTTTTCTGAAAAGTCTCACATCTTAGTTATTTCTTAATCTCAGAATCGAGTTCAGGTCAGATTCAGTTCTCAAGTATTGCAAATTTTGCTGATAATCAACCCCAAACATCAAGAATGGAACTAAAACTCCACACTGTATACTGCTTACTGTATCAATTTGTATTTAAACAATCCTAGTGGCACAATTATTTTAATGTTTGTCAGATTTCCCAAAACAATTAAATAAAACCCTCCGAATGCATTTTTTTTCTCATTTTTGTTAACCAGGCAGGTTCTTCATGGTCTATTTAGTCTTATCGGTTGTTTTTTGCAACACTTGGAAGTGCTGAGAACAAAATGAGATGTCTTTGCTTCTTTTTCAAAGTCGTATGTTTTGAGTAAAGGAGAAATCAGAAATGCTGGACAGTCACTGAATGTAAAATTTACAGCTTAAAAAATAAAGCGCTACTTTTAAAAATCATGGCAACTGTTTTGCTTGCTTTCTGATTCATGTGACTAGTTTGAGGCTAAAATCATGCCTTTTGATCATTTGTAAAGGTATTTGGTATTAAATCCCACTCTTAAAAACATGCTATAACATGCTGCCTCTGTGTCTTCAGGCAGATGATGCCGTATTGGACAGAAATATGTTAATATACAGTAATATTTCTAATACTTGAAACTCTCTTTTTCATTCCCTGTTTTTCATCTTTGTAATATTTCCGTTACAGTTTGAAATGACTTGCCCAGTCCTTTCAGCATAGTTACAATGATGAGACATGTTTTCTCCTCCACAGCTTTTCTTTCCCAGCCTGTAGCGTTTAGCCTCTCACATTTATCTTTTGGCCCTCTGGGGAGGTCCAGACCTCCAGCTTGTAAGCCCCTGCTGTAAGCATAAACGTACAGAAAGACTGTTTGTTATACACACAAAGACACATGTCTTGTGTGTGTGTATAACAAATCACACGTACATGGGTATTTTTGGCCTTTCCAGGCTTCTCGGCCTCGTGTCCACGTGCAGACACAGCCTTTAAGTTTAAGTTGAAAAACTAATCCTTTAGAAAACTTGCATGGGAAACTTTTTATGAACACTGTTTGCCAGTGATGATGTTTAGACAGAAAACTCACAGTGTCAGTGCTCCTTATTCGCCAACAAGTCTTTGGGGTTAGGGTTATATCACCGTCTGTTAGTTTGGCAAGCTCTTGGCAGTAGAGTGTTTTTGTATTTTCATGCAGACAGAGATTTGTTTTTATAAAAAACAGTGATAGTGTGATTGTGATTTTTCCTAAAACTATTTAAAAAAAACACCCATGTACGTGTTAACTAATCCTCTATCCTTGTCTCATGCATTTTAACACACCCACAGCTGATAGCTGGCACTGTCTAAAGATAGAAACAAAAAAAAAGTTTATAAGGGATTACTGTAGGAAGCCTATGCCCCCTCTCTCTCTCCCTCAGACACACACGCACACACACACAGAATTCTAATATAGAAACAAAGAGGGCATTCAGGGCATTATGTGCACAAGACAAAGTATAAAGGTGCCCTAATTAAAGCTACAAGCACAACTGCATACACCCATTAATACTGCACATGTAACACTTGGCTTTGAGTGAGTAAAAGTCTTGATTCATTTGTGCTACATTTCCACACTGCAGGGTTAGGGTTAACTAAAATGATTGGCCGATCAATGAAAATGCTAAAAAACAAAATAAACAAACAAATAAACTAATAAACGAACCTATTCTGATAACTTAATTTGTCATTTGAGTGAATTTTGAGGTGACAGTAGTTTCTAGATTCAAGTGCGGTGGAGCTAAGAATGTAAGGACTTGCTGCTTTTCTTTATCCATGTGATAGTAAACCGAAGATTTTGTGCATTTGGACTACTGCTTGTAAAAACGAGCCTTTTTTTAAGATATGAAGCTGGAGTTTAACCCTTTAAAAAATGGTGACTTTCGTTTTTCACTAAAATGTATCAAATGAATGAATGACGCAAACAACAATGCAAACATAAAAATAAGATCATTTAGAATGAATCTCATTCTAGTACATGTAACTAGTAGGTTTGGGCAATCTGTGACAAAGACATGTTTAGCAGGTTGAAATCTGTTTGTTCTGTCTTTACATTGAAATGAGCACAGGGGCTTCTTCTAGCTTGTTTTGTCCTCAGGGATTTCCTAAATTATCACACATAATTAGATGATCTCACTGCTTTGGGTGAATTCAATGGAGCCCCTGAAGGCTCACAGATCCCAGCCTGGAACATCTCGACCTTGTCAAGACATACTGCTCCTGTTGTTACATGGAAATAATTTTAGGTGTGACAAATCATTTGTTTATAAGCTGGAAAAAGGATCTTTTAATGGTGTGCTTACAAAGCTGGCACACTTTGTGGAAACACAGAACATACATAGAGTGACAAACGTCTACAGGACTGCTGCTGCATATAAACTACGTGCAAGACGTTTATCGTGGTGATGTTCATGATTGATTTAGAACAGATTCATCACGTACTATTGCACACATCTACAATTAATCATTAGGTTTTCAGTTTCTGTAAAGGCCCAGCACGCAGAATAATGAATTATAGAGAGATCTTAGTGCCAGCAGCCAGCATTCAAACTTCACTTAACAGTCTTTCCAAAATACAGTTTAGAAATGTGGCATCAACTTCTAACTCTTGGCATCTGTATCCATGGAAAACAAGAAAGCTTGTTGTTTATCATCTCGTTTTTAGCCACCAACAGGCCCAAGGGCATAAGCAACATAACCCCCAAAGAGTCAGAAACACTGCAGAAATGAGCACAAAGCATCCAGCTGTACTAAGAGAGGACGTAGGGTTAGTGCAGAATGACAAACAGTGATTTGTATTTTTTGACTTGCATGCTACAGGCATTCCATGATGGTCCAACCAGGATATATTAACAAGACTGCCCCCATTTGCTATGTAGACTAGAAGAATAGGCCACTTTGTCTGACAGTTAAGCTGCTAATGTGCTCTGCAGAATTTGCAGACAGCAACTGTGATGCTAATGTGAGCAGCAATTTATGGGTTTTCCTCTGTACTTTTGTAATGCTATCATGCAAAAGCCCAAATTACCACCGAATAAAAATCTTGTGTTGTTCGTATAAAACTCGGGTTAAAATGAGCAGGAACTGCTAAAAAAAAAAAAAAAAAAACTCCAACCAAACAAAAACAGACATTATGATCACGTGAATTTGCTCATCATCTACAATCATATTGAGCAAAAAGATACTAATAACTAACGTGATTAAAGTGATTAATCAGTGTTGGTTACTGCAGAGAGAAATGTTATTAAAGCTATCCTGTAATTTCATGAAATGAACACTGAAGGGTTTTTTTTACATGTCATTGTGTGCTGAATCAGTTCTGAAATCCAAACCAAACTGAAATATCTGTGTGGTACTTCTGTGTATTTTCTTTTGTATATCGGTCACGAGCCGTCATATAATCCACAAAAATTGTACAGGGTACTTTGTTCTTTTTGTGGCGCCATAAATCCTTTGAAAAAGGAAAAAAAAAATCAGAAATCATTTTTTTAACCCTTTCAGAAACCTATCCTACGTAAATTTCAAAGCAGTGTTTTTTTTCACTAAAATATTCCATGGAATGAAAGGGCTGGGGGCTAATTACAAGCATTCTTCACTGAATTAGCGTTCGGTGTGTGGTAAGGCTGTGCTCGCCTTTTTCTTGATCCCCAAACTGATCCCCTTCTTATTCCTAAAAAGGTCAGAGGTCATTTGGTTAATTAAGGGTCCAATCAGTCTTTAGATAAACTCATCTGAGCTTAATGTTTGCACTTTTTGAGGTCCAGCAGCTCTGCCTGGTACCCCTGAGCTTTATGTGGACTCTGCTAATCTACCAACAGACAGGAGTGCAGGTTAACCCAGCTCAACAGCACCAAGCTGGAATGGCCTTTTCATTTGAGGACTTCAGTCAATGAAGAATTTCTGTAAGCTCTCGCCAAAGCAGAAAAATGACTCTAACTTGATGTATTGTACACAAGGTTAGGGTTCGGGGAGGGGGCGTCCTAAGTCTTTCAAAGAGCTGCAGATTATAGAGAGTAAGTAATGTTTATACAGCGTGAGAAGGGTAATGTTTTCAATGGCTATACTGTTTTTGTCCTTTACTGTTGGCCCATGCCACACACATCCAAGGGTGATGAAAGTGTGGCTGGGCAAGCAACCATGACATCTCAGAGAGTGTTGTGGGTGGATTTAACTCAACAAAGATTATTCAGTAAATCACAGTTTATCGGCATCGTTACTACTCTGAGATTAAACAATGCAATTAAAATGTAGTAAATGTCTAGGTAAAATTATGACTAAAAGCTGTTAGCATACACGCAGCGGAAATTGTTAGCCAAACATAATGGATAAACAGCGTGAATAGCTTCATACAACTGTCAGCTAATAGTATGGGTTAACAGTTGAAATCGCAAGATAAAACCACAACTAAACTGTTGACATAGTACCGATTAACTGATTAAACTTTTACCTAACAAGCACAAATGTCTGACATAGACAGATTTTTAGACCTTTAACTACAGGCATTATTAAACATAAGCATTTGTACGAGATTCTCTTATGTGTCACATATATTTTTCACGTGGAAGACTTGTTCCTGTTATTGCACAATTTTCTAAAAGAGGAAGTCAGAGACAAAACCAGCTGCTTATTGACAATCCATGTTAAAAAAATGCAAAATCTAAAAATGCACAAAAAGGCAAGTGTCCTCGTGAGTAATTACACTAACTACACAATATCTTAACACCTCCATAATGATATTTTTTTCAGAAATCACAAACAGAAAAGTTGAAAAAAACGCACTAAGTTGATATCTAAGGAAGACAAAATTCTCATAATTTGCACAAAAACACTTTCCAAATCACTACCACACAGTTTTTTTTTTTTATAGGGAAAGCCACTGAATTCAAGGTAAAATGCCGGAACAAAAACACTACAAAAAAAACAGCAATTATACCAAAATCCTCAGAACACGACAAGTCGAATGAATCTCTAAAGATGTTTCATCAAGATTGCAGCCTCTGAAAGCACATGCTGTGGACAAACAGAAAGACTTACCGAAATGCGTTGTTAAAATGCACTCTCGAACACTACGGTCTCTACTCGTACAGAAAATCTTAACAGTCTCCTGTCCCTCAGACTGCCAAGGAATCAAAGCTATGAAAAGATGTGAATGTAGCTGAGCAAATAGGATTAAAGATGGCTAAATCCAAATGGCTGGAAGCACAGCATGCATTAAAGAGGAATTCTCTCAGGAAAGATAATCCCCATATACGCATTTTAACACACTTCACTCACTCCTGTTTTTTTTTTTTTTTTTTTTTTTTTTTTTTTACACACAGTCATAGTAAACCATGATTGCCCGACTATTCATGCACGAGTCACTAAAATCTATAAATACATCTGGACCATTCAGGCTGCACCAATGACACATACAAAGTTTAATTCCACAAGTGGAAACTTTACACAGATACCGTAACAGCCTTCTAATAATACACACCACCCCATTCTTTGTTGCTCCCTACCATCAGAAACTTGAACCATGCTTTCTTACCTTTAGCACCTCCATTGGGACCTGTGCAGCAGGTGGTAAACTGACCGGGACACTGACATTGATGGCAGGCGTTTGGGCCTGTGTAGTTTGTGTGTACTGGGAGGCCTGTTGTCGCTGCTGCTCCCGCCGCTCCTGCTCCTGAAGCTGTTCCCGCATCAGCTGTTGCCGCAGCAGAATGCGCGATGTCATGGCCGAGGAGCTCAGCGGGGGCTTGGATGAACTGTGTTGGTCTGATGGACTGCTGCGGAGGGGAGAAAGGGATGATTGGAGAAGATAAGAGAGAAGGCAGAGGGTCGATTAGAAAGATGAGGTGAAAAGAAAGAGTGCTAAAAAGGGTAGAAAGGGGTCAAATGTGGAAGGAGAGGTCAAGAAAACCAGAAAAAAAGAAGAAAATTGAGGGACGATGGATGTAATAAAAAGCCAATGTTAGCATGAAGAAAACTGGCAGAGGATGACTTCAGGGGAAGAGGTCAAAAGGGAACTATTAACTTTTGTTCTGCAAAAATGACTGGTTGATCTATGTTGATAACCTGTTATTTTAACCTTTGATGATCAGCCATCGTCAAAAGCTTGTCAAACAGAACAAGCAAAGCTATGGGAATTTGCAATGAGCATTTTTTGTCGCTATTTTTTATTTTACAAAGATAAATAATTAAGCAGCCCTGCTTATTTGCTCTTAGAAAACAAATACTTGAACCTCCATGAAATCACTTACACAATTAAGATGCCCTTTCAAAAAGGAAAACAATGTTGTGATTTTAATGACTTTGGAAGGCACAGGCATTTTGCATTTGTAGACAAAACAAAAAGAGGAACATTTTGTCTGTAAAGGTTGTTTCAGTTTTCCCACTCTTTTAAATTTAGATGGCTACTCCCCAGACAGAGTCCTGAAGTCCTAAAATAGAGAGTCTCTGCTGAAGCAGAAGTTGTCGGGACAAAGCCTCCATCGAGTGAGTGATCCTTTTGATAAAACTCGGTAAAATGTCTGGCCAATCCAGCTGTGCAGTAATCGCACTAATTAGCCAGCGGAGTCAAACAGCCTCAGCTTGCAGCGTATTCAGTGGGTGTTGAGCCCTCAACATACCATAAATCTCCCCTCAGCAGTGGATATAATCTCATTGTCTACAACCACACCCACTGAACCCTGCACCAGATATTAGACAAAACAATACTGTATAACAAATATATATAATAAAATATATTATAAAAGCAAAACACAGGCTGAACTCTGACTTTTCTCTGGAAGCACTTCAGTGGTTTGGGTGTCTAAATTCAACAGCTACGTTTCTTCCTTTGTTCCTTTGTGCTTCACCCAATATATGGAATCAGGTTTAGTGTTCAAAAGAATAATTCCTTCTGCTGTGTGACTTTGGGCGATTGTGTTTCCTTTCATCCCACAAATTTCATAACAAAAGTCACTAGATCTAAAACTCTTGATTTCCTCTGCCAGAGCCAGAGGCTTTGATTCTTCTTTTTTTCCTTTAATCTACTTCAGTGATTAAATGATCAACGGTTTGTTGCAAGAACAAATTCGTTTCTGTTCCCTTTCTTTTCGTTTTACAGTTCAAATGTGACATTTGAATTGATTTGGAACTAGAGATGGATTTATTGTTACATTCTTTGGATAAACTAGAGCTGATTAATAATAATAATAATGATAATAATAATAATTAGTCACGTTTGTTACATGTTGAATGCTTTTGGTTGGAGAAATTTTTTTTTAAAATGAATGCTTAAATTAAAAAAAAACATAATATACACTGAATAGTTTAAGTACATAAATGTACTGGATAGTACAGTACCTTTATCACCTACTAGAAATCAGTACTCCTAAAAACTTGAGGAACTTTCTGCTTAATTTGGATTTTCACGTATCTGACAGCTACATTCATGGAGGTTTTTAAAACACAATGAATTTAACAAAGAAGCTGTAATGTGTGAACGAATATAAAAAGGGCAACACAGTAGCATACAGTTTAAACTACCACTTACTTAAGTGCTTGCTTTTTACTACGTACTTATAGATGCACAGAGTAGCTTGCTCAATTTCTGACCACCAGGAGTGCTACTGAGCAAAGTTTTTGGGTGGGTCCACAGTTTGTATGGCATTGTTTGAATTTGTGTTGTGCATAAATGTCAAGGTTATAGTTAACTTCAACTAAACTCAAAGCAAAAACTGGTGCGAAAAGAACTTTATGAACCTACATAAAAGTGGAAAGTTGCCTTAAAAAGAAAACTAAAATTACATGACTAGTTACAGGAAATATTTTTTGTTTTAGTCTTTGTAAATTTGCTCACATTTGTCAACACAACCAGCCTGAGGAGGCATTGGTGCGTGCTTATTGAGAATACAATGTGTGCATAACTCTTAAGTCAAATGTTTGCATAGTAATAGCCATTACAAACTTCCTAAGTCTTGCCCCTGGCAAATAGCCCACTTATTAAAATAATGCAGTAAAATGAATACTGAAACTAATAAAAAGTAAACTAAAAGGAATTATTTTTAACTAAGAAAAATTTAAACATGCAAACCTATTTTGAAAGCTAACTTAGCTTTACTGAATTAAAAAAACAAACAAACTAAAAGTAATCTAACTGATGAGTGACTCGGTGAAGGTACTAATGCTTTTAGAAACCTGTCAAATAAGTGAAGCTAAACCAAGTAAGCCTCTATTCTGCTCACAGGCCTTACAAGATTTCTCTTTGTGTATCCTTTTGTACTAGTGTATATGGTCTTCAGACTATCAGTATAATATTCCTTTATTTTGATGTTGCTTATGGGAGAGAAGATCCTGTATCCTGTTTTTGCTTGTATATGTTATCAGTTATGGTTCTTAGAAAGCAAATAAAAATAGTAAAGAATCGACATCGGCAGAAGTAAAAAGTCAGAATTGCTCAAGAAAATTACAATCGATACGTCTCTTATAATCTTATAACTTATAACCGCTTTGCAATTGATTAAGAAATAATTTGTAAAGATGATGTGAAACCACAGTGATTCTGAAAAGCTTGCTGTCCAGGCTTGAGCTGAATTAAACTTGTTGCACATTTATGGTGGAGTTTAGAGTTTTACAGCAGGACAAAAGTGCATTACCATGTTATTCTATTTTCATAATTGTTGGAAGACATAATTGTAACCGAATTCAAATTCTGATACAAGTGCACAACACTATGTAATTCAAAGCATTGTAGGAGGTAGCATTTTAGGCCAAAAATATGATATGACATGATCTACGGGTAGTGTTACAATAAAATAAAAGTATGACTTTGGAGAGTTTTTTTCTCGTAAATTTTCATGTTCTTTTTGTTTTTTTTGTAAATGCACCTGTTTAGTTTGTGTAAATTTGCTCATTTTTCCATAAATGTGCAATTTTTTTTCTTATAAACTTAAAGAAAATTGCAAAATTTCTCTTTTCAGAACCCTCAAAAAACACATTTATTTCTTTAGCATCTTTAGCTGCCCTATTATAAAACTGTACAACATATGACCTCATGGCTTTTTTTTTTTTATTACGTTCTTAATAATTTGATTGACTTGTGTTTGTGTATACGAATGACCAGAAACCTCTCAGAAAGGCAAGGCTGAATGTCTCTGTCTCTTTCTCTCTGTTTTTTTCTTTTGACTGTTTGTTGGCTCTTTGCCAAGCAAACCCATGAAAGACATAAAAAGCTCTTTTGTCCTTTTAAAATTTCATTTGTGTGTGCGCACACCTCCTCTTATGTTCGTGTGTATCTCAAGGGGAAAAAAACGAAAAAAACAATGGTTGTACAGTCTTGAAGAGTCCCACCCACTAAACTCATGATTCCTCTGATTCTGCTCACTACCGTGCCTTCATCATACTTCACCATTAGTCAAACTGTCAGAGCTGAGACTTTGAAGCAGGATTCAGTGACACACTAAAGACAACAAACAACCAGGAAAATTCAGCTAAATACTGCATCAAGACAGAAATCAAGTAACATTGTGGAGCGACAAAGTCTGAGAAGAGTCAAAACACTGAGCTGTTAAAGGAAAATACTCTGCAATAAAGATGCACTGCAGCTGTAAAACTGCTGGTAATTGACAGGAGATGGATTCTGCAGACCTAATGACTTCTGTGTGACTGAATAATAACTCTACCATTACAGTCTCATTAAAAAAAAACAAATAACTAGCATGCCAAAACATGATACCTCTTCTGTTATTAACTTTATGTTTTAAGTATGAGATTTCTAAGCTTTTCAGGTACTCACTCCCTCGCTATAAGTGACCAGTGACCAGCTGCAATGAACTATAATAGACTGATAAATGTATATCCTGACATACAAAAACTATTCAGCACATAAAAACACAAGGAGAAATCTTCCAAGACTACTTCCCACATATAGCTCAGTGCATGGTGCCCTTCATGTGTACATAGTGTTGAACAAACATATAGATTCCAAAATAAAGCCTTAATGCACTGCAGCAATACCACAGATGCTGAGGCGCCATACTCACAGACAGTCAAATGAACAGGGTCTGTACACTTGCACTCCTACAGCCTCCATATTTGTTTGTTTTTCCCTGAAGGTGCACCACCCGCCCTTGGAGAGCAGTGAAAGTCATGCTGGTGGTGCAGCGCTGAAAGTGTGTCAGAGAGGGGAGGCTCCAGGGCCCGGCCTGGAAGCTCCAATCGCCACGCAGAGTCCCAGGCATAGGACCAGCCCCGTGCAGAGCAACAGCAAAGCAGAAGAGAGGAGCGTGCAGGCGTCCACTGGAAACACACTGTCCATCAATATGCCGCTTTAAAACCACGCAGATAGTGTTACGCTTAGAGACATGTACCGACACGTGTTGGGTAGATGGACTACAACCAAGTAGGAGTCGCTGTCCTGTGAAAATCTTGTATCTCAAAAGTATCATAACTATCAAAAACTTGTTTGCTTTTGCCAAGTGACACTGCATTTTAGAGAAATTGAAAGGATTTCAAATGGTTTATTTAAACCTTCAAGTCTCCCTTTATTTGTAAAATATGCTGCTTATTGTTTCCTCTCATGTTTGACCTTCACAGTGCATAATAATAAGTTTGACACTACCAAGCTGACTTCACATTCAACTGCTGAGGCATTAACCTTAATTTGAACTAAATATGTGTACATATTAGCATGACTTTGTTACAGCTTTCATGGCTGATACAAATACTCACTTTCAAATGACCACTGCAAAAAAAGAAATAGTAGAATGCAACATATGTTCTGCTGCTGCAAGAGGCTGGCACACAACACAATAGAAATGAAATGACATGAAAGAAAAATAAAAGACACACTATGTGCTTATTTTCATTAGTTTAAACATCACTCCTCAGATTAGGTGTATTCTAAAGAAACCACATTAAACTCATTAAAATTTAACTTTTATCCCGCTGGTGGCCGTTCAGTGTGTTTTCATCATTTAACTCAGTAGCTTCTATTTAGGTAAATAAAGGGGAATGGGGTGAATTGTAGAAGTAGACAGGGACTTATGCAGACCACATTGCATATACAGTGAGCACAGGATAAGAGCAGTGAAAATAGGCAATCTAACCAAGACATAGGCAAACTGAGTACTAGTAACAATCCTGTCTCCTTTTTTCTTTCTCTTTACCAAACTGCAGGAGTTGCTGCCCTTCTAGCAGACTACACAACCTCTCTGCTGGAATACAAATGAGTGATTATGACCCTACATGACAGTGCATTGATCTACTTGGACTAATGTGCTGATCAAACATGCGCAGCTTTGGTGAAGCTGGCATGATAGTATGAAGTCAGTCACAAGCAGGCAAATCATAGATAATAGAAAGCATCTGTATGCATGTCTAGACCGTCAGTTATGTGGGGTTTGTACACAGGGAATGCAATAGAGGTGATTTTTTTTGTTTTTTGTTTATTTGTCTAAAAACCAAACAGAAAAACAACTGTACAAATGATTCAAATGAGGTAAATAGTTTAATCCTGTAAATATCTAGGTAAACATCTGGGTAGAAACGTTGTATTTACTGTGCATAAACACTGCATAAGCACAGGAAATGCCTTAGCATCATCAAACACAGACAAAACAGCATTTTGTTTTATAGCCTATGAAGTTATATATAGCAATGCCTTTTTGGAGATATGGTGGGGCCCTACGCATTATTGGGTACATGGTTTTAATGTTGTGACTCACAGATATCCTGACCTGTAGTAAAGCAGCAACTGTCACTGACTGCTGCTGTAATAGCCTTTTAAAAAACACAAACAACCCAATGGTCTACAAAACAATGGCTATTCCATAAAGAACTGTTAAAATAAAATTTATACATAATTATTTCACTCTCAAGTACAAAAGCACAACAAAACAGGGTCAGTCATAAAAGCATCTAAAGAGAAAATGAGGTACTTTGAAAACTACTTCCAGGAAGCCAGGACTGGATGGGATAACTAGAACATGCTGGGTCTTATTTCTGTAATTAGGCTCTGTGCTCTTAGTAATTCCCCTCACTTGTGTTCGGCAGGATGGCCTGCTCTAGCTGCAGCTCCCTCTCTTTCCTGTGCGCTTTAACAAAGAGTAAGTAGAGCTTCCAAGGACAGTAAGGAGGAGGCTTTGGTGCGTTTCCTTACAGCAGGTTGAATGAGTGCAGAAGATTTTCAAGTTCATTGATATAACAATGATGTGCAAGCACAACATAACAGCTTTTCATTGTGAGACTGATTTATCCTCGGCTTTCCTTGAAGGTGATGACAGACAATCAACACATTCTTTCTTCGTAAGTGAACCATGGCAACGATTCGTTGCTGTAAAATCTGACTCTGAAAAAAAAATAAACGTACGCAATTATATGCGTCTTAACCACAAGTTAAAATGTAATAATTAAGTCACCGTGTAAAGGTATTTGTTTTAGCTGTTTAACAGTGAAGTGTATTTTTTTTTTCAACAGCTAACGCATGCGAGTAATTACTTGTTATGTTGTAACCTCTATATATACTTGTAATAACAACTTACTGCTTAAATAGTTAATGAGTCATTTCAGTCTTTTTTTAAGCGAACGTGCCAAAGATTCACTGGTTCTGGTTCTTCTTGTATTTTATTGAGTAAACAATGAATTAATTCTGCGCTAATCAATAACGAATCATCTAGTTGCAGGCTTCAGACGTGATCATGCCTGAGGGCTACATTTTTTTTAACTGTTAAGAATAATGACTTGTGTCAATAAAAGCCACACTTAAAGGCCTCCTCTGTTATTGCAGTTCCTTCTGGGCACCAACAGAGGCAGACAAAGATCACACGTCAGGAATATTAAAACTGCAAACCCAAATCAATCTGTAAATAAAAGATGTAGAGTTTATGATTTTTCTTTATTTTTATTTTATTCTTTATGAAGAAATCTTAAGCAGATGTGCTTGAAAAGCCACATAAGAGGCGAGAATGCAGAAAGATAACCATGATTACAGGACAAGTTGTTCTGACTGTATTTTACTCCAGCCTCAACACCTGTCTGTGTCACTTAAGCCCCTCGGTCTTTCTTAGATCATGGATGAACCTTTTTGGCATCTCTGTCTAGGACACCCCGTGGGAACAAGCTGCTCTGGACACGTAGTTTCATAACCCTCAAACTCTGACTCAGCTCACGACCACTAGCTCATTGCTTTGACCTTAAATGCCTATTCTGTACTTCAGTTCTATTGCAGAAGAACTTAAATTGATATGTGGATGTTCCCATCATTTTACTAAATTCTCTTTCCCTCTTCCTTATTTCTAATTTGAAAGGTTTATTTTCTTACCAAAATATTACTACAAATGACCAAGATCTTCATTTGCTTGTTAGACACTAATAAGTTGTGAAAACTACAATATTTCTTCTGTATTTCTCTGCATCCTTGTCAT
Source organism: Neolamprologus brichardi (assembly GCF_056152115.1). Taxonomy (NCBI): domain Eukaryota; kingdom Metazoa; phylum Chordata; class Actinopteri; order Cichliformes; family Cichlidae; genus Neolamprologus; species Neolamprologus brichardi. The sequence continues at coordinate 25,571,699 of NC_142123.1, forward strand.
TTTTAGGTAAAGTAAAATGTCTCTTCCAAAGAACTGCATCCACATTCAAGACCCATCATCTTTCCAAACATGCCTGTAAGGAGTGTGCATTAACAGTAAGCCTGAGGTTATTTTCTTTTCTCAGCTATCATTATTATGTAAAGTGCCCTAAGGTTGATTATAATTTCTTCTTTACTTTTTGGGGGGGGGGGGGGGGGGGGGGGGGGTCTAATTTATGATTCAGCTGTGTAGAACAAAGTTTTTTCAGGAGACTTTGAGTTCCATTCATGTTTTACCCCTCAGGCCAAGATCCAACACAGAGAACCCGAAGTGTAGACCCGACCCACAAAGACCCATTGCGATCTATTAAAACAGATATTTACTGAGCAACATAAACCAAGTCCCATTGTAGAGTTTTCACATTCATTCAATTCTTTATTTTCAGCTTTGTATGATTTGAAGGAAGCTTTTGAGGAAGTTGAGGAAGAATATTTAAACAGACAGAGATGCGCTAACAACAGTTAATGAAATGATTAACACTGACAATCTTGCTAGCAGTTGCAGTTTTGCCAGAAAACCTTGGGATCCAGCATTCATGCAGGTGTAACTTTGATACATACTTCCACGCCAAGATCCCAAATGACAAAAAGTTCGAAGCTCCATCCGCAAAACCCAGTCCCACAACCCACATGACCAAAGGGTCTGCCAATAAAAAGGTTCAGAATACCACAGAATACCCCCAATGTCTATGCTCCAATGGGCCACAGCTGTTTTTGTGGCTTATAACAAGCAGGGGTTTAAAAGATGTACGTATGGCATTAAATGTTAAAAGTGATCATTCTGGCCTAAATTGTTATGGAAACATGTTAATTGAGCAACAAGAAAATTTCATTGTGAGGCTGATATTAAAGCAACACATTTGTTTGTTTGGTTTCTTCTGCCTAGTGTCTGCTAATCTTTACTGGCTGGGGATCTTTCTGTGTAAGACATTTGCATATTTATTCATCCATATGGATTTAATATAAGCTATGCTCAAAATCTAGCCTGTTCATTAGAAAGCAAAACTTTCAGCCTCTGTATTGACTGAGGGTGCAAAAAAAAAAAAAAGATCCCTAGACTCACAGTTTCTGATATAACACATTCCCTGCTAAATTTGCATAGCTTATTTACACTGCATAGAAGACTAGTTTTGCCGCCTGTCTCACATCTATATTAGGCACAAAAAGGTTGGCACGACGTCAGCAGCAGTCTGTGTGCTCTGTCAAACTGATACGCAGACAGCCAAAAAAACAAATAGATCTATGAAAGCTAAGATGACATTTTGTCGCACACAAAACTTCAAATTTAGAAACTTCTTAAGCAGCTATTAGAAGACATCAGACAACTCGGTAATCAATCAAACTAATTATAACCATTTTGCACGAAACTGTCTTATGGCACAGTCATCGTGACTATTTATTATGCTGGGTCATCTTCATGTGATAGAAAGGGGAAGTGGGATACCTTCAATCAAAGCCACGGTTCAGACGACTTCACACATTCAGGAGAAAAATGACATAAAGAAAAACAAACAGCAATGATTCAGAAACCATGCTGATACTTTATGTATACTTGGAATGGCTGCTGCTGCTGCTACACCAGCAACGAAAACAACACAGCCTCAGATTCAGGCCAAGGGTGTATAACAGTGTAATGACATTTCACTAATGAAAAAATTGAAGACATTAGTTTAAAAAATGCAGAACTAGGTTAAAGGCTAAGACTGTCCAAGATGACAGTTCTTCCTCAAACAGTTCTTCTAACTGGTGTTTTGGTTGAATTTAGAGAAAACTAGACAAACCGCAAATCTGCAAGAAAATATCAAGAACGAGAGGAAGGAAAAAAAAAACAACTGGAGTCTAGCGAACGTCTGCAGCAAGAGTTCTGTCCGAACACAGTGGCGTACTGTCCTCTGGATGTCTCGCCCTGACAATGAGGCCATGTATCACCACCTCTAAACTACATAACAGAGAGGAGCAGACACAAAATACAAAAACTCTGACACCATCCTGGTAATAGATGCATAATCGTCATCACCATCCGCATCACAGAGGGGGCATGAAAATGTTATAACTTACACCCCAACAGTATTTCATTGTGATTTGAAATCACCCATAAAGGCTGATGTGCAATCATAAATTGCAAAGAAAAAAGTTTATTATTTATTTAATAGTAACACCTGCTAAGGGATCTGTGGTTGTTACATGTTTTCTTGCTTAATTTAAATTGAATCAATCACACCAACTGAGTATTGAGAATACTACAGTTTACTGTCAGTGAGGTGTTTAGAATAAGAACAAAAACATGGTCCCCTAAAATATTAAAACAAAAAAATATGTCCACCTTCCAGTCATCTCATAGATTTTGCTACATATTTCCCAGCTCTGGGATCGGTTTTCCCTCTTAGTAAGAGTGAAAATTGTAAGACAGCAAAAAAGGGCATTTTCTAAAGTTTCTCAATATTGTTTTGATATGCTACACTGTTGACAGGAAATCTGTCATTTCATTGCATTAAACACGTGTATAAGACACATGTATAAGACATCAAACTTGCTGTGCATTACTTCCAGAAAAAGGGTGAAAGGTGAAACAACACATAGATCTGACTCAGCTGAATGTTTCTGAGGCCTCAGTGTGTCAAAGCTGAAACTAAATCAGTAAATGTCAGTGCTGCAAGCTGTTTTTTGTTTCTGTTCTGTGTCCTAACAAGAAAGAACTGTTGTCAGGACTTGGAGCACTTTGTCCAGTACTACATGCACTTAAGTTATACAACTTCTTAATAGGCCAACAACTTGCTGAAAACTAAATTTTGTCTGCTTCTTTGGTTGCTGATTTATTTTATTGGTGAAACAACTTTAGAGCATTTAATATTAACTGTGAGCTTAAAAAGAAGGCAACACTCCTCCACTGAAAGAAACATCAGGTTTGATTTATTTATTTATTTCTGTTACCACAGCTTATCTAACAGTTAATACTTTCTTACACACTTTTGACACTTCAAAGCTGTTAATGCACAAGGTGTAGTGCCATATGAGACTTATGGCACTTTTTACACACATGTTGTTATGCAGTTATACTTAAAAAAATAGGTAGTTCTCGGGAGATTTAAAGAAAAATCTCATAAATAACAATAACTCACCATTCTGCTTTAGGAGCACCTGAATATCAGCCATCAACACAAGACAGGCTGAGCATCACCTTGCTAAACTCTGACCTGTCTGCTCCTCTGTGAGCTAATATTTGAAGTTGATGTTGACAAGACAACACCCATGTGTTGCATAACTTCATGCAAGCAGGATGACCATAAGGAACGAGGGCTGAAACCCGGGACCAGCTTCAGTAACATCAATGAGGAAGCCCCGCACATTCATAGACTTTGGACAACACTTTAAAAAGTCTTCAGCCTAATTATCACCTTAACCCCCAAAACGCTCCAGCGTGAGAAATAACTGTCCGCGGCAAAAGAACTGACCTGTTTTTCAAGGGCTGACTCTTCAATTCGTAATACGTTTTAGGCTCCTCTTGAAAATCCTCTCCGACCTCGAAGTCGGGAACTATTCCCGATTCCGACTGCATACTTGCAGATGTCAACTTTTGGAGACGCTAAACCCTCTTTAAAAAAAGCAGACGGGTGATATTCGTGCCCCAGTAGTCCGCACAGTACCAACCGTCAACGCAAGCCGCCTCTGCCCAGGATCCGGAGCTCTGTAGTCCTTCGCGGCAGCGGCTAAAGTGCAGCTAACGGGCTCAAAATGATCCAGAAACTACAGCTACCAAGATGCTCCGGGGATGTAAATGTCAGCACAATTCTGATTGGCTGCAGTATCCGAGGGGATCTTTACACCCCCCCGTTTTTTTTTTTTTGCTCGACCAGTGAAACTGAAATGTCAGTTTCATTTCCATAAGAAATATTTATCCCGCAATGTGGATTTCGTAATAATTGGCTGTAAAGACTTATTTTGAATTAGTAGCGTCTGCTCAAGTGGCCGTGCGTCTTTGCGTTCTTAGATTTTGCATTTAAAGAAATGGTCTGCACATTTTGCCTGAATGAAGATACATTTAATATTGGTTAAAAATAATGGAGTGCGTTAATTTGCTATCACAATAAAAATTAATTATTTTATACCATGCCCACCACCCGCAAAATAAACAAACAAATAAATAAAAATAATAAAAAATAAATAAATGAAAAATAAAAATCCAGCCTTTGTGACCTGGGCATGCTGTTCAAGCAAGTTTGCGAAAGCACAACTACCTTGTTTGCAAATAAAAATAAAATATATAGTGAGTTGTTTTTAAGCCTTTATAGCACATATACCCAGAGTGACCTTGAAGTAAGTAAGAATCAGACTGGCGATGTGAGTTTCTGATAATAAAAAAAAACCAACCCAAAAAACCAAAAACACTGGATGTAGCAGTCAGTTAAATGAGTAAATCTGGAAGCAATCGCACAGAAACTGTTCAGAAAATCTAAATAAAAAAAAAAGAAATAACGGCACTTCTTACATTGCAGGTCATTCACAGCCTTGATATTTAGTGTTTTAAGTATCTTATTGGGTCATGCAGATATTGCACCCGACTTTAGACCAACCTCAAGACGAGCCTCATGTCTCTGTTTTTCCCCGTTTCCCTGTGCAGACTGACTGACCGCTCGTCTCCCACTCTCACCCACGCGCTGTTCTCAGCACACCAAGTTTGGTCTCCTCAGTTGAAGTCTTGTCTGCCACTTGGGGGCAGTATAGAGCTAGAAAACAGTTTCGTGAGCCCGCGGGGGTGTGGGGGGGGCACCCTCTATTATAAAATGGAAATTTAGAGGTAGTTCAATATTTGCATTCACCCTCATCCTGTTGAACTGGTTTAAAGTCTGTATTTTACCAATGCAAATAGAATGCAAATATGATTCTGCTGGAAAGCACATACCCGGAGGCTAAAAATAAAGCCTTAAATAAAACGATGATAGCTGAGCAGAATGAGAAATGGGATCAGAATATGTTTTTTTCTTCTTCTGTATTTCTGCAATACTATTTCTGAGACACACAGCAGTAAAAAAAACCACTCACATACACCCAGCCAAATGACATGATACAGGAGCTGTAGAGAATCCGATCTACAATATACAGATAAATTACTTTGGATGTGGTACTTGGGTGAATTGAGGTACTGATTACCCAGGCCCTCCAACTGCATTAGACCTGTAACATTTGTAGACTACTACAGCTTTTGTAATTACTTCCAGATATATCTTTTTAAGATATATTTTAAATAACAGTACTTAATGACACAATAAAGACTAACAAGTACAAATTTTGTTCCACAGTCCAAAATATAATGTTCTCTCAAAAAATATTATGAAGTCAATTTATTTTGAAAATGATTCTAAGCACAGTGATCTTTCTATCTTTGAAACATCATTTCTTAAATACCTATAAGAATATGCTGATTTTGCAAATTATAACACATAAATTAATATTCTTCAATAAGCCCAGTGAAGCAAGAACATATAAATGTAAGGATCTGAATATGAGAAGAAAAAAAATAACTGTGTCAGAAGAGTCCAAAATTCTTAGTTTTAATGCCAGTGCAAAAGCCTGCTCACCATCCATCCACCCATCAACCCATCCACCCTTCCAGCCATTGTATTACACAAGGGGACCACAGTATGATGGGTGAAAGACAGCACACACCCTGCACAGATCGTCAGTGTCAGCACATTAGTAAATAAACTTGATTCAGTGCCCTTAGGTAGAAAACCAACCTTACACACCTCATAAACCTTGGCAGTTGCACGTTTAATGATTTTTTTTTTTTGATTTTGCAGAAAAATATAGTGTTTTATGGCTTCCCATTTTTCTACCTATAGGGAAAACCGAGTTTGCATGGACAAATATCTGGTCAATTGTTGAAATAAAGTTATTATAAATTGAAAACCTTCACAATTTATATGTTTAGCTGAACTCTTAATCTTCAGCTTCAGCTTCATTTAGCTGGGCATACATAAAAAATGTCTACTTCACTTAAATTTGAGTTCAGGACTGATTTGTTAATAATATTTGTTTAATATTTGAATATCTGAATATACACATTGTTTTGTAATGCCAATAACATCTTCAAACCCTGGTACTGGGAGAATACAAGAATATTTTGGTATTAGTTAATTAACAAAACAAACAACGACAAACTTCTTTAAAACAACCCACATATCTTGCATCATCCTGGCTATGTGCCCTGAGATAAGTGAACACAGGGATAACTATTCAAAGACTAACACACTATTATTTACTCAAGGATGTGCAGATTTGAAAGACAGTGGCAGCCAGTGAAAACATTTCTGCCACATAAAATAACATGAACTGCAGTGGAGGTCATCGATAATGTCTCAGGTCTGAAAAAACACTCTGGTTTACCTTTGTTTTCAGTCACGGCTTTTAACTTGAAGTCTGTCAGCCAGTCATCAGTGACTTGCAACCGTTGGCCAAACGACATCCCGGAATATGAGCCAAAGGTGTCCGGTTGCTCTACTAAGGATGACTATCAGCTGCTGATCAGCTTGTCTGTTGAAAAACACACCAATCCAAGAGACCAGGACTCATTTTAGCAAATTTATTACCATAACGAATGTCGGATTACTTGATAAACTAAGTATTACTATTTATTATAAGAATGTTTATTTGTGTTTTAGATAGACAGTTTTAAAAAAAAATAGTAAGTAGAAGCTCGTGTATATGTCACCTTTCAATATAAATATAACAAAGTGCTTCACAACATAAATGATAGAACATGAAAACAAAAGTTTAAAAAGATACATTTTAGCTGCTTTTTAAAAGAGTCCACAGTTCAGTGGGAGAGGGTTCCAGAGTCTGTGGGGGACTGCTGCAACAGCTCTATCTCCTTTAGTTCTTGGTCTTATATGAAGCCCAGCTACCAAGCCCTGATCACATGACCTCAAGGACCTGGTGGTAATCTATGGCTGTAAAGATTCACTGACGTATGCCAGTGCTTGTCCATGCAGCTCTCCAAAAGTCACAAGCAGAATCCTAGAGCAGACAGGAAGCCAGTGGAACTGAATTATCAATGGTGTGGCATGTGAGTACTCATAAGACTTAGTCAGATGCCTCGCAGCGGCATTCTGAATAACCTGCAAACATTCAAAGGAAACTTTGTTAAGACAAGTGAGCAGTGAATTACAATAATCCAGGCGTGACAAAATAAAGGCATAAGTAACATTTTCCAAATAAGGGGGTGACACGGTGAAACTCAACTTGGCAATACTTCTTAAGTGATAAAGGCAAGAGCAAACCAGAGACTTAACATGAGCATCCACAGTTAAAAAGTTACCCCAAGATTCCTGATAGAAGATTTACCAAAAGGGGCGAGGAGAGCTTTCACTACCTTAGGCACAAATCTGTCAGGGGCACAAACAAGGGCTTCATTTTTCAGGTAAAGCTGTCAGCCATTCAACTTTTCAAGTTGCTTAGTAGTCTAAGCACCCATGCAAGGTCTGTAATTTAGAAAACTCTTTGTGCATAACAGAGATATATAACCGAATGTCATCTGCATAGCATAGATAAAATGTCCTTAACAGTGGTAGACATATGCTGAAGAAAGCACAGTTATAACAGAAACAGTAAAGACCCCAAAACAGAACCTTATAGCTTGGAAGCAGCTACAGAGAAAGATTAACTTGACAGATTTGAAGACAGTCTCAGCAAAGCAGACCTCTATACACTCTCAGAAAGAATATTTTCAGTCCGCGTCCAAGTGTCAAAATGTTTCTCCCACTGAAAATGTAACGTCCAGATGAACAGAATCAACTTTGTGGAATTTCCTTTCTTGCATGATTGAGCATGCATAAGGACACCCCCATGCAACCATCCAGTATTTCAGCCTGTTACACATAATGTGATTGTCAGCAGTCTCAAAGGTAGAGCTCAGGTCGAACATCAGCAAGACAAAACACTATCCAGCACATGCATCAAAACAGCATTTGAGGGTACAAAAATAGCTGTTTTGTTTAATGAACTTCAAGAAAGTCATAGTTTATCAGTGATGCTGCATTTCTCCACGACACAGTTAGATGTGCATTAAATTTGATGCACACCCCTTAAGTAAATATTGTGTTTTCATTGTTCAATGAAAATGATGAAGATTGATAACTTGGAGAATACTTCCTGTGAGCAGTTTTAATGAGTATTTTGGGGGTTTACTGACTGAATTGCAAAATCCGATTATAAAAGGAGGAGACATGCTTGTTGCTACCAACAAAAATACAGAAGGTTTCTTAATAAGAATCCCGACTCCTGGAATAAATTAAAACCACACAGCTTGCCAGTGATGATAGAATAATTTCTAATGAGGGTAACGAGGGTAATGAGGGAATCCTACTCTTTTGTTTATGAGAGCATTTTTCCTGTAAGGAGGAGACTCATTGGGCAGATGGTTTTGGGGGATCTTAATGAGATACTTATTCATGTCTGATGTCAGAAATCCAAGAGCATGGGGGTGGGGATACCTCGCCGTGCTGGCAGGCAACGGCATTTACAGCAGACTGCAGTGACACTAGTGTTTTTGTTTTTTTGCTAGGGGTCTAGGGTCAATGAAAAAAACAAAACAAAACAAAACAAAAACAAACCCAAACCAAACAACAATTTGTTAGTTTATGTCAAAGAGTTTCTGTCTAACTTCCCCTTTGAGAAAACTGAATGCTATATGTGACTTTGGTGCCTGTTTCCTTTGAAGAATTACCAGATGAGCCAGAGTAAAGGCAGTAATGAATATTTTAGGGGCATCGTCACTCCGGAACAGAAATGAATAGCACATGTGAAACACACACCAGTCCTGTGTCTTCTATGTTACACAGGTCCAAGATGTGTGAAGCGTTGTACACTTAAATTACACAAAATGTGTTTCTGTGAATATTTTTAAGACCAAGATCAACTTGTGGTGTATGGAACAGTTGTAAGTATGTTTGATGTCAAAGCACTTATATATCAAATAAATATCAAATATCAAACTGATCTTTATGAAGAAGTGACCCTGAATATGGCAAGTAAAGGGAAAAATATATAGCCCTTCATAAATTCAGTAAAACATATTTATAGTAAATCTATTTAAAAAGAATAAATCAATCTTAAAACAGTTACTGGTGAATGGTTTGTTACAATTTCTTTTGGTATTGGTTTTGATTTTGTTCATTTTATTAATCATATTATTGATGTATTTGTATCAGTAAAGACTTGCTAGTCGCACTGTGTATTTTTTTGATCGATCTCAAGAAGGTGTTGACAATAACTAATGAGAATTCGACAATTTGATAAAATAGGACCTATCTGAACTTACCACTGAGTGAACAATATACTTCCGCTTGTGAAGAATGTAGAAATTTTAAAGATAAAAATTTAAAGATGTTCGAAGATCATTTTATTTAAGGGCTACCACGACAATATAAACACATATGTATGTAGAACACTGTGTGTTTGTTGGGGTTTTCATGATATGAAATCAAGCATAAATTTAAAAGGTTCTTGAAGATGCAACAGAAAGCCAGGCTCTCTTCATTGTTATGGGGATCCAGTGTGAACCAGGCCGGCCGGCATCTGCTGGATGAGAGGGAAGGAGGGGGGCAGAGCAAGGGAGGGAGGGTGGAGATGCTGAGCTTGTTCACATAATAGCCGGCGGGTGAAGGCGTGGTAACTGTGGCTCGATACGAGGCGTGTGTGTGTGCTACAGTATCCTAGTACCGGAGGATGAACATGGACAGCGGCTGCACGGCGGCTCTCCTCCCTGGTAAAAGCGGCCGTGGAGAAAGCTGAACGAAGCTGATCAATATGCAGGGGAAGCCTCACGTTATCAATACCAAAAGCAGGATATAAGGAGTGCAAAGGTAAGGCGATATGTGGTGCGGTGGGGCAGATTGAACCAGCGTCAATGAGCTGTGAGGAGACAAAAGTAGACTGAGTCATGCCTGCATGTGATGTGAGGAGGGAGCATCAATGAAAATTACAACAGCATGGGTTTGGCTCTCAGCCGCGACCGGTGTGTTTCCTCAGTAAAATCGGGTGTAGTTTTTTCCCTTTTTTGACACATTAAGCTAATCATGGGGCTCAGGTGGAAACCACCCATGTACAGTAGCCTACAGTAGCACATTCATTGTTCTCCCTGCATAGAGGAAACTAGCCCCGGTGGGCTTGTCTCATTATTTGGTACTGTGGGCCCTATAGGCTGCTGATTGTAGAGGATAAGACGATATGAAATGAGATCGTTAGATGCATGTTTAAGTTTAAAAAAGTGATTTATTGGCCACTGGACTGAATGAATGCATCACGCAGAAGCCTATAGCACACTGATTTAGGGAGTGTGACTTGGTGAATAAAAAAAATCCTGGATGAATCATCATTTTACCCAGAACAGCAGCAAATCATGCTTGACCAAAGCAATTATCATTATTTGGTTTTCTCATGTATAATTATCTATTCTCCTGAACATGTGCTACAAGGAGAAAATTTAGCGTGGATTAACAAGGACAATAGACGGTTTGCTACAGTTTCATTTCAAGTATAAGCCGAGATATCTTCCTTGACGCCTCCATGTTACCTTCGAACTTTTTTCTTCTTTTGACTCGAACACTCTGGCTGGAAGACAAGTACAGCTAAACTTGACATTGACCTGCAGATGCTATGTCAGAGGTGAAGGAAGAGATGCGTGTATGGGCGTATTTAAAGCTTCAAGCAGTGTAAACAGTAATTGTTGTTGTAATGGTTGTGTCTGTATGACACACATGTCCAGCATGAAGCTTTGTTGCTTTTCCTATTTGCTGAAGAGGAAATCCTGTGTCATTTATCACCAAAGTTGGTGGGGTTTGTGCATTTTGAACAACGATTTGAAAGGTAAAAGTGTCATAAGATGCCTGGTAAAAACCAACCTGTTTTCTCACATCCTTCTAACTTGTTACTTAGTATGAGAGCCCAATGTGGATGAGATGCTCTTTTCTGCATTTAATGCTTCTAAAAATGTCTCAGCACTCAGTTGGCAGCCTTCCATTTAAGAATCATAGCCTCCTGAGACATCCTGAGAAATGTGCTAAAGACAAAGTGCGAGAGACCTATTTTTGGATGGGCCTTAATCTTATATTGATATGCTTAAGACAGATGGACCAAATTTGATAGATATAATATGGTAAAGTATAGAGCAGCAAAATGATACAGGTCAGCAGGTGAGGTTTTGGGACTTAGTTTGTCCTATGAATAAGTAAAGATGGATTAATAGATTTATAAACAAAAAAAATCTTCTCATCCTTGGCATACTGTGCCATTAATTTGAGATAAAGGTAACAAAACACAGTCTGATTGCAGCTCAGCCCACGTTGCTGTTATAAGGTGATCTTCAACGGGTTACTTTTTTATCCAGATCATTGAAAGTTGGTCATGTTCCATTTTCTCCACCCATGCATGTCTGTGCCTCTGTGCCACATTCCCGTGCTCTGCAGAAAGTCACTGCAGTAGTTTGCAAAAGAAAAGCTCTGCAGTTTGAGATACCAGTGTTGTCAGTGGGGACAGCCTCAAACGAGGGCAAATAAAGGAAACCTCACCAATGTTCACCGCTCACAAGCTAGTCTTTGCTTTTTCCGACAGTCTGTTATGATCTATCTTAAATGCAGAACTGAATTTCTGCATTCAGATTAGTTTTATGATATCTGTAACCTGAGTATGCAAACTATGATTAGGAAAAGTGTAGAGCTTTTCAAACCTTGTGGCAAACAAATGAATTTACAAGATAAAGGGCACAAACTAAAAACACTATCTCAAAATGGTAATATTGCTTCGTTATCTTCATTTGACATTTACATAGCAAGATATTTCAACAGACACTTGACAGATTGCATTTAAATGTAGGCTTTCTAATTATTTTGCTGGCCTTCTGATCTTTTCTCTGACACCTACATAAAGTAACGAGCTCAGATTTTAAGCCAGAAATATTCACACTCTTTTATTTCTAATGAAGCTCTTTTGATGTCTCTTGTCTATGTCTATGTGTCCCTGTAGTGCTTTTCTGCACTAATTTCCTGCATTCTGGTGAAATATTAGACACCAATATGTACCATTTCTGGATTATGTTATGATCCAAATGGTCTTATGTCTGTATAGAAAAATAATTTTGCTTATACTGCAGTATAACACTGATATTTGACCAGAAAGACAAATGAGATAATGTAGATTCATAAGCCTAAGCAGTGATACAGATGGCAGTATGTTTCTGTCCTAGTGTTTATTAGATAGACTGGTGCAGGCCTTCATACACCTATTAATATGAGTTGTTCACTTTGCTCCAGCTGTTTTTTTCTTTTATGAGCAAATACATGCAAAATAGTATTACATATGTATTCATATATATGCCTTTTTTATCTGCTTGTTTTGTATTGGTTAGTAAATCTGAGTATGGTACCTACTAGGCATCGGCTTATGGGATGTGTTTATTTAGGTGACTCTTTTAGTTCAGCTGCAAAGAGCTTTCAGAAAACGACTTGTACACTTATAGCTTTGTTAAAATACAACAAAAATATGTTTAATGCAGACATATTAATATGTTCAATGATTGTTGTATGGTTTCGGTTATGATTTCAAGCACATCGAGCTAGGTTTCAGTTATATTTTACTCATGCACCATCAATTGAAATGCAAATGCTGTCTCATTTTGAAATTGTATAGCTTTTCTTCTTTTTAATAGACACAGTCGTAATTAGTCAAAATCAGTTCTTGCAATAGGAGATGGAACAAAATTTCAAACACTCTGAGCTCTGAAGAGCTTATGAAAGGACAGGACCCGAAACTAAGATTATCCTGGATGTTTAGTATGTTAGTTAGCTTTTCTGCTGGCAGCTTTACCCTGCTGCAAAGAATGCTGCTATACGAATGCCAATATATATATATATCACAGTCTCCTTCTGTAGATGTCCTTTATGGGTTGGAAATAGAAATTCATGCTGCATGATGACATCATTCACATGAATCTGTCCCCTGTGATGCAGCCCGTCCTTGTTGTATCAAAGACATGCTGTGTCATAAAAAATAAAATAGATATTTATCCCAGGTTTTAATAGATCCATAATATCATGAGTCCCATTGTTTTCTTGAATTTCCCAGATACCACAAACAGCCAGACAGGTTCTCTTTGTGAGAAGACGTACACAGATACCATTTGACCACTGATAGTATGAGTTATGGTGAGATATCAGATGAGGAGATAATCCTTTGCTGTATGCTTCGGCCCACTGCCTCTATAACCAGGGTTCACTGCTCTGTGCTTGGACCTCTTTTTTTTTTTGACTGATATAAATACTCATTAAAAATCCCGTCAGGTTTGTTTCTTTAGGAGCGTTCAGAGAATACTAAAACAAATGATTCCAGTGATGTATTTTTAATCATTTAATTTATCCATTTCTATTTCAGACAGTCTCTGAAGTCATCAAGGGTCATCAACAAGAGTACTTCACAGATTTAGTATTATATATAACACTATCATATAGCAACAGATAACTTCTTTCCCACTGACACCTACATAAGCCAACTGCTGGTTCTGTTAAAGATCCAAGTATGACATGCTGGCAGTGGGCTAAAGGAGCCCAGAGTAAAGACAAGAGGTGGGCTACAGATGTTTGGTCACTTCTATTTAACTCCCCCACCTCCCCTGCCCCCAGATTCTCTTCCCTTTCAGACTTGTAATCTTCAGTCCCAGACGATGCTGATTCAAGTCACATCAGTGGAAGACATTTATCCGACTTCACACACAGCTCTCTAGGCGTGACGTTTTTTTTTCCTATATATGCCATAGCATTCCCCAAGTCCCGTAAATGGAGATTATCTGTAAAGTCAGTAGAGTTCTCAGCTGCAGAAAATGATCTGATACATCGTCATAGCATTACAGAGGAACTGTAATTGAATTCAAAACACTGAAGTTAGTGTGTTTCCCTTTGCCGCTACATTGTATTGAATGTCACATCCTTTTTGTAGCAACTTGAATTCACAGGCAGATTTCATTTTTGTTCCTTTAGGCTTCATGTGTCTGTACCTGTACCTGTAATTGTATTTTGGAGTTCATAAGTTTTTTTCCTTATGTTTATATGCAACACATATGAAGTAAAATAGTTTGGAAAAATGCACATAGAATAATAATTTCTGTCAATTTACAATCGTACCAGGTGGCTTCATGTAAACACAGACACTTGTGTGTGATACCAACCTTCATCAATAATGCATGAATACAGGAAACTAAGATAAGATGTGCTGGAGTCTGGACATGACATTTAACCAGTGTGCTGTATTAAATACTGACAGCCAGTTTACTCAGGAGACAGAGAAATTCTCCTGTTGGCTATTGTACAACTTTCAAGCTTGACATTTTCACTGTCGAGTATATAAGACAAAAATTAACAGCATTTATTTTCAGTTTCTCATTACCAGAAGGGCTACATCTCATCATCTGAATGTCTTGCCGCAACATACATGGGTAGTCTTTGTTAACAGTTGTAGCAGCATATAAGATGGAGGCCACATCTGCACCATCTCCAAGTCTCTGCTGGGACATTTTATTGTAGCATGCATACATCTGAAAAGCTTGCCTTTATACCAACCTCAGGCTCCCAGACTAAAGCAAAACCTGCAGCCTGGGGCACCATACTCAGCCAGTGCCTGTCCAGTCTCTAGAGAGACAAACAAAAAGACTGACAGTTCTTTGATGTCTGTCTGCCATGCCTATTTTTACACAACGGTTCAGTGCTTGTCTTAGCACCACGGGGTTCAAGGTTGCCCTTTTATTTGATTTTATTCACTGAATGGGTTACGTTTGGTTGACCTCATAGAGCTGTCCGCTGGTTCATAAAAATGTATACATTATAGCATGAAATGTCAGATGAAGGTTTGTGCATATAGTTATTTCATAACCATTGGTTTGAAATCACAATCCTCGCTGTATCTCAGTTGTGTTTAATTCTTTGAAAAACTGAAGGGTTATCTGGGATTGCTGGGTCGGATTTAAATAACAGTTCTTGTACTGATTACAGCTTTCAGATGATTAATGGTGTAGATTCCTAAAAATAATCAATCCTCCACCCAGTCACTTCATTTATATTCCATAATAAGTGTATGCCATCCCAAATGAATATGACTCTCAGCTGCTCATCTAATAACTGCTCATAAAAATTCCTCCGTGAAGCATGGCTGTTTAAGAAGCTGTTTTCTACTTATAAACTTCTTTACATTAAGCCATGATATTTCTTGCACCCTCTAGTGGTCAGTGCCTTTGCTGTACATGTCAGCATACAGTAATGTCCTGCTTATTACAAAGTGCGTGACCCCCCCAGTATGATATAGCCACAACTTAATAAAGCTTCGATCAATGCAATAATCCCCTCATGGCTGTCACAAGCCGCACACTCCAAATTAATTGGATTTATCGAACGTGCACTTTTACTTCAAGCCATGAAAGACAATTTATGAAAGTCACATTATTCAGCCGCTGGAATTGGCAAAGCAGTCTTTAAAAGACTAATTTAATGAAGTGACTTGGAGTATGCTTGTCATTCAGAAATCAAGGCAATTTTTTTGGGTCCTATGAGAAAAAAGCATCCAGAGGAATGAGAAAGAATGTAAAGTAGAAACTGGCACTTTGGGGGAATTTCTCCTGCTTCTATTGGCAGATAACGTCTCTCAGTTACAATGTAGTGGAGAAGGATGCAGGAGAAGCCTGATATCTAGATTCAGACCCCTTCGGGTAACAGACACACTGCTGAAATAAAAGTGAATTAGTCTGACTTAACAGACGATATAGACGTGGTTAACCGCTTATAGTTCTTGTGTGACCCATTTTGTTCGTATTAAGAACCAGAGCGTACTAAACTGTGGTCAGCCATCTGACTCAGCCTCCCCCCCCTTAGGTCAGCTGTTGATTTCACACTCTATAAGCCCACAGTAGAGGCCTGGCTCCTCACTCAAATAACCTATGGAACAAGTTGCTGTTTACACCTGATGATCTGCTGCTGATGCTCAGTCAGAGCCAACAATTTCATGGTCTGGATCCACGAGAAGAAACGTATTAAAGATGATATCTAGTCAGGGATGCATCCACACCTGCACTCTCCCTGGAGAGGTTTACCAGGTACAGCAGCTGCGTGTTTTGCTACAAATGTTAGAAGTTGCGATCAGCCTCATTCTGTCAAACAAGGAGGCCACTGGATCTATCTAGTGTACCTTTTTCAGTTTCTGAGGATGTTTTGTTGAAAAACTGGTTAACCTCAATCTGTCATTTTTGTGTTGTTTTTAATTTATCAAATGCACAGTGCTTTCAGTGTTTCCTGGTCCAGGTCAGTCTAACTTTATCTTTACAAAAAGGGTGGGTTTTTTTGAAGCGCAAAAATGCTATTAAGTCAAAATATGATATGAAGTTGAATTAGTTTTGCTTTGATTTGCTATGAACACATTTTTGCTTTTTGTAACTTGATTTTACTCTTTTGGCAAAAAGGTAGAAAATTTATTATAGTGGAAGAATAAGTCATTTTTTATTTGCAGTCAAGATGGTAAAAAAATGTAATTAGATTTTATTTGAAATCTTTATAATTATCCAAGAATGTATCAAACCATCATTCAGAGAAAATGCACTGTAGAACTTTTACTCTAATATATATTGTATTTAAGAGTTAAATTAGTGTTGTATAAGCTTGACGTAAAGAAGTAATGTGTGAGATTTTGTAAATTTTCTGTGCAAAATCTGAACCTGCAAAGTTGCAGTGATTATAAAAGAGAAGTTGATCTTGGTAAGTGGCACACAGCAACAAGAAATAAAAATACTCATAAAATGATTTTGTTGGAAAAGCTGTGCAACTAAAAGCTAAACGTGAAAGGTTCAAAATGTAGGGACTTCAAATCCCTCCTTTGGTTACTATGGCAACAAATCCTTGACACAATGGTTTTATTGTAACAAACAACGTCAGTGTCGTGTTTTTCTTTTTTTCCCCTTGAGACGGATCATTGTGCTTACTACCTTGGCCTTTGCTCACTTTGTCTTTTGTAAATACGTTAACTGTTAAATGCCAGATGCCATCATGGTAAAAAACAAAAAAACAAAAATTCTACTAACACATGAATATCTTGATATAACTGTCTCTTGTGTTTATGAAAAGCTTTCACAGACCTTGAACTTCCTTTTATCTCCCCCTACAGATGACTGAGGGCAAACTGTGCCAAGTGCACTTATTGGATGACAGGAAGCTAGAGCTGCTGGTTCAGGTACAAAAAACTAAAATCAATAGTTTTTGTAATAATTAAAATGGATCCAAGAATTCTGTGATTTATATGCATAATGTTAAAAGGACTTTGGGTAATCACCTATGCTTACTGCAGTTCCAATTAGCTCACTGGAGTGCTTCATCATCTTAACGTAGTGAGTAGAAGCTGAACATAATGAAGCATTTAGCAGCTGAAAAGCTGAATATTTTTCTCCTACGCCTGTGAAGCTAAAATTTGAAATAGTGTTTAAGGTAATGACAAGTGGACTTATATAGTACAGGTGGCCCAAAAGAGTCACAACTGTCAACTAAAGTTTTCCTTAAAAAGTAATGACATATCAAAGGTGTGTTCACAACTTATTTTCCGCTGCCCCCAAGTGGACGAACTCCAATTTATTGCATGTTCCCTGAGCAGTTGGACTCCCTCTTTAGCTAAATAAGCTAGGTGTCTGTACTGTGAAAACATCCAGGGCATAGCAAATGCAGGGTTCCTCAGGATTGTGGTTTGATACCCAGGTCTGGATGTCAGTGTCCTTGTGAAATTGTGTGTAAACCACTATGAGTGGTCAGTAAGACCAAGAAGGTGCCATATAGACGCTGTCTATTTACCATTAAATAGTATATTGTCTCGTCAGCACTATTCTATTCTTTTCTTTTAAAAATTGTGTATAATTTTGATTAAAGTAGTTGTTTATATCTACGACTTCCTTCTCAGCCGAAGCTTCTGTCTTATGAACTCCTTGACTTGGTTTCCTCCCACTTCAACCTCAAAGAGAAGGAATTTTTTGGTCTGGCCTTTTTTGATGACAAGTATGTAAATTGCAGTGTTTATTTTTTTTTCAGTGATATGGATATTTTTACACGTGTGCAAGTGTATGTTGGCAGATGATTACAAAGCGCAGCTTTCTGATGTTACAGTTTGTTTACTTTTGCAGTGGCCAGTGTAAGTGGTTGCAGATGGACCGCAGAGTCCTTGATCACGACTTTTCAAAGAAGCCCGGGCCCATTGCCCTGAATTTCTTGGTCAGGTAAGAAATTCTTGTTTCATGCAGAACCCAGGTTCTCCAGCAGGGTGCAGTACTTTGTTAACGTTGCGTTTTATAGTTTAGTCAAGAAACTAACCAGAGATTTTTATAGAACTCATTTGTGATAAAGCTGATGGTATAAATCAGTGTTTGGAAAGTCTTTGACTGTCTTTTATGGGGTTTTTTTTGTGTGTATGCATTTGATTTCACCTTTCATAGGTTTTATGTGGAAAACATAACACAACTTAAAGATATCATAACAGTGGAGCTGTTCTACCTGAATGCCAAATCTGCTGTCTACAGTGTAAGTGCTTTCTCTTATTTTTACTCGATTTTGAAACATAGCAAAATGATCCTGCTATTTTCATCACAGCTTGTGATGATTCATTGTCTCTGGACCCTCAGCTCAGCAGACAATAGCTGTAGGGCACACTTTTCTTACTCTGCTAGCTGGAATGTAAAACAGACAGCGTGAGAGAGTAGGATAATACAGGGGCTGATTTGAAGAATAAGCAGAGGCTACAGTAGGGCAACGCAGAGCAGATTCTATGTTTGGATCTGGAAAGCTTTCTCTCCACAGGCTTCCACTTCTGAATCATATTTATTTATTTATTTTTGTTTGTCTATTATGTCTCTCAGGGGATTATTGAAGTGGAAAGTGATAACGTCTTCAAATTAGCTGCAAATGCCTTGCAGGTTAGTGCTTTTAATAGCCTCGTAAACATGCATTAATTGCCACATCTAAAAGCATGCCATCTAATAAGATATATGATCTGTTCATCACCAGGAGGCTAAAGGAGACTATACAAGGTAAGAGCAGCATAATCAGCTGGTTAAGAAGTATTTAACATCAGCAGGAGGAGTTAATAGTAAGCTCTTAGCGAAGACATTCAATAGGTCACTTGTTTCTCCAGTGCAGACAACAAAAATCAATAGCAGTGTTATGTGAGGCTCACCACATAGTGCTGAGCAGCTAGCACCAGGCAACTAATGAATCTCAGAGTGCTGATAGAAGCTAAGTATTGCAGAGTAGATACACCTTTACGATGTACACAGTAACGGATAGCTGTGTTTAACTGTGGTGGCTTTTGCTATTATACTTGGTGCTTTCAGAGGTAATACTGCATGTTATTGTGCATGTTGGCACTGGTTTTGGTCAGCTGATGAAGTATGATGGTGTAGAAATATTTCTTCATGTCAGTATGTTCTGTATCATAGTTGCTGCTAAGGCCACAGCTGTTTCTGAGGACACAGTGGTTATATGTTCACTATTTCCTCTGGGATTTAGGGTGGATTTAACTTTTAGGGCAAATTTCATACTCACTTTAAAATCTTGACATGGGTATTGGGAATATAGTATTTTCTAGGTAGATCCCAATATATTTAGAGCTATTTTGAAATTTTGCTTTGTAGATTAAAAGAAATTATATATATAAATATCACCAAAAACAAAAATCAAAAACACCACCGCGTTCACATCCTGTACTAGAATAAAAGTGATACAGTGAGAGGTGTTAGGAAGATTCACTACTACTTATGTCAAGATTTTTAAATCAACTTCCAAAACAGTTACATTTTTCTTCTTTTCCGTTTTAGTGATGAAAACACTCGAGCTGATTTGAAGAAACTACCTACTCTTCCCACCAAAGTACTCAAGGAACACCCATCTCTTGCATACTGGTAAGTTCACAGGAAATCATGTTTTTACATTCAGCAACAAAGTGCATAAAGCCCGTAAACAGACAAAATACTGTAAGACATTAGTAAAATCTTAAGTTTACAGGTAATAAAAGCTTCATATTCTCATTTTGGACTCTACCTTTGCATGATCCTTGTATACATTATACTGGGCCTATATGGACACTACTGGGTCATCGTTATGTCTGAAAAAAACCAATTTTAGCTCCTCTCTGTTTAAGGTCTTCTTTCCTTTAAGCAAGCTTTCTTCTGATTGGCTACGCCTCACAAACAGAAGAACAGGAGTTGGGCGGGGCTCCAGGGTTCCCAGCCAGAGCTGTGTGCCTGAAATGACCATATTACGGATATCCGCTGTAACTTATGTCATATAGAGCCACAGCCAAAAGTCTGAAACTGTGTTTATGTATGCTAATATATAGCATATAGTATACATGCCAACACTGTTAAATATAAGCATCCAATACAGAACATGATAATAAACATAATAACTCTCCTTTAATTAATTTGAATATGTAAAGAAACTTGTAGAATACCATATATACTTGTCTTTTAACAATCAGTTGATCAATTACATTATAACAATTTGTTTACACCTCAATTTATCTTTCCCCGGCTAACTATATTGCCTTCTCATTTATGCAACATTACAGTGAGGATCGAGTTATTGAATATTATAAGCAGCTGAAAGGTGTTTCTCGAGGACAGGCCATTGTGCAGTAAGTAATTAAATTGTGTTGCTACACGAGTAAGAGGAAGACAGTGAATCTTTTTAGGCTTTAAATTCATTAATCTTACTCTCACCTCCATTAGCCCTCTCCCCATCCCTTTCCCTCTCTGGCACGCCTTTTCTCATCATCTGATAGAAATCAATAGCTCCCCTTCAGTTGCAGCGAGATCACACTGATTCACTAAACAGAGATCAGATTCCCACATTTGAGATGTTCAAAAGCAGCTGGAAGTTTGAATAAATGTTTTTTGTTCCAGGTATCTGACGTTGGTGGAATCACTGCCAACGTATGGCGTCCATTATTATGAGGTTAAGGTAGGCCTTTTTGTGATTAATATGACATGACAGCTGTTGCACCTGGAACTGTGTCAACCATAGGAGCTCTGTTCTTGCCTTACAGGATAAACAGGGGATCCCATGGTGGCTTGGAATCAGCTATAAGGGCATTGGCCAGTATGATCTCCAGGATAAATTAAAACCTCGGAAGGTAAACACTCCCTGGAGCTCGATCTTTAAAATGGCTGCTGCTTTTTCTCTGCTCCACTAATCTGACTGTGAACATGATAGCACAAGGCATGTGTAAGGACTGCTGCTGTTGCACACGGCGTGTTAATTCACGCATCATCTGTTTCACTTGAGCAAAAGGCTGAGCTTCAGCTGTGCCAGACAAGGCTAGACTTGAAAAGAAAAAGAGCAAACTCTCGGTGTAGATTAGGCTGTCACTTATCCTTAATGAGGTTAGTGAGTTTTGAATAACTCTCTGGAGAATCATGGAGACAGTGCGAACTTGCTTTTCCCGTTTCATTGGTATTGTTTTAGTTGTGGGTTGACAGGAGAAACACCCATATGAGTGATTTGTCAGCTATGTCTTCCACTAGGTGACTTCAGTGCATCCCAGTGCAGCGGGATGCAGACATGCACCAAACTGCTATTACGATAGAATGTGAAGGTTCAGTGCAATTTGCATTAAATCACTAGCAATGCCTTCCTGTTAAATCTCTGTATTGCTCAACATGATGCAATCCATCACTGCCTGATGCATTGCAAAACTGTGCAAGCTGACAGCTGCAGGGTGTGCTTTCGAGAGGGAAAGAGGGTGTCAGCTCGTGATGTCAAAGAAAGAAGGGGTTGGATTTGGGCGTTAGCCTGCATGTTCGCAGAATACCTGAGGAGACAAGTTAGGAGCTGACAGGAAGACAGTACAAACTATGTTTTTGTATTGACAGCAAAGCCAGGGAAGACTTAATAACTTTACACACAGGACGTGTGAGGATCTATTATTCTGGTAAGGCTAAATACTACACGTCTTTGTCTTGCCAACTTTGAATGTATTTTATGACTTAAATATTTATCACCCTTTGAAATGATTTGGTTTACGCAAACCTGAGCGGACAAAACTCTGTGTAAGCTTTTGTTTGTGTCTCATTCGGATCTTGTCCAGACGTACAGTGAGTCAGAAACCTAAATGGATTGATCATATTAAGCTGTTGTCAGTGAGCACCTGGTTGATAGGGGGATGGAAATGATGAGTGTTTATATGACGACCCCTTATGGTATTCTTCTCTCTCCAACACCTGTATTATTGCAGACTTTGCATGCCAGGTAGACAAGACTTTAATCACAGTTTATGTTACAGTCTGGCTTTTTAATAACTGTGGGTGAAACAGACTTGAGAAAACACCTGCTCAACAAAGTTTTTTTGATATTAGTCATGACCATCATGGTTATCGTGTTCTAGGTGTTTTTGGAAAAAGAAATACATGAAGAATTTTTTTTATATGAAGGTACAACTAGACATTACTCTGTGCATTATCCAAACATCCAAGGTGCTATATTTCAGAGTGTGAACAACACATATGCTTTTCTCTCATTGGGAATGTTTTTTTGTGTTTTTACCACCAGCTGTACCAGTGGAAGCAGCTGGAAAACTTGTACTTCCGTGAGAAAAAGTTTGCCGTAGAAGTTAATGATCCACACAGGTGAGCAGCGGGGGATCCTCGTGTAGAGATGCTTGTTGCTATTTTTACAATGACTGTTTTTACAAGTTGATTATTATGTTGTTTTCATTTTTGTTTAGCTCCTAACACTGATATCATCCATCTTTAGAACATGTATCTAAAAAAATCATCATTTTCACTGCTTTTAGTTTAACTGTGACCAAAAAAGCGTAATGTTTTCCGTGGTTTGTTTAGGAGAGCGGTAACCAAACGAACCTTTGGGCAGACGGGGCTACTCATCCACACGTGGTATGCAAGCCATTCTTTAATCAAGACCATTTGGGTCATGGCTATTAGTCAGCACCAGTTCTACTTGGACAGAAAGCAAAGCAAAGTAAGTGTCAGCTATGAGTCACTGCACGTTTTTATTGCTCTTTGTTTTACATTGTTTTCTTCATTCTTGTAGGCTAAACTCGGAACAACAAGAATTTTAGAGGAAATTGCAATGGACCTCACAGAGCATGGAGGGGCAAAAATAAACAGACTGGGTGACGTGGGCCTTAAGAATAACTTCATAACAGCCAGCAATGGGAGTTTGGTATCTACAGGTTGGTTATAATTATTTTATATAACGAAAGCACATTTCTGTGTAACTTGTTTGTATGGTTTTACATGTAAAACTGTAACTTCAGATCAGATTTATCGTCACAAAGAGCTATAAACATTCAGCTGAATGAGATTTTAAAAGAACAGGTGACACGTGAAGGAGTCACACAGTACACATGCCATGGGTGTGATTTTTATATTAATGGGTGTGTTAGGCTATGTTGGCAATTTCAGTTAGAATTCTGTTTTTCCAGGTTCAGTAGACTCTGAAATGAGTGAAGAGCAAAAGAAGGAAAAACTCACTGAACTAAGAAAAAAGGAACAGGAGATTCAAGATATTTTGGCTAAGAAAACAAAAGAGCTGAAGAAGATCTGCCTGAGAGAGGCGGTGAGAAATCATTTTGTGCTACAGTTATATCGATCTATTTTTTCTCAAAAACTCCCTTTAATAAACCGCTGCTCTGCCGCTGGTAGATTAATTGTTTCTGTTGTTGCACTCACCTCATCTAAGTGTCCAGAGGATTTGTTGTTTTGTGCTTTCAGGAGCTTACCGGCAAACTGCCAAAAGAGTATCCCCTTTCTTCAGGTGAAAGACCACCACAGGTCAGACGGCGAGTTGGCACTGCTTTCAAGTTAGATGACCTTTTTCCCTACAATGAGGTGCGTATTTAACGGCATTTTAAAGCATAAACAATTGGTGTATCTTTTTCAACGCTGTACGCTGAAATTGTTTCACTTTTAGATTTCATTTTTTAGATTTCTAATAATGTCAGCAAATTGCACAGAAAGATAACACCAATATTAACTGAGCGAGGAACGCAGCTAAAGTCTGATGGAGCTTAAGCTTTTCCTTGTAGCTTAGTTTTTTTTTCTCTACGTTATTACAAACCCAACTGCGTGTTACACATTGCAGTGGGTGACTCTGTTGTCTACACAGATACGCTATTTTAGTCTATTCTATTATTTTTTTAAATGAAATTATAATAAGGAAAACATCATCAGCAGTCAGAGCATTACACCTGCAGCGTTTTTTTAAATAATAATTTTAATTAGGTCGACCTGATATGAAACTCTAATTAGATCTATTCTGTAACATGTTCAGTGAGCACATGTATCAAATGGCAGTGATTACTAATTTACTTACATGTACCGGCTGAATATCTGAATGCTTGCTCTCTATTTTTATCTCTGGTTATCACCTACGTTTTCTGATTTATGCAGGATCCCATCCTGAGAAACCTGGAGAGCAGATTTGCCCTTCAGCAGAAGATTGTGGAGGCGGCTAAGAAGCTCGCAAATGAACCAGAACTGTGCAAAACTGTTAAGAAGAAAAGAAGGAGAAACTGTTTGGATGCTATGCATAAACTGCAACAGATAGAGGATGAGATGAACCAGTACAGAATCAAGAAGGGGAAAAAGCCCACACAACGGGCCTCAGTGATCATTGCAGGTACGTTGGAAGATATTTGTTACTGAATGTGTTAGATCGAGTCACAGCAAGCACAAAGTTGTTTTCTTGTCCTGCAGATGAACTCGTTCGTTCGAACTGCAGCTCTCTGTCTAGTCTCCCGTTGGATGATGGTGAGTCAGACATTCTACAACACAGGTGATGCTTTCTTATTATGACCAAACCCAGAAAACAGGAGTGTCATTTTTTGTCACCGTGTTTGTAATCAGATGATTCAGACAGTCTCAGTCAAAGGCCACGCTCACGGTCAGTCCAAGGATCCCCTCAACTAAGTCCAATGCGATCACTGGGAGCAGAATTTGATTTGGAGAGACAGGCATCTCCACGGGATAATCACCACAAGAACCACAACAGGTTGGGATTTTCTGTTCAAACTGTTTGTTGCCTGTGTGAGTCATAGAGTGGAATCTAATTTGTTTTACAGCCTTATATTTTATTTAAAGCTGTTTTCAGAATGAGATGACATCATGCATCGGTAGAGCCCATAGTATTTGTTGTGTCATGTTTGCCTCATTCCTTTCCTCACATTTTTTTACTTCCTTTTTTTTTTAAATCCTGTTTTGATACTGCACCCATTTAGATTAGCTGTTGATGGCCAGGAGGCTTCCAATTACTACCAGAATCCAAGAGAGGTCTCCTCCACCCACAGTAGTCCCTATAAAACCCTTCCCAGACCTCCTAGAGATCCTCGCAGCATGCCTCCCACCCCGGTTATGACCCGCAATGCCTACAGCAGCAGTCAGCTCAGGTGTGATCTTTGTTCCCCTGCCCTGCCAAGCCAGTGTTTATCCTTCTTTATTTTATTTAATCAAACCCTTGCTTCTCTTAATACCCTAACCTTCCACCATGCTTTCACATAAAACCTTAACTTTTATTTTAACACCTAAATCCAAAAATAATATCCCGTATCTTAATCGTGATCTTCTCAAAGACACTTTGAAATTGGTGTCATTTTCCCAGGTTGGAGGGATCTCCTCATTGCTTCAGGCATCGCAGTGGAAGTCTGGAGTCTCAGCCTCGGCTGAGAAAAGACAGAGATTCAGAGAAGCCCGTCTTTATCTTGTCACCAGCCCACCGCAGCAACAGCACAGAGGTATTAGAAGATTGCTCCTCTTACACGAGCCAGTCAAGTCTGGACTACTGCGGGGCTGCCAACTCCCACTACAGTACACTGGACTCCCGTACCTCAACCATGCATCGTCTTCACAGAAAAGTAGAAGTGTATGGTAATACTGGGAGCATGCCAAACTTGGTCCAGCACCATTCTGGTTGTAGTTATTCATGTGAGGCCTCACCACACTATGCACCCAGTGCCTACTATGTTGCCGGCTACCCCTGTCCGGACATGGAGCCTTATGCTAATGGTGCCTATGTATATGAGAATGAAGTCGAAGGCCACTACAACGTCAACCCATCCTACCAAATGAATGGGTATCACGGACATGACAGATTCAGGCACTACAGCAGTGATGGGGCGGATAATCTTTCCCAGAATCCATACGCAACAGTGAGGCCACCACGGACCAGAGAGGGGCCTAGAAATGAGCTCTTGGCCAAGAACATGCAGAAGGCCCTGGTTGCAGAGCACCTGAGAGGCTGGTACCACCGAAACAGAGGCCACAGGGAAGGAGGGAGGGGATTACTGGCTGGATATGACTTTGACAGTGGCTCTCAGCTCAGCTTGGGATATCAGACCATGCCGGCGGCCTTCAGCCACTCGAGCCGAGCCACCTCTTTCTCTTCAGGTACAGTCAAACGCATTAGCGTGAGGGGAACTGTCAATAATAAAATAAAAATCATTTTCAATGTTTATAATTTAGGGAAACATTAGGCTGCTGTTCAGGTTTAATAACATAAAAAAAAAAATCCTAATTACAAGTTAATTGGTCATGTTCTGTAGTGTCACTGATGTTAGGATGTGTAGGCTGCTTTCCTACTCACCGGATTTTTAATTATGTGTTGTTTGTGTATATTTGAGGGGTTTCATTTATTCTATCACAGGGTTTTCTAGGCTGCCATGTGAGAAATAGACCCAGTTTGTGGGTTTAAAGATATACATTCATAAACTAACAAAGTAATAAGTATCACATAGTATTTTGTGTGAGAGAAATACTATAGTTTTTGAGGCTTTTGAGACATTGTGCACTCCAGCATTATTTGAGTGTTCATGCTTTTCTCTTCTTTTCAGTTTCCTCAGCAGAGAGCACAGGGAACTGGCGCAACCAGCTGGCAGTCGGCCTGACAGAGTTTGATGCACCTGACACACCTCAGTACCCTCATCCTGGAGCTTCAGCATCCCTGTACAACCGCAGTCCCACACATAACAGGTGAATGCTTCAGTTCACTGAATCTCTACACTGAGGCTATGGTTATAAATAAAGTCAATAGGTTACAGTCAGACAGTCATAATCATTGGATTAAACTAAAATGCTGATTGTTACTTTCTTAACACAATGGTAGGCGGGTACCCTGCCGCTCCTCTACATCTGGATGATACATGTATTTTTCTGCATTCTTTTGCTTTTCTTTTAAAGAGCGGTTTTATTTTATGATTGTATTCTGCCAGCGTGATCTGTTCTCCTTCCTCTCGTTACTTGGCTTATGCTCTACGCTCATGTGTGCAGAAATTCTCCAGAAAACAAAGAGTCTGACACAATGCCCCAAAAATGTGAGTCAGTAGATGTGGTTGGCGCTGAGGCAACTAGTGCAGCTGAACCATCAGACAACCTTTCTAGCACTTAAGGGTGAGACCAAACACAGCGGGCCACTTTGTGTCGTGTTGCCAGTCGTCTCCATTCCGACATCCCGTCGTCATCCGTGTTATTCGTGTACAGCTCATTCATATCATCTATTTTTTTTACACTGTGTTTTGCTGTTTTTGAGGCTCCATTTTTTCAAAAATGCATCAGTCATCATGATCAAGGCCATGCACCTAATATATTAAGGCAAAAAGGATTATTACATGTTTAGATACATAATAAAACTACCCGAATGCAGAAAACAGAAATTCAGTCTTTTTGTAGCAGTGAAGGAAACTCGGGAGATAAAAGCTTAGCAAGCCTTATCAAGATGAGATTATGAACATCTGAAAGGCAGTCCATCCTAACAGCTGAGATATTTAAGTCTGGACAAAAGTGACCAAACAACCAATACTGTCTCTCCTAAAGTTATATTGCCAGAGTGAAAAGGCCTTGCCATTTACTCCATAAATGGCCTGCATTTCCATAAAGCCCTGGTCATGTTGTATGCCTTCAAAAATATGGTGGACTTTAAAGTGCTATGTATTTCCATTTCCATCCATCAGCTTTATTTAAAATGTCAGCCTTGTTTCTTGTTCTCAAATAACTACTACAGTGGATCTTACCTAGTCTTGTGTTATTGCCTGTACAGATTTTACCTTGATGGGAGCTACATGAGCATCCACTGAAGAGGACCAAACCAAACTGTGGCACAAATAAAGCCATAGCCAGCAGCACATGAAGGGAATGGAGTGGAAACGCAGGCTTTACACAAATGTTTTTGGCTGCCATAACCTCGTCTTTGAAGGTGTTTTCTCGTTTTGGTTGTGGCAGAGAGGTGTAAACCGTCCTCATGTTGTCGTAATCTCTAAACACAGTGATGACACTCTTGAATGATTTTCCCATGTGCCTTGGATTGGATGAATTGTACAGGCAGATGAGAATGTGTCAAGAAACTTTAAAATGTTGCACAACCACACTGGATTCAAACCGTACTGTGTATTAAAAGATAACAAAGCTAACAAACGTGTTTTTACTCAATCCACCACCATGTGTTTTAACAGAAACTAGCTACTGCCTTATACAAATCAGTAGGTTATAGAATAAAAACAAAAAACAATTGCCACTTTTCTCTCATGATAAATGATAAAACTCATCTTAAATATAACATCGAGATTGAAGGCAAAGCTTGGGCATGTTTACAAGTGTGACATGACAAAAGCTGGGTTAATCATCATTAGAACAGGCTGTGTATTTAATGACGCTCCATTTCTTTAAATCAGAATGTATCATGTCAATATTGTTTATAGAACCATTAGTCTTTGTTAGTGCTTTATTGTGTTTTAAAATGCATGGTGAGAAAATTGATTTTTTTTTTTATTAAAAAAAACAAAAACAAAGTTCAGACTTTTTTATATTAACAGAAGACCACTGCCATAAAACATATCCATTT
The DNA here is from genome assembly GCF_056152115.1 of Neolamprologus brichardi. Taxonomy (NCBI): domain Eukaryota; kingdom Metazoa; phylum Chordata; class Actinopteri; order Cichliformes; family Cichlidae; genus Neolamprologus; species Neolamprologus brichardi. The sequence goes on from NC_142123.1 coordinate 25,600,641, forward strand.
CTCATTGTTTTCTCACACATTTGTACAGTCAGTGTGTAGTTACATGTTGTTAGATGTTGTCATAAAATATTTTCCACTCAAATAAAAGGTGAATAAACATATGTGTGACACAAATATGCCTGCTGTCACTTTCTTTGTGAAGCTTGCACAGTTCTTAATGGTTGAGTTCTGCTAAGAACACCAAGAATCATAAGGAGACTAATCCCAGCCTCTTATCTGTCCAACAAACATAGACTAAAACCAGGCTGTTAGCTAACTGCAAATCAGCTAGCCAGAAAATATTTGTATCCCAGCACTTGTAAAGATTGGTAATTACTTTCATCGTTATTATTGAGATAGTTAACTAGCTCAACATTTTGAGTAAATTTTAGAAATTTTGAGTTAGTAAGCTAAAAAGCTGATATTTAAAGATATTAACCCAACATTTGCTTGAGTGGGATAAACAATTTTTTCCTTACAATAGAAAAAGTGCCCATTCAAAAGTGTACAAACAACAAAGGACTCCTCAATAAAGAAGATAACTGCAAATCTTCACTCTGAAAGGAGTTTTTATGTTTACGTGTGGATGAAAGGCGAAAATGTATAGAAAAATATACTATCTAACGGTGGGTTAGGTGTATACAAGGCCTAAAGTGATTGTGATAATGAACCCCTGAAAACAAGCTAACTCTTTTGGCTCATGGTTTGTTTGTTGTGTAACTCTGGGAGGAGCTCTGTTTGCATGGGACATGTTAGCCCTCCCGCTAGGCCTGTAAAAATATCCCACCTGCTGCAGTCAATCCAGCGTTTTCCTTTTGCCTGAAGCAACTGTCATCTCAAAAGATTGTGATGACCAGGGCAGCTGGCAGAAGGGTCTGAAAAAAGAATGTTAGCATGTCTTTCCCCTGTTGGTACCGTAAATATCTTCCATGTAGTTCACTGGGTTTATTTTAGTCCGTGAGGCAGGATCAAACGGTTTCTAGCTAAAGTCAAAGTCAGAGGCTTCCCAGTTTGCTCTGTGTTGAGTCAGAGATTGGATAAAAAGTTGTTTTTTGCCTTGATATCGACAGGAAAACACAACTTTAAAACTTCAGTGCAAATATGTCTAACGGCAGAGACCTTGAGGATCTCAATGAAGAGGACATTGATGAGGATGAAATCCTTGCAATGCTTTCGCCTGAGGAGCTTAAGGAGCTTCAGAGTGAGATGGATGTTATTATTGCACCAGACGAGAGTGTCCCAGTAGGACAGAGACAGAAGGACCAGACAGAAAAACCTCCGACAGGGACGTTTGACCACAGATCCCTAGTTGATTACCTCTACTGGGAGAAAGAGTCTAAACGTATGCTGGAGGAAGAAAGAGTGCCTGCTACTCTCCTGCCCAGTGAGGTAAGAGATAACTCTAGCAAAGGTTCATGTACAATTCAGTTTTTGGTGCATACCATTAATGTCATAGTTCTAATCTTAATGTCCTAATGTACTGTTTAGAAAACCTTGAGGGAGGAATCTGAAAAGAAAGAAAAAGAAGAAAACGCAGGATGTGGCAAATATGAGGTGTATGAAGTGATAGAGGAAGTCACTGAAGAAGAAGCTGCAGATTGTGAAAATGGAGAGGAAATTATAGAGGAGATTATTGAGGAAATTGTTGAAGAAGTTGATGAGAGAGATGAAAAGGACAAAATAATAGATGTGGGAAAAGAGACAGAAACGAAGCAACTTGCTGAAGTCCAACCTGAAAATGCAGGTGAACACGCAGAGCCTCTGGATATCACAGAAAAAGCACCAGGAAAAAATACAACTGACAGCCAGCCTTTTTCAGACACAAAGGAGACTACTGAGACCTTAGCTCTGAAACACAACACTGAAGAGAAAGAAGGAAATAAAAGTACAAAATGTTTGCCTCCCCAAGAGGCTCCAGAGGAGCCAGAAACAGTCGAGCCCAATGAGAAGCTTCCAGAGAAAGAAGAGAGAAAAATAGGTAAACTGAAAATTCCGAAGCTTTCACTCAATAATATAAAAATTACATCAAGACCTTCAGGAAATGATACAAACTTGGAGTCGACACTTGATAAGATCCGCAAAAACAACCCCTCTATCACTGAGGTAAACCTCAACAATATAGAAAACATTCCCAAAGAGATGCTCGTGGACTATGTCAACGCCCTGAAGAAGAATAAATATGTTAAAACATTCAGTTTGGCCAACACTGGTGTCGATGAAAATATTGCTTTCAATCTAGCCAACATGCTACGAGAGAATCGCAGCATTACGACTTTAAACATTGAGTCAAACTTCATAACTGGCAAAGGCATCGTTGCCATCATTCGCTGCCTCCAGTTCAATGAGACTCTCACAGAGCTGCGTTTTCACAACCAGAGGCATATGCTAGGTCATCATGCAGAGATGGAAATCTCTCGCTTGCTCAAGGCCAACAACACCCTTCTGAAGATGGGCTACCACTTTGAACAGCCAGGGCCCAGGATGGTAGTGACCAACATTTTAACAAGGAATCTGGACCGTCAGAGGCAGCTGAGGAAGGAAGAGCAGAGGCAGCAACAGCTAAAGCAGCAGAGGGAGCTGATGCAGATGTATGAGAGCAGTCTCAATCTACCTCCTGGTTTACTTGAGATGCTGGGATACATACCACCCATAGAATTCCTACAGGAGCATGGACTTGCCCCACCCTCATCAGAGCTGAATGCTGATGTGCAAACACAACACCAGACAGAACAACCAGAGCCCCAGAAGAAGATCAAACACAAAAGCATTCCCAAACAACCCAGTGATGAACCAGCAAACCCATTAAAGGATGTCCAGCTGAGGAGAACTCCTAAAAAACGGGATCCTTTATTCGAGCTGGACCCAAGAGATGATAGAAGATCAGAGAGGGCAAGCTTTCAACTGAGGAAGACTCCCAAAGTGAAGGATACAGGCAGTGCAGGGAATGAGGATGAAACGGCCAACCTGACTGACGTGATCAAGTCTTTAAAACCTGTCCCTCGCAGACGATTACCTCCAAAGGTTGACGTCACACCTCGTGATCAGCTCCTAAATGATATCAAAAAGAGCAACGTGGCTTATCTCAAATCTGTGAGTACCTTAGAATCAGTATTACCTGAAATTACATTTTTTTAATTGCTCAAAAAGTGGAACAGTGTTCAAGCTCACAAAACAGACGAGCATTTATCATAACACTTTCATTTTTTGAAGGTGTTTTAATAGAGCATGATTGTCCTAAAAAGCAAACTAAACCTGCTGTTCTTTTCCTTTGTTGCTTCTCACAGGTGCCTCTCCCTAAAGCCCTGGAATCAAGTGAAACGAGTCTCCTGTAAGGCGCTGCTGTTTCTTCACCATAGTATTTGTTTTTATTACACATGCTCAGTATTAGTCACTTCAAATGAACAGTACAAATTGCTACTGAACTTTAATTACCTAGAGAAAAATACTGGTTAGTTCTGTTTTATTTCAATACGTGATATAGTCTTCGCAAAGTCACAGCAATTAAAAACACTGACTACAGCCAAATATCGTGTATTAATTCTACAGTAAAGCGTGTTAACCTTTCATAATTTGAAAGCTCTTCTGAATACAGTGCATGGTTAAGAAAAAAAAGTGTATTCACACAGTATTTGTTCATGATGTCTACATATACAACAATTTCTCTAATCTTTGTGCTTAAAATGAATTAGCAAGCGTGTCTGATTAAATGTTTGTGACTTAATCATTTTGCTATTAAAAAATATAAACCTTCCACTCTTTGCTGGGGGATGTTTTTTTTTAATTAATTCAACATCACTGGTCACTGTAGAGGTGCCATTAGCTGTAACGCACATCCATCCCGAGGGAGTCATTTTTTCATCCTGAAATGAGCGCTGGATATAGCAAAAAAAAATTACCCATATAATCTGTGTAGTAAATTCATGCCTCCCAGACAGTTTATTTAAATGATATATAAATCTGCAAAGGTTTTATTTCCCCCACTAATCTGCCATTCAGTAGTCGTTTTTCTCTCTCTTTTTTCAGTAAAACCCTACAGTATACTTTTTGTTTTAGATTTATCTGGAACAAAGTCTGCAACATAAGGTACTTTGCAAAGGCCATTTATTTGAATATAACAAAAATGCCAAAATTAACACAGTTTGAGCTGATCATCTACTAACTGTAAGGTCGGTAGTTCAATCTCTGGCTGCTCAAGGCTGCATGACAAAGTGTCCTTGGAGAGGACACCGAACCACAACTTACTCTCAGATGTGTTCATCATAGTGTCAATGTGAAAGAAAAAATAACTTAGGTATAGCAAAGAAGTTTGTATGAATATGATGAATAGTAAATTGTATTAAGTGCTTCGAGTGCTCCTGCAGAGTAGAAAAGCACTATATAAGAACCAGTCTATTATCATTAATTATCAAAAACAATAAGTTTGTTTCAAATTGTGCAAGCAGAGGATGAAAGAAGAAGTGGGAAGCTGAAAAAAAACTGTCTACAACAGCATGCAAAATTCATGTTCTTAAGAGATTCGGGGGAAAATCCAGGCAAGTCCTGACAGAGGAACTGAGACATTCATGTGGCCGTTCAGTTGATCCATCTGCTGTTTGCTGAAGCATCATCAGATATCTTCTGAGTGGAAGGGTGGATGTCAAGAAGTCTTAAATAAGGGAGACAGGGAGAAAAGGCTGAGATATGCAAAATTACACGAGAACTGGACTACAAACCAGTGGAAAAACATCTTGTGCAGTGAATCTAAATTTGAAATTTGGTTCAAATCACTTTCAATGTCTACAGGGTGGGGGTGGGAGGGGGCACAACCATGGCTGTCTACAGCCATCTGTAAAACATGGAGTCATGGTTCAGTGCTGCATTTCAGCCAGTGATGTTGGGGTGATCTTGTCAAATTTGATTACATTTTGAATGCAGGAAAGTACAGTACTGTCAGGTTTTGATCCACTATACATTACCACGTGGAAAGCATCTGATTGGCAACAGCTTAATTTTTTATCACAACAATATTTCCAAACACACCACCAATGTAGCAAAAACACACCTTGATAGGAAAACACACAGGAGATCAGTACCAGACATGATTTGGCCTCACCAGAGCTCAGACCTCAGCATTAGTGAAGCCATGTGGGATCATCTTGACAGAAAACAGAACAAAAGGCAGCCAACATCCAAAGAAGAACTTTGGATGGATGTCCCACAAGAAGCCTGGAGATCTAATCCTGAAGACTACTTAATGAAAAACCTTTCATTTTGCCTGTGTTCAGGCATCATAAAGAAAAAAAAATGGAGACTCTGTTTTTACCTCATATGCTGTATTTGTTTGATGTTTGCACATTTCATGGAATTGCTTCACCCACTTCTTATTTTCCCAGCAAAATATAGATACGAGCGATGGCTTGAGACTTTTGCACAGTACTGTAAATCAAAGTACATTTATTTTTTATAGAGAACAGCCAAATTTTATTTCTATTCATCACTTTTCAAGAATGGAAATGTCACCATAAACATATAACACACACATATAATGCTGTATCCAAAACCAATTAAAAATGAACTGACATTTGAGTAGGTAGCAGTACAAACTGTGTTCAGTGTGCATTTCTGAACAGAAATGGGAAAAAATAAATATCAGTATAAAATAATAATTATTGTAACTTTTTTCAGAATTCCATGAGATGTTGACTAATGAACAGGGAAATGTGCTAAAAGTCAGTTGTAAATTTATTTTTTAAAATACATTTCTGCATGCTAAAATAATGACACATCAGAAATAACAAAAATATACATAACATATACTCAAACGATAAAGCTGCACTTGCCATTCATTTTTCCGTATTGCATAGCTGTGAACAGAGGGGATACACTCAGGCCACCCTGTACAGTCAGAAACTGTATGCACAAATCTTGTGACAAATCGAATATCCACACTGCATTATTATTTTGAGTTAGGACAAGTGACAATGTCTATGCAAGAAGCAAACTTTTATTCAGCATTCATAAAGCTCCTGCAATGACAAAATTGGAGTTATTGCGGTTTAATAAGCAGTTCACTTGGTGGCAGCGGTGCGTTTTGGTGATCTGGGTCTACTCGGTGAGAATAAAGATAAACGTGCTCATTTTGAGGTAGCAAACTGAAAGGAAATGAATTTTTTTTTTTTGAACAAATATAACTGGTATCTAATCACTGTTTATTCAGCTCGAACATTCTATTTTATTTGGATTGAATAAATACTTGATTACTATGTAGAACAAAGTGCACTGTCAACGATGACGTGTCTGTGGACATATTTTGACACAGGAATGCTAAAAACTTTGATCCCAACATCCAATCCATACAATGATTGTGCGAACCCTGTTATAATGACATGATTCACCTTTACCCCTTAGATATTGTGAACTCACACAAACATGTAAGAGCATATATTAAACTAAAATGGGTAAAAAAAAAAAAAGTGGGAATGAGGAAAAAAAAATCTGTAACTTTATTATTATTATAAGGGGCTTAAACTGGAACTCATCAGACAATTCTACAGAAACTTTAATCCATACTGTATGACACTGATTTCTTTTGGCACACTCTTGGCTGCACTCTTACTCCTTCAGTTTGCTTTCAATGAAATCCTGAATCTTATTAATTTTCTCCTCTTGTTGGTCCAGGAGATCCATGATGATGCCCATGGGGGTCTTCTTTAGCCCAACACCTTCAATCTTGTTCTCCAGCCTGTTTTTCATGTTGCGAAGTCTCAAAGAGGCATGGATCAAGATTACTACGGGAAAAACAAGAGCAGCCTATTAATATTGTTCCAGTAAGGAGGGGATAGAATACATTTAAGTATAGCAAGGTTAATGTTTTTACTGAAACACATGTTGAAAATTGCCAAAACAAAATGTGATACTCCTGAAAACTCCTTTTATTTCCATGTCAGACAGATACTGTATGCATGACATCAGCTAGTAAATGTGGTCCTGTCAACAACCCATAGCAACGAGTCAACACAAGCAGCAGTGGGCACTCCTCCTGGGAAGAATCAAACTGCCTCATCTGTCTGCCACAATGTTAGAGCTGCTACATTTGCTCGAGGAACCTAACCCGCCAATTATCTGAACCACTCTGCTGATGGTCAGAGTCTAAAAATATTTAGAGAGAAGTAGCCTGTAATACTGACTTTATTTTACAATCAGCGTAAACAGGAAATGCGCATCAGCAATTCTGCACATACTGTTCAAATGCTTCAGTGAGTCATCGCCAGTCTCCCTGGCAGTTTTCATTGCATAACATTAGCCAGATGTTATCAATATACTATAGGGAACGGTCTCAAGTCTGTACAAGTTGCGAAGTTCCAAAAGGTTCTTAATGTAACAAAGTTAGCAGATGTTTCCCTTTCAAATGTCAAGAAACTGTGAGTGAACCAAAGAAAATTCCAAGCTTGATTAATCAGAATCTGAATACTTTTATAATCCCTAATGAATGATTTTATGAGGAAAACTGCTCTATTAATGATATTAATTATCATAGAATGAGTCATTATTTTTTATATAAAATGACTAAGAGCGCAATTAATCCCAATATTATAAATTACAGGATATACTGTGTTTTATTTTTAAAGTGAGTAACCAGTGTAACAGATAAAATCAGGTTAATATTAGAAAGAAATTCACAATATCTTTATTGGGAAGATTTTAAGGGAGAATACAGATTTCAATCAGAGCTACTCCTAATAGCCAGAATTTTTCTGTTGTAGATACACTAACAAATATTCTTAGATATACAGCAGTCAGGCATAACATTATGACCACCTGGCTAATAGCATTTGCTGATCTGTTGAGGCCCTGACTTTAGGCCCTGAAGGTGTGTTATGGTATCTGGCACCAGGTGTTTGCAACAGATCCGTTAAGTCCTGTAAGTTTTGACGTGGGGCCTTCATGGATTTGACTTAATTGTCCAGCACATCCCACAGATACTCAACCGGATTGATATCTGGGGAATTTAGATTCCAAGTCAACACCAAACTTGTTGTTATGCTCTTCAAAGGTTTCCTGAACTACTTTTGCCCTATGGCAGGGCTCATTTTCCTGCGGGAAGAGGCCACAGCCACAAAGGAATACCATTTTCATGAAAGGGTGTACATGGTCTACAGTAGTAGCTTCTTTACCTTACAGTAGTAGTGGACATGTTGATGTTCATTCATGAGATTCAAGCCTTATTATGGGGAATGTAAGAGCATTATCACCATAGAAATCTTGTGACAAGTGAGGTGAAACCATGCGCTCACTGGCTAATGCCTTTTGATCGACAAGTTATTGGCCAGTCAGCATATCCTGGATGTGCTTCCTTTCCTTTCTTAGAATGCCCCATGGAGCAAAAAGCAGGTGACTTGTGAGTCTTTTGAATTTCAGTACTGATGCTCTCTCTGCTACATGTGCTGAAAGTATTAGTAACCACTGAATTTGGAGCACATTCTGCTGGACAAACTGTTTAATGAAACTATTTCTAATTAACCCCAAGCTAAAACAAAAATAATAATTAACTGACGCTATAATCAAAAAGTAGTGTACTCATAGTGTTGTGCTGGGTGTTGAGAAATTATCCAACATGGTGAATATCAAAATGAATGGAAAATGCTTGAGTAATATACTTACAGAGCAAAGGAAAGGTGATTCCAAAGATGAAGACCATGACTCCACCACAGAGTGAAAGCAGAAAGTAGCTGGTGACCATGACACCAATGACAAACAGAGTGGGGTTCTTCCTTTTGAAGTTCTTGATAGTGGCCTTATTTTCTCCTGCCCAGACTGATCCTGCAAAGACCAGTGCCACCACAGCTCCACCCAGGAACATGCCAAATGGATTCATGAACCTGAATATTGGAACACACACACACACAAAGGAAACTGAAATGCTGTGCATTAATTTCACTACATATATAGTTGTGGTCAGAAGTTTACATATGCTCATCATTAGCATGAATGTCAAGATAATCTGGGCTTGTAATGATTTGTTTGAACTGTTCTTTTTTCCAGACTGGAATCATTGTACAGCAAACATCATTACTCCATCCTAAAAATAAATAAATAAATAAATAAATGAATATAACAGTTCAAAGAAATTATTAAAAACTTAAAATGACAGTGCCATTCATGCTCATAATGAGTGTATGCAAAAATTCACATAGACACATATTATATATAATTTAATTAATTATGCTTTTAAACAGCACAACCTGCTGGTGGTGGCAAAAATTAGTAACTACCACTTTGCTGTACACCAAAAGCGGCAAGGCCTGCAAGAGGATGTCGACTCACGATTTCCACTACATCATGCTGCATTCAAAGCAGCAGCTTGTATGCAGGAAACGGCAACAATGTTGGGCGGCCGATGGTGAAATTTAGCATAACTTTTAAATAAGGTTAATTTTACACAAGTTTTTACTGGATGTGTACGACATGCGTACAGTATAAAGCACCAGCTCAGCATTTAGGCCATCTAAAAACTTACTTCCTCTGAATGTTTTAAATGTTGGAAAGAGAGGACTTGTAGGCCAAAAGAGGTTAAAACATCTATATGGCTAGTGACCATCTGACGACTGTAAAGATAGAAAAGAGCTTCACCGTATTAAACATTAGTAAACATAGCAACACAGTGCTAAATGCAACAAAAATAGCCTGTGTGGTCACAATGGGTGTGGATAAAAGGTATGCAAGAGAATTAAGCTCAGAGCAGCAGATGCTGGCCTGTCTGCGTTAGCCTGCTGTCAACCCAGGACTCACCCTACAATGAGGAAAACCACCATAGCCACGGCGAAGTAATTCGTCTGGTAGTACATCAGATTGCTGATCACTCTGTTGTTCCACTTTGCTAAGTCTCCGAAATCGGGCTTGCCGAATCGGTCCGTTCCGGGGAAAAAGTCGTCCCACGGTCTGAGGGGTGCGAGCTCCATTTTGGCTGCCATATCTTCGGCGTGTCGTTAAGCGACGCAAACAAACACAACACCACAGCACACGCTGCGTAATATTTTGACAGGTCAGCTGATCACCGTCAGCGGCCTGGAGGAGGTGGCAGTCAGAAAAGAGAGAAACGCTCTCGCGAGACTTTAAACGAAGCTCAGTCTTCAGCGGGTGTTAACGGGTTTAGGACTTGTGTTTATAAAGTGCAGCAGTGCCATTAAAAAAAAAAAGATAATTTTATTTTTGATTAATTAGCACCTAATACCAAAAATTTGAATTCAATTATTAATACAATATATGCCTTATGCTTTGCTGTTTTGTCATCTTCCTTTATATTTATATAATTATAATCTTATTTAAATATATTTCTGTTCTGAATTTTTTTTTTTTTTTCAGTGTTTAGTTAAATTCTCTAGTTCTTCTATTATCTGAGTCCACTGTAATCAGGGACATTACCAAGGGGGTCAGAGAGGGCACTGGTCACCCCCCAAAATTTGCTGCCTCACCAGTGCAGCGGCCCTGACTGTTTTAACATCCTTTTCGCAGTTGATTAATAAGTTCTAATCTCTATTTTACTACGTGCATTCTCTCTATTGTTTGCTATAATAATAATAATAATAATAATAATAATAATAATAATAATAATAATAATAATAATAATAATTACTAGGAAAAGAAAGAGATTTAATGTAGGCTAAAACCACAAAAACATTGCATTATTTTAAATAGTGTACACGCTCTTTGTCAAATGCGGCATTTGTAATGTCCTTTAACTCAAATTGTGTTCAAATTATGAAACGCAGAAAGAGAAGAAGAAGACATCACTGAATATTGCTATTCACCTATGGATAATTATTATCTCTATATATGGCTCTTCAAAGACATGCAGATATGCACATATGTGTGGGGAAGGAACCTAATTTCTGAACCAGGAGAATTATATATCCCTGTATGCGCAGTGAGGAGTCGGGGCTGCAGCGCAGCTTTGACACTCGTGAATAAAGCAGTCTCAATCGAGGACATGGGACCCTGAAAGTATGGCGGATGCCGAGGAGCCGTAAGTCGTAATTAATGGGAATTATTATTTTAACGTAGTTAAATGCTGCCCCTTTGTCAGCAACCCAACATGCCTAAATACGGTTTTATTTTTTTCTTTCAGGGAGAAGAAAAGAAGGCGAATAGAGGACCTAACTGAGAAGTTAGTGACGAATCTAAATAAAGGTCTCTGGCAGCAGGTTTGCGTTGCTAAGTGAGCAGCGACTGCTGGGCCAGCAGATATAATCAAATCAAACATTTTACCATGCACGCAGCACTTATTAACCCACCATTATACGTTTCTATAAATCATCCATGTAAAACGTGAATCCATTTAAGTCTAGAGTTTATTGCAAGGGTCGAAGTTGCATTGCTCAAATCAGCTTGCTTGCAAGACCTATTCGGTCTGTTACAGCCTTGTGTCTGCTTCATATCGCATGCATTTTGCTTGCAACCCCTATATTTTTCTATCTATGTCTATCACCCCTCACCTGGGTAATCACTGTCCTTGTAGTTAAATGCAACATGGATATGCAATCTTGAGACACTGATAGAGACCACTTATTATGTGTTCAACAACAAGCCTATACAGGAAATATAAGTGCTGTAATCTTAATGCTTTAGTAGATTGAGACCTGCTTTATGACTTTTATCTCTATCAGGTTTCTTAATATGAGAGTCCTGTTCATTTTGGCTGCTCTTTTTAGTCTTGAGATAAGTTAGAAGAAGTGTAAGCATAAATTGCGTTGTAATACAAGTCCAGTGCATCTTGTTGTGTTGTGTTGTTTGTCCAGAATGGCTGTAGATAGTGGACACAGAGATGGTGGCTGCGATTGGGATGGTCGTTGGAATCATGTGAAGAAGTTTTTGGAGCGACCCGGCCCGTTTACGCATCCTGACTTTGAGCCAAGCACTGAGGTTACATGGAAATGTTTTTTATGTGCATGCTTCATATATTTGACTGAATAAGCCAAACAAGATAAGGCTGTAGCTGCACTGTGAGGTTAGAGGGTTTTTAAAAATCTGAAATACCATTCTTTAAATATATAATATTTTTTTCATACCAGTCCCTGCATTTTTTGTTGGAAACATGCAAGATTCTGGTGATCGGAGCAGGAGGACTTGGTTGTGAGCTGCTGAAAAATCTGGTAGGAAATGGCAAGCTTGAATGCACGTTTTGTCAAGGTTCATCATCAAGTGTAAATCGAACAAATGCAAAGTCTTTTTAGTGGTTTAAATAAGTTCTTGCATAGTCTTTCTTTGCTTTAGGCCTTGTCTGGGTTTCGCCTCATTCACGTGGTTGATATGGATACTATTGATCCGTCCAACCTCAACAGGCAGTTTCTTTTCAGGTAGGTTTTTACCTTTTTTAAATTTCACCATGGTTTAATACCACACAAATACTGATTATGCACAATGTTTCATATATAATCAAAACTGACCTGTCTCTATTTAGACCCAACGATGTTGGACGACCAAAGGCGGAAGTGGCTGCTGACTTTATTAACAGCCGTGTCCCGGGATGTAAAGTTGTTCCGTATCCTTTTATTGACAATTTTCTTTAAAAACAACACGGACTGTGTTTACAATATATGACATTTACTGTGTGCTGCTATCATGTTATCACCTTATAAATAATCTGCAGTCACTTTAAAAAGATCCAAGACTGTGACGAGTCTTTCTACAGGCGTAAGTGTGCTTTTCTCATAACGTGTAAACTTTAGCAGGTCTTACTAAATAGACACCTGATAGTTTATTTTATTTTCAGAGTTCCACATCATCGTTTGTGGACTGGACTCCATCATTGCCAGACGCTGGATGAATGGGATGCTGGTACAAAATATAAATTAGTTTCAGTTTGTTTTTTGTTTTTGTTTTTTTTCCTTCAGGTTTTTCTTTACTCCCTTAAAGGGAGCAGCCAAAAGAAAGAGAGGAGTAATAGTTATTTAAGAATTAAAATATTGTGTTAATCAAATTTTCAAGTACATTATGAGATAGTGTCATACTTTGTCAATGCTGCACTGTGTATGCTTTCTCTTCTGCTGATAAAACAGATTTATGTGCGCAATTTATGATTGATTTGACCTTTTATAGATCTCCCTCCTGAGCTATGAAGACGGAGTCCTGGATCCTAGCTCCATCATCCCACTCATTGATGGAGGGACAGAGGGCTTTAAAGGAAATGCTCGTGTCATTCTGCCGGGAATGACTGCATGTATTGACTGCACTCTAGAGCTGTATCCGCCACAGGTACTGCTCCCTTTCCTACAGATATTGATCTTCTGGTTTCACCTTAAAGATTTGTATATATTTTTCTGTTTTTAGTGTGTGCTGTGACAGAATTGTCTGCCAGCCTATTAACTTTTTCCAAAATTACATCTGGTGTTGTGTTGAGTGTGTCTGGGTGTGAAAAAGCAGTTGTGGGGAACAGGTGGTCCCTAATATTCCAATCTGCAGCAACAGCTGTTTGTTTGTTGAGGCTGAAAAGAACTATTTTAATTTGGAGAAAACTGTCACATACATTCAGAGGATATAAAAAAAACAGCACTTAAGTAAGGTAAATAGAGATTTAATGGTTAAACTGATGGTTTAACGGTTAAACAGCTGGTAGCTAATAGTTTTTGACAATGTAGCTGTCTTAGCGTTGCTTAGTGCATTTTAATCCTCGTATGCTTTTATTGATACTTGAAGTTTATTATTGTTATGAGTCTTACTTACTTACCGGTGTGTTTTATGTGTTTTACCTCTTCATATCTTTCTAATGGTATATTTTTATCTTTGCAAAATCATTCTTCTTTAGTGGACTACTAAATATGTCCTGGCTATTCCGAATTCGCTTCATAGTACCAGACCCATAGTAACAGCTTATAATGATCCTTTCAATGCCTTTTTTTGCATAGCATTAAATAAACATTTGTGATCTACAGATTAATTTCCCCATGTGCACCATTGCTTCAATGCCAAGGCTGCCAGAACACTGCATCGAATATGCCAGAATCTTACAATGGCCCAAAGAAAAGCCATTTGGAGGTACGCTAATATATTGACTTGGTAACCAGTAACACGTCATATAACCTGCCTTTGTTAAAATGAATACTAAGAACATGGGTTGTCTAATAGAAACGAGCTTAGATGGAGACAATCCAGAGCACATCCAATGGGTGTTTGAAAGATCCAAAGAAAGAGCAGCAGAGTTTAACATAACAGGGGTGACATACAGACTGACTCAAGGTGAGCCTGGGAATCATTTGTTCAGCTCTATTGTGCTACATTTGAATTGTTATTAAAGTTGCATCTGTTTCTTATGTCACAGGTGTCGTGAAAAGGATCATTCCGGCTGTGGCATCGACTAATGCTGTTATTGCTGGTATGAAAGTCAAACTTTTTAAGCTGGTAGCAGTGAAAGTGTTGTACTGTCTGGTGATGTAAAAGCAGCAAACGTTCCTTAATTAAACCTTTTGGAGTCAGTGTTACTTAAAAGTGACACACATGGCACACATGCAGTTGTTAAAATGATGGTATTGGGAGATGTAGCACTTGAAAAATGGTGGTGTTAAGTTGTAAATTCAAGTTGTTAGTTTTCCAGCAAACAAACAAAACAACAGCAAACAAATGAACTAAAAATGCATTTAAGAAAACAGAACAACAGTGATCCCTTAAGGTGGTTTATATTTCATAGTAAGGAGAAAACCCCAGATAATATCTTATAATTGTTTATATGTTATCACAATAGCACGGCATAAAGTCCATGTGGATTATGTGCGTCATTATTCAAGTTAGTGGACATTTTTTAAACGTGTTTTGTTTTTTTAAACATATTTAGACTTGCAGCCAACAGACAGCTAATTGCTCTGCAGTTTTTAATACTGTGGTCATTTACTACTGTACTTGGGTAGCTTGTTAACCTTAGATGCTAACTTTGCAGCTTAACTCGTTCACGTTTCGTTCATTCACTTCTTTTGTTTTCCGTTTCTGTTCTTCGTAGCTGCCTGTGCAACAGAAGTTTTTAAGATTGCTACGAGGTTGGTTGTAAAAACACATTTTGAGCCATTTATTGCAGTTAGCTGTTGATGTATATATTTTTTAATCTTTCTCAACATAAACATCTTATTGTTTTTTGTTGTTTCTTTTTGTTGTTTTTTTTTTTTTTACCAGCGCCTATATCCCTTTGAATAATTACATGGTCTTCAATGACGTGGATGGACTGTACACCTACACATTCGAAGCAGAGCGAAAGGTTTGTTTTAGCTGTAACTGGCTTTTTGCCAGCTGTGTAACGTATGCTCACCGAGAATATTCAGTGTAATCTGAATTTTCATTGATTGACAGGAAAATTGCTCAGCTTGCAGCCAGGTGCCTCAAGATCTCCAGTTCCCTCCTTCTGCCAAATTACAGGAGGTTTTAGAGTACCTGACAGAGAACGCCTCTTTGTGAGTACTCAGGAAGAACATTCTGCTCTCGGATTTTTGACACAAATAATGATTGCATTAAGATTTCATTTCTTTCCCAGACAAATGAAATCCCCTGCTATCACCACAACTCTGGAAGGAAAGAATAAGACACTGTATTTGCAGGTAATGTATTAAACCAATTCTGGGAGGGGAAAAAAATTCATGACTTGTATCATATTATACACCACAGGTAACCTAGGATTGTATTTTTATTTTAGTCTGTTAAATCCATTGAAGAACGAACCAGGCCAAACCTCTGCAAAACTTTAAAAGGTAATAAGAAGCTGATAAGCTCAGATTCTTAGAGTCCATTAAAAGTTGCATCTATAACATGTGAATCATGCTTGTGTAACAAGTCCTTTTTTTTTTTTCTGATGTAGAGCTGGGCTTGTCAGATGGACAGGAACTGGCTGTAGCTGATATCACCACACCCCAGACTGTCCTCTTCAAGCTCAATTTTACAGCTTGAACCTCCATTACTACAAGCAGCACTGATGCAACTGGATGCAAACTGGTCTCATGACAAAGTTACTTGGACTTTTCAGTAGCACATTTGATATAATATAATGTAAATATGATCAGTAAGTTCTCACTTGTCAGATAGTGTTGATGCTATATGAATATGGCCATTAAATAACATTGTTTTTCTATTAGTAATGTTGTTTACTACTTTGTCAGTTTGTCCTGTGTTGACCTATCCTGTAGCTACTTCCCCATCAAATTAAATAAAAATAATGATGTGCACTATACTCTAATAAAGTTTTATTATCATGTGAGACTACAGTTTCATCTCATTTATTTAATTTAGAAGTAAATGGCAATTTCTTTGGCAGCTTCTGGGTTTTAATTTGATGGATTTCTAACAACTGGATTAGATGACAACTATCACAGTATATACATATGGTGCATTAAGCTTTTTAATCTAGAGGCACTTGGATTGTCATGTGTTTTATGATTAATTCTATAACAACTGAAAAGTTCATATGAAATGCAAAAAATTGTTTAGTATATTTATTTACATTTTAACTCTCCCTAACTATGGAAGTGGTTGTTGTCTTTATATCTTTCCAAATTCCCATGTAGTAGACAAACTAAGACATCAACACTCATCACTGAAGGGAGTCCACGCTCGTCTTTACTATTGGCTACTATTAACAGTACTAATAGCCTGGCAATAGGCTAACATTTGCAAATGAATGATTGCGCGAAAAAAAGGAACAGTCATATACCGTAAAACTCATTATGGTGTTGATATAAACACAAACTGATAGCTGCTCCACTTAATCGTTATTCTTATCTTAATCAATATCCCGTTTATTTATTTTTTTTAAATCTCGGTTTACATTGTAACATCGTGGAAAGACTGTATAAATATATATTTGGGGATGTTTTACCCTTTGCAACCTATTAATTAAGAATATTCTTCAAACCTAAGAAGATAATATCCTGATAGTATATTTGACAGTTTTTTTGGTTAAAAGACAAAAAAGGTGGAAACGAATAAAAACAAAACAAAACACAGGACTCTGCCCTCCTCAGATGCAGTTTATCCTCTCCGTCCACTGTGTGACAGGATGTCGATACTCACTTTAAGCTTCTTATGGCGCTAATGAAAGTGGCCACATATTGCTCGGAAGACAGATGGCTTGTGTCTTGATTAAGATTTAATTTTCCTGACGGGAATAGCTGACAGGCTTGTCCCGCTGTGTTCACAGAGCAACACATCTCTCACATCGCATCCTGGCTGAAAGGTACAGTGTAACTCCGGGGAGAGCAGATGATGTGTGAAGGTGCAGCTTTTCACTTAGCCGGTGTGTTGACTGTAATCTATATCAGCTGCAGGCTCTCCCCCTTCTTCTTCCCTTTTCTCGCTCTGATTCGTGCCTCTTCAGAAAGTGGAGAGTAACATTTGCAGCGAACTTTACCAACCTCGCTGAACCGATGTGATGCGCTTGCTTTTGACACCGACACTGATGATGACTTCAGCAGCGGTTCATTATACACATCAGTAACCCGAGCACAAGTAAGTGGGTGAATTATTAAGAATTTATCCATCAAGAAAAATTCAAATTCCAGAAGCAAAACTGATGTAGATCGTTTATGTGAGATCGCATCACTAGCAGTGTTGGTTCAAATACTAAAAGGAAGAAAAAACAAGTTGAGTGTATGAATATTTAGATATTCGTTTGTTTGTTTGTTTGTTTGTTTTCAGAAATGATGCATTAAAAGACACGATTTAAATGGGAAAAAAAAGGAAATTTCCCACACTAAACTAAAACTGATTGCCTGTATTGTAGTGTTTACTTTTCCCACACATTTTCTGTAGAACATCTTAAACTGTCTACTTGACAAATGAATTTGTAAGTAATCCACAGTTAAATCAATGATGAAAATCATGCTATAATAGCTATAATTGGAGCCTTAAACTTTATATGAGGGGGTTTAGTGATGAATGAAAATGCCTCAAGCCATCTAGCGCAATGATGCATTGCTTGATGCCACATTGCTCTGTATAATTTATTGCTGTAATTTGACATAAAAGTCCATGTCCCATTTTTTTTTCTGTGCCTCATGTAGAATACAGCTTGTTTTGGAGGAAGTGTTTAGCTTTGCACACAGAGCCGTTCACAGCTGAAAGGATAATCTCAGAAATGAGTGCAAGGACCTACTCTCATCTGCCTCTCATCAGGCTTTTGTTGGCATTTCTTTGATTTGCCTTGGCTTAGCTTGGTGATGTCAGAGTCATAATCGAGCAAATAGATTCTATGATCTGGAGGACCACTTGTCAGAGTGAGAATATATCAAAAGAGTTTAATATGGTATTTTTAATTTGTTTAAGGAAAATTGTCTCTTAAAGTTTGCATGAATATTTTTTTTTGTGCAGACACTTGAAGATGAAGATGAACATAAGGACACAAGCATTACACTGGGGTCTCCTCCTGCTGTGTATAATGAGCCTCTGCATCCAGCTTGTGTCCAGTGGCAACCAAAGCTCCAGAGGAAAGACAGGTAAGACCCAACCAGACCATTGGCACCCCCAGAGGAACTCATTATGGCTTTTTGGTCACTATTGTGTTGGTCTGGTAGACAGTTAAAGGTCCAGTGCCACCCTAAGGCATAAGTGCTAAACCCTCACAGACTTAATTGTTGTCATCTGGTAAGGAATTGGAGGCTGCACATGCTCAAATACAATGATATTTCATATTGTTGTGAGTGGGACTTGTTATTTCACATTTTTATTTTCTTCATCACAAAAACAGCCATAGAGAGTAACTGCCTGATTTGAACATCTTCCAGTCTTTACTTTACTTTAGAAAGAAGAAAAGCCAGTTGTCAGATTCTTGCTCTGCTCTTAACACAAGCATAATTGGGAAAACATCGAAGTTAAAGTATTACAAACAAATAAAGTAAGTCTTATATGGTATATGTTTTTAATGCCTATTTAAAGTCTTTTTTGTTGTTGTTTGTAATGTTAGGGTATAACATCCCAACACGTTGGACTATTGGTAGTTCAAAATCTGTGGAAATGCAGACTTGTGGAAAGTTTGCATAAAGGGATCCAAATGTCTGATAGGAGAGAGCTCCCATGCACTTGATGATTTAAAATTGGGACAGTCCTAAACCTCTCACGGTCTGAGCAGGAAGGTGCATCAAAGCCTGTGAATCTGTGAGTGTAGAGACTGGGACTAGGCTCAGCTTTTGCAACAAGATCCAGAGAAACATTTTTGCTATTTTATTTTATTTTTTTAGATTTAAATATGTTTTCATGTCATATATACAGAGCTTCATAGTATGTCTTCAGAGTTCTAAAGTAGTGATTCTGTAAAACATTCCCTCCTGAGGTTATGAATTCGTTAAACCATATCAGCCTACTGTAGTTTGACCAATTTCCAACCTAGAGGTCAGACCCGCTCTAAGTGGTCAAATGTGTGGTTTTGTGAAACATATTAGATTTAATTTAATTTTAAGATTATGCTATAACATTAATAGTCATGTAAACAAAGATTACAATTAGTCTTTTTTTATGATAGCAGATCATGGATCTGAACAGGTACAAGCAGACAATTATACAGTTGAACTGCCACATAGAAACTGTTTTTGTGAGGGCTCAAATGCAGAAATGATTGGGAAGCACTACTTGAATCTAATTTTTAAGCTTATACAGTGTTATTCAATATGATGTAACAAAGAAGTAACTATTAACCTCTAGCTGTCAGACAAATGTGGCTGAATAAAAAGGGCATATTTGTGACTGAAATGCTATGGAGTAGAAGTCCAGTACAGAAGAAAATGGATACATTTCAGTGAAGTATATGAATTTCTACTTAAGAAAATACACTCACAAACAACTGCAATGTTAAGCCCTAAACCCATCTCTATGTTTTGAATAATTTTGCATTTGGCATGAGTGCTTTAATTGTAGTCTGATTTTAAACACAGTTTAATTATGAATTTCCGAATCCTGCAGGTATTGTTGGCCATGGAGCCAGCCTGAAACCTCAGTTCAAAATTAGCAATATTCATGCCTTTTTTGTAGGCTTGTTTCTCCTGCTCTCTAGCACCCCTTAAACTGGAAGTTCAGTTTTAAGTGCTGCCGAATGACTCATCAGTGATAATCCCTAAAAGCAGCATTCCTTTATGCATATTTCTGTGCAGAGATGCAGATGCTGCTTTGAAATGTCTGCTCGTGTTCTTTATTATGCTAATTTCTGATAATGTGAAACATGAAATTAGCTTACTGAACATAATGATAATTGCTGCTAATATGTTTGCAGCATTTGAAGCCCCATCCCCCTGCCTGGTGCATGAGTGCTGGTGCATTTCCTCCACTTGGTGGAGCTGTAGCTTCAAAAACAGCAAAATTAGGTTTAATCAATAAGAACTAAACTGTTTTCTAACTGTAACAAAAGATTAGATCTCAGACGTCATTAAGCCTAGAAGTGATTGCCTATAATTCTGTCATTTTTAAAAGAGTAAAATCAGCCAGGCTGCCGCAACCTGCACGCAAAACTCAGCGTAGAAGATTGGTATCATTCCCTTCAAAATTTCTTTCTCAGGGTCATCACAGGAGAGGACAGGGACTTGTGAAGTGGTTGCTGCTCATCGCTGCTGCAACAAGAACAAAATTGAAGAACGCTCTCAAACTGTCAAGTGCTCCTGCTTCCCAGGACAGGTAGCGGGGACAACAAGGGCTCTGCCCTCTTGTGTTGAAGGTAATATTACTAGGACCCTCTTTCAGCTCTCTTAAACTGAAATATTTCCTCATGACACGCATGTATTACAGGTCAGAGTAGAGTTAGTTTCACTGGAGTCCACTAATACTGAGGCATTTAAGGATCGTAAGAGTGTGACATTTGATTGAGATGCTTTTTTCCAAACAAGGCCTTTTTTGAAGTCCTTTTGTCTATAAAGTGACCTTTTGCTGTGTTCGTCTCCCCCTCCAGCCTCTATTGTGCGACAGAAATGGTGGTGTAAAATGGAGCCGTGTCTGCAGGGGGAGGAGTGCAGAGTCCTCCCTGACCTCACTGGCTGGTCATGCATCTCTGGAAATAAAGTGAAGACCACAAAGGTGAGCAGAGGGCCTGCAATAGTCTGAGGTTACATCGACACAATAACTTTTTCATCTTAAAACAATGTTTTAAACATTATTCACCCAAATCAATATTTTAGTACAGAATCAGTTTCACTTAATGCATGCATACTTGTATCACACTGATTAGTTACAGTATATACATACTGGATATGTATTTTGCTGGTGTAAACAGGAAGCAGAGGATTCAGAGGAAAAAGCAATGGCAAAAAGTTGTTTTGACTGATAATGAAATCATTCCAACAATAATGAAACTGTTACAGAAAGTTGTTGCAAACCTAATATGGTTATGTCAAAATTAGTCCATCTTTAGTGGAAGCCATACCAAGGCAGGAAAGATCCATCCATCCATCCATCCATCCATCTTCTTCCGCTTATCCAATTTAGTTTTGCGGGAGACCCCACATATGAAGGATGAAATCCTATTATTTTGGGCGAACTGTAATATTTTGACTTAATTTTGTGACGTAAAAACCCACTCAGTAAGTGTACATCTATAATATTGTTTCTGCCAGTTTAGGACTATTCACAGTTCTGGAATTTACAAACTAAAACTGAGTCTGTAATGTCTGTCTATGCAGTCATCCAGCCATGCTAGTCTTCAGCGTTTGAAAAGAAGGCAGCTGGACTGATTCTGTATTATTTCCCAAAATCTACATTTACAGCTCTGTAGAGAATGAACTAGTTTGGACATGAGCCCCAGCGGTTGTAAAAATTACATATTTTAAAATGAAAATAGATTATTTTGGGTGCACCCAGAGTCACAGCGGAAGCAGCCCAACAAAAGAAATAACACATAGTGACTTTAATTTCATACATGGTATTTATAGATGCTTAAATACAGTCGCACAAAAAAATCTTCTCCATTTTCACTGTTCACTTTCATGCAAACAGGGTCTGACAAACTTGTGAACGCTCATCATAAAGCTTTATTTTAGTAAGCTCTCCTTTGATGCTCAAAGATTCCACAATCAAGCATAATCACTGCTCCCAGTGCCCATATCAACCCCTTTGCTTGCACCAGGCACAGTGGGCTCAGAAACCCTAATTCTATAATCTGGTGAATGATGGGGCCAAGAGGACAAACATAAAATAAGCTGTGAACTAATACCAAAGCAGTAAAACCCATGTAATTAAATCTGACGACCAAAGGAAACCCCACTGTATTCAAATAAATAAATAAATAAATAATTAAAATGCACATTCTCAGAAGTTGCCTTTTTGATCAGCTGTATTCTATAAATGATTCATAGTAGAGAATATTTTATAGTGAGACAGGGAAAGTGAACACAGGCAGCATATAGAAAGCGATCACTGTCTACAGAAGTCATGTGATCATCAGATTATACTCCCAACAGAATAGAACAAAAGCACATACTTTTGTCCTTTTTGCTAACCCCTGCATTTGTTACGTTCACTGAACTTTTTGAGCCTTTTGCTCACAGATCGGGCATACAGTTTAAAACACTTTACTGGCTGCTTTACTTTACACAGTAAATAAAAACACACTGCTCACTTCTGGTTTAGCACTGTGGATTTTGCTGTGGAAATTAACAGCTGTCTCAAGCAGATTTTTATCAGCAATATGTAGTGTACGCTAATGAATTTGCTTCCTTGTTCACTCATTCACTTCTCTGCATCTAATGGATGCTTAATAGCTTAGTAAGCAGTAAATTGAAATTATGCGCACTTAACATAATTTTACATCATCATTGACAGCTGTTTGCAAATTCTTGAGATAGAGAGTATTTCTCTTATCGCGGCTCCACACGCTTTCTTAGAATTTGGAGAAATTCAATCCCTCACAAGCCATTACAGATACTCAGCTATGATTGGGGTAATGAGTGGAGTTTAACAACGGATAGATTGAAAATAGAACAAATTCGACAGTATTTAACTTTCTTTTCAGATGTACTGAAATCATTGTGATGGAGAAAAATCAAAAGGTAATTTTCTTTTTTTCATTTATGTTTCATTTTCAGGTGACACGGTAGCAAGACAGAAGCTCCAGCTAATCAGTGCAAGCCCATACTGGTCTGCCTCGGTCAACTTAAATAACATTACACTGTGAGGATAGGGAATGCCCCGTCAGATGGAGCACAGAACAATATAGATTTAATTAGATATGGCTCAGCTTTGCAGAAAATCATCATTTTAATTTGCTTTGTCTTGGAACAATTTTGGTTTGTGTTAATGCCATGGCGTAGAGAATCTATTAGCAATTGACCTGGGATAAAATGATGCAGCACCTTTTCCAATCCAAATGGACAGCTTTTGCAAAAGTCTATTATTGTGTTTTGTGCTTGATATTCTGGGCACATTGTGATGCACTCAATCAAAGTTTGGATGGGTCTGCTGGCAGACACTTAAAAAGAGATTTTGTGGATTTTTAGGAGGCAGAATGTGAATCCAGTCAGTGGCCTGTAACTCTCTCAAAGCAGAAGCCAACAAATTCTGAGAAATTTATTATTATATAGCATTTGTAGACAACCCTGTCTCTTAACTTACTCTGAGTTTCATATGAGGTCAGCTCCCTTTCTACAAAGAAGCACTCTCTCAAACACGGCACAAACACACACACACACACACACACACACATGACTGCATACACAAAGGCTGCTTTTGGACTCCACTGGTTGGACGGGCCACCACCTGCAAGGCTGTGATGGCATGCACACAAGCATGAAGCTCTGATGCAAAACAAGGACTGTTTGAAATGCTAATCATGGGGAGAAAGGGGAGAGAAAAGAGAAGAGGCTCTTCTTCACTGCTGAGAGTCTTTACATCATGCTTTTTTTTGTTTCTGTTTGTGCTCCTGTGGAGGGGACTATGCTTATAGTAATGATGGGAAACACTGACAGTTCTCTGCCTTGAAGCAAATCGTAGCCACTAACACAACACAATGTTTACCTTTATTACCACTTCATCACTTGTCCTCTTTATATAAATAATATTCCTTCTGGACCCACCTCGATTGCCTCTCTTTTATCTCTTGAGTTCAGGCAGATACTTTGCAATTTACCTTTGAAATGAAGGGACCAAAAAAAAAATGAAAATAAAAACACAAATACAGCAGCTGCAAATCATTCCAACTTCCAGCATTAGACTTGCATGCATAACATCCGCTGCAAGTTGAAAGCAGCTGAACTCAACATAAGACGTTTATGCATGATTTATATTTTACATATTATTGTTTTAGTAGTGACAAGAGTCTTCACTGAAAGGTCTGAAATTCAAGGGTTTACACGTTGGCTACCTTTGTAAGCGTTCAGGTTTAATTCTTCCTTAACTCTTGCAGTGCTGTGAATTCATTTTACGGGATGCAATATGTAAATCTAAGATCATGTAGCGATACAGTATTCAATCACGCTGGATGTTTTTTTTTACTGGTTTTAGATGACAGTAGTATTTCATGGAATCTGTAGTTCAAAAGTTCATCTCCTTTGTGTTTCTTCTTTTTCCTGGAAATTGTTTTTATAGCCCAGAAAATAATTCAGAGGATAGCAGTGAGAATAGAAACATAGGGCCTTTACAATGCTTTCCAGATGTAGATTATTATATGCATACATCTTAAGCAATGAATGTCGCATACAGAGCGCCATATGCCATGTTTATGTTGATATCATCGAGGTATATAGGGAATTCCACCTTTCTTTCTTCCTCAAATTGTTCTTTTTTCATGAGCTTGCACTTAAATGTGCCTGATGGGACGTTTTGAGATTCTTCTGATTTTGAGATTAAGATTTCTTTATTTGTGACACAAAACCCTTCCTCTAAATCACTCTAAATGTGATATGCTTTTGAATATTTTGTAGGTTCACTGGCTAGTTTTTAACCATTCTGACAGCAGTATTACAAAACTGCAGACCTTGTAAACTTGTCTGACATAGTTAGGACAAAGTAGGGTGGTGGTGCTTTAACATTTGCACTGTTTTTGTATAAAAACTATAGGTGCAATAACAGAAACCATTTAAAATGTAATGCAATCCATTGTACAACTGTTGTATATGGCTATACTGAATGAATATACTATACAGTCGTGTTGGGATTTAGTGAATTTGTTCAAGATATACAAAAGAGTCCTACAGTGATCTGCAACATTTATTTGTTTAATTTAGCTGCACGTATAACTCAAAAACTCCAAACATTCTGTGGTAGTAAAGTATCATGGGGGTTTTGGAGTGTCAGACTGACAATATATGCAATCAGAAGCTACTACCTCAGGCATTAGAAACAGAAATTATCGTTGCAGTCACAACAGTTATAATAATAATTTGTCACTCTTTATTTTGTTCAATTTTGACAGCCGACGCTTCTCTCAGTGATGCAAACTCTGGGAATAAACCAAAAAATATTTATTTACTCTCAAACCCTTCAGAAATATGGATTGTGAACGCTATCTTGTTAAAGATGCTTCTCAGTGACTGATTTAACTCCTCAGGCTTGAACTGAAAATGAAGTTTACTCACAGAAAGATCACTGGAAGTTAAACCAAGGAGCTGGTTGAGTCCCACGGGAGTCTTTTCACTGTTCTTGCTCATTGAACCACATTGTACTTCTTGAATTTAAAATAAAATTGTATTTTTAAAGTTCCATAATTCCCAAACTGTTCTTGAACTGTTTGTGAATAAATATTTAGAATGACCAGGAACTAAAATGGAAAAAAAAGACACATCTGCTGGGAATCCCTACAATCTGCTGCATCTGTACTTTTTCAGAAAATATACAGAATTGAACTGTCATGAGTTTAAATTGTAACATAATGTTTTGTCACGTACTGTTTGGTCATATTTTGTGAAGTAAGAGATTTGGTTTTTAAACATTTCAACAGGAACTAACTTTGTGTAAAAAAAAGTTTGAAGTAGGGAACAGCACTTTATACCCCAGGGGGTTTTATGTCAACGGTGACAGCACACATCCTCAAATTTCTGCCTATATTCCTAAAATACCAGTAGCACTCACAGCTTTATTTTCTCTGATATATTTTCAAAGGAGCTGGTGTGACATTCATTAGGTAACTTTCAGATGTGTCTCAGATAAACTGTGATTCATACACACACTCACACAGGGTCTTAGGAAATATCAGCACTGCTTGATTACCTCTTATCTGAATAGAAAGTAAAGTCAGTCACTTTATCGCTATGCTTTTTCACAAATTAAGTCGAAGCTCTCTCGGCACCTGCCATCAAAACAAGAATCCCACCCCCCCCAAAATAAAAATGAAAGCAGCCAAATGAGTTAATTAAAGGCGGGTGTTATAGGATCTACACTCTTAGATGGGAGTAGCTGCACACACGAAATAAATGCTTTAAAAGCTGAGGCAAATAATCAGAAAATTATAACAGATGAGAGGATTAAAGATCCACAAGATGAGGGGGGAAAAGTAACCTCACTTTTGAGATGTTATTCCAAAGGAGTAAGAGAAAGCTCGAACATTTCTTTACACTTGATTCTCACAATTCAAACCAGACTCACAAATAACACGTTTCAGACAGCTTATATGATGGGAGTTTCCGGATGATATGTGACGGGGAACATTTCCTCTCTTGCGGCTGTCTGTTGGGGACAGTAGTTCATGTTCACTAATAGAAAATAAACTGTCCTGGGGCTCATGAAAAACATAATGGAAACACTGTTCTATTCCCCTTTAACAACTTTCACCTCATCTAGAGTTGACAGTTATAATAAAAAATGTAAACACACTTCTCATTCTCTGTGTATAACTGCAGAGTGTGTGTGTTTGTGTGTGTGTGTAAACTGAATTAGCCTTCTTTAATAAGAGACAGCTATACAGTAAAGGCGACTTAAAGCAATGGTCTCAATGTAGTCTGGTCACAGCTCGAAGCTTCCATCTATTTGCTGTGTCGTTATGCAGACATACTATCTCCAAAAGAGATTATATTTGTGCTTAATTAAAACAGACAGCTGAACAATTACACTTTAATGAACAAACATTAATTGGACACAATTAATGTTATCAGCTGTGTGTGATGTATAGGCCTTTATGCCTCTTGGCTGCATGCTGCAGTTTAGACTGTTATGCACCCATAGTGAGAATAGAGAATTACACTGGTGATGCTGATGCACTGTGTCGGGGGTATAACTTTCTTATTAGCAGGTTTTATTTCTGAGAAGGAAGGTGGAAAAATCATCTACTGGATTTCACTTTGTCATTGCTTGAACCCAAGTGATAATAAGACTTCACTTCACTCAATTACAAGTTGCCAGTCAAATTTTGTTTCTCAAAAATCTTTCCATCTCCTTAACTCCTTATCCAGTTCAGGGTGACAGGGAGTAAAAGTTTATCCTGGCTGTCCCAGGGTGAGTCGCAGGGTACACCATTGACAGGCCAACAGTTTATCGCAGGTCTAAGACAGAGGGATGGACAACAGTTCACACTAAGACCAATTAAAGAACACCAGATAACTTAATGTGGGTCTAAAACCTTTCGACTATAGGAATATCCTGGTGAGAACAAATGGTGGTCTAAATTGACCACTGGTGTAAATGGTTGTGTTTCTTACCTAACAATGGCTTTTTCTAGTATTTATTTAAGTATTTATTAGATACTAGATAATAGATATTTAAATAATGGAAAAATGTAATACTTAAATAGTACTTCCATTAATACATTTATTAAGCTTGATATCTAAGAAAGCAAATAAGTGTATTTCTGTCACAGTCCAGCTCTTTACATAAATGTGAGAAACAGAGCTTTAATCATGGTTCACCAATTTATTAACCAGACAAAGCAAAAACCATTATTAACTTTATGAGGTGTGTTAGTCAGTGTTGTCAGTGTGTCAGCAGTGTTTCAGTGTAAAGTGAATGTCAATGTGTTGCGTAAACCTAAAGTAACAAGCCTGATGTCAAGCAAACAAATAACGTGGTGCTGAGTGAAGGAAGAGAGTAAGCAACTGCTTAAATGCTCCAAGGAGACTGAGCAGGTGCCCCCAGTTGCTCTAATTAACTCAGCTTACCAGGAACCTGCAAGGCAACAGAGAGGGACGGGCAGGGCCACGTAGCAGGCCCTGGCCAAGGCGGCGGGGCCGTCACATTTCTAAAATGTCTAAAGTGTTCTTTTAGAGACACAATTAGAATAATAAGAGAACAAAACATAGGGTCATTGTCTATTTGCTTGAGTCAGAAAATGAAGGTTTTTTTCCCTTTACTTGCATCTTATCGTCATTTTAGGGGCAAACAAGGACAAAAGTGTAACTGTGTAATGAGCGCCTTTATCCCCTGTCTGAACTGTCGACATATGATGTCCCCACTGAAAACACACTTGAGCAAGGACCATGTGTTCAGCTTTCATATTACGACAGCCTCATTTTCAAAACTATTTTTAAAGTGTTTTGTATGGGTAATTGTGATTTACTGTCACTCTCCATTAAAGTCAAGAATAAGGGTGAGGCCAGGGTGCTGGGGAGGAAAATAACCCACAGCAAGACACCGCAGTCAGGGAGAAGGATCGGAGACGAGTTGGTCGCTGCTCATTTCACGTCCTTTGTCTCAACGGATGACGGTCACATTATGTCACTGTCTGCTTTGAAACATGCAAAACACAGAAATCTTCAGATACGCAGATATGAGCGCACTATTATTCCTGAATAAAAAAAAAAAATATATATATCAGTTTGAGGACTAACACTGTGAATGGGGGGATTCTAACTCATTTCGCTGTTAACATGAGAAGTCTTTCCAATATCTCCCAAAGGCACAACAGTTTTCATTTTCAAGGCTCAGACATTAGAAACTAAACCACCAGCCCAAATCCAACATAAATAATAAGAGCACACAACACTCTTACTCAGCCTGCAGGCAGTTCCAAGTCATGGTAAGTCTGTTCAGCTTCCCCACAAAGCTAAACCATTATACTAAACCTATTTTTGCATACCTGTAGTTATTGTGTACTATATGCTGTGGTGTTCACAATAGCCTGACAAAAGGCAGGGGAAGCTCATCTTTAATTCAAGGCAGGTTTTCTCTCACAGAGATAAATCCTCTTCCCACTTATAAGGGTGTGTGAGTGGGGGTGGGGTGGGGGTGGGGACTCCAACTATTCATCTCTCTATTGAGCAATTATTTAGCCTACCTGTATCCTCTGCAATTTTAGAGAAGGATTCAATTTTATGTTTCTTTTAGCCATTTAACTGCTGCTCTACCCAGAGTGACAGTGAATTGCTAGAACTGATCCTCTGCCATAATGACGGTGTTCCAGCGTGCAACATATGGCCGACACTTGTCTCGTTCATTTCCAGACAGTCATGTAGCAGGTTGCACCCTACTCACATAAGCACACCTGGAAACCGAGCATTCTGTCGCATGTTGTCACCACAACACAACGTGATTCTGCTGGAAAAACATTTTTACACCTCTGATTTAATTTCCTCTTGTTTGCCAGCATGAATACTTTAAAAAAAGTCATCCCTGCAAAAATGTAAAATGTCAGCCGAGTGCCTCTGCATTGATTTGATATAACTTGATATAAGCTAGTGAAACAGACACTGTGCCAGTGTCATTGTAAATCTGTCTATGTTTTCTTTGTGTGATCAAGTTGTTATTCCTTTGTGAGGACCTAACGGCTTGAAAGGCCTGGTATTCTCGGCATGAATCATTTAGATGAAAGCCTGAGGAGGAGGGGGGAAGGAGCATGAGGCACCTGATGTCAACTTTAATTAGAATCCAGTTTGGTCCGCGTTACCTTGACTTTGAAATCCTAGAGTCCTGCAGGGGAAGTGGAGACAGTTCCACGGTTACAGGATGTGATTAGACTGGGTAATCTCGGCGATTGCTCGATGCCACAGAAAACCACTGCAAAAACGAGTTAATAACTTTCACTTTGTTAAATGCTTTTTTCCACAGTATGCACTCCATGCCCCGCAGTTTCTCATATATTTACTGAGTGCAACAAGAGCTGCAGTTGGTTTTTCTAGTATTAATTAACAGGCAAGCCCTGCACTGATCTTCACACAATCAGATAATTATTGGTGCGTGGGGGTTGTCTTGATAGGAATTATTACAAATTTAAAAGCCTATCATCATTCCCAGTTGTTCAAAGTTGCACCTTGATATTCATGAAAACAGAAAAAGTGACTTCCCAGTGCAGACAGTGGAACATGACTAGACTCTCTGAGTGTTTTGAATGAAATGTGTCTTTAGAACAAACCCATGGGAGCTCTAAATCCCAGGATGTCCCTGGTGCGTCATAAAAAGAAGTCAGGGCACATCACCATCACTTGTGTCTTATTTCTCACTGTTCTGCTGCATGATGTGAGACATCAGGGCCTACAGCTTTAGCCCAGAGAGCCACTCCACAGACAGACAGAAAAAAGGAGGCTGCTGACATCCTCCACACTTTATGCCCATTTAGCAATCCCATTTTGGAAATGCAACATTATTTCAAATGCTAGTTAAAAGTCTGGCAGCCTGGGGGAAATAAAAGAAAGACCTAAATAATATGTTCATGAATTCATAGAGCCATGTGTAGCAATCACTGCTGGTCCTGCTGCATGTTGTAATTTCAGTACAATAAATGACGGACATTGTGCTGTAATTTGGCATCTGTGATTATGCTGCATGAGTCTCAGTGCAGACTGAGCCAAAAATTAACATGTGCAAGGACAGCAGGAAAAAAAGAGATGTCTCTCTTGATACAGCCACACCTGGATTTACAGTAAAATGCTGTCCCTTTAAAAAACACATTCTTTGTATAAAGGTCTTCACTGAATCAAATCTCTGCTTTGTATGGCAGTGAGTGCAAATTCTTGTCAAAATCACAACATTTAGCAACCACTATGGCTGAGTGTAGTTGCTATGCAAACAACCTCTCCATGTTTTTCATTGAGAGTCAAACTGTTGTCTCCCGTCCTGGCTAGCTTGTATTCAACCTAATTTTATACTGCAATCTTGCATAAGTCTTTTAAAACATTTTAAATTTAGTTTTGGTTTGTAAATTTGATTACTTAGAAAGTCAAATAATTAATTTTTACTGTTAACATTGGAAGCTGTATTTTTAAAGGATATTTACAAATACCTTCAGGCATGGGGTAAAAGAAATCCCAAATAAATTAATATTCCATAGATTGCAGTGGTCACTACTGTGGTGCATTCAGCTACTTTTCAGTGTTTTGTACCTGGGCAAACTTGATCTTTTCTAGACAGAAAGTAGATGTCTGTGAAATATTATAAAAATACCTTTGAAATTGTGACCTCCCCTGTCTAAAGGGCAAAATATAAAGAATTGTTTTAAGTAATTTATAAGGGGCTAAGGCCTCAAACGGGATACGGATTTTATGTAACTCATGGGAGTAATTTTTGTTCAGTGCTACATGAAATGATATTGTGTGTTTTATCTTATTTAATTCTCAGATGAAATCATTCTTGAGCTTAAAAGTCAAATAAAACATCTATGTATTAATATTTTTATCTAATAGATGAGTGATCCAGAGTATTCTAATGAGCGCACAAGCTGTGCTTTTCACGAGAGCTGAATATCAGTGGAAAGCAGAAAATAATGAAACAAGTGGAAGGTCCAGGAAAAAACAATTTTTCCTGAAGATGGATGACACACTGCACAGCGACAGCAGCCACGAGTTTCTCCTGGAGTAATTCCTGAGGGAGCGAGGCTGTGAAAGCAATGGCCAGTGTCCCACTGAGTGCTGCATCAAAATGTTGTTAATACAGGGGAGCAATGCCTGTTTGCCATTTATTCATGCGCGATTGTCTTGCCTGTACAGGGAGCAAGTGTGACTCCAATTAATGACCTGTGTGTTGAGCTGAAAGAGGCTTCTGTGAAGGGTTGAATACCACATTCTCAGAAAAAGCAATTGTGATTAAAGAAATAATATGAGATTTTGGAAAATATGCTTATTCTTTTAGATATCCATAAAGCTTAAATAACTAAAATATTCATGGGCTATGGAAGGAGGACCTACCAAGCAAATAGGGATCATGATAATCCCAAATAGCAACACAGGACATGCTGCTTAACTTTAAAAAGAAATGAAAACTAACCTGTCTTTATTCAAAAGTAAGAAGCTCTGCTAAGCAGCACCTCCAAAAAACTAAACACTGAAAAGAATGTCAGTGTCCCTGAAAGGTCACCGTGACTCCGGATGTGTCTTTGTCAATGCCTGTCCATATGCTAATCTAACAATCTAACATACATTTTATTAGAATTAAAAAAAACTTCTGTTGTTGTAACCAAAAAAACTTAAAATCATTTGACATCTAAAAACATAGCAATCTGGAAACTTATTAAAAGAAAGCAAAACCTGAATTTTTAAATCCACAAATGCGCAAGCGAGTTTGAAACAAATGAACCTCAAGACTAGTGTTTGAATTGCACTTTGGAGAATATAGCAGTATAATGTTGCTGTAGAGTTAGTTACACTGTAGGCTCAGAGACTGTATATAAAGGATGGATGTAGGTGTTGTGATTATCACTCAGAAGTTTAAAGTTTAAAGACTTGAGATAAGCATTATGCTTATTGTCTAATTAGCTTTTTTCTACTCAGAAGAGAAGAAACTGAAGTGTGCTTACGTCTTTCCATTCCCTAAATGACACCCTGCTTTACTTTACGTTTGTGTGCAGTTTACGAAATTAAATCACACTATATTAAATAAGACATAAACTAGTGATAGAGGCCATAAACCCATCAGCTAAGCCAGGGGTGTCAAACTCAAATACACAGTGGGCCAAAATTCAAAACTAGAACAAAGTCGCGGGCTAACGTTAATATTTATTGAAAAAAAATTTCCAAATTCTTCCTTTAGAATGAATCTTTTCTTATGGACTCAATCAAGTTTTGCTGAAAAACTAAATATGGAACAAGCAAAGCTTAATACTAAACAATATATATATTAGCTGTATAATACCAGTAGGCTAGCTCTAATAGTAATAATAATAATTTGGTATGGCTTCGCAGGCCAAATGTAATTAGGCTGCAGGCCAAATTTGGCCCGCGGGCCAGAGTTTGACACCTATGAGCTAAGCGGTTACTGAGGCCATAAATTAAATTGGAAATGCAGTTAATTTCTCCCAGACTCATTTCTTCTAGCCTTATACACAAGCAGTGTAGTTGGAGGAACTGCCCCCTGCTGGCCATAAGAGCGAATGCCCTATTGGCTTCACTTTTCCAACCTGTGGGTTACATCCATCTTTTATATAAGTCAGTGTGTGGGTTACAGCTGGAGCTGAATGGGCTATTAGGAGTTTCTTTTTAAAGTTGACCAAAGAATGTGAACACAGCTGTAACTACATTGCTTTGATATCAGAGAAAACAAGGGGAGGCGAGTTCTAAGTGTCATCCCCCCCCCCCCCGCGATTTCTCAGTCGACTTGTGGATGTTTATTTGCGATGCACATAGCAGTGCAGAAGTGATCGTTTCCTCAGGAAGTGTGAGGTGCACTGAATCTAAAATATCATTTTTGGGGGGCTTTGTGTTCATGTTTTACTGAGTGGCAAGGATGCACTCGCATGAGTAACAGGAACACTGACTTTAATGAAACTTCAGCACATATCAATAGATGGCTTCATATGTACAGTATTACCATTTGAATCATCCAACACAAATAAGGCATTTCAAGTTTTGGAAATGGTTTAACTGGTTTCACATGTTTTGGTGAATCAACAGGTTTTAGGGTAGCGGACATGTCACCAAATTTAATTGGTAAAGCAATTTAAGAGGTTATCAAAGGCATACACGTACCACACAAACAAATGGCAAAATGTATCAAGACACACAAGCAGTATTTGTAAAACATCTTCCTCATAATCCATTTGTTTCATCCTAACATATTATTCGTGAACTCATCAGACTTTGGCTCTTTTGTGGGTTAGAAGGGGGGAAGGTTCACCACCACCATAAATAGTTCATGTACACATTGAAGGACAAACAAATTATGTACAATGTTTTTCCTCTAATATTAAAAGGAGTAAAGAAAATCCTGAGGGCTGTCAGCTTCTGCACTTGCTCATCCCATGTCCTTTGATATATTCCTCTCCTGTTTGGTGCTTCGTAGTACACATCTGTCTTACTGATGTCTACGGAGGGACGTCAGATTCTCTCCAGATATTAATCCAAATGCACAGACAGTCTCGTTCTGTCTCAGAGTTGGAAAAAAAATGGGGAAAATGTATTCATTACAAGGTTATGATGAAGTTTCCTGCAGGCGGCTTTGAGCAGGAGCCTTGAGCAGAATGTGTTTTATGTATTCTACATCTTTTTACACTTTAATTTGAGAAGTGTCTGCATTTCTTCAAGCAACAATAGGTTCATTGTCTCTTGCGTTAATTGGTCCTACGACAGCGCTGAAATGAGAAAGAAAGACACATTTAGAGGACTGTATGCTAAGAGTTAATCGCACAGAAGAGAGCATAAAGTCTGTGTTTTGCTCTTTGCTCAGTTCAGAAGTTGGAACAGTTGGGAGAAATTAATTAGTAATCCAGTTTTCCAGTAAGCTGACCTGCAAATTATCCTCTGCACCTGAGGTCTTCACTTGCATCCCTTCCGCAAAATGCTAATATGTTGATGTTGTGTATGGCTGAGTGTTCTGACAAGAAAAAATAAGGAAGAAATTAAGAGGTTAGACTCAGTTGTTAACAAGTCGATTTGCAGTGAAAACGAATCCTGCAAAGTTCACTGTTTTGCTGATGCCACAGACCGAGTCACTGAATGCTACACTTTTCTTCCACATTTCTGCTATAATATCACGAATCCTGCGGTCAAGAGAGGTTATCTTACCCTTGTGGTTTTGATCTTGTTCCCCGCATAACACATCCAGCCTGAGTTGTCAGGGAGCGTCTTACATTCCTCCCCCTCCAGGCAAGGCTCCATCTCACACCACCACTTCCCAATTACTATGGATGCTACAGGCAACAAAGACAAGAGAAATAACATAGTAGGCAAGTAAAAAGCCCCAAACTGAAAAAGCCTGAAAGCACAGCTTTGGTGGTTAGGAGATTTAAGGTCAAGTTATCTATATGTTCTATAATTCTAATTATCTATATGTTACGTCAAAGCTATCGGTAAGTAATGTGGCTGTTTTTGATAGCTCTATATGCTTTGGACAACCCATTTTGGTGAAAAACTATTGCTTTACATTGTATATCCTTTAAAATGTGGCCTCTTTATTAGATGCAGTTATACATTAATACAGAGGCTGGAACTCAGGCTTTTCATTGAGTGTAGGGATTGGTAGGTGTGACTGGGACTTGACTTTAATGCACACCATATCCCTGCCATCAGAAGAGAAAATTGCCTTAAATACAGGGTAAGTAGACAGTAAATGGTTTGCAATGTGTGACAGAGGAAAAGAATGTGTCAGAGCTGACATGGAGAGCACTCAAATATCCCTCAGTCTGCTCAGATATTGCAGTAATATTTGCAAAAAGGATTTAAGATAAAAGCTGCAGGTGAGAGGTTTCCTAAAGCCAATATGTGTTTTAGTTGTGTCAGACCCCGACACCAAATTCATTTCTTACAAAGCATTGAGCTTGTGTAGGAGACATTTGTCAAAGCATGTGTAAAACCTTCATGAAATATCCACAAGGTGCATATTTAATCAACGCCTATTTTGTCTGTGTCTCTTTGCCTTATTCTATTTTTTATTTCTGCACTCTTCCCTGAGGTGCGCTACATTTGGCAGATGTATTTGACTGTCTTGTGTCGGAGTAAAGCTTACCCCTGCAGAAACCTTCTGCTGTCTGTCAGCAACACTATTTGTATGTGGCATTATCACAGGTAATGTTAATCTTATTTGGGACAAAGCATTGCACGGGTGACTTCAGCCTTTTGAGAGATTTGCACAAATCTCTGTATCTTTATAAAACATATTTTGTATGTAAAACAGAACATGCTTGGTAGAATTAGCGGTAGGGGGAAGCATCCTATTCTTGCAAAGCAGTCACACACAGAATAAATACCATGCAATCATAGGACAGAATTAGTAAAGCTGATATTGTAGATTAACCTGATATTCTTTCTTCTTCTTTGGTTATAAAAATACTCACCGTCAACACATGAAGGCCTGTTTCTAGTGGTTCCAGCTACCTTCCCTGGCAGACAGGAACACTTGACCGTCTGTGACCGCTCCTCAATACGATTCTTATTACAGCATCTGTGAGCAGCAATTACCTCACATGTGCCCCCTTCTGATAAGAAAGAAAGAAAAAAAAGGGCTATATTTAGCCATTAAGTTGAGCTGCATTTGCTTTCTAAACACTTAACTCATTTGTGGACATTTGTGGATTCACTGCTGGAAAGTTACTAATTTAGTTGAGCTCCGTGTTAACAATTATGAGGTTACTTGAGTAGTTTACACTAATCTTGCTGTTTGGAAGGAAATATTTCTGCTCACCTACATTTAACTGGTGATTGTCGCTTGATTAATCAAAGAGACAATTATTAGGTTTTTAATCAACAGCTGTGTTTTCTAGCATGAAGTATTTTGGGGAGCAGTTTCTCCTGTGAAAGCAGACCCATTTTAAACCCAATGAAGGTCATTTTAAACATAGTTATTGACAAAACAGGTTTTCTAAAGATGCTATTTAGCTTTCTGAATGGAATAGCTTTTTCCCAAATATTACGATATTAATAATATCAGATTCACAGTGAATTTATTACATCTTTAGTTATGCTTTAGATAGTACATATAACCACATATGATGAGCTTATAAAATGCTTTGGATTGGCCAAGCTTGCTTCCACATGACTCTTTATTAAAAGAGCGGTGTCTGGGTCGGACCCCTTGTTATCTTTCAGATAACTATGATTTTAGCTTAGATATATAAAATGCTCGTCTATCTATCTATCTATCTATCTATCTATCTATCTATCTATCTATCTATCTATCTATCTATCTATCTATCTATCTATCTATCTATCTATCTATCTATCTGTTCTGTGTCATAATTGAGCCCCCTTATTTTCCCTATAACTGTGGTAACATTGTAGTATTGGCACTTTTTGTTGAGCAAAATATCTGAACAGGGCTTCCAACAACAACTGTCATATTTATGTTTCTGCTCATGATTTTGAATGCTTTAAAAATGTCCCTTAAGGTACTTAAAAATGATGTATCTTGTGTTTGATCTACAATGTCCATATTCATGAATTGTTTGTTTTAATGCAGCAAAATAACAATAAAACATCACAGAAGTTTGCCGTAAACCAGAATAATCATTCCTGTGCTTTACAGTCTTTGAACAAGCGAAGCCCCTGCAGCTTGGCGAATGTGAAATGACGATGAAGAGATGTGTGAGAGCGGGCAGAAAAAAGACACTATTAGCAGGAGGAGAGGCCTGCTTCAGGGTTATCATGAATATGAACACTGCATCCACCATGCAATTATCGCCAAACTACTGGCTTTGCCCTAAGGGATGTTAGAACTGGACGAAACGGACATGACCCACCTCGGCCTCTGGCCTCTCCCACCCACTGCGCTCAGACTCTCCAACATATGAGAGCTGTGCAGCAAAGGACCATCTGACAATTACACCCGTCAACATGACACAAGATCAAGGAGGTTGCAGAGAGAAAGAGCAGTGAGAGGGGAAAAGTATCTGGTACACTGCCAGCAAAGTGATTTGAAGTAATGTTTGACAATGAGCTGTGGGTTTGTGAAATGTGTCATGGCTAGATTTGCATATGTTGCTTCACTGCATTTGAATATTTTGGTTAGTGTGGTCCTCTTGATTCCTAGTAGTTTCTTCGAAGCCTTGGACACCATCTTAGCAGAAAACCTGATGTTGTTTGGTCATCGGACAAATCACTGCAATGAAACTAATGAAACTAACCATAAAGTAATCAAAAAAGATGGGGTTGTGTTAGTTGTGAGATGATTCAAAGACCTTTCTTTCACCTTTCTTTGAAACTTTTGCTATTGCATATAATCAGTGATTGCATATTTACTAAGTTGTAGTTAAAAAAAAACAGCATACAATTAAGTAATACTCAACCAACTGTTTCATTTGTTTATCAAGAGAAAATAACAAATATTTGCTTGTTCTAGGCTCAACGTGCAAGAAATGGTACACTGAACTGGTGAAGGGATATCTTTTCTCACTAATTAAAGCAAACAATGAGGACATGGTTCATTCTACAGTTTGACTACCATCTGACTGTTGTTGCATGCCATAAACCCTTCTTTCTTCTGGCATTTCCTGTCTATATTTCCTGTCTTCCTCTCATGCAGTCATAAAGGGAACAAAATGCTAAGAAATATATCTACCTGGGTACTTTTTTAAGAGTAAAATAAATCTGTGTAATAAATATGGTTACCACTCTACTCACAGTACAGCAAAGCACTACCTATTGTCAGCACGTGTGCACATTCTCAATCTATTGATCACTATTGCACTCTAACTTTAAAATTCCTTTTCCTATATTTAATTGCATTATAATACCTTAAAACGCCAAATCGGGGCGACATGGTGCTCACACTGAGCTCTGAAACTGAAATATGAAGAGGTCGCATGATAATTTTGGATCACTTCTAAATAAAGGAAGAAAAAATGTGATTGTAGGGATTCAGTTTTTAAGTGGAAACCAAATTCATTCATAAGGCAGCTTAAATTTAAAAAAAAAAAGGAATAAGATAAATCTTGTGAGTCATCATCTAAGTTCCGGGGGGATTAACCAACACGGACCCAGGTGACCTACTGGGTAAAAGTAGATCACTGAACTTCTCACTGTGATTCTCTAATTTTCACCTCATTGCATTAAGAGTCATCATTATCTTTTCTAAGTGTGTAAAGCTTCAAAAAGTCAGATTGGTATAAACTTAATTGAAATTGATTCAGGATTCAGTATTTCTCCCGGGTTGATATTCAGCATAATTACAATCCTTGGTTGTGAATCTGCTCTTGCGGTAGCAGAAGCTAGTTCTGTTTATTAATAAACAGAACTAGCTTCCGATTAAGGGACAAAATGAATAGTCAAATTTCAGACCATGGGAAGGATAGAATTAAAAAAGTTTGTCATTTTCTCGCTTCTTGCCAAGTCTGTTGAGCTTCTTTGGGTTATCATAACTCCAGGTTGTATATTTCAGAAAACATAAACAGCCTTTGGTTTAACTGAAAAATATCCAAATTCTGTAGCCAGTCTGAGCGAATATTGCCTGCTGCCTGATGCACTCAACAAAAGGGCATGTCTGCACAACGTTAATCGTGATGTACCAGTGGAAGCAGTGGGGCATCATTTGAAAACAACAGCCCACAGGGGTTTGTTCTTCTTAATGCATCTCCTTAATTGCATAAGACAGCCCCAGATTTCTTCTTTGATCTATTAAAAACACTATTCAACAGAATTAACTTGCATTGCTTGTTGCTACCAAGCACAGCAAAGAATAAGGATACTCTATTTTTGGAAATCATCACCTCCGAAGAATACATTAAAATCGAATAAAAATGCAAATCAGTGTGGTATTTCCAGCTGGCAGGTGTACTGGGTACCTTTAAACAAAAGCTAAGCTTACACTGATGAACGCTCTTCAAGTTCACCCGTGGTTTCAGCCTGCAAGTACAACACGCTGCATGCTCCAAGACCCCATCATTGCATGATAAATATTGCAGAAGGAAACGAAGGATAACATGGCTGGATATGAATGCTCTCTTCAGGTAAGGGCTGGAGTCATGCAAGGGTATAATTGTTTTCTGTATTTCCATTTCTCCTATTATCAGTCTTCCAAATGACAAATGGCTTTTGACAGTGTGTGCGTCTGCCAGTGTGTGTGCGTGCTCATGGTTGTATTGCCTCTACAAAAACATTTTGATTGACAGGGAACAAGGGTCACACAGAAATTGTCATTCATCAGGTCAGAGGTCACAAAGAAA
This sequence comes from Neolamprologus brichardi, assembly GCF_056152115.1. NCBI lineage: Eukaryota > Metazoa > Chordata > Actinopteri > Cichliformes > Cichlidae > Neolamprologus > Neolamprologus brichardi. Next base: position 25,640,479 of record NC_142123.1, read on the forward strand.
AAGGGTCTCAACTGGAGCTGCCCTGATTTTGCTGCCATGCTCCCTGCTCCTGCCTCTTCATTACTCTGGGCCAGAAAACCTGTATAACCTGCACTCAACAGGGCACAACTCATTTTCAGGCTCGGAAGAGCTGGGGAAAAAATAATTCTGCTATATTGTGGTAAGATTTCTCTAGTGTTGCCTGGGAAGATCTGTTCCTGGTGTTGTTTGGTTTCTTATGGTGATTTATTGCATATGCTGACCTTTGTTGATCTGTTATGAGAAATAAATCCTTGGAACAATGAACATGCTTTTGATTGTGTTTGACATTTTCTAATTCTACAGTTACAGATACAATGTAAATGATTAACGATGAACAGGACATCAATGATACTGAAGTATTTACCAAATTAAGCATTGAAATTTAAAAAAAAACAACATACGGAATCACACCAATTTTCTAGTTTGTCTAATTTGATCCTATATTTGCCAGAAATCAATTTACATCTTTCATTAGCTGCTGTATGCCTAAAAAATGAGAGCGCTGCTAAGCTTTAGAGTACTTTAGATCAGAGCTGTTTTATCAGCAGAAATAACTTTTAAATTCTTCTCAGCTATTTTTTTTTTAAATTTCATATTAAAAGTACTAGTCATACTGTACAACTTTGTGCCTTCAGTGCAGCTAAAGGACCTGTCTTCTGTTGTCTTACTGCTTTATTGGTTGTGTTTGTGTTACACTTTTATCAGTCTATTACTTGATATTCAAAGCACTTTTAGAGCTTCTTCCCTATGACTTTATACATTTCCACATTTAGTTTAACATCTACAAGCCATAAAATATGATCAAAGGGTCCAGGAGAGCTACAAATGGATCTAATGGCGAGATCATTACCTTAAGTACTATACAGAAATGCTTGTAGAAAAATAACTGAATTGTAGATGCAGTGTTGGAAGAAATATTTATGTATTTTTCACCCCAAAAGCAACATACTGGTTTCCAAGGTCAAAAATGAATAGCATACCCTATAGCCAGCAATAAAATACAATAGGTCTATCTGATGTGTTCTTATAATATCCTCATATGCAGCAGAAGTAAAATATTATCAACACTTTCCTGTCTCACACAACTTTAGAGCTTCTCAACGTCAGAAAAATGATACCAAAAACTCCTAAAAGAGGAGAAAGCAGAAAAGGTTGAGGACGATTCGTTCTGGACTCATCTGAACTCCATGATTTTTGAAGCATCTTAAGCTTGTTTTATGTCTGCAAATCAAGATGTAGCAGCGTGTTGATAGCTAATATAAAATCAATTCAATACTGATTTTGTGAAACTCAAAAAGCAGAAAACAAAACATTTTTCTAGCACTCTAAACAACTCCTCACAGAGGGTTCTGTGCAGAACAAGTTTACCACATGGAAAATTGTCAAAACACTTAAACGTAATGCTATTATCTACACAAATGACAACACCTGGGATCCGCAGCGTCTCATCTGCTCAATGGACAGCAAGTGTCGTTCAGTCAATGCTCTCCGGCGCAATGAGTCACGCTGGAAGCCAACAACACTGCATCGAAATTCGATGAGTTATGGACAGCAAGCCTGGTTGAAGGCAAATGCTGTCAAATCATGCGTGACATGAACGCGTAGCACCAATTCTGAATTTCTGTGGATCTGCGGTCCTGCCTGCCTAATGAATGTGAGCAGGGTTCATGTGGGACCAGTAAATGGTTCTTCAGACGTGATGAAACAGCTATTGCGCAGAGGAAAATGGTCAGTTTATCTCAATAGAAATGTCACTACGCAATAAGTATGCAATGGCTCGCTGTCTACTGTAATGAGCCCAGACTGTGGGGTTGTCTCTGGAGACACTGATAGCAAGTATACCCTCTGAATGACAACACTCCTCTGCCATCTGTTTGAGGCATTCAGAACTGTGTATACATGAAAAATGTTATATGTGTAATTCATATAGGGAGTCTGAACACCACGATTTAATGAACAGTGAATATAACCGAAAGGAAAGCACTGAAAGTAGTCACTGTTACACTCCATATACAAACCAAATGGAAAGCCTAAGGGACTCAATTTAGCAGATAACCAGTTTCTCTCCTGGGCTTTGGATTCCATTGACTGGCAGCCGGTGGCACTCTGTGTACACCCTGTTCTGAATGTGTATGCTTGCACAGTGCACGAGTGCCATGTGACAATATATCTTGATAACTGTGTGACATCTGAATAACTCCAAACAAGCTCAGAGCTGAGTCCATGTCACATGGAAGTCCCTGGAAAGTCCATAGTTCCTGTGGTTAATTATTTTGTAGCTCCAAAGTCATTTATCAGAGACAGCGGGCCCTGATTTCCCAACCACAGAAGTCCATGTTTTAGAGCACCATGCCTGTCACCTATTAATGGGAAATGCATCCAAGGTGACCCTTAATAGGCTTCACTTTCTCTGTGCATGCTCTCTGTAGACATCGAAGCCAGCAGGGTACAGCAGTTCTGTTGCTGACAGGAAATGGGAGCGCCAGATTAGAGAATGTCAAATTAATGCAGATGGAAGACAGTGAGAGGCACAAAACATGTGACTGCATGGTGTCAAATTGAGTGTCTATTTTTTTCCCTGCCTTCTGCAAAAACATCTGAAATCCCTGCAGTACTGTTGTTATTCTAGACATAAATGCTGGGGTGAAAGTGAGTGACATATTGCTCGATACACTCCGAGACAAATTTGTTTTGAGTCTGGAGAAAATGCAGAGGAGTTGTTGCAGTGTAAATGAGATTTCAAACGACGCTCGAGTAAATTTGAGAATTGGAAATGTTTTAAAGAATTAACAGAATTTGTCAACAGCTTTAGGTATTAATCAACGCATATTTAGGTTTATCTTTTTTTTTCTTCTTTAAAACACTTGCATGTTGTAAGTTTACAAACAAGTGTGCGCATGTGCTTGATAGAAAGGGGGTATCGACACTACCATTTTCTACTCTGAAAAGGCACTGTCCATGACAAATAAAAGTACAGATATTCATGAAATATGCCCGGTGGTTTTGACAGCATGTCACGCAAGAAGGCCGTTAGATTGGTCTTGTGCAGTGGGCCAAACATGGGTGATACTTTATTGAAATGCCAAATGAGTACTCACAGTGCAGAGCGTGCTTTTGTTTTAAGATGCATGAAAACTGCATGTAACAAAAGAAGCAGTGAGTAGTGGAGAATGGGTTTCTCATTTGCATCTGAGCCTCAAAGTCTGTCGTCTCGTGTTGTCACATACAAGACGGGACCGGGACACTGGCGACACCGTGTTCCTGATCAAGGATATTCCGTGCTATTTTGACTCTTCAGTGAGTTGGTCCCACACATGAAAAAGGCCAGTGGTTATGTGTTTTTTATGGTGTGGCATGTTGAGCATGACAGCAAAGTACAGCAATCACACAGCAGCTTTCATGTCCATTAAACACACATAAAACAGGCTATGCTGTTGTTGCACACGATTACTGCAGAGTTCTCGGAGAAGGAGCGCATAGCAAAGAATGCATTGTAAAAATTTGTCTTCTGTCAGTGTGATGTCATTCATTTTTAAATGTCAAGCTGTTCCTGTCCTTCTATCTAGCTTTTTTTTTTTTCTCTAACTCACAAATGTCCAGAACTGGTATTTCATATTTTTAGATCGCTTGCTCAGATGAAAGAGTTGCATTCAGCAAGAAGAAAAGGAAGGAGAGATAGAGCCAAAGCAGAGAGCCTTTAGAGAACGGCTGTTCGCCTCTGATGTGACTGCTGGCCCTCTCACTGCCAACCAGACAATCCACCCTGGGTGCCGATGTGGTAGCAGCATGTAAACTGTGTAACATGCGTAATGCAAAGATTAAATGACCTTTCCTGACTGTTCTCTCAAGAGACAGTGGCGATTATTATGTAGGAGTGCCGATAAGGGGAGAAATATGGCAGATGTTATCTGTGCTGGCAGCCCGTGCCAAAGGATCAACATTTTAAACACATCTTCCTGCCATTAAGGATGATATAGGACATTTGTTTTGTATATTGAAACATTTTAAATGCATGCATAACATGCTTTAAATTAGACATTGTAGATGTGTTCACTTCACTGACTGCCTCATAAAGTTCTTGTTAATTTGCTCGATACTGGACCAGACTTTAATGTAGACCCGTAAAAAGCACTGTCTTTTTATTGTAATTTAATTTCTTCTGGTGATGCATGACTTGAAATGTCTCATTTAGTCTCTCCGTCATGTTCTTTATATTTGACAAAAACATAATATCCCCACTTTCGTCCCCCATTTTCACACATGCATTATCCAGTCTCTGCAGGAAAGGTAATTGGATCTGTGGTGTAAATATGCCAGAAGACTTATGGCACACCAAGGAGATATTAGGAGCAGAAAAAAAAATAAAATAAAATCTGCATGAGAGCCTGATAAACCCAATATTAATTACTTTGCTTATTCCTAATACTACCCTCCCCCTTGGAACCAATTAGCAAGTTGAGATGCTTCTTTTCAGTTTAATGAGGTCTAAGTAATGATAATGAATTTCATATTCCTGCCAAGCATTTAAAATAGGCTACCACAAAGGCAATGCCATGTGAAATGATCTCTCAAGCATAATTCCCAGTCTGCAAGAAGTATTTCCTTCATTGAAAAAATCAAAAATGTGGAAATGAGGTCCCATTTTTAACACTACAAATACAGAGCATGAATTAATAGAAGTAATATTTCTTCTGCTGTTTGGGTACCACAGGGGTGTTAGTTAAAAGAGACTCTGAATCTGCAGTCCCAATTTTAGCGAGATTATTTTTTTTCAACTCGATCATAAAATCCCCAGCATCCAAATTTCACAGCAGCTGGCCAACAGTGAAGTGACAAAATCATCTAAGGAGCAAGACGAGCCTGAGGTCTGCCACACCTCAAAATCCTTTGCAAAGAGAGAAAAAAAAAAAGCAGGCTTTGTGACAAGGTCTACATCTCTACACACCCACAATGTGGCTAAGCTGGAAAACTAGTCACCAGGGTAGAATTTTACACTGGCAGGGAGTGCATTCGCCCAAGCAATCCTCAGCACACAAGAGACACGAAGGTCTGAACTTGCTGATATAATGTTTACAAACTCTGGGGGCAGGAGCTATCACTAATTCACTGGTAGGTTTTGATTCCTGGGGAAAAAGTTGAATTAAAGTGAACGGGTGCTCACACATGAACACTTGTGCAACCACTGACATCGGCAATTACAGTGAAGTGCCGTGATGGTGGGATCCTTTCCAATGTGAAGGCTTGTTTTGATTCACTGACATAGGAACAAAGGATAAAAAGGCTGAATTGATTTTTTCATGTCATTAATAATGAGGAATTTGAAGTGCTGTCACGGTGCCTGGCAAAACATTTACTGTAGTCTATTATCCTGTAACTCAGTGGGCTTACGGGCCTCTAAAAGGGGGCGACATTTTTGGCTAAAAACAACACGGAGCCCATCTATGTGGCTGCAAAGTGGTACTCGCTTTCCTCTTATCATCTTATTAAAATAATGGTTCCAGAGAATACAGGTTCACAGCCGCAAATTCAAAACCAAGATATGAAAAAGAAAACAAAGAGAAGCTAAACAACTAACAGGAAGCACAAAAATGAGCAAAACAACAACCAACATACACAAGAAGAGGCACAAAGTAAAAACCAAGATATAAATAGAATACAAAATGAAATGCAGTAATGTTATTTTTTCAGTTTGGGCGTCTTGCACTTGGGAGTTCTGGGGGCATGTTTGTGTCCAGGGTGCCACTAGCTCTTATCTATTCTGTGACTCTGGGGTATCCAGGGTTAGAGATAGCAGATAGTTATTCTTTTAGTTTCTTATTTAAATATCTAAAGCTGGAAAAAAGAGAAAAATGTCTAAAGCTAGTTGTTTTTGTTTCCAAGCAATTTAAATATTATTCATGTGAAGTTTATTATTCCCTCTAATAAATGCATTTCTTTATCTTTATAAGTCACCCAGCACCACAAAACAACTCCATTCAAACATTTGTAAAATCATGCTGTGGTCTAAAGCAGATGTACAATTTAGTGTAATAAAACTTTGATGCTAATTACTCCCAACATCATCATCATGCATTAATTAATGTGAAACTTTAATTGTATGCATAAACTCATTTAAGAAGCAACTAATTTATTTTCAGACACAGATAAACTGGCTCCATAACTTTCCCGAACCGTGTTTATTATTAGCAAAAACACTCATTCGGTTTGCTGTTTTCACACAACACAAAGGACGATGTCTGTAAAAGCCGAGTTTTGTTTTGGACTATTTCTGGATTAAAGCAAACTGAGCACTTTTATCAGGATTCGGGGGTTTCAGAGTCAACTATCCTTGAGCTATGTCAGCTGTCATAGCAACATATTTAGAAAACTGCTGCTAACTACAAACAAATCCGGGGTCTAACAATCTAGCTGATGACCCCAAGAGGATGCACTGCTTCTTATACCCAGCAGAGACAAATTTGTTTGAAACAATCCAATAATAATGTCATTCGGAGGCAAAACGTGTTCTGCTATTCTAAGCAGTTATTAAACAGTAGGCCTTCTAAGCAGCGCTAATGTCTTAGAGAAGCAATTGGCCATGGGCCACAGTTTGTGTGCGCAAAGTTCTAGCATAAATGTACTAATTTTAGGAGTAACAATCCATTCTGTTTGTTCCTCAGGAGCTTCTTTGGCTTAGTGCAAAAACTATTTACATGCAAGCTTTTAAGTAGGAGTTTAAGCCATAAGCATTTGGCATTTTGTTTCTTAGTGATGGATTGAACTGAATTGTTAGGTGAACTCTGTTTTACATCACTAAACACAGACTTTAGAGCAGTGGTTCCCAAAGTGGGGTGCACTCTGAAGGACAGAAGAATGCTATAAGGTGTATAGACTATATTATAGACGATGCATTTCTAATAGTTGTATTTTATGTTACTTTTTTAAACACATCAAAAATTCTCAGCTGCCTGTTGTCAGTTTGGAGGTGTGACCATAACACAGTAAAGGGGCTTCCTTGAGGAGACATGAGCCAGGGTACACACAGTCGAAGCACCTCTTTATTGAGAATCTGTTGATATGACTGGACGCTGCGTTTCATCGGATTTCTCTGATTAACTGCATCGTTGTAGGTAAACAGAGACAAACTACAGATGTATTTTGTATTGCAAGTCACAATTTACGTCTACAGACATGTTTTTTTTAAAGGAAAAAGAAAGCATAAACCACATTTATCATACATCTTTTCATTCTCAGCTGTTTTCCCATTTTAACCCGTCGTGATCAATCTTAGAATCAGGGAGTCTATAGCCTTCAAATGTTTAAATCAAATTTTAAAGGGTATACTTTGGCTTCAAGGATATTTACATAATGTCCACTTTGCTTAAAACATGCAGTATATGCTCCAATAGACTTTAGAGTGCCTTGAGGGTCTTGAGGTATGCAAGAGTGTGTTTTCTTGTTTTGGCTCGTTCTGGGTCACTGATATTATGAATTAAGGCAGACATAAGGATGAATAAGTTTACTTAGGTCACTTTTCTGTCACATGTAGTAGGGGATGATGGGAATGAAAGACTTTTACGTTGGGATGGAGGTTTTTAATGGCAGCAGATCTAAAAAAGCAAGACATTGCGGTAACCGCAGATGATGAGGATTATATTTATTCGTGTCTGATGATCAATGAGATATGACTTTGACAGTGCTACCTCTCAGATAATGAGGTTCACGGCAAAATAGCAGGCTGCTGCCAGCAATGTAATGACCTCAAGATGTGACAGATTTGCAATTACTGTTCTGACTCATGAATGAGTGCTATTAGGCTGTTACAGTGGCCTATTTGTAATAGGTTATGTACATAAACAAATATAATGCACAGTGTTAAAATACATCAATAAGTTCTTAAAATGTAGATGGCATGCAGAATGTTTTTTGTAAAGAAACTGAAAGACATTTTTAAAATAAGGTCATTATTCATTAGTATCATGTTCAGAAAAGTTCATTTAATTTCTACTTCAATTTGTTACAGTTCTCTAAAGGCCCGAAAGAGAAAATTTAACACTGCAGCCTTTATCAGGAGGATAAACTTTGTGAGCCATTAACACCTGTGTTATTAATACTTGGGAAAATTTGGCTTCGATAAGAAATAGCCGGTGAAGTCATGGGAGAGAAAGAGAGAGAGAGAGAGAGAGAAGCCTGGCAAATTAATTAAGCTGTGGGCCACAGAAATTCATTTTGCATATAAGCGTTGTGACCACAAACCATAGCCCTGCACAGAATTGGCAGAAAGACTTCAATTAAACATGCTGTTTAAACAAATATCCACAAGCTTAGAGGAGTACTCTCTTATGAATAATTCATAGGCTAAAAGAGGAAATAAATGGGAAATACTAGAATATGTAAAACTTATTTGTAGCTGTGAGCATACAGTAATAATTAGGCCACTGATTGTCCTCAGATTCATTTACTTAAGAATATATTTTTCTTTCAGGGCTAACCAAGGAAATTACATGAATACTTTCTAAAATATGATGGCTGAACAAGCTTTGCCTCAGCTTTCTGCAGAGCCATTAAAGCGGGAAATCTTTTTAGCAGGCGGTAGAAGAAGTTTCTGGTGTTTCACAGAGTGGCCGATGGTCTTTCAGTATAACAGTAACATGTGTAACAGCATCAGGACAAAGTGAGTTTGCCGAGCTCCAGATGTGGCGAAGCCTCGGGCTGAGGCTGCACGCCACTTCCCATTGGCACTGCAGCAGAGCAGCGATGACACTAGTGAGAGCGTGGTTGAGAGGAGGTCTAGGGGAGGGGAGGAGGAAGATGTATGTCAAAATAATGTGCCTCCAGGATGCCTTATATAAGGCTATTAAATTGTCAGTGTCTAAAACAGTGCATAGTGGATACAACCTTTGTTTGTGACAGCCGAAAATCCATTTTTCATGTTTGTTTCATTGTGAGCTTTGCCAGCGAGTGGTTTCTTTTGTTGAGGCACACAGAAAAAAGTCCTGATCCTCTAGTCCCCACTAAAGCTGCAGAATGGGAGACATGAGGGATTTATGTGGTATTTTCACTCTAGGAAAAAAAAAAGAGAAACTATAGTTTCACTCCATATATTAGAAGAGAAGATATTTAAGCTGCTTAACACTGAAATTTCATCGATGTTTGAAGGAGCCATCTTAAAGAGGAAGAAGGGTAACTTTGCAAGAGTGTAACATGTAGCATGCGTGACTTAAATATGAGCAGATTTTAACATGCGAGTGAGCTCCTTCTGCTTGTATCCCCAGTTCTGCTGCTTTGCATATCTTCTCTGTGTATGCATGTTCACTCACAGCCAAATGTTTTACAGTAACCACAAGATAAGAGATTATCTGCACGGCATTGAGATTCAGTGACCTTTCAGTTATGAACAGTTTGACCCTGCCGAGCCAAATGTTGGTGGGAGTAAGTTCACGAGAGAGCAAGGCCACCTCAGGCAGCCACTATCTACTGTTTGTTGTAGTTTTTGCTAACACCTCCACATGATGCACTGCATCACCAATGGCACTATTTCTTCCCCTGAATGTAGACTGCTGCTCAAAAAATTCAACACACCTTTGTTCCCTTTGAACTGAAGCATGTATTTTGATCCTTAACAAATATCACACAACATCTGAGGTGCAAAAGTGTAAATAGTCATACCTGCACAGGATTTTTTAAAATGTATTTTTAGCATCTTAGCTTACATTTTCAAATCATTGCCAAGTTATGGGGGTTATTTTTTTGTTTGGTTGTTTGTTTACCAGGTCAGAGTTTTAGACAGAAAAAACAGACAAAAAAGAATTGTCCATCTGTGATTCCTGTCGTTTCCTCTAGATATGTTCGGGGTCAAGAAATACACAACCCCAAATAAAAAGCAACATCTCTGACCAGGCCTTTACGGATGCAAGACAAACACAATCTGTTCTCTTTTGTGCACTGTTCACGCTCTTTGCACCAAATAAATACAGCACCTCATGAATCATACCGCAGAGAGCAACCCTGCCTGTACCAGGAAGGCGGAGAATAGCCCTAAGCATATCTGAGAGAGTGGCAGGCAGCAATCTGTAAGTAGAGCTGTAGGGTGGAAAGCAGGCCACCTTGTTCGATTCACTGAGCACACACAGGCACCTAGTCAAGGGTCATCTAGCTAATGGACTTCTGGACACACATTCTTTGCAATAAGCCTGCCAATATGTCAGTGGATGAACAGAACAGGTGCTTCCACAATATCAAAAAGAAATTATTATTGAAAACACATCTGGAGTGTGAGACACAGTGCTGATAATAAATCTCTCAGATGTCTGTTCACACAACAGCTTTTCATTTAAAGCCGATAATTCATCAACAGTTTCAATATGTTTAAGAGATATAAAGAGCAGGCCACAATTAGCTGATCCCAAAACCACTACACATGAATGATTTGATATACGTCCGGGTAGATCTAAATTTCTATTGGCAAGGACACAACTGATCTCTCACCCTCTGTAATCTTGATTTCCTCTGGTAATACCAGTCACCGTGAACTTGTGGCATTTTGCTGCCTTTAATGATTGGCCCAGTGGTCTGTAGCCAATGGCCTTCTTGCCACCAATTCATGACCCGTCAACCCCAATCCTCCCACCAATCCAACAGGCACACACCACAGCACAGAACAAATGTTCGAGTGTCAGAATCAATCCAGACAGGCATCCCATCCTCCTCTCATAAAACTGGCATCTCATTTGTGCGGAAGTGAGGTCTATGGAAAAATGGAATGACAGGACATTTACCCTGTTAGTAAGACGGGGACCTGAATGATTCAAATTGTTTCTTTTCTCCAAAAAAGGACCCGAACGCACAGTTGAAATATTAATTCAATTTCCTTTTGTTGATATGAGACTACCTTTTAGAAGATATCCCATTTGCCTGTGTTTTTCCCTCTTCTTTTATATATTTTTCTTCGTCTCCAATTCACATGCACACACCTGAGTGATGAAATGGAGGTGTTGGAACAGGAAGTCTTCTGACTCACAATATTGAGACTATTGAAAAGACTTCTTGCTGATATGCTTGAGGTGCACCAGCGCATAGAGGAAATAACAGACACTCAGGACCTGCACATTCATGCAGCTACTTCTCCCTTTGAAGTTCTGACAGCATTGAGCTTCCTCTTCTCTGTTGAATTCGGAGATCATAATTATTTACCATAACCAGGGCTCACGTCCGCCTGATGAAAACAAAAGTTCGACCGCAATGCTTCACTCATATTCCATTCAGTGCAATTTCACAGTCAACACAATCGCACAGATCAAATTGAGGGGGAGCAGTGTAGCATGAATATCAACCGTAATAGCTGAAGAAGGAAAAAGCAAAGGCATTCATTGTTTATCTGTGTGATCTTCAGTAGAAGTTCTCAAGCTATGTGGTGCAAATCTTAATGAAAGTCAGCCCCTGTGCAATCTGCCTGCTAAATAATTTGTTAATCACTAATATATTAATGAAATAAAGACTGAAATAAAGTGGGCTAATATTTTCTCTTAGGAATCTAATTAAGCACTTAAGCAGCCAAACCCAGCATATAGTAGCAGTGCTCAAGAGGCAATGGAAATAAAAGGAGATGATTCAGAATGTATTTTTGTTGACATTTCTATGCTGTATGTGTCATGTCAAATAAGAAAGAAAGCACAAAAAGACTCACCAATCATATGAATTGTGGTCCGCCCAGGCCTTGTCCCAGGATGCTGTTGGATGGTGTCGTAGAAAGTGGCCTGACACAGCTGGATGGCAGTCACACTGACCCAGAGGCACAGGCAGAGCAGCCAGGACATGACAGGACACATCTGCTGAGGACCAGTAGAGCTGGAATCAACCCATAATGCATTATGTCTCAACCTCTGACCTCACTCTCCCTCACCACCACTTCGGCCCCATCCCCTCTGCATGCACACGTCTGGAGTCTTGAGCAAAAATGAATACATTTCAATTTTCTTTTAAGCACTTTTGTCGGTAATTTGACCTTAACGCCCCTCAGTGGAGATTTTTAGTCATCAGAATTTATCATTAGCATGATTATATAAGTATGAGTTCTTCACCATTTCATCTTCCTACTTTGCCCTGTCTTGTCCCTGAGCCGCAACACTGCAAATGTGGAGTGATCCCTGGGGACTTTTTCCCATGCAGCAGAGATTTCCCCTGACAGGCTGACTCCCTTCAACTCCTGAGCTGTGCTCCTGCCTCAAAACCAAAATCAAACTTAAAGAAAGATAAGATTTTGCAAGCAGCTGGCTGCCGTGGCTTTTCTGTATCTGTCACAGTAATATGACAGTGACGTGGTGGTAATAGGAATCAAAAGGCTTGTAATGTCTCACCACGCTGTTTAGATAAGAAAAAAAAGGAAAATATAGAACAACTGGGAGGAATGCATCTGGTCATATCAAAATGGAAAATGAAAAAATATTTTTGGAAAAACATTTTTTCCCTGAAATTCATTCATATTAGGATTTATTTATTAGGTTTTACATTTTAATCTAATTTATATATTTCAATGACAAGCCCTAAAAAAACTTTTATCAAATCATAAGTAAGAAAACATCTCATTAGTAGTCCTGGGATGTCTTTTCTGTCTTTTTATTTATTGATATTGGTTTTGTAAATGTTAAATTGGAATAAAATAGATAATTAGCTAAACAGACAGTGCAATTTTAAGCAAAATCAGTATCATAAAATAAGGTCAAATGTATTTAGATTTTCTCAACGCTGTGTCAAAGAGTCCAGTTATTCTTTATGAATGCATATTTCGCAGTTTCCATTCTTTTTTTTCAAAGACTGATACAAAACCTGAACATCTTAACAACGACAGAAATTAGGTTTCACTCAGAGAAGAAAAAAAGATTACCTTACCTGAGCAACCCAAAAAATGAGTGTATAAATATCTCAACAGAATGGCATAAATCCATCCATAATTCTGCTCATGTTGATCCCATCCAATAACTGTGGATTTGGCTCAAGCAGGGAACTCCGCTGACTCTGTCTTCCTGCTCCACACTTTGATAGCAACAGTCCGGTGTTTCACGAATCACCGTCAAGCCAGAGTCAAGAAATAGATTTACAGCTCTTTCAATTCCACCTTTGAATTATCACTGCTTCCCCTTAAAGAGCTGCTCCCAGTGACACTGAATTCATTTGCCCCTTCGCATTTATAGGCACGTGCAGAGTGCTCCTTGATTAACTGTAGTGGAATCTCTTCTTTCCCCGTCTGCATCCTTCCAGTGAGAGGCAGCCTCTGAACAGCAGCGCTCGCTGAGTCCCTCCTCAGCGAACACTAAGAGACAAATGTTCACGTACAGCTTGGCTGAGTGTAAAGAGTGTATCACATGTCTTAAAGCCAGACTGCCTCTGGATTAGATGGCATAGTGGGATTCCATCTAAACAGATGCTTCTAACAAATGCAAATAAGGGAAACTGGTATCACTCATGTAGCTGTGACCACGGGATTAGCAATTATTTACATTTAGAATGCATTTATTTTTCATCCAAGGCAACAGTTCATTTTATTCTTTTCATTTTTAATTGAGTGTCTCAAATCTGTCTACATTAGGGTTTTAAAGACACGCTCGGTGTTTCTAGGTGATTCAAAATTAATCTAAAAATCCTGACCAGAAAGTCAGGATGTTATGTTACCAAGTAACAAAAGATTCGGGGGGAAATAAAACCAGTCCTCAGCATACCTTTATTTTGTTGTAGGGAGGTGTATAAAAGAAGATGAAGAACATGTTTCCACATGCTCAGAAGAAAAGAAAATTGAAATTGGGTTGTTTTGAGAAATAAAAATGTCCATTCATCTGAAGGCAATCTTCACCTACTGTTGGAGGGAGTTCTTCAGTACACCATTATGGAGACATAATGATGATCATCGGGGGGTGGGAGCTGTAATATGAAGTAAGTCAGTTCCCATCTGGATGAGCGGAAAACAGCTAGATCCTCCCTGTTTTCCACCACCTTTATTATATGGTGATCTCTACTTTTGAATTGTGTCTAGATGTGTTTGTTTTTTTTATCACTGGCATGCAGAACATGCCCAAGGCCTGCAGTTCACACTGCCATCTCTACGGCATGGAGACATCACATTTTATTTTGATGCTTGCTCAGGAAGACAGGGTGCATTCCCAGTTCAGGAAGGAGCGAAGAATACCCACAGTGAGAAAAACTGCAAGAAACTACTGGAGATGTTTGCACGTTACAACACAGCATTAATGTCTGTGGCTTTGGCAGAGTCAACTGTGTGGGGGTTTGGGACATATAGGAGAAAGCCAGGCAGCATAAATTGCTGAGTTGTTCAGAGCAGAACAATAGTTTCCAGAGATGAGGAAGTCATTAATAGTTTATAGAGGTTTTTGCATGATGACACTTTTTTTTAACAAAGGGCTGAACTTCATTCAAGTCACCTGCTTCACAGGGAGATTGTTGAGAAATATGTGAAATTCATGGAGCACAGTGGAGACTGTGTATCTCAAACACAGAACCCTGAAATCAATACTGCCATTGATCTTTATTCCTGTGACTCACACAGACAATTACCCAGAACCCAAAGCAAGACGGGGGCATATGGTCATAGTTAAATATTTGCAATTGGTGTGAGTGATACCGTCAGATTACTTTTTGATATGTGACCAAGTAGCATGAATAACTTAAAATGGGTTATTGAAAGTGACTTATTCAGTATAGTATCAGAGAAAAGGTGAAAAGATGCACCATTACGTCTGAGTACATCTGATTAATGTACCACTGAATCAACTGTTAAACATTTACTTCTCTCTGTGTCTTTTACAAAATGCTATATTAATTCTCTGAACTGACAGGCAATCACTGCATTCAGGAACGACACAAAAGTGGTACATGTGCAAAGGACACTCAAGTATCAAAAGCGTATTGCAACGTGAGACTGAACAATTATTCTGACATTGACCCGACTGAACCTGGTACTAATGCATCCCTGATGTCCAACTACTTTATGAATGGCTAATAAGGAATCTCTACACATGAAATAAATTTAGACACACATATACAAACATGGTCACGTGCACACACAAACAACAAAGCCACACAAACTATGCTGTCAGCAGACTGAAAGAGGTTAGAGCCTAGTGATGTGCAGTGAAGAGCTTGTTTGCAGCCCAGTCAGAAATAATAAATCTTAAACATAAGCTACATAAACAATTTTGGTATTTTGAATGTTGTGGTTTTGTTGTGCTTAAAGCCACCTACAGTATTATGAAAAAGTCTCAAACTGCTCCTTTAAATTTTTCTTTCAAGGAGCCAGACTTTTTTTTAAAAGCTATTTTAAGCGAGAGTTCTTTAGGCTCTCTAAAGGTCTTTCAAACATTGGGTGCTTTTCACTCTTTTTCAGTCTAGTCCTTGTATCTGACCTTTTTTTTTTTGTGTGTGTGAGGTGTCTACATATACAGTAACAGACAAATCAAATCTTTAGACACTGTGTGACTAGCAGACTGTTGCAAAAAAAACATAATTCACTCCCACTTCTTTAGCTGAAAAAGGTTTCAGTTTGTCCTTCTACTGTTTACTGCAGCCTCGTCTAAAATGGTCCCACTGAAAGAGTGACTGTGAAAAAATAATTCTTAAGGAATGAAAAAAGGGTGAAAAGACTGAGGAATGCCAAATTACACAGGGAATGTGCTGGGAATAAATAACAATAGGTCTTATAAAGTGATGAAGTCCCATGTTTCTTCTTCAGCCACCTTTTTCACTCACTCTGCATTTAATTATTAGTTATTATTAATCTATGGCTCTCTTCCACAACATGTCTTTGTCCTGTTGTGTCCTGGCAGATGGCCACCCTTCCTTGAGCCTGGTTCTACTGGAGGTTTCTTCCTGTTAAAAGAAGTTTTTCTTCCCACTGTCACACAAGTGCTTGCTCATAGGGGGTCATATGGTCGTTGGGGTTTTCTCTGTTTTCTTTGTATTTTTGTCGGGTCTATACCTTACAATAAAAAGCACCTAGAGGGAACAGTTGTTGTAATTTGGCGCTATTTGAATTGAATTGAATTGAATTGAATTGAATTGAATTGAATTGAATTGAATTGAAAAACACACAATGGAACACTTTGAGTCATGGATTGGCTTCCCCAGGACCGCAGACTCACATTGGTGAAGGAATGTGGGATTACCTAAGAAAGTTCAGACTGTGTTGAAGAATAAAGGTGGTGATATCAAATGCTGACTTTCTTTTTTTTTTTTTTTTTTTTTTTTTGCCTGTCCCGTTTGGCTCTTTTGCCATCAGAATTATTGTCTAAAGGCGAAGAAAGATGCCCAACGGATTTTCTTTACCAAATTGACCATCCCAGCTTTGCCGTAATGGTCCATTTGATTCACCTTTTATTCTTTATTTTATTTTCACTTGCTGAATACGGGACAGACTTGACTGGGGGAAAGAAAAGGGAGAAAGAAAGAGGGAAAGAAAAACAGTTGAGAAGAGGGACGGGGGAGAAGGGCAAAAAACAAAAAACAGAATAAGCAAAAAAAAAAAAAAAAAAAAATACATGTATCGATCACCTGGATCACCTGTTGAGAAAGAAAAAAGAAAACAAGCAGAAGAAAACGAGAGTAATACTATAAACAACATCACAATGATATATGGGAATATGACAGTAAATACTAAATATTAAACATTATTGTGCAGCACGTAAGATCGACAGCACAGTGTGCATTGAGGTAGGAGCCAAAAAGGGTGTAGTTTGTGTGTGTGATCACCCGTGTGTACACCTGTGAGCATGGACGCGCTTGTTTTCTTAAAAGGTTCCCTCATGTAATGATCTGCTAGAGGGTGTGGGGGGCCACTGCCCCGTCCTCCAGGGCATGAAGCAGGTATGGAGGAGATCAAAACTCCAGACATCCAGATGCTGACTTTCAAGCTTGTTAGAACAGGGCAGACTCTGTTTTTTGCCTTATACCCTCTTATTTCTTTCTGTGTTTGCACATGTTTCAATAAATGATTACACTCATTTCCTATTTTCCCAGCAAAATATGAAGAATTTAGGGGTGACTTGAGACTTTTGCATAGTGCTATAGGTGAACTCAAATATCACACCAGGGAAAATAAGTTGGAGAAAGTTAAGAAATGAATTTCCTTCCTCATGTTCTGTAATTTGTTATTGCAAACGTAGGCCATAAAAAAGGAAACAACATGTTGTCTCTCAAGAGTTTCTATACAGCCTGTGTCATCACTTTATCTTTCCTCAGCTGAAAGTCCACTAGCTCCCACTTTAAAACACCAAATCCTTCAAAACAAACAAGTATATACTTTCATTTTTCAATTTTTTTGGACACAGCTAGGCACTGTAGTTTTGACATTTTGACACTCACACAAACAGTAGTAGCAAGTGTGTATGCCAGGGGATTAATTAATACCTGCACTACAGAGGCAGGGTGTTATTTATATACAGTCACTTCAAAATAATTTACAGTTCTTTTCATGGATGCATTCAATTCAGTTGTGTTGCTCACCTTTTAAAAGGTTTTGAGCAGCAGTGAAACTCACATCAAATGAATGCACTCTGTCAGATATCAGATATTGTTTTGTTCTTTACCGGAGATTTTTTTTACAATAAGTAATATATAGAGTATCAGTAGGAAAATGACTGTGTAGATAAATATAGTGCACATCAATCGCATGCTCATTTAGTTTGACATTTGCTGAGGTTAATATATTTATGCTCTGAGAAATGAAAACAAACAGCACAAGAGAAATTTACTAAACTCTCTAATTATTGTGCACATGTTGGGTTTTTCCCCTCCTTTCTTAGTTTGCTCACAGCTGAACAACAAAAAACAAAAAAAACAAAACAAACTTTGTTGTGAATTGAGAAAAAAAATCCCCTGAATCTATATCTATCATGTTTGCAGTGCAACAAGCCAATCAAACATACTTTTTTTCTGACCGGCAGACCACCAGTATCTGTCTGAAGAAGGTTCATGCACTGCTGATTCAATGGACTCTTTCCTGAATGGTTCTGACGGCTGCTCTCTGAAAAGCAAGGATGATTTTTGTGAGAATGGCCACAAGAGTTGTCTCCTAAATCTAAAATGGTGGGTACAGATACATGCAGGAGGTACACAGCCCTGAGCTCCCAAGAGCTGTTGGCTCGAATGTTACGTAGAGGGTGACAAGGTTTTTAGGGGCACGTCGTGTTTGTTCTTATATTTGCCAAATGGCATGCATGAAGTCAAATATTTTACAAATAATGGCAGCAATATAGATCTAGTAATGTCAGATTTCTCTTCCGAATAGCAAGCCTACAAGATAAGGTGTTGGCTGTTACTTTGTCCAGAGGGTGACTAGGCAGAGTAAAAATGTCAATAAATCATTGAATTTTGCTCAGGGTGGGAACGCTTGAGAAAAAAAAACACATAGCAGTTTTGTACTTAGCTTCGCCCTCAGCTGTGTCTACTCTTTCAATGTTTCCTATTATGTCACCTTTAAAAAAAATGACATTTTAAGATGATATTACTGCTGATTACAATGACACCATTCCCCCGAGGCTGATTTCTATCAGACACAGAGAACATGTCATACTGTAGATCATTTTATGCATCACACAATGCCTTTTGAACAATAGTGTGTGTGGGTGTGTGTTTTGGAGGGGGAGTTTGGTAGATAAAAGTCATATACTTCTACCGGCATTCCTGCTATAATATCACACACACAAATAAATAAATAAATAAATCACACGCACCTTCCATACACAGTGTGTTTAGTCCCATGGCTCTGACACAAGAAAGACAAGTGGTGTGCAAACAGTTTCAAAGATTCAATAATAGAAGAAGATAATATCTTGCTGTTGGTTTAACAACTCAAATTTCTTTTCCCTGAGATCTATAAATCACTGCCAGCAAACAACTTACATTTAAATAGTGGGGAATGCCTTTCGAGTGATTCATTTGCATTTCCATTGAATGTTTTTGTTTTCTCAAGCATTCTCCTGCTCCTTTCTGGAAAGGTCAATGGGAAACAGTTGGTGTCTATTTTATCTGCCTGAGCCAACTCTCAAGTTCAGCCAAGTAAGAAATAAGATTATCTTTATAGAAGGCAGTGTGAGAAGCTGGCCTTTGAATCCTATTCAGTAGAGTATTAATGTCTTAGTGGGCAGAATCAGCCAAAACTGCTATTAAAATAACTGAAGTCTTGAGCCGGATGTTTTTCAATTCGCCGAGCTCCTCATGTTTAATGGAAATTGAGTGTCTCACCTTTTTCATCAGTTGATCTTAACATTTAATAGATTCTTTTAAGGATATCAATCTTTTCCATTATATCTTTGTCGTGGATAAGACAGAGGCACATTTCTCTCAGGCGAAACAACTCATTAACTTCCCAGACACAAACCTTTCTACACCTGAAGTGTGCGATATGAAAAAATGAAGGTGAAAAGCAGAATAAAAAGCTAACACAGTGCACACCTTGCTCTTTTATTTTTTATTTTTTAAAGCCTTCATGCAAATGGCTTTTTCCTCCATTATTTCCGAAGTCCGACTGACATTTACTGAGTGCTACTTGCTCTGTTATTTGATCCCACCATTGAGTCAAATGTCACTGCATGCACATTATGGAATTTTAAAATTAACAAAGAAAACTACAGTATTGCAGTGTCAGGGGAAAAAATAGACCCGGCGCATAGACATTTCAACATAAGTAGCCATTCTTTTAGGCCAAACTGCTGATGACAGTCTCCAGAGAGAGCAGATGCTGTTGCCTTCTGGCTCTTCGCTTCACCACTCCATTCCAGCAACTATCTCTGCGCCTCCTGAGATTTGCTACAGTAAAAACGGATCTCTCTCGTGGCATCCAGGTGAAGAAAAATATCAATAGGTGCCTTTTTTATTCCCATCTTTATAAATGTCATCAGCAGTCGTTTTTATCTGGGTTAAGTGCACAGGGCTGTGTTAATAATTGACATTAAATGTGTACTGTATGAAACTGTCATGCGCTTTTTTTTCATTTGCTGTCTTAAAGATTATAGACTCAGATATGACAATGTTAAACATGGAGATTACATTATCTTTAAGGCATTTTGAAACAGAAAGAAATCTTGTGGGAAGACATTTTTCTCCCCAAAGTCACATTCAATCAATTTCATTGCCTTTATTGTGCCTGCCCCAGTTCATATGGTTGACATGGCACAATGTATTTGTGCTGGCTTCATCATATCACATGACAACCCCAAAATTGCTGTTGCTCGCGTAATTGAACTCGCCAGTCCTCTTCTGATGCCTGTATTCATCTCGTGAGACGAAGCCACGTTTGCCCTTCAAATGTTTACATTAACACCTGAATAGCATGAACATAATCATTCAGTCATGTTTCCCCATTGGTTATTTGTTACACACCAGAGGTGCCCAAACTAGATAATATCTCTGAACAAGCTGGTGCTGCTGAAAGATGCTGAAAAGCATTTTTATTTTTTTTGCAAGCTATCTACTGGTAGTCACAAAGCTTGTATAATCCAGTCAAATTCCATCCTTTCAAAACTGTCATGCATACAAGGACAGAAAATTCATGCATTATTTCTTGTGGTATCAGGTGACTGTTAAAACAAGTTAAAGATACATAATTCAAGAAGAAATCAGTGAGAGCTTTGTCACATTGCTGCTGGTCTCTTCTGCAGTCAGAAAGGGATTCTGTGAAATCTCCTTCTAACCCCCTTGACAAGGTCAGAGAGTCTCATGCAACCTTTTGTGGAAAGCACTCAGCACAACAAATAGACCCTAAACTGTTTGATACCTGCTGTTTGCACTCTAAAGGCAGCCCACTAGAGATGATTATGGATACCCACCCCGGCACTCTCCATCCCAGACTATTTTGTTCTGGGCCAATGCTTACTGAATATGACTTGAACAGCTGGAAGAACCTTACCAGCAGCAGTCAGAAAAATAACAACCTTTTTTTGTAAAGATAATATGATGCTATCTTGCCCAAGCAAGGTA
Source organism: Neolamprologus brichardi (assembly GCF_056152115.1). NCBI lineage: Eukaryota > Metazoa > Chordata > Actinopteri > Cichliformes > Cichlidae > Neolamprologus > Neolamprologus brichardi. The sequence goes on from NC_142123.1 coordinate 25,661,461, forward strand.
AATCTATATATTTATCACGAGTTCTTGTTTTGACAGGACTTATCTTGTGTTACTCAAGTTATTTATAAGAAAAAAAAAATCAAATACATTTTTCTCGTAAAATATCCTGCAGCAAAAATCGTATTTCTCACCGAATGTTCTTTGAATGATGAACTCATGGTAGGTTTAGGATTTATACAATATAATTTTGTCTGCTATTTGACTTAATTTCAACAATACCCTTCACTCTAAGCTGTTACTACAAAGACAAAGCAGTGAGGAAGACCAAAATGCTCCACTGACTTTATATTGCCTGTCACTTGTGTTTGCTATAAATATGTGTTTGTGGTTCTAGTCCTGCCAAAAGTCACAAGCACAATAACAAAAGCTGACAAGAAAATCATTTTAATTTTGTCTGCTCAGTTATTTACCGTTACTCACACTATATAAGTCGTTGCAGAAACAGAATACAACTTTGCGGTATCTGCCACAGGATGCATGCCCTCCAATCTGACAAGCCAACCACCTGCGTAGCAAGCAGATATCTGGGTAAAGACTCCCATTTATAACTCCTGGACATTGTTTACAGAATAATCCAGAATAATTAACAAGAAAATAAACTTATATACCGCCAAACTGTCAGATGATAGTCCATATCATCCTAGCAGTTTTTGGTCCTTGTGCCTTTTAGTTAATTGCTGTCACACAGGCTATTTACAAGCGTGCATTTAGAACCTGAAGAACTGAACAGAGAACTGAAATTTTAGATGGGGCAGTGAACACTTGTTTTTTGTTTTGTTTTTTTTGCCTGTCCCATTTAGTTCTTTAGCCGTCAGATTTGTTGTCTGAAGACCAACAAGGATACCCAATGGATTTAGTTTGCCAAATGGATCATCACGGCCTTGCCATATCTGTCCATTTGATCGACCTTTGTTGTTATTGTTTATTTTATTTTACTTTCAGTTGTTACAGATGGGACAGACATGACTGGGGGATAGGCAAGGGAGAAAGAAAGATGAAGGAAAAGAAAGACAGAAGGGGAGAGGGACAGTGAGAAAGGGCACTTAAAAAGAGAAAGAAGAAAAAAAATTCTCCTGGATCACCTGTTGAGAGAAAAAGAAGAGAAAACAAGCAAAAAAAAAAAAAAAACAGAGCAACATACTAAAGACAACACCATCGCATTAATCTAGCATTAATCTAGCGGCAGTGAACACTTGTAAAGGTGAAACTGTAATATTACTTTGCATCTTTTATCAAAAGATAGATAAAAGATAGATGAAGACACATTAATGTCCCCCATTCCCACTGGTTTGCGGACTACCATTATTAAATCCCCAAGTTCAACATTTTGATCATTGCTCTCTTAGTAAAATCAAATGTGACAACCATGGAGTGGATCTGGACTGACACCCAAGGGCAAAATCCACATCCTCTAGCATTCTCTCCTTTATTATCAGGGCTCCAAATGTTGAATACTATGTCTCTCATATTTGAATGGTAAATATAAACCCACAGCCCACAGCTGGTTAGCTTACTAGAATACTGGAAACCTTGTGAAACAGCTGGGCTCCATCTGACACATATGATGCGTTCATATGAAAGTTTCATTTCTTTATATTTTGCTAAGAAATGGGAAATAACCTGCTGTTTTCCGGGGGTGCTCCGCTGTGTGTGACTCAGGTCGCTTAACTCAGTGTTTGTTGATCTGTTCCTTGACACCCAACAGTGTGATAAACTTTTATAGACTGGAGGTTGTGTGAGTTTGATTGTGTGAGAAGGTTGTGTGGGTAAGTTGCAGATGAACTGCCTTTTCTTAGGATTAATAAAATTATTTGAATCTCAATCTGAAATAGGTGCAATGCGTGAAAGATGCAAACACACGTTTAAATAAAATATATAATAAAGTATAGAAGGCAAAAAACTGTGTTTGGCTTGACTTTATTTTCTATCCAGGTATGCTTTTAGTTATTTGGCAGTGAGTCATACTGTAAAATGAAGCTGTTGCCAATCAGTATTTCACGGCGGATCAAAATATGGTGGTTTTTTTTTGCATTTATAATTCAATCACTTTTGTGAAGAACCCTTACACCACTGGCTGAAATGCAGTCCAAAACCATGACAGAGCCCCCACCTTGTTTTACAGATGGATGTCGACACTCTGTTGTACCTCTCTGCTAACCTCATCTCTATATACACTGACATATTTGAACCAAAAATTTTAAATTTGGATTCCTCACTCTTTAAAACCAGTTACGATTGATTTTCAGCTTGTTTCCTGTGTAATATGACAGCGGCCCCTGACCCCCGGCCCACGAGAGTTGAGGCTCGGGTGTGAAGTTTATGGTTTTCAAGGTTTTTATCATTAACTCGGTTTCCCTGAGTCTTTTCTTGTGTCTTATTTTGAAAGAAATATTTATGCATTACCATAGCAATGAGAGAGCATTAAGGGACAGAGAGGAGGATGTTACTCTCAGTGTTGTTGGCACATATAGGAGGACGCTGCTAATAAACAACAATTACACAGTTAACTCACGTTTATTATTATATTTACAAAATACCACCATTTTTGTCTTGGTCGTAGTGTTTTATTTTGTTGTATTTATCCGTGACACCCAAAGGCCGGTCCGTGAAAATATTGTTTGACATTAAATGTAATATGGGATGCCTCAGCATTCTCTCCCTGTTTCTCTTCCTTAATTGTGGCTTCTTGACTGATTCTGATGAGGTGTCAACAAACAGTAGATGGATCAACTGAACAGTCTGATGCATCTCAGGTCCTGTGTCAGGTCTTTGCTGGATTTTTTAAAATTTCTTAAGGACTTTTAGATATTGTTAATCTGGGGGGTTTTTTTTTGGTCTGCCACTTTTCTCAGGCTGCTAGTAACAATTTAAAATTGTTTTTCTGCTAAGAACCAGTGTTGTGTAGACACATAAGGTTTTGGGGGGGGGGGGTATTTTAACATTTTTTATGTTTGAATGATTCATACATCAGCGGCTTACCAAAGTACGACAACAACAAACAATAAAAAAAAGAACATTCTTCGGAAACTGGTCAGGTACAAGGACAGGACTGAAAGTGAGTGAAAAGCATCCAACATCTAAATAAAAACTTTCATAGCAATTTTTTTGTTACAAAGAAGGCCCAGCCTTGGCATATCTTTCTTTATCGTCCTTTTTGAGTCTCTTTGAGTCTCACTGGGATCATAGCTATGCTATTAAATAAGAAGTGGAACTAGCAATTGAAAGCAAAAACTCATAAGGAAATGTGGGGGCACAGATTAAGTGAGCAGCACAATCATCTCCCCACACTCTTTACGATCAAACTCCCTTTTGCAGACAAAGGAGTGACCCTGTGCTGGACATTAGAAAGAATTAAAGCTGAAGGCACTTCCTCGTTGTCTTCACGACATCCATTATCCAAAAAATTTACAGTGTTTGTTCTAAAACCACAAACATTCATTTTTTACCAGTTTTACTTGTTTTTTAAAATTAATATTGTATATTCTACATTTATTAGTTGACCCAAAGAACTTCTACTTTATTTTCCAAAAATTTGAAGCTCTTGAAGCTCACCTGGCAATAGATGATATGGACATCCCAATTTGAATTCCAATATTTTGATTCCCAAGGGAAAAAAGTACAATTTTAAATTATGATGAAAGAAACATGATAAAATATTTTTGTTTTTTTTTACTACACAGCAGGCTGCATAACAGGATTCAAAGATGACTGAAGTAAAAGAATTACCAGAAATCATTTCTGAATACCTTTCCAAGCTGTTCAGCTGAACTTCATTTCACCATTGCTCACCATTTCTCCCCACCTCCACAGGCATAATAGGAAAATAGCTCATATAAAAACTGAAATTGTATTCTTTCCTCTGTAAAGAGAGATGATTGCATATCAAGTTGGCTGGTTGAAGTACCTCCTGTGTATGACTCCTGTGTGGTGGGAGAGGAAGCATTTTTCTTCCAACCAATGGAAGAGTGAGTCAGGTTTATGACTATGGGGAGCAGAGGGTGGCCTTTATTTCCCTGAGAAGAGTCATTATTATTGCCCTGCAAATTTATGGCTTGCTTCTGGAGAGAACCTACCAGCAGAGTGCCTGTCATTTCTCTCACTATCTTATGCATTATTGATAAGTCTATGGTCCTATCATCCATTGTGTGCTATTGCCATAACTCAACAGCAAAAAAACAACATATACAGTATATTGTAGATGTGTAGTGCAAGTCTTTCTTTTGTTCTCTCCACTATATTTTACACCACTATTTTATGAGGATTTTCATCTGTTAACCAGAAGTTATGAGAATACCTATAATGTCAACTTAACAACATAATAACACTGACCACACTTAAAGAAAATAAATATTACCACTTCTGTCTTAATAAAAATGTTGTCCAAAATTCATGACTGGAGGGAGAATGTATTGCACAACCACTTTTTCCTGCATAATTCTCATTTGTAAAAACAGACGAGTCAAATCAAACAGTGTGTTGTGAACCAGTTCACATGGGTTTGTGCATGGAGACAAAGAGAGTGGCTTCAGAGAGAACAGATATACAGTTTAATGATTGTGCTAATACGCTGAAGAAACTGGCTCAGGCACAAGGAACAAGAGCCGTTGCTTGTTTTCTAAAAAGAAGGTGAACCTCCATTACATATAATCTGCTCAAAAATAATTTAAAGGGATACTAATGTTACATATTTAAGTGTAATAAATCCTGACAATTATGCGGTTACACTACTTTGGAAGAAAACAGCTGTTTGATTAGGCTATGCGAGAGTAATTTGTCACATGACAGCTAATTAATTGTGGTAGTCGTCTTTTGTTAATAAGTCGTGATAGATGCTTGCTATTAGCTATACACTTGGCAGTTACAAGAAGAGGTAATTAGATCATCATATTGTTAAAGGCTAATAAGGTTCGGCCATAACAAATAGATACTCTCCCTTGACCCAGTCCTTCACCTGGCTGTGATGCAGCTGCTGCTCAGAGAAAAGGTGAGAACAAAGAGCATCTGTGCCCAGACATCTTTCATTAGCTTTTGTTAAAAGTCCAAGTAAATGTGCAAATTTTAGATGCGGGAATTTACACAAATTGCAGTTTGTATACTGCAAGCATACATACACCACACTCACTGCGCAGCACTGAACAAGTTAATCAGTGATGTTTTATTTGGCACCTCCCACATATGCTACCTCTTTTTCTATCTCTTTTCTCCAAAGCTCCTCTCACTGAAGGACCCTTCAGGCCAGCAGCAATCATCCTATTTAGACAGCTAAGAGGGCTGCTTTTTGAAACATGCTATTGTATAATGCTGCCAGTGCTTGCAATCATGCTCTTCACTCTGTGATGATGAGGTTAATTTGGGGTCTTTTGTGTATATTTTGCTGATTTTGTTGTTTATATAAGCTGTTTAATTTAGCTGGAAAACAAGCACATGTTCTTAATGTCCTTAATTGTGAACTATCAGCTTCCGACATCTTATATTTTTGGAAATTATGAATTAATTGGACTGGTCTTAGTTTCTAATTCAGATTTCAGTTCCTTTTGTTGCTTATGTGTGTTGTAAGAATTGACCTTTAAAGTATTTTTGCACACCATATTTTATAAAATTGTATAAAAAAATATGTCCGAGTGACAGAGTTTAAACTGTACATTTGTTGATGCATCCAGACCTACAATGGTAGAAGATTAATACTTAACAAGTTTGTTTATTAGCAAACCCCTTTAAGCTCAGCAAATCCATCACCACTGAACGACCTTATGAATACATTACAATACATTAAAGCCGACTGTCAGCACACGGCTCACTTTGTGAGTTATGTTGTTTCTAATTCTGTTGCATTTGCACCCTCAGGTGACAGTACATACTCATCTTCATTATAAAGAAAAGGATCTCTAGTTTGTATTGATATTTTTCTAGATAGAATTAATAAACTAAATACTAATAAAATTAGCATTTTAAAATTGAGCATTTATTTTTCTTGACAATAGGGCTAAAGGGTTTTATCCACCTGTATCATTAAATGGTATATGATAAGCTTGTTATTGCTGCAGATTCTTTGCATCATTTTGTGACATGTAGTCTTTAAAATGCTAAAACATACCCAAACTTTTTCATGTGTCATTTAACTTTGAAAAATGACACACAAAAGGCATAAAGTGTGTCGACATGACAGGCACTTGGTGCTTCTGCTTGTTTATACATAATTCCATTATGCCATAGCCGATGTGTACATATCTTATTTGACGACAGCAGCTGAGTAACATAGTTTCACACATTGTGCAGTCATAGATTACTCATAGATTACTATCACGTATAATATAAATCTTTAGAAATCCAGTGTGTCACTGAATACAGACATTGAAAGTGCTACATTCTCCTAAAATGTGATATTTTGACACCAGTTGCACAGTACAAGGGGAATAACGTGTCAAACAAACTGTAATTATGAGGAATGATTTTAGGTAAGTGTTATTAGAAATAGCAAATAAAGCAGTGACATGTTTGAAAAGAATACATTAATATGCATTAGTTTGTATTAGCAAGCTGAGTTTTCACTGTTAATATGTCATATCTGGCACATTGTGAAAAGTGCATTTGGGAAATGCTTTAATGACAACCTGCAGTGAGAACCTTTAATTTTCTGTTTTCAGTTCTGATATTAAAAAAAATAGCTGATATTGTTTTCATTTGGGTTTTTTTTTCCCAAAACATTTTAGAGTTGTTAATTGGCAGCTACATTATAGTAAGTCTTTGTCTGTAAGAGCCTCCCAGATCTGCTGAAGCCCAGGTTGTGTGTAAGTTGTTGAATGGGTTATTTTTGCTCCTCTTTAGAAACAAACAATCATTTCAGTAATTTGTTCTTAGTTCAGAAACAACGGACTGAAGAGAACAACAAAAGGGGAAGGTTTGACATCATTAACACATAATGTGAACACAAAGTAGTTCAGTAATGTAAAATGAAATCAACAAGGTTCTCATAAAGATCATGATGGCATTTCACACATCAGCTCCACCAACCTTACCTAGTAAATACTTTCCACTTTGCTTGTTATAACTGTATACAATCGACACCCTGTCATCACATTTCCTTATACTGCTGTTTTGCTCCTTTAGTTGTAAATCATCATTGTCTTCTGAAGCTTTCTGTTTTGGTTTAATAGACATAACTTGGTAAATAAATCTGCTGTTTTCTTGTTGTCAGCAAATTAGACTGCCGTACAAATCAAACTGTCATTTGATTTTATAAACTGTACTAATAGATGACAACATATTTCCCAGGGATCCCTGTGGGCAATTTAAAATCACCAATTAACCTAACCCCATGCATGTCTTTGGACTGTAGGAGGAAGTCAGAGAAAACATGAACTCCACACAGAAAGGCCCTAGGCTTGATTCAAACCCAAAGACTTCTTGCTGTGCGACAATAGTGCCTGCCACCACACCACAGCAGTATCTAACACTCACACACACACTTCGACACACTCAGTATCTTGCCCAAGGACACCTCTACACATGGACAGGAGGAGCCAGGGACTGAGCCACCAACCTTCTCATTTGGACGTGACCCACGCTACCACCTGTAGTATTTGTTTAACAGAGCTGCTCTAAATTAGCACTACTGATAATTACCAAAATATTTTTTAGCTAATCGCCAGCAGTAGAATGTAGATTGCAGATTGCTCTGTAATCTAAATTATACTTTTAATGTTAAAGGTATATGTATATTACTTGCATTCTTCAAAAGAAAAAATTGTTAATTTGTTACTTCTCAGAGAATTCCAGCGTACCCACCTCAAACTGTGGTATTAAAACTTAAATTCAGTTTGTTATTTCATGATAATAAAATTTTTAGTTTTGAACAAGTTTTTGTTGTTGTTGTTGTTTATATCATCATCTTTTAATAATTAATTTATCTATAATGTTATATCTTTTATTTAAATATTCTGTGAGGTCCTAAATAATTAGTGAATCATTACTCATTTATTAATGGCAGGGAAGAGATTAAAGAAAATCTGAGGACTTTAGCACTTGGAAAACATGGTGCAATGGGTTTTGGTGCACTATACTAGATATTTGCAATACTAGATTAGTTGAGAGTGACTCAAGATAAACTACCACTACATTTTACTTTGCGTTTTGTCCTGCCTGCCTGTGCTCTCTTTTTCTTTTCTCTTTGCCCTCAGCCTCAAACTGGTCACAGCAGATGGCTGCCCCTGCCTGACCCTGGTTTTGCTGGAGGTTTCTTCCTGTTAAAAGGGAGTTTTATCTTCCCACCATTGCAAAGTGCTTAGCTCTAGGGGGTTGCTTGACTGTTGTTTTTTTCTGCAGAATACTGCAGGGTCTTTGCGTTATAGTATAAAGCCACTTTATCCAACTGTAGCTGTGATATGGTGCCATGTTAAAAAAAAAACTCAAATGAAATGATTGAATTTTAATTTTACCAACAAAATGCAAAGCTGTGCTAAAAAAAGAAGAAGAAAAGAAATCACATTTATGAGCATAGGCAACTTAGTGAAATCAATTAACTGCTTGTTTCAGTAACTTATTGGAATAAAATTCAAACAATAATAAACTACTAATTATACTGAACAGATTAAGAGGAATATTTTAAAAGGGGTGTGATATCAAAGGACCAATGTGTCGCCCAGTGTTTCCTATTGCAACCAATCTCAGTCTTTTGCTCTCTGTAGCAGCCTTAAAAAGTCCATATTATTTTTAATAATATGGCAAAACCGTATACATTGGTTGTTTAATGGTTTCAGCTGGTTCTTCGAAATAACATAAAAAGAAAAAGAATGGATTCTTCAACCTGCAAAGCAGAAAATTAGGTTGACTTTCCACCTGTGCAGCTATTGACAGCTCCTTTAAAACTGTTGCTCAACTACACGAAAGAGAAAAAAAAATCCCTCTGTGTTCATACATACTGTGTGCTGCACACAAAGACATCCTTTTTCTATTGTAATTTCCTTCTGAGAGAACCTATAAGGTCTGCTTTAAAGACATTTTATTGACTTGTCCATGTGGTTTATAGGTTTCTAAATGGCTCCACTTCTCTTTAGAAAAAGAATGGGAATTTAATCACACACCTTTGGCGGGCTTAGTGAGGCAGCTGTGACAGTCAACAACCTCATCATGTCAGGCAGAGACTCAGGAGAGACTGTCCTTGAAACACAAAGAACCTCGGAGGACATTGATTCACTTCAGCCACTGTAGCGCTCATTCACAGTTACAAAGGCCAGTGTTCACTAAACCTTTCAGCACCAACAAGAGACAATAAAACAACATAAATCAATGTGGGTATCAAAATAAGTTAGTCATTAATGCCTCCCACATTTCCAGAGAAAGCTGCTGTCACTACAGCTCCCTGCTCATGGACAATTTCAGTTCAGGGTAATGATACACTTAATTATTCTGGGTCCTGGCCAGAAATGTTCAAATGGCACAATTTGGTAACAGAATTCCAGTAATATGAGGTTCTTGGTGTGTAATTACACAGATGTTATGAGTGAATCAGGTACTGTATATGGGCTTGCAGTTGATTTGTGTCATCATGTTTCATCCTGCTTTTCATTTTGAGGCAAGGACAAGCCGATACGCCTCAGTTGCTCTTATAATTATTTCTGCTCCTCTCCCTTTTTCCATGCCTAGTGTTTCTGTCATGCTCTCAGTCTTGGCCCAGGCCTGGGTGTCGATCCCTGAGGATATGATGCTGGAATGCCTATCACAGGCGTCTCCAGATGGGTATTGGGAACCATCTTAGATTCGATAAAATTCTACAAATCAAGACTGAGGAATTAAATGAAATCTTACAATGTTATCTCTCGGGTCGAATTGGTCACTGAAGTGTGCTGCCTTGATAGACCGATAATGCAAGCCACTTGCTTTTTATCATCCACATGTCATAGATTCCATCTGAGTGCTTATGTGCACAATGTGTGAATGTTAAAGTCCTTGCAGGCAGTTTATGTCATCCTTCCATTCTTCAGTTCTTCAATCAAATTTGTTTATATAGCAGTGTGGTATTCAGTGGATAGATTATAATCCGCAGGACAATCCTTGTATTCTCCCTGTAATATGCATAAAACAGCAGCACCGTCCCCAGACGCACAAGCTTTAGTCGTTGGCTGCATTCAACAGATAAAGAGGAACAATGGTTCTAATAGGCTGCACAGAGTCTCCGCAACCAGTGTTTCGGCAATGCACATTTGTTCTCACAAAGGCTAAATGTATTTTGAGTGGCAGATTAAGGATATTGGTCAGAGGCTCTGCATTGTCAACTCTGAAAAGTGGGGTAAATGTGTGCTTGGATGATAATTCACACATTCTTAAGCTTGACGGCAAACAAAAAAGCAGCTCTGTTCTTGGTTTTGGGAAATGTGTTTCACAGATTGTTAATTATGGGTAGCATAATCTCATTAAGTCCTTTTGCTTTGCGACTCAATTTCTTTTACAAGCATTAGTCATGATTGAGTAGTTTAGAGGTTTAAGTTCCTCTTTTGTCTGAGTTCAAAAAATGTCCGTCTTCATAAGAGCTGTTTTTTGGCCCATTTGTATTCCACAAGGAAACCTGATGTCCACAGCACCAGTAGTACATTCTGCAAGCTTGAGTGTCTGTAATATTAAACTGTCTTGGCTTATAAAAAACATAAACATTCAATGTTGCTATTCTACCAAAAATAAGGGAATGTAAGATTTACTGCTACCATCTGACTGTAGAATACAATATACCAGCAACCTCTTATACAACCTCTTTTCACCAGTGATGTTTACTTCGTCACGTAACAAATGACACTGTGAAAACAATGTGACAATGTGAGAGGGTCACTCGTAGTGACAAACCTATAGAGAATTGTCCCCTGAATCTGCAGCTTCCCTCTACTTTACAGAATTTTAGAGTGAGTTTTAACTTTTTGATTTCCTGCCTGGCCTGTAACTTTGCTTTGTTCAACCTTTTTTTGTTCACCCTTTCTGTGAAGTTTTAGAAAACCTCAGTTAGTGTTTAGCTGATAAAAAAAAGTGCTTCAAAAGAAACATGGACAGATGCTTCCCTTAAGACATGGTATAGATCAAAAACAACTAAAAGGAGAGTGAATGTTGAACGTATTCTCTTGTGGAGTCCCCCAAGGCTCTGTATTAGGACCACTGTCATATAAAATTTATGAACTGAACAGTTAAGCACTGAGCTAAAACTGGCTTTATGCTCCATAAAGCTAAAGAGCTGCAGATAATGATTTGCTATGGGAGTAGTAATCGCTTTTTTATTCTTACACTGTATACATATTCTCATATGATACACTGGTAGACAGACAGCGTAATGAATGACAAAGAAAATACAAGAAATTGCTCTGCTTTAGTATTGTTGGGTCACAGTAAAGCCTTTGATGCACCAGATGCAGCCAATGTGTCAGTATTTCTGGGTCAGTTGCTGTTTTTTTTCTACTTCTTAATACAGGTATTTTTCAGATGCTGTTCTTAATTCTACCACCTCATCTATCTATCTATCTATCTATCTATCTATCTATCTATCTATCTATCTATCTATCTATATCTGAGTATTCTTTTTTCATTTTTCTTTTTTCATTTTAACTGGAAGATAACTACTGTAGCTAGATACATGTAACAGTATTAGATATATTCAAGGAAAGTACAGATACCTACCAGTGTAATGTACTTGAGCAAATTCACTCTGTTATATTCCATCACTGCTAACAGCTTACTGCTCATATGTCTGTGAACAGTCCTTTAAAGATGAACCAGTATAATCAGCCATGAGTGTTTTGTAGAACAGACAAACTTTCATCTGATTCAGGTTGCCCTCTTTGGATTTTTGAGGGTGAAGTAATATCTAGATTCCCACCATGTTACCCTCTTTATATTCAGATGTTTACTGCTTCTGCAGGAGAAAACCTATTTTTCTAAACATTTGTGATGTGCGTATGATTTTGATCTACATATATGTAAATCAGGGTGATTATGGCCTAGAACAAGGCAGTATTCTTTCAAAGCGTTTGATTTTCAGAGTAGGGTACTGCCTTATCTTTGATGATCTGATATATCTAGTCTCGGTTGGATATAATCCTTGGGGACTCCTTGGACAGGCTGATGTAGCAAGTGGTCCCCTTTCTGCAAGAACATCTCAACGCATCTAATATATCTATGCATAGCCAGATCTGGCTATCGATGTTTATTTTAGACCAGTGATATCTTGTTAGCAGCTTCATCCACAGGGCTGATGAATAAACTCTTAAGTCTCTGGTATGTGCACGACGTTGCCCTCCCTCAGAGTGTAAACAATGTGCAGACAGATTAGTTCTGCTGCTGTGGGTGAAGCAGATTAGCAGAGATTATTAACAAACATGTTGAATTAAACAGACAGTATCACTTATTTCTTTGCAAACATCCCAGCTGTGTGGTTAAGGGTGCAAGTGCTTAAACCAGCATGGTAAAAACACCATGTCTCCCCACGGGAGCAGTCATCACCTTGATTGGACACAGAGCTGCCTGGATTCAATCTTCTTGGTCCCAATTACGGTCAGATTTACTGACATCAGTCACAGTTCATCACAGTGATTATGCTCAAGCTGTTCAGTGAGGAGATGATACAGAGCTTATGGGAACCACCACTAATTGGTGGTCTTCACTCTCTCACTTTCTGTCTACTCATATCTATTCCACTGGGATACATACAGATTTGTCACATCTACACTGCATAATCATTTTGGGTTACAACAATTTTATAATAATGTATTTGAGTTTTCCCTTATGTACTCTCCCAACTGTCTGAAAGCCTCCACTATCATTCTCATCCCCAAAAAGACTAGTATAGACAGGCTCAATGACTACAGACCTATAGTCCTCACAGCATATAATGTTAAAGTACATCAGAGATTGTCTAGCCCCCTCCCTTGACCCCCACCAGTTTGCTTGCAGAACTAATCGGTCCACGGTGGATGCCATCACTATCACCCTTTACAGAGCGCTGAGCCATCTGGAGAACAGGGAGAGCCACGTGAGGATGCTCTTCTGGGACTACTGCTCAGTGTTTAACACCATTATACCAGACATCCTCACCACCAAACTGGACCACCGTCAGATCCCCCCTGCCACCTGCTACTGGATCAAAAACTTCCTCACCAACCGACCTCAGTCAGTCCAACTCAGCCCCCCGTCACTCAGCACCAGATCTCGCTGGGCTGTATTCTCCGCCCTCCTACTGCACACCAATGCATCCAACCAATGTCATCGTCAAGTATGCCGGTGACACGGTGGTTGGGTTTACCTCTAATGGAGATAATACAGTGTACAGGGCAGCGGTAGAGAACTTGTCCTGCTGCTGCTCAGAACATAACCTGAAGCTGAACGTCCTTAAAACAAAATAATTCATAACTCATTCCCCACTCATTATAAACAGAGGACGGGTAGAATTCGTGTCTACCTTCAGGTTTCTGGGCACCTACATCTCAGCTCAGCTCATCTGGACCCACAACATCAACATCCTGGTGAAAGCCTCCTGTCTCAGAAGAACGCCTTGCACCCCACCCGCCACCTGTTTGATCAGCTGTCCTCTGGTCAGCACCTCAGGTCAATCAGGTCCCACACCTCTAGACTCACAAACAGCTTCTTCCCTCTGCCATTTGGAGTGTCAATAAACACTATCCCCCCACACCACATCCTTGTCCACCCACTGCACTAATCTGAGCCATGGTCTGAGTAACCCCCATCATTCAGGCAACTCACATTCAGACTCTATTCAGATCAAGTCTTGTCTTTGCACTACTTCCAAGCACTTTTCAAATTGTTTCTGTGTGCCGTTCTCTTATTTTTGTATATAATTCTCATGTCTTGTATATACCCATAATTCTGATGTACCTCTATGACAAGGGGCTATTCTATTATGTTCTATGATATTCTATCCTACTGATACTCCACTGGTACCATCATTTTCTCCATGGTTTGGATTCAAATTGTATTTACTCCAGTTTTTGTAGATGTACATGACTGTTAATAATATGCTCTTTCCCCTTTTTAATGTCATGTTCAGAGTAGTGGAAATTATTCATGTTCAGTATTAAGAAGAAATGTGTCGCTTTGTGAAATATTGTCTTCTTTACTTAGCAGCAAGATAGAGTCATTCTTTACTTTTTAAACTTATGAACAAAAACATGACTTAAAATGACAAAAACTGGACTAAAGTTACAGAAATAATTTTGGACTTGGAGTATTAGTCAGGTAAATTAGGACAACTGAAAATGTATCTTTGAGGTCTGGGTAATTGTGATGAAAATTTATTCCTGGTTATCTTCCATTTTACAAACCACAAAATGAATGTGCTGGTGAGAAAATAACAAACAGAGATAGAATGAAAATTATCATGTTACTGATAAAAAATATAAATTCATTTAAAAAGAAAAACAGAAAATAAATGATAACCCTTAAAAACAAACTCCTCAACAAAGATCAAATTTGTAATTAATTCACGAGAAATCAAAACATATGTAAACCACAGTATAATATATTTTTAGACGTATGGAAATTAAAGCAATTTTGTGGTCGTATTCGAGTGATCTTATTCAGCTGTCTAATGAGTGAGTCATCGCTTGCTATGGTATAATCAGCATAAGGCAGCAACTGAAGAGGAGCAAATGGTAGCAAATTGAAACAAGCCTTTGTCACGTGATCATGACCACTTACTCTTGTCAAACAGAAGGACTTAGAAAGAAAACCCTGTTTCTGATGCAAGCCTGGCTCAGATGTAGTGGTGTTGCTTTCTGCAGTTGAGATAAATAAATGCCCTGCCACTGAGAAAATGCAGTATATACAGTGGATACATGGATACATGCTTTTGAGACTTTTCATTTTCAATACTTCTCTACAATTAATAATCTTACCAGTTTGGCTCATTTGTAATTCTACTGTAGAAAAAAATCTTTAGATCAATTTAGGTCCTCATCGTGCATAATGCAAAGAGTCCACCAGTAAAACAAATGCATACCATTAAAACTGGATCAAAACAACCCAAAGTCAATCAGACTTTCATTGTTGCTACTTTTGCCCAAACTGGCTCTGATCAAATGATGCCTAGTTGACTGAAATTATACCAAAATCCAAAAAGAAGTTCATTCAGCCATAACAAAGGGATTTACACTGTTTATCTGATTTTTAAGTAACATTACTTTACGCTATACATTAAAGTATTGATTCACTCACATGAGCAATTTTTGTTCATCCAGGAAGGGAGTCAATATGCACCTTACAGGCACATGATGAGGATGGATCATTTAAGCATACATCTGTAATAATAGCATTGTTCATTTTTTATGGCTTGCACATGAATCTTGTATTGCATTAGTGCTTGAGGATGAATTCTAAGGGTTTAAAATCACGATGTGTGTGCAGAGAAAGGTTGACCTATGGAGAAATGGGCTGACCTGTCTTGATTGTCCATATGACAGCAATGTATATGTTCATTGCAGATTCACATTCACATATCTAAAGGTCTGACCTACAGCTTAAATGTGTTATATGCACAATACATTTTTTTTTTTATGTCTGTGAGGATAAGTAAAGCGTTTCATTTCCTCAGCCACACCTGCAAATCCAATCTTATTAAATGCACATTGGGTTCACCACACTTACTTAAAAGTTAATTCTCAAATATTTCCATAACTTCATACTGAATTTTTATGACTTCACTGAAGCTATGCTGCAGTGAAACAACTTTTACAGATCCCCATGACACTCAAAATGTGTTTTACTGTAGACTAGAACATAAAGAATGAATTTTCCTTTCGCCTTCTTAGAGTGAGAAGGATTTCAGGGAAGCTATTTAAGTCAGAAACTGCAGTCTTCACAACAGACACCTAAATTTTGTTTTTACTGTTGCAAATGTTGTAAACTATTCAAAATAGCTATCTTCCCATTGGGCCGGGGGTCATGACCCAGATTATGGAAAGCGATGCTGTAGAGAACTGAGCCCGAGGCATGAGGATGCCTGCTGTTTAATTGAAGTTTAATGGAAAAGATGTGTGTGGCCTCAGTTTTCATGTGATAGGGTTCAGTGCCATCTAGTGGTAATAAGTAACACAGTTACTAAACTGTGAGTGCATGTGGGTTTGGAATTCTTTTCTTACATTATTCAGAAATAAGAGTCAGAAGATTTATTATTATTTAATTGATGAAGAAACCAAATGAACTGCTTAAGTTTATAAAGCCATAAGGATTACATTATAAGGGGTAATAGAGGTAGTTCCTGGTGATTTATTAACAAATCCGTGAGAGTTACATATGTCACACACTGTAATAATGATAATATACATAATATGAGCATTTACAAAATAACAAATGTGAATCTGCAAATATGTAAAAGTCTAACTACTCTAACTATGTTATTTAAGGCACAATATACGTTTACATACTGCATAAAAAGCCTTTACAATGTCATTTTGTATGCATCCACTGAAATAAAGTCATAGTCAGCAAGTTCATTCATCTGTTTCATTCATCTGTTTCATTCATCTGTTTCATTCATCGTTCTATCAGCCTGGTTCATTTTTAGTTGTACTGCCTCGTCAGAATTCCTTGTCTCCATTGCTTTGCTCTTCCTGTGCTCCTCATCCAGTTTTTTATAGTTGTAGTAATGCATAAAGAAGAAAAATATGCCAGAAACCACCATGAATACACCGCATGCATAATATATGTATTTGTAATCACCAAAATAATCAACCAAAGCACCTGAAAGAGAACACACATAATCTGTTAGTAATTCCATCTTGGAAATTTCTATACTTTGCTTATGTGTATAATCAAAATCACAATTCAATGAAAAAAAGAGAAGAAAAAAAACACCACAAACCTGCCATTGGAGGTCCCAGAAGCACTGGCCCACAATCAATAATGGTGACAAGTCCAACAGCAGTGGAGAAACGAGGAGCTCCAACAAGGTCCATTAGAACTTCAAAAAGGAGTGCAGAAACCATCCCAAATGCCAAACCAAAGAAGACAGCATATACAAGTAGGCCTGTATAGCCAGACGCCAGAGGGCACATTAGGTGACATACGCCATTATATGTAACAGCAAAACTGAAAAAATACTGTATTCTTGGCCTAATCCACTTGGTGTTGCCAACTAAGCCAGTTGTCGGTCTAATGAACATGTCCGCCAGAGCAAAAATGGAGAGCAAGAAAGCTGCTGAATATTCATCAATCCCTTGATGTTTGGCATATGGAGCCATGAAAACCACAGGTGCAAAAAAGGCAAAAAACATGACCACATTACCAATTAGATAAATGAGGAAGCCCCTGTGTCTGAAAAGTGAGACATCTATGAATTTCTGCACAAAGCTGTGACCCTTGCTCTCACTTTGATCTTCAGTCTGAAGGTTATCGGCATGGGTACTAGTGTCTTCAGCAGCAGCGTGTTCCTCAGCTTCACTTTCACACTTTGATGACTCATCTATTGTTTTCGGTTGTATGCTTTTGTTGACTGGTCTCATCAAAGCACCAGCTACACAGCAGTTCAAAACAATGGATCCCAGGATGAGGAAGCTCCCCCTCCAACCAAAGGAATCAAACAAAAACTGATTGAGGGGAGCCAGAGTGGAGAGAATAACCGGACTTCCAGTCATAGCGAGTCCATTGGCAATGGGCCTTTTGACGTGGAAGTAAGTGCCTATGATCGTCAGGGAGGGCTGCAAGTTGAAGGCGAGACCAAAACCTGTTAAAAATAAGGTTAAAATTACACACAGTAATTTATGAATTATTCCCTTTAGAATATTTTGAATAAAGTGCCTAAAGTATCAGTTAAAAAAGTACTTTTAGGCAGTTGAATGCACCTCTTATTATTATCTGTGACATTAGTTTTATATCGGTGATGATTTGTTTACAGAAGAAAAAAATGTATAACTAGTCACATGGTTTGGGCATTTCTTTTCTGTACATTTCTGACTGGTGCAGCGCTACTAGATTAAAGATTAGGTTTAAAGTCTGAGAGGTTTATTTGCTCTCAGTTAGTAAAATGATCATGTGGTCTTGCCTGCACAAGTGCATGTGTGGATGTTCTAAATGCACTTGAATTAACAGGACATTATGAAAACAAAACAGGTTTTACCCAAGTCTAAACATTGCTTTGATGTTGTAAGAGGGGATTATAACTTATATTATATCATAAGGGTCATTGTACTCGCTGCACTGAACGACCAACTCTTGCTTTACACTGGGACATAAACAATCCCTGTGGATTGATCCTATTAGTAAAAAACTGAATGAGCGTTACAACACAACCACTCCTTCCTTCAGTGCAGTCCAGTTACAACCAGGTATCATAAAGCAAACATTATAAAGGACAGCAACAGCTATACCAGAAAAATAACACAAAACTGAATTGAACATGTGCACTGTAAGAAAGTGAATCGTTTTAAAGGGTAGTTTTTTTAATTGTTGGACTAGCCTATCTGACTGTTAACAAAAAAAGGAAACATAATTTACCTCCAATTACTCCAACACAGAGGTACAGATGTATTATATTAGTTCCAAAAGAAGCAAGAGCCATGCCAGTGCAAACCATGACCCCGCCAACTATAACCACAGGTCTGCTGCCATAGCGATTGACCAGTATACTGCTGACAGGGCCTGCACACAGGAGAGAAATATCTTACATTTTTGGCAACGTTCTGAGGGACAGAATTTGCTTGACAAATCCGGTCATGGGATACGCTGCTTGGGAATGTGCCAATTTTATTTTAATACATTTGTCAATACGTGAAGTATGACGGCCACTAACCTCCTGCATACATAGAAGCAAGCATGACTGAGGACACCCAGGCAATCTCACTGTAGGAAACTGAAAAATATTCCTGAATCTCCTTGAAATAGATGGTGAGGGACTTGGGAAAGGCATACGAGAATCCTATGGAGATGAAAGCGCCGAAGACGACAGCCCAGCCCCAGCCTCCGTCTGGTGGGGTGTAGCCTAGATTGGTTGCTGCTGCGGGGGGCATGTTCAATTCTCCGGCTAGAAAGTGGAAACAGCAAAAATAAGTGAACAGAAAATAAACAAGTGCAACTTTTCAAAGAAAGAGTTAGATTCACATATTTTGCATCCATTATAAGTTTCACAAGACCTCACCTCTGCCAAGTCCTTGAAACTGTATCGCAAAGTCTATGAACTCAGTCCATGTGACACAGTCTTGCACTGGGACAGAGTTCACTCTGCTGGAAGCTCTTTGATCTCATCACGTGTGCTGTCAGGCAAAATATGAGAGTGGCCATACAAAATAGAGCAATAGCCCAGCACTAGATATTCATGACAATAAATGCTCATAGAAAGTGTAATTCAACTGCTAAAATATGTTTCTTTTAACATACGACCCTTTCATAGACATACATTGGTTTTACTGCCGAGGCCCTTTGAACTCATGTAGCAGTGTTTGCCTACTCCTATGTGTTTGTGCACTGCAGGTGGGTTGGTCAAAATGACTAAAATATAGTCGTTGATAAATACTGATCAGCCACAATGTTTAATCACTGAGTGATTCATTGATTAATGATCATCTTGTTTGTGCTCCATGCTCTTTTGGGAAACCTTTAAAGCTGGGATTTACGGTGGCCCTGAGAGGCCAAACGGACTGCAACTTCAGAAAACACTTGCAAAAAGAAAAATGCTGCAAAAAGAAAAACACTTGCAAAAAGAAAATGCTGCAAAAAGAAAAACACTTGCAAAAAGAAAAATGCTGCAAAAAGAAAAACGCTGCAAAAAGAAAAATGCTGCAAAAAGAAAAACGCTGCAAAAGCACACAAAGCACAACGGAAATAGGAAAAAAGACAACGAAAATGTTTCTGGGGAGACAATAACCGGACGGACCAGTTGCACGAACCAAAACATGTATGTATGGCTGTATCCCAATTCAGGGACTGTTTCCCAATTCAGGGTCTGCAGCCTTAAAGTAAGCAGCCTTAACGGTCCTCAAGGGCCGCGTACTCAAAGACCGGTGAGGCTGGAAGTGCGAGGCTTGTAGGCTTGTGAGATGGGACGGTCTAGCCTCCGTTGCGCTGCCCAGGTTGCCTAGCAACCATGATACTAACAGCTGGAAACATTTCATACAGCTTTGTTTGACAGAAATGAAGGAGAACATATTTTGTACATTTGTTTCTACATGAGCTTTGTGTGATTTGGTAGGTATCTGGGGCTGAGACCACAGGACTGTAAAACATGATTGTTGGGCTTCATTTCTGTACTGAACAGTCATTTAAGATTAGCTAGTAAATAACAATTAGCTAATGTTGTTCATGAGACTAAAGTCATCTCACTTTGGTAATGTAAATATAATATGGCCAATATTATATTAATCATTATTAGTTATTACAGCAGTGAACATGAACTCTGTGCTAAACACTGAGCTTCAGTAAAGATTCAAGTTGCATTTATTTATATTTCCTATCACCTTAAATCTTCACTTAAAGACAAGTATCTGTGACAGTGTATATATAGATGTATTATATATAAGAGACAAATATTGTTCTTTTAATATGTTGGCATTACTAAATTTGGCTCAATGCTTATATATGTGCAGTGTTGGGGAGTAACGGAATACATGTACCGCCGTTAGGTATTTAAAATACAAAATATGAGTAACTGTATTCCGTTACAGTTACCGTTTAAAAAGGTGGTATTTAGAATACAGTTACTTTGTTGAAATAAATGGATTACACTGCGGTACTTCCCTGTTTCATATTGTCGCGGGTCAGGCCTGTTTGGGTTTTGTTTGACAGCTACGTTCTGTTGTTCCAGGTGGCAGCGTTACGGTTGCCATGGTTACAGGGTGACGCTCTCTCTCTGCCTGTTTCCTGGGTGAGAGAGGCCTTTTTGTTGTTGTTGTGCTAAGCTAATAGGCAGAATGCTACCGGTATAGCTCTAAAGAATGTAGCATCATAGGCAGCGTAGTCCGTGCTGCAGGGAGACGTGCCATACACGTTATGTGTCTGTGAGCGAGGGAGGGAGAAGAAGGAAAAGTATGAGCTGTCATCGAGCAAAAACGGGAGCTGGAAGCATGTAAATATAATAAGAACCACTGCAGCCAAGAAGAGTGCCTGACGAGCCCAGTTGTAAGTAAGCTATTAAGACTCGACTGTACACCGTGTTCCTGTTTTCCTGCAAAAACAATAAGTTCCGTTGGAGCAGCCTTTCAATGCCTCTCTCTGTCTCTCGCAAGCAAAGTTGACCCAGACAACAAAGTAAAGCTAGTTTTCGGCTACGAGCCCGACACAGAACCCACCGTATTAGCCAGAGGTCCCTTTACTACGGTTCGGAGCGGCAGACCTTCAGTAACAGTAATAAATCACAGCAATAGTACATTCATGTAGTTGTAAACAGCATGATAATATATTAAGTAATCCAAAGTATTCAGAATACGTTACTCTCATTGAGTAACGTAACGGAATACGTTACAGAATACATTTTGGGGCATGTATTCTGTAATGGAATACATTTTAAAAGTAACCTTCCCAACACTGTATATGTGTGGAAGAAGCAAATGTACGAGCTGTGATAACTGTTTCTGATAGAATGAAGAGTAGACTGATATAAGAAATATTCCTTTATTGGGTGAGAAAATCAGACCATGTCATAACTGCTTTAAGTCATACAGAATAGATATCAGAGCCTTAAACAGGCTGACTTCTGTTAAATGGGTCAAACTGGGCAGAAAGTATCCAAACACATAACATCCTTATAGAATATGATGTAACACTATAGATCAACTTACCTCAGAATATATAAAGCATATAAACAATTACAATATGATGCAACAAACACAGCAGTGCTACTAATCCAAAATACTCAAAGCTTCATAGAACTGAAACAAACATTTATTTTTAGGTCCATTCTGCTGCTGATACATACTTTAGGTTTCTGAACATTAAACTTGTTGCTGCCTTTCATAGTGTGTAACTTGAAGGCCCCGAGTACTTTCTCCCACACTGAAAACACTGGAATGATCAAATTATTTGAACATTACCTAATAAGACTGATTGAGGACAGACAATTAGTTATTCTAAACTTTTCTAGCAGTCCTTCACAAACAGGGAACAGTCTGTCTATTCTCTCCATCTGTCAGCTGCTGCTAGCTCTTCCTCCTCCTCTTCCTCACACACTGCTGAGTTTGTCCTGGTGGATCATCAGGGGTGCAAAGCCTCACAGATGATGTGCAGCAGTGGGTCCCTCAGTTTGTCCTCACTCTGGACACTTGCAGTTGTGACACATGGAAATCAAATGTGTGATAAGCTGCAGGATTCAAACACAAGTGTAACTTATAAATAAATGTTCATACTTTTGGTCCACAATCAGAGAGAAAGAAACAGAGAGAGAGTGCAGGACAGACAGACAGGTGACAGTCTCAGGTGTATACACTGCTACAAAACAGCACAAGAGAAGGAGGATTTAGTGTTTGTGTTATTACGAGTGCTAAACAAGAAGAGTTCCCAGATAGTACAGTGGACACATGTGTGACTCCTGTGATTAAAGCATCTTTCTTTCAGCTTAACGAGTGAACCGTCAGCTCGTTCAAACACACGTTAAAGTCCGTTTGGCTCGACACCACCGAACAGAGGCAGCAATATAACAGAGCTAACATTAACAGTGCAGTGAATCCTGCTGGTGCCGTGATATTCAGGACTGCAAACCGAGCAGCATCACTGACTTACAGCTTGTTGTGTTTGTGGATATATGACTGACTTTAATTATCCACAAAATCATCAGATTCTCTGTAAGATTAATGTTGACTATCTAACGGCGTATAGAGTAAAGGCTTTAAAACAAAGTAAACGCTGAAAGTACAAACATCGCTAATGTCACATAACTTTGCCGGCGTGTGGCCAACAGTAATGTTTTAATGTTCTTCATTATTAAACATTTGCACATAAATAAGTGACATAATATTCAGAACTTACTTTTGAAAGTTTACTCTTTAGCCGCTCCGCTTCCACTTCTTTGAAGTGTCTCCCAGTCCCAGTGCACTTGTTAGCATGTTTTGGTTCGTGCAACTGGTCCGTCCGGTTATTGTCTCCCCAGAAACATTTCCGTTGTGTTGTGTGTGCTTTTGCAGCATTTTTCTTTTTGCAGCGTTTTTCTTTTTGCAGCATTTTTCTTTTTGCAGCGTTTTTCTTTTTGCAAGTGTTTTTCTTTTTGCAGCATTTTTCTTTTTGCAAGTGTTTTCTGAAGTTGCAGTCTGTTTGGCCTCTCAGGGCCACCGTAGGGATTTATGTTTTGATGTCACTTTTGGCATAGACTAGCTACCAAGAGCATGCCCCCAATACAATGGCACCCCCCGATGGCAGGGGTCTCCCTCAGCAGGGCTAACTGAAAAAAAAATGCTTGGAACTTCGTGCCAATCTAACTAGATCACCAGAGCTGTTTTTACAGTACATGTGGAAGGGACTTATACAATATTAGGAAGGCTTTCTTAATTTTAGGGTTTGTCCATACGCTTTGATTAAGTAAAAATTAATTAACTTAAAAACTGTGTTTTGTACATGTTGTGAAAAACAGAGTGCTGGCTACAAATTCAATGTCGGCAGTGTTGGGCCATGTGGTTGCTGAATGTGAATGCTGGAAATAATTGGTCTCTTTTTATTTTCTTAAAATGATGAGTTGTTTAAATTGATGTAGTCACTGGATATTCTTTCAGCTTAGCACATAATCCCTAGTTTTTATGCTTCAGCTCTATTGAAAGAAATATTTTATATATATATATATATATATATATATATATATATATATATATATATATGTATGTGTACTTAAGGCTTGTTATGGAATAATTTTTGGCCCTACTGCAGATCTCACAATATTTTACACGCACAGACAAATTAGATCTGTACAGAAAAAAAATTCAGCTCTGTTCAAATGTGTATTTGCTTCTAATAACTAATCTCGCAACCTTTGTATTCTATTCAAATTTCCAGCTTTCAGTATCGAAATTAGCAAATTAATCCGGTATGGATTATTGGTGTATCTTTTAGAGGTGCTGTGAGCTCTGTTTTTTCTTTCATGAGTTATTTAAAGATGTGTAGACGCTGAGCGATAATGTGCTCCAATTCAACCTCCTTATTAATCAGCTATTGAGACTGCAAACTGCATGTTTTGAAAGAAGTACAACAAACACTACATAAAATTCAACTGAGAGGATAATAATTACAATTTATGGATTAGAATTTAAGGAAATTAAACAGCTGACATATCCTCACTAGCCACTTCATTAGGTACGCGTTGGACCACTTTTTTCTTTCAGAACTGCGTGCATAGATCATACAAAGGTGCTGGAAACATTCCTCTGAGATTTTAGTGTATAAAAGTATGTTAGCATCACACAGTTGCAGCAGATATGATGTTGCACAAACATGATGTGAATCTCCGGTTCTACCGCATCCCAAATACGCTCTGTTGGCTTAAGATCTGGACAGTGTGCGAGAGAAACCAGTTTGGTCAGTTGGTACTAAAGGTCTCAAAGTGTGTCAAGTTTGGTAAAGATGTTCAAACTGTAGCATCCCTTTCCTGTCCTTATCTTTCACAACTGGCACCTGGTGTTGTCATCTGCAGCTCTAACCCATCTGCTTCAATCTTTAACTTGTTGAGCATTTAGACATGCTCTTCTCCATGCCTTGGTTGTAATCAGTCATTATTTGAAATGCTTCATTTTGGCTCAAAGCAGCTCTGGCATCAACTTTATCAATCAAGTTTTCACTCGGAAAACTGGTGCTCACTGGATATTTCTCTTTTTTTGACCATTCTCTTTATGGTTGTGTGATCCAAGCAGTTTCAGACCAGCCATCTGGATACCTGCAAAGTCACTAAAATCTCTTTTTTCCCAATTCTAAAGCCTGTTCAATTGGCTGATTAGATGTGTATAAAAATAAAATAAAAAAATTAAACTGAAAATTAAACGTACAAAAACATGAAATGTGGAAATGTAAATAAATACTCAGCATTTCTGTTTGTCTGTTCGTAAGTCAGGGAACTTCTCGCACTCCAGTCCACTAGATGGCGATAATAAAACAAACCCTAGATTGCCTCAAAGGGGGAAGAAGAAGTTATTCAAGAGTTATTCAAGCGCTTTTATAATCTGGTTGTTAGCTGGGGAAAAGTCAGGTTGATTCCAGTGCAAGTTAGAGCTGTGCAGCCATTTGTAGCTTCAGATGTTTTCAAAAGTGAGAACATGTTTGACTTCGGGTTTAGCCAGATTGCCCAGTTGTGTAAATTCAAGAGTAACATCTGTGCTCTGCAAACATCAGCATCGCACCTTCAGTTCTGAGTCTGCTGGTGTCAGGGTGAGTTGCTCCCACTGTCTCTCTGTTTCTGCTAAACATGTGTAAAACGGGTAAACCGTTTTGAGGATAATATACTGGTTAATACGTAAAGCCTGTAAAGTAAATGATTCCGCCTTACTGGTTGAAATTTGGCAGTATAATGTAAAATTATATAAAACCAGGCTTACGATTTCAAAAAGCTTATTTTACATGTGTAAAACTTCAAATGTAAGACTCATTTTTGACCTTGTCCTCACTGTGTGGTAGTATCTGTGCCAGCTCAGCAAAATGAAAGTTGCACTTTGAACGTTGTTATGTTTTAATGTGTCTTGAACATTTTGGTTTTTAAAATCTCAAACATGAATCAAATTATCAGTGCTATCATATCCAGTAGAGGTCAAGCTATATCCTTAATTATCACAAATAATTCCGATGTGAAGGGGGGATTCGTCTCTGAGAATAATACATGATTATGATAATAATAAAATAATAATCTGACAGGGCTTTAAAAACAAAACCGAAACTTAAGACAACGCTGTGGCAATACCCAACTCAATTTTTAGTTGATGGAAGTTTTCCTGGGCTAAATTCAAATTAGTCAGGGTCTTTGATGTAATGACTATTAATGAGGTAATCTCATCAAGGTTAACATGTCTTTTTGAAAAAAGATTATGATTTCTCATGTCAGTCACATGTGTTCAGTGTGAACCTGCATTTATTTGTGAAGAGAATGGGGTCCAGCGGTGGACCTGCCAGTTCTGCTTTTCTTTGGTAAACTCAGTTGAGCTGCAAGGTCAGGCCCTCATGTCATGCACGTGGAGACTGATTCTTCTTACAGTTTGATCAAAAGCTGGCACAAGTAGGTCATTCTCAAGTGCTCTGTTCCCCCTCGAACAAAGGCGCAGTTAGTGCTGCCCTTATGCAACCCTGTCCAGCTCTTCTTGTGTAACAGCCCGTCTCCTATATGCCCTCCACTCTCCTGTGCTGAGACCGAGACTGTAAACCATCTTGTGATGGCATGTTAGTATATGGAACTACCTGTGCAACCTAAATGGGCTGCAAGTACCATCTAACGCTACCAGTAGAGACGAGGAAACTAGCAAAAAGGAAAGAGAAATATCATTATATCGATATGGGGAGAGCAACGGTCTCACCATTTTGCTGCTTCTCCAATACAACTGTTGTACTTTCATTTGCACCAAAGCAGGTTAAATGAATCCACAAGGGTTTATGCCTCCCAACAGGATTGATATCCTTCAAGTTTAACTGAATTTTAGAAAATTAGGGATAAAATATCAGACAATTCCTCATGTAAATGTCTGTTCTCCACTCTTTTCCAGGTTCTGTATGATGGGCTTTGTCCAATATGTGTGACTGAGATCCGTTTCCTCCAGTTTCTGCAGAGAAACCGGCCTGAGAAAGTACATTTCATTGATATCGCTCTGCCAGGTTATGATGGAACAAAATACAAGGATATCACCTATGAGATGGCCATGAAGGAAATGCACGTGATTGATAAGAAAGACAAGGTGATTATTTAACCAAGATTTTAATGAACCTCACAATATGCAGTTTAACCTAAGTGTTGTATTATGCACCTTCATGCTGTGTGTTACCAGGTTCACAGCGGAGTCCCAGCATTTGCAGTCATGTATAGCGCCATAGGCCTCGGCTGGTTGGGTCGCTTTATGATGTGGTCACCCATGAGACCATTGATGGTCAAATCCTATGACATCTTTGCCAGGAACCGCTTAAAGTGGACCGGACGTGGAGAGGAGTGCACGACAGGACGCTGTGAAAAGAAAATACCCTGACGCTCCAGCACTGTTTTATAAGTAATGTAAATATATGAAGAACTGCATAAATATCATGCGGATAATCCTGTAAAAAATGGTTATGTTGGTTATGTAGTTCACCTAAAGTAATTTAAAATAACAACAATGATGCAGAGATAAAATTACAACTGTAAAATAGAGCTGAAGATGAATGTATTCAAAGAAATATTTCTGAATGTACAGGTTTCATTAAATACAGTTTGAAAATCTGTTTTTGACTGATAACAGCATTTTGTCATGATTTTTATTCTTCCTCTGGTGTGTATTCGTATCAGCAGATTGGTCCAATGTTACTTCTAATAAAATCACTGGGGAGGTGGCAGTCAGACCGAAGATAGTGGCTATGGAAACAGATTTTTAAAAAAGAAAAAAGCTTCGCTGTACATAGAAAGAATCATTCTTGACAGAAAGGATTGTGTGTTCTGTAAAGGACTGTCATGTATTCATCATATACACGGTGCAGAGATAAGACTCAAAGTCACTGAAGCGGAATATGATCAATTTCCTGTCATGCACAGCGGTTCATTCAAAGCCGATTAAGAACCAAACTGTCAAGAATCTGCCACTAGATGTCATTGTAAGTCTGCGAGAGTGAAATCGTTCTTTAGAAATTGTGCTGAATTTTAGCAAACTGATCAGATCATAGCCAGAAGAACAAATACGAGCAGAAATGTCAAATTTAGTGGATTTGTTTAACAACAAAAAAAAAATCAAAACTACTGAAGCTCTCTGATTATTTATTTCTTTTTTGTGACTATTGTTTTGAAAGTAACGTCAGTGTCTGTGTGCTGGAGAGAAACACGTGAGCTCCTCCTCTTATGTTTCACCAAAAATAAACAGCCGTGTAGAACAGCACGTGCTGGTTAAAGATTACATGAGATCCTGCTATAGGACAAAGGTGTTTATAAAACACTGTTGGTTACAGCGTAAATGTCAAATGGAATTTACTTGTATGGCACTTTTTTCTTCTTACTTGCTCAATTTGAGCATTCGAACTGTTTTCTTGCTACAAGCTTCATTCACCCATTCAAACATGCCTAAGCAATTTGCATAAAATTCACAAACACACTCGTGCTCCACTGGGGGGCAATTTGGGGTTCAGTATTTTGCCCAAGGATACTTGGACATACACGCCAGGGATCGAACGCTCTAGGTAGGGGACTTGCTTCTGCCTCCTTGGGCACAGCTGCAAAGAAGGAACATGACACAAGGTCACATAAGCACATATTTAATTGTTTTTGCTGAATAACATTGGCCCATTTAAACCATACATTCAGGCTCTAATTTAAAACATGAGCACACTTCATAATATCCATTTACAACTGCAGACTTCCAGTTGTTTGCATCACATGTACCTTCCAGCTTGGGCACAGCTTCTAAGAATTGGAGTGCTGTTTGCGGTGATGAGTCACAGCTCTGTCTGTTTGGTGTGTGTGATGTGTGGTGATGTTTAAAGCACCCAACATGAGTTCACTGAGACCTTAAGCTGTCACCCCATCCCTAATTTTAGACTTGTGCTTGTCAGCAGTGACAACACATGACCTTAAGCCTGTGTGTCTTATTGAACACTGGCCAAGCCAGTTCGCACCCCCCATACACACCCCCAGCCCAGCCCAGCAAATGAGATTAAAGTCCTGCGTGTAGGAAGGATTGAATCAAGTGTCAAAACACAGCAAAAAAAAAGCGACTCTGACAGTCTGTCAAAACTGCTGTTCTGGATTTTAGAGAGCAGGCATCTGCACGAAGAGGAATTGTGAAGACAGGAAAACTTGGTGTTATGTTTCAGGTAAATCTTTAGTGTGTACGCTTTCAACACATATTCTGTCAAGGTTACATTTTCTGTCATTCGTGACCTCTCCTTGCTTAAGTGGAAGACTTTAACCTATGTCGATGTTTGATTATTGCATACCCGAGCTGTCTGCCTTTTAGTTTGTATAGCCACCTCAGTGCATACACTTCATTTTACATGGTATTAACCATTCCACCATTATTAATAAGGATAAGAGATTAACTACAGGCAAAGCCGTGTGTGTGTTGTCAAAATGGAAATATGGAAGTACAGATACACCATAGAGAGTTATTTATAGGCCACGCTTTTTTCTGGCTTGGGGGTTTCATGTTACATTCTTGTGGAGACAGCATAAGGAAAGAAAGGCACCAGGCTATTGTAAAACATGATGCCTGTAGTTTGATCGGTCAGTTGTTTATAGTTGTTTATGTGCATGTCATCAGCGCAGACAAGCTTTGGAAACATGAATGCAATAATTTTATCCCTAGTATTAATATTTCATCTTTGAGTCACAACTTTCCCATAATTAGATTTACAAGTAAAAATGATGAAACTATCATGAGCTTCACTTCTTTTAGTTATAATTAGCAAAGTTTCTGATCATGTATGACTACTAAAGCTCAACATGTCAATATCATGTGTCATGTAAACATTTTGTCTAACACGCTCCTGCAGCCACAGAGCGTCATCATTGTGTAGAGTTGACTTAGTTGTTGTTCAAATGTTTTGTTGACTTTTCCAGATTCCTGCTGAATATGCCACTGCAGCCTGACTCAGTGCTGAGTGATATTTAGGCTTTGACTGAGTGCTGCTCATCAAGACAACATGGGTCGCTACCTGAGCACAAAATTGTGTTCATGTTGTGTGAACAGGACATTGAAATTGTACAGCAAATACAAATATACAATGAACCTTCTCAGAAAGGACCATGGTCTGACTAAAGCACCACTCTGCCTTGACCTACATAGATATTTACAGCTGTCACCTCCTCAACCTTCCAGGTTTGCAACAAAAGCCACTTTTAAAAAAGTAAAGCACAGCAATACAAGCTCTACCTTTTATAGTCTCCTTAGAGACCTTACAGAAAAGGCGAGACATCCTCAGGCTGTCCGTTTTTATTCATCTTCTAATAAGGATGTCTTCAAAGCCAAAGCTCCAGTTGGGATTTTTGACGAGGCTCAGAACAATTCTCTTTTAAGTTCGGTTGGAGGGTGTCTTGGTCAATCATTTAATCAATTGTCCAGACACATTAACATTTATTTCAAAAGAAAAGAAGATTTAAGTCTGTCTGAAAATGCCAGTGTTGTCATGTCTACTCCAGAGTATGCTTGCAGGTCACAGAGGATTAGTCAAAGTCAGCAAGCAGCCACAGAGGAAAATATACCTGAAAGCAAAGGCACAACACAGACCTTGAAATGTAAAGACAAACAGTGGGACTCTGTAACAAGTCATTCAACTCAAGAAACATCTGGACTGCAGTTATTTCACATCAGCTCTCTCACGACAAGATTTGGTGAGGGTTACAATTATGTTGCTCATCACATTAACACATTTTTCTCTCAGGGTTTGGCAAAAGTTCAAAAACGGGAGAATTTGGAGCCTCCTTCCAAAGAGACAAACAGAAGGGAGAAGAGACGAAAAATACAAATCAGAGGTAAACAGTCTAAAGTAAAGGCAGCACTGGAACCCAACAGTAACTCCAGTACCTGGGAGGAAGGATACCTTCACTTTGCAAGGCACATTAATAAATACTTTGGTGCCAAAGTAACTGATGAAGCTCAGAATACGAAAGAACAACCTCTCGTAGAGAAGGATTGGACTTACAAGAAACACCTTTTAACACAATCCACCTCACAAACTCACAGTGCCAGTTCACAGCTGAAGCAAGAAGAATCTATCACCCCAGGAGCTGCAGGCAGTTTCCACAGCAGCTGTAATACAACTAAAATCAGTGAGAACTATTATCAAACATCCCAACACATCAATCAGTATTTCAAGGGTCAAAGTGGATTGAATGAGGACACTGAATCCCAAAAGTCCCCCAAGAGACTGAAGAGTGTATCTTTTATGGATTACCTCTGCAACCCCACAAGTACCATTCCAGAACTGCTGGGTGTTTATCGAAAAAGCAACTCCAAAACTGCCATCCCTGCCCCGCAGGCAGTATTAAATAAAAAGGTGAGTTAAAGTAACATTTTCATTAATTCCCAGTTAATGCCCCGATGAACTAAGTAAGATAAAAATCTGCTCTCATTGCTAAGAAGCTAAAATACATAAAAATGAACTTTGATGCGATTCTGCTTGTTTGTCAGCTTGTCTTGAATAGGAAACAAGCAGATGAAAGGACATGTGTGTTCACTGATAGCCTGAGACTGGCTTCTACTCCAGAAGCTCTGACTGACTGCGTAGAAGCACTCAATGAACACCTTATCCACTACCCCTCATGCAAAGCCTTAATCTGGAAGGTCTGTTGAGAATTAAACACAAATACTTATATTTAACAGTTGTTTTAACCTTATTGAATTTAAAACGTGATTTTGTTTCCAGGAGAAAATTGCAGTTTCAATGCTGAGACAACGGAAGAACTATGAACATAACCAGGAACTTCAGGCTGCCTTAAGAGAAACTTTGGCTCTTATCGGATATGCGGATCCAGTCAAAGGCCGTGGCATAAGAGTCCTCTCAATTGATGGTGGTGGAACAAGGTAAATGTAAGAAAAAATAGATCATTAAGCACTCAAAACAACTTTAACTACACATTCATTTTGTTTAGTATACATTAAGCACCTTAACTATCTAACATTCATGGTCAATTCAGAATTACAAGTTAACCTAGCATGTATATCTTTGGACTGTGGATCACAGGTATTCCTTGTATGTGAAGTGGTAAAGTACCTCCTTGAACTCTATCATTCAAAACCACCCTTTTCTTTGATTTGATCCATGTCGGTTAGGCTAAAATCCATCTGAATACATATAGGTGAAATCTGACCTGGTACAGCCTCTGTGCAGAAAAATTTGAAGCACCTGTACAAACTACAAATATTTTTCATTTTCGTTAAATGTCAAAATGGGTTTAATTTGAGCCAAACAGTATATAAAGGTTAAGCTGCGTCTGATGGTATCCACTGGTTCTGTGTATGACTATGCTAATGTGTTCATATTTCTGGGGGTTTATGTTTTCCTTTTTCTTTGCATTTTTCAGAGGTGTTGTGCCTCTTCAGATATTAAAGCTGTTGGAGGATCAAACAGGCAAAAAGATTCACCAGCTGTTCGACTACATCTGTGGAGTGAGCACAGGTGACATATAGTAAACTAAGACTAACATTTTAATGCATCCCTGTCTGAATCTGCAACTCTATTTAAAATGCATGTCTCCGCATCTGTTTGTTGAAGGTGCTGTCCTAGCCTTCATGTTGGGTTTGGCCCATTTTTCTATAGAAGAGTGTGCTGACATGTATCGTCGTTTTGGTTCTGAAGTATTCCGGCAAAACCCGCTGGTTGGTACTGTGAAGATGGGCTGGAGCCATTCTTACTATAACACTGAGACCTGGGAGACGATACTCCGGTTTGCACATAAGAGACACATTAAATGTGCTTCAGTCCTTCAAAGGAGTAAATTTTTAACAAGTTAATAAGACACTGCTTGTTTTCATTCTCATTAGAGAGAAGCTAGGTGATAGAGTACTTATTAAAACAGCCAGAGATTTCTTCAGTCCCAAGGTAAGAATATTGCACTTTCACAGAACACCAATAGCAGGACTTCCAAGCTGCTGTATTGGAGCACCCCGCTGTGGTGAGACTCCATGTTTTGATTCCAGCTTAAAAACTGGAGCTTGCACAGCTTTAACAATTGGTTTTGTTGGTATCTGCTCAGGTTTCTGCAGTCAGCACAGTGGTAAACTGGGGTACCAGCCCTAAGGCTTTTGTCTTCCGCAACTATAACCACAAACCAGGTTCTCTCAGCCGTTACGCAGGAGGCTCAGGCTACCAGATGTGGCAGGCAGTGAGGGCATCGTCAGCCGCCCCAGGATACTTCCAGGAGTTTACCTTAGAAAATGACATTCACCAGGTTGTTAATGACAGTTTCCAATGTTGACATCTCCTTGTTTTGTCTCAAATGGGAATAGGCGAAATAAAAATGTGATTAACTGAGGGACTATGAAGGGGGTGAAGGTTAACCTTACTTTTTGCTTTAAGAAAAAAAAAACATTAATAAATAAAACACCCCAATAACTAGTGGCAATTGTTAGACATTAATCTTTTTTCTAATGACAGTCAATGAAGTGAACACAAAAATTGGTGAATTGCAGCGATGATGCAGGCACACACATAATAGATGTGGTAGCCACCAAGGCATCACCTATTTGTCCATAAAGTCCTCTTTTGAAGCCTCAACAACAGCTTTTTGCATTGCCAATGCAAAACAGATACCTCAGCTTAAGATATGTGCCAGTACAGAGCAACAGTCTGATAGCTGTAACAAATGAATAAACAATCTTCAGTGTAAGAACGTAAGTGAAATAGCATTAATGGAGTTGGTTTACAAGACCTTATGTGCAAAAAAGCTCCAAACAAGTGTTAAACAGTATAAAAGCATCGTTGTAGGAGTTTTTCAGTG
The DNA here is from genome assembly GCF_056152115.1 of Neolamprologus brichardi. Classification (NCBI taxonomy): domain Eukaryota; kingdom Metazoa; phylum Chordata; class Actinopteri; order Cichliformes; family Cichlidae; genus Neolamprologus; species Neolamprologus brichardi. The sequence continues at coordinate 25,694,996 of NC_142123.1, forward strand.
ATGTCAACACACTATGGTCATCCTTTATAAACAGTCTTTGGTTGCATACAAATTCCATACAAAAATTCAACATATCACATTCCGTTCAGGAAAAAAGAAAAATGCCAGTCGCTCCCTTTCCTATCACTCACACCTTAATACTTTTCTACAATACTTAAATCAAAAATATAAGAACCTCTGTTGATATTGTATTTGTTTTACTTTAAAGGAGTTCTAATCATTCAGACTTTTTTTTCTTAAGCTTTTTTGTGCAGGTTTGATTTGAACAAAATGCTCATTTCTTGGCTTTATAGATTAATTTGTGTCTTATTAGGATGGTGGAATCACCCTGAACAATCCCTGTGCCGTGGCTGTCCATGAAAGCCATTTGCTGTGGCCAAACCAGGACTTCCAATGTGTGCTGTCCCTGGGCACAGGTCGCTATGACAGTGCTAAGAAGGGACCTGCTACCTCCACGAGCCTGAGGGCCAAAATCAGCAATCTAATCTGCAGTGCCACTGACACTGAAGGGGTTCACACCCTTTTAGATGACCTGCTGGCCCCAGATGTCTACTTCCGCTTCAACCCCATGCTGAGCTCTGATGTGTCGCTTGATGAGAACCGGCCACAGGCCTTGGACCAGCTGCAGAGAGACACACAGAACTATCTGGAGAGAAACCAGCCAAAACTGGCCAGACTTTGTTTAGTGCTTTCAGCAGAACGCTCAGTTATTAGGAGAACTAAGGACTGGTTCAGTGAGAGGGCCTGGGAGATGAAACAGAGATTTATGTGAGAAGGTGAGATAAAAGATGTCTACAAAGAGATGTATATCATATGCATAGAAGCACACATAACAGAAACACTTTAAAGGCAACATCCATGATATAAACGCTGTTTGACAAAATTTCGTTTTTTGGCTTGTGGTATATGTCATGATTTTGAGTTTATGTGAGGCAACCAAAAGCTCATCATCTGAGCTTTGCTAAGCAGTTCAAATGTGCAGGGGTTTTGTGTGTTTTTGTCTGATCTTTTGATATATTTTCTTTTGACTTTATGACCTAGACAGAACAAATGCTCACAAGCATTTTTTAAAAAGTGCATCAAGCACTTTTTAAAAAATGCCTAATGTATAAATATAGTTCACTATAGGTCTTTCTGTCTTTGAAAATCAAAGAATATTTATTTAAGAGTCTATGTTTCATTAAACATATTAAATGCTACTCTTCGGGGTTTTATTTTTCAGATTACTGCAGTCTTTAAAAGTTTATAAGTGAAAAAGAAGTCCTCCAATCACTTGACTATAATGGGTTAAATCCCCCCCATGTGCCTGGAAGCCGTGCCTCCGTGTCCACAAAAAGCTGACTTTGTTTCAGACAGAAACGCTTTGTCTAAGAGAGAGTGTGTATTCGTGCCAGCCAGTGTGAAGATACAAGGTCAATGACCCACCCCCCATCTACCATCTATCTCAAAATCAGAATCAGCACAGACAAAAGAAAAAATATCACCTCTTACAAAGCTTTAAATTATTTCTAATAGATGCTGGCTGGATGCCCCCAAAACCTAATCTATGAGCTGGTGCATGATATAGCAGTTCTGTTTTAACTTCCCACCCATCACAATGAAGATGACGTTATATTTATGTGTGGATTTCACAATGGATTTATTATAACAAGCTCTCAGGGCCTGTTCGCCAAGCGTGTGACCCAGGCTAAGGACAGCCATCCGAATCAGACTCCCTTGCCAGGCTCTGTCACCTTTTTTAACATAATGGAATAAAAAAATTGTACTATACTCAGATGTTGCTGGAGAGGTAAGGCACAGTGTGGACATGTTGCTGTGACAGAAGATCGGGAAAAGGTAGGGATCTGCTTTCAGCTGAACACGAAGTGGAAGAAGGAACCAAAGACCAAAAAAGACTTAAAGGTAGGACACTACACATTTACCAACTGTAATTAGGACTACAGTATATGTGGTGTTATAAAGAACATTAGAAAACTTTAGATTAGCATCAAGTGTCTTGTTGGGCAAATGAGTGTGTTATTCCTTGCATCTGTCTTTCAAGGAAGTCATGGTCTTAATGATGTCATAGTGTGAACTGAGATGTGGGGCTGGTCGACAAATGCATCAGCAGATTTATGTGAGAGTGAGCGCTATGTTGTGCAGTTCCTGCGCCTGACATTTAGAGAACTGATATGCATTAACATAATTTTTGGAGCGGTGATGTTATAACATGAGGTGGATACGGTGTTTATGCACAATGTCCCAGGAACAAATCCATATGACTTATGTAATCCTTTGGCTTTTCCTCTAACACCACTGTCAGGTCCATCTTTTGAAATATATATGGGAATGTGCCACAATTTTCAAGATTAATTGACACACAGAGATTTTGTACAGATGGCCACTGACTTCGTCCCATGAAAGTGATATTTGTAGTTTAGTTAGTAAAATTTATAACATCTATGCATACCCCCATGCAGTTTGTTTTCAGTGCAAAATGACAGCTAAGGTACAGTAGCTGATACCTTTTAAATATTAAAATATGTGTGCATGTGGCCATAAGATGTTAAACATTTAGATCCTTTCATGTATTTAAAATATGGTAACATGTATAGTCATACAAATATAAAAAAATAGAGATCTTATATTGTATTTCATTCAACTGAGCACTTCTTCCTGATAAAGTGTATGCATTTTTTCCACATTGACATTTTTGGGGGAGAAATGTTGTCACACTTTGCGCTCATCAAACTATAAAATGAGTATTCAGCTCAGTGAGGCAGTATTGTTTTGGCTGCACAGTGGTGATGATGTAATTTCGCACAGTGTCCTGCTCAACAGAAGTTTCTTTCCATCCTATTCTTCTGCTCTCTCTGATGCAGTGACGTCAAAGCGCAAACGATAGGTGCTCTGACTCTGAACAAGCATCTTGTGTGGTTGAACACTCCCTCTCACATGCCATCTGCTCTTACCCGAGCCCTGGGCACTCGTGCCAAAGGGGACCTACGAGCATAGAGACCTTTTTGTCGTCACCGAGCTGGCCTCGTCTGCCTCAGTGCCATGCAATCTGGTGCATGGCACTGATCACGGCTCACTTTCAGGCCTGCTTCAGTCCAATCTATGGGGGGAAAATGCTTATTCTGAGAGCCAAAGGGCTTAACACACCCCTTGTGCTTTTGTGTCCTATGTGAGCCAAGTCAAGATGTGTTTCTGATGTTAATGGAGGATTGTAATGGTTTCCATTGTAGATGCACTGATATTCTCTCTTCTCTGAATTCTTTTTATTCAGTAAAAAGAAAGAAAGAAAAGAAATCTATTACCACGATAAAGCACTACTTAATCATAATATTTAGTTTTAAAGATTTGGAAATACAAATTTTGACTATACTTTTATTTTAATTCTTAGGTTGCAGTGCCACCTCATTTTACCCCACCTCAACACCAAGCTATTGTTCTATCCAGTCGGTGCTGGTCTGTACATGCAGCACCATGTGAATGCCTGAAAGCCTACACAGGTCAGGACACTGTCAACAGCCGTGAGATGGCTTTTGTCTAACACAAATACAGCTTCTCCTGCATCTTTGGCACCTTCTAGAAAAGAAAACTACTCTCCGCCTACCCCGTAGGATTTTCTCAGATGAATGGTAATGACCTTTTCCTGCTTTCCAATGAGTGTGAATGACTGAGTGTATAAAACTCTCTTTCACAAAAAAGTCAATCAAATCATAATTAGTATTTTGAAAACCAAAAAAAAACAAAACAAAACATTAGTCTTGTTTCAATTGCCTTTGTCAGGATGTCATGTGATACGAGATGTGCCAGATGCAATATTCATACACTGGAAACAGATATTGCTTTCATGCTCTGCTTCCCAGTTCTCTGCATTCAACAATAAAGCCCACATTTTGATGTCATCATAACCATCAAGAATGCAAACCGTACAGAATCTGGGTTGTTCTCTGCTTTCATGTGGTCCAGCCTCATTTTTACTAAACAGATTTTGCTCACACCGGATCAAGCAAACATTTTTCAGCTGAAGAAAATACAGGTGCTGCAAAAATATGCTCAACCATGTAACAAGCCTCTCTTGATATAGTCATTTTTTAAAAGTTATTCTTTGAACTTCAATTTATTTATTGTGCAAAATTAGTTTTGTGATCCCGTTGACGAAGTGTTCAGCATTATGACAGACTGGTCAGAGCAGTGAAGTGGGTGAGGTGGAGGTGTTGTGTGGTGCTCATTCATTATTCATGAGATGGGTGGGCAGAGTGTAAGTGGCAGTGACGGACAGAAACTCAATTACTGATGTGTATGAACTCCTCTAGGGTTCTTGACCTGATATTTGAAGGGCTGGAGTATTAATTTCTACACTGCACAAACAAGAATAATTTCCTGAAGTCATTGGATTATTGTTGCTGTGTGAAAGTAACAGAGATGGGGAGAAGAAAACCCTGATTTGGCACAAGCGAGGTAGGTTCGCATAACTTTTTTGTTTCGAAGTCCTGACACATTCCACAGTTCATTACATATTAATAGCAAACAGTTTTAAATAGAGGCATCGAATGAATTGGTTTTTGTTCACACTGACAGATTAATTGTATTCGACCTTCAACATGAACTTAACCACAATTTATTCTTGTCAGGCATTCAGAGGATTCATTTACATATGTGGGAGGCAGTCACTTGTAGACAGCTTAATAACCACAGATTGTGTTGTTTGTGCAGTTTGCTCGCAGTTGTGAAAATATTCTGTTAGTAAATCTAACACTAGGACAGCTTCTAAACAAGTGTTTCTAAGTACAAATACACATCACGTATACTGCAATTTTATGTCACTTTTTTAGGTTTTCAATGGGAAATATTTTACTTACTACATCTACAAGATTTTTTCTTAAAAAGAAAACAGTTTAATGCTAATAGATTTTAATACTACATTGTTTTATAGTAAACCAGTTATTCCCACCATATTATGCTTAGACTCAATTGTCACATGTTTCAGATATGTAATATCTGACTGTCAGATTATGCAAACAAGAAAAATACAAAACTGTGTAGCAAAAATTATGTTTGTCTTGTTTCCATACTTTTTAAAAAAATCTCATAACTGCACCTCAAGCGCCATTCGTAATAACTACAATATACGCTTATCATTTGTCACAGCAAAAATTTAAAGTATATTTGCTTAGGTACAGTTTAGATTGTGAACTATGAGTAAAATGTTTTCTTCACTTTATAATTTGTTCAAGATGTAATGTCTTCTAGATGTCTTGTGTTACTTTTCGTTCAAACTAGGAGTAGAAAAATAGGTGACCACAATCAATTCTGGACTAAATGAAATATAAAGATGGGGACACTGGTCAAACCAGCGCTGCTGCTACTTTTATGGCAGAGTGTTGGGGCTTTGAACGTCCCTCTCGAAGGTAAGTGAATATCTTAAGACCATTGGCTAGTTGTAAATTTATGTCTATGAATAGTTTTTTCACATTACTTCTTAAACTGACTTTATTTCTCTGACTGCAGTCAGACAACCCCCTACTATCATAAAGCAGTCAATGAAAGAGCACATTGTTGACCCCAAAGGGACCATGGTAATAGAGTGTGAAGCCAAAGGAAACCCTCATCCTATGTAAGACCTAAATAATCCACTGAACTGATTTTTTTTAAAACTTAGATTGGCAAACCACTGATTTTTTTTCCCCGGCCTTTTTTCATTTGCTCATTTATGAAGTTTCTCATGGAGGCGTAATGGGAAGTATTTCAATGTGGCACGTGACTCTCAGGTGTCAATGCGCAGGCGCTCAGGGACTCTGGATATCTATGCCCGGAACAATCCAGAAAAGTATGAGGCAGAGTATCAGTGCATTGCCTCCAACCAGTATGGATCTGCATACTCCCACAAGATCATACTACAATTATACAGTAAGTTTGTCTGAATCTAGCAGTGAAAAAGATATACAATGACTTCAGTGTATTGGTTAAAAATATCTGGGATGTATAAATAAATGACAACAAACTGTTTCCATCCCAAAAGGCTTTCACTGTTTAAAGATTAATTTGCTATGGTCTTTTCCATTTATTAAATTAAATTTAAACTTAAAATACAACTAGAAACACAGAAAACCAGAAGATTCAAGACCCAAAACAACAATATGTATATTAAATATTAGCAAGTATACCAGTAATTGGCATAGGGCCAAAACATCCAGCATCAGCCAATATTTAATGAGCAGTGTCAAGCAAATTTTGCAGCTGAGAGGAGTTTTATTCTATTTGTGCAGGACCCCCTGTGTGGCCAAGAGAGATTGTGGAGCCTGTGGTGGTGAGTGCTGGCTTACCACTTGTCCTGTCCTGTGACCCTCCACCTGGCCCACTTAAACCTGAAACATACTGGATGTCCAGTTGTAAGTGTCTGATACCAAATGAAATGCTAGATCAAGTCTAGGGTCAAATGAGCAAAAACAGGAAGATTTTGATCAGCCGTTTGTTACATGTGGTATCTATGTTGGCCCTAAGAGGTCAAATGCACTGCAACCTAAGAAAACATCAGCAAAAAGAATAATGCTACAAAAGCACTTAAAACACAACAAAAGTGGAATAAAACACAATGAACATAGAATAGAGGGAGATAACATGATGTAATAGTTTCAGATTGAACTGATATGCACTGAGAAGAACTGCAGGATTGATCTATGTTGTGAGGGAAATGAAATGCAAAGCTTTGCGTGTTCTAATCGCATGATTCATATAATACTGTAAATACATGTTTGCTATTTTTTGTGCACTTTTAACCAGTTCCATCTGTTACGGTGGGTTGTGCAGGTGTTTTAGAAACAGGACCCAAAAGCAGAAGCTGACAGAGGAGTTGCAGGTTCTAACACAAAACAAGCCTTTATTTTGGCCGAAAAAACAGCAGCAAACAAGAAACTATTAAGAAAAACTAAGAACACTATGAAAAAACTGTGAACAATATGACAGACTATGAAAACTGTGGAGAGAATAACAGACAACCTGACAATGAAACAGAAAACAGAAGACTTAAATAGACAGAAGCTGATCAGGGGAAGTGAGAACACATGGGGAAACAGCTGACTGAAATTTAGCATAATGACTTACAGGGACGTGAAGCTAAAAACAATCACAAAAACACCCCAGACTCTTTCAGAATAAAGCGGGAGACAGGCAAAAATACAATAATCAACGAAATAGACTAAAATATGCAAACCACTGGGTCACATACCCAGTACCGTGACACCATCAGGCTACTGTCTCACCTAAATAACTTCTATTGTGTTTTATGAGCTTTTGTGGTGTTTTTCTACATCTGTTGTGTTGTATTGAGGCTTCCACCATGATTTTTTTCTACTTCTGTTGTATTTTGTGCACTTTTGATGCATTTGTCCATTTGGTGGCATTTTCTTGGGTTGCGGTGCATTTTACTTTTCAGGGCCACCATAGGCATTACACTTCTAAAGCAATGTGAATAAGGAATTTTTAACTCTGTCCTTCATTTCAGGTTCATATGCGAGACCTTTCAACTGGCCCATTCAGACAGCTTTCCCCACCATGCAGCCTGTGCGGCAGGACCGCAGGGTTTCCATGGGAGTCAATGGAGATCTATATTTCTCTAATGTGTTGTTCAATGACTCTGTTGCTGATTACTGCTGTAATGCCCGATTCCCGTACAAAAATGTAATTCAGCAGAAGATGCCTGTAGTTGTGAAGGTGCATACGAGTGAGTATAACTGTGTTCATAATTATTTCTCTATCTATAAAATGTCCTACATCCTCAAGGCCTTACAGTTTGGAGGTTCTGCACAATATCTAATCCTGAAATCAGCTGGAGCCACTCTTCCAGTTTCCCTGTCACAGCACCTAATAGTCCTATTACATGGGTCTACTACTGGGACCTTTTTGGACTTTATCCTCCACATCTACTCCTTTTAATATCTCAGCTCTTGGTACTTCTTAGTTCCATTGTGCTAATCCTTTTATTGTGGCTGTTGGCTGGTATTAGTATATCTATCAGAGCTGCTATCTTTGGGTTCTAGTCAACCACTAGTATTTCAGACTGGTTTGCCAGAATCTGTCTTGAAGCTGAACTTCTGTAGAACCTTACCCCTGTTTTTCTTAACCATCTTTAGAGGTGTCTCCCATCAGGACTGGAGATATTCATGATCACATGATACTGTATGCTGTCCAAGTTGCATTGTACAGCCTGCTACTATGTGGTGGACATAGCATTTTTGCATTTCTGCAAATTGGATCCTGTATGGATCTGGTGCTTAGGCAGAGTCTCTGTGCTGTCCTTTAGATTGCCTGGTAGGATGTCAGCCATTTCCTCTGTTAGTGATACAGCCCATGGAGGGGGTGAGGTCTCCCACAATACTATTTTGCCCCGTGTCTTGTCATTTTGCTCTTATTCCAGATCACCTTTCACTGTTTGAAGCCACTTTATAGGCACCCACCCAGCCCTTTACACATAACATGCAAACAGCACAGGTACATTTCAGACGTTGACGAAAACATAGAGTACAGGCACAGCAAATTAATAAATGCAGTAGATAAAAATGAATCAAATAACAAGTTGGGATGTTAGCATATGTTGCTTGAAACACAGGAAGATGCCACTAAATATAATCACTTCCAGCAAATGACAAATTAAAATCCTATTCCTTTTGGAGCTAGTTTAGCTCACTGGTTGAGTAGGTGCCCGTGTGCCACAAGGCTGAAATGTTGATTATTAATCTTTTATACTTGATTTTCTGGTTATTTTTTTCCAAAGCTCATGCAGTGGTTGAGGCTGCTCCCACCTGGCTGTCTCCTACAGGCTCATCAAGCTCAATATTGGTCCTGCAGGGGGAGGAGCTGCTCCTGGAGTGCATTGCTGCAGGAATGTGAGTCTTCAATAAGGATCACACACACAAAAAAAATTAGTAATTTCAAGTTTATGCCACAAATGATTATACAACAGTTTATTTTGTGTTTAGTGTAAGTATTTTCACCTTGAATTCATGAAAGTTATCCTGTGTAAAGCCTTGTTTGTCATTATTAAGGCCAACTCCTCACATTACCTGGGCCAAGGATGGAGAGGACTTGCAAGTGACATCTCGCATGAAAGTGAAGAACTTCAACAAAATGATTCAAATCCCAAAAGCATCTTTTGAAGATGCAGGTGAATACACCTGCACTGCTAAAAATAGGTTAGGCTACGCTGAGCACACAATAACTGTCAGGGTCAAAGGTGAGTTCTTCAGAAACATAGAGTATTTTATGTTTGGACTGATCATTATAATCCAAACTAATAACATATTTTCTGTTTGACAGCGACTCCTTTCTGGTTGGAAAAACCCACCAACCTGATTTTGGCACCAGAGGAAAATGGACGGTTGGTGTGTCGCGCTGATGGGGCTCCTCGTCCCACAATCAGCTGGTTCATTAACGGAGAACCGATTGAAAGTATGTTTTAGGAGATCTTGTCTAAAAGGCATAAAAATGAATAAAAAAATATTGTGCCTAACTTTTATTTTTCCTTTTTGGTGGGGTTTTTTTTTTCAGCTGCTACACCACTGCCTAACAGACAGGTTTCAGGAGAAGCGCTAATCTTCCGCAGTGTAACTACTGAAAACACTGCCGTCTACCAATGCAATGCTTCAAATCAGTATGGCTACTTATTGGCCAATGCATTTATTAATGTGCTACGTAAGTTACCAACCACTGTCACTCATAACATTAATTAAAACAGAGTTATTTTTAAAGAAAACGAATGTGTACACTTATGTCTGCATTTTTATTTTGTTAAATATGAACAAAATAGCAGAAGTGCTGCTTCGTATCTGGCCAGAAAGACCAGTATCAGTGTGTTAATTTGATAACTCAATAAAAGGCTTTATTTAGTTAAGAGTGAGAAAAAAAATGAGTTCACGTTTGCAATTTTGTCTCGTTATACAATATTTTAAAAAACAAACAAAACGCTAGATTTTTGCAAATATTTATGGATGTTTTCTTGTTTTGTTTCTGTACTACTTGAACACTAAAGTGGCCCTCCAATGAGATGACAGTGCCAGCAGTGGCTCACAGCTCATTTAAGTTTGAGACCCCTGCTTTACACCGATTTATAATTACTCATTTGAAAAGTTACTCTTTAGGAGAGTGAAACTGTTTGTTAGCAATTTTTTTTAACTTTCTTTACTCAAAGCTACATTTGAAAATGTAATAGGTCAATTTATTAAGCACAATATGCAGTCACAGTTCCATATTTTATATAGTAAATATTATATATTATATAATATATATTATATATGAGGGTTTAATTAAATAATCACATTTTGGACTGGTCATTCCCTATCTGAGGTAGAAATAACACGTTTTTCTGCCGCTCGTGTCCTTGCCATGATGCATTGTTTAGGTCAAATTTGCTTTTTTTATATCATGGGAGAGTATACTGGGTGCATATTGAAGTCAAATAATCACTGATGATGCTGCAGTTGCTCCCTTTTCCCATAGATGCAACGCCACGAATCCTTGGGGCAAGAAATGAATTCATCAAAGTGACTGAGGGTAGTCGTACCTTTTTAGATTGCCAGTACTTTGGTTCTCCAGTGCCTGAGTTGAGATGGTAAGATGGTGTGTGACACTGTTATGATTTATAAATCCTCTCACAGTAAGTGTGTGTCTTAACATATGTCCATGCTTCTTCTTACACAGGTCCAAATATGGGCAAGGAAATCTTGAAGGAAATCGTTTTAAAACCCACAGCAATGGGACTCTGGAGATCAAACATATCAAGATAGAAGACCAAGGAACTTACGTGTGTGTAGTCAGCAACATTGCAGGGAGAGATGAGGATCAAGTCAGAGTAGAGGTCAAAGGTGAAGAGTCATTAAAATAAAAAATAATTGAGTTGGCAATAAAAATTTGACATACATTTTTTTTCATTGTACAATATTGTATTTATTTTGTTTGCAGAACCCATATTAATTGTCACAAGACCACAGAGTATGAAAGTCATGCGTGCAAGTGATGTCCGACTGGAGTGTGGTGTAACAGCAGATGTCACGACTCCTATCACAACCACTTGGTTGAAAAACAAAAAGCATCTCACTCTTGGTTGGAGGTAGGATTATTGTGTATTATTTACTGTTAATTAAAGTACATTTATGCATATATGAGTACATATATGAGGCCTGTTTGTGCAGCTAAGGTTATATTATTAGTTTCAGTGTAATCAAATGAGCTTCTAGATCTCACCAATTTTATTCAATTTCTCAGAATCTCAATGGATGAATCAAATCTAGTGATTGCTAATGTAAACACAGGCGATGAGGGAAATTATACATGTGTCATCAAGAGTGAGCTTGAACAGAAATCTGCCTCAGCACACCTAATGGTGATGGGTATGAAACACTGAAACCAAAGATATTTTATCAACCATATGACATGCTGAAATGTCTTTTTAATTATTTCTGTATTTATTTTATTTATAGACCGTCCAAATCCTCCCACTAACTTGGAGTTATCTGATCCATATGAACGTACTGTAAGACTGAGCTGGGTTCCTGGAGATAGCAACCACAGCCCCATAACAGGTAAAAGATGAAAACTCAAAAAATTACAAAAATAAACACTTTTTTAAACATTATTACCATTTTTGAGGACTCTTTTGCTGTATTGACTAGCATTTTGGTTGTTTTTGCATTCTTTGTTCTCTCGCAGAGTTCTTAGTGCAATATGACGACGATGATTGGTTGCCTGGAAAGTGGAGAAATCTTTCAACGTACCCAGGGAACCTCAACTCTGTCATTTTGCATCTCATACCTTTTACGTACTATGAGTTCAGAGTCATCGCTATTAACGAAATTGGAGCTAGTCGCCCTAGTCGTCCATCTAAGCGTTTTCAGACCAGCGGTGCACGTGGGTGTCATACTAGCAAATGTTTTGGTTTGGGACAATAAATACTCAGAGTAAAGACTGGGATATATGACAATGTTGTGCAAAAGTTTTGAAGTACCTCTTATTTCTTTATATTTTGCTAGGAAAATTGTAAATGTGTGGAAATACAGTATATGAGGCAAAAACAAAGTTTGAATGAGCTAATGAGCTTAAAAGTTAGTATTTGGTATGACCACCTTTATTATTTAACAAAGCCTGAACTCTCTTAGGCAAGCTTTAATGTAATTTCTATAGGAAATCTTCTAGAATAGTTCTTAGGGCTTCTTGCGGGACATCCAAAGCTCTTTTTGGATATTTGCAGTTTTTTATTTTTCTGTCAAGAAGATCCCTACAAGCTTCAATAATGTAGCTTTCCAGGTTCTGGGGAGGCCAATCCATGGCTGAAGTGTTCCATTGTGTGTTTTACTATCCAGGTATGCTTTTAGTGCACTGGTTATGTGTTTGAGATCATTGGCGTTGCTGAAAAATGAAGCCATTGCCAATCAAATGCTTTCCAGATTATATGGTAGCTCAAAATCTGTCATTACATTTATGCTATCATAATTCCATCAATCATGACAAGATCTCCAACACTGCTGACTGAAATGCAGGACCAAACCATGACAGAGTCTCCACCATGTTTTACAGATTTGAATCATTACTCCACGAATCGCTACCTTATCGTGGTGGAGGGGTTTGTGTCCCAGGGATCCCAGGGGCTATGTTGTCTGGGGGCTTTTGCCCCCTGGTAGGGTCTCCCATGGCAAATTGGTCCTGGGTGAGGGACCAGACAAAAAGCAATTCAGAAGACCCCTATGAAAAGACCACCGAGGGAACAGTTCACCCTGCCCGGGATAGGGTCACCGGGGGCCCCGCCCTTTAGCCATGTCCGGGGAGGGTGCCCGAGGGCAAGCATCTGGTGGCCGAGCCTTAGTCCATGGGGCCCGGCCAGACACAGCCCAAAAAAGGGGCATGGGCCCATCTTCCTGCAGGCCCACCACCCGCAGGAGGCACCGTAGGAGTCGGGTGCAATGTGAGCCGGGCAGGAGCCAGGAGCGGAGGTCCTGGCTACCAAGACTGGCAATTGGGACATGGAATGTCAACTCTCTGGTGGGGAAGGAGCCTGAAATAGTGTGTGACCTCACCTCAACGCATGGCCTGGGCTCTGGAACCAGCCTCCTGGAGAGGGGCTGGACTCTGTCTCAGTCTGGAGTTGCCCCTGGTGAGAGGCGGCGGGCTGGGGTGGGTATCGTGACGAGAGGGTTTGTTCCCTTCGCCTTCGGGTCAGGGAATGGGTCTTGACCGTTGTTGGCGCTTATGCGCACACGTGGGCAATGACAGTGAGACTTGGAAGGGCGTGATTGGGAGGAACAGCCTCCTGGATCTAAACCCGAGCGGTGTTTTGTTATTGGACTTCTATGCAAACCACAGTTTGGCCATAACGAACACCATGTTCGAACATAAGAGTGTCCATAAGTGCACGTGGCACCAGGACACTGTAGGCCACAGGTCCATGATCGATTTTGTAATCGTATCGCCAGACCTGAGGACATATGTTTTGGACACTCGGGTAAAGGGAGGGGCCGAGCTGTCAACTGATTACCACCTGGTGGTGAGTTGGATCAGGTGGCGAGGGAGGACGCTGGACAGACCTGGTGCGCCTAAACATACAGTGAGGGTGTGCTGGGAACGTCTAGGAGAGGCCCAGTCCGCGAGATCTTCAATTCACACCTCCGGCAGAGCTTCAACAGCATTCCGACGGAGACTGGGGACATTGAGTCCGAATGGACCATGTTCAGCACCTCCATTGCCGAAGCCGCTGCACTGATCCGCAGCTGCAAGGTACTTGGTGCCTGTTGTGGTGGTAATCCCCGAACCAAACGGTGGACCCCAGAGGTGAGGGGAGCCACCAAGCCTGTGGGACTCAACCAGTCTACATGTGTTTTGTGGACTTGGAGAAGGCATTCAACCGTCTCCCTCGGGGGGTCCTGTGTGGGGTGCTCCAGGAGTATGGGGTGTCTGGCCCATTGCTACGGGCCATTCAATCCTTATACAACCGTTGCAAGAGCTTGGTCCGCATAGCCGGCAATATTCAGACTCGTTCCTGGTGGGTGAAGGGTTCCGCCAGGGCTGCCCTTTGTCACCAATTCTGTTCATAATTTTTATGGACAGATTTTCTAGGCGTAGCAAAGTGGCGGAAGGCTTTCACTTGGGTGGTCTCAGGATCTCCTCTCTGCTTTTTGCAGATGATGTGGTTCTGTTGGCTTCATCGGGTGATGGCCTCCAGCTCGCCTTGGAACGGTTCGCAGCACCTCCAAATCTGAGGCCATGGTCCTCAGCCGGAAAAGGGTGGAGTGCCCACTCCGGGTCAGGGACGAGTTCCTGCCCCAAGTGGAGGAGTTTATGTATCTCAGGGTCTTGTTCTCGAGTGATAAAAAAAAGATTTGTTACTTTTGCAGTTATTTTTCCTTTTGAGTAAATAAATGACAAGTAATAAGTTAATAAGTCCCAGAAATAAGCTTTTAGATGTTTTGCAAAACCAGGCACCTCCCAACTCCCAACTTCTGATCTTTATGCTAAACTAGGTTTCATTAGCTAGCTAGCTTATTTTTCAACTGTAGTAAATGTATCTCTCTGAATCACAAACAGTTTTTCAAAATTGTGTTCATTTTTTTGCACAGCTCCAGATATAATCCCAAAGAATTTAAAAGGCGTAGGTACATGGAGAAATAACATGGAAATCAGCTGGGAGGTAATCAGAACTTACATAATCCTTCTTTTATTTATCACTAATATCTTCACATATCTTCGCACAATAAAGCTTTCTAATTTTATAAAAACGTGCTTTTAGCCTCTAACCTACAGAGAGTGGAATGGACCCCATCTAAAGTATCTGGTGTGGTGGAGAAGGAGAGATTCTCGAGAGGAGTGGAAGAATGCAACCACCAAGTGGCTAAAATATTACATCTATGATGCGGATACCTTTACTCCTTATGAGATCAAAGTCCAGGCAGTGAATGACTTTGGGCTGGGACCAGAGACTCCTGTTGTCATTGGTTATTCTGGTGAAGGCCGTACGTACCTACATTTCTTTTATCATAACATAGTAAGGAGTAGGAATTTTGGAAGGAAATCAATACATGTCGGTGAACTTCATTGTACTTCGGTATAGATTCTCTGCTTCACTACATTAGAGATTACAAACTGTTCTATAGATAGACTTTCTTTAATTTGGTATAAACCACCATCAAAAGGCAGACTGTTCCCCTGATTAATTTTTAGCATTTAATTTTTTGTCAGACTGGCTGTCAGCTGATATTCAATTTACAATAATGGTGGGTGTTCAGTATTAACATGGGCAGAATCTCAAATAATGAGGTCAGTTTACATCCAAGTATTCCTGGTGAGACAAAAGCAGGGAATCATGAATAATTTCGGAGGAAATCAGTTTTTGTCATTACATGTTTTATGCTCACTGATAGCAAAGAAATTCAGTGCCATCTCTGTTTTCCCCAAGGCCCAACAACAGCACCCCTGAACCTGAGAGTGTCCGACATCGAGAGCTCTCAGGTGACTCTACACTGGGATCCAGTGACAAGTGATACAATTATGGGAGAACTGAAAGAATACAAGGTGAATTCAGCATTTGATAATGGACAGTAAATTTGCCTACATTTTTGTTTATTGACATTCAAAATTAAGGGCATTTAATCATTTTAATTTAAAGAAATGCAGCTGGTGATGAACGCAATCAAAATACTAAAATATACCAGGTTTCATTTGATATAATGGTGTGTAAAACATTAATACCAGCTGAGAAAGAAGTCTCAGAGTGTGCTCTGTGTGAAAAGTTATATACTATACATCTAAAAGAATCAAATGGAAAACAGTTTTAAGCTAACCCAGTTAACCCATTCTGCATTTTCCATAATTGCCATTCAGTTAAATTACATTTTGAGCTGTTGCTTTATCATTTGATTTCTAAAATTTCATTTTTCACTGTATTATCAGTACACCGGGAGAGCAGCTTGCAGCAACCACATTATACAGTGGGGCAAAAAAGTATTTAGTCAGCCACCGATTGTGCAAGTTCCCCCACTTAAAATGATGACAGAGGTCAGTAATTTGCACCAGAGGTACACTTCAACTGTGAGAGACAGAATGTGAAAAAAAAATCCATGAATTCACATGGTAGGATTTGTAAAGAATTTATTCGTAAATCAGGGTGGAAAATAAGTATTTGGTCACCTCAAACAAGGAAAATCCCTGGCTCTCACAGACCTGTAACGTCTTCTGTAAGAAGCTTTTCTGTCCCCCACTCGTTACCTGTATGAATGGCACCTGTTTGACCTCATCATCTGTATAAAAGA
Source organism: Neolamprologus brichardi (assembly GCF_056152115.1). Taxonomy (NCBI): domain Eukaryota; kingdom Metazoa; phylum Chordata; class Actinopteri; order Cichliformes; family Cichlidae; genus Neolamprologus; species Neolamprologus brichardi. Next base: position 25,711,273 of record NC_142123.1, read on the forward strand.
CACCTGTCCACAGCCTCAACCAGTCAGACTCCAAACTCCGCCATGGCCAAGACCAAAGAGCTTTCGAAGGACACCAGGAAAAGAATTGTAGACCTGCACCAGACTGGGAAGAGTGAATCTACAATAGGCAAGCAGCTTGGTGTGAAAAAATCAACTGTGGGAGCAATCATCAGAAAATGGAAGACATACAAGACCACTGATAATCTCCCTCGATCTGGGGCTCCACGCAAGATCTCATCCCGTGGGGTCAAAATGATCATGAGAACGGTGAGCAAAGATCCCAGAACCACACGGGGGGACCTGGTGAATGACCTGCAGAGAGCTGGGACCAAAGTAACAAAGGTCACCATCAGTAACACACTACAACGGCAGGGAATCAAATCCCGCAGTGCCAGACGTGTTCCGCTGCTGAAGCCAGTGCATGTCCAGGCCCGTCTGAAGTTTGCCAGAGAGCACATGGATGATACAGCAGAGGATTGGGAGAATGTCATGTGGTCAGATGAAACCAAAGTAGAACTTTTTGGTATAAACTCAACTCGTCGTGTTTGGAGGAAGAAGAATACTGAGTTGCATCCCAAGAACACCATACCTACTGTGAAGCATGGGGGTGGAAACATCATGCTATGGGGCTGTTTTTCTGCCAAGGGGACAGGACGACTGATCCGTGTTAAGGACAGAATGAATGGGGCCAAGTATCGTGAGATTTTGAGCCAAAACCTCCTTCCATCAGTGAGAACTTTGAAGATGAAACGAGGCTGGGTCTTCCAACATGACAATGATCCAAAACACACCGCCCGGGCAACAAAGGAGTGGCTCCGTAAGAAGCATTTGAAAGTCCTGGAGTGGCCTAGCCAGTCTCCAGACCTCAACCCCATAGAAAATCTGTGGCGGGAGTTGAAAGTCCGTGTTGCTCGGCGACAGCCCTAAAACATTACTGCTCTTGAGAAGATCTGCATGGAGGAATGGGCCAAAATACCAGCTACTGTGTGTGCAAACCTGGTAAAGACCTATAGTAAACGTTTGACCTCTGTTATTGCCAACAAAGGTTATGTTACAAAGTATTGAGTTGTATTTTTGTTATTGACCAAATACTTATTTTCCACCCTGATTTACGAATAAATTCTTTACAAATCCTACCATGTGAATTCATGGATTTTTTTTTCACATTCTGTCTCTCACAGTTGAAGTGTACCTCTGGTGCAAATTACTGACCTCTGTCATCATTTTAAGTGGGGGAACTTGCACAATCGGTGGCTGACTAAATACTTTTTTGCCCCACTGTATATTAAATAGTGGGCCTGACCAGTAATTAATCAGTTACACTATACATTAGATATTACTGAAATTCTGAATAATAATATAATTTTTTATGTATGAACTTATCTATCTTTTCAGCTAATTTCAAGAAAAAAAAAACCTTTACCCTCATGTAAAAGAAACTTTGGCTTAATTGGTCTGTCATTGTTTCATCTGCTTTTGCCATCTTGCCATCAGGAAATCGAGTTTAGGTTGATAAAATCATACAGTAGAAAGATTACTGAGTTTCATGTTGCTACGTAACGTGAGTACTCGATTGCTTGTTTGGAGAGCAGAAGATCTAAAATGTGTGTTGTCTCTCATTTCTCAGGTCTACTACTGGAGGGACAGCAGCCAGCTGAGGTGGCATTGGGTTGACAGAGGGATGAAGTCCAAAGAATTTCCTATCAATGGCCCGGACCCCTCTGGGGTCCTTGATGAGCTTATTCCCTACAGCAACTACAAAATGTACATAGTTGTGGCGAACAGTCGATACGAAGGGCCGCCAAGTAATAACATACATTTCTCAACACCTGAAGGAGGTAAGTGTTACCACTTTGTCAACAAAACAATAATTTTAGAGATTAGCCTCTATCAATCACAAGCAAATCACAAATTAATGTGTTTTTCCTCCCCCCGGTATGTTTATCATCTGCTGCTGTGTTCTCTCCTGTAGTACCATCTGCTCCTAGATCCTTCAGGATCCAACAGCGACATCTGGACAGTATTTATGTTGACTGGGGCCTGCCAGCAGAACCCAATGGCATAATTACTGGGTATTCCCTCAAGTACCAGACAGGTATGAGCTGAAAACACTCTGAAAGAACAGGAATCTGATTATTCTAGTAAAGCTGGCAAAGGTCCTCATCTATGTAACTCAACAGTGCTCTTAAATAAGCACTCAAAGATCAGAATATGACTAAAGCACGTTCTTATTAACTCTTGCATAGTCACTCTCTGAGTAGGGGAGGTAGTTAATAGCTCAGCACCAGTATCAACAGTTCTCCCTATAAAAGGAAATGCCCACTCTCTCCACAGTGAACGCCACCAGGGGAGAGGAGCTGCGAGTTGAAGAGCTTCCTCCTAATGTGACAAGCTTCTCAATCCGCCGATATGACCGATACACTCGATACAGATTTTCTGTGGCAGCACGAACTCGCCTAGGGATAGGCGAATGGCATACAGAGGAATCACCCCACTACACTACAGAGAGTAATTAAGTCCTTTCTTCAGCTAAAACTGCTTAAAGCTGTTCCATTGTCACAAGGGGTCACAGCAAGTAGCTCAGCACATGCCCAGCAAATGTGTAAATCACAACACTTTAGAGCCACCTACTCAGACAAATAAAAGAAACACTAAATGACTATGTTCACGTTGGTTGACTTAATGATGTGTGCCCTTGCGTGTCTCAGTTTATGCTCAGGATCAGGTGGATATCACCACTCAGGGCTGGTTCATTGGGATAATGTGTGCTGTGGCTCTCATCGTGCTCATCCTTCTCATCGTCTGTTTCATCAAGCGGAGCAGAGGAGGAAAATACCCAGGTAGGTTGGTGATGCCTAACTGTAGCTGTAGAAAAATTTTAAGGCCTTACATTTTGTAGAGTTGGTTGAACAGAATTTTTAAACATCTTGGGTGTTGTCGTTTGGGATGTTTTACCAAATTTTAATACAGTATAAAACAAACTTTATATTAACTTATTTTTAAAAAAGAAATACAAATTATCAAAAAATTGTTAGTTATAATCATATTCAGGCTCCATGGTGTTAATAAAGCTCATTGGTACTATTTCAGTACGGGATAAAAAGGACATTTCACTGGAGCCGGTGGATGACAAAGATCAGGAGGGATCATTTGATTATCGGTAAGTTTTACCTTCTCTGGAAAATGAATGAATTTTTAAATTCAGACACTAACAAAAACTTTTACTGCTTCTCCCTGAGGGAAGTTGTGATTTAACAACACCTCAAATCAGTAAATAATATTATCTTACCAAACTGCTTTACAAAGTAGTCAATGTTTGCAACGTTTCTTAAGTCATGTACTATAATTTATTTTGTAATTGCACAGTAATAATACTCGACAAGGAAGATGTGTATTATGTTTGTTATTGTTGTACTGTAACACTGCACCACACTATCACTGTTGAAAACTATAACTAAAATTAAAACTTTGAAAAAAATTTTTGAAAAATTAGATAAAAACAACCTATTTGTTTACCTATTATCCATTTGCTCCTGTGCATTTTTCTCTTGGTTTCATAAATTAAAGCTGCCCTGTGGAACTGCTGTTCCAGTGTCCTTCATCATAAACACGTTACACTTAACATTTCATTTTGCTAGCACATCGCACCCTCCTTCTGCATGTATGTGATCAGTGGAACAGCAGGGAACTAAATACTTAAATACCATTATTTCTTTATAACTTTAATGTTGATTTAAAACTCCATTGGGTATCTTTAATTTTGATTAGATTTTAGCATCAAAATGCACAGGTTCAAATCTTATTTTTATTTGATTTATAATAACTCTTTGATCATAATTACATTAATCTGTGTTTTTCTTTTTTTTACTCTGCCTTTTCTATCTAAACCCTTCCCCTCCAAAACCTCAATCCTTTTCTTTTTCAAAGGTCCCTTGAAAGGTATGAAAAAAACAAATATTGACACTTTGATATTATACCTGTGCGATCCTGGAAAGATGATACAGATTTGTGAAGCTGCAAAAACTGTATTTGTACTTGCAATACGTTTTCCTTTTGTAAATGAATGGAAGTCAGTCCTCTGACACACTGAATTCTTTTCATATTTTAGAATAGCACGTGTGTCCACTCTCCCCTACCCTCGCAGGTATGATCATTTAGTACTGCAAATTCTTTACAACTACTTTATAATAAGATTGAATCATTTTATTTTTTTATCTTTTCCATAATATCTTGAGTTTTTATTTATTTTTTAATCATTCATTCCTTCATTGTTTTTTGTAGAGAAGAGGAACGAGGGCTTCAAAGAGGTCAGCCATCTATTGAGGCAATAATGAAGCGATCAGACAGCGATGACAGTCTGGTGGAATATGGAGAAGGGGGCGAGATACCATTCAATGAAGATGGCTCATTCATTGGCCAGTACACAGGAACCAGGAGAGACGTCAGGGAGTTGGACTTTGGTGGAAGTCTGGAGATGCACTCACCAATAAATACCATCTACTCCCTGGCTTAACACTCAGATGTCAGACTGTGCTTCTGAAATACACAGAGCTATTTGTCATGTGGTTTCACTATCCCTGCATCCTCCACCTTCAATTTAGAACCTGGAGGAACTTTTATTTGTCAGCAGGACACAGCTTGAGAGTAAAGTGCTGTTTAAGCCCTCCCTATCCTTGCAGACAGCACAACTTTCGGGCATTTATGGAATAAAATGTAGAAAAGTTGGAATAATTTTTCTATAGAGATGTGATTTTCTTTTAAACAAAGCTTTTATCTCTTTTGTAAAATACAAATATACATCGTTCAGTTATCCTATTAGGAAAGAGACACTTGCTGCGGATCACAGGAGATGAAAGTGGAACAGTTTATCATGTTGATAAAAATGGTTACAAGGACTGATCTAGATTGGTTCTATCATTTTTTTTCCTGCTAATTTCAAGAAATCTATTATTTTTGAATACTTACAGTTTGATAGAAGGGAAGTATCTATCAATTCAATTTTTTTCTGCTTATCCAATTCACAGTCGCCAGGGGGGCTAAAGCCTATTCCAGCTGTCCCAGGGTGACAGGTGGGCTATACTCTGAACAGGTGCCCAATCTGTCACAAGGCTAAAATGCAGGACAGACAACGAGTCACATTCATACCTATGGGCAATTTAGATAATAAAAAAACCTATCCTCATGCCTGTCTTTGGACTATGGGAGGAAGCCAGACTACCCAGAGATAACCCACACAGACATGGAGGTTATCGTGTCCGCAACTGTGCCACAAAAAGGGTACTACAAATAAAGGAAAAGAAAATCTCTCCATGGACTAACAATTCATTTGTCAGTTTAAAATCTGATTCTGTATGAAACAAGATGTCAAACCATTTGAGGAATCAATTGTGAGCCATAAATCAACTATCACTATAAACTATAAAATCAGAGGTCACACATGAACCGGTCTCCTAATTTCACTCACAGTAGAAATGACTAATATTTATGTAACAACAGTTTTTTTTTTGGACTACTAATGCCACCTCTGTATTAAGACTGTTATATCTGATTTTAAATAAAGTGAAAGTATTTCTAGGATGATGGAAAAATCAGCTTCGGTATCTTGGAATTTTAAAGGGATGCCCAAAACCTTCTTTTATTATCATTCTTAGAGTTAGCTTTTAACATCAATTTAGGGTTAACCGCTGTAACACATGACCACAAAATAATGTTTAGTTGTGTGAGTGGAAAGAACATGAATAACGCACACATGTCCAGATGTTACAGTCACATGAGATAAGTATATATATAAATATATATATAAGATTAAAAAAAATATAAAATAAAAACAATCATCATGATCATGACCACCTCTATAAAAGGTGCCAGAGAGGAAAATTATTAACAGTGATCTTGAAGACGCAGTTGTTACTGTCCAGTCTTGGAAGGGTTACATCAAGATTTCCAAACAAGTGAAGTGTAATCTATCATTCTAATTGTCCACAAGGATGTTTCACAAGTGGAAAACATTCATGACAGTTGGTGATCTTCCCAGTCAGCTTAAACTTTGGGTCATGCAACAGGGCAATGACCTAAAGCACACCATGAAATTTTCAACAGAATGACTGAAAAACAACAGAATGAACGTGTTGCAATGGTCCAAAGTCCAGCCTCCAGCTTAATCCAAATGCTATGACAAACAGGAAAGTGGACTGAACTTAAGCAACACTAAAAAAAAAAGAGTGGGTTAAAATTCCTCCACAATGATGTGAGAGGCTGCATAACTGAAAGTCATACAGAAAAACATTACTACATTATTGCTCCTGAAGGTGAACCTAGAATCGAATTAATCTTTCATACACTGCTTCTGCATTTTGGCTTGATTTTTGTTAAATAAATATTGACTTCATATATTATATCATGTGTTCTTGTTCACTTGAGGTCGTTTTAAGGCTCAATGATGGTGTTAAAATTACGAAAAATCAAATTGAAAGAGACTGTTAATTACAAATTGCACTAAAAAGATAAAAACACATTAATTCCCCTGAACCTTGGACAATTCACTCCGATGTGGCAGGTTCACTGTAATCCATCATTACACCATTGGGTATTAACTTAAAGACAAAACGATATGTTATCTAAACTCTTTCTGGTTTATCTGCTATAGCTCTGAGTTATCGTTGTCATGCCCCTCCAATCAAGCATACCTAGTTAGCTGGTAATGTTAAAGGGTTAAAGACTATGAGAGAGCTGAAAGAAAAACAATGTTAAATGAACTTTACTTTATCAAAGATGTTAGATTTGGATCAGAAGGTTCCAAAACTAGATAAAAATTAATCCTTTGGAGGTTTTTAATCATGTATCATATAATAACATTCACTGAGCTTATCAATTTACTTTACGTTTTTTATTTAGGAAAATATATGTTGAGATTAAAGAAAAATAATAAGCTGTTCTTTTGTTTTTCTTTTGTTTTTCTGTGAGAGGAAAAACATCTAATAATATCCTGAAACTGTTTTTCTTGTTGTTCTTATCCTTCTGAAAATTATGATAGGAAAATGTTCATCTTTAAGCTTGGGACTGATAAACGCCAACAACTGAACAACTACAACAATAGACTAAATGATCCAAATCATTAATTAAACCTCTATTATCAATTATTTTATCAATTACATCTCATTATTTATCATAAAAAGATTACAGAAAAATTATCATCTTCGGGTTTCGGACTGATTATTTGTAATTGCAAATAAACACCAACAAACTATTTTTTATTGACCAAATGATCCAAATTATTAAATAAACCATCAATTATTTGATCAATTACTTCATAAAATAATCTCATCATTAATAATCTCATTATTTACAAAAGTGATACAAAGCTGCAGGCTAATTTATTTGCAGCATAACACGAAGCAACAGTGTGTAACTAAACGAAAGACCACTTTGAAGTTTGTTGTTAGCTGTTTATCGAGACATTACTATGGAAACCAGTATGTTGTTGTTGATGTTCTGTAAAATACGATGCATCGGCTCACAATGTTATCAGGTCCTCTTATCAGCAGGGAATGGCCTGAGGTGATTTCACTGTAGCAGGTTGAAGAAATTTGGCGTCAGATTTATCAGGTAATAAAAGCCATAAGCAGTCATCTTATGACTGATGCATTTATTACATTTTGTTGGCACACAACCTTTGTCCCTGCCCTATCGGAACTATAAGGACTCCCTGGAGTATTTGTGTCAAACTACCTGTGAAAAGGTAATCATCAGCGCAAGAAGGTTTTCGTGACTTTAATATGCGTAGCAGCAGTCCACAGAAGAATTAGCTGTAGAACGCAGAGTTAGTTTGATTCTGTCAAAATCAGTCTTACAGTGATTCATGAAATTTTAAATAATTATCGTAAATAACTATTTGTTGGTGTTGCAGATCACATGTTGCAGATGGAAAAAGGATAAACTGATTCAACATGGCTCGAGTAACAATCTTGGCTGGTAAATAAATCATCATTATTTCAGTTACTACTTGATTGAAAAGTGTAAAATTCTGCAAAATAATAACTAATATATTTGTTTTTCCAGGTTTGTCCCTTTTGATTTGTCTTCAAGTTGGTATGTGTTGATCATCTATATGTATTACTGACACGTGTTTCTGAATTACATGACTTAAAATGAGAAAAAAAAAATTCTCCTCTTTGCAAAAGTGTCTTCAACCAAACTGGCATGCTACTTCACCAACTGGTCCCAATACAGACCGAGTGCTGGGAGATACATTCCTGAAAATGTAGACCCCAACCTGTGCACACACCTGATCTACGCCTTCTCTGTAATCAGCCCCTCAAATGAGATAACAATGTACGAGTGGAATGATGATGTTCTTTACAGATCCTTCAATGCCCTCAAGAACAGGTGAGTGGTTGAAATATTACTTTAACCGTGGCTTTGTTCTCAATCATTAATAACAAAAGTGTGCAAGGTACAGCAGCTGTTCTGGCATGAATGGTGAAGTGGTATTCAAATAATTTTTAACCCTAAGCACTTCACTATTGACAGATTTGTTTTAATTTTAGTAGTGCAGCCAAAATAAAGAGGAAAGAGGAAAGAGTTACATGCAAAAATCTCAAAATAAAACAGATTTAACAAGGCAATGGTCTTTAAATGAACACAGAACCTATCATTTATATATATATATATATATATATATTATATTTATACCGGGATAAGAAGCTTTTTTTATGGAACACACACCATTTCTCAAATGTAGCATTCTTGTGCTTCATTCGTTTTGCATCAAATTGGATAAAGTTTAAACTGTGTTCATATATAAAAGACATGTCACATGTGAATGATTTGTGGAACCAAACTCAAGTTGAGCTTTTGGCAGTCAGCATTTCGATTTTATTAAATGAGACATAACAAGAAAGGAGTGAATCTGACTAAAAAAAATAGGACACTGTATCCTCACACAGCCTGTTTTAAGGGGTTCAAATTGACTCAGTACTGAGATACAAAATCCAGTTAGCAGTACTGTGGTTTTTTTCAGGCCTATACGAAATTCAACCTGTTTATACAAACAGAAGAATCATTCCCTGCTGACCAAAAACAACCCAGGTTAAAGACAACTTCTGCCACCTCGAACCACAAACAATTATCACTGATCATCACTCCTTACACAATTTTTGAAATAAAGGGTTTCTAATGCAAAATTTTCATAGGAGTTATGTTAAATGAATAAAAAATTGGGAAACAAATAAAAAGAGTAGGATGATTTTACATGACATGAGGAATGAGGACTTTCTTGTCAAGTCACATGGCTTAATTATAAATCTACCTGTTTTTCTACATCTCCATCACAGAAACCCCCAGCTGAAGACTCTGTTGGCTGTTGGTGGCTGGAACTTTGGCACTGCACAGTTAGTCTACATGACAACAGCATCACAAAGCTGTAGAATTACATTATTTCACATAACAACAACAAATTCATCATCACCTCAATATATCTATAAACTTTCCATCTCAATAGGTTTACCATCATGGCTTCAACTCCTGCCAGTCGCCAGACATTCATCCAGTCTTGCATCAGATTCTTGAGGCTGCATGGCTTTGATGGACTTGACCTGGACTGGGAGTATCCTGGAGCACGGGGAAGCCCACCAGAGGACAAGAAGAGATACCAAGTGCTCTTACAGGTTAGTCTGGAAATCAATGTATACTTGTTAATACTATGCACATTATATTTTAGTATGTTATTGTTATTTTTATATGTATTTTACATATAAAATGTGCTTTCTTATTGAAATGAATGCACAATATCATCCTTGTCTACTGTATTCTTGCATCTAGGAATTACTTGCTGCCTTTGAAAAAGAAGCTACTGAGACCAAACAACCACGGCTCTTGCTCACAGCTGCAGTGGCTGGTGGGAAGGGGAACATTGACAACGGCTATGAGATTGCCAATGTGTCAAAGTGAGTTTATTTGATAGGAAGTCACTAAAGTTCCAATCCTAAAGATTTCATCCCACTTTTCATTTTGCAGCACTGGAGGTTACTTTAATAAATGCAAGTATTAATTCATACTAAAACACTGACGGTCCCAGATTTACAGGGACAGCAAATATTTGATCAGAAGAGCTACCTGTGGTTTTATTTACTTTACACACATTGCTTAATGTGAAAGGCTTAGACAGCAAACCACAGTAATAACATGAAGAAATGATGTTACAGTTTGAATACATAGCTACATAATGTGAATACACTGAATGATTTTTGTTGAATGAATGAAAAGTTACAGTTTGAATACATGGGCATTTTTAAGGATTTTTACTTTAAATATGTTCAAGTTCTTAACTTATTTTACTTATTATTATTATTGATATTATTTTGTTACATTGATGATGTTTTACAGGTTTCTAGACTTTATAAATGTCATGACCTATGACTACCACGGAGCTTGGGACCCATTCACTGGTCATAACAGCCCTCTGTACCACAGCTCCGTCGATCAGGGTGATAACATATATTACAATGTGGTGAGTGAAACTTTCATCAACATTCATATATATATATATATATATATATATATATATATATATATATATATATATATATATACATCACTATAAAATATCATTATAATAATATTATATAATATACTATTTTTTTCTCTCAAAGGATTTTGGTATGAAATATTGGAGGGACCAGGGAGCTCCTGTGGAAAAGCTCTTAGTCGGTTTCCCGACATATGGACGCACATTCACCACATTAACAGCTGCTAATGGTCTTGGAGCTGCAGCCACAGGACCAGCGAGCGCTGGGCCTTACACCCGTGAAGCTGGGTTTTGGTCTTACTACGAGGTCAGCTAATACAAAGCAGCATATCTTCAGTTTTATTACACCACAATGTTTTCCATAAATCGCAAACTGTGTGAAGGGTGTTGAAGTATTATTTTCTTCTCTACAGATTTGCACTTTTGTCCAAACAGGCAGCATAAAGTGGATTGATGAGCAAAAGGTGCCCTATGCCATTAAGGGCAATGAGTGGGTTGGCTTTGATAACAGGCAGAGCTTTGAAATCAAGGTACCCATGCCAATTTTGGTTTAAGGTGATAATACAAAACAAATCATAATGTTCTTATTAACTGGCAGCTATATCTTACTGCTCTTAAAGTAGTACAGACATCAGGTAAAGTTGATGATTATTAATCTGTGCAGTTATAAACCACGCACATGTAGTTTTTAATAACTTCTATCAGGAAGAAGATGGCACTCTTACATGCAGCATTATAGAGCCGCAAATATTTTTCATTTTTTGTATGAAATGTGATTTATTCTGGATACTTTCATTTTGTTGTGTTACCTGCTTCGCAGATATGATAAAATTTCAGTTACATGTTGGGTTTTCCAGCATATGTTTAAACTTCATTATTCACTGTTTCAGTCCAGAGCTAGTGATGTTTAAAAGAGTCTTTTAAGCTTTTTGAAAGAATTAACGAATTCCCTGCTTTGTGTTTCATATTAATATTTGAATACATCTGGTTACTTTTGGATTGTGCACTGGGAGAAATGTGGTAGTTTTAAATTGCAACTCACAGTTTATATTTCACAGGCACAGTATGTGAAAGACAACAGATTTGGAGGAGCATTTGTCTGGTCTCTGGATCTCGATGACTTTGCTGGACAGTTCTGTGGACAGGGACATTATCCTCTCATTAGTTATCTGCGCACTCTTTTGAATTCAGGTAAACTGGAAAAAGTATAAACATGGACATGTTAATATTCATCAGTGTCATCATCTCTATTTAAGAAAAGTTTTTTTTCTCCAAAATTTCCTAAACTTTATATATATATATATATATATATATATATATATATACATATATATATATATATATACATATATATATATATATATATATATATATATATATATATATACTTACTGTATTTACTAGATTCTCCACCACCTCCACCGGTAACCACACATCCACCACTCGTCTCTACGATCCCTCCTGGCCCAACAGCTACTACCACTACTACGGCTACTACTACCACTACTGCTACTACTGCCAAAACAACCTCAAGTCCTGTTTCTGGAAGTGGATTCTGCACTGAAAAGCCAGATGGCCTGTATGTAAATAACGAGGATCCCCACACCTTTTATCAGTGTGTCCATGGACATGTCTACATCCAGAAATGTCCAAATTATCTTATTTACAGTGATGCATGCAAATGCTGTACCTAATTGACACTGAATAAAAGTTGTCTTGATCTAGCAAAAATGTTTTTTTATTCTTTTTATTTTTTATGAGAACCACACTGCCTGGACAGTCAATAAAGCCATAAATTCTAAAAACTGTATTAACCATTAAGCAAATGTGCCCAGTACTCTGCAATACACATTATGTAATGCAGCTACTATAGCCTGAATTACATATAGGTCCATTTTAAAACTAGGATGGGTTTGCCAAGATTTGCAGCTAGCTGCACATTTTTTTCTTTAAAGGTTAGAATTAGATGAACAATATTGAATTTTTGGTCTCTGGATTGAAAATTGCACACCCAGTTAATGTACTTGAAACTGGAGCAAGTTTGGTTAAACTTTACATGAAGGTAACTAAAAGATTGTACAACAAATACAAATCTGGCCATGTTTCCTTTTTTCTGTTTGTCTAGCATTTATCTGGCATTTTCTTTTCCTCGAAACCTGCTATGGCTGTCCCTGTGCCAGCATTGTAACGGCTGGCTCAAACACAATAAGGGATTCAAAACCACGGTGAAAGGTTAAACCATTATTTGAATAGTTGAATTAATAAAGGAGAAGAGTGGCTGCTGCAGCACGGTAGAAAGAAAAAGTGAGTCAGAGCTTTACAAACAAACAACTGAAATAAATCGAGCCAACAAGTAAGCACAGGCACTTTCCAGCCATCCGACCAAGCTGAAAATTAGGTTTTGTTTTGAGGAAACACCAAAATAAATTATGTGTCAGTATAATATTCACTGCAATTCCACATCATTGGTACTCGAGCTTTTTCAATGCACAGCTCAATATAATATTTAACAATTGCTAACATTAAAAATGGCTTTGGGGTTTTTTTTGCAAGGTTGAATTTTAGTAAAATAAAGGTTGGTGCAATAGCGTCAGTAAACTTTTGACTGTTGTGGTGCTGCACCACTGTTACCATCGTGGTGCTGCAGTAGAATGAAAACCCTTTCCTTTTGCTAAATATTGTTGCTTGACGCTGTTAGGATATCTAATAAATTATAGAAATTACATTTTGTGGGTCTTCTGCAATGTTCAGGTCCTGCTTTACTGTCATTTCAGTCTGTCACTGGGAAGCTGCCAGACAACATGATCAGACCATAATATATTCATTATAATATTCAAAATTTGTGCATATAATTAGATTTTACTGTAATGAAATTAAGATGCTAAGTTTCTTTTATAGGTGTATAACTACTAAACTGCTGCTTGGTAGGGGGCTGCTAGGCAACACGATGATGTCATAATATCAGGTAAGATCCTTCAGGGACCTAAGATGTACCCGTGTGACGGTTTTGGTTCCTCAGCTCCTGACAGTGTAGGAGTAGTTCACAGACAAGCGGACAGGTAGGGAACATATGTAAAAGAGTAAGACAGCTGTTTTTTGTATTTTTTTTTATTTTTTTTTTTATTTATATATATTTTTTATTTTTTAACTTTCAGGTCCAGGTGTTTGCAAGCTACGTGATGAGCAATCTTAGGTTTTCTGCAAATGTTGTAGAGGCTTTCAAAACAATATGTGTTTCTGTGTGTGTGTGTGTGTGTGTGTGTGTGTGTGTGTTCATGAATCAGTTACTATTTGACTTATGAAGCAAGTTTACTTTGAGTTAATGATTATCATAGATTCTGCATGTTTTTTTTCTTTACTGCACTGTTTTATTACATTACCAGTCTTACCTCAGCTATCATGCGCATCCTAATTGTGATCTCAGGTAAGGGAAATTGAAATACAGATTTTGCAAATGCAAATTTTATATTTAACTATTTGTATGTAACAAAAAAATGCAACTGTTAAGGTCTCTGTCTCGCCTTTGGCAGTCTGGGTGAGTTCATAAATTGTACTAACCCTTTTATATTGGACAGTCATATAATGTTTTAAAGAGATTGAAAAATGTTCTTTCATATTCAGTCTCATCCTCCAGACTTGTGTGTTACTTCACAAACTGGTCCCAATACAGACCTGGCAATGGGAGGTTTATGCCTTCAAATATTGATCCAAACCTTTGTACGCACCTAATCTATGCCTTTTCTGGTATTAATGAGGCAAATGAATTAGTGACCATAGAATGGAATGATGAGGAACTCTATAGATCCTTTAATGGACTCAAACAAAGGTTAGTCTATTTTCTCCTCATATCACTTACAAAATGTTGAGAAAAAATCATCTTTGCTGCTGCATCTTTATATTCCCACAGGAATCCAAATCTTAAAACCCTGCTGGCAGTTGGAGGTTGGAATTTCGGAACGCAAAAGTGTGACACTAAGCATAAAACAATAATGAATCATAAATTTTCTCTTTATACAGATCTTTTTAATTGTGCCTTTCTTTCGCCAATCGGTTTCATAGGTTCACTACTATGGTGTCAACACAAGCCAAAAGAAATACATTTATACAATCTTCTATCAAACTACTGAGAAAATTTGGTTTTGATGGACTAGACCTAGACTGGGAATACCCTGCAGCAAGAGGAAGCCCTCTGGAAGACAAGCAGAGATTCACAGTGTTATGCAAGGTCAGATTTGGAGTTACTGATGATTGGCATGAACCACGAAGTTACCTTTCTTTTCTGTGGTTTATAGGAGCTACTACAGGCCTTTGAGGCAGAGGGAACATCAACAGGACAGCCCAGGTTAATGATTTCTGCTGCTGTGTCTGCTGGTAAAGGAACCATTGATGCCGGTTATGAAGTCTCAGAGATGTCAAAGTAAGCTTATTAGTAATATCACATCGCATGCCCTGCAAAACCTGTTTTGCTGACCTTGACCTCTCATGCACTTTATCAGGTATGTCGATTTTATTAATGTGATGACATATGACTTTCATGGTACCTGGGAGAGTGTCACAGGACATAACAGCCCCTTATACAAAGGATCCCAAGATATTGGGGACCACGTTTACTTAAATACTGTGAGTAGATGGGTTCATTTTTCTCCCCTGAAAAAGAGGGATTATGTAATCCATTCTGTTTGTTTCTTTGTCTGTTTGTTAGTGGTCTAGTGTTTGCAAAAGTTTGCAAGATATCATTTCAAATTTTATGAAATGATAGATACCAACAAGACAACCAACAAGTGATTTAATTTTCATGAAAATCAGGTCAATGTGAAAACTAGTAAAAACTTTACATACACAATTTTTTTTTTATGGGTCATGTTCAGACTTCACAACAATATACTAGGTCTTGGGGGCCATGTGCACCTAGGTTGGCCAAACATTTGACCTTTATGAAATAAATTCAAGAAACCATATTGAGTTATATATCATATAAAAGGGTATGGAGAGAGCTGCACAAGACACTACAACATCACTATGACACTATAATATTTCTCAAAATTACACAATGACTGAAAATATGTTAAAAATGTTCAAATCTCAAGCATGTAGATTTGCATGTAAAAGACAAAGATTTCAGCTAATTCTGCTCCAATCATATGAATAAAGATGAAAAATACACCCATTTAGTATGTATTAGGAAAAAGCTTTCATTTAGATTAGATCATCTCCAAATTTTGAAGCAATATATTTGTCAAAGGGGAACATAAGCGCTTTCTATTTCTGAGCTCTTTAGGAAAAATTTTGATACAACATTATATGACTTCACAATGACACAAAAATATTAATATAGTGCAGCTATGACTATGAAAACAATGCAGATATCATTATTGGGGATAACAATACCAGTTACCAGTGCAACATAAAACACCAAACTTTTAGTATAGCCCTTGCCCTTCAGGACAGTGCTCCTGTTTTAGACTGCAATTGCTCCCAGCCACACTCCACTTTTCCACACAGTTCTCAACCAACTGACGATGGATTGATTGTCACCATTTTTACACCCTTCTCTAATTCTAACACTTGAGAATTTAAATCACAAATTATTTATAAAGTCAATGAGTCACTGAACCTGATAATACTAGTATTAATGATAATATAACTTATATATATTTACATTTTAGGATTTTGCTATGAGGTACTGGGCAGAAAAGGGAACACCTGTACAAAAGTTAAATATGGGCTTTGCTACATACGGACGCACGTTTCGTCTTTCTACTCAATCCAGTCAAGTTGGAGCCCCTGCCAGCAGCCCTGCTGCTGCTGGCACATTTACAAGGGAGCCCGGCATTTGGTCTTATTATGAGGTAAAAAGAAATCCCCACTCTCATATTAATATGTTCATTGTAAGTCAGTTTCTATGTCTAAGTAGCAGATCGATGTTAATATGTCAAGTTACCACACAGAATACGTTTTTTATCTGTTTTCAGATTTGCACCTTTCTTCAAGGGGCCAGTGTCCACTTGATTGAGGACCAGAAAGTCCCATATGCCACCAAACAAAACGAGTGGGTTGGATATGACAATAAAGAAAGTTTTATGACTAAGGTAGACATGTGCATCTGGATGTTGCTCAGTTTTTCTTTGCCAGATAACATTAGTACTAAAACAACATATCACATTAAAATGTGCATACTGTTATTAAATTGTTTCGATTGTTACTGCTTCAGGTCCGTTACCTAAAAAACAACACTTTTGGAGGAGCCTTTGTCTGGGCTCTGGATCTAGACGACTTCAATGGACAGTTCTGTGGACAGGGACAATACCCCCTCATCAGTTCTCTTCGCTCTCTTTTGTTTCCAGGTAATAAAATTCCTACATTAGCATTTTATGTTTCTTTTGAGCAAGCCAGTTTTGGATTTGGGGAAACTTGCAGTCAGCTGAGACTGAAGAAGTCACTTGGATGAGTGACGAAACGTTTCTCCCACAAAACGCTACGTCCAGATGAACAGAATCAACTTTTGGACAGCTAGCCAGTTACTTATTAGTATGCATATTTTCCAATTAGTCAATATAACGGCTGTTAATGCCTTATTTGGGATAACTGTATTCTATCATAGCTTCCTAATGATTGTTAAATGAAATGCATAAGAAGGCTGCAGCACATCAGTGACAATCCTAACATTATTTGCTCTTTAGCAATAAAAGACTGGTCACACTGTCATAAAAGCACTTGAGGATGATCTATTTTTATTAAAAAAAACACAAAACAAGTGTTCAATGTATCCAAATGAATACTGGTTAAATCTTTGAACTCGTGATTTGAATTTTCACTCACAGCAAATGCTCGAAAGCTACTATTACACTGACACTTATTAACCCAGACAGGATCTATATAATATGAAACAGAGAGACACTGTTGAATATCTTTCTGGCCTTTTGCAAACCAAAAGCTGGCCAGCTGAAAGAAACAGAAAGTTTAAGGAGGAGATCTGTTCTGAGCATTTAAAAAATAAAAATAAAGATAAGGAAAAAACATGTAAAAATATTTTAATACCATTTTAAAATATCTTAAGTTGTCCATTAAAAAATATTCAAATAAAATGTGTGTATAACTCCAAATTTGATTAAGGTTTATTGGAACACTTGAGAAAAGGACATATAAATTGCAACAGGGAAGTGTAAAGAGGAAAAACATGTACGGAGCCCATGTGTGCCAAGTGTCAAATTTCTGGTGACTTACACCTCACTTTAGAACAAGGAGCAAATGGAAGCACATTTTAAGAGACCATCATTTAATAGGAGGTTATCTGAACATTATTAACATTTGCAGTTCATAAGAAACAACTGCAGTTATTAGGGCTATCCAAGAGTATTGACTATAGGCCCCTACGTCCATGTATAACACCTTGCTTACTAATTAGCAAGCAGTAATTACAAATGTTTTAGGAAAATTTTGTAATTTAGGAAAATTATTGGCCTAATTGTTAAAAAAAAGGTTTTGCGAAGAATTTTATTGTTAGCATTATTAACAACTTTGACTAATAAAGAGCTTGTATGCTACTAACATGCACACTAGCAAATGTTTAATTATTAACTGACTATTAATTTGCGCACCCTAATATAGCAGTGGTTTTATGTAGGATATTTTTTATATTATATTAACTAAAAGTTAACTTCTTTAATTTAATTTAATTTAATTTCACTTACTGATAAGTAATAATAATAATTTATGATGATAATAATAAGTATTAGTAGTAGTAGTAGTAGTAGTAGTATAACTTTATAGCTATTGTTCCTACAGATCTTCCTACACTTCCAACTGCTCACACAAACCTGAATCAGGAGACATCAACAAATAAGGATCACATTTTGCCTCATCCTAGACCATCAATCACTACTACAACCACTGACAACTTCTGTGCTACAAAAATTGGTGGGCTCTATGCCAAACCTGACACTCCAGGTTCTTTTTACAGCTGTGCCAATGGCATCACGTGGATCCAAAGCTGCCCAGCTAATTTAGTCTTTCGAGACAGTTGTAAGTGCTGTGACTGGCCCTAGAGACTCTGGACTATTTGTTCTGAGTTTTGGTTTTCAGCTTGTTTTTATTACCATATGGGTCACTATAATGTTATGTCACATTTGGTCAGTTTTGATCATTTTAAACACAAATGCATGACCTTCATCTGAATTTTTTGTTTTGAGGTTTGGCTTTCAGAGTCTAATCCTTATGTGAACCAGTCCAGGTTTTGCAACGTATGAAATAAAATATGATTATAATTACATTACATTATTCATCTGAGGATGTGATAACTGTGAATCAAGACCCACTGTTTCTGTGTAGATAAGATTGAAAAGTTGCCATCGGAATTTCACATTTACACATTAACTGAACATGAACTCTGACCAGTTGTCATTGCCACAGTAATCTCAGTCTTGGTAGACCATTGCATGCTAAACTTAACACTGTATGTGTATTCACTTGCAAATATGCATCACATTTACACAACTATGGAGGACGAACAAATAACTGCAACAATAAAAGCAGCACTGCTAACTGTTCAGTCTTTTCCTTCCATCATGCAAAACTGTCCAAGAGATTACTGCCCTCAGGAGGCTACAATATTAGGTTCTTCTTATATATTAATGAGAGAAGACAGATGAAGTGCCACCTGCAATTTTCAAACCTTGCATCATTTGGCAACTACTGCCTCTGTATTATTGGCTAATAGGAAGCACACCTTTTAGATCATAGCACAGAACCTCAAGGGGCATTTTATATTTATTTTTATTTTGTGTCAACTCATTTTAAGCTTTTCAGATGCAAAACAAATTATTTTGACATTTGTTCTATAGCTGGTTTCAGACATAGCTCATTACCTCACCTGTACAAGTAGTTTCTTCATCCCAGTTCAGTTTCCCAAATCAACTTTCAGAGCACTTTTGTATGGATTATGGCAGTGATTTGAATGGAAAGGTGTTCCCTCACTTCAAGTATCTGTATTGTTTTCTGGTGTAGGATAAATCAAAACTCTGTTTAAAGCATTTACCATATTCAGGGTGGTAAAGTTGTAAAGATATGTTATCTAATCATCTTGTAGTGTCACCTTTTATGGTGTGTTGTGCAATCAACTCTAAAACACTTTATTAGATGACTAATTGATTTTTGCAAACCTTCTTGTGCTTTGAGGTCTTGCATATGACTACCGTTAATGTTCCTCAAAACACTAATATTCAAACATTCCCACATCCAGGAATCACACGAGTAGACCCCACAGACCAGCTTGACATTGAAACCTCAACAATAAAGGCATAAGAAAAACCATGAGAATGAACCATAAAATTAAAATTCAAAAATGAAAAATTTAAAAATGTTTTTTTTTCCAACTGTAACTTGTATTTGTAGATTGAACATTCAGATTTTTTCCATTAATTTGAACTTGCATGAGTTTTAATTTGTATCATATTTGCGACATCTTTTATTTACTGATTTGTTTATTTAATTGAAAAAATGTAAAAAAAAAAAAAATTAAATGTGAAATCTGCAATCACATATGACCTTCATTTCAAGCATCTTAGGATTTTGTGTTTCGGCTGCTGTGTTAATGCATTTTAATTTTAAAGGTCATTACGTTCCATCTGTGAACCTTTTCACAAATGTGTTTCCATGTATGGTGTCTATTTGTTTTACAATCACACTGTTGTAGTGACTTCTTTTTTTTTTAATTCTTTTGTAATCATCTTACTATTTTTCTGTATAATTCTAACATTCTTTCTTTTTATGTATTTCTCACGTTTTATGTTAAGATAGGTGGGGATTATGTTTTTCTTCCCCCTGTCCTTATCGATAATGGTCTAGTCCAGTATTTACTTGGGCTGTGACTTAACCAGTTAACCTACTAACCAATGCCAACCTGTTATACGTCAGCTGGTTTACCTATGAAGATGGTTAATTTGATTTTTTTTTTGTTTCCTGCCCTTTATTTAAGCACAAATTGTGTTATGTGTTGCTATGGCCCTGATGAAGGCCATAAGCCGAAACACGTTGGTCAGTTAATAAAGTTGTTCCACTTTACTTTTAAGTGTTGCTGGTGTTACGGCCTGCTCCTAATCACATGCAAATCTAAGTGTCCAGGTGCTCCTCCGGGATTGGTGCGTCCGGGTGGATGGCTGGCACCGATTGGCTGCGGACCGGGAGGCAGCAGATAAGAGGAGACCGCCGGCGACTTCTAAGTGATTCATCCTCGGCCCAACCCGACTGGCAGACCATTCACTGCATCACCGTGTTATGTTACTTGATGTAAGAGCACGTAGGGGTGGACCGCCTTTTCTTTTGACCAGTTTTCTCCTGTTTTTGTTAGGCAGGGAGGGAACTGAGTGTCATTTGGTTTAGTTCTTTTGGGTAGGTAAGTTGTTTATTTTTGAGATAGGTTACCCTTTTGTTTGTTGTTTTGGCTTTGGGTTCACCCTGATGTTAAGATGTGCTCTCTTCCTTGGTTTAAACACACTTTGTAAATAAATCACTGTCACAAAAATATCAAGTGTGTGGACGTGCTGCTTGGGGTTGGACGGGGATGGATCACCCTTTATGTTTTGGCCTGGCCGCGCCTAGCCGGGCCATAACATAATTGGGGGCTCGTTCCGTCTCTTTTCTCGCTTGTTGGTGTGTTGGGGTGGCGTGTCTTGTTCTGGTTGGCAGTTTTGTTTTTTTTGTGTGGGGGTGTGTGTGTGTGTGTGTGTGTGTGTGTGTGTGTGTGTGTGAGAATGGATTTTTCACTTGAAGATTTTGTGGCGGCACCTTCATGGGAAAAAATTGACAAATGTAAGAAAGCGGACCTGCTCATTGTGGCTAACTCTTATGATGTGGAAGTGTCTTACAGTGTTCGTAAGGCAGAGTTGAAGGAAACCCTGGCTGAAAAGCTAGTGGGAAAAGGTGTGCTACTACCACGAGGGGATGCGGAAAGCAAGCCAGTGAAAGGGGCAGATGGCACTGCATCTGAAGCGGATGCTAACGCAGTTGATGCGTCTGCTGCTGGCACCGAGGCTGATCGGATTTCTGAAACCAGTGAAGGTACGTCCACTGAGGATCTGCGCCTCACGCTCCGCATAAGAGAGGTGGAGACCCGCAACAGGGAGCTGGAAGTGCAAGCTATGCATCTCCGTATCAGGGCTCTTGAGCTTGAAAAGGGCTCAGCTAATGTTTCCCCAACGTCATCAAGCACAAATGCTTCTTCTTCTGCTGGTTTTGATATAAGTAAGCACATCAAGTTGGTTCCCCCGTTTCGCGAGTCTGAGGTAGACTCTTATTTTAGTGCATTCGAGCGCATAGCCGCTGCTTTGAAGTGGCCGAAAGAGTTTTGGTCCCTCTTACTCCAGTGTAAGCTTGTGGGAAAAGCCCAAGAAGTGTGTTCAAGCCTGTCTATTGAGCAGAGTCTAGATTATGAAACTCTTAAGAAAACTGTGCTGCAGGCGTATGAACTTGTCCCTGAAGCATATCGGCAGAAATTTAGGAATCTTAATAAAACTGCTAACCAGACTTTTGTTGAGTTTGCGCGAGAAAAGAACGTGTTGTTTGAGAAATGTTTCCAGAAATCCGATCAGCCTCGGTGCCAGCAGCAGACGCATCAACTGCGTTAGCATCCGCTTCAGATGCAGTGCCATCTGCCCCTTTCACTGGCTTGCTTTCCGCATCCCCTCGTGGTAGTAGCACACCTTTTCCCACTAGCTTTTCAGCCAGGGTTTCCTTCAACTCTGCCTTACGAACACTGTAAGACACTTCCACATCATAAGAGTTAGCCACAATGAGCAGGTCCGCTTTCTTACATTTGTCAATTTTTTCCCATGAAGGTGCCGCCACAAAATCTTCAAGTGAAAAATCCATTCTCACACACACACACACACACACACACACACACACACCCCCACACAAAAAAAACAAAACTGCTAACCAGAACAAGACACGCCACCCCAACACACCAACAAGCGAGAAAAGAGACGGAACGTAGCCCCCAAAAACGAACAAAAGGTGTCGTCCCTCACTAACGCGGCACTCCTGGCTGACGAGTTTGTTTTAACGCACAAAAGTGTGTTCTGTGCACAGAATTCGTTTCAGGAAAATTTCGCTGAACGAAAAAAGTCACCAAAAGCAGTGCGTAAAAACGTATCAGCAAACGGTCGAGAATGTTTTTATTGTCACGACTCAGGACATTTGATTGCTGCGTGTCCAGTATTAAGAAGAAAAGAGGCGAGGGGCACTAAATTCCCCGCAGGCGTGGGTTTGATTAAAACCGCTGAACAAAACCCGAAAACTGACATTGATCCGCAGTTCCTACCATTTGTGTCACGCGGCTTTGTTTCGTTGACGGGTGAAGAAAACGATAAAGTGCCAGTCGCGATTCTTAGAGATACGGGTGCGTACCACTCATTCTTACTAGAGTCTGTGCTGCCTTTGTCTGAAGAAACAGCCTGTGGTTCCGACATACTAGTGTGGGGAATAAAAATGAGTGTCACCAAAGCCCCTCTGCATATGGTACACCTGCATTCGCCGTTGGTGTCGGGCTACGTTAAAGTCGCTGTGCGCCAGCGATTACCCATCGAAGGAGTTTCCTTCATTCTTGGTAATGACCTAGCTGGTGGGCATGTTTTTCCCCCGCCAGAAGTTGTTGATGTTCCTGCCCTTGCTGCTGACTCAGGCTCCCCTGCTTCAGAGGTGTTTCCTGCGTGCGCGATTACTCGTGCGCAGGCTCGTAAAATGGGTGAGATTGTGGATTTGTCGGGGTCGTTTATGGCTACGCTTGATGAAGACGACTATTTCGTGTCACCCATTGATTCTGTAAAGATTTCCACATGTGACGTTCCTGAGATGATTCCTGAGGACATTAATCAGAGCTTGAATATGACCAGAGAAATGTTGATCAAAGCACAGCAGGGTGATCCTTCACTGGTGCCTTGTTTTACCTCTGTTGTGGACAGAGAGGGATCTAAAGCTCCAGTGAAATATTTCCTTGAGAACGGTGTGCTGTTGCGAACTTGGTCTCCTGACTCAACTGATTTACATAGAGTAAGTCAGGTTCTGGTGCCAAAGGAATATAGACTCCAGATTCTCAGTCTGGCGCATGATGCCAGCTTAGCTGGACATCTTGGGGTCAAAAAGACATATCACCGTGTACTCCGTAACTTCTTTTGGCCGGGACTAAAATCAGATGTGGTGAAATATTGTCGCTCATGTCATACATGCCAGGTAGTGGGAAAGCCAAATAAACCGATTCCGCCAGCGCCTCTTCACCCGATTCCAGCGCTGGGTGAGCCGTTTGAGAGAGTTCTGTTGGACTGTGTGGGCCCGTTGCCAAAAACAAAATCAGGCCAACAGTACATGTTAACAGTAATGTGCGCCGCCACTCGTTTTCCAGAGGCAATTCCATTACGTGCAGTAAAGGCAAAGACCGTTGTGAAAGCCCTCACAAAATTCTTTTCAACTTTTGGGTTACCCAGAGTTGTTCAAACTGATCAGGGAACAAACTTTATGTCAAAGGTGTTTGCCCAGGTTTTGAAGGAGTTAAGAATTAAACATCAAACGTCCAGCCCTTATCACCCGGAGAGTCAAGGTGCACTGGAACGATTTCATCAAACCCTAAAAACCATGTTGCGCAAATACTGCCTTGAATCAGGTAAAGACTGGGATGAGGGACTTCCCCTTTTGCTTTTTGCTGTCAGAGAAACCACTCAGGAATCCCTTGGATTTAGTCCGGCTGACTTAGTTTTTGGACACACTGTGCGCGGTCCCCTGCGACTACTTAAAGAAAAGTGGTTGTCTGAGTCGCATCAAGCCGAACACAATGTGTTAGATTATGTTTGCAGTTTTAGAGAGCGTCTTTTCCGTGCATGTCAGCTGGCCCGTGAAAATTTGGAACAAACTCAAGGCAACATGAAAGCCCGGTATGACAAAAAGACGGTGGTCCGACATTTTGCTCCTGGTGAAAAGGTTCTGGTGTTGCTTCCTTTAGTTGGGTCTAGCCTCCATGCTCGGTTTTCCGGACCCTATGAGGTGGACAGAAAGATAAGTGACACTAGCTATATAGTAAAAACTCCCGATCGAAAGAGAAAACTGAGGGTTTGCCACGTTAACATGCTTAAACGCTATGTTTCCAGAGAGGACGTGGCAGCTGAAAAAACCTCTCCCATAGCGCCTGTCTCTGTGTGTTCGGCACCACCATTGTATGTTTTGCAAGATGATGACTTGATTGACAAGAGCAGTTGTATGCCTGTGGCCCGTTTGCGAAACTCAGAAGCGTTAGAGGACGTGGATTCCTTTCTGTCGCATTTGTCAGATTCCGCCCGCAAAGATATCCTTGATCTGATTGAAGCTAATTTGCTACTCTTCTCTGACCATCCTCGGCAGACGTCGGTGCTGTTTCATGATATCGTTGTGGAAGTTGATAAGCCAATAAAACAACATGCTTATAGACTAAATCCAACCAAGCGGATTTTAATGCAACAGGAAGTTGAATACCTGGTTAAACATGGGTTAGCTGAGCCCAGTAACAGTGCGTGGAGTTCACCCTGTATTTTGGTGCCTAAACCAGATAACACCCCACGTTTCTGTACCGATTTCAGAAAGGTTAATGCAGTCACAAAACCTGATTCTTTTCCTCTCCCCAGAATGGAGGACTGCATTGATCGTGTCGGCTCAGCTACATTCGTCACTAAATTAGACCTGTTAAAAGGGTATTGGCAAGTCCCGTTAACCCCCAGAGCTTCTGAAGTCTCTGCTTTTGTAACTCCAGATCATTTCCTCCAATACACTGTAATGCCCTTCGGGTTGCGAAACGCACCTGCAACGTTTCAACGTCTGATGCAGAAGGTATTGTTTGGAGTGAAAAACTGTGAGGCATACTTGGATGACATTGTCATTTATTCTCCAACGTGGTCAGAACATCTGGAAACGCTTTCCGAGGTGTTCAGACGTTTTTGTGAATCTTCTCTCACATTAAACCTCTCTAAGTGTGAGTTTGGTAAAGCCACCATTACTTATTTGGGGAAACAGGTCGGACAGGGGCAAGTGCGCCCTGTGGCTGCGAAGGTACAGGCCATTGTAGATTTTCCTGTCCCGCAGACAAAAAGAGCTCTGCGTCGTTTTTTAGGAATGGCCGGTTTTTATCGAGGGTTTTGCAGAAATTTTTCTGATGTGGTTAGTCCCCTGACTGATCTTGTTAGCCCTTTAAAGCCTTTTATTTGGTCTCCGGTGTGTCAGGTGGCATTCGAGTCCGCCAAAGCATTGTTGTGCAGTGCACCAGTGCTAGCAGCGCCGAATTTTGAGCGCCCTTTTAAATTAGAAGTTGATGCCAGCTCGTGCGGCGCGGGCGCTGTTCTGTTACAGGAAGATGGTCACGGTGTAGATCATCCCGTCTGCTACTTTTCAAAAAAGTTTAACAGACACCAGACCCATTATAGCACCATCGAAAAAGAGGCTCTTGCCCTACTCCTTGCGTTACAGCATTTTGAGGTCTATGTCGGGTCAAGTGTGCTGCCTGTGCAGGTGTTTACTGATCACAACCCACTAGTGTTTCTTTCCCAGATGCGCAACTCCAATCAAAGACTTATGCGCTGGTCCTTGTTATTGCAAGACTTTAACTTGGAGATTCATTACAAGAAGGGGAAAGAGAACGTGTTGGCTGATGCTCTGTCTAGAGCACTTTCTCCTTGAATTAAACATTCTGGGGGTAATGTTAATTCTTGGGAAAGGGGGTGTTACGGCCTGCTCCTAATCACATGCAAATCTAAGTGTCCAGGTGCTCCTCCGGGATTGGTGCGTCCGGGTGGATGGCTGGCACCGATTGGCTGCGGACCGGGAGGCAGCAGATAAGAGGAGACCGCCGGCGACTTCTAAGTGATTCATCCTCGGCCCAACCCGACTGGCAGACCATTCACTGCATCACCGTGTTATGTTACTTGATGTAAGAGCACGTAGGGGTGGACCGCCTTTTCTTTTGACCAGTTTTCTCCTGTTTTTGTTAGGCAGGGAGGGAACTGAGTGTCATTTGGTTTAGTTCTTTTGGGTAGGTAAGTTGTTTATTTTTGAGATAGGTTACCCTTTTGTTTGTTGTTTTGGCTTTGGGTTCACCCTGATGTTAAGATGTGCTCTCTTCCTTGGTTTAAACACACTTTGTAAATAAATCACTGTCACAAAAATATCAAGTGTGTGGACGTGCTGCTTGGGGTTGGACGGGGATGGATCACCCTTTATGTTTTGGCCTGGCCGCGCCTAGCCGGGCCATAACACTGGAGTTCCTACGTTGTTAGTTCCTTGTCCTCTTTATGCACCTTGGAAGTAGGTGAAGTTGCTGCTGAAAATCCTAGGTGACACAAGGCTTGGGTTGACAATACCCCATCAGCCTTTTAATACCTGAGAGGTTATTAAAAACTGTCAAATTGCTCATACTGTTGTGTTAAGAAAGCCTATCTAAAATTGTGAACAGATTCAATCACATTTACAAATCTGGAATCATTTTTAATAAGTCAGCCAGTAAAACAGCATTCTTTGAACATGTAGTCCAGTGTTTGATTCAAGTTAAGCATCCCTGTAGGTAGTGCTGTCCTTTGTACCATTCATTATGAGCACTCCAAATCAGAAAAAAAACATGTATCTTTATGACTGCACTACTATCAGTGTCCCACAATAAAACATATATAATAATTGGTTAATTGAATCATATTATACCACCATAGAGTTCAGAAAAAAATAGTACATCAGTCTGCATATAGTACCAAAACTTAATCTTGAATGCAAAATTCTAGATTCTAGCCAATTCACAGTGATTTTACTGCAGAAAGGTCAGTGCTCTATCTAGTCACATATCACTGAAAAGAGTCAGTAGTCCACAGAAAAGATAAAAGTACATCCCACTTTGAAATTAGCAAAATTGTAGTTTCTGATTCTATAATGCAAAAGTTATTTAGTGCAATATCAATGCATTTTGTATGCTATTCATGTGTTTATCTTATCACCAATGTTGTCAATTGCTTAGAGTTCATGGACAGAGCTGTGGGGCTCAGGGAGCTTCCTAATGTCACAGTTCTGGATCAAATTGAAGTAAAAAACGACCATCTCCTCGTAGTTCTTAGTGGAAATCCTTTCATTGATGCCATGGAATCTGAGAAACAAAGGAAAAAAAGGATTCATGGTACCTGGAACAAGAAAGTATTTTATATATTCCCCTCTTCTATTCATGCTGCGTGATCTGTTTCTAGAGTTCAGAAATAATCACTGCACGTGGAATTCTTCTTACTGTATTTGTTCAATTTTAAATTGAGGTCTGCAGACATTTTTGGTGAAACTCTATTTTGACAGTATTAAAAACTGCTGAATTCTCACCTCTCAGGGTCACCTGGCTTAAACCAAGCCGGGGAAAACCGATAAATATTTTTGGTCAGGTCGACGAAGTGTCGACTGTCTGTGTTTCCATTACAGATACCTGCACATTTAAATATGATATTAAATTACTTATAATGTCCCAAAAGATGCTTTAAAATGCTTCCAGCTAATTCATAAAAATGTCTACAAATCTGTATGAACCCTACCTGGAGCAACTGTAACTGTTGGAAACAAGTCCAACACCGTTTTCTTAATAATTTGGAAGCCAAAGGCCTTGTCATCAGCACCGCTGATGGGTAGAGGGTCAAATCCATAAACAAGTTCTACCTTCACTCGCTGGTCGCCCACCGTATCCTTGATGATGTCCAGTACCTAAAAAAGACAGCACACATCTCATATTCATGTCAAAGTGTACATAGTAAGGCATTCATTCTCAAAAAGGACTCTACCTCTTGCACCGACTGCGCTGAGTGAATTCGTAGATTTACATAAGCTTCAGCAAGGGAAGGAATAACATTTATCTGCAGTGGGAAGGAGATATTGAATTTTTACAAAGAAAAGTAACAGGCTTAAAATCTTACTTCTTGTGAATTACATTCAATTTAAAATAATCACTGCACCTTTACTCCTGCATTAAAAAAGGTGACTGCTGTGGTAGTCCTTACAAATGCATTAGATACTGGTTTTCTTTCAAGTATCCTGAAACATAAAAACTGGTCTATTTCACTGGAACCAATCACAAGAAAACATGACATTTGAATTTATATTTAAATGATATTTAGCAGTTATTACCTGCTAACGAGCGGAGAGAAGAGCCACAAATTCGACATTATGAACTTTAGTGGTAAACTGAACTGAAGGCAAAGAATTAGTAGTTGGTAAAGAATGAGTACATGAGTATACTACTAGTAAAGAAGTATTTAGATTACCCTACCTTGTGGGCCAGATGCTCAAAGGTGTCACCTTCAGGGCCATAACCAAATAACCTCGGCATTGGGTTGTCCTCTAGTCTGAGGAAACAGGATCACAGTTAAATCTTTTATACTAGCTTTTTAAACACGGGGTAGTAAAATTATGCAAGGCAGTGAAACATATGAACAGAGAAGCTAAACAGAACTCATTATAGTTTAAAAAACAATGTTCCTCTCACCTTTTGACTGCTGTGGCTAAGATCCCAATGCTAGTTTCCCTGGGAGGCATCGAGGAGTGACCAGGGGCCACAGACACACTAAGCTTTATAACAGCATGGCCTTTTTCACTTAACTCGATTCTGCAAATCATAAATCGTACACATACACATAAGATGTGATCAACAGAAGTGCACAATACAACACAGGCAGGTTCTTACAGAGCAGCAGGTCCTTCAAGACCAGGAATGATTCCATCATATATAGTCAGGCCCTCATCCATGACAAACAACAGCTGGACACCACGTTGTTTCAGAACACGCACTATGTTCATCGCTCCATTGAGACCACCAATCTTAAAAAAAAGAGATTTTGAAGAGCACAGCCATTAAAATGTGATATTTCCAATCCCATTTAAGTTTGTGGAACTGTTAACATACTTCTTCATCATGACCAAGACCGATGTAAAATCCCCTGCGTGGAGCATAGCCCTTTAACAGCAAGTACTCCAGCGCCTGAAGTATTCCCTAGAAGAAATAAATCAGCAGTTTAGTCAAATATACCTCAAGTCTGTTTAAAAGTAAGCTCACACAAAAGTAATATGTTTTCACACCATTAGATTGTTTTTGTCATCTATGGTTCCTCTGCCGTAGATGAAGCCATCGATCTCCTTTGCAGAAAATGGCGGCGCTTCCCAACCATCTGACTCTGAAGCAGGTACTACATCAATGTGGGCCAGCAGCATGTATGGAACCAGTTTGGGCTGTGATCCTTTCACCCAAAACAAGTGGCTGTAGTTTGCCACCAATTCATGATGAACCAAGCTAGAAGAGAAAACTGTAGGGAAGGCTGACAAAAACAAAAAAATTAAAAACAAGCTGAAAGAGCAATTCTTATCTTAAATTCATCCTATCTTTCATGTCTTATTTATGATAACTTTTTCATGATTATGACTTATTGATTTGTTGTTTATAGTAAAAATTCAACTACAAAAAGTTCCAGCTTCAAGCAAGTGGTGATATATGGTAAATAAAATCACTATCGCACTATCGCATTTTAGAAACTGTCGCAAGCTGTCACCTGCTAAAATTGAACTATAGAAAGTTTCATTTCACAAGTGAGATAAAACAACTGATAGAGGAGGCTATGAAAATTGCAGCAAATGCTTTACAAATGCAATCACTGGTTACTTTACTAGGTGCACCTGTTTAGCTAGTCATTAAAACAAATATCTAATCAGCTAATCACATGCAACCGAGTCAGTGCATTCAGGTATCTAGACATGGTCAAGATGGCCTCCTAAAGTTCAAAGTGAGCATTAAAATGGGGGAAATAAATGTGACTTTGAACCCAGAATTGTTATTGGTTTCCGATGGGTTGGTCGAAGTATTTCAGAAACTTGTGATTTACTAGCATTTTCCCACACAGAAAAAACTGGCAGTTTTCCACTTAAACAAGTGAAGACCAAGCAGCAACATCTGCAATTCTTATAAGTAAGGACTTTTATTTGAAAATATTAGTTTTTCAATTGTTTTGGGGCAGAGTCAGCTTCTTTTCCTTACATGACTTGGCATCAAAATACACTATATTGCCAAAAGTCAAAAATCAACCATCCAAATCATTAAATTCAGGTCTTCCAATCAATTCCATGGCCGCAGGTTTTATGCACCTGTGGCTATGGAATCAATCAAGCACCTAGACATGCAGATTTCTTCTACAAACATTTGTGAAAGAATGAGTTGATCTCAAGACCTCAGTGAATTCCAGTGCAAGTTCAGTCGTGAAATGTCCTTGCTACTAAATATTCCACAGTCATGTGAACAGCAGATGCTGAGCCTCCAAAAGTTGATTCTGTTCATCTGGACGTAGCGTTTTCAGTGGGAGAAACGTTTCGTCACTCAGCTGAGACTGAAGAAGTCACTTGGATGACTGCAGGTTTCCCCAATCTTGTAAACAGTACATTTGCATAATGACTGAAACCAGCCCACTGAAGGAATAATGGGCTGGGAGGTCACCTTCATCATAATTATGCAAATTCTCATGACCATTGATCAACAACCACTGATCAAAGACCACTGATCAATGGCCATGAATACCATTCACAAAGAGTTGGGGAATGGCTGCAGTCACAGCATTGTAAAATGGTGAAAGGTGTACTCTTAAGCCCCCTCCGCGATTCAGAGATGGTCTTTCCCTTTTCACATAAATGGCTCCTTTGACTCCGCACTCAAACCAGCGTTCCTCCCTGTCTAGGATGTGTACATCCTCATCATTGAAAGAGTGTCCACTGGCCAGTAGGTGTAAATAGACTGCAGAGTCCTGGTCTGAAGAGGTGGCTCTTCTGTGTTGTGCCATCCGCTTCACCAGAGGTTGTTTGGTTTCCCTGATGTATAAATCCTGGCAATCCTCCTGGCACTTAACACTATGTTACTCTGTTTGTGTCGGGGGACCCGATCCTTGGGGTGGACCAATTTTTGGCACAGCGTGTTTTGGGGTTTAAAAGCCACAGAGACGTGGTGTTTAGAAAAAATGTGTCTCAACTGTACTCCTGACACGTACGGGATCACTACAGGTTTTTGCTTAGGCAGCGCTTGTCCTTCTCTCCTGGATCAGCTGGTGCTTTCTTTAGGCGCCTTCCCAGCTTTGACAAAAGTCAAGCTGGGATAACCACAGTTACTCAGAGCCTTCTTGATGTGATGTTGTTCTGCTTCCCTGACTGCTGAATCTGTGAGGATGGTGTTCGCTCTGTGTTGTAGCGTCCTGATGACACCCAGTTTGTGCTCCAGTGGATGATGAGAGTCAAACATTAAATACTGATCCATATGTGTAGGTTTCAGGTACACATCAGCTTTTAGATGTTCCCCATTACTGATGGAAATCTCACAGTCTAAGAAGACTAACCTGCCACTTTTCACATCCTCCCTGGTGAATTTGATGTGTCGGAATCTGGCTTTGACAGTTGCCAGGAGAATGGTACTTGTCTGACTGACACAAACCAAGAGTAAAGTTTGGTAGAGGCATTTTCAGGAGTTGGGCTCGGTCCCTTAGTTTAAGTGAAAGGAACACTTGTGCTCCCAACAGGGAGATGGCCCTTTCCTGTTTCAACATGACTGCACACCAGTGCGCAAAGACCCATAAAGTCATGGATGAGCAAGTCCAAGATGGAAGACCTTCTTCCAACCAAATAGAACACCTTTGGGCAGGCCTGGACTGGGAAGAAAAATCAATAAAGTATCAGCCCTATACTTTATTATACACGTCCTGCCAATTGTGAGATACCATTCTGAGATAATCAGCTGGCCAAAGGAGGAAATAGAAGCTACTGACATCAAGACAAGGAAGTTCCTTGCCATGGAGGGTTTCACCCAAAGTTCAGCAACCTCAGGCTAAGCTAAGTGGAAGGAAGGATGCCGCGGACAAATGAGTGTCAGAACAACCATCCAGGATGAAACAACAACAATCCATGAGTACATCAAGAAGAGGTCCACTCTTGCTGCACTTTTCTTGGCTTGTTCTAGCAACAGCCGCCTCTTGTGACTGCAAGGACTTTAGATTAGCTGCTGCTATGGTAAATGGCCTGCATTTGTATAGCGCTTTATTATTACTTAGTCTTTAGCGTCCCTAAAGACTAAGTAAAGCGTACTGTAAAGCTCTATCAGTGCTGTAAAGCTCTATCAGTGCCCTGGGGCCCTTCTGATTAGTGGCTGACCTGCTCTGCCACCTGAGCTACAGCTACCCCATCCATTTTGTTGCATCTGTTTTCAAGTTCTTTTTCTTTTTCTCACTTAGCTTTTCAGTTCCACATTTTTATTTCTTTTTGTATGTCCATCTGTATCAACGCTTCTTCCATATTTAATTATGTTCTACAAGGTGGAATATTGTTGAGGGACTGGTTGGACTAAGATAATGTTTGGGTAATTTAGTGTCAGTAATAAGAATGAACCAATTGGCTGTCAGTCCAGCAGCCCTTCAAGATGGCCTGTAGCCTGTCTTATATCGACAAAGCGAAGGGTCTCACTGCAGCCACTGTGGAGCTCTACAATAACTGGAAACACATGACCTCAACAGTAACCTGAAACCCATGACTTCCAGACTAGGTAGAAACACGTCCAACATTTTGCAATACGGGACACAACACAAAAACAAAGGACGTTTCTCAATTCTAAAGTACGTGAGTCCGGACTTTCATTCAAACTACAGGTGAACAATAGTCAAAGCCAGATGTTTCCCCGTTATGTTGATATCAGTACACACCTACACAGCATGTCAACAAACCGTGAAAAAAAGCCACAGGATATAAAAAAAAATACATGAATGATTGCAGGTAAGGGTCTGTATATATTAGTATTTACGAAGGGTATGTTGTGACTTATTACTTACAATTACAGTGGTCCCTCGCTATAACGCGGTTCACCTTTTGCAACCTCGCTGTTTCGCGGATTCTTTTAGTGCAATTTTGCATGCTTTTTTTTTAAAGCACATTGTGTTCTTCGTCCCGATCGGCTGTAGATCATTGTCGATCTCCTCCGTGCCGTGCACGAAGGTTTGAGCTTTGAGAGTTTAAACAAGAGAGAAAAGTGTGAAACTGTTCATGCCTTTCTGAGAAAAGTGTATAAAGTGTGTAGTGATGGGTTTTACAGCCTTACAACATCTTTAAAAATTGTAAAAAATAAAGCTGGCTACTTCGCAGATTTCACCTATCGCTGGTTATTTTTAGAACAACACCCGCGATAAACGAGGGAACTCTATATACAAATCCTGAGAAATTTCAATCCCTTCTCTTTTGCTCTGAGGCGCGAGGGAAAAATATCGACAAGTCGATGAACATCATCTACAGATATATTCAGTAAATGCCCAAGACACCTTGAGAAATGTAAATCGCCGCTTGACTTTTTTTGGAAAACCCAACCATAAACAAGATGCGAATATCACACCGGAAACGAAGCGCCCTACAGGAGTTTCCCCACCGGAAGTAGTATATGCTAAGGTGCACATAGTCTATTGGAACAGCAGGATACTTGATGACATCACCGTTCCGGAGTTTTTACTGCCATCCCCTCTTAATTTAACTGTGATTAATATTTACAATGGAAATTACACATTATGTTTTTGATCATCTCTCTTTTTTTGTTTTTTAAAGATAATTTTTAAAAAGTATTTTAAGCACTCTGGCAAAATTCGCTTTTATGTATGATCTGTTCCATAATGTCTAAAGAGATTCATACAGTTAAGCACAATTACTGCATGTATGAAAACACAAGCTTAATCTCTCTATTAATAAAAATAGTATACATGTATGCCTGAATAATAAGAAAGAGGTGAGATGTTAGAACACTTTTATATTTATTTTAATAGACACTGACCCTTACAATAGACAGCTGGGGTTTTTTGAACAGAATTGAACAAATATTTAAAATATAATCGGATCACTTTTGGAGCAGCCGTCAGGATCTCCACGCATTAACATGTTGTTTTTGCTCCCAGTGAAAACGTTAACTCTTGAATTTAAATATTTTTAATGTTATATTTAATTCAGAGTCAGCTGTTTAAAAAAGAACAGAACATTTTACATCAGGCGGTATAACGGGTGAAATTTAAAGTATACTGGCAGCTCTACAACTAAGACTTCAGTATTAAATAAAACAGTCCTGCTATAAAGCTTAACTTTAATCTGAGCCAAACTGATTTGCTCAGGAACAAATGAAACACTGAAAAAAACCAAACAATGAAATTTTTAAATTATCTAATTGACTTATATATCATGTTTAACCTGAGTAGCGAAAGACCACAGGAGGGGTTTGAAAATGATGTCCGCTGTTCTCACTCGGTCTAGTGAGCCTTGACCTCCCAGGTCAGCTATCAAGCTGATGGGTAACAGACATCTCAGAAAACGTCTTCCCACTTTGGCAAATGTGTGATGTCTTGATAAATCGAGCAGATATTTGAAGTTTACACAGCTACATTCTCACCTGAAAATGTCCTAAAGGTTAATTTTGTGACCCAGAAAGAGTAATATTTCAAACTTTTTATATGTACTGTGTACACAAAAGCACACATATTGAGACACAGCTTGTGCAACGTAACTGTGTTCAAATTTGAAGTCACCTGTTTCTGGTTACTGTGGAGGTCACGTGTTTCCGGTTACTGTGGAGCTCCACAATTTTTTTGTTTGTTTGTTTTTTATTAATTAAACAAATGTAACAAGTACAACAAATATGGCAACATTTTAGAGACTTTTTCCAACTTGAGATAATACCAGAACAGCCTGTATTTCAAAATATAAAAGACAGATAATGAAAATAATATAAACATAAGTAACTAAAGAAATAAATAAGTAAATTTAATAAAAATTAAATTAAAAGACAAAAAATACAATTATAACCTAGGGGTTTTCTAAAAGCTTTAGTTCATTAACCATGTGATGCAGATCCACAGCTTGTTTTTTGTCCATAAACTTTACAGATGAGAAGAAGAGGCAGAGTTCTTCGTGAAAAGTGAAAAAGGATGGCTTAGTTTTCAGAAATCGACATTTATGAATGAACCCATAATAATTATCACATTTAAGACATTTTCAAGTTTCTTTTCTTTTCTTAGAGATTCAAGAATAATATCATTTTTAGAAAATTCAAGT
Organism: Neolamprologus brichardi; assembly: GCF_056152115.1. Taxonomy (NCBI): domain Eukaryota; kingdom Metazoa; phylum Chordata; class Actinopteri; order Cichliformes; family Cichlidae; genus Neolamprologus; species Neolamprologus brichardi. Next base: position 25,746,911 of record NC_142123.1, read on the forward strand.
AAGTTTGGAATCTTTGGGAAAAACCATCGTCCCACGGGGATTTACAGTATATACAGTGGGGCAAAAAAGTATTTAGTCAGCCACCGATTGTGCAAGTTCCCCCACTTAAAATGATGACAGAGGTCAGTAATTTGCACCAGAGGTACACTTCAACTGTGAGAGACAGAATGTGAAAAAAAAATCCATGAATTCACATGGTAGGATTTGTAAAGAATTTATTCGTAAATCAGGGTGGAAAATAAGTATTTGGTCACCTCAAACAAGGAAAATCCCTGGCTCTCACAGACCTGTAACGTCTTCTGTAAGAAGCTTTTCTGTCCCCCACTCGTTACCTGTATGAATGGCACCTGTTTGACCTCATCATCTGTATAAAAGACACCTGTCCACAGCCTCAACCAGTCAGACTCCAAACTCCGCCATGGCCAAGACCAAAGAGCTTTCGAAGGACACCAGGAAAAGAATTGTAGACCTGCACCAGACTGGGAAGAGTGAATCTACAATAGGCAAGCAGCTTGGTGTGAAAAAATCAACTGTGGGAGCAATCATCAGAAAATGGAAGACATACAAGACCACTGATAATCTCCCTCGATCTGGGGCTCCACGCAAGATCTCATCCCGTGGGGTCAAAATGATCATGAGAACGGTGAGCAAAGATCCCAGAACCACACGGGGGGACCTGGTGAATGACCTGCAGAGAGCTGGGACCAAAGTAACAAAGGTCACCATCAGTAACACACTACAACGGCAGGGAATCAAATCCCGCAGTGCCAGACGTGTTCCGCTGCTGAAGCCAGTGCATGTCCAGGCCCGTCTGAAGTTTGCCAGAGAGCACATGGATGATACAGCAGAGGATTGGGAGAATGTCATGTGGTCAGATGAAACCAAAGTAGAACTTTTTGGTATAAACTCAACTCGTCGTGTTTGGAGGAAGAAGAATACTGAGTTGCATCCCAAGAACACCATACCTACTGTGAAGCATGGGGGTGGAAACATCATGCTATGGGGCTGTTTTTCTGCCAAGGGGACAGGACGACTGATCCGTGTTAAGGACAGAATGAATGGGGCCAAGTATCGTGAGATTTTGAGCCAAAACCTCCTTCCATCAGTGAGAACTTTGAAGATGAAATGAGGCTGGGTCTTCCAACATGACAATGATCCAAAACACACCGTCCGGGCAACAAAGGAGTGGCTCCGTAAGAAGCATTTGAAAGTCCTGGAGTGGCCTAGCCAGTCTCCAGACCTCAACCCCATAGAAAATCTGTGGCGGGAGTTGAAAGTCCGTGTTGCTCAGCGACAGCCCCAAAACATCACTGCTCTTGAGAAGATCTGCATGGAGGAATGGGCCAAAATACCAGCTACTGTGTGTGCAAACCTGGTAAAGACCTATAGTAAACGTTTGACCTCTGTTATTGCCAACAAAGGTTATGTTACAAAGTATTGAGTTGTATTTTTGTTATTGACCAAATACTTATTTTCCACCCTGATTTACGAATAAATTCTTTACAAATCCTACCATGTGAATTCATGGATTTTTTTTTCACATTCTGTCTCTCACAGTTGAAGTGTACCTCTGGTGCAAATTACTGACCTCTGTCATCATTTTAAGTGGGGGAACTTGCACAATCGGTGGCTGACTAAATACTTTTTTGCCCCACTGTACATTCGTAAAATAAAAGTTCTGTCGAATCAATATTCCCATTACAGAAAGAACAAGACTTATTATCAATAGGAAAACGATGTCTGAGAAATTCTTTGGAAGGGTAAACGCCTGAGAGTATTTCATAATGGATCTCCTTAGCTTTTGAAGGAATGGGAAGTTTTAGGTAATTTGCTCTGATTTCTTTCTTTTGATCGCAGGAGAACGGTTATGAAATAGAATTTGGATTTGATCTATATGGGGGGAAAGCGTTAGTGAATAATTCCTTAATTTTAGAGTTTTTTAGACTGTTAGCTCCACAGTGGCTGCAGCCAGGTGCTCTTAGTCGACAAAGGGTCATGAGTGATGTGACTTGAGTGTTTTGAACCACATGCATCTCGGTGTAACGTTTCCACATACCTTGGCTCAGCAAGACGTGTAAAGGTCAATTCTGAATAAGGTGTACGGAACAAAGTACATCTGCACAGCAAACACTAACTGCGTCTGTATCCATTTATTAGCGCTATACAAGTTTGACATACAAAAACTACATTAACGTTTAGAGTTTGCTACAACTGACCGATCAAATCATGCGTGCAAGCGTCCACAGCCATCAGCTAGTTCCACGTTGAGCACAGTGTTGGGGAGTAACGGAATACATGTACCGCCGTTACGTATTTAAAATACAAAATATGAGTAGCTGTATTCCGTTACAGTTACCGTTTAAAAAGGTGGTATTTAGAATACAGTTACTTTGTTGAAATAAGTGGATTACACGGCGGTACTTCCCTGTTTCATATTGTCGCGGGTCAGGACTGTTAGGGTTTTGTTTGACAGCTATGTTCTGTTGTTCCAGGCAGCAGCGTTACGGTTGCCATGGTTACAGGGTGACTCTCTCTCTCTCTGCGTGTTTCCTGGGTGAGAGAGGCCTTTTTCTTGTTGTTGTGCTAAGGTGGTATGCTACAGGTATAGCTCTAAAGAATGTACCATCATAGGCAGTGTAGTCCGTGCTGCAGAGAGAATGGACTGCCATACCCGTTATGTGAGCGAGGGAGGGAGAAAAAGGAAAAGTACGAGCTGTCATAGAGCAAAAACGGGAGCTGGAAGCATGTAAATATAATAATAACCACTGCAGCCAAGAAGAGTGCCTGACAGCCCAGTTGTAAGTAAGCTATTAAGACTCGGCTGCACACTGTGTTCCTGTTTTCCTCCAAAAACAATAAGTTCCGTTGGAGCAGCCTTTCAACACCTCTCTCTTTCTCTCGCAGGCAAAGTTGACCCAGCCAACAAAGTAAAGCTATTTTTCGGCCGACACAGAACCCACCGTATTAGCCAGAGGTCCCTTTACTACGGTTCGGAGCCGCGGACCTTCAGTAACAGTAATAAATCACAGCAATAGTACATTCACGTAGTTGTAAACAGCATGATAATATATTAAGTAATCCAAAGTATTCAGAATACGTTACTCTGATTAAGTAACGTAACGTAATACGTCACAGAATACATTTTGGGGAATGTATTCTGTAATCTGTAATGGAATACATTTTAAAAGTAACCTTCCCAACACTGTATATAAAATAAAGTTACTTTAAGCACGTTTTACTGGCAGGTTTACCTTTTCGGAGGAATCTGTCAAATTCAAGCAGCGCAGTGGTGTTGCTTTCTGTTTTTGAGAATGACACGGTGGGGATGCGGATTGCCTCTGGACAAATAGAGACAAATTGTTACCAAACAGAAGTGTCTCTACCTCCATCTACATCCACTACAACACGACTCCGAATACCTTTAAAATTTGCTAGGAGCTCCTCTCTCTGATGGTGGTCAATGACGAGCGATTTGTTATTCGTCTTTTCCCAGTGTGCGAGTTGAAGTCCGGCGTTAACGTCCAGTGAAAGAGTCCTGATAGCAGCTATTGTAAATAACAGCAGGACTGTAATAAGCAAGCTGCTAATAATTATCTTTAAAAACTTAAATATTCTTAACTTTGAACCCGACTCAGTCATTGTAACGGTTGTTGTGTTTACAGCAGAACAGTGCTGCCAATAGTGATGGGTCGTTCGCGAACGAAATGGCTCTTAGAGCCGGGTCTTTGACGTGAATGATGCCAGCCGGCTCCTTATCGCAAGCCTTCAGGTGGTTTTTTTTTGTTTTTTGTTTTTTTTTCTCTCAGCCTCTCTCTCGCACTTTTTTTCTGCTTCACTCAGGAGCCTTGTGCTTTACGCTGGGCAGAGGGGGGAGGGGCGGTAGTTACACTCAGTAGCACAGGACCAGAGCCAGAGGGAGAGAAAGAGAGCCAGGGACAACAACCTCACATTAGAAAGGTATAGTAATCGTCCACAACTATTTTCAGTTGCAGATGATAAAGGATTCAGAAAGTTTATTCATGCAGGTCCATATGACAGAGAATATGCATGTTCTTTTTGTTTTCATATTTTAATTTATATTTAATTGTGTTGTGGTTTGCAGTGTTTTGTGTTGTTTCACTTTAAATTTGTAAAAGGAAAAAGCTGAAAATTAAAATAGTTGAAAGTTGAAATGTGAATAGTTGATTTTTGTATTATATGATTTATTTATTACATTTTATGTGGAGTGAATAAATAAAAGTATATTTATGGTGGCCCCTAGAGACAAAGCATATACAAACTTCAAATCACGTACGAACTCTGAAGCACGTACAAACCCTGAAGCACGTACAAACTCCAAAACATGTAAAACCACGTACAAACTCCAAAACACATACAAACTCCAAAACACGTACAAACTCTGAAGCACATAAAAACTCAGAAGCACATAAAAACTCAAAACACGTACAAAAGACAAGTGCTCCAGGATGCTGGGCGCAGTGTTGAGCTTTTGTTACCTAGTGGCTACACAAGCCAGCAAGTACCAACGACCGGAGTGCCTGTGTATAAATACACAAACAATACACACATGCTTTCAATTGTGTAATTTAAGTGATCTAGTAGCTCTGCTTTGGAAGTTCAGTTCATGCTTGAAATGTGTTTTGGAGTTTGTACGTGTTTTGTCTCTAGGGGCCACCGCATATATTTATATATAAACATATATAAATAAAACCACTTTTTTTACGTTAGTAATTCCTTTTGTGCATAATTTTATATTATTGTTAATAATAAATTAATTAAAGCAACAAAACAACCTGAAGATCCGGTTCGGAGCCGAAAGAGTCGGCTCTTTTTAGTGAGTCGAATCGAAAGAGCCGGATCTCTAAAAAGAGCCGGAAATCCCATCACTAGTTGCCAACTCCACAGTAAGGAAAATCGCTATTGGCTGTCATAAAAGTCGCTAGAAGTCGCTAAATGACTTGCATAATTGGTCATGCTAATGTAATTGTAACCTACGCTGTTGGAGAGAGAAATAACATCGTGGAAGAGAGACAATGTCAGTAAAAAACGTCTTAAATCCATTTATAATTTATATCTTTTAGCAATTATTGTTTTTTTTAATGTCACAATTCCAACCCTGCTCCTTTATCCGGGCTTGGATCAGCAAAAGTGACCCGAAATAGGCACTCTGGTGGAGTTACTTTGTGTGTGTGTGTGTGTGTCTGTGTTTTTAAGTATTTTAAAACCTTGTGGTCCACAAAACAACATAACAGTAACATAACAGTAAAAGAACTGACTGCGTTACAGTCAGTGCGGGAGCAGCGGCTTTGTTCATGCGCGATTCATTTGCAGTTTGAACGCATAGGTTTGAACGTCTCCTGCCCTGATAGCAGCTGGGGGAGGACTATCCTTCGCCTGTGAGCGCTTTGGCATGGGGAAGGTGCCCATGGCAGCACCCGTTGCTTATTGAGAGTAAGAGCGATACGCGTTTTCACGTCCAAAAGTCATAAACAAGGCTCCAATAACACCAGAAGAAGTCGCCAGATTTGTCGCTACTCGCTTTTTAGGGGAAAAAAGTCGCTAAGGGGGTCTAAAAACTCGCTAAATATAGCGACAAAATCGCTAAGTTGGCAACACTGCAGCAGAACTCGTCAACTGTGACTGCAGGCTGAATTTACGGTGGCCCTGAGAGGCCAAACGGACTGCAACTTCAGAAAACACTTGCAAAAAGAAAAATGCTGCAAAAAGAAAAACACCTGCAAAAATAAAAACACTTGCAAAAAGAAAAATGCTGCAAAAAGAAAAATGCTGCAAAAAGAAAAACGCTGCAAAAGCACACACAACACAACGAAAATGTTTCTGGGGAGACAATAACCGGATGGACCAGTTGCACGAACCAAAAAATGCTAACAAGTGCACTGGGACTGGGAGACACTTCAAAGAAGTGGAAGCGGAGCGGCCAAAGAGTAAATTTTCAAAAGTAAGTTCTGAATATTATGTCACTTATTTATGTGCAACTGTTTAATAATGAAGAACATTAAAACATTACTGTTGGCCACATGTCGGCAAAGTTATGTGACATTAGCGATGTTTGTACTTTCAGCATTTACTTTGTTTTAAAGCCTTTACTTTATACGCCGTTAGATAGTCAACATCTTACAGAGAATCTGATGATTTTGTGGATAATTAAAGTCAGTCATATATTCACAAACACAACAAGCTGTAAGTCAGTGATGCTGCTCGGTTTGCAGTCCTGAATATCACGGCACCAGCAGGATTCACTGCACTGTTAATGTTAGCTATGTTATATTGCTGCCTCTGTTCGGTGGTGTCGAGCCAAACGGACTTTAACGTGTGTTTGAACGAGCTGACGGTTCACTCGTTAAGCTGAAAGAAAGATGCTTTAATCACAGCAGTCACACATGTGTCCACTGTACCATCTGGGAACTCTTCTTGTTTAGCACTCGTAATAACACAAACACTAAATCCTCCTTCTCTTGTGCTGTTTTGTAGCAGTGTATACACCTGAGACTGTCACCTGTCTGGCTGTCCTGCACTCTCTCTCTTTTTCTTTCTCTCTGATTGTGTAATAAAAGTATGAACATGTATTTTTAAGTTACACTTGTGTTTGAATCCTGCAGCTTATCACATATTTGATTTCCATGTGTGACAACTGCAAGTGTCCAGAGTGAGGACAGACTGAGGGACCCACTGCTGCACATCATCTGTGAGGCTTTGCACCCCTGATGATCCACCAGGACAAACTCAGCAGTGTGTGATGAAGAGGCGGAGGAAGAGCCAGCAGCAGCTGACAGATGGAGAGAATAGACAGACTGTTCCCTGTTTGTGAAGGACTGCTAGGAAAGTTATAACTAATTGTCTGTCCTCAATCAGTCTTATTAGGTAATGTTCAAATAATTTGATCATTCCAGTGTTTTCAGTGTGGGAGAAAGTACTCGGGGCCTTCAAGTTACACACTATGAAAGGGAGAAACACGTTTAATATTCAGAAACCTAAAGTATGTATCAGCAGCAGAATGGACCTAAAAATAAATGTTTGTTTCAGTTCTATGAAGCTTTGAGTATTTTGGAGTCAGTATTTAGTAGCACTGCTATGTTTGTTGCATTATATTGCTGTAATTGTTTATATGCTTTATATATTCTGAGGTAAGTTGATCTATAGTGTTACATCATATTCTATAAGGATGTTACGTGTTTGTATACTTTCTGCCCAGTTTGGCCCATTTAGCAGAAGTCAGCCTGTTTAAGGCTCTGATATCTATTCTGTATGACTTAAAGCAGTTATGACATGGTCTGATTTTCTCACCCAATAAAGGAATATTTCATATATCAGTCTACTCTTCATTCTATCAGAAACAGTTATCACAGCTCGTACATTTGCTTTTTACACATATATAGAAGCATTGAGCCAAATTTAGTAATGCCAACATATTAAAAGAACAATATTTGTCTCTTATATATAATACATCTATATATACACTGTCACAGATACTTGTCTTTAAGTGAAGATTTAAGGTGATAGGAAATATGAATAAATGCAACTTGAATCTTTACTGAAGCTCAGTGTTTAGCACAGAGTTCATGTTCACTGCTGTAATAACTAATAATGATTAATATAATATAGGCCATATTATATTTACATTACCAAAGTGAGATGACTTTAGTCTCATGAACAACATTAGCTAATTGTTATTTACTAGCTAATCTTAAATGACTGTTCAGTTCCCAAAAGTCTTTGAGTACGCGGCCCTTGAGGACCGTTAAGGCGGCAGACCCTGAATTGGGACACAGCCCCTGAATTGGGATACAGCCATACATACATGTTTTGGTTCGTGAAACTGGTCCGTCTGGTTATTGTCTCCCCAGAAACATTTCCATTGTGTTGTGTGTGCTTTTGCAGCGTTTTTCTTTTTGAAGCATTTTTCTTTTTGTAGCATTTTTCTTTTTGCAGCTTTTTTCTTTTTGCAGCATTTTTCTTTTTGCAGGTGTTTTTCTTTTTGCAGCATTTTTCTTTTTGCAAGTGTTTTTCCTTGTTTCAGCATTTTTCTTTTTGCAGCATTTTTCTTTTTGCAAGTGTTTTTCTTTTTGCAGCATTTTTCTTTTTGCAAGTGTTTTTCTTTTTGCAGGTGTTTTTCTTTTTGCAGCATTTTTCTTTTTGCAAGCGTTTTCTGAAGTTGCAGTCCGTTTGGCCTCTCAGGGCCACCGTATGAATTTGCATTAGAGCCACCTGCTGGCAGACAAGGACAGTCATGCCTACATTATGTAGAGAGCAGTTTTAAGAGCTTATTTCAGTTTTAGTTAAATCACCATCACCATTCGGGGAAGAAAGAATATACAAAGCTTGCATTCAATCTCCCTCACGACGTGCAGCAAAGGCTTGTTTTGCAGTATAAAAAGGCGCTTAGATTTTTAGTAGAAAAATAATTGCAAAATACAAAGCAAACACTTTATTGAAATACATTTCAAACATTTTTTAAAAATGCATGTAAGTACAGTGACTGTTGGAAAGGCTGTCAGCTGTGTGGGGGAGCCCCCTTGTGGCAAGAGAGCACAGTTGCACTATTGAGCACATGTTCCAGTGATCAGAGTTGGAGCTAACACATAGCAAGAGCCATCTGGCAGACTGACTCAGCAGGGGATGTCTACACACGGTGTGAGTTGTGTGCGTCGCTAAAGAACTGTGAGTAGACGTGGAGCCCTGCCTGGAAAGGACAGTTTTAGTCTTTTATGCCAATTAGACATTTAGTGGATGTAGAAGTGCAATGTGTATCGACCTGTTCGCTATGTGGCTAGTTCATGCTACTAATGCTACCTGTTATGCTACATACCTGCTAGCTGTAAGCTAAACGATTTTGGTGTTTGTGATATATTGTTGTTGGGTGTATTGGCAATCAATGTCATGTACTGTAAGGGTTTGGGAGTAGTGTATGAAACTGGTGCATGTAGATGTTCATATAGGAATTCCCATTTGTAGTTCTGGTTAGATTCGAAGAACGCTAATGAATCATAATTCATGACTTAGATGTTTATTACATTCAGTATTCTGTATATGTTCTGTTCACAGACCACACACCCATACCCCTCACCACTCTGTAAGCCTGCGGTTGCATTACTTTGTTGCTGTACTGTGCTGTTAAGCTGAGGAATCACAGTAAAGATGGTATAACCTTTATCTGTGTGTCCTGTGTGTTCTGACCGACACCCCAAGGTGAACACCACTGCTAATCAGCCAACGCCTATACAGTCCTGGGTTCAACCCAAATTAACATTGGTCCTTCGAGCCGGATGGTGCTTTCCTTGGATCCAAAAGATGCAGCCTAGTTTCTTCTCCAGTGAAGATGTCTCAGAATCAACTCGCCCACGGCGCCAAGTACAACCTCCCCCCTACCTTGCAGACTATGAGGTGAGCTTGGTGGGCCACCAACGAGACATGACATCCTACCGTCACTCGTACACAGCACAGTATGCACCCGGGCTAGAAGAGCGAAAGCAGTACATGCCATCGGCAGTGTCTGTACAGACCTCCCGCTCGTCTAGCCCAACAAGTCAGCCTGGATGGGAACACACCGTGGATGAATGGACCGCTTCTCCGAATGATCTGCAGGATATGCGGCAGCATGTGTCCAGTAGGGATGGCCTGAACCATCAGCCTCCTTCTCCTTTCCATCGACCATGGGAAATGTCTGCGGTTTCGGGTTTGCAGTATGGTATGAATGGCAGACCTCAGCCTTACACCCAAACACGTGAACCAGACAGAGGTGGTTACCTGTCAGAGCAACGGGACCAGAGATCACCCACCAACGTATGCAGCCCATCAGTGTCCCCACAATTAGTTCCCATACACATAGAATAGATGCACGAATGAGTCCATGGCCGCAGTATGACAATAGGCAGGACATCCATGCTCAACAAGAATACCAAAGGCCATACTTTCGCCCACCAACAGCTCAGAGTATTCCACCCAAGGATACTACAATGATTGATACATTGGATAGGATGATGGGTGAACTACAGCTCTTAAAGGAGCAGGCACTGACAGCTAGTCGGCCGACCCCGCCATTCCCCAACAGTACACCTTCCTTTCAGTTTGAACATCCACCTAACATTCAGCAACATTTGAAGCCTCCTTGGCAGGAGCAGTTTTCTGTTAGGGCTTATCCCAGTTTCCAGAGTCAAGCCCCCACCAACATCTGGAGCCAGCAGCCCGTAACCGAGGTACCAAGATCTATCACTACATCATTGCAATATAAACCTCATCCATCCCCAGCCTACCAGCCACCACATGTTATGGCACAAGAGAAAACATACAGGGGTCCAACTCCAAGTATTCCTGATCTCATTAAGAAGGACCCAAGCGAGTTTGCACGGTTAAAGATCACACTTGACAAACTGCTGCCACTGGACGGGACAGAGCTTTTCAAGTTTCAGATACTGATGGATCATTTGAAACTAGATGAAACATGTTCTGCTTAAAGTGATTAGAGTTCTCCTGAGAAATGGTGACAAAACTCTGGACACTTATGCCATCTTGGATGATGGCTCTGACCGCACCATGCTGCTCTCCTCTGCAGCTCAGCAACTGGGCCTAACAGGCACAACTGAAGACCTCGCCTTGAGAACTATCCGTCAGGATATCCAAACGTTACATGGCGCCTGTGTTTCATTCACACTGTCCCCTATCATGCAGCCCCAGAAATCCTTCCACATAGCTAATGCCTTCACTGCCCAGCGGCTTGGCTTAGCTGAGCATTCATATCCAGTTACCATGCTCAAGAGAAGGTACAGACATCTGAAGGACTTGCCCCTACAAACCTTCAGCAGAGTTTCACCCCTGTTGCTAATTGGGGCTGATCACCCACATCTCATAAACCCTATAGAGCCTGTGCACTTTGGATCACCAGGAGGGCCAGTTGCGATGCGAACCCGACTGGGATGGACTCTGCAAGGGCCTGCAAAGTCGCTTGAGTCACAGTTAGAGTCTCAACAGTGTCTGTATACCTCCTGCAGCCCCCTATCTGTTGAACTCCAGAGGAATGTGGAGAAGCTGTGGCAAGTGGATGTTCTACCATATAAAAGTGAAGAGGAGGTGACAAGGTCGAGGGAGGATCATGAAGCCCTTCAGATATTGGAGGCCAGAACAAGGCGCATGGATGTTAAGGGAGTGCTCAGGTATGCCACACCCTTATTGAGGAGGAAGGATGCACCACTTTTTCAGGCCACCCAAGAAGCGACACTGCCCAGCCTGAGGAGTATGGAGAGACGTCTGAGCAAAGACCCGGTTAGGGCTGCTGCATATATGGACGAGATTGAAAGGTTGGTGACCTCTGGGTTTGTAGCCAAACTGCAACCGGAAGTTGCCTCTCAGAGCCAAGAGAGTTGGTACATACCTCATCACATGGTCCAACACAATGGCAAGAATAGAGTGGTCTTTAATTGCTCTTTTCGACACAAGGGACTTAACCTGAACGAGTCCCTATTGCCTGGCCCTGTCCTGAGCCCTTCTCTGGTTGGAGTGCTCCTGCGCTTCAGAGAACACAGCATTGCCATCAGTGGTGACATAAAAGGGATGTTTCACCAGGTGTGCCTACTCCCGGAAGACAAACCGCTCCTGAGGTTTCTTTGGCGCAATATGAATCGGGATGAGCCCCCTCACAGCTATGAATGGCAAGTCCTTCCCTTTGGGACAACATGTAGTCCCTGCTGTGCCTCCTTTGCGCTACAGCGGCATGTCCTCCTGCATAGTGAACCACGAGAGGAGGTGAGGTTCTCCATCGAACGGTGCTTCTATGTGGACAACTGTCTACAGAGTGTTTCATCGATTGAAGAAGCCCAGGAGTTGGTCAAGAAACTATGGAAGCTTCTGGCTTCCGGGGGCTTTGAAATTCGGCAGTGGGCTAGTAATAAGCCAGAAGTGATTAGTCATCTGCCATCCGAGGCACGGTCAGACAAACTGGAACTCTGGCTGTCACGGGACCGACAAGAAACGCATGAATCAACCCTGGGACTGAACTGGAACTGTGAGACAGACACCCTCAGCCTCAAGCACCGACCCATTGACTATGGAGAGCCCACTATGAGGAACATATATCGAACCCTGGCTAGTCAGTACGACCCACTTGTGTTCATCATTCCCTTCACCACCAGGGCCAAGATTATTGTACAGCAACTCTGGGACAAGCATCGAGATTGGGATGACCCCCAGTTACCTCATGATTTGCTGCACCAGTGGAAGACATGGAAGGGGGAGTTGGTGCATTTATCAGAGTTAACATTGCCGCGATGTTACACACTGCCGCACATGGATCAGTCTGACATTGCAAGAGAAGTACATATCTTTTGCGATGCATCAGAGCGAGCCTATGGCTCTGTGGCTTACCTGAGATCAGAAGATCATTATGGTAATGCGCAGCTGTCATTCCTCATGGCCAGATCACAGGTTGCTCCAAGGAAGCAGATATCTATTCCCAGACTCGAACTCTGCGCTGCACTCACTGGAGTCCAGCTCGCAAAGCTATTTCAGACAGAACTAACGTTCAAGGTGACCACATGTACGCTGTGGTCTGATTCAACCACTGTCCTCAACTGGTTGCATTCCACATCCTGCCATTTCAAGGTGTTTGTTGGCACCAGGATTACAGAAACTCAAGAGCTTACTAACCCCAAAGACTGGCGATATGTGGATTCTACAAGAAACCCAGCTGATGACATCACAAGGGGCAAAGGTCTCACTGAACTGGCCAGCCCAAATAGGTGGACTCAAGGACCAGATTTTCTCCTCCTACCTCCTGACCAGTGGCCCTCCTGCCCATCGTTGGGTACATCAGACCCAGAGGATGGCACCGAGCTAAAACACTCTGCCATATGCCATATGGCTAACACAACCCCGGGTAATCAAACCCCAGAGGCCCAGCGGTCCAACACATGGGCAGAATTAGTAGAAGCCACAGCTAAGGAGATTCAAAATGCAGCAATGCAGGGTGACCCAGCTGGGAGTAACTCACCTACTGCAGGGGCCTACACCGAGGCAGAGCAACGGGTCTTGAGACAGATTCAGATGGACTGTTTCCCAGAGGACTACTACATACTACTGGCAGGAAAACCTATACCGGCTAACAGTCGGCTGCTATGCCTAGCACCGCAGAATGATGCCAATCATAGACTGATCCGGGTTGGTGGCAGGCTGCGGCGAGCAGAGAGCCTTGATCTGTCTGCTGTACACCCTGTGGTCCTGGATCCCACCCATGTGTATACCAGACTACTTATTCAAGATGTGGATGCACGTCTCGGTCATCCTGGCCCAGAGAGAGTATTCGCTGAGCTTCGGCGGACTGTATGGATCCTGCGAGGTAGAGAGCCCGTTAAGCAGCACCAACATAGTTGCATGGATTGCCGTAGGTGGAGGGCAAACCCAGCTTCCCAGCAAATGGCTGACCTGCCGCCTGCCCGCCTCAGGCTGTTCAAACCTGCCTTCTATTTGACTGGCATGGACTGCTTTGGTCCTTTCTGGATCAAGATAGGCAGACGCAGGGAGAAGCAATGGGGCATTTTGTTTAAGTGCCTCACTACTCGGGCCGTTCATATCCGGTCGTTCAGTCAGACGTCACGGATGACGTTGCTGGTATTTCCGGGCCTAAGTGCTCCTCAAGAAACAACGATGGCGGAGCCAGTGACTTTGTTCACGATTACCTCCTTCTTTAGCGAAGTACCAATTAGGGTTAAAAAGGGTCTTAATTCCTTCAACTCTAGTAAAGTGGTCAGTGTAACCGTTCTCCCAGGCGGAATTATAAAGGGAAGTGTCCAGGCATCCATGAAAAAGAAGATTTACAATGTTGAGGTGAGCTAGGAGTAAGCTAGCTAGCCGACGATTAAACATGAGATATTCTGTATTCTGATGTATTTCATAAAGCACACACACGTACAGCAATGCTATAACAGTGGAAGTAAACGAAGATGAAAATCTACATAACATGGAGGTTTTGGAGAGTTAGTAATGTTAGCCTAGTACTAGTTATATTAGCCTAGTTAACCTAGTACCAGTACACAGAGCAGCGCTGCAAGTGTTTGTTAGAATGTTTAGGGTAAGCATTAACTTTCTTTCAATGTAGGTGCATGTTGAGGGTCAGTCAATCAGGTTTAGCTCCTGTGAGTGCCCGATTGGCAATGATAAGTGCCATCATACGGCAGCATTGTTGATTTGGGTGGAGAAGAATGTGTCTCGCACTGACGTGGAATGTGTGTGGAAGAGGGTAAAATCATCCAAAGCAGAAGAAATTACTGCCAAGAGAGTGTCTGTGATGACACCATCAACAACACAAGGTCAGTTATTTATTTAAAATTTGCTCTTTGAATTAATTATAATTATAATAATTATTTTCTTAACTTTTTAAAAAGCATTGTGTTTTATATGCTAAAATTATTATTTATTTAGATTACTAAAAGCATTTTTTATTTTATTTTTCAGCTGGAATCGAAAGACCTGTCTCCCAGGAGGACAAGGAATGGGCAGTGGCATCCCTATCGAAATTGCAGCGTTTTACTGGGATGGGGTGGGTTTTGAGTCCTGAATGCTCCCAGGTACTTTGATATTTACTCATGTGGTATAAATTGTACATGTATGTAAACTCTTGTAAACTACATACATCAGACTGTTTGCTTCCACTGTCCCCACTTTATTTTTTACATGTATTTTATATACTCTGTACCTGACTTTGTCTATTCTGTGGTCAAAATTGCTTGGTTCCATTAAAACCTTTAAAATCCTTTTGCTTTAAATCTAGGCTAAACCAGCCAAGACATTTGATGAAGTGCTTAGGAACCTGGGATTTCCCCAAACAGAAGAGAAGGCTCGTTATCTCTTGGCATCACTGGCTGTGTCTGACGAAGAGAAGAAACAGATCGAGGAAGCAACAGTTGGGCAAACGAAGAATGCATTGTGGTAAGAAAGTGCTTTGAAATGAATTCTGTTAAGTGTTAAGTAAGAAATTTTAGTTAACTGTGTCTCTTAATTTGTGTTTCTTTATAAAAGGTCAGCCTATCGCAAGAAGAGAATCACAGCCAGCAACTTCGGTTTGGTCCTGAGTGCAGTCCAGCGGCGCTCATACCCCCCTTCCTTATTTAAGACTCTGCTTGGATAGTACAACCTGACAGAAGGATCTAAAGTAAGTTGTTAGTAAAAAGGGTCTGTGCATCTAAGAATTCCTTTATGACTAAATTATATTTTCATCCCCAAAGGCATGTGATTGGGGGATCCTTCATGAGCCAAAGGCCAAGCAGCTGTACACTGACTGTACTGGTGCAGCTATCAAGGAGAGGGGACTGTTTTTATCTAACAGTGGCCTGCTTGGTGGTTCTCCAGATGGGACTGTCTCTAATGAGTGCATCATTGAGGTGAAATGCCCATGGTCAGCCAGAACCAAAACTGTATTGGAGGCTGCAGAAAGTAAGGACTTTTTCCTACAGCTGGATGAGGCAAGTGGTTCCCTGGTATTAAAAAAGAATCACAACTACTGGCATCAGATCCAGGGCAACCTCTATCTCACAGGGGCGAAAAGCTGTCACTTTATTGTTTGGACTCCATGTGACTTTTTCATCTTGCATGTGGATAGAGAACAAACTTGGGCTGTTAACATTGAAGTGTTGGAAACGTATTTTATCGCAGCTTTGAATTCATATCAGCATTAGTAATTTATCAGTCCAAATGTTTATACAGTGGGGCAAAAAAGTATTTAGTCAGCCACCGATTGTGCAAGTTCCCCCACTTAAAATGATGACAGAGGTCAGTAATTTGCACCAGAGGTACACTTCAACTGTGAGAGACAGAATGTGAAAAAAAAATCCATGAATTCACATGGTAGGATTTTTAAAGAATTTATTCGTAAATCAGGGTGGAAAATAAGTATTTGGTCAATAACAAAAATACAACTCAATACTTTGTAACATAACCTTTGTTGGCAATAACAGAGGTCAAACGTTTACTATAGGTCTTTACCAGGTTTGCACACACAGTAGCTGGTATTTTGGCCCATTCCTCCATGCAGATCTTCTCAAGAGCAGTGATGTTTTGGGGCTGTCGCCGAGCAACACGGACTTTCAACTCCCGCCACAGATTTTCTATGGGGTTGAGGTCTGGAGACTGGCTAGGCCACTCCAGGACTTTCAAATGCTTCTTACGGAGCCACTCCTTTGTTGCCCGGGCGGTGTGTTTTGGATCATTGTCATGTTGGAAGACCCAGCCTCGTTTCATTTTCAAAGTTCTCACTGATGGAAGGAGGTTTTGGCTCAAAATCTCACGATACTTGGCCCCATTCATTCTGTCCTTAACACGGATCAGTCATCCTGTCCCCTTGGCAGAAAAACAGCCCCATAGCATGATGTTTCCACCCCCAAGCTTCACAGTAGGTATGGTGTTCTTGGGATGCAACTCAGTATTCTTCTTCCTCCAAACACGACGAGTTGAGTTTATACCAAAAAGTTCTACTTTGGTTTCATCTGACCACATGACATTCTCCCAATCCTCTGCTGTATCATCCATGTGCTCTCTGGCAAACTTCAGACGGGCCTGGACATGCACTGGCTTCAGCAGCGGAACACGTCTGGCACTGCGGGATTTGATTCCCTGCCGTTGTAGTGTGCTACTGATGGTGACCTTTGTTACTTTGGTCCCAGCTCTCTGCAGGTCATTCACCAGGTCCCCCCGTGTGGTTCTGGGATCTTTGCTCACCGTTCTCATGATCATTTTGACCCCACGGGATGAGATCTTGCGTGGAGCCCCAGATCGAGGGAGATTATCAGTGGTCTTGTATGTCTTCCATTTTCTGATGATTGCTCCTACAGTTGATTTTTTCACACCAAGCTGCTTGCCTATTGTAGATTCACTCTTCCCAGTCTGGTGCAGGTCTACAATTCTTTTCCTGGTGTCCTTCGAAAGCTCTTTGGTCTTGGCCATGGCGGAGTTTGGAGTCTGACTGGTTGAGGCTGTGGACAGGTGTCTTTTATACAGATGATGAGGTCAAACAGGTGCCATTCATACAGGTAACGAGTGGGGGACAGAAATGCTTCTTACAGAAGACGTTACAGGTCTGTGAGAGCCAGGGATTTTCCTTGTTTGAGGTGACCAAATACTTATTTTCCACCCTGATTTACGAATAAATTCTTTACAAATCCTACCATGTGAATTCATGGATTTTTTTTTCACATTCTGTCTCTCACAGTTGAAGTGTACCTCTGGTGCAAATTACTGACCTCTGTCATCATTTTAAGTGGGGGAACTTGCACAATCGGTGGCTGACTAAATACTTTTTTGCCCCACTGTAGTTAATTTTAAAACTATTTGTAAATATTTGTAAATTGTACATTTTTTGTCATTGTAACTTTGTAAATATATTCAGATAAATTCTTAAATTATATTAATTTTTGATTTGAAAAAATAAAATGTTTTGGACAAACTGTTCCTGAAAATAAAGAGTAACACATGTATCTGGTATTCTTCATTTTAATTGAAAATGTTTAGCAAGAAAACTAGGCAGTAATCAGGAAGCTGGAATGGAATGAAAAATGTAACAAGCCATTGATAAAAACAGAGTAAAACATTTTACGAGTCACAAATGAGACCATTCTCAATTTGAAACTATGCAACTAAGTTGTTTTTATGATGTAACATCCTGAGTATACACACAAAACAATCCAGAACACTTAGGAGTTATAATAAGTAAACTTATTCAACAGTTGTGTTTTCTGGTTCACAAGTAGTTAGAAAATGACACAATGTACTTTTACCTCTGAACTCTCACAGGTATAATTTATTCAATTTCACGGAGAATAGGTGTTTGTAAATTTGTAAGACACACACATGCTTTCAAGATCTTATTAATATTTTTTTTTTAACTGATGTGGGATGTGATGCAAAATTGAGAAAAGTTTCAGTCTTTGAATGGAACGCTCTACATATATTCTTGCACAGGAAATCTTCCTGTTGTTGTTCACTTCCTCCTGTGTGAATTGTCCGTTGGTGAGGAAGGACGGAATGTTCAGTGAGACCCCTTCTGGTAGGATGTCCCGAATTGTGAAGCCCTTATCTGCAATGACCATGTCACCTGGTTGTAGATGTTGCAGTACTCCACAGTCAGCTGTTATGGCCTTATCTGAGGCACTTCCACCGTACAAGTTGCTTGCAAAGGTTATTACACCATTAGGAGCCACACCAATTAGAGCCTTTAGTGTGGTCCGTCCTTTGTACTGGCTGTACAAATCACTTTGTGTGTCAAGTCTCTCTGTGTTAGAAACAGAAACTTCCGTGCAGTTAAGCACAATCGTGCAGTTAGGAAATGGTTGGAAGCAATCTGGCAGCGATGTTTGATTCTTGGCTCTCGAGGGAATGTTGTTTTTCAGCATGCCAACATACAAAATGTCATACAGTGCACTAACAATTGTTGTAAAAATATTAGTTACTGTGGCTCTGCTGCAGTTAAACCTTGTTGAAAGGTCTGCATGACCAAAATTAAGTTTGAGCTTCATCAGGGTTAGAAATAACTGGTCAATTAGGGGCATCATCACTTTTGGAAGAACTTGTGGAACTTGCAGTAGCTGTCTGTGTATCTGCATTGTTGGAATGATGTAGCACATCTGATTTTTCACTCTGATTTTCACCAATAACTGGGACCTTTTCCTTGAGGGAAGTGCCAACTGCAGACTCTTGAGTTGCAGTTTGGGGTGAAGTTTTCACGTCTGTGGAAGTGTTTAAAAAGGCAGAGAGAAATTTCAGATCATACAGTAGCCCTCCATTAGTTATGATTAATAGAAAAAAAAATAGAGATAAATAATAGAGAGAAGCTTCTTTCATCCAGATGAGAGAAGCTACAAGAAACTTAAAGAAGTCCAGATGCTTTTCTTTCCAAGCTCCTTGGACTACGATGACCTGGATGACTGGTCACAGACAGTGACCAGAATTATTCAAATCTTACACATCCTTGTACTAATTTGCTTTTAAGCTTACCAGAAAGATAAGTACTGGCAACCTTTGCTAGCTATTTGTTGGTTAGGTCTTTATTTTGGTAATTAACTGGCACATAGGCTGGGGATTGTAATGTATTTTCTTACATAGACATCGCTTTTTGGACGTAATTTTTATTCCTCTGAGCGTCGAAAGCTAACTAATATATATATATATATATATATATATAGCGAAGTGACCCTTAGCTCTCAATCTTTGCTTGGAGAAATAAAAATGACTTCAAAAATGCAACAACGTCTTTGTATTAAAAAAAACACAATAAAATCCATTGTCTATATGAGTAAAATTACTCATAAAAGCCCGTTTGTCTTTTAGTAGCGGGTTTTAATTGTTCATCACCAGCTATATTAGCTAACTAAAGTAAGAGCCCACTTGCTCTTATCTTACAAATTTATTCATTCACTTACGAGTTGTAACATACCTTATCAACTTCAGCCACTTCCTCTTCTCTCTCTTTTCACAAGGAAACCGGTAAAATGACAGATTAGACTGTTGTTTTGAACCAGATTGGTTAAAATAACGAGGAACACAGCATTGTGGCATATTGAACACAGGAGCGTTTAGGCCGGATGTAGGATTCTTCGCGTCATCACTGAACGACCGGATAGACATCCTGACATCCATCGACACTGACTCCTTTTTGATGGCCTTCCGAAGGTTCATTGCGAGAAGAGGGAAACCGGCAGAAGTTTACTTGGATCAGGGGACAAACTTCAAAGGAGGGGAAAAGGAGCTCCAGCAGGCGTTCTCAATCATGTGTCCAGACCTCCAGCAGAAACTGGCTAAGCAGCAGGTTCATTTCCAGTTCAACCCACCTGCAGCACCCCACTTTGGAGGCACTTGGAAAAGAGAAATCCGCTCTATCAAAAATGCCTTATACACCTCTGTTGGCTCTCAAACAGTGAGTGAGGAAGTACTCACGACCGTTCTTACAGAAATCGAGGGTATCCTGAATGCCAAACCCCTAGGTTATGTTTCTGCGGATGTGGCTGACATCGATCCAGTGACCCCTAACTACTTGCTCATGGGGCGGCCTGACAGCTCCCTACCTCAGGTAGTGTATCCCGAAGAAGAAGCGCTAGCGAGGCGAAGATGGAGACATTCGCAAATCCTGGTGGACAGATTCTGGTCATCTTTCATCAGACACTATTTGCCTAATCTCCAAACTCGCATGAAGTGGCAGAGACCCATGGAGGACATAACAGAGGGAGCGGTTGTTCTGCTGGTGGATCCACAGCTACCCAGAGCATCATGGCAGATTGGGAGAGTGACGAAGATTCTTACTGGTTCTGATGGCCACACCCGAACAGCAGAGGTGAAGATACGTGACAAAACATACACCCGGCCTATATTACGTCTGATTGTGCTTCCGGCGATCAAGGATGAGGATGACCAGGTGGGGGAGCCCTCGTCGGTATAAACAGCCTTTCCATGGGGCCAATTTGCACCGCAAATTGGGGGCGGCTATGTTGGAAAGGCTGTCAGCTGTGTGGGGGAGCCCCCTTGTGGAGAGAGAGCACTGTTGCAATATTGAGCACATGTTCCAGTGATCAGAGTTGGAGCTAACACATAGCAAGAGCCATCTGGCAGACTGACTCAGCAGGGGATGTCTACACACGGTGTGAGTTGTGTGCGTCGCTAAAGAACTGTGAGTAGACGTGGAGCCCTGCCTGGAAAGGACAGTTTTAGTCTTTTATGCCAATTAGACATTTAGTGGATGTAGAAGTGCAATGTGTATCGACCTGTTCGCTATGTGGCTAGTTCATGCTACTAATGCTACCTGTTATGCTACATACATGCTAGCTGTAAGCTAAACGATTTGGTGTTTGTGATATATTGTTGTTGGGTGTATTGGCAATCAATGTCATGTACTGTAAGGGTTTGGGAGTAGTGTATGAAACTGGTGCATGTAGATGTTCATATAGGAATTCCCATTTGTAGTTCTGGTTAGATTCGAAGAACGCTAATGAATCATAATTCATGACTTAGATGTTTATTACATTCAATATTCTGTATATGTTCTGTTCACAGACCACACACCAACACCCCTCACCACTCTGTAAGCCTGCAGTTGCATTACTGTGTTGCTGTACTGTGCTGTTAAGCTGAGGAATCACAGTAAAGACAGTATAACCTTTATCTGTGCGTCCTGTGTGTTCTGACCATTGACTGTAGAAAACATGGACGACGCGACCCCGCCTCCTACCATTGTGCAAAAATGAAGCCAAAATACCCCGCTTGTGGAGGCTGCCATCTTGCAAATTTGGAGCCAGAGTCTGCGCAGTAGTGACTTGAGGTGGAGCGACTGTGTAACGCTCCCGCCCACACACCCGCTGGACGTGATCGCAAACACGCCCCCCTACACTTTTTACGTAGCCCGGCTGCTCGAGTTTTTTTGCTGGTTTACCATGACTGACGACTCGTTTAATTAAGGTAAATACAACCATGTCACTGTTATAAAAAAGACACACAGCTTATCATCTTATAGTTCTAAAATCACTCTGTTGTTAATTTGTTAGTTAGATTAGCCGCTAGCATATGCACTGTGTTGGAGGCTTGTTGCTAGCTAGTTAGCGATGCTACACACCTGCTACTCTTAATAGTCTTCAACACTTATGTTTTTGTTTTTTTATCCATTTTTAGACAGCGATGAGATCAGCTGCACACTCTACAGAGGCCCAGAGTTACTGTTAATATCAAAAATATAATGCTGTCCTTTGAGATTTTAACATTTAAGACTGTGAGTGTAATGGATCTAAAACTGTTTAAATCTCTACAGCCTGGTAACATGGAGACTTTAAAAACATCAGCAGAACGTTTCAGTAGTGTAGTCTAATTTGTTCTTTTCATTTAATAATAGAGTCCATATTATATCAACAGCTACATTCACCCTGGAGAGAAACTAGTGAGGGAGACCATCAGGACCAAGCTGGGTTTCCTGGGTCCAGAGGTTTGGAGAAACTTCTTGCCTTTCTTTCATCACAGCTGTCCTGTGCCATAAGTTCTGTTGACCCGCTGTAAGAAGCATCATTTAAGAAACACCAGGAAGACTGAAGCTCATGGCATTGATCAAGCAGGACTCATGATCTTCACCAGCAGCTTCCTTACAGGGAAATCTTCAGCACTCCTCCGTAGGCCCGCCCCATGAGATGGATAAACCCAGCATTTCATCAACACTGTGATGAGACCTTTGATTTGTGTAATGTTATAAATACTCAGATACTCCCCAGAGGCTCCGGACTTTTACATAAAGATATTATATTCAGTCCTGTAGAAAGTTATATATTTAAAAATATGTGATCCTCTCTGGTTACTCTGGTATGAATAACTCTGAATCACTTTATGGTAAATAACTCACTATGTGTTTAAAAAAAAAAAAAAAACTGTGAAAAAATTCCAGATGACAAGATTGTAGTTCAACATACAAGTGATGACCTTTGACCTTCATCAGGTTTTATTTAATTGTGTTCAGTCAAAAGTCATGGAGAAGCTTGCGTATCTCTGTTCGCGAATAGCAGATAGAGCGTAGGCTCTGAGAGGACGCCCAGCGTTTACGCTACAAAAACACGACCGAGTGTTTTAACCTGACAGCCTGAGGTGTTCTTCAGTAAACTGGACTACCCGACAGAAGGACCCAGGCCCCGCCGCACTTTTTCGGTAAGTTAAACGTGTTTGTAAGCTAATCCGTAACTACCGTCCTTAGCTAGCTCCTGAGACCTAGCTAGCTAAAATGAGCAGTCGGCTGTCAGGGTTCGTTTAGCTAATCCGTGCAGGTGAATGAATTTACTAAAGAAATCAAGAGAAACGCCCCGGGCTGCTCAGTCACTAATTACTGTTACTGTACTTTTATTACAAGTATTATACTGTAAAAGCAACAGGCTGCACCCTGCTCCAGCTCCTGTGCAGAGCTGAATATTAAATATGTGCAAACAACAGCATGTTTTCAGTCTCTTGCCACATCTGTAAAGACAGTAACATTTTTTTTTAAAAGCTTGTACTTCAGTAACTCCTCATTAATCAGGAACTATGGATTAAAGTACTGTAGTGTACTGTAATACTGAAAAAAAATGTAAGAGAAGAACTTCAGATCCTGAGTGTGTGAGGACAGAAGAATCAGCTTTATTTTAATATTGAGGGATAAAATTTATATCTGAGTTTGATGGTTCTGTTGTCTTTGTGATTACAGGAGCTGCCCTCAGATTCAGACCTCAGCACCACCCAGTGACAGCAGACAGATCGTCCAACATGTTCACATGTTAACTGCAAAATGAACTGATGAAAACAGTGCAAAGGTTAAAGTACCACACGTGCTGTAGTGAAAGCTGCAGCTGTTTTATTGATAAAGTTAAAGACAAAAAAACAAAAGGATTAATCACTCATGTAACTGTGTCACTATATATCAGCATTAACAGGACCTCAGTTTGGTGTTTCAGAGAGCTGCTGATCTCAGACCTGCACAGCTTCCGTTTTAAACACTTGATGTACTCAGCTGCATGAAGAGCATATGAGATTTTCTGACATAATTAAATAAAACCTGATGAAGGTCAAAGGTCGTCACTTGTATGTTGAACTACAAACATCTGGAAGTCATCTGGAATTTTTTCACTGATTTTTTTTTTTTTTTTTTTTTACAGTGTGTTATTTACCATAAAGTGATTCAGAGTTATTCATACCAGAGTAACCAGAGAGGATCACATATTTTTAAATATATAACTTTCTACAGGACTGAATATAATATCTTTATGTAAAAGTCCGGAGCCTCTGGTGAGTATCTGAGTATTTATAACATTACACAAACCAAAGGTCTCATCACAGTGTTGATGAAATGCTGGGCTTATCCATCTCCTGGGGTGGGCCTACGGAGGAGTGCTGAAGATTTCACTGAGGGAGCTGCTGGTGAAGATCATGAGTCCTGCTTGATCAATGCGATGAGCTTCAGTCTTCCTGGTGTTTCTTAAATGATGCCTCTTACAGCGGGTCAACAGAACTTATGGCACAGGACAGCTGTGATGAAAGAAAGGCAAGAAGTTTCTCCAAACCTCTGGACCCAGGAAACCCAGCTTGGTCCTGATGGTCTCCCTCACTAGTTTCTCTCCAGGGTGAATGTAGCTGTTGATATAATATGGACTCTATTATTAAATGAAAAGAACAAATTAGACTACACTACTGAAACGTTCTGCTGATGTTTTTAAAGTCTCCATGTTACCAGGCTGTAGAGATTTAAACAGTTTTAGATCCATTACACTCACAGTCTTAAATGTTAAAATCTCAAAGGACAGCATTATATTTTTGATATTAACAGTAACTCTGGGCCTCTGTAGAGTGTGCAGCTGATCTCATCGCTGTCTAAAAATGGATAAAAAAACGTAAGTGTAGAAGACTATTAAGAGTAGCAGGTGTGTAGCATCGCTAACTAGCTAGCAACAAGCCTCCAACACTGTGCGTATGCTAGCGGCTAATCTAACTAACGAATTAACAACAGAGTGATTTTAGAACTATAAGATGATAAGCTGTGTGTCTTTTTTATAACAGTGACATGGTTGTATTTACCTTAATTAAACGAGTCGTCAGTCTCGGTAAACCAGCAACAAAACTCGAGCAGCCGGGCTACGTAAAAAGTGTAGGGGGGCGTGTTTGCGGTCATGTCCAGCGGGTGTGTGGGCGGGAGCGTTACACAGTCGCTCCACCTCAAGTCACTACTGCGCAGACTCTGGCTCCAAATTTGCAAGATGGCAGCCTCCACAAGCGGGGTATTTTGGCTTCATTTTTGCACAATGGTAGGAGGCGGGGTCGCGTTGTCCATCTTTTCTACAATCAATGGTTCTGATCGACACCCCAAGGTGAACACCACTGCTATTCAGCCAACGCCTATACAGTCCTGGGTTCAACCCAAATTAACAGTGACAAATTCTTTGAAAAGGCAATATTAGAATTAGGTTTAAGAAAATGGACAATTTTAAAATTAGTCCAGCATCACTTTTATAGTGACAAGACCACAATGGCAAAATTCACTTCCACTTCCAACTGCTGACACAAACCTGAATCAGGAGACATCAACAAATAAGGATCACATTTTGCCTCATCCCAGACCCATCAATCACTACTACAATTACTGACAACTTCTGTGGTACAGAAATTGGTGGGCTATATGCCAAACCTGACGCTCCAGGTTCTTTTTGTACCTGTGCCAATGGCATCGCATGGATCCAAAACTGCCCAGCTAATTTAGTCTTTCAAGACTGTTGTAAGTGCTGTGACAGGCCGTAGAGACTCTTCTATATTTGGATTTACAAACAATCCCTGCCTTTATGGAAAAATACTGTCTTTGCATTTCCTTCTGTAACACTGATAGTGTAGATTTGATACTTGCAGTTTTAATTCATTCTTGTGATCTCCACATTATATTTACTTACATTATTTATGAACATTACGCAACATCTAATCCAACTGGCATTACAATTATATCGGCTCTGATTCTAAAAAGAATATGCACATTTATAACATCCAGAGACATCTTTGTAATACATCTTTTTCCATCACAAAGTACAGTTCTGTGCAGCAGTTTAAGGCAGGTGAGGAAAAAATGTTGTAAACAAAGAATGCTTTCAAAAATGGAAGTGTTAATCATTTATTTTCATCAATCAACAAAATGCAGTGAATGAACAAAAGAGAAATCTAAATTAAATCAATATTTGGATTGACCCCCCCTTTGCCTTCAAAGCAGCATCAATTCTTCTAGGTACACTTGCGCACAGTTTTTAAAGGAACTCAGCTGGTAGGTTGATCCAAACATCTTCGAGAACTATCCACAGATCTTCTGTGGATATAGGCTTCCTCACATCCTTCTGTCTCTTCATGTAATCCCAGACACATTGATGATGTTGAGATCAGGGCTCTGTGGGGGCCATACCATCACATCCAGTACTTCTTGTTCTTCTTCATGCTGAAGATAGTTCTTAATGACTTTGGCTGTATATTTGGGGTCGTTGTCCTGCTGCAGAATACATATGGGGCCAATAAACAATCATTTATATTTGTGAAAGTATTCTTTGTTTACAGCATTTTTTTCTTACCTGCCTAAAACTTTTGGACAGTACTGTATTTAGGAAAAAAGGCTGTATAAAAGGAGACACAAATGAAATTCGCTAGTGACGGAATCAGTCAGTCAGACGGGGTTTCAGCTTGTTTTTATGGGTCAGTATAATGTTATGCCACATTTGGACATTTGTTTTGATCATTTAAGCACAAATTCATGTCCTTCATCTGAATTTTATTGTTTTGAGGTTTGGCCTTCGGAGTCTAACCCTTGTGTGACCTAATCCAGGTTTGGCAATATATGAAACAAAATATTATTAATTATAATTATTATAATTAGATTATTCATTTGAGGACGCTAACTATGAAGCAAAACCCACTGTTTCTGTGTAGAAAATATTAAAAAGTAATTGGTTTTGGTTGCTGGAAACATGTATACATTTGTAAAAATGAATGAAATTTTAATAAGATATCTGAAACACAAAGGAGTGACTTTGGGTTTCACTTTGGGTTGACTTTTAAGTCAGAACAAATATTTTAGTTGAACAGAATAAGAAAAACTACAAGAGAGTACATTCTGTTGGCTCATCAATAAAACAAAATCAAAGCTTTTGGATGAAAAGTTGAAAAGTACTTAGTTTTGATGAACAAAATGACTTTGACATTTGTTATATGACTGGCTTTAGACAAAGCTCATTACTTATTTTTTACAATTTAAAATATAAATTAAATAAAAAGAAAATTTTCAAAATGAAAAATTTTTGAAATTGAACTGTCGATTGAGCAGTCTGACAAATGTTTTCAAAGTAATTAAATAAATTGAATTTCCATATAAGAGTTTTAATTTGCAACATCTTTTTTTATTAAAAATGTAAAAACTCATGTATCAAATAGGACACATTGGGCCTTGAGGGAATAACCATGACATCCGCTTTGAAATCTAAGTAAAAATCTGCAATTACTAATGACCTTCACTTTAAGCATCTTAAGATTTTATTTTAAGATTTCATGTTTTGGCTGCTGTGTTAATGCATTTTAATTTTTAAGGTCATTACGTGCCATCTGTGAAAGGTAATACGCAAATTTGTGCAAAACCACTTGTGTGTCATTTGCTTTAATTAATAACTCTTTTCTTGTCTTCTTTACTCTACATTAAAGCTATTTTTATTACAGATGGAAGATTGCTACCTGGATAAAACTGTCACATTTTCAGAAATGTTACTTAATCTAAACCTGTTGTAAAAAGTTTAAAAAGGAATTTCATTTTGTGTTTCATCAGAAATAATTATGGGAAAATTCTGTTAGGTCAAAGTAACTGTGATTCAGACTCATCTGAGATTTTTAGTACATGCAAGTATGGAATCATTTTGAAAATCCTAGGTGACACAACACTCAGGCTGATGACAACACTCGATCCTCCTTTGTTATGGCTGATGGGTAATTAAAAATAAAATTGTGCACAGATTCAATCACATTTACAAATCTGGAATCATTTTAATGAGTCAACCAGTAAAACACAGCATTCTTTGAACATTAAGTCCAGTATTTTATTTAAATTAAGCATCCCTGTAGGTAGTGCTGTCATTAGCACCATTCATTATGAGCGGTCCAAATCAAAAAGCCATAAGATGTATCTTTATGACTGCACTACTATCAGTGTCCCAAAATAAAAAATATATAATAATTGGTTAATTGTATCATATTATACCACCATAAAGTTCAGAAAAAAATAGTACATCAGTCTGCATATAGTACCAAAACTTAATCTTGAGCGCAAAATTCTAGATAGCCAATTCACAGCGATTTTACTGCAGCAAGGTCAGTGCTCCATCTACTCACATATCACTGAAAAGAGTCAGTAGTCCACAGAAAAGATAAAAGTACATCCCACTTTGAAATTAGCAAAATTGTAGTTTCTGATTCTATAATGCAAAAGTTATTTAGTGCAATATCAATGCATTTTGTATGCTATTCATGTGTTTATCTTATCACCAATGTTGTCAATTGCTTAGAGTTCATGGACAGAGCTGTGGGGCTCAGGGAGCTTCCTAATGTCACAGTTCTGGATCAAATTGAAGTAAAAAACGACCATCTCCTCATAGTTCTTAGTGGAAATCCTTTCATTGATGCCATGGAATCTGAGAAACAAAGGGAAAAAAAAGGATTCATGGTACCTGAAACAAGAAAGTATTTTATATATTCCCCTCTTCTATTCATGCTGCATGATCTGTTTCTAGAGTTCAGAAATAATCACTGCACGTGGAATTCTTCTTACTGTATTTATTCAATTTTAAATTGAGGTCTGCAGACATTTTTGGTGAAAATCTATTTTGACAGTATTAAAAACTGCTGAATTCTCACCTCTCAGGGTCACCTGGCTTAAACCAAGCCGGGGCAAACCGATAAATATTTTTGGTCAGGTCGACGAAGTATCGACTGTCTGTGTTTCCAATACAGATACCTGCACATTTAAATATGATATTAAATTACTTATAATGTCCCGAAAGATGCTTTAAAATGCTTCCAGCTAATTCATAAAAATGTCTACAAATCTTTATGAACCCTACCTGGAGCAACTGTAACTGTTGGAAACAAGTCCAACACCGTTTTCTTAATAATTTGGAAGCCAAAGGCCTTGTCATCAGCACCGCTGATGGGTAGAGGGTCAAATCCATAAACAAGTTCTACCTTCACTCGCTGGTCGCCCACCGTATCCTTGATGATGTCCAGTACCTAAAAAAGACAGCACACATCTCATATTCATGTCAAAGTGTACATAGTAAGGCATTCATTCTCAAAAAGGACTCTACCTCTTGCACCGACTGCGCTGAGTGAATTCGTAGATTTACATAAGCTTCAGCAAGGGAAGGAATAACATTTATCTGCAGTGGGAAGGAGATATTGAATTTTTACAAAGAAAAGTAACAGGCTTAAAATCTTACTTCTTGTGAATTACATTCAATTTAAAATAATCACTGCACCTTTACTCCTGCATTAAAAAAGGTGACTGCTGTGGTAGTCCTTACAAATGCATTAGATACTGGTTTTCTTTCAAGTATCCTGAAACATAAAAACTGGTCTATTTCACTGGAACCAATCACAAGAAAACATTTATATTTAAATGATATTTAGTAGTTATTACCTGCTAAGGAGCGGAGAGAAGAGCCACAAATTCGACATTATGAACTTTAGTGGTAAACTGAACTGAAGGCAAAGAATTAGTAGTTGGTAAAGAATGAGTACATGAGTATACTACTAGTAAAGAAGTATTTAGATTACCCTACCTTGTGGGCCAGATGCTCAAAGGTGTCACCTTCAGGGCCATAACTAAATAACCTCGGCATTGGGTTGTCCTCTAGTCTGAGAAAACAGGATCACAGTTAAATCTTTTATACTAGCTTTTTAAACATGGGGTAGTAAAATTATGCAAGGCAGTGAAACATATGAACAGAGAAGCTAAACAGAACTCATTATAGTTTAAAAAACAATGTTCCTCTCACCTTTTGACTGCTGTGGCTAAGATCCCAATGCTAGTTTCCCTGGGAGGCATCGAGGAGTGACCAGGGGCCACAGACACACTAAGCTTTATAACAGCATGGCCTTTTTCACTTAACCCGATTCTGCAAATCATAAATCGTACACATACACATAAGATGTGATCAACACAAGTGCACAACACATGTTTAGACAGGTTCTTACAGAGCAGCAGGTCCTTCAAGACCAGGAATGATTCCATCGAGTATAGCCAGGCCCTCGTCCATGACAAACAACAGCTGGACACCACGTTGCTTCAGAACACGCACTATGTTCATCGCTCCATTGAGACCATGGATCTTAAAAAAGAGATTTTGAAGAGCACAGCCATTAAAATGTGATATTTCCAATCCCATTTAAGTTTGTAATGTCATAGTGAAACTGTTAACATACTTCTTCATCATGACCAAGACCGATGTAAAATCCCCTGCGTGGAGCATAGCCCTTTAACAGCAAGTACTCCAGCGCCTGAAGTATTCCCTAGAAGAAATAAAACAGCAGTTTAGTCAAATATACCTCAAGTCTGTTTAAAAGTAAGCTCACACAAAAGTAATATGTTTTCACACCATTACAGAGTTTTTGTCATCTATGGTTCCTCTGCCATAGATGAAGCCATCGATCTCCTTTGCAGAAAATGGTGGTGCTTCCCAACCATGTGACTCTGAAGCAGGTACTACATCAATGTGGGCCAGCAGCATGTATGGCACCAGTTCAGGCTGTGATCCTTTCACCCAAAACAAGTGGCTGTAGTTTGCCACCAATTCATGATGAACCAAGCTAGAAGAGAAAACTGTAGGGAAGGCTGACAAAAAAAAAAACAAGCTGAAAGAGCAATTCTTTTCTTAAATTCATCATCTATCGCTTTAATTAATTGCAGCTCTGCAAGATCCCTCTGCTCCAGAAGGCACATGTGCAGGCCCGTCCTTATTTCACCAGCAAACATCTAAATGATTCAGAGGTTTTGAAGAAAGTTCTATTGTCAGATGAAACCAAAGAACACCATCTCCATAGACAAGCATGTAAGTGGAAATATTATGCTTTGGGTCTGTTTTTTCTGCTAAGGATACCGGACAACTTCACCACAGAGTGGTTAATAGACAGGGCCATGTAGCATAAAATCTGGGATAAGAACCTCCTCCCCTAACCCACAACACTGAAGATGGGTCATGGATAGGTTTTCCAGCATGACCTAAAACATACTGCAAGGCAACAAAAGAGGTATATGGTTAAATAAAGAAGCACATTAAGCTTATGGAGTGCCATAGCCAGTCTCCAGATGTCAACCCTTTAGAAAGTCAGTGGAGGGAGCTGAAACTTCAAGTTGCCAAGTCAGAGTCAAGAAAACTAAAAGCTTTAGAGAATTTCTGCAAAGAGAAGTGGGCCAAAATCCCTCCTGAAATGTGTGTAAAACTGGTGATCAACTTCTGTCTCACTTACTTAAAATTAAACTTCCATACAAACTGGAGACTGTTCATTTTTTTTAAGTGAGCAAGCTCACATTTTCAGCAGGGGATCAAATAATTATTTCTCTCACTGTACAAACAATAAATGTTTTTGAGAAGTCCCCATACACCAAAGCAAGGAAAACTCTGAGACAGTTAAAGACAACAAGCTGTGATTGTAATGAAGTGTTTCAGCAAATATAATTTTCCCCCTGTTAACATACATGAGGCTTTTTCAGTTGCTTAGTAACAATCCAATTTATAAAATAAAACATACTGAGAAATGGCTGCTATGTTTATTCTTATAACCGCAGTTAAATGTCTCCCACTTTGTCTGGGATGTTTGGAAAGAAGGGTGAATATAATGTAATGCATGTATTATCCTTATTGTGAATCAAAATGAACAAGTGAAGATCAAGTAGCAATTTCTGCATTTATTAAACATAAGGACTTTTATTTGTTTTCAATTGTTTTTAAGCAGAGTCAGCTTCTTTTCTTGAATTGGAAGAATCTGTTCTCATGGCACACCTGCAGCAGGTATACATAGGCATCATTTTACCAAAATACACTATATTGGCAAAGTCAAAAATCAACTGTCCAAATCATTGAATTCAGGTCTTCCAACCTGAGACTACACTAATGGAAAGAAGGACACCTTGGACCAATGAGTGTCAGAACAATTATCCAGGATGAAACAACAACAAACAATCCATGAGTACATCAGGAAAAGGGCCACTCTTTTGTTGGGACTGCTCTCTTGCTGCACTTTTCCATGGCTGTGCTAGCAACAGCAGCCTCTTGTGACTGCAAGGACATTATATTAGTTGTTGCTAGTATAACTGTTGATGGTGCAACTGCTAACATGTTGACTAATTTGACACATTTTAGTGCATCTGTTTTTTTAGCTGCAAAGGGTAGGCCAGCATAATATTAAACTCTATGGAACAAGAATAGGATGTAACTCAGTTACTATTAGTGTGAAGGCAAACAAGCAAATACTTTTGGCAATATTGTGTGTCAACGCACTGAAATATACTGTTCCAAATAAATAGTAAAATATTAGATAAAACAGTGAATTGTGTGTCACTGACAAAGGCATCAATTAAGTATCTTACAGTGAAATTGAGGGTTACATTGTGGTTACTGTGGATTTCACTAACCAGCTGCCAAAAAAAGTGCCATGAACTGCTGTGTAACTTGCTGCTTAATGATGGCACTCCTGCTAATGATGATGATTCTTTTTAAGCTTTCTGGAAGTTTACCTGTCATCAGATTTGTTCTACACTTCCAATAGACTAGAGTAAGCAGGTAAAACGCACCAAAACCTCAGGTCATGTGACTTGATGTTTTGAACCACGTGCATCTCAATGTAGGTTTCGACATACCTTGGCTCGGCAAAACGTCGAAAGGTCAATTCTGAATAAGGTGTACGGAACAAAGTACATCTGCACAGCAAACACTAACTGCGTCTGTATCCATTTATTAGCGCTATACAAGTTTGACAGTTATACAAAAACTACATTAACGTTTAGAGTTTGCTACAACTGACCGATCAAATCATGCGTGCAAGCGTCCACAGCTATCAGCTAGTTCCACGTTGAGCACATTATATGTAAAAGAAAGGTACTTTAAGCACGTTTTACTGGCAGGTTTACCTTTTCGGAGGAATCTGTCAAATTCAAGCAGCGCAGTGGTGTTGATTTCTGTTTCTGAGAATGACACGGTGGGGATGCGGATTGCCTCTGGACAAATGGAGACAAATTGTTACCAAACAGAAGTGTCTCTACCTCCATCTACATCCACTACAACACGACTCCGAATACCTTTAAAATTTGCTAGGAGCTCCTCTCTCTGATGGTGGTCAATGACGAGCGATTTGTTATTCGTCTTTTCCCAGTGTGCGAGTTGAAGTCCGGCGTTAACGTCCAGTGAAAGAGTCCTGATAGCAGCTATTGTAAATAACAGCAGGACTGTAATAAGCAAGCTGCTAATAATTATCTTTAAAAACTTAAATATTCTTAACTTTGAACCCGACTCAGTCATTGTAACGGTTGTGTTTACCCCGGAACTCGTCGACTATTATTGTAGGCTGAATTTGCATTAGAGCCACCCGCTGCCAGACACAGACAGTCACGCCTATATTATGTAGAGAGCAGTTTTACGAGCTTATTTCAGTTTTCGTTACATAACCATTTGGGTGGGGAAAGAATTTACAAAGCTTTTGTGCAATAAAGGCTTGTTTTGCAGTATGAAAAGGCACTTAGAAATTTTATTGAAGTACATATCAAACATTTATATAAAAAAAAAAAAAAAAAAAAAAAAAAAGGCATGCAAGTACCGTGACAAGTTCTGTGAAAAGGCAATATTACAATTAGGGTTAAGAAAATAGACAATTTGTAAAATTAGTCTGTTTCGGCATCACTTCTATAGTAACAAGAACAGTGACAATATTATAGAAAAACAAACATACAAACAAAACAATAACAAGGAAAAAAAAAAAAAAAAAAAAACAAGTATAAAACTGGATTTTGCAGTTCGCTTCCGCAAACATAATTAAAAGGGGGAACAAAAATCTGTCGGTGTGAAAGTAACACTAAATTAAAGGAATGTTAATCTTGTGCATAGTCAACATCTGCGTCCTGTGACTCTGCCTGAACCAGAAGCCTGTCCTTACCGTATGACCAATAGCTTAGACTGTCCTCAACACCAACATAAATAAGGTACAGGACACATGCTACAATTATGAAAACTAAAATCTGTATGTGAATGGGTACAAGATAGCGCTCCACCTCCCGTCTCTGCTGGGTCATGGGACTCACAGGACTGTCAGGGTAGGAATACTGGACAGGTCTCTGTGCGGCACCCTTGATGGGTCTCCGGCGAGTGACGCTGAAAAACAATGGAATACACATCCTTATAATTGAGTCAGAGCACTTACACCATGTGAAAGATGTTTATCTGCCAAACATTTTTTTTTTTTTTTTTAATCTTTTTATTTTATCTCTTATGCAGCAAGTAAGAGTTTCAACAGGGTTTGTGTGGTACTTACTAGATCCCTGTCGGAGTGGTCTTACTGTCTGGAAGGATGTCCTTGAAAGCATCTTTCACAGGTTCCTGGGGAGGCTAGAAAAGACGGTAAAAATTAGTGAAATGACACAAATGAAACCAGAAACAGTAAAGACCGGAGCCCTGCATTTCAAGTAGAATTGAAAGATGGTGACCGTAATGAAAAAAAACAAAGGTTCTGCTCCCAAGTTTGATGTACTGGGATGTTTTTTAATCAAAAACAGTGGGTTGGGAAAGGAAAGACTAACCAGAATATTGACGATGCATGACATTGGTATATGATTTGCAGTTACTAGAGTTTGGTAAAACATTTAAGCAATTGTTAAAGTTAATGTGCGATTTATAGATTGATTTAAAATAAAAATGACATCAAAGAAAGTTCAATCAACACCCCATCAAACATATAGTGCATGTGTAGTAAGTGCATGTGCATCCCATCAAGTGATACGGATCAAAATCCAAATCTTAAGAGCCAGTAAGATGCATATGACACCATTCTCCATTAATGTGAAAAAAAAACCTCTGAAACAATTCAGCCAGCACCAAAGTTTGTGTGTAAAGTGCGACTGAACACCATAAGCTCTACTGACCCTGTCTGACTGTGCCCAGTTTTCCTGCACACTGGTCCCATTGAACTCGCACGCATGGTCTGTGACAGACCGTGAGCTCGAATTCTCCATCTATTTACAGCAAGAATGTAAACTGAGCAACAACTCCAGCAGAGATATAACAAAAATAAAGACTGAATATGGAGCTTTAAATGTGGATCAACTTTCCTCCTCAACCATTTGAGTGATGCTGAAGTATTGAGAAGAAAGTGATGAGTCATCAGTGGACTTTGAACTAGGTAGAACCTGCAAGGTATCATGTTAAAAGCAGTGAAACATGATTCATCTCCATATGAATGGTAAATAAAAACCATCGAACTATGGTATGTTGAGAGGTTCACAAAGCAAAAAAAAGACTAAGGAATGCAGAGAATTTCAAATTCATAGGGCGCCTACTAAGACCAGCCTACCGTTGATCCTAATCCTGTGTGGTGATCTGCAGCGGATGTGCTAATAATCTGTGAGCACCGAGATTGACTCCGCTCTGAAGACTTTAATGCATTCCGTGAATTCCAGTTGGAACTAGATTTTGTGTTCCTAGGAGGACAAGGGCGCTTAAAAAGCCAAGCCCATGAAAGAGGGGGGGGGGAAAAAAACAAAAAGAACTTTGGTATCACCTAAGAATTCAGTTTGACAGAATGTTCTTGAAATGAAATATCTGCAGTAATTACCAGCCTTGATGAGGGTAAAAAGCACTGTGGGTAAAAAATGTGATTCTGAAAAGTTAAAGAAAATAACATCAAAAGTTACAATTCAAATGCTTTGGCAAAAATCTGAATCCAGTATTAAAACTGCAATGAGTAACCATTAGGTGGCACTAAAGGGAAGTTTTGTGGTGGGATAGAACTGTTGAGTGGCAGTATGATACCCAGCAGATGGCAATAAGTAAGGCCAACTTACTTCCAGATTGTTAAAAAGAGAAAGTTTTAAAAAACAAAAGTGACTTACATCAAAAAGAACCAAAGTCTCTAAAATAATTCCTCACCTGGCTGCTCTCTTGTTGGGTTTGGTCTGAAGGGTCAGGTTGTTTTTCTGAACCTGTACAAGCCAGAGAAAAATACAACATTGTGATACGAATAAAGCAAAATCTTATTCAAATAAACCCCAAACATTTCTTGTCATACCCAAGTCTTCATCCTTCTCCTGCTGCTTTTCCTCCTCTTCAGAGTCAGAGTACAGTATGACTTTGTCTGCTTTATTCAACCTTTCACATCTGTCAGACTGTAGCAGTTTATGGAGTTTCCTTTCATACAAGACCCTAGTGGAGGCTGGCATTGAAACACAGCATGAGACCAATTTGCTCTTAAGATCTAGGTCTATATAGATCTAAAAACCATCTGAATATTACGTATAAAGACTTTTTTCAATGGAAAAAAATGAAAAGGTGCTTAAAAAAAAAATCTTTTCATAACCCTCACCAGTTATAGGCCCAGGTTTAACACCATGTTTGCGTAATGTGGCCTTGAGGTCCTCATCAGTCAGACAACTTGGAACAGGCATCTCTGCATCCTCTGGATCTTTCTTGTCCTAACAAAGACACGATTTGCTCACTTTAAAGTGATAGCAGCTATGAGTTAAATGCCAGGAAGATCCAGGTGTGAAGATAGAAATAAAAACAGCTGGAGGCTGTAATTTATGGATCCGTTCAGTCTTCTAATCATGTTATAAGTCATTTGTGTTCATGTTTAGATATGATAGAAAAAAAAGATAGAAGTAAAAAAAAAAAGAGTTAAAGTTACTTTGTTGTACCCAACCAAACCAACTGAGAAATTAATATAAAATAAATATAGTATATAAATAAATAAAATATAAAATACCAAATAAGAAAAAAAAACTTTGGCAAATCTCTTTTCTATTGCGATACAAAACACACAAAATGACAGGACAAATTAGTATTAGTCCCCCTTGTTGTTTAAATGTAAAGTAGGATCTTCAAACGAGCTCTGACTAGAAAAAAAAAGGATGTATAAACTTAGGTTGCAACTCATAATTCACATTCGAGAGGGGGGGGGGACCAAGGAAACGTCACACATTTCTTACTATTTCTCAGTTTAAACGCCTGTTCACTTTATCTTGCAGTTTCTAATGGTGAAACTGACACAATGTTGTGCTTAGTTTTGATAGTTTACCCAAAACATGACGTCTTTCCAGACAAGCGCCAGCGTTCCCCTTCATAACAGAGCTAGATGAGCGTGACAGGTGCGCACACGACTGTAATGGTAGCCTCCATTACAGAAACATCTCATGTAACATAAACCACCTGCTGTACAGTTGGTCTAAGTGCTTGAAGTCCTCAAGTGTGCAACAGCAAGAGGGCTGTTCGGAAGCAATGGTCCAGAGCTCCACACCTCCAAAGCACACAGCTGCTGAACTTGTGCTGCTGCGGTGTGAAAGAATTAGCATTGGCAACGTCTGGCATTATTGATACCAATTTAATGTATGGACATCAGTTGTGACAGCCGATACTAAAGAGCCGTTGCACAGAGCAAATACTTTGTCACTGTCACTCATTAAGTTCGTCTCTACTTCGAAAAAGTCTACAGTAGAAAACCATGTAGCCACAAAATATGGACTCACATCTCCTGCACGGTCCTCCTCGTCGCTGGAGAAATCCGCCGCGTTTTTCTGATCAATGTGTTTGAGGTGCAGCTCCACATACACTGCCTTTTTGCTCGCTGCAGGTGGCAGCGCGACGTTATGAGCGACTAAATCCGACTTTAGACGAGATTTAGAGAGATGGGCGGGCTCTTCCACAAACGGCATTTCACAAGCAAACAACAGCAGAATGTGAGAAAACAATACTGTTCGGTGTCCTCGGTGGAACTGCGAAGAAAGCCTTCTGCTGTAATCAGACTAGATTGAGAACAGCTGCAGTCCAAGACTTGATTGGCAGCAAGAAACTCCGCGTTACATACAGGAGACCAGTATCCAGGCTCGTTGTGAATTTATATATGTTTCAGCTGCATGTAATGTCTGTTTGTTAAACTAAGTAGAAAACTGAAAATGCAGTCCAGACTTTGCAGTACAAGTTTGAGCTAGAATATTAGTCAGAAAGAAAAAGATTTTTATTGTAATTTTACGTTAAAGCTAAAACTATTCATTCCCAAAAATATTTCCATCTAAATGGAAGTCTATTTATTAAAATTAGAGCTGGTGGAGACATACTGCCATTAAAAAGGAAAAGCACAAGCATTTTTAATTTGTATATTTTAAGTCCCCTATTGTGATGGATACAGCCATTGACATTTAGAGGTTTCTACTATGATGAGTTAATTTTTTTCCCAGTGAGAAAAGACTGATTCTCATTATGAATTTAAAGATGTATACAGCAGTTTCAGTAAAATAATCACATACCTTTGACTTCCAGGTGTGACCCACACTTTGGTTGCTGCTGGCACTGTGATATATGCTGCTGCAGCAGCATTTTGACATGAGTGATGCATTCAGGCTGTTGAATTGGTGAGTTCTTATTTTCTGACCCCTGTGAGCAGATGAAGAACAAAAGGAAAAACACTGGTTTAGGTGATTATCTGTTAAGCAGGGAATCTAATATGTCAGCAGACATTGTTTTCACTTGTTTTTAGTTACTTTTGTGACATTTACAATTAACCATCTCCCATATTGTACAATCTGACAATATATAACAGCTGTTGCTTTCCCACAAGTCCAGTGTCTGCAGAGATGTAGACTATAATATAATTCACAGAATGCATCATATTTGCATGATCAGACCTGTTTCCAGCAGTTTAACAGTAATAATAATAATAATATATATATATATATATATATATATATATATATATATATATATATATACTTGCGCTATTTGCAATGTTGTCATAACCTTGAGGATTTTTCCACATAATGCAATTTACCAGCAAAGATAAATTCATTATCACTGTTGCATCAAGGCATGAGCTCATTGTCAAGGGTGCTAATCTCAATAATAGAGTTCGCTTCACTGATTAACTCATATTTGATGTATTTCCATATTGTTGGGGTACAACAACAAGATGAAAACATCAACATCTCCTCCCAGCGCTGAAGACAAAAGTATTATCACTATGGTGATTATTCTGCAGGCTTGTCAGCATATTGGCATATCTATTCCCTACCACAAATTTTAATGTTTAGCTGCTGTTTAGGTGTAGTTCAGCTCACTCTGTGCTGACTTCTGACATAACAATCAGGTCTTGTTTAGCATACGACTGTGTTTTAAGCTCCTGTAACTTCTGATTTAGCTGAACTGGTTCTACATGCAGCTAAGCTGGTCAGAAGCTGAAACTCAAACTGAGCTCTCAGATAGGATTAGTCTCTGTGTCTAGGATTCCTTGTCTTGCTTTCAGCCTCACACAACAAACCACTATATATTACTAACCTGCAGAGTAATAAGAGAGATCGTTGCAAATGAATTTAATTCATTTGTTTCAGGTGCAATCAATTTTAAACAGCATCTCTATTGGAATGGAGTTGTTAACTCTTCCTCTTCTTCTTTAGATGCATAAGATGTGTACATACACTTATCGGCCACTTCATTTGGTGCACCTTGCAGGTACTGGGTAGGACTTGCTTTTGCCTTCGAACTGCCCAAATTCTTCATTGCTTAGATTCAACAAGATGCTAGGGGCCCAAAGTGTGCCAAGAAAATCCTCCACACCATTATGGCACCACTAGCCTGAACCATTGATACAAAGTAGGTTGGATCCATGTTTTCATGTTGTTTCTGACCCTATCATCTAGATGTTGCAGCAGAAATGGAGACTCATCAAACCAGGCAATATTCTTCCCAACTTCTATTACATATTTTATTGACCCCATGCAAGCTGTAGCCTTAGTTTCCTCTTCTTAACTGACAGGTGGTCTTGAGTTGCTGTAACTCATCTGCCTCAAGGTTTGATGTGTTGTGCATTTAGACGCACTCTTCTGCTTACCTTGGGAGTAACAAGTGAATATTTGAGTTACTGTTGCTTTCCTGTTAGATGGTAAATGGCCTGTATTTGTATAGCGTTTTACTAGTCCCTAAGGACCCCAAAGTGCTTTACACATCCAGTCATCCACCCATTCATACACACATTCACACACTGGTGATGGCAAGCGACATTGTAGCCACAGCCGCCCTGGGGCGCACTGACAGAGGCGAGGCTGGCGGACACTGGCACCACCGGGCCCTGTGACCACTACCAGAGGGCAACGGGTGAAGTGTGTTGCCCAAGGACACAACGACCGAGGCAACCTTCCGATTACAAGGCAAACTCCCAACTCTTGAGCCATGATCGCCCCGCCGATCAAAGTTCAAAGATTCTGGCCATTCTCAAAAAGCCTCTTTTCTTTTCTTTTCTTTTTTCTTGTTTTAAGAGGACTGCAGCACTGTGGATATTTTCTCTTTTTCAGAACATTCTCTGTAAACCCAGGTGATGGTTGTTTGGGAAAATGCCAGCAGATCAGTAGCTGAAATAGTGAAAGCCATCTGGCACCAACAACTATGACATGTTCAAAGTCTCTTACTGTAAACCACCTTTCTTCCCCATTCTGATGCTCAGTTTGATCTTCCGTGGGTTTACTTGACCATGTCTACATGCCTAAATGCATTGAATTGGTTATATGTGATTAGCTGATTAGATATTTATTTAAACCAGGAGTTGAGCAGGTATACGTAATAAATTGGCTGGTGAAATGTATTTAGGAATTTATATACTCAGAAATTACATTGTCCTATTTGATATTGTTGCATATAGTGACATGCTGTTTGGCTAATAAGCTGGTATGTCTTAAAGTCTGACTTGAAATAAACTGAGTGTCAGAGCAACAAGATACATCGTGACCAGAATGTAACGTCATGCCCGTTAAAGTGTCCACGGATAAAGCAAAACTGATCACCTGAACAACACAAGCGTCATATTAGCTCAAACATATGTAACTGCATAACTTCACTATATTGATCCGTGAATGCAAACATTACAGAAAATAACTGTTGAATTGTTGCTTATTGCCAATAACTTGCACCATTTTAGATCAGTTCAGTTAAAGTTATGAACCTGTATGCTGTTTTATGTCAGTCCGCAGTGCTGCACTTGGCCAGTTGCTTTTGTGACGCACTCAGAGGAAACCGTAAAGGCCATTGTGTTAAAACTGGTGAAATGTTGCTATAGCAATCATCTCTGTTTGTCTTCAGAAGTCACTTAATTTTGTGGTTTTTAAATATCAAAGAGGTGAGGATTTTTTTTAATGTACACAAAGTCTTCAGATAAGATTCAAGAAGGCCAATTATGGATGTATTAAAGTCACGAGATATTCATCAGGGAGTTATTGTGGTCAAATGCTTTTTGAATCCTTTTGAAAAATCTAGTTAAAACGAGACAGCAGGCAAACCACAGCAATTCACATGTGAAGCACTTGATAAAAGTGCTGTGATTGTTCAGTTAGCTGAAGTGCAAACCATCTACTCGTGACATGACTTTTGTCACTGATCATTGCCAGCTCCTCTAATTTATTTATTTATTTTAAAGTGATAATATTAAAACAATCGACCCTAGAACTAAATCAAGCCAAAGGCACTAAAATATTTGACATTCACAAATGTCATCTTATGCTACTTTTTGCTTTACTTTTAATCCAATTTGTTTTTATTTATTAATTACCCAATGACCACCACTGTTATTATTTCACTGGTCACTAGAAAACAATAGAAAACAAAGAACTAAGCAAACCTGGAAAGGAAATATTTCTTCTTTTTTTAAAGGGACATAACATAAACCCAAACGCAAGCTCAGGAACTAAATCATTAGAAGATGGTACTTGGTTGGAAGAGCTGGAGGCAAAAGGTCCTTTTGGCTCAAAGGGCTCTGGGGACTCCCTGAGGGTAAATACCCACTGAAGGGCTGCCTTGTGAACTATACCCCTTTTTAAAGACTTTTGTTTTGTTTTTTTATGCATTCACATCAACAGCAGGCATGCTAAAGTGACTTTATAGTCAGTCAGCAGTTGGTATGAGTCAAAATATTTTTTGTTTCCTTCACTGTGTATTTTCTTTTTCATTTTTAAATGCCAATTGTTGTTGCTGCATTCATGAATGCACTTACAAGTCTTGACCAATCGCTGTTAAATCTATGTTACTAAGTGTCCCTGAAGCAAGATCTAGTACATCTCCTCTTTCATTTTCCTCCAAAAATTAAAAGAAATGCCAAAAAAGAGTCTATGCTGAGGCAAATAGGCTTACAAAGATCACAAAGTCCACTTTAAACAGGCAGCTGGCGCAGAACATTCCACATTACTGAATTAAACACATCTCTGTATGCAAAGAGTCGTGGCTATGACAATAAACCTCCCACTAGAAAACAAAGGTCTTTGTGGATGTTTTGGAAAGGCTGGCAGCAGCAATAAAAGATTTGTTTCATTTCCTTAACCATCTGCTAAGTCGCACATTTTATGAAATCTAGTCAGTCATTTCCCAAAAAACATCCCTAGGAAAATATCTTATGTAAGCTGCAACTCAAACTGACTATATGTGCCCCCCAACTCCAAAAGTTTGATTGAAAAGAGCTTTGTGATCTCGATGCTCCAGGCTACAGCTTTGTTGATGTAATTACAAAAGATTTCAGAGGCAACAAATAGCTGGTCTAAATAAAATGCTACAAACCCAAAGTAACATAAATCATCCCGCATGCTGGGAATACTTTATTTGTAATTTATCATTCCCTAACTAGTTTGAACTGTATTTGGTTTTCCAGTTTGTTTTGGGGGGGGAGGGGGGGGGGGGTTGTTGGGGTCTTTTTGTACATATGAAAGGAAATCACAATAAAGACACCTGACAATTTTTTTTTTCCCAAAAAAAACCCCAAACCCAAAAATCTTCAAATAGAGTTCCTCAGTTGAAAGTCCACTGTGTATCCAATGGCTTTAAACCCTACATGACATGTTAGAAAGAACTCACATAGGAATAGAAAGCCATAAGACGCATGTGTGGTTTGATTTGGAAGGCAGTAATACACAAACAGTGACTCGGATGCATTCAGAGAACTCATGCATTTAAGGTCCAGAACTCGAAAACAAAAAGA
Source organism: Neolamprologus brichardi (assembly GCF_056152115.1). Lineage (NCBI taxonomy): Eukaryota > Metazoa > Chordata > Actinopteri > Cichliformes > Cichlidae > Neolamprologus > Neolamprologus brichardi. The sequence goes on from NC_142123.1 coordinate 25,789,658, forward strand.
GAGGAAAAACAAGGGTAGGTTTCAGACAGCATTCAGGATTTAAAACTCACATCCGCATGAATAATTAACTAAAGAAAGTGGAAGTATTCTTCTGAGGCCCAGGGGAGTAAAATGAGACTGTCTTGTGGGTCATTAGACAGTAGAAATTGTATTTTTCACAGCACAGACTCAAATAAATTGACCCCTTGCTGATGTTTGAATCTTACAGCAGTATTCTGCAAGGTCTTCAGTTCCTGGGGGGGTTTGGAGAATAATCTTTGATTAAAAATGCTGTTTTAAATCAATGTCTACAGAGAAAAGGTGCAGTGTTAATCAAAAGGATTTTGTTTCTGAATTCAAAACACATTACATAAACTATATTCTCTAGCAACCCTTGCCTGACTTCATTAAGCACAAATGAGATCATTTCCCCAGCACTGGGCACAAAGCTCTGCAATTTTTAAAAATGGCAGAGATTATTTTTCACAAAAATAAAGACAACATTTCCATCCATTTTGTCTAAAATAAAAGCCATGATACTGATAGGCTGAGCTTAATTCATTTGTTATATTTCTTTTGATATTCGTTCATACAGCCGTGACTCTTGAATCCGAAACAAGTTCCAGAATTTCTGTATACTGAACCGACAGACTAGACTGTTCACCCCAATTTTAAGCACTGCTAACTATTGGAAGTGTTCTGGGCCATTTTCAACCTCTCAGTGAGTGGAGACTGAGCACTCAAGCTATGCAGGCCAAATCTGCTCACCCAGATGTCTTCTCAGATTATAGTAGCCTTTATAAAAACATGAAAAAAAATCTTGTGGACAGAAAGAAAAAGGGCCACTATGGAGGACAGAGGAGGCATTTGTTGACATTGTATCAAGTGTAACGCTGAGGTATTTGAGGCACAGAGAGGCCAGGTATTTGTCAGTCAGTTTTTCTTGTGCTTTTGCTGTCTCCAACTCAAACAACAAAAGCCCCATTGAGACAGCCTCCTCTTTTTTTTTCCTCTAGACAAGCACACAAAGCTTCCTGTACTAGGCTGCAACTGTCCGGTACTGAGACAACCACTTTTAGTTGCCCTTTTATGCACCTGCTTTATGTTTTACAGTACTAGCAAGAGCATAAAATACTTTATAAAACATTTTGTCTCATGATTTTTCGGCTTTTGACTTTGTTATGTGTTCGAAAGGCCAAACTTCCATACAAGGCAACTTTATTCCACAGAGATAACAAAATGAAGCACAAGCCCAGCAGGATTTCTTGAGGTTCCAATCATCTGACTGTTTGCACACTTAGATCAATATCTCGCTGGTATTGCATATGCTGGATATTCACATGACCTCTGACAGAGAGCATTAGCTACTTATTGGAGGAAAGTGTTTACTCAATCAGCCATTTCCAGGTTCAAAAAAAGACCATTGGCACCGAGCTTCAGGGAGCCTGTGCTCGTGCATGTCTCAGCATAAATTAGTAAAGCCCCTGTGTCAGTCTCTGTCCAGACGGGAAGGTGAATCTCAGCCACAGGCAGGATTAGCTTTAATCCCTAAACATTGTACGTGGTCCTTCTCAGCTGGGAGCCAATTCAGGCAATCATCATTGTCCAGATGTTTTTAAAGGCTCTTGATTATGGCTATGTTTTATCATTTTTAATGCATTTCCCTGTTTTGCAGCAGAGAGGTATGGGCAGTAAGCAAACTTTCTCCAAAATATATAGGTGCAAAGATACAAAAGCACAGCAAATGACTAATATTGAACGAATTGACATCTGGACGCTGATTTTGACTGTTTATAAAAGCTGTGGAGGTATGTTATCCTATGCTTAATTGTAATTAACCAAAAACACATGCATTTCACTGACAGACAAGACAGCCAAAACATGCTGAAGTACTGCATACAACATATGAAAGCGCTAGAACATTACTGAAGCTGCTTCTTTTCCTCACTGTCAGCCTTGATGAAAACAAACGTCTATTTTGGCCGGCACACTTCTTAAAGTGATGGTGACCTGCATTCATAGTGCCCGATGCATTCCTGCGCTATAAATCTGACTCTTACCTCCTTCTCCCTCTCCTGCGTCCCTCGCTGGACCAAGTATGGCATCCCCTCAGCCTAATACTGTATGGAGAGACAATGGGTAGTGGGGGGGAGGAGTTACTATGTGAGCAGGAGCTAGAGTGGGGAGACAGAGGGAGTAAAAGCAGAATGAAAACTGGGAGAGAGAGAGAGGGAGAGGAGGGGGGGGGGGGGGGGGGGGCGCTCAGGAGGGAGATCGTTCGCTCACAATACTCTCAAAACACGAATGTGATGAAACGTTACATGAATGGCAATTCACCCCCCACACCACCCCCTGCCCCCCACCGCCACCCCCTTCCCACCACTCCTCAAATACGGTAAAAACAGCAATCCAAAATCTGTCCTCATGTGGGAAATGTAAGGAAAAACAAGAGACCAAAAGAGAATGGGTCCTGATTTTAAACAAGTCCCTTTCTTTGGCTTTCTTTGAATGAGTTCTTAAGATTCGTAGTTGGCAGAGTGCCCATGGGTCCTGGATGGAAAAGGATAAAAGAGGGGCTGAGGTAGGGGGGATGTCTATTGTGTTTGTTCCCTTCCTTTCAGTCTTGGCACTCCAGTTGATCTTTGCAGCCAGTTTGCTGAATATTCCACTCATTTATTCCTTGGTGGTATACGGAAGATTACATTTTTTCTTATTCACAATGCCCGTGTCTTCTCCCACTGATGACACAAACTTTGTCTTTTGTCGTTCTCCACGTACAGCGTTGACGGTCTGGGTTTAAAATTTTAAGGCTTTAAGCCAGTGCTGCTCTGAAGAGCCTGGTGTCTTTAGAGTTTGTCAAGCTTTGTTTGGGCCTCTTTTCTCCCTCCTTTGTCTTCCTTATAGTCTATCACTAGTAGAGGGAGACTGCTGTTTTGCCTCGTGAATCTGAGCTGAAGACAGCAGGTGCTGTTGCCCCTCTCTGAGCCACACTCAATCACAGCTTTCTCCCCCTTCATCCATTTCCTCTACTAATACCCCCCTCCCCTGCCCCACATCGACAGGGGGAGGAGGGTGGGTTTGGATAAGGAGAATGGGCTACTGTATAATGAAACACACCCTGTGAAAAGATGCAGTTTGCTGAAGGTTTTAATTGAGTGACGTCACATTGGTGTGGTTAGAATGGCTTTATGAGCCATGTGGCACAGAAGCGAAGTCGATCATGTAAACAGCGTAAAGGATTAATGCAACTGTATCGCTTGTCAGTCACCACTGCTGCTTGTGCTGCATCAGTGCCGCAAGAAAAGCCCTGTTTTCACTCAGTCTACACCCCCCACCCCTCTTCCTCCTTACCCACAAACCCTTCGTTCCCTCTCGCTGTCTTTCTCTCGCTTCCCCTCAAATAGACACACAGGCTTGGTTCATTACTATTCACCAGGTTTCACTAAGACACGCATCATTGCTCTGCTCTCTACAACTGTGTCGGGAGAGGCGCGGGGGGTGGGATAGGAGGACAGGGAGAAGAAGGGAAAAGCAAGAGATATCTTATGATAGAAAAGCATAAATCTCTATTGTTTTCTGTCCTTGGACATGTGTACAAACATATATTACCAGACAGCTGTATGTATGCATGAGTTGTTCTCTCCTCTGGCTGACAGAAAAATCTTCAGGGGGAATACAGCTGGTTCAGTCCTCAGTGAAGAAATCTGTTATCCTTTGTGTGGTTTTTGAATTCATCCCTTGCCTTTCATTGACTCTGCTGAGATCATACACTCTGTCACAGCATTCAAATTATTATCTGCACTGATATACTGACAAATTATTTCATCCATGAAAATGGGCACAGTGCTTGATTTTCTTTCTGTGTGTTAGCTCAGTCTAAGGCATCTATAGTCTAGAGCACTTCACTGTGAAACTAATCCTTTGTTATGCTGCTTTTAATTGCATTCTTTACTCAGCTGCTGTCGCTAGATTACAATTATTCACAGGGAAATGCAAAACCATAAGACAGGAGGAAGCTATGGAACAGTGCTGAGTGGATTTACTGTTAAGTGGCGCTGCAGCAACTAGTTAGTCCTCAAAAAAAGGTATGACAATCATATGATTTGATGCTATGACCAGAAGTTCCCTGATATTAGCTTAACAGCATTAGTATTTGAATAGTGTATCTTTACTGTTTATTGCTGAAATATTTGTGAACAGCCTTTTAAAAATGTAATAGGCATTTTCTTATTTGCACGACCAATTAGTCAGTACTGAAGCCACAGTATTTCTCATGAGCTGAGCTTGAGTGGCATCTGATGAGTAATAGATTTAAAGATTAAATGTACTATTGCAAATTAGAGCCCATCAAAGACAGTAAAATTACTCTAAGAGGTTTTAATGTGGGGCAGCATGGTGGCTAGGACTGTTGCTTTACAGCAAGAAGTTCCATGGATTTAAATTCACCATCTGCCAAAGCCTTTCTGTAAGGAGTTTGCATGTTCTCTCCATAACTGTGTGAGGCTCCCCAGAGTTCATAGACATGCAGTTAGTAGGGTTTAGCTAATTTATGATTCTAAATTGGTCCTATCTCTAAATGGCTGTCTGTCTCTCTGTGTTAGCCCTGCGACAGACAAACTGTCCTGGGTATACCCTGCCTCTTGCCCTATAGCAGCTGGGACGGCCTCCAGCTCTCCCATGACCCTGAATTGGATAAGTGGAAGAAAATGGATGGATGAGTGATTTTAATGCCAACATTAAAGCATTAGATGAAAAAAAAAATCCTAAAAATAAATGTTTAAAAGTGAACGTGAATTAGAAATGCATTTTTCAAATGTTTTTGAATTATCTGTCAAAAACAGATGTCATACTAGAGCAAGAAGTGGCATAATTAGCTATTAAACAGCTATCAACAGAAGTAGCGCTGCTCTACTGATCTGAACTACACAAGCTCCAGATGTGGGATCAGCAGCTGTGCTTTGAGCTGTCCTTGGTGTGGAATCCTGACTGAAGTCTTTGGATAATCATCAATGGTCCACTGAACTTAAACATCAATTGACATATTATTAAAGCCTCAACTATTAGAGGAAAAGGGTATTACTCAGTCCAGTTCTTTACAAAACCCGAGTGACATCCTCAAAGACGATTTATACTCATTAGAACACAAGAAAAGCCTTTTTTAAAGATTCATGATAAACTCTGGAGCTACATTAAAACAAAACTCCCACAAGGCCAGGCCTTATTTCTCTTGCTTTCTTCTTTTTACTAATATGTATATACTACTTGTGCAACCCAAAATGTTTTGTTTGAAGTTTTTTTCTGTTTCTTTGTTATCATAATTAGAAAACTCTTTTAATTAGTATACCTGCTAAATGTTTACTGAGGATATATTGCATCCATTTCTTCTGCAATATATACAAGAAGCAACTAAAAATAAATGTGTTTTTTTTTGTTTGTTTGTTTTTTACAGGATATGATTATCCATTTTAATTCAATTCAGTTCAATGAAATTTTATTTATATGCCACCAAATCACCAAAACTGTTGCCTCATTGGACAATAGCCAGTTATTGTTGCCATTAATGTTGCCATAATAGTTACTGTCAAGATCCCAAAAGGGATGTTATGCAGGGTGGGATACAAAATACACAGAACTGCAATGATGTGTAAATATCTACCCCTAAATTCAGACTAATCTTGCTTTTCAAAATGTATTTTCTAATGTTATAGAGAAAGATCATTATTTTGTTTAATAGTTCACAAGTCATGTTTGATCACGATAGTCGTTTGACTCAACATACTTACTTTTTTCACACTGGCAAATATTGGAATTTTCTTCCACAGGGAACACCATCCTGTACAGCTGTTTAGATGAACACGACTTTGTTTGAAGCCAATTATGTTCAGTTTCAGTCTAAGATCAACTGAAAGTTCTAGTTTAAGTGCTGTATACGTTCTCTGCTGGGGGAATTATAGTTCTTCACTCATTTGTATTACTCTATTACTTATCTGTATTATTTATTACTTATTTGTATTATTTTATTGCTATTTGGTACTATTTTATTACTTGTCATTCTGTTGTTTTTATGGAAAACAACCTCACCTCATGTAAACATACGATGAGAATGACAGTAAATCTTCCTTGAATCCTTGAATCCTTTTTGACATTGATTTCTGGTGCATCAATCTATTGTCTCATTTGCAATACTTTTGCATTTAGGTTTTTTATGAGCATTTTGTCACGATTATTTAATAATAAGTGATTGGAGCAGGCAGCGCTCAAATGTGTGAAGAAGAAGAGTCATACAATGTATGAAACACCCCTTTTTGCATGAGTGTACAAAGATCCTGAAGCAGGGAAGCCTGTGGTAACAGAGACTGGTGATAAACATTGTCGTGATACCAGTTATCAGTGACTGGGGTTTTTTAGGTTTTGTCATTCCAGCTAACACAAAGAAAACTTGGCTATGTTGAACTTCCTTTCTTCTCTAGTATAGCCCTCTTCGCAGTGCACCTCTCTGTAATGAAAAGTGTTAGTTAGTGTAAACCCTGTAATCACTTTCAAATAACCTAATTTATCAAAGCATCATTTAAAGTCCTGTAAATAATTATAATTACACTAGATTGGTATATTCAAGCACAAAGGGGGTTCACAAGGGGGCGAGATCTTAACTGCATCACCAAATGCTAGGTTGAAAGCACAGAGCTTCAGAGAATGGCACTGTTTTGGCCTGCACTCATTTCTGTTTGCATACCACATTTCCCTGGCTCTATTTTGAGCCTGAGGAGATGTGAGGGGGTGCACTGCAGGGCATTTCCATCCAGGGCTACAGGGACTGTGGGAGAAATGTGGATAGGTGACCGATGTATTTCTTATTGCCTCAGAAGGAGACTGTGCCATGGCTACTTTAGCTTATCACTTATAGCTGTGTTAATGCATGATTTATGTATGCCTGCCTGAGTCGATAATTGTATACTATGTCATTGTGGCTTCTTTCTTATCATACTTATTAAAGTAATAATTTTACGTGATTATTTTTAATGTGTATAGAATTTTGAAGATGTATTTGAGAGTAGCATAGAATTAAAAGGGGTTTCTCTTCTATTACAAAACATTTGGTCCTTTGCTGCGCATGCTTTTTGGATCCTAAATGAATGGTATATAGTATAAAGAAGCAAATACTAGAGGTGAGAGTGAGGAGAGAAGAAGGAAAACTAGCATTCATCTCATGATTCCTGTCACACTTTCCTGGCACTGTCTCTGGCCTCTGATTGAAGATTGGATAAATGTCAGCTTATGGAGATGAGAGAGAAGAGCAAGATAATGCTATTTTGGACCTTTATATAGCAGCCATCAGCAACTATGTACTCAACTAAAAAAAAAAAAATGCTGTTCTGGAAAGGTAGACAGTAAAACAGTAAATGGACTTCATAAATATATAGTGCTTTCTGAACACTCTCTGTTCTCTGCATTCCTTTACAAGTAAGGGGGAGAATAAAGAGGACAACTGCTTAAAAGGTATCATTTTATACATTTAGTTATCTCTGAATTTGTTCATCGTCATATTTTTTCATTCTAAAGAGTCAATTGAGTGTTTACATGTTTTTTTCAGAGGCAAACCAAACTGAGTTTACCTTGAATGGGATGAAGGCAATGCTTTTACACCATCTAGTGTTGAAAGGTTGAAGACAAGCCTGCTGTTCTTGAGTCACTTTGTTCTTTCACTGGAATGTTTGAGTTTCACTTTGCAGAATTTAAACCATCTGTTTAAGAGGGTTTCAGCAAGTGAAATTAAACCAAACAATGGTGGATTCTAGTTTAGATTTTTATCTTTCATCTATTTTCTGCTGAAAATGTTCCTGTGTCATTTCTGAAGTTTTTATATAGAGTCACGTGAAAATCAAAGTAGACCCTCTTTTAATCAATTTTAAATCATGCTTTTTATTTGTTTTTGTTTCTAATGTCTCTGTAAAGCACTTTGAATCACCTTGTTGTTGAATTGTGCTATACAAATAAACTTGCCTTGCCTTGCCTCTTTCGATTCATCTGGTAATTAGGTTGTATTTACTTCATTTTAAGACAAGCTAACACCACGTGTCACTTTTTATTTAACAAAACGAATCCTAAATTTGCAAGTAGTGTACATCCTTACTGCTTCCAAAGGAATAAAGAGGAGAAGTAGCAGATGGGTGATGGTAATCAAATGCACTTAAATAACTGATTATGTTTTGGCATTTTGTTCATTTGGTGCATTCAAATGGGTGATAACACAATGCCAAAGAGGAAAGATATCAGCAATGATCTTAAAAGAACTATTATTGCTGCCCATCCATCTAGGAAAGATTATAAGGTGATTTTCAAACAATTTAAAGTCTATAACTCTACTGTGAGAATGATTATTTACCTGTGGAAAACATTCAAGACAATTGACAGTCTTCACATCAGGATCTGCAATGCTCAAAGAAATTGCAAAAACCCAAGGGTTATCGTAGGATACAGGCTTCAGTTGGCATGGACAGACACGACAAAAGTCGAGATATCTGCTCATAATGCACAGTGCAACAGCATAAAACACAGCATATCTGTACAAATGCCTCATACCAGCTGTCAAGCACAGTAATGGAAGGATGATGATTTCAGCTTATTTTGCAGCCACAAGACCTGGGTAACTTGCAGTCATTGATTTAACAATGAAGTCCTCTAAACACCAAAGTATTCTACTGTCAAATGTGAGGCCATCTTTCCAAGAGGAAAAGTTGGCCCTAATTGGGTCATGCAACAGGACAAAGACTCCAAGTACAAATCTACAACAGAATGGCTGAAAAAGAAAAAAAAAAAAATCAAGGTGTTGCAATGAGCCGGTCAATGTCCAGACCACAAGCGGCTTGAAACGCTGTGGCAACACCTTGAGACAGCTGTGTATAAACGAATCCCAGCAAACCTCAATGAATGGAAGCAACACTGTAAAGAAGACTGGGTCAAAAGCCTTCCCCAATAATACAAGGGACTGAAAGTCATACAGAAGGCACTTGCTTCAAGTTATTGCTGTTAAAAATGGATGTACAAGCCATTCATGGGGTGTACTTAGTGTTTCACACACTGCTTCTTCATGTCGTTAAATTAATATTAAACAAGTAATTTAAGTAATTTTAAAACCTGGCATAAAGCAGATGATTTTTTTATTGACCCTACATGCAATGCAATACAAAAAAATAAAACAATATACGACTGAAATGAGCCATTCTGCACTGCTGATTCCTTTTAAAGTATATTCCAGTGCAAATAGTAATAAACTTTACATCTTTTTTAAATGTTGGCATTTCTTCTAGTACTTGTCTGAGATTTTTAATTAGAAGATCTGAGACCTTTTTTGCCACAGGCAATGTGAAAACTTGAAGGCTGCAGTCAAAATACACTCACAAGAGACTTTTCAGTGAAGTGGGAGAGATCTTATGTTTGGCAGTCTAATGTTAATTAGATGGGATTAGGTTGCAGTTTAAAAGCTCATAAAAAGATATATTTTTGTGGTTTAAAAAAATGTATTAAAAGCAATTTTAAACTAAGAGAACGTGCATGTGAACCGGCTACACAAGTATACATTTTTAAGGCAATATAAAGGCAGATGAAGTATCTCTTCCTAAACTAACCAGGGTAAATAATAATTTAATTCAAAAGTAGATGTCCTGCTTCAGTAACCAGAAACTGCTGTTTATTTTTAACACTCCCTGACATGCCTCTAAGATAATGTTAGTTGACAATTACCAAAAGAAGCTGCTGTATCTCCAGAAGAGGAAATGGATGTTAATGAATGCCTGCACGTATTTCTAAAGTTAAAGTAACTGACCTTCATCTCCATGTCGAAGACAAATCAGTTACACATCTTACAGGGGCTAACTGTGAATCTTAAATACAACACTGTGCAGAAAGGTACAGCTACAGAAAAATGTGACTGTTTGTGAATGTTCTATATAAGAGGTGCAAAGACAACAAACACAAAGAAAAGAATCAAGATTTATTTTTTTTGAAGAAGAAGACATCTGAAATAATGTATGCATCACAGTTTTGTGTTTATGGGGAAATGCAGTCACTGTAGATGAAAATAAACATTCAAATGATATGCCAGATGATGTGCTGATTACTGATTGAATAAAATTGGACAAAAAAATACTACAAATAAATAATTTTTTTTTAAAAAAGGTTGTCAGTATGTGAATATATAGTTCAGTAAAACTCCTAGTATCTTTTACTGCACCAGTGCCTGTTATAAAACCCACGATTAAAGTTGAACAGAGTCAGTTTTAATGAAAAACCAGTGTTAAATTTGCCTTCGCATTTTACAACCTTGCCGGAAGCCCATATTTGGTCACAACTAGTAGAGATTTGCTTCTTTTATGCAATCATTATAGGGATTAGCTATTAACTCCATTCATCCCTCCATTCATTTTCTTTCGCTTATCCAAATGTATTAAGTCCTTTATTTTATTCATACACCTCAAGGTTAAGTAGTTCAACAGCTGACTCATCGCACTTCATTACTGAATTCAGATTGGGGTTTTTTTTAAATCCCAAAAAACTCTCCCAAAAGTCGAAATCATGTTGGAGCCTTAAAGTGCAATTTGTCTGCTAGTTTCTCTGCTGGTTGACATTAGTTCATTAGTGGAGGCCAAGGTAAAGACTGCACACATTAACTATCCCTACTTGAACGTTATACTGGGCCGGCACTACTGCTAATATGTTAAAAGTGCTGCACAAAAAAGGGGCAATGATTAAATTAACAGTCAAAAATATTTCATACTGGAATGAAAGAAAAAGTAAGTAAGCTTCAGCATCCTGTGACAATGAATGTCTGAAAAAATCCATCAGACTAGACAAAGTTTGCCAGTGAACTAATAGTTATAGGCATATTTATATAATATTGCTATAGACTATATATTGACTTTTTTTTTTTTCTTTACTCAATTCTAAACAAAAATTATGTTTCTTAAAGATTTACAATACAATTTAGAAGCCTGAATGGATGGAGAGTGACATTGTCTTATTAATTATAGATACAGAGATTTTATAACCAACAAATACTATAGGCCTATTTGCAGTGGGCAAAAATGACAGTTGGCCGAAACACAATTTTTGTTTTGTTAACAAGGTGTCAAAGAAAAGACAACTTGTCAGTGAGACACACATGTATAATTGCTTCCTGAGTGACACATTTTCGTCCGTTTTCAATGCTAATCATTGACACAATTCAAGTGGGGATATTTTTGTCGGAAGAATCTCCACTTCATCCATTAACTCGAGAGGACATCCTTTCCTGTTAAGCAATACAAAGTGGTTAGGGCTTAAAGCTTTAAAAGGGATCAAGAAACTCATTATGTTGCAGCAAGTATCCACAGAAACTCTGTGAAGCTGCTTTCCCATAACGCGTATGCAAAACTTGGTTCTAAAAGGGAAAAAAATATCTTCTTGAAAGTGTCACTGAGCTACATCAATTTTTATTGAGCCCAAGATGTTTCTGGATGAGCGGATTGTAACTCTGTTCAAAAGGAATGCCCATCACACACTCACTTACTGGAGTGTTTTCTTCAGCTTTGGACTCTGCATTGCTTTTCTTGGACCCACGATTTTAGACTTGCAATGTCAAACAAACTCAACACTTAGTCAGATCACCTGGGTGTTTTTTGCCCAACAGTTCTGCTTATTGATTGGCAGCTCTGTCGGTGGTATTTTCAAGAGAACGTAAGTATCACAATCTCGCATCTAGAGTCTGTGCTGTCATATAAAAGTCTTGAAGGCCTGCATAAATGACCTCTCGTTCTCTCTTTTCTTTTTTAAAGGTTGTTGACCGCTCTTGCAGCCTTATTTTTTTCTGCTCTTGTCATCTCTGTAATATTTGCCATCATCCCTCTGTGCAATAATGTCCTTGTTTTGGCCATTGCCATGGCTGTGTCTGGTTTGGCAATGGGTGTCATTGACACTATTGCTAACATCCAACTGGTGACCATATATCAGAAGGACTCTGCCGTTTTCCTACAGGTGAAAAAGTACCGACATGATCAAAATACTGAAATTCAATGAGCCGATTCAGATGTGTTTGCTTTGTCTGTCAAGTATTATCGAGATATTATATAGACACAAAACGATGAGAATATTTGCAAAAGATTCTCAATAGGAGTGCACTGTGAAGTTAGGTGCTAGTAATATACTGTGTTCTTCAAAAACTGCAGTAAGTAATGTCCTTGGCCTTTCTACTTTTTTGCAGGCTCTTCATTTTTTCATTGGGTTCGGTGCCCTAGTGAGCCCACTGATTGCAGATCCTTTCCTCTCAGAGACAGGCTGTGGGAATCACACAGGGAATGAGACTGAGGTCATACATCATTTCAGAAGCATGCTGAGAAACAGTCCAATCGTAGAGCACAGCATACCTCTGAGCAACCTGTCCCATGGGGTAGAGAAAGAGGAGTCCAGTGTGCACTATGCTTTCTGGATCATGGCACTTCTTAATGTAAGAAGCTGAACAGATGTACATTGAATGAGAGGAGCAGCGTTTTGTTTGTTTGTTTGTTTGATTGTTTGTTATTGTATGATTATTGTTTCTTGAAATAAGGAAAAAAAAAAGTTGTATATTTTTGTACTTTCAGCTGCCTGTGCCCATTGCAGTCCTATATCTGATGTATCGAGAGCAGCTGATCCCATGTTGCCCCAGTGGCACGCCACGTCTTTTGGACAAGGATGAACTAGCAATGGAGAGCCAGCAGGGGGCCGAGGGCCCAGCTGTGGAACAGAATGAACATGAAGCTGGGGGTAAGGATATAGACGGAGAGATTTTTGCACTGGGACTATTTTAAAATGGAAAAATACACAATTTTCATGATTTTCCAACCAGTTTGGATAAAAAACAAAGGAATGAATTGCACTTTGTGTGCACCAATCTGTCATTTTGTGACTTTTTGCCCTGTTACAGGTCATGGGAATATCTTTAGCTGCTGTCAGAATGATAACCTGCGCGAGCTGCCTTTATCCTTCTTTATGATTCATATTCTTGGTGGGATGGTGCTTTTTATGACTGATGGTATTGTGGTGAGTGAGGAGTGCAGATAAATGACATGGTGTTCATTTCACCTAATATTTTACACATAGTTTTATGTGTGCTTACAAAAATTGCTCCACATAAATCCCAGAGAGTAGAGCACATGAAAGAACGTCGATTTTCATTGCAGGGTGCATATGCCGGTTTTGTGTACACCTACGCTGTGGCACCACCGATGTCCTTGCCTCATAAGACGGCTGGTTACCTGGCCAGTATCTTTTGGGCAGCTATCACTGCTGGGCGTTTACTGTCCATACCACTCTCATATCGTTTCCAGCCTGTGAAACTACTCATATTCAACCTGGTAAGGCCAATAAAAAATTTAGAGGGCCATCATCACATCGTATTGCATACACAATAGAAATAAAATACGCTGTAAATATCAAACACTTGGTGATATATAAATGCTAAATGGAGCATATTTCCTCTTCTTTGTTTTTTGTTTGTCTTTTACAGGCAGGAGCTATTGTTACTGTGTTGATGCTGCTCATTTTCTACACCAGCAGCATCTTTCTGTTTGTCGGGACCTGTTTATGTGGCCTCTTTCTGAGCAGCATATTCCCTTGTATGCTTGCCTACACTGAAGACATCCTTGACTACCAAGGTAAGATGAAGTGTTATCTGCGCATTAAGAATAACTCAGCAGTAGAATGAGTGCAAGAGGCGAAGTAATAAACTATGCATGCATTTTTTTTTTACAGGTTGTGCAACCTCTGTCCTTGTGACAAGTGCAGGGATGGGAGAGATGGTAATGCAAGTTCTTGTTGGCTCAGTAAGTGTGATGACTATTTTCATTATTAAAGAGAGAATGTGCAGAAGTTGAAAAATGGGCTTTTAATTGCAAAGAAAGAAAAACAAGCCCAGTCGAGATTTAAGATTCATGTTCAGGAGTTAAATTTTGCTGTCTCATCTGCAGATTATTCAGACTGAAGGCAGCTACAGCTTCCTGCTGTGTGGAATGATAATTGCCTGCATTGGTTTTATCCTCTTTATTGGTCTCTTGCTGTTCCATCGAATGCACAGAAATTACCTCACAGGTACAGCATCAGCCAGAATCCTCAGACACTCCTTTGAAATAAATAATTGTGGGTGTGCTGAAAGTTTGTTTGTTTGTTTGTTTTTCTTTGCTCATCAACCCCCTCTCCAAACCCCCTGCCATCCAAACAGGAACCTCAAAAAAGTCAGCCATGGTGGAGGAGCCAGCAACAGAGCAGAACGGGGCAGTCAAAACAGAACAGATAGACAACGAAGAGAATATTCAAGAGAGCCCGAACTGATGTGTATTTAACCGCCGACTGGTAGAGACTGAGTATTGCGGTACAAAAAGGTCATCAAACAGTGTGTGCAAGTGTATCTTTTTTTGTGTGCTTTTGCAAAGCAGTACTGTTTTAGATGACAGTCTGGTCTCTTAGATTGTCTTTATAAATTACAACCTGCATTCATCAAATTGTGTTTTATTCTGTTTTATATTGCATTTACAATGCAAGAATTATGAATACAATTTTTTTTTTTAAATCTGACAAGTACACAAGTTATTTTGATGCAGTTAACTGACTCTAAGTGTTTATTTTCGTTTGCACTTAAAACACCAGCCCCAGGTTTTGTATTGTTTAACATCCATCCAACATGAGGACTAGTGACCAAATGTCAAATTGAGTCATCCAGCCTTTGAACAGTTAGTCAATCTGTAACAAACCAGAACAGAAGCAGCAGCAAGAGCTTGGTCTTTCTACTGCTGCAGTTGGCAAACAGTTCAACAAGTCCGAAGTACATGTTGTTAACCTTACTGATCCAGAGCCCACTGTCCACGCCACTGATCAACATCAGAAGAGCTTCCACCACTGGCTCCATTAGCTGTGTTCATTCTGGTTATTAGTGAAGGGGACTTGACTGGGGTCAACAGGCTGGAAAACTTCACAAATAAATAGTTATTGTTAAGATAGTTCTGCTTATGCCTCTGGATTTGTAGGGTGAGAGAGCGAGGAAAACCAAACCTAGCTTACACTTTAACAGAGCAAAGTACATCCTGCACAGATCAACACAAGTTCCTATAGAAATTGATTCCGTAATATATTTTCTTCCACATTTGGGCTGTTTTTGAGGAGTTTAATTGTTGCGTACTTTCCTTAGCTATTAAAATTGAGTTATGGGGTTTGTAGTCATCCATAAAAGTAGTTCATACTATGGCATCTCCAAACTTGCTCTTTGTCAGCAAGTCAACCTTCAGGTGACCAGCAGGGAGCGATATAGACAGCATCATTATCATGATTAAAAACTTTATCTGGAAAATGTGAGATGAAATACAGCTAATCAAAAACATTTGTTCTTCCTTCCTATTGCAAAATGACCCTATTGCAAAATGACCCTATTGCAAAATGGCCCTTCCTATTGCAAAATGGGAAGCAGATTTATGAGTCAGCTTAGACCAAAACGTCCTGTTTCAAATATGCTTAAAAACCTTTAAATTGATTAGAAATCCCAGTCTACAATTAATACAAAAAAAAATAAAATACTACATAGAGCGCACTATACAGGTCAACGGATGTTCAAGATGGGCTTTACGTCTACCAGCAACTGCCCACACTGTCAAGGCAATACACTAGACAACTACATCCACGCTTTTTGGTTCTGTCCACCAGTTCAGAAGTTTTGGCACGGGATATGTGAAGACTTACCAAAGTGTCTGAAATGTAACATTCCAACCTCCCCTCCAGTGTGCTTGTTGGGCAACTTGGATGATGTCACTACAGAAATGAATACAGCCCACACGGTTTTCACTGCGGTATGCATTGCTAAGAAAATGAACTGGAAATGAACTTGAAAAATAAAAATAATACTAATTCTGACCAATATAGAGACCATCTAATAGATCACATGAGTCTTGATATAGCCTCTTCCACCACATTAGATCAGTACCTCTGGGCTCCTTTGATCAGCTCCATCCCCTAGTAGGGGTGGGGGGTTGTAGTTTCGTCCCGCCTTTGCTATTGTGGTTGATGTGGGAAGTAGGGACGGCCTTAGGGCGTCTGGGGATCCCCTAGGAACAATTCCCTGGCTTAACCCGGGGGCTGTGGTCACGACCTGGTTAGGGGCACTAGTGGCTCTTGGATGGTGTTTTTCTGGTGGCTGCATGCAGCAGGGCTGGGGGAGGGTCTGTGCTGGCAGACATAGGTTACTGGCCTGGTAGTCTGGCTGCCCCTGGGTGGGTCTTTGACGGGCATGGGGCCTTTGGAGTTCTGGGGGTGCTCCGCCTCCGGTCTGGGGCTTTGGCTGGGTCTTGGGGGCTTGGGTCCTAGTTGTTGTGTCACCAAGGTTGCGTGCAGGTGCGTGCACGGGGGCTCAGCCCTGGCGCGGGGGGCCTCTGGTGCATCGGGCGAACTGGGGGCCTCTTCAACTGGCAGGGAGGTTATTACATCCTTGCAGGAGTTCTCTACTCTCCAGGAGTTCACCCTGCAGGTGGTGGAAAGATATAGGAGAGGTGGTCCTCCGTTGGTCCTCCTTGGGCTCTCGCGCTCTGGGGGCCTCTGGATCTTATCCATGCCTGCTTCATGCCCTGGGGGACGGCGCTGTGGCTCTCCACAACCTCTAGCAGATCGTAACATGCAGAAACCTTTTAAATACAAGCACGCCTGTCCACACAGCTATGCACACAGGTGTACACACAGGTGCTCACAGACACAAACTACACCTTTCTTGGCTGCTGCCTCAAAGCACATTGTGCGCTGTTGGTCTTGGGTGCTGCACAACAACATTCAAAATGTAGTATTTACTCTTACTTACATTTATTTAGGTTATTGCAGTGATGTTGTGTGTATTGTGTTGCTCTCTTTTTGGTTGTTTTCTCTTTTTTTTCTCTCAACAGGTGATCCAGGTGATTTTTTTTCTGATTTTTTTTTAAGTGCCGTCTCTCACTCATCTTCCCCTCTGTTTTTCTTTCCCTCCCTCTCTTTCTTTCTCCCGTTACTATCCCCCAGTCATGTTTGTCCCATCTGTAATAACTTAAAATAAAATAAAACAAAATACAATAAATAAATAATATTAACAAAGGTCAATCAAATGGACCAATATGGCAAGGCCGTGATGATCCACTTGGTAAAGTAAATCTGTTGGGCATCTTTCTTAGGCTTCAGACAACAATTTTGATGGCTAAAGAACCAAATGGGACAGGCAAGAGAATTTCCTCCTATATGGCAAAGACAAATGCTTCACACTTAATATATGAATATACTGAATACGTATAGGTTATGGAGATTAGGCCATTTTAACTTAGTTCAGTAACTCATCACAGCCAAAAACTGCCCTGACAAATGAAAAATAAGTATTCTCTGTGCGTCTGTACTCTTGATCTGGAAGTTCTTGAAGATGTCATAGCCTATGGACATGCTATGGTTTTTCTTTGTAGTCATATGGCAAATCCCGAGGCTGACTCCATACTTCAGTTACTTCATCTGTCAAAGACTCACAGATTCGTGCTGTCACAAAGCAAGGCATCAGTGACAGCATGAAATGTCATCAGTTATTTAATCAGGAGTGTGTCTTACTTTAAACAACCAACTTATTCTGAGGCTGTGCGTGTGCTTTTGTATATATAACTGCAACTATATCTTACAGATACTGTGTGTGTGCGCGTGCGTGCGTGCGCTTTACAAAACACCCATTTTCAATGAAGATATTTGAATACTCACCACAGCTAAATAGCCACTCTTATCCTAGGAGCATTTGAAGTTACTGTACTCACAAACCATAAAATTCATATGTCATAATATTAATATCCAGGGCCTTACAATGGCAACAGGTTTAGATTAATTATTTCAGGGTCCAGGAGTTTATTTTTAGAGCCATTTCATTCAACTACAATCCATTATAATGCTTCAAATGCATACTGGCCACGCTTGTCAATATGATAAGCAGAATCAATGGTGTCCTTTCCAGCCAACACAGCAGCAGACATAAGAAGACAAGCCTTGTTGCACTGCTTGGTCTCATTCTAAAAGTCAGGTTTCATCTCCCATTGAATGTCAGCAGATATCAAATATTTAGTGCTGAACTTCAGATTTCATGATTTTTAATATGTTCAGGTGGTGAGCTGGACACCCCGTGGGGTTTTATTGTGGCATTTTGTCACACTGCTATCAGGTACAGAATTATTTAAAGCTTACTGACACTAAAAGTACAAGTGGAGTAGAAGACTAGACACTCCAAATAAACAGATAAATAAATAATGTTATAATAACTCCAGGAAAACTGCTTGTCCTCAGGAGGGCATTGTCTGAATGCTGGCTAGTCTCAGTCAATGTCAAACGCATACTTCCTCAGGAATTAAATAATTGAATTAATGATGGTCTGACTGTTGGAAGAACTCATGCTGGGGTGGAGGTGGACGTCAAAGCAAGTGGCAGGCAGGCTAAAGCAGCTTAAACAAAGAGAGCTGCCAATTAGTATCAGCTATTTGTGCATTTTCTTATCCTAGCCAAAATCTTATCCAGAGAGAAAAGACTTGCTTGCTGTTTCTGCCACTGAATCCAATACTTTGCACTGCAGTGACAACTAAACCACTCCCATACACCTAACTGTGTAAAATATTGTTCCTTAAATGAAATACTATATTTAAAAAAAAAATTCCAAACAAATTATTTTATGTACTCCCTCATTCTTCTGGCCATTGATCTGACTTTAAAGCACCATGTTTTTTAAACTCCCCCCAAAAAATAATAGCAAAGGCATATAGAAGATAAGTTCAGGCTTAAGTGGGTGTCCACCTAAGTTAAAGACTGGATGGTTATCTTGGAGTGGAAAACTACTTAACTAGGGAGATGAAACACATATGTGAATCTTAAACAATAATTACCAGGAGCACCTACTGGACTGAAACAACAAGATACTTTTACTTGCAAAGAAAAGCGTCTGGACTTCTTTAAGTTGCTTGAAGACGTTTCACCTCTCATCCGAGAAGCTTCTTCAGTTCAGAACTGAAGCAACTTAAAGAAGTCCAGACGTTTTTCTTTGCTAGCTCCTTTGACTACGATGACCTGGATGACTGAGAACCTTCACAGACAAGATACTTTTACATACAACCACAATTCCCAGCCAGTACTTTGCAAATGAATATCTCCTACTAGGAGGTCAACAGGCTGACTCACTTTTATAGACACCTAATTTAACAAAACATTACAAAATGCTACATCTGGGAAATGGGTTTATTTGCAGAAGATTTAACAAAAACATGTGACTGCTTATCAGGATTTCAGGCACAGTCTCTACACGCATGCTTAGTCCTTGTGTGAAGGACTCTTCTATCCAAGGAAAACACAATTACAAAAGTAGTTCAGCAGCAAATAGCGAGCTGATATAAAATATTATACAAAAACCTCAAAAGACCATTGATAGATTTGTCAAACCTGTTTGTTTAGAATGCAAAACTACAGTTAATACTCTCATCTAAGAGCTTTTTACTTTTTAAATTTCTAAAGTGTGGAATAAATGACAAACCAATGCCAAGAGACAGACCAAAACAAGATGAAAGATGGATGTTTATGATTTTGCGAAAGTGCAGGGATTAATGATATGAAATATGCCTTTGTGTCATGCTGTAAATTTTATGTCACTGTTGAGCAGTGACATAGAACATTAAGAGTCAACTCACACAAACAACAGACAAAATTGCCTTTGAAAACCTATTTAGGTTGCAGATATGTGATGATAAATATGTTTGACAACTCTAATCACGCCTAAAGAAGGGTCATGATATGTCATAAAGAATGATTTGCATTCAATCCAGTGCATTCCCAGGGTAAATGGAGACCTTATCTAGTCATTTCAGCTTCTATTATAATAACCCTCTATATCTTTAACTGTTTATATCATTTTTAAAGAGCTGCTGTCAGTGGAAAGCACCTTGGCTGAAACAAGAGCCTCAAAGCAGAAGTAGTCCCACTTGAATTTGCAAAACAATTTGCTGATGTGGCTGCAAAAAGCCAAAGGTCAAATAAATGTCAAGCAGGCTGAGAGTAGGATGTTTCATTTATATACTGATTTTTTGGTTACAAGTGAAAAACAATCCAGTTTAAGCTGTCACTAAGGGCATTTGGTCAATTCAGAAGAGTTAATTTAGTAGTCTACTTGAGAATTCTTACCTTGGGGTATAAGTCAAAGACCAATTTGTCATATATTATACACATACATTATACATTTCTTCACAAAAATATAACTCAAATATCGTAAATATTCACAAACCTGAAATGAGTTTCTTTGTATCTGGTAGAAATGATTTGCTATGTGTTATACATGAAATTTATGTAGCTAAGGGTTTTCAGAAACAGATGTGCACATGGGTGTTGCAACCACATTGCTAATTTAGTCACAGGCACATGCATGCAATGGGATAGTTCTGTTTTTTGTAGGCTGACTACCTAAGTGTTAACACAAAATAGCATCATTAAAGCTTTGTATTAGTTTTGTATTAACAGTTTTTTTTATTATGAGACATAATATACAATGTGATATATCAGTTTTTAGCATGTTGTCACATTTGTCTTATGTTGAGATCGGGGCTCTGAAGAAGTTAGTTTGTGTGAGCAAAGCTCTAAACTGAAAAAATAACTCTGTTAATTTTTCATACCTTTAGATACTATTGAAAGGCAATTTGTTATTTGCTACACGTGGAATACATAATAACAAATCAAAATATTAAAAATGATTTTCCCTTTAACATGAATAATCAAACTATCAAGTCCACTAAAGTTCTACAGTACAAATGTAATGGGTACATAAAATATTGAAGCCCATAAAAGGAAACTGTAAGTGTGATTTTTTATTATAATACTGGCATCCGTTCCATCATTACTGAGCCATTAGAATGTATAATGGTACAAAATGGCAAAGAATCAAATTAGAGGAATAAAAGCCTGAGGAAAACCATACAAATGCAATATATGTGAAGCAATGGGAGAACTTTGTTTGTCCCACAGCTATTCATATCTTCAAAATAATTTTAAAGATTGGAGAAAGTCTGATGAGGCTATGCAGCAGACTGTTGTTAAAGACGAAGAAAACAACTGGATTAGGAAATCAGACTGTACATTACGTGGTGTGACAGGCTGATATTTAGTGCCACCTACTGTTGGAATAAATCAGCTTAAAGTACCCCTTCTGAATTTCTCAGAAAAAGGATGAAATGTTAGACAGTCATTCCAAAGAGATGACAAAGAATAAAAGGCAGATTTCTGATGCTTTAGATGAACATAAAAATCATTAAGAGCAAGACAGACAAATGGATGGATCCGGTCACTCCCAACAAAAAACTTAGCATTTTCATCTCTGCCACCTCTGACTCAGCCTCCTTTTTTTTTGTTAGTGCCAGCCTCTCCAAATTGTTGGATAAATCGTATCAGATCTCACTGACATCTTTTAAACTTCCCTGTTTGTACTTGCTGCTATCCTTCTCTTACAAATCACTCTTAATATTCGTCTCCACCCACTCCACCCTGCCTGCACTCTCTTGTTCAACTCTCTTGTGCTCTGTCCATTGCTTTGCATGGTTTACCCCAGGTAATTTAACTTACATATGGAAATAAAGCAACAGAAATTATTCACAGCACTTTTATTTTAAATCAACAGAACGACCGACTTTATATGCAGAGGCCACAGTTCTTCTCTTTTGTTCCCATAAAGTATAAAGTCCCAGAAAACTGAATCTCACAAACAATTAATATACAGCACTCTGAAAACAGTTCACACTGTAAGCATCTAGATAAATTGATTTCTTTTTCTTTTAGTAGAAGGCTTTTGAGTAGGTGTATCTTTAAGTATTTCTTTTCCAAACAAGTACAAGTAGAAGAACATTTGGTTACTAAGCTGTTACTTCATATAAAAGAAGCTCAGTAAATTTTAAAAATGCTGGAGACAATAATGAGGAAAGCATTAATCTATCACAGGGTTATCAAGGTGAGCTGTTTGGCCAAAAGAAACAGCTGAGTGTGTTCTAAAAAAAACAAAACAAAACAAAAAAACACACATAAACCCCCCACAAAACATTGGAAAATGGTAAATAAGCTGGTAAACCATGGAGCACAAAATATTGGACAACTGAAATACGTTTTGATGGTGAAGGAAAAAAAAAACTTTCAACCACTTTTAAGAGACAAAAATTCTGATACAACTGAGGTTATTGTACTTGGCCATAGAAATCTTAGAAATATTTATCTTAGAACAGTGTGATGAATCTTGGAGTCATTTTTGAAGAGGATATTTCCTTCAGTGTACATGTTAAAGACATATGTAGGACTTCTTTGTTCCATTTGTGCAATATCTCTGCAATGAGTAACATCCTGTCTCGGAGTGACGCCAATAATTAGTTCATGCATTTATTACTTCAAGGCTGGACTACTGTAATTTGTTATTGTCGGGATGTCCTAAAAACTCCCTGAAAAGCCCTTTCATTTGATCCAAAATGCTTACCAGATTCCCAATTTGAATTCGGGAGACAGACACCTTCTCTACTTCTATGATTAACCTTAAAACTTTCCTTTTTGCTAAAGCATACAGGTAGGGCTGGATCACATGACTCTGAATCCTTCCTTAGTTACGCTGCAATAGGTGTAGGCTACTGGGAGATTCCCATGATGCACTAAGTATTTTCTTCAGCCACCTTTTCCAGTTATAATGTGTTATACAGCTCTCTTCATTTAATCATTAGTTATTATTAATCTAGTCTAGTCTTTTGTCCTGTCTTCCTCCCCTCACCCCAACCGGTCACAGCAGATGACCGCCCCTCCCTGAGCCTGGTTCTGCTGGAGTTTGTTCTTCCCACTTGCTCATAGGGGGTCATATGATTGCTGGGTTTTTCTCTGTTGTACTATTTTATTGTGTACCTTAGAATATACAGTGCATTGCAGTATAAATAAAACTAAATTGAATTGAATTGAAAACGATCAGGACAATGGAGAGGGTAAAAAAAAAAAAACACACAAAATACCTCATGGCCCAAAGCATACTCTGTTATCTGTCAAACACGGTCGAGTTTCTGTTAGGGTTTGGCCATATGGCTGCCAATGTAGCTGGCCCCCACTGGCATTTATTGATGATCTCACTGCTGACAGAAGCAACAGGATGAATGCAGAATTATATGAGAGCAGTCTGTGTGCTCAGATTCAGCCAAAACACATAAAACATATTGGACAGCAGTTCATCATTCAGCAGGACAAGGATACTAAACAAACAACTAAAGCAAATGAAGAATATACAACTACTTACTGGCAGGAGAGTACACAGCAGTGACAAAATCTTTCTTTACTTGACTGTCAAACAAAAATCTCTTCCTCATACATTGCAAAATGAAGGCTTTTCTCACTGTTACATTCTGTTTCCATGTTTTCTTATTTACTTGCCATGTCCTACAGCAGCTGTGACTCAGTAGTTAGAGCCTTCCAGCTACCAACCTGATGGTTGTTGGTTTGATCCTAAAAGTGTGAGTGTGTGCATGATAGATAGAGAGCCCTTAAAGGCATAGAGTAAAGCAGTGAATCAATATGTAGGTCTCTAGAAATAAGGGTGCTATAAGAGGAACTATGGTACTGCATGACATTAGGATATTGAGACAACTATATGAGGACAGTGTTAGGCTGTGTGGTCAGAGCGACAGATGGGTTTAAAGCGGTGGTGCGATTACATTAGGAAACCATCAGGAAGCCCATTCATGTTTGTGAGGTTGCCAGATTAACAGATGAGGTTAGAGAGGAGTTTGTGGACTATAATGTTTGCAGATGACACTGTATTCATGGATGTAGTGAAGAAAGACATGCAGAGGGTTGGTGTTGTGACACAGGAAATTACTGGGGATTCGTATTATTGTATTATGTTTGTATTATTGTAGGGTCTTTATCCTACAATGCTAATATAAAGCACTTCAAGGCAACTCTTGTTGTGATTTAGCACTTTAGACATAAAATTAAATTGAACTGAAAATTGAGATGGTGAGACGGAGTGAGATGGTAAATGGTAAATGGCCTGTATTTGTATAGCACTTTACTAGTCCCTAAGGACCCCAAAGCGCTTTACACGTTCAGTCATCCACCCATTCACACACTGGTGATGGCAAGCTACATTGTAGCCACAGCTGCCCTGGGGCGCACTGACAGAGGCGAGGCTGCCGGACACTGGCGCCACCGGGCCCTCTGACCACCACCAGTAGGCAACGGGTGAAGTGTCTTGCCCAAGGACACAACGACCGAGACTGTCCAAGACAGGGCTCGAACCGCAGATCATCTGCTGTGGCCATTCCTAAAGGGAGCAGCCAAATGAAGAAGATCGAGAAGGTATATTCTTAATCTACCTTCTTGATCTACCTAAGATTCCTACCTAACCTAGCTGAGATTCCAAATTAAATTATCTATACTAAAAAGTTATGTATTGTAAGTATATATGGCCCAAATGTTGATGACCCCTCATTCTTCCACACTATTTTTAGTGAACACCTAGATTGCTCATTTGTTCTTGGGGGCCACCTCAACTTTGGACTAAATGAAGAAATGGACAGGCTCAATACAGCAGGAACTCAGCACAACTGGCTGTTCACAAATATAGTTAAACAGTACATGAGGCATTCCGGACTTTGCGACACATGGCGTTCCCTTTACCCCAGCCGTGTATGTCCATGACTCCTACTCTTGTCTGGATTATTTCCAAGTCAGCAGCTCACTGTTGAATGACACTTCAGACACTGAGATACACCTGATAGCTGTCAGTGATCATGCTCCTGTATCTTTAATTCTAATACATAAGAAGATCATTCCGCCAAGTAAAAGCTGGAGATTTAATACATCATTGCTTAAAGATGAAGATTTTATTAAATATTTTTAAAAAGAGTGGGCTTTAGATTTAGACTGTAGTGACCTTCCTGGAACATCAGCATCTGTTCTCTGGGAAGCAGAGAAAGCTGTGATGAGAGGTAAAATTATTTAATTCTCATCACATAAAAAGAGAAAACAAACATATTCAGAAATTATACGAAATCATCAAATCTTTAGAAGAAGCCTATGTGTCCTTCCAGGAACAAAAAATATTGAAGAAAATATAACAAACAAAACTAGAATTCAATGAAATTATTAATTAAAAAACACACACACACACACACACACACACACACACACACACAATTCTTAGTACAAAGACCTAACTTACTTAATTTGATAGACCATTCACATAGTAAAAACACTGGAAATTTTTATTTACAGCTTTCAAAAATTTGGTTTTGGAAAGTTTTTTTTTTAATAAACGGGTTAAAAGTATTATATAATTCTCCAACAGCATGTGTCAGACAAATGACCAAACATCCTCCAGCTTCTGTCACCAGAGAGGCACAAGGCAGGGACGCCCACTCTCCCCTTCACTGTTTGCAGTTTTTAATCGAACCACTAGGAGCAGCAAATCAGGAGGAAATAGTGATTAAGGGCATAAAATGATCTGGCTAGATGGAAATCGGTACCCATATCACTCATGGGAAGGGTTGCTTCAATGAAAATGATGGTCTTGCCAAGAATCAATTATTCATTCTCAATGATCCTGAGTAAGCTGCCACCAGACTGATTTAGATCTCTGGAATCTTCTATTTTTAAATTCCTTTGGAAAGATAAACCCCCACGCATCAGCTTAAAAACTCTACAAGGACCGAGGATAAAGGAGGACTGGATCTGCCTAACTTAAACGGTACTTCTTAGCCAACAGGCTACAAGTCATCTCAGGATGGTTAAAACATGCCCTGTCAGATGAGCCCTAGCTAGACGTAGAACAGGCACCATGCAATATTCTAGAGATTTCTGACCTACAATTCATTAGTTCAAACATCAAACGACATATATGCTTTAAAAGTATCAATATCAGCTCCTCTCTGACAGTGTGGTGGGCGTTTCTAAAAATGACTGGGTCTTCATTAATCACATCCAAACCTACACCCATTTGGAACAACCCTGACATACAACAGAACAATAATATGATTAACTTCCCAGATTGGAGTTGTAAAGGAATTAAATACTTGAAACATATATTTGAAGGAACAGACTTTATTCCATTTGACAGATTAATTATACAGTATGGGATTAACAACCTTTCCTCCCCATCCTCAATTGAACCCCTCCTCCCACACCATCCCACCATCACACATGCAAGGCCTTTAGGTACAGGTGCATCACTGAGGTGCAGGAGAGGCATTTCTCCTTTGTCCCCTCCTGCCCCCCTGTACCTCAGTTTTATTCTACAACTTAGACACTCACATTGCTAAAACTCTCATACATATTGGGTATGGGCACACTAAAAAGCATCTTCCAGCAGAATAAAAAATGTATTATAAGATGAAGGTTTTATTACTTTAATCAACTTTGACCTTTTCTTCAGTGACACTTCCATTTAAGGGACTAATACAGATGAAAACTTGCCCTTCATTCAAACATTCTTTCTTTTGCATTGTTGCCTGTTGTTGCCTAGTCCTGTGTCCTTGTTTATCGTGATGTCAAGAATTTCCTGTCATTTGGCTGTGGTATTTTGAGCAATGGGAGAGTATGACACAGTATGACATTACTGCGCAAGACCAAAGGAGAAGTTGCCTAGCTGGTGTTTTCTTAACCTTTAACTTTTCATAACGACCATGAGGACCTCTGGAACATTTGTCTGCCTATTTAATGGTAATCTATCAAAAGTACTTGCCTTGCCATTTTTTTATTCAATTGCAAACGTATCTGATTAACATGTGATGTTAAATGGTTTGGGATTTTGCAGGTCCAGCTTTCTGTTTGTTGTTGTGGATAATACAGCATGCAGCGGAATCACTTCTGCTTTCAGCTCCAGAGGTGGTAAAAGCAACAAACAGAGGGTCTGTAACGGTGCCTTGTCAGTATGACCTTCAGTACAAAGAAAACACAAAGTACTGGTGCAAAGGAAAGATATATGAGTTTTGCAGGATAGTGGTAAAGACACCAAAGAAGCGTTCTACCAACAGAACCTTCATTGCTGATGATAAGGAAGCCGGAGTGTTCAGTGTGACTATGACATCTATCAGACAAAGTGACAAAGATAAGTACTGGTGTGTCATCGCGACTTCTGGAAGAAATATCTTTACTGGTGTCAGCCTCCTCGTCTCCCAAGCAGGTAAACTTCAGCTTAAGACACTTTATCATCAGATGTGCTATTGCTGATTCAGTAGCTTCTTTCTTTGATTACACAGAATAATCACCAAACTTTAAAGTTGTAAATGTAATCTATTACTACTCTAGAAAGGCCAGCTCGAGTGTTGTCTGAACCTTTTGGCTAAACTAGTTAAACAACACATTGTTTGCCTCACAATCATGTTGTTTGTGATCTGAACAACCAAGTAAGTTTCTGAGTAAGATTCTTATAATTTTCAAATCTAGATGACCATCTATATTCATCTGAGACACTGACAATTTATCAACATCTTAATCAAAGACTGATCATAATTGTGGTGGGGTTTTTTTTAATGTTGCTCTACCACAGCAAAATATAACCCAACCACAAGTTGTACCTTTGATTTAACCTTCTAACTATTAGCATATGAGTCTGAGAACACCTAAATTACACTGCTTGTCATCTAGTAGGTAGTATGGAGCAGAAAATGCCATAAACTTGTATATAAAAGATGATTAAACTTTAAGAAAAGCTATATTGTAAAAATGGTCATTTCTAATATTTGAATTTTTCCACTTTCAAATTTAATTGTTATTTCTCATTATTTCCATTAGCTTATAAGATATTATGTTATTATTAGATATCAGATTATTTCTTGCTCTCAACATCTGTTGAAAACACCTGATAACGCTCTGAACTGCTTTCTAATGCAATTATAAGGGGAAAGTCAGTATTAATATCATGAATATCATTTACTGACTTTTAATGCAAAGTCTTCTTATCCACAGTGACAACCCCAACCACCAGCACACAAATTACTCCAATTCAAGATGAAAAAAGGTGAGAAGAGTCTAAGGCTATTAAACTGTTTACTATATCACCATCAACTGTTTATATGTAGTAGTAAACATTAGAATAATCATCTGTCCAGTACAAAAATAGTAACAGATTGTAGTACGTATAATTCATTTATTTATTTATTTATTTATTTATTTTAAATCTAGTTCGTGGGTGACTCTACGTTGGATTCTCTTTATTTTGATGCTGTGTTGTTTGGCATCAACACATATCGCTGTATGGAGAATAAAGACTGCAAGGAAAATATGACTATGACAACCATTTTACCCTCAGAACTTATACATTAATAGATTGAGTCTTACACTGTCATCATTTTCAAAAGGAAACATGGGTAAATTGGTATTAACAAAATCTTACTAAAACAATTCTTCCAGTGGATGTTCATTCAATGTGTGACCTGAGCTGAAAATAAACCAAATGAAAAAGAGGCTTTCAGACTCTTTTGTTTTTTCTAAGTATTTAAATGATTTAAATGTCATTCATTTTAATGTCAGTGCCTAAGATAACTTTAGGCTCAACTATTGAATATCCTATCAGCTTAAAATTAACAGCCCCAAATCCTAGAGGGCCCTTGGCTTTCATTTAATTTATTTGCAGATCTCATATGGGCGAACACGATGATTGTTATTCTCTTTGCGATGAATCTCTGATATCTAAGATTTCTGTCAATATTGCACTCCAGAGATCTGAAATCTGTGTGGAATAAAATTTTCTTCATATTCAAACACAGGGTGAACTATTGTGAGGAGCTCCTTCTAAAAGTCAAAACACTCACAATAAGTAGGTTGTATCATTAGGATCTCTCTAAAGTTATTTGAGAATTGCAATAATAGTTTCACGCTTACTTGACTTTTGCTTCTTGCCGTCAGTAATACATAATAGTCTAACAGGTTACCTGGAGCTGAAATGTAGAGTTACTATCCAAGTTAATTTATGTAAACTTGTTAAAGTGATCATCAAAAGTGGATTACACTGAAATTCCTCAAATTTTTTCCATATTATGCACACAAAGAGAAGCAGTGATGATTAGTGATCATTGTCAAGCAGATTTGATTACCCTGGTAGTAATGGCTGTAAGACGTTGAACATCCATGACTGTTGTTCATTGCCATTACACCCCTATACAATCTAATTCAATAACCCTGCATTTAATCTTATTTTATAGAAAAATATAATGTTCAGTTTATCTCAGAGGCATTGAATCATTTATTCTCTCGCTGTGCTGCAATATGTGTTGCCTTTGATATTGTGTCCCTCGTGCAGGTGGGGGTGGACAACAACATCTCTGAAACCTTTTTAACTGCAGATATCAGGTATTTGTCACACGTTCCAGTAGCTATGTCAATGTAAAAGTAAGTCAGTATTCAAAATATCAGCACCATAGCACTAAAGCTGTCTGACTAATATCATTATTCACACCTGTGCTCTTCCAGCTGTTTGTGTAAAATAATTTCTGTCATGAGAGAAGAAAAAACACCATTACCTTCATATGTAAAAATGGACTATAAGGTTTAGGTGAAACATTTCATTTTAGTCTTCTAGGAGGTATAACCCAGACCCAATAGCTATTTCAGTGCGCATGTGGGAATGTGAGTACAGTTTCGAGACAAGAAATACATTGTTTAATGCAGTGGTTCTCAAACTTTCACAATGAGTACCACCTTATAAAACATATGGCTCTTAAAGTACCACTTTTATGACCCACATTATAGTACAGTAGTATAGGCCTATTTAACACCATATACAGTTTACATGAGACAATTTTATTTCTTATATGAATGTTATTTATTTTAATTGTCATAAACAGGATGTGATAAGTGATAATAATAACAACTGTACTGCATTAACACATTCACAGCAGGTGGGATATCCGGTCTGTAAGTGACGACGTGACAAACCCGGCTTCCTGTTTTTAACATGTTTTAATGCTTTGTATCTTGTTCCATTTATTCTGAACAAGCCCCTAAAAAGTTAGTGATCACTGTCGGCCTCTCTCAGTTTTTATCACCACTATTCAATTAAAGCTCAGTTTTTAAAACCTTACGTAACTAACTAACTACTGCCCAGCCCATGCAGCAATATATTAATGACTAACCTCGTATTGTAGTTTGATTATCTCAGTTTTTCTCTGACTGAAGTTTGGTCGTTTACAGCATCCTGCCATGTAATTACATTTGTCCCTAACCGTCGGGAACCATTGCGTTAACTTTATCAAGTGGAAAAAAGTTAGCATTCATCCTCTGGCTTCACTCTGTTTATATTATGCTAACCACAGCTGTGTAGTGAGCCACCATGTAGCACATCATTATATAACAGCTAGCCCAACTTCAGTAACCGTAAAAAACTGTTTCGTTTTCTGTCTTAATTTATGTCGGAAGTGATAGCAGAACTGTACATTTTAATTTTTCAGAAATCCCTCAATCAGAACATGGTATATTATTTAATCTTACAATTTTGGGAGAGACTTCTTGCGTACCACTAGAGGGAGCCCATGTACCACCAGTGGTACGCATACCATAGATTGAGAATTACTGGTTTAATACAACACATCTACAGTACTGTACACAAGTTTTCAGCCACCCCTTGTTTCATTTTATTCAGTTTCCAAGGACCCATTTTCTCCTTTTTTTTATTCCATGCTATTGCTTAAAGTCTTAACCAATAGCAAAAGTCAGGCTTTCCAAGAGTCTTTCAAAGTTCCAATTCAGAAATTAGCTGGTTTTTTCACTTATTTTAGGAGGAAACTTTTTCTGTTTGATAAGCCACTTAAACACTGACATATGGCTCATTCAAGTATAAAAAAGGCTTTGAACTCAAGGGCTGAACCAGTGTTGGGTCTACACATAACCAGAGCTGTGAAGCAACAAAGTACAAATACTTTGTTATTGTACTTAAGTAGAATTTTCAAGTATCTGTACATTACTTGAGTATTGATTTTACTAACAACTTTTTACTTTTACTCCCTACATTTTAAACAAATATCTGTACTTTATACTCTTAACATTGGTTTAACGCATTTGAGAGGAGTTATTATTTTACAACACTGCAAGCCTTCAAACTTCAAACTGATTTGAGCCTGAACAGTAACATGTGAAAGGCAATTATGTTTGCATTTAGTCACCAGAAGATGCGGCATAAAAAGAGATGAAAGATACAAAAATCTGTGTGTGCCATAGTCCGGGGTTGAAGGGGGATGGTGTTTTTACTCATTTATTTTTTGGCACAACATCCCATAAACTGCAGCTGCAGTACTTCAGCATAAGACAGGCAAGCATAAAGGCGGTAACATCATTTAAGTGACAGAATCCGCAGTTCAACTCATACTGGAGTACTGTTAACACTAGTATCTGTACTTTTCCCACCTCTGCACATAACAGACAACATAGCAAAGAACCAATTTTTGGTTGCATTGCTAGATACTTAGTTACTAGTAACTAAAATAAGTTACTTAGTTACCAGTAGCCTGGTAAGTAATTTATTCAAATATCTTTGCTTAAGATGATTCATTTTAAAAGGCATAACATTGTAATTTGGGAAATTTGTTAACTGTGTCTTAAAAACAAACAAAAATACAACAGCAGATGAACAGTATCTGAGATTATTTTTCTTACAAAATGAGAAAAAAAAAACATTGCAAAGACTTGGTACAGTCAACCTGATCAACCTAATCAACCTGATCAACCTGACGATTCTGATGGTTCAGATGGAAAATCAACATCTGTTCGATGTCTCCTTGCTATCTGGGGAGTAATGCATCTGGACTTTCAGCCTCATCAGAAATGTTCTCAGTGGAAGGGTTTGTGTCAAGGAGTCATTCTTGTGGAAGGGAAACTCGAAAAAAAGGCTGAGGTCTAACGAACTGCACAAGAACTGGGCACCAAAGCATCTGATTGGCAACAGCCAACAAAAGGCAGCCAATATCCAAAGAATCCAAAGAAGAGCTTTATATGTCCTTCAACAAGCATATAAAACGATTCATGAAGGCTGGTTAAAGAAACCATCAGAATGCTTGCCTTAAAGAGTTGATGCTGTGTTGAATAATAAAGGTGGATATATCAAATATTGACTTTCAAGCTCACTGGTGTTGCAAAACCTCTGTTTTGCCATTATTTCTGTATTTTCATGTATGTTTCAAGACATTTCAATAAATCACTGCTCTGATTTCCAATTTTCCTAGAAAATCGATGCTAAATAAATATAATAGTCTTCTTATTCATACGCATATCACAATCGCATGTAAATCTTATGAAGTCATTCGGATACTGTGTCGTGTTTACCTCCAGGAGGGGATACAAGGTGAGAGGACTTTAAGAAGATGACATCATAACTTCTGCAGCATGAACCTCGCGCTTAACCTCGTCTCGAGATACTACGTATTTTATAACAACGTGAGAGGAAGTCACCTTTCAGTCTAAAAGCAAAGAAAGGAACGTTTGAAGCGTCATGCAAAAGAGTTTGTGCATCATATTAAACCTATATACAAAGAAAACGCCTTAGAATAAAAAATTTACTTTCAGGTTTAGAGAACTAGCTTTTACAATGAATGGGTTTTGTAGCAACATGTAAATGTTTTACTTTGAAACTGTTGTCCGGTATTATTCCGTCTCGCTTGAAAGTCGTAGTCGCATACTGGCTGTACCAAGTTTTTGCTCGCTGGTGCCAACGCCCGGCGAAACAGACTGCTTACGTTAGCTAGCAGTGACACAAGAGGGACACGGGTACGTAGCTAAAACATGTAACTGGCATATTGGGAAGTTGTGCAGTCGTCTGATTTTGTTTGTGAACTACGCTTTTCTATATTGACCTCATAGAAACTAATGGAGCGTTTGTTTACACCCTTACGTTATCCGACTGGCTGCTAAACTAGCTAACAAGTTAGCATTACGTTAGCAGAGTTTGCTAAATGATGCGCAAACATGATTCAGTTGCCAGTAATTATTTAAGTAGTTATCGCCACATTTTGTGACTAATCTAAAAAATGTTTACATACACTAAACGTGGGAAGGTAATTAAATGAGTAAGCAAGTCATTAGCTAACGTTAGCCATCAGACAATATTGTTGATAGCTGGGTGTGACTCTTAGCTGTTTAATTCTAGAAAACTCCGCCGTTCCACTTGGGTTCCATCGTCTCATTAAGAAGTTATTCGCAGTGGATACGACAGAACATTTTAATAGCTTAACTTTGTCTCTAGGTGTCTAAAATATTGAATATTGGCCTAACCTTTGTCAGTTGTCACCTCCTCCTTGCAGGTAACGTGATAAACGTGATTGCCAGCAGCTTCAGAAAGCACAGAGATGCAGACTATCAAGTGTGTGGTGGTGGGTGATGGAGCAGTGGGAAAAACCTGTCTGTTGATTTCATACACCACCAATAAATTCCCCTCAGAATATGTACCAACAGTAAGTTCTCAACAACAACAAAAATGTTTTCACTTCAATGTGCATCGTAGTTCAAAATATTCTGACATGTAACTTATTCTATCGCAGGTGTTTGACAACTATGCAGTAACTGTAATGATTGGGGGTGAACCATACACCCTTGGCTTATTTGACACTGCAGGTACAATTCATTTTAGTTAAATGTGTTCGTTTTATTTAGTCTGTCTCTTGGTAAATTATTTATGTGTATGTGTGTGGTCTCTCCTTAGGTCAGGAGGATTATGACCGGTTACGACCTCTAAGCTACCCGCAGACTGATGTCTTCTTAGTGTGTTTCTCAGTTGTTTCACCTTCCTCGTTTGAGAATGTTAAAGAAAAGGTATATGATTTTATTCTAAATACAGAATTTTTTTTTATTGAAACCCCGTAACCTGAGAAATTCCAAAATGGTCAAAATAGTAAAGAACATAAAATAGTGATAATGAAGACAAAGACAACGGTTCTAAATACAATTTGGGTTTATGAGTTCTTTTATTGAGTCAAGTTACTTTAAAAAATGAAGGAAAAAGGTTGTTATTGTCTGTGTTGCCTCACTCTAAAAGCAGATCAGGTTACCACAGATAATGGTCCTAATAAAAGAGGTTGGGGGGAGTTTGTTTTGGTTTTTGTTTGTTTCGAGAACCAGACAACTCTTGCTGCTCCCTCCCATTTCTTTCTTTCTCTCTTTCTTTCTTTTCTCAGTTGCTGGATAATTTATACTTTGATCACTTTGGAACAGGTTTTGTGGGGAGAAATGCCAAGTCACTGATATGGATTCACCAACAACCCACTAGACCAATACCTCTAACCCTCATGTAGTGGCCTCCCACTATAGGATGTGAGGGCCGCCCAAAACAACTTTAACTGGTCTAGATAAGTAGAATTGTAAACAATATGCAATAACTTTAGAGATAAAAGAAAAATTTATTGCACACAGAGCAGAAACACTGCTTGACCCTGGCCATTATTGACCCTTTCTGAGCCACCATGGCTACTTCTAATGAGGATCATCCTGAGCCATCCGTGGTGTCCAAGGTTATGACGAGCATAGTTTAGGAATAGTAGTGATGGTTCTAGTTTTATTATTGTGACTTTTTTTTCCCCCTATCGCTCTATCCTATAAATAATATCAATTTGGACTGAATAGAGCCTCACATTTCCACATAACCTCACAACACGTTCATACACATGCAGCTCACTCACACGCACTAATTTTAATGAAATGTGAAATATGCAAATGTATACCTAATGTATGCATGTTTTGTTTGTTTTTTTCTCTCTGTGTTTCTCACATGTTCTCTTTCATTTTTTTTCTGTCAGTGAACTAGGTTACAATGTTGTGCTGTGATTTCAAGACTGTACTCTACTCTATTGTAGTATGTAACTCAGCCATACATGTTATGTGAAAATTAAGATAATATGGTTTGGTTAACACATTCTCTTCTGAAGACACAAAACCCAGCCTTAGGGGGTCTAAAACTACTGTACTCTTACCGCTGGTTCTAAGCCTGGATAAATGGGACTTTAACAGCAGGTGTAATTTCTATGCTAAGTCAATTTTGGACCAAATTAAAATGTGACGACCCCTTGTAAAAAATAATGGAGAAATTGAAAGTGCCTATTTTAATTTTAGGAATTGTAGAAATAACTGGTTAGTTTGTGGGTTTCTTTTTCTCTGTGGTCCTCCAATAATAGAAAAGTTTCTGAAAATGCAGATACAGATCCCTGTTTTTGATGAGTTTGTTTTGTTTTTTCCCCACCAGTGGGTTCCTGAGATAACTCACCACTGTCCCAAGACCCCTTTCCTGTTGGTAGGCACTCAGATTGACTTGCGTGATGACCCGTCTACAGTGGAGAAGTTAGCCAAGAACAAACAAAAGCCAATCACTCCTGAGACAGCAGAAAAGCTGGCTCGTGACCTTAAGGCAGTCAAATATGTTGAGTGCTCTGCTCTAACACAGGTAAGATCTCTCATTACACAATACACTAAAAACTGCTTTAACAAGCATGTTTCTAAATGCAATCTCTTAACATGGGTAGAAGTGCTTATGTTTTGCTAACACCACTTACCTAAAAACTCCCATCTAACACTGTGTACCTGTCTTTCTTCCTCCTTTTCCTCTTGTTGTAGCGGGGATTGAAGAACGTATTTGATGAGGCTATCCTAGCTGCTTTAGAGCCCCCCGAAACTCAGAGAAAGAGAAAATGCTGCTTGTTCTGATGTCTTCTTGAATCTTGCTTTGCCTCTCGATCGTATGCTGCTCATTCATTGTAAACAAATGTCTGTTACTAAAATAACCCCCATGCTCTTTCAAACTTTAAACCTCTGTACCCATTAACCTTTTTCCTTTGTTTCATGTGTGCTTTCTTTTCAACTAATCTCAATAATTGTCCATGCTGCCTAATGACGATGGTGCCAATCTTTAGTTCTTCACCTTGCGGACAAGTCTGTGTAACCTGACATGTCTTTGAGGGGTGGTGGGTTGTTTTTGTTGGGGTTTTTTGTTGTTTTTTTTTTTTTTTTTAAGCAAACATTCCCTTACATCAGCATTGAGCTCATCCGTTGTACCCTATTTAAGCATCAGTGCTACTGTCTTTGACAGTAATATCTCTTTTTTTTTTTTTTTCTACTGCAGCATCAAAATTTTCACAGGCTTTTGTCTTTAAGACAACTTGATCACGTGGAGAGACTTGTATAATGTTATTTCAATAAATGAAAATTTTGATTGCCATGCTCCATTTTTACTCAGCTTTCTTTTGCGCTCGCATATTTCCAGAAAATGGCTCTGTTTTGAATATTAATGTTTTGTTTCCACAGAAAGGATTAAAGAATGTGTTTGATGAGGCAATACTGGCTGCCCTGGAGCCACCTGAACCTAAGAAAAGACGTAAATGTGTTCTGCTCTAAGTTTCGCAGCAGTCTTCACACCAGTTTCCAAATCTAGGTTAACATACTGAAGAGGTTTTCTGCACAAGCACATTCCACTATAAGTAGAGATATTTTTAAATATTAGCCTTCTCACATACTTAACCTTAAAACATATTTTGTGTAAGGCTGATACACTTTGTCATAATTTGATGCCATTGAAATTTTGTACACAATGTGAACACTGAATGCTGACACTTAAGAAAATTCTAAGGAACACTTAGAAGTAATGTTTTGGTTTGGCCACGTTATCTTTGCAGAGGTTCTCTTGCAAAAGAAGTAATTATGCAAAGATATTTTTTATAGAGCTCCTGTTTCAAGAGTCCTATAAAAAAGAGCTTTAATAAAATCCCTTAAAGTTATAAATTTGCATTGACTTACTACTTAGGTGTCTGTAGTTGCAACATACTGTAAATCCTGCTGTCATAAAATGCTTGTTTAGGGAAAGCTCCACTTAATCCTCTCAACATAGTCTTAAGGTAAATGTAGGAAACCTAAAGAAATATGGAACTTCTGGGTATGTTTTTATCTTCGGTCTGATAAAAGTGGAAAATCTATTTCACTGTTACTATGAGTTTGAGTACAACTATATCCCAGTCATTTGCTTTTTCTGACAAGCATCAAGGAGACAATGTATGTCCTCAGTGATCATCAACAGATGGTAAAGTTAAACTTTGTGGAATGCTTGGCCAGTGACCTATATTGTAAACTGCAGCACCATTAACAGGTTGAGATCCCGTGGAAGTTATTAAATTACTTAACTGATAATTATTGCCTTTGACTATCCATTCCTAGATTGTGGGCTTGAATTTAATTTGTAAATATAGTGAAAGTAACTCGTAACTTATTGACTGAAAATTTGTATGTCACTAATGAAAGACTGAAAGAACCTTAGCTGAAATCACATTAACCAGAATATATTTCTCTCTTATTTTTTATTCAATTTCACAAAGTTGGGACTGTATTTTTGTTTGTAATAAAGGTTCACAATAAAGCAGTATTATGATTATTAAATCCTACTTTCAATATTTCATTTTGTCATGTTATTAGATGGTTCAAACTTGAGAACCTGCCTATAGTTACACATACATGCGTTTGAACTACCAAAGACATCAAAACAGATTATTTAGTCATTTTTTGATACAAATTTTTTATTATCAATAAGGCACAACAGGTCAATGCAAACATAGTTCTATTGTTCGTGAGCCAAATAACACTTCTAAAGTATTACAATAGAATTCAGATAAACCCAGGATAATCTCATTATTTGAGGCATTATTGCCACCCACTGACGCCTTCATGCAACTACAAATATGTTCTCACCCAAGTTTTAAAGTATATGAAGGAAAAGTCAGACACAACGTTCAAAAAGCCTGAGAGCAAAGCTGTATTTTTTTTTCAGGAATTGCAATAGCTCTTTGGTATTTAACCAACCTTAGCACAAAAATATGGTGATGTTAGAGATCCCCCATTGTGGAGTTTGTAGTCACTGTGGCTACATTACATGAAGAATGTTTCAAATGTTTTCTACAAGCCTGTTTAGATTTATACATGTGCACTGGTGGGGGAATAAAAGACATGGTACAAAGTAACTGTAGAGCACAACAATACACTTTCATGAATACAGTATATGGTTTAATGTGTTAACATTTAAGCTCACATTATCATTTCCAGTTCTCACGGAAAGTACAAAAGGCAGGTATCTTTAAGGCAAATGCATAGGTTTGGTTTAGGGCTGTAGCAATAATGTAAACAAAGTCACACCGCCAGACAAGCAAGTCAAGGTACACATTAACCCTTTCATACATGAATTATGACAACCTCAATCATCATCCTCATTTTTTCATAAGTATTTTTATTCATCTTTAGGCATGAAAAGATGAATAAAATACTTAAGAAAAAAATCCTGATTGAGGTTATCATAATTCATGCATGACAGGGTGAAATAATAATTACAATGAAACATGTCATACAGGTATAGCAACATTAAACAACCAGTGGGTGGCAGGGTATGGAGTGACACATCAGTGTCCAATGTAGTAGTGTATGTGCAAGTATACAAACAACACTGACACAAATACAAGAAAACAGCCTTTGAATAGCTGCAGTGACCACTATACGTGAAAGGGTTAAATCACTGGATACTCAGTCATCTCACGGAATACAAACATAAATCGTATAGAAATCATATTTTCACATTATTTGACAGAAACCTCATATAAAGCCAAAAGGACAGGTTTTGTCCCCAATAACTGTGTAGACAGTCTAAAGCAAACCAATCACTCAGTGGAAGTAACTGGCTCCTGGTTCAGTAAAACTCAGGTGCTTGTGTCTGAATTAGTAGATGTTTTCATAAATGCCTGAAATTTTCAGGTGTCCCATTACATCTGGCATAAAGGTAATACAGCATTTTCATAAAAAAACAAGAAATCACCCCGGAAAAACAACACGAAAATACAGTGGTGGTAGTTTAATGGTGTGGGGCTGTTTAGCTGCCTCAGGACCTGGAAGGCTTGGTGTGGTAAATGGAACCATGAATTTACCAAAACATCTATTTCCCAAAACATCCTGAAACAGAATCTCCTGCCATCCATTCATGACCTCAACCTAAAGCACACTTGGGTTCTGCAGCAGGACAACGATCCAAAATACACCAGCAAGTTCACCTCAGAATGGCTTAAAAAACACAACAACAACAACAAAATGAACACTTTGGAGGGGCCTAGTTAAAGTATTGATTTAAATCCGGTTGTGGCATAACCTTAAAAAGGTGGTTCATGCTCAATCAGGAAGGGGCAAACACTTTCTCAAACCAGGGTATACAGGTAATAGCTTTTCAGATCTACATTAAGTCATGCTTCTCATTGCACCATAACGTCTCAGGATGATATACACACACATATACAAAACTTTCTATTCCAAACCTTGTGCACATATATTAATCATAGCTCCAGAAACATGAATGGATGATAAGTAAGATGTAAGAAGATAATGTACAATTGTAGTCGAACTGTCAAAATATGATGCTGTTGTGGAAGTTTTCCACTTAAATAAAGCCTGCAGACGAGCGGTGAGCGGTAGCTAACATTCTTTAATCCAAGCACACAAAGACAACATACAAACAAGCTTGTGGAGCCCCCATGACCGCGGGACAGACGGTCAGCAGAGTTCTCACTGAGCCTAGCATGGCTCTCAGTTAAATACCTTCTCCAGGAACAAAAGGCAGTACACAGCTGTTTCACACCTTAAGGTTCACACTCCCTTGCTACCTCCCAGAGTCCTCGAAGAGACAAAAGACTCTTCCTGTGGAGTTCCTGTTTTCCCCCAACAGCCTTACTACACCCCCTACCATTTGTCTTACAGTATGAGTGTCAGACATGTTAATACAATAAAATAATGTCATTAATATCTAGGTGAAAGAAATTCCTATACAATGCTAACTGTCAATATAAAACAGTCAAAAAACTGTTTTATCCATTTTGTTGGTTTAAGATGCAAAAACATCTAAATTAAAAGCAGGTTAAATAAGTTAAACATGATTAGTATAATTTCAGAGAAAGTTAGTAAGCACATGTTAAATGAATCCCACCGACTACATATGTAGTCTGTGTGTCCAGTGTTGGAAATAACTCAACAGAGCTGCCAGTAATGTGAATAAATGTCCTTTCCACCACCTTAAATCCTTCCCTCCATGTGTAAATCAAATGCATCTCACTCATGGTCCATATTT
Source organism: Neolamprologus brichardi (assembly GCF_056152115.1). Taxonomy (NCBI): domain Eukaryota; kingdom Metazoa; phylum Chordata; class Actinopteri; order Cichliformes; family Cichlidae; genus Neolamprologus; species Neolamprologus brichardi. The sequence goes on from NC_142123.1 coordinate 25,829,766, forward strand.
ATGAAACACATAGGTAATCTGAAAAACAAATAATCAGTCAGACAAAAGTTGTCCTTGGGTTTTCATGCAAGCGTATTGTTGTCATACCTGTTTCCATTCTTCACGTCCCGCGCCACGGTAAATAGTCTCAGGTAAAAAGATCTCAATAAGCTGCTTCTTTTGATCTAGCAACTCTACCCGGATATCATAACTCCCCCCACAGTCGAAACGTGTAAGAATCCTAAATAAATAACACAATACAATGAAAAAAAATCAAGAATACTTTTTTTTTAATCTACACCATATTTGATACACAAACATGTATCAATAATCAGTTCATCTTAGACTGAACTTTATGAGTACAAACTGTGCCTGGTGAGCCATATGTTTAATATTTAAACCTCAAAAACCTCTAATGACACAAAAACTTCTAATTACATAGTACTTAGGTTGGGAAATAGATTTTTTTGTAATTTTTTTTTAACATTAGTGTTATTTTCATGTGCTTTTCATTTTTATCCAATGACATTTCCCATTTTATATGGAACATGGCCTTACTTATGAACAGTTACACTCACTGGCCATTCAGAAATGCCTCAATTTTTCATGGCATAATTTCAACAAGGGACTGGAAAGATTCCTCGCGGACTCTATTCAAATGGTCTCCACAGTCAATCATTTTGCTTACATCTACTTTTCTTTAATACGATTAGTTATTAATAAGCAGTCTGTTAAAGACCCCATGTTTATTCTCACCAATCAGATATTTTGATATCTGGTTGGGCATGATCCATAACAGATGGACTGTAACCTTTCTTCTCCAAGTCAATCAGCTGTGACTTTATGCACATTCTGTAGGAAACAAAAATGGTTTTCATGCTACATAATGTACACACACACATTAATAAAGCAGGATTAATTGTTCAGATGCATCAGAACTGTTAAATACTCACTCAAAAGAGGTCACAAAGTTTGCTTTGATTGTTTCATCTGGATGTGGTTGCCTAATTTCCTTAGCAACCCATCTATCACCACCATTTCTCAAGATCTCCCAGCTGTTTAGTCTTTCTACAAAATAAGTAAATAAATAAAATAAGCCATAACGAGAGTTTAACGGTTTTGCATTTATTAAGATTGATCATGCCACCTTGTTAAGTAAAACTTGTTTTGTGGGTTCTTACCTGCTCCGTTTGGATTTTTGAGGAGATTTCTTCTCTTCTTGGACAAGAAGTAAAACAACTTCCAGTCTTGTTTTTTGTTTTGTTTTTAAATGAATTTAAACGGTCTGGTTCTGTGGTTAATTCATAAGCTGGAATGGAAGATTGCTGCCACTCTCCCTTCTTGGCCTGTGCACTGAGAATTCTGACAGTTCATATGACTCAGTATATCAGGTATGACTCAGTTAAACTAAATTTGTAAGCCAGAAAAAATCAATATGTTGATCAATTCTTAAATAAGCTTGACTTAGAAGAAAGAGACCTAATGTTTAATAATCTAAATTTAACAGTTTCTTTTTTGGTGCAGCTGAGGACGCTATATTGTTCTTTCTCCTTTCCTCTGTGATTTTTTTTTTATGTTTAAATCATGTTTTTGCTTATTTTTGGTTTGTTTTTTGATGGTCTGGGAGCAGATACAGTGTCTTTGGTGATGGGGGGGTGACAGAAGACGAGAAGCTGCAGAGAGGTATGCAAGACTGTAACACTGCTTCCTTGTTCCCACTCTCCTGATTCAAAAAGGGGGATGAATCACAGGTTATTCCTATGCCATCAGTTCCATGGAAGAGAACTTCTTCCTTTACTTTAAACTAGGTGACTTTTTGTCCAAAAAGGCAACTAGCGACTTTGGCTGGTGTTATTGGAGACTTATGACGACGTGAAAGCACGTAACGTATCTCAATAAACAGGGGGTGCTGCCGTGAGCACCTCGCCCGTGCCAAAGAGCTCACAGGCGGCGGATAGTCCTCGCGCAGTAGTCACCCCCAGGAGATGTTCACCCTTAAGCGTGTAAACTGCAAATGAATTGCGCATGAGCGAAGCTCTACTTTTTGTAGATCACGAGGTTTAAAACTACTTAAACACACACACACACAAATAAAACAGTAACTCCGCCAAAGTGCCTATTTCGGGTCACTTTTTCCGATCCCAAGCCCGGATAAAGGAGGAGGTTTGGAATTGTGACATTAAAAACAATAATTGCTGATTACTAAATAAATTTAATTTGTATATCTAAATATTTTCTAAATGCATTTAACTTTAATGTCTACATTCAGATATGTGTCTGACGCTGTAGCAGCTGCTGAGGACTTCTTCGGCGGACTTTGGTCTGAGTCCGAGCTGCTGTGACTTTCATCCATAGTGCTCCTCTTCATGTCTTGGCTAACGGTCCAGGAAAATAAACCATTTCCCGTATTCCCAATTCCCACGCGCGCCACGCGTTTCGTTTTTATTGGATGTGATTTAAAAGGGGGGGGGGGGGACCCATCATGTCATCCATTTATTAAAAACGTGATAAACAGCAGATTCTAAACTTTTCTTTTCTTTCTTTTTTAAAATTTATTTAAGATATGTATTGGAATGTTTCATTCCAAGACTGTAACATAACACATTATTCATTTATACTGCAAGTATATACGAATTGAACATTTTATTTGATGGGATTTGCAGTCGTGTCAGCATAGACTTAAGGTAGATGCAAGAAGCCTCATAGAATATGGCGTTTCAACGTTATGTTTATCACAGCTCTGACAATATCATAGAAACACAGTAAAACACAATACAGGCTAATCCAACCCCGAAAGAATGCCAGCCCACACCATTACTGACCCACTGCCAAACCGGTCATACTGGAGGATGTTGCAGGCAGCAGAACATGCTCAGTGTGAACCTCTCTGGCAAATGCCAAAACACCCTGCATGGTGTTGAGCTGCACAACCCCCACCTGTGGATGTCGGGCCCTCATCCCATCCTCATGGAGTCTGTTTCTGACCATATGAGCAGACACATACACATTTGTGGCCTGCTAGAGGTCATTTTGCAGGGCTCTGGCAGTGCTCCTCCTGTTCCTCCATGCAAAGGCGGAGGTAGTGGTCCTGCTGCTGGGTTGTTGCCCTGCTACGGCCTCCTCCACGTCTCCCAATGTACTCGCCTGCCTCCTAGTCGCGACTCCATGCTCTGGATGCTACGCTGAAAGACACAGCAAACCTTCTTGCCACAGCTCGCATTGATGTGCTATCCTGGATAAGCTGAGCCACGTGTCTGGGTTGTAGACTCCGTCTCATGCTACCACTAGAATGAAATCACCGCCAGGATTCAAAAGTGACCAAAACATCAGCCAGAAAGCATAGGTACTGAGAAGTGGTCTGTGGTCACCACCTGCAGTACCACTCCTTTATTGGGTATGTCTTGCTAATTGCCTATAATTTCCACCTGTTGTCTATTCCATTTGCACAACAGCATGTGAAACTATTTGTCAGTGTTGGTTCCTAAGTGGACAGTTTGATTTCACAGAAGTGTGATTGATTCATCTTCTTCTTCATCACTCACTGTCACTTTTAAGTATATGAAGGAAAAGGAAAAGTGAAATAAACCCTTCAAAAGTGCTTGAGAGCAAAGTTGTAGTTTGTTTTTATCCCGGGATTACAATGGCTCTTTGGTATTAAACAAAACAAGAACATCAACAAAAGAAAACTGTGGTGATGTCAGACGTTTGTAGTCACTGTGCCTAGACTACACGAGGAAGGTTTTAAATGTTTCATGTTGTATGCAAGCATGCATTGATTTACACATTTACACTTGGTCTCTATATGGTGTCAAGACCAGGAAATAAAAAATATAGAAACAAAGTAACCGTAAAGCACAACAATACACTTTAATTTTTGTTTTCAAATTTCACACAGTGCTATATAGTATATGGCTTTCAAGTTTCCCTCTTAAGCATGTGTTAACATTTAAGCTTACATAATTATATCCAGTTCTCACGCTACAAAATGGAAAGTAAAGGCAAGTATGTATAAGGCAAATATGGATTAAGTCAGCGGTCCCCAACCCCCGGGCCTCGGACCGGTACCAGTCCGTGAGTCGTTTGGTACCGGGCCGCGAGAGTTGAGGCTCAGGTGTGAAATGTATAGTTTTCAGGGTTTTCAGAGTTATTTTGTTATCGTTTTTATCATTAACTCTGTTTTCCTGGGTCTTTTCACGTGTGTTATGAATAAATCTCCTTTTTTTCGGTACCGGTACTAGTTTTATTTTGTTGTATTTATCCGCGACACCCTAAAGGCCGGTCCATGAAAATATCGTCGAGCATAAACCGGTCCGTGGCGCAAAAAAGGTTGGGGACCGCTGGATTAAGTCACATGCTGGCTTCCAGACAAACAAGTCAAGGTGCACAAGAAATCACTGAATACTCATTCATCCTACATCAACAAAAGAATGCAAATATAAATCACACTTGCATATTATTTGACAAAAATCTCAAAACTAGGACAGGTTTTATCTCCAATAATCACAGTTAAACTAGCAGGCAAATTAAACAAGTCAATCACTCAATGGAAATAATTGGCTTCTGACAAGATCTTATACATCCAGTTCAATGAAACTGAAGGGGTTCTTATGTCTAAAGCAGTAGCTGTTCTCACAAATACCTGAAAATTTCCAGATAAAAATTTAACAAATTTACAGGACAACACAAAATGTTTAATTTAATCAAATTATACAAATGCATCTTACAAATCATTACAAAGTATATTTTTCCAAAGATTTTTTGTTTTAATGTTGATAAACATTGGCTCATGAAAAGTTGTGGAATTAATTAATTGGTAACTCTAAATTGCCCATAAGTGTGAATGTGAGTGAAAAATGGTTGTCTGTCTCTGTGTTAGCCCTGCAAAAGACTGACGACCTTTCTAGGGTCTACTCTGCCTCTCGCACTAAGACAGCTAGGATAGACTCCAGCACCCCCCCACAAACCTGAAAAGTATAAGTGGAAGAGAATGGATGGATGGATGGATGGGCTCATGAAAACCGGATATCCAGCTACAAATTAGTGATCATTTCATTTTGAATTTGGGTAAACTTTGACATGTATTTGTACATGAAATAGTACTTAGCGTGTCAAATTAAATAATACTCAGTAATCTTCAATATTGACATCACAATGACAATCGCACAAAGCAAGTGAACAGACTTTTGTTTATTTAAGGTGTTCTGTGTGAAACATTAAAGAAAATGACTTTTCACTGGAAAACTTGTGCACATACAGAGATTATAGCTCTGGAAACATGAATAGATGGTCAGTGAGATGTAAGAAGATAATGTGCAATTGCAGGCAAACGCAGGATGGAAGAACTGGACAAATTCCAACAAGCTATGTGTCCACTGCTGGACATATTTCAACGCTGCTGTCTGTGACACGTATTCCATACCATCCACCCCAGAACTGTGTGTCCTTGCCACCATGGCTAAAACGAATGTATCTCACTCCCCGTCTATAGTCCCGGAATACATGGATCTTCTGAAAAATAAATATCGGTAGACCAAATATGCTGGTGGGTTCTGCACTGTTACTAAACTTTATTAAATTTCACTTTGTACATACCTGTTTCCACTCCTGATCATTCCATTGATCAAAGAAAACAGTATCGGGAGTATACGACTGGATAACATTCTGCTTTGCATCCAGCAACTGCACAAGGATTGAATATTCACATCCACAATCCCATCGTGGTGCATACCTGTAACGAGGATGTATTTGTACAAAGATTAGGGATCACCAATCATATCAAGCTACGTTTTTCTCTCTTATTATTCAAGCCTTAAAAGGGATATATTCCTATATGTTATCAGTAAGTTTTGTTTAGTTCCACTGTTTCAAAAACTAAAAAACTTTTTATTTTGGGCATGACCTAAAGGTTTTTGTTAAGTGCAAATTTTTTGCACAAAGTAGGGTTTTCAAACTTGATCTCAACACCATTTTCAATATCAACAGGAAAATTCTGACCCCATGCCACAACAACAGAACTATTTGCAAAGAAGTCATGTCTCAAAAAATGGAATTTAGCAAAGCAAGTTTAGAGATATTATTTGTTTTACAAACTATTTAGATAATTTCATTACAGATCGAGAAATATTTAAGAATGTATTAATAAACCAAAGGCCACAACAAACATGACAATACTTAACATCTAAATAATTTAATTATTGTATAGAAAAACTATATTGAAAATTTAAAAATTAACTTTTCTACTATTGCAAAAGTAGAAGTGTTTATCATATTGTCCACATCTGCCTGCAGTCTCTCTCTCATTCAATGTTCACACAGCTCCGCTTCTGTCTGCAGTTCTTTACATCCTCAGTGCTGCTCTTCAAGCCCAAACTTGTATGATTCGGCTGCTCTGCTCCAGGTTTCACTCTTTTTGCTCAGATTAGTTCTGCACACTCTGTGATCAGTTCAACTACAGTTTCCCTGCTCCTCTGCACAGACAGCAACCTGCCCGGTTCTCTATGTGTCCATAATCCGCATTGTCACATCTCAATTTTCCATCCGCGACACATTCAGCCTGCAGTCATTTTTCATCTTTTATCTAACTACAGTCCGCTAGCAGCTAGGTTAATAATAACCAATGGCAAATGTAGCTATCAGTTAATTGCTAATAGAGAAATGGTTAATGTTAACGTATGCATTTATAACAACGGGAACCTCTCGAAATTCTTGAAAAGTTTTGTTCAGTGTTATGAGGATTTACTATTTCATCTATCAGCGAGAGGAGGAGCTATGTGCCTGACTGTCTGCATTGGTCCTGTTTAAAGTTGTGTGTCAGCTAGAGAAGGCCCAGAGGGCTCTGTTGGTACCAGTACTGTTGCAAATGAATACCTTAATTTTATATATTTTATTTTTCATATTGATTATAATCAAAGTATGATTTGAACAAATCTAATGTACATTTGAAATGCTTTTAAAAAGTGTACCCAAATCCTTTTTGCAACTAACTAAAAAACTGTCAGTATGTCATGTGTATTCATCTTACCAATCAGATATTTTGATGTCTGGTTTGAACTTATCCATAAAGGTCGGGCTGTAGCCTTCCTTTTCCAAATCAATTACCTGCTCCTTTGTGCACATTCTGCAAAAACAGACATGATTTTAAAATAGTTTAACATTTAATACTAGTACGTCATTTGAATTAAGCATATAAAAATAATTGCCATTTATTTTTTGGAGGACTACTGGTAAATACTCACTGAAAAGAGGTCACAAAGTTTTTCTTGACTACTTCATTTGGATGTGGCACCATAACGTCCTCTAATTTCCACCCATCACCACCATTCTCCTTTATCATCCAACCTGTCATTTTTCCTAGGAAAACAAAAACCCACAAAGGTTTGCATCTCATTTTATTTTTAAACACACAAAAACTGTTTTTCATATCAGTTGTTGAGCTTCAAGGATTCTGACCTTCTCCTCTTGGATTCTTGAGAAGATTTCTTCTTTTCTTGCATAAGAAGTAAAATAACCTCCAGTCTTCAGGTGTTTTGGAAGAATCACGAAGGTTGTATCCTTCTCTTCTACATCTTTCTCTCCATAAAGATTCACTGTCAGCCACTTCTTTGCACTGTGAGCACACCAACCGACAAACATGAACCACCTGGTTGGCCGGAACATGTAGGAAGATTTCCTCCAGGATCTCCAGAGGAACAGGGAAGAACTAGATTTAAAAAAAAAAAAAAAAAAAAAAAAAAAAAAAAGCACTCATAAGAAGGAGCTTTAAAAAGATAAGTTCAGTTTTCCATCACTGCACCTGGATCAATAGTCCCAGCTGTTTACATAATCTCACCATTTGAACTACATCAGCATTTTACAATATTATTGATTTTCACAGACAACACAAAAAAAAGAAAAAGAACAAAACAAAAGCTTTTAAAAAATGAACTTTTCAAGCACTTCATGAACTTTCATTCACAGGGTGGCTATAAAGCACATTTGAATTCCTTCTAAATGAGGTTCCTTTGTGCTTGCACTGAAATAGTAACTATTTGAACTGTTTTAATCACAAAACCTAGAAACCAAAGATGTGTATGTCTGGCAGAAAAAATCCTGCCTCTGAATGTATTTTTCTTTCTACATAAGGATTCTTGCTAGACTGGAATTATAAAAAAAAGAAATGTTCTGTTGTGCTACGATTGTTTTCTTTTTCTTCTGATGACAGACAGCTACTGATGACTTAAGCATTAGAAAAGGTTCCCCAGATGGTAAAAAATGTCAAGTTGGCCATGTTGCTTGTTTAAGTGACACAAATCTCCCTTTATTTGTTATGATGCAAGTTCAACCATCCAGCTAACAAAATCCTAGTTAATTCTCTTCATCTGGATGTATTGTTTTTTTATTGGGAACAATCATTTCATCACTCATCCAAGTGACTTTTTCCATTCTCCAAATCTGAAGATGTTTCTGAGTCACAGGCATCATGTGATGATGATCACATCAGTGTGATGCATAATCCTCTCTGCAAAAGTTTTACATTTGTGCCAATAGACGCAAAACCTTTGCACCTCTTTACCCACAAGATTCCAAAACCATTTTAGCTTAAAACCTGCGATTGTTCAGGGAATATAAAAGTAAAATAAAAAGACATCAAAGGCTCCCATCTGACCCACTGGATGGGCCAGTTTCGCCAATATTTCATTATATTTTGTATTCTTTCTCCTTAATGCAGATTTATGCTTCAGCAGGAATTATAAAAAAGGAATTGCAAACCCATTTGAAACTCTGTAACCTGGCGTTCACGTCTCTAGGGGGCAACCCCAAAACACTGTGATTGGTCTGTTGAGTACCCTTGTTTCCTCTCATGTAATTCAGGCTTTTTTTTTTCTTCTAAATTTGAAGGGGGGTTTCCCTTCCCGCTGTCACAAAGTGCTTCCTTAAGAGGAGTCGCGTGATTTTATGGGGTTTTCTCCAATACTGCTGCGTCTTTACCTGACAATACAAAGCGCAATGCGGCAACTATTTGTTGTAAACTGGCACTATATAAGTAAACCTGAACTGAACTTTATCACTTTGCTCTTTTCCGTTGCTGGCTGATGGACAACAAACAGCACATGCATAGACAAAGCTCATTCAGCAGTTACCTTGTGTTTAAAGTCCAGTAAGGCACTCACCTCTTGAGCCGAGGACGAGGTTGCCTGCTCTGCTACAACGTAGCTTGTGCCAGACTTTGAACTCGCAGTACCATGGCTGTGACTTGCACCCATGACTTTCGTTTTCCTCTTTATGCCCTGCGACGAACCAAGGGCTGTAAAGTAGCCTGATGTTACTGTACCCCCTCTCTGTCTTCTCTAAAAGCAAGTCTTTTCTAACGTCGTTGGTGTTGACCCACTTGTAGCCGACAACGCGGAAGTGCAGCTACAGATAAGGTCCAACTGCTTTATAGATTAGAACTCATAATGTTACAAGACTAAATTTAACCAACGACAAGTGACTCGTTTAATTTCTACAGTCAAAGTAATCACTTACGGGAATACATGGTTTGTACTCTCATGTTACGTTGCCCTTCCTGTCAGTGGCGGTGGTATTTACCTCGAGACATTCGAGCCGCCCTTCGTAGGCGGGGATATGCTCTAAAATGCTACATAGGTAGTTCGTCCACAACAGTCACTCCCACTGGGATGGCACTCTCTAGCACGCAGTAACTGAAGAACACAGACTGATTATGTTAATACCGTAAAACACCGGGGATACTCCGGAAAACATTCCTAGCTAACACTCTTCTAAGCCTTCTTGACGGAGACTTCCGCTATGGGTCATCCGGGGATTTTCCCCCTTTTTTAAATGAACAATTTCGAACAGCAAATAGACACTATTCATCAAATCGTTTCTATCAAATAATTTACGCAGCTTATTTCATATATAGTGTAAGAAAGTTTTAAGGTATTTCTTTTTTCCAGCTTTCAAACAACTTGGAATAGTTTTTTAAATATAATTTTTTAATGCTAGAAAAGTAAATAATGAATGATAAAAAATAATAACAACAATTAATAATAATTAAAATGTTGTATTATACAAGTCTGGATGCATGCACAAATATCCAGGTAAGGAAATTCCAGGATTTAACTTCACTGGGAGAGAAATCACTCATTCAAGTGACTTCTCTCCCACTGAAAAGTGCAACGTCCAGATGAACAGATTCAACATTCTGGGTTATTATCCAACATTTCACATGCCTGCATTGCATAAAATCACGCAGAGATCAAATTTTCAATTTCATCTCTACGTCTATGGGTTCAGAGGATCAGTTAAATTTGTATATCCGCTAGGGTTAAATACTCACTCAAAAGAGGTTGCAAAGTTTGTTTTGACTGCTTCATCTGGATGTGGTCTCCTAATTCCCCAAGCAACCCACTGATCGCCACCATTTCTCAAGATCTTCCAGCCATTCAGTCCTTCTAGAAAATAGACAAATAAATAAATAATAGTAATAGTAATGGTGTTTTAAATGTTTTGGATTTATTTGAAAATGAGTCATACTACTATGTTAAGTAAAGTTCATTTTATGGTTACTTACCTTCTCCATTTGGATTCTTGAGATTTCTTTTCTTTTTGGACAAGAAATAAAACAACTTCCAGTCCTGTTTTTTTAAAAAAAAAAAAACTACAGATGGGATGCCCTTCTCTTCTGCACCTTTTTCTCCACAAAGATTCGCTGTCAATCACTTCCTTCCACTGATGACATACTAATTGACAAACACAAACCACCTGACAGGCAGGAACATTTAGGAAGATCTCCTCCAGGACCTTAAAATAGAGAACAAAAACAGAAAGACAAAGAGAGCACACAGACACAAGGACAAAATATAAACTGGTAGAAAGAAGTCAGTGATGTACACTAGTAAATGCATAAGGACTGAAATGTTAAGTGCATCATGTGCCGTTCCTAGCAGCCCGAGTTTATAACAAAACAACTAAGAATGTTTCAAGGTCACTCGATTCTGCCCTAACTGGGTTTTATTAAAAAGGACATTTTTAAACCTAATTTGAGGAGATGTCTGTAAATCAAATTGAAACTGGGAGCTGCTTACAAGGGAGAGAAGCTTGATAGCTGACTGCTCTGACTCACAATTTGCTTTTGGAAACTAGGAACCACAAGCAAAAGTAGAAAGACCTCCACTGGGATGATATGATATTATAATGAGGCCTGGTCCCAGTAAGTATTGCTGTTGTACAATTTTGGATTCAATGGCGGTCTTTCATGGAGCTTTTTGAACAGCCTAATAATAAGGAATTACAACACAAAAAGACTACAGTAGTGCAGATTACTACTATTTACAAACCATGTTGGGTGTGACTGCTATCAGAACTGAAATCTGATATTGCAAAGAGAAGTCGAAGCGACAACAGTCTGACACATTTTAGACTCCTTAAAAACATGAATCATACGAATCTTGGTGCACTATATCTATTACTCCACCCAGCAAAGCGGGGGTGAGATACATCATAATTGTACCCAAGGCCAATGTTCGCCTGTATAAAATATTATCCTAGCAATGTTTATATTTAGTTAGAAACAAACTTTCTGGGGTCATTGGGGGGGGGGGGGGGGGGGGGGGGGGTTGAGGCATTACTTTCCCAGCCAAAATACAGGAAAAGCATTTATTTCCAACTAAGAAGTTGTTTTTGTTTTTATTAAGTGCATATTTTTCCTTTTTAAAGAGTGGTGTCTTGGGCAAAATGTTTGGCATTTACATTCAATCGAATGTAAAACCACTATATCTCCAACAACCAACTAAAGAACGGCTGACTTGAGTAGGAGTGGTTGCATTACTCTTCCAGCCAGCAGCTGACTGTGACTGTGGCCTAACAGTAAGTGCTGGTGAAAGCACAATAGAAGTAATTAAGGTGCATAATTTTATTCTTACTCAAACCTCAGTAGTCGGGCACTATAACAATGCGTTTACATCACTACATAAAAAAAAACCGTTTGTTTTCTGTAAATGAAAAATAACAACAAATTTTAAGATCATTCGAAATTTCGACCTAACTTTTTTAAGAAACAAGCTTCCGCATGAGGCAGCCCCTTCGATTTGACATAAATAACTGAAGAGGGTAAATGTTATTACTTGTGGACAAATATGAACTTTTTGTATCAAAATGTGCGAAACAGCAGAAATATTCTAAGTTGTAAGTTCTGAAACTACGGAAGCGTAGAGCTGCCACCCAGGCAAAAGAAAAATACAAGTGTATCACGTTATAACGTGAAACGTTTATTGTTCTAACAAGATACTTTTCACGTTTGTACAATATACCTTTCACGTTTGAACAACATAATATCACGTTATTACAATATACATAATTATCACGTTCGTACAATATAAATATTATATTGTACGAACGTGATAATTATATTGTACGAACGTGATAATTATATTGTACGAACGTGATAATTATATTGTACGAACGTGATATTTATATTGTACGAACGTGATAATTATATTGTACGAACGTGATCATATATTGTACAAACGTTATAAAAAATACCATTACAATAACATTTTTATTGTAAGAACGTAAAACGTGTTGCGTTCGGAAACCCAAATCCATGGTAGGTGTGGAGAGCTCACGCTCTTCAGAACTGGCACTTAACTTTGAATGCCCTGCTTTCAACATGGACACAAACACTGATAGCCCACTTCTGAGATTTCTTCGGAATCGTGGTGTACCTGAGGACTGTCTCTTACGAATGCTACAAGAACGCGTAAGTGCTCTCGTGAGGGGGAAATTTGTAAAACTCGCTTTTTACGAAGTTACAGCGTCTAAAAATATGACATATTGCTAAGTTAGCAACCACAGCGGTTTTCGCTTCTCTCGCTTTGACTGCGTAAGGACGTAAAGGTAAACTGCATTGGTGTGGATCTATATGGAATGGAGAATGTAGAACAAATTAACCCGCTGTATAAAACTGGGTCGTTGTATGACCACGTTACTACTTAACCCATATGCAGATTCCAGGTTTCTTAAATATATCGCTATATTATGTGATGCACTATGTTTCCTTGTTTATCTAAAAACAAATGAATTAAACTGTGTTTATATTGATATTTGGCTTCAATTTAAAAAACCAGTGAGTTCAACCCTTTGTGCTCTGTGCAACTGAAAGATACGTGAATACTAATTTACTTTTTCAAAAGTGGGCGTTGTATATACTGTAATATTTCTATTAATAACATGTTAGATAATCTCATTAATGTTGCTGGCATAGAGAGATGAAAAGAATAAATGCTAAATATTGATGGCTGCCACTAAAATAATAACAGACAATTATCAAAACACATGTGAAATGTACATACATTTTTTTAGTGAGGTACCTCATGTGGTGTGGCAGCAGGTATACCTTGTACTTCTGTATAGTAATAAATATCTCTGTTATTACAGATTGATGCCACAGTGATTGATTTCATGGATGACAAGACCCTGTCTGGTTACATCCCAACATATGGTGATCGGATAGCTGCCAGGCGGTTCTGCTTGGAAAACAGTGGTGCAAGTACTAAGGAATCAAGAAAAAACTCATTGCTTGAAAAATTGAAGGAAAAGATGGGAATCAATGAAAATGAGAAGAAACCTGATCATGAGGAGGCATTTGTTTCTAAGAGAAAAAGAACATATGCAAAAAACAACAAATGGGCTGAGAAAAAGACTCGAAAAATTGAGTTAGGGTGGATCCATGAAGGTAAGCAAGTGAGAAAGCGCAGAGGAGGAGGAACAAGGACCTTTGATGTGCCCAAAGACTCCAAAAAAGCTGACATATTACAGTATGCTAAAGATCTTTTCTTTCCAAGTGGAAAAAGCAAATTTGGAAGATGGGAGGTGTTCAGTCATAACATATTAGACTATCAGGAAGAGGCCATATTTGATGAAAATGTCACAGTTGGAGAACTCTACTCAGCACTTAAAATGGGAATGTTGAGATTTTACTTGTGCACAAGAAGATTTTCCAATGATGAAGATGATGAAGAAGTTTATGATAGAGGGAAAACACATGTAAACAATGTTACACAACTGACTGACTCACATCAAGGAGATGAAGAAGCTTCTCACACTGTTGTGATCTCATCATCAGAATCTAGGAATGCTGATGAAGATGTATTATTCGACACATCTGAGGTAATGATTGGACCCTACCTTGGAGAGCCTCTGCCTTGTCAACTTGATGACACTGTAATAGATGAACCATTCCTGCAGTTTGAGGAAGATGATCTGGTCATCACATCCATTACACTTCCTCCAACAGACACAGCAGTCAGTAGTCCAGATACATCTATAAGCAATGAAGCAATAAGCTCTGCAGGATCATATGATGTTGTCTGTGTTACCATCAAACTTCACAGGGTTACTATTCTGGAGGAGATGATCAGCCAGTTCAAAGATCCAGCACTCCTCATACACCCTCTAAAATACACCTACATTGATGAAAGAGGAGCTGATGCAGATGGTGTATCAAGAGATGTGTATGCTGCATTTTGGTCAGAGTTTGTGGACAACACAGCTGAAGGAGAGGAGTTCAGAGTGCCATCACTGTCTCCTAAATGGCAGGAAGAAGAGTGGAAATCCATGGGTAGAATTTTACTGAAGGGATTTCAAGACCATGGATATTTCCCTTGTCGCCTTGCTCCTGTTTTCACAGTGGCACTCATCTTCGGTGAGAATCAAGTATCAGATGATCTGCTGTTTGAAAGTCTTCTCTTTTACCTAAGTCAATCAGATAGAGATCTGATAACAAGGGCACTAAAAGAAGATCTTTCAGATGAAGACAGGGATGAAGTGCTGGATCTCATGGATCGCCTGGATGTATCAGTGCTTCCAACCAAAGAGAACTTAAAAGGCCTTCTTCTGAAAGTCGCACACAAACAATTAATCCAAAAACCAGCATATGCCGCAGAGAAAATGTCCTTAGTTGCAAGCCACTTCCTAAAAGAAGCTTTTCAAAGCCCACAAGATGTCCTACAAATGTATGAAGATAAAAAGCCAACAACGAGAAAGCTTTTGAAGTTGCTTACTGCCTCTCCCACCACTCAAGCAGAAAAGCAAAGCTTCAGATTTCTGCACCAGTACATCAGAGGACTTGACAATACAGGGCTCAGAAGGATGTTCAGGTTTCTTACTGGGTCAGATGTCATCTGTGTTGACAAGGTTGAGGTACTGTTCACGCCTGTGGATGGACTGGCACGACGACCTGTGGCACACACATGCGGCCCTCTTCTGGAACTACCATGGACATACACGTCCTACCCAGAACTACGAAATGAACTGGACAATGTTTTGGCTGCTAAAAGCTCTTATGAGTTCAGCATAGCTTGATTAAAGTCCATCATGTTTAAACCAAGAATGAAAGGTTTGCACTAACAATGACTGGCTATGAAGCTCTAAAGTTTGTTAAACCCACAAACAGGGAACACATCATTGTATAAAAAAAGAAAGAGCTTAAATTTCAGGGATATTTGAATTTATTTTCAAAAAATTGTGGATAACATCAATTTGTTTCCACCATGAAAAATGTAAATTTCAGTTTAAAATTTCATACTTAAAAGTTTTACTAGTTTAAATGTTAAATAATTATGTTTAATAAGTTCATATGGTTAGCAGCAAGAGGTGAACTATGCTTATTATTAGTTCTATCTATCATGTGTCAAGGTCCTTTTCCACAGGTCTGTGGTACAGTTTTGTAGGATACAACATGTCTGCTAGAGGGGATGTTTTGTTTAGTAATAATTCAAAAGACTTAATATTAATTATTTTCAAGTATATATATTTTTTTACCTTTCCACCAGTCATTTGTTTAGAACATATTTAAAGGGAATAACTTTGGAAGGCAATGTGTTTGATGCAATAGTTGACTGGAATAAAAGACAGAAAATTGGCACATAAGTTAAGTTTTGTAGTGTTTATCAAGAGTCTGTGTTTTCTTCTCCTTGAACACAAATAAAAGGGAGGCTAACATCTAACAGTGTTTGTTAATTATTAAATAATGCAGAATTTTTACATTTACCAGTTTACAAGAAACTGTTCGTGGATGAATAGCAGTTGCACAGTGTGTTCAGTAAAATTGAAAACAATATTTCATGAATGAGAATGTATAGGATCAGCAGTTTAAAAAATGTTTTTTCGACAGTCTTAAAACAGAAATCAGATATAATAGAAATTCAGTTAAAAAATAATTGGAAATGCCAAAAGGTTGAGATTATTCAATGCAAGTCTTTCTACTGATTTATTTTTAAAACATTTTGCGTATTCAAGCATTTACTTCAATGTTCTCATTTCAATTAATAAACAGGTGTCAGATGTTTTCTTTAGATGGGAAGCAAACGCCTGTTTTTTGCATAAATGCCTCAGTCAAAATATTTAAAAAAAGAAAAGCAATACAAATACAAGGACCTGCTTTAATTTTGATTCTTCACTGGAGTACGCAGATTTGGTTAAATAAATTTAGACATGCTTGCTTGCTACTATCTTCAACCGAAAATCCAAACAAAATAATAATGATTGTCTTTTCTATTGTTTATTGCACAAATAAAACATTGTACCAAAAAATATGTGCATAAAAATTCCCAAAGCCCAATTATATTTAGGTTTATAAGTCCTTCAGTATATAGGTTCTCAGGAAGAGATACAGTTCAATGGATTCATCTGCTGTGCTTGGTGGAAGTAAGAAGTTCTCTGACATTATGAGGCAACACAAGCTGAAAACGGTTTCATCACAGGTATAAGGTCCTCTCTGTTGACATTCTTGCTTACAAGCATCCACTGCCTCCCGAGAAACCTCTTTCAGATGATCCTGTCCTCCAAAGAGATGAGGGATGGTGTACATGAGAATCGGACGTCCACTTGGAGCAACTGCATTTCTGCTTCTGCGTATTATGTGGGTGTTCCACATATGTGCAACTTGCTGCAGCTCCTCCTATTAAATATTAAAAATTAAAAATCTCATATCAGTAAAAGAACACATTTCTCTTGGCTCAACATGTTACCCAA
This sequence comes from Neolamprologus brichardi, assembly GCF_056152115.1. Classification (NCBI taxonomy): domain Eukaryota; kingdom Metazoa; phylum Chordata; class Actinopteri; order Cichliformes; family Cichlidae; genus Neolamprologus; species Neolamprologus brichardi. The sequence goes on from NC_142123.1 coordinate 25,846,758, forward strand.
AACGGCGCTGGCACGGCTGGCAGCCTTAACCCAATTTCCCTCGGGATGAATAAAGTACGATCAATCAATCAAAAGCACCACACAGTGACAGTCAGAAAAACAGAGTTTATCAAAAAATAAGACAACAACAACAACAACAACAACAACAACAAGAATAACAGTAGTAGACACGTGATACTGTGTAAAATTTAAAGTAATTATTAAACGTGAATTGTTTTAGACAGTGTGATTTTATGTTTCTGGCCAGTGAAATATGCATTCTTTCATATCCTGAACGCAGTGATAATAGGGACGGTGCATGGTGGGTGTTAAAGCAAACTTTTTATTCTCTCTCCGTGTCTCTCTTTCTCTCTAACACACACACACACACACACACACACACACACACACACACACACACACACACACACACACACAATGACTCATTAAAAGAATATAAACATGGTTACATACCTCGATGACGTTCAGGCACGTAAACAATATGAGCTGCTTGTCCAAAAAACATCCAGAAAAGCAGTCATGGTCTTTTAGTTCCTGGAGACGATTTATCCAGTGCTGAGCATGATGTCGTCTCAGAAAGGCCCACCAGCCTTCAATACGCTGATTGTGATTGCTGGATCCAGTAATAAAACAGTTTCTGACGTTCGGATCCATAGTCCAGCGCAAGAATCGTTGTATCTCGGCCATTATGACATTTTCTGTTCCCAAATCAGAGCGAATCCTAGCAGGTGTTCCCATCCTCTTTTCAACTTCTGCTATGAAATATCCAGCAATGACTTTGGGATCATTGTTTGTTGAATAGGCATGAAGCCAAATCATAACTCTAGAAAAGCCATCAATAGCTCCATTTATACAGATTCCAAAAGGCTTCAGTTTGTCATAGGAGTCAACATGCCACATGAAATTTGGTCCAGGATTTACATACGTGCGTCGCATTAGGCGATTTCTGCGTCGTTGCTCAACACCGTAAGGGTCAAGATATTTCAGTAAATGTCTCACAGTACTCTGCGTGACAACATAACCTGCCTGAATGCAGTTCAGGTGGTGTAGTTTGTATCCATGGAGCCTCCCGTGTCCCTCCAGTTGATCAATAAGAAATCGTGCCACCTCAATCGGATCGGACTCATTCTTTCTCCTGTACAGTCCCATGCGTTTTAGGTTTCTTCTAAGTGTCCGCATGCTTATCACAATACTGTCCAAACTGCTCAATAACAGCAAAATCTCCCCATGCCTCAATCCAAGCATAAAATAGAACTTAATTGATTCCAATAAACGAGCCATTTTCTCGCACTTTGATCTGCACTGTCACCCACTTCACTATGTTTTACGCTTCCGTAGTTTTACGGCAATATATCATGCTCGAACAATAAAATATATGTTATAACGTGAAAACTTTATTGTTCAAACAATATAATTATCACGTTCGTACAATATAATATTTATATTGTACGAACGTGATAATTATATTGTACGAACGTGATAATTATGTATATTGTAATAACGTGATATTATGTTGTTCAAACGTGAAAGGTATATTGTACAAACGTGAAAGGTATATTGTACAAACGTGATAGTATATTGTACAAACGTGAAAAGTATCTTGTTAGAACAATAAACTTTTCACGTTATAACGTGATACACTTGTATTTTTCTTTTGCCTGGGTGGCAGCTCTACGCTTCCGTATGAAACAAACAAAACTAAAAATGTTACAATTATGCACGATCGTAGGATCTACTGCATTGCTATGTTTTGTCTGTCCCTCCTTATGAGGATCGTCTTTTCACCTTCATTGCGGTTTGATGAGAAGTTTTTCTTTCCTACAGGACGTTAATATCCAATCGAAGCAGGTTGCTGTCAGATTTCGTGTATTTGTGGATAAACTGCCATGATCGATTTCCGGTGTATTGGCTATTTTGCGCGCGGAGGATAAGGTGGCTAAAAATGCAATTAACCCGGTTTATTTTGTTTCTATTAACCTGATCGGTTCTACATTTCAAGTAACTTTTAGGGACTCTTACATCTGCATTGAGAGATGAGGCTGACGCTGTTGCAGCTGCTGAAGACTTCTTAGGCGGACTTTGGTCCAGGTCGGAGCTGCTGCTTTCATCCATAGTGCTCCTCGTGTCTTCGACAACCAGTCCAGTCCATTAAAATGCTCGGTCCTCTGTCGAAAGAGCCTTAAGTTAAGGAAAACTGAAGTGAAACAGACGCCTAGATGTCAGGAAGTCAACTGACGTGGTTTTCAGTAAATTTTACGTGTCATCAGAGACCGTTAGTCATCCCGAGCAGGCAGAGATCATGCTGTAACTCAGGGTTCCAGTATCTTTTACATTCATCCAGAAAGTGAAAGAACTGCGTTTGTTCACGGAGCGACATACAAATGCCTTCGGGGTTGTGGCAGGAGGGGCATCCAGTATGAATATCTGGCAAATCAAAAATGCTGAAATACCCGCACTTGTGAGTCAGGGCTAAAGAAAGCGATTCTTCTATTTCTGGTAAAAACGAAAGAACGCTAAAAAGAAAGGCTACAACAAAATAAAGACAGTTCATACCAAAAGCATGACAAAAAAGCTATTTTGGTTGTTTTTGTGTTTTTAAATAAAGGGGCAATAATAGTTCAACAACATGAGAGAGATAGATTTTAATCATATGGCAATTAAACAGAGGTGCATTCATGTCTCCAGTCACACAGGCACTGCAGTTTTTGTACAATACAGTACACAGAACTCTGTTATAAATTACAAGCAATACCAAAAATAAATGGATACCACAGAGCCGGGGACACCCGGGAATTAAGATGGTAGCCATTGATTTTGGTGTCACATCAGAATTTTAAGCAGGCCGCGACCCAGTCCATAGACACAGATTAATCCAGTCTGTGATGATTTTATTCCTCTCTGCATATTTAAATGAATATAAACACAAAAAAGTAAATTCACAATTTCTGCGTAACAGAGACTTGAATCCATGTCGTATCTAAAACAGAGTTTTATCCATCTTCTGTTAAACAGTCAAGAGGTGAGTCTTTTTGGTCAGCGGGAGAGTGCTCCTATGTGTCTGCATCAATCCTGTGAGCTGTAAAGTAGAAGTAACGTCCACAAAGTCAGATCGGGCACGCCGAGATGGCAGATAGCCTAGCACGGTATATCTTAACAGACATTTTCAAATAAATAAAAAACAAATAAACAAACAAATAAAAATCTCATGTTTAACATATCAAAAGACTTTCAGATTTACCGTAAATTTACCTTGCAGTCTAAAACATCTAAAACTAGGACAGGTAAGACAGACAGAAAACAAAAGTATGAATCTGCAAGTATGTTAACTCTATAGAAATTGTGGAAATGCTGGTACTGTACTCACTTCCGGCCACTTCGTTTGGTACATCTTGCCAGTACTGGGCTGGACCCTATTTTGCCTTCTGAGCTGCTGCGATTCTTTGTTGCATAGATTCAATAAAGTTCTGGAAACGCTGCTCAAAGATTTTGGTGCATACTGATGGCATTACATTTAAAGATGCTGTTAAATATTTGCTGGCTTCGCATTCATCCATGATGCGCATTTGGTGTTCGACAACATCTCAAAGATGCTCTAATGAATTGAAATCTAATGACTATTGAGGCTGCAGAGTATAGGAACCTCATTTTCATGTTCAAGAAACTGGTTTGAGGCAATGTGAGATCTGTGACATGACACACTATCCTGCTGGAAGCAGCCATTAGAAGACTGGTATAATGTGGTCATAAAGGAATGGCCATGGTCACCAACAATACTCAGGTAGGCTGTGGTGAAAATCCAAATCATGGGAAATACCTACAAGTTTATAAACTCAGCAACAGATTCGGACCAGAGTAAACAAACTATAGGTTTGAAAACATCCTAAAACTCTTTAGACCAGGCAAGTTTTTCCAGTCTTCCTTTGTCCAATTTTGGGCTGGTGTGAATTGCAGCCTCAGTTCCCTGTTCTTAGTGGACAGGAGTGACACCCAGTGTGGTCTTTTGCTGCTGCTTCAAGTTTCAAAGAGCTGTGCATTCAGAGATGCTCTTCTCCATACCTTGCTTGTAAGCAGTGCTCAATTTGAGTTGCCACTGCCTTCCTATTAGCTTGAATCAGCCTGACTATTCACGTCAACATGCCATTTTCACCTAGAGAACTCACTCTCACTTATCTTTTTTTAAACCCTAGAGATGGCTGTGTGGGAAAATCCCAGTGGATCAGCAGTTTCGGAAACACTCAGTTCAGTCAATTTGGCACAAATAAATATGCCACCTTTCTCCCTCCCATTCTCCTCAGCAGGTTATCGTCTACATGTCCGAATGAGTCGAATTCCTGATATATGACTGACTGTTAAGATATTTTGCATTTAAAAATGACTGAAGAGGTGTACCTAAAAAAGTGGCCAGTGAGTGCATAAGCATACTGTCCAAAGGACTTACATTGCTTTGGTATCCTGAGTGACTCTGTATCTCCTGACAGGACTTGATGCATGACCCCGCGGAATTGATAGAGCACCTTCAGGCTCTTCTCCTCCCCCACACAGGGGTCGTAGAAGCCAGGGAGTCCTGACTGGAAAGGGAACACAAAGTCAAGCAGCACTGCCAAGAGACTAAATAACGTAGCGAGCCGTGGATGTCAAGTTTTGAGGCTACTCTATTTTTCTGCAGGAAAACACTTAATTCTTAAAAAATTCTTAGAATAAACACTATACTTGTAAAACTGACTTTTCAAGTGTTACATTTTGAGTTTGGAAGTCTTGACTTATTACCTTGGTAGCCTCAGTGAGGATGAGTTTTGAGTCTTTCACCAGACACTGCAGTGGCACGGTCACATCAATGACTTTTGCCCTCTCGTGTTTTCTGCTGTTGTCTGTGACGAACTTGCCGTACCAAGCGTTGAGGATAATGAGACCTGTTTAAGTAAGCAGCATCAACATTAAAACCTTTATTCTGCAATAAAACATCAATAAAACACCCGTTTAGTATTAAGAGTTCAGAAAACCAAGGTTGACTATTAAACACAAATCTCTATTTTCACAGTTCGAACGTTATGTGCCAGCAGTTGCAGCTAAAGAGTCTATGAAGAGACCAGTGAACTTTTTTTTCGTCATTTGTAAAAGTAATTTTGCAAGTGCGCAATAAAAAGACATAAAAACACCATAATTCATTTTAATCACAGGCTGCATAAACAACACTGTAACCATTTACGAGTGCGGTCAATTAACTAGAAAAGAGCAGCTGCATGCCTGTCACTACACGCACACACACACACTGTTATTAACTGTTACTTTATAGGCCTGAAGTCTAAAGGACCGCCGATGATACTAAAAATCAAACAATCTCAACTGTGACAGGTGTCATAAGGCAATTATCGCTCGTCAAACTCCCATAGGTGAAAATTGTGCTGTCTGCTCAAAGCTTTTTGTTCCTCTGCTTATCAAAGACAAACGGAAAAAGAAGACTAATTATCACCAGCTGAAAATAAAGTAGCAGGGTCACAAAAATCCACTAAAAACTACAGTTCTTTATTAACTGTTTTAGCTTAATTTAAAAAGAAATTGGTGTGAACAATGCAAGTTACCTGATACTCAAAGGAAAGTCGGTTTTAGTGAACCTCTGAAGAAGATGATTACAGTGTTTTCTATGTTTTTTTAAGTGTGTGGTAGGAGTTATCAACAAGTGAAAACAAAGCTTTTTTTCCTTTTGCTAATAAAGGATTATTTTTATTTTGATGTAGCCAAACGCTGCAATATGTGAGAATTTACACTTTGTACTGAGCAACATTCAAGCCGACATCAATAGATTTAGCTCAAAACGTACAAAAACAGCTCTGAATCCAAAATAATTCTATTTTTTCTTAACAATCGGCTAAAAATAACATTATTTTCAGGATACCGCTTTCTTCAGATATTACTAATCTTACCCATCCGAGACTCCTCAGCTTCAATAATCCTGCGCACTGACTCCTGCATGAGCAAGACCTTTAGATATGAAAAGAGACACAAATAATGAATCCACATTGTGTGGATTAAACTAATGAATTTGACTAATGCTCTGCATTTTATCTAATCCCATCTCTCTCTACTGGCAAGAATAATACTGCTTGACAGACACAACACCTGCATCCTTTATCTAACGTTGACAACAACGCAGGATCGGCACCGCAGCTTGTAAAATACTCACAGCAGCTTCTGCCTCCTGTTTCTTTTTGGCTATATCAGAGGCCGAGCTCTCCCTTTGCTTCTCCAACTCTCTGTTGAGTTCAAAGATAAATGGAGAAATAAAATGAGCTCATAAAATCTGCCCATAATAATACATGTGGCGCTACTTCCAATAACACCGCTTGCGTGAAACAACTAAGGTAAAGAAAGTTTCTTACTGTTCCTTCTGGGCCCGCACATATGGCCGAATAATAAGCTGCTGCATGGCGAGGTAGAACACCAGTGGTCCCACTGTGGCGTAAAATACAGCACTAGGCAGGAGTTGGTCAGTCAGGTGAATAGGGAAGAAATACGTCTGGCTGGCTCTGTTAAGTCTGTGGATAGAGAGTTGGTTTTAATATTTCTATCTATAGTCGTATGCCTGAGGTTGAAAACACAGCAAAGTGAAAACACTGCAGAACTCCAGGTCAAGCGGGAGAGTGAGCTGTGCGCTGTTTCTCAGATGATTAATTTATGTGATATGCTCTCCTTAAGTCTGTCTGTGTCTAAAAATAAAATGTAAGCTGTACATACACTTGCTTTTAAATCATACCCCAGGAACACCTAACATCAGATTGTATTGAATCCTGTGTTAACATGTGCAGATACACACTCCCAATTTGTGAAAAAAAGGAGAAATGGCAACAAGAAATTGAGGGAAACTCGGTAACCTCCAATGAATGGGAAATTGGAACAACGAGTTACACTTACTTAATCTTGAGGGAGACACCTTGGGGCACTCCCACGCTGACTGTGGCCCCCAGGACACTGTGTCGACTGATCTTCCTTTCGGCACCGTATTCTACCACAGTCCCAAAAAACCCTGATCTGCACCAAAAGCGCAAAGTTACAACCACTCTACCCATCATTTACTTTAACAGGCCAGTTCCCTGCACAACAATTATCCCACCCAAACTTAATTTAATAGAAACATTAATCACTCAAGAGTTTTACACCACAATAGCAACGTTAATATGACCTACAACAGGGGTTCCATTATGAACACATATTGCTCGTTAACAACATACTTTACTGAGCCCTTAATCTTCGTCTGGTCTTCATCCTGAAACTTGTACTGGTAGCTCATCATCATAAAAGTGTGAGGAATGCCAAGCTGCAGAGATAAAATGTGAGTGTTAATCTTGGTGATACTGTGATAACCGGCTGTGATTTTCAGTTAAATATCACTCCTGGCTCCTAACCTGCATTGCGAAGGTGAAGTGGCTGCTCTTAGTGTCCCTCACTATGCTGGTGTTCATAGAAGACTGGATCCCCCAGCGCCACTGCAGGTACCCCATAGTGTTCTTGTCTAGGTGACGGGCCAGCACCGTGGTGAACCCAGGACGCACGCCTCGAGATGAAAACTGGAGCCCGCACTGAGCAGTCACAAAGCTGAGACAACACGCAAAATAAAGAAATCGGTGAAATTGTTCACATTGTTGCAAAAATATCGAGGATTGACTTATTTTTCTCTAGCACATCTAAGCATACAATCGAGGCGTCAAGTTGCGGAATATCTTCATTCCGAGGAAAGGTCCGTGAGTGTCTCCGGCTCCCAACTCTACCTGTTTAAACACAGACAGCAAAAACGTCTCAGATCTTAAAATGTCATAGCGTGTTATTAAAAACACACACACGCCTGTTTTGTGACAAATCCCAGCAATTTAAAGTACTAGGGAGTGTGCAATGCCCACTGAAAACACAGCATACCTCTCCCCACCCCTTAGCTGATGTGACTCTTCTCAAAGCCAGGTTAATAGAGCCGCCTCCGTTTCCATTGTGTGTTGACAAGGACCCAGACAGAATGGCTGTGTCTTTTGTAGTGAGAGGAGCCTGCAATAGAATACATAAAACTGTGAGTCCTGTTATTAGCATCAAATCAAACATCTTTTCCAAAAGCCATCACAGACTCATTGGCATCTCTTAATCCAATATATAGAAGAGCAAGAATCCTGGGGCAACCAGTTACCTCTATAGATTGTGATATGTGCATTTTGTTGATTTCCACATGTGGGACTCCACCTCCAACCATATCTTCAAAGTCCTCTTCATACCGGTCAAAAAGGTCTGTGGCGTCAATACCCACACTAATCGTTCCCTGCGAAATTATCACGAATCGATACAGTGTTTATTGAAAATTCATAAACTATGCACACCATTCCTGGGTTTTATTCACTTCAATGCGAGGTTTCTTATCTTCCCTCGAACATACCTTTGGGTTGGTCCTTTGCTGAAGTCTTCTCTCCTCACGCTCTTTCTGAAGACGCTCATACTCTTCTCGAATCTCTGCAGGGGTTCTTTTCCTTTCCACCACCTGCAGGCAGAAGATATGTTATTTGAATGTAAACCGAGCAGAACTGACTGGTTGCAGATACAGGTTTACACTTGGAAACATAAATAAATAAAAATAAATATATAAATCACTCTCCCATATATTCTTCCTCTGTAAATATTTGTTCTTTCTGCATCATACTTTGTACAGTCCAGCATTATTAGATGAAGGCAAAGGTAGAACAGTTTCACACAAAGGCACCAATGCTACATTTTTTAAGGATGTTATTTTTTAATGCGTGCCTCTTGATGTATCCATCAGCTTTCTCAAGATGTCGATATCTAGCTAAGAGATATTTGAACACTAACAAAGACAGGAGGCTTTTTCTTTTTGAATTTCTGAATACTGTTTTGCCAACTTGCAATGAATATGGTCAGAAGTTACAAGGTACTTTTGACTGCTCCCTTATTGCCCATGGGGTTACCACTGCAGATGGATCCACATATTTGATTTGGAACAGATAAGACTGGCACTGGAATTACACTAGCTTGTGAACCCCTGAAGACTGAGTTTGTGTTTTGGACCATGCATCTTTTCTATGAAAGACAAACCACAACACCACAGAGTTCTGAAAATTTAATTACAAAATTTACTCTATGCTTGGTTTCGAGTAACAATGCATGTCATATTTATCATGAATTCAATATACAGTATTTTAAGAATGAATAAGTTGACTCTTGTAATCAGTATTGTCGAAATTCAGAACGCTACAGAGCTGGTATTGAAGTTTTCCGCACGTGCAAAGGAAGTTATAGGTGTGTCATTGTATATTACTTAATAGCAAACAATAGTTCAACACAACGACCATTCTTTCTAACTATGGATGTGATGTATGCTTCAGTGGGAAATCAACCGTGTAGATACATTGTAACCGCAAACCCCTCTGAAACCCTACGATGTAAAGACAATCACAACCTGACATGCACCTCCCTCCCCGTAATTACATGCCACGTCAACACAGCCCATAACTAGTGATTATCATTGATTCTTTCTATTCATTTCTAGCTACTTTTTCACTGCAATTTATTTATTTATAAGTGAGAGGATAACAATCATTGCCTCAATATAAGGAATAATAATCACAGTATCAGATTATTAGGAATCTCAAATGTCAGCAATTTCCTGGAATGAGACTGCAGAAACTATTTTAACTGAATGTGCAAAACTTGAGGGATAAATATGTTCGAAGACACCAGACATTGTGGACCCAAGGGAGAAAAAAGTCCCAGCATTTTATTTGTTTCTATCGTTGCTGACACTGGATGTAAAACATGACCACAAGGCACTCAATCAATCAATGGATCACACAGAACAATAAATGCTGGCAGCGACCTCAGCCACTCAACATAGGATATGTCATAGGCACTGAAGAAGTCTAAACAAGTCACAAGTCACTGAGAGACTCACCTCCCATCCTTCAACATCAAGTCCTCGCTTGCCATAGATATCATAGATGGCACGTGCCTGAGGGTCACTGAGCACTAGAAAGAGATTCAAAATGTAAACCATCTGTATGCTTTCTTTACGTCAAAACATACTCAAGAGCATCAGCAGTTCAACACAGGGTTGAGAAGGGAATCAAAAGAAAATGGGATCAATGCTCTTCTTACCTTCATAAGCTTCGTGTACAAGGTTAAAAAGGTGCTCTGCTTGTCTCTTTAGTTCAGGATCCCGGTGTTTGTCTGGGTGATAGAGCATGCATAATCGTCTGTATGCCGCCTTCAGTTCCTCCTGCGTAGCCTGAAGGGAAAAAAGACAGCACAGCATAGTTACAACATAACATAACGTATTAAACATATTAAATATGTTTAATAACATATTAACGTTATTAAACATAACGGATTAATTTTTTTTAAAAATGTAATCTAGCCTACCATTACCCCAGCATATTTTATGTTTTAAAATCACTCGGAGTGATATTTTTTATAACAGATTCGGAATCAAAGTTTTTACCTTCCTTGCTTAAGAATGTGGAACTTATAATAACACTTATAGTTCAGTATACTTATACACTTTAGCCTGCCAGCAAATGGTTTTCTTTTGCATAACGAATTTTCAGATAAACACGATGCTTTTTGCTGCTACAAGTAAATAATCACGACCAAAAACGTCCGATTCCTGCAGACTTAAAAAGTCCATTTATACTATAATCAGCACTGCGTGTTGCATGCTGCAGCTCCGAAGTTACATTAGCTACTTAGCACTCTCCAAAGTACATGACATACATGTGAAATTGAGAAAAAAAACAAAAACAATTGCCAGTCCGGAAACATCAACTCTTAGATTGCCACATAAACACACCGATTCTCTGTCCTACACAAGCAACATATTACGCTGCCAAAGCTGTCACCCCACGACTCTTCTGTGCTCACTGAAACAACCGAAGAGTTAATCAATGTCGAGGGTCACTAGTTAGCTGCCTAGCTAATGTTTCATCTATGTTTGGGAGCAACGCTTTAATAACAGCAGTATAAAGTTTTTAGGACGACCGATGCTGAATCCGCACACGCAATCATTCAGATCCCAGCTGCATATTGTACCTCTCTTCTGACATTTAGCAGGGAATAATAATCATCACTGGCGAGCTCATCATCGTCTAAGGGAGACGCCATGTTCACACCCGGTCATCTCTTCTTTGTGTCACTTATGTCGTTCCAAGTCTCCTCTTCGCGCTCTGTCGCCCCCTGGTGTTGGGATGAGCGACAACTCCGCGGCCGTTTCCTAAATGCTGACACATTGCTACGCGGTCCTGTGCATATTTAAGTTTGAATTCATTAATTGCAGTTGATGTGCTTATGAGGAATAATGCGCAGGAAAGAAGTATGAAGTAACCCGGCTTTTTTTTTTGCTTTTGTTTTGTTGTTGAATTTACTTTAAAGTTACTTTAGTGTTCATTTAAGCTGATTTATTTTATTTCAGTTTTGCAAATGATACTATATAATGGCTAAATAACGTGCAGGGGAGAAATATTATGTATATACACCGAATGTTCTTTTTTATGTGAGAGAAAATGAATATTGCTCATATTTAGAGGGAACGTGTATGCCTTAATTCTAAAGGGATATTGCCTGCATCACATTCAGCTATAGAAGCAATTAAGGCAGGGGGTGAAGAAAATCACATTAGGTCTTTCATTAATTACTCTCCTCGCAATAACAACAAGCCGTAGACTGCACGAGGCGCAGCAGCAGGCAGCAGAGGAGCTGTTCTTTCAGCACCACCTCAAACTATACACTGCATTTCAACGCTGACGGCCAGCAGCCTGTTAAAGGCTGTCCTTGAGTGGAGTGCCGCAGTTGAAGCGATTAAGCACAGTGATCTGTAATTAGATCGCCTCTAGCCATTTAACGTATATTGTCAAGCATGTGTGATTGCGCCATAATGATAGCAGTTACAAGAAAATCCTCCGTGGCATATAGCGGGTAGAGTTAAAAGTTAACTCTGGACCAGAAACAGCTGTTTACACGGACTCCACCGCCGGCAGCCTCCCTCATGGTGGAACAAGAGGTGGTATCCACATCTCCTGGAAATCAATGCGGTTTTCAGTATTGTGGTGAAATCATTTAGACAGGCCTACAGGGGGAAAAGTAGTCTGCAGGCTCCCCAATGTAAACGGACACATGATTGACAGACTGCGCAGAGTACTGTCCAATATGTCTCAAATGCTTTATCATTTGTTTCTTTACAGGGCTGCATATTTGTCTTCAACTCAAACTCGGTGTCTTAAACACGGGGAAATGAAACTAAAAACAAAGTGCTCCATGATGGATGATTATGGAAAATTCTCTCTTTTTTTTTTCTTTTCTGAGGCTGAACCTCCAGTTATTAGTTGTACGAACCAGCTCGTATCTCCAGTATCAGATTAGATAAGCAGACTTTGATTAAAAACAATTAATGAAGAACATTAAGCACTTAATTTCTTCTAATAACTGGTTTTGCGTCACTCGGAAATGCCAGTGTAAAACAACTTGGGTGGGGTGACTCAAGAGGGAAGCATTTAATATTCACAATCTAATCAGTTTCTTAAAAAAATAAATAAAGAAGGAAAATTATGAAAGCAACCTGCCAGACATTAAAGTTTTCTTTCCCTTTTTATAATACCGTCTTTTAAAGACCAGCATTGCCTCTGAGCTGTAAAAATATATTAAATAAAAATATTTAGATTTTTATAAAACCCCAAACAAAATACGGCTAGTGGTGCCAAGGTGAGGTGAGATGTGTTGTTTTTCATCCCGGAGCCTTTCTGTCAGTCACCGCCTCACAGCCAATGATAAGTTCGCCTCGGTCGGACCGACTCGCCGCTTGCTCCTCCGGTCCCTCCTCGTGCTGTCCTCGCCGTGCACGCGCGTGGTACCCACGGTCGTGAGGAGGAGGAGGATGTTGCGCGTGAAGGGGAAATGGCTGCCGAAAACAAGCCGGAAGGTAAGAGAAATATAATGGGATTAATTTACTAGTATGACCGCGGTGTGGGTTTTGGAAGAGCTGCAACTCCGTGCGGAAATGACACACGCGTGAAGCCGAGCGGAGAAATTTTCGGTAGAAAGCGGCTCCGCTATTTTCCTCCGAATAGGCTGCTAAAACGTGGAGACATCACCTAGCCAGCTAATATTAGCTTGCATTCTAGCCAAGCTACTATTCCCATCGTAGCCCACATTTAAAAGCACGCCACTGGGACGAATAGCGTGGCAAAAGTGCCGTGTTTACCGTTTATTGTGCTCGGGTTCCTTGTCAAATGACGAGCAATTCAAGTTGTTAACAACAAGGCTAAGTTAATGACAACATGTCATTGGCATCGACCAACTTCTTCCCTTATTACCCAGCTTTAAAAGCGGCTTGGTTGTGTTAGTTTATATGTCAATACGGCTCTGTTTTCGAGCCGCTTTTTGCAGCTTGTTTTGACGGCATTGCAATAAGCTAATTATTAAGACATGTCTGATTTAAAATGTAGCCTGTAAGTCTTGTTTTTTATCTCTCTTTCTTTCTTTCTCCTCTTGGAGAGGGTCGTTTAGTCCCCCACCTCTTGAAGCGCGAGAAATTTCTTCGGCTTTCAGCGGATAGTGTTTATGAGCCAGAAGTGATGTATTGTTTTTAAACGAGCGAATATTAGCCTCCGTTTTCCAAATGCCAATTAATACTACTTGGCCTATATTTGGTCCGAAACACGGGCATCAAAGCGTTGTGATGCCTACTCCGCTCGCAATGCCCTATCGCACTTGAAATGCCATCACACCGGAGGAAGCAGGGAGGATGGAGAGTAGGATTTCCAGCAGCCTGCCTGCCCATTACACTACTTTACACATAGGACAAAACGAAGACTTCCCTCCCCTCCTCAGCTGACTTCACACGGCTTGCTAACTTGAAATGAAATGCACTAGACTTAATTATTTTCCTTCTTAGTGGAATATTTTATTGCAAGCCATATGCATAAGAGATTTGATCTCATTCAGACAGGCCCATGGATTTTTTGGGTGAGTAATTAAACAACGCCTGCATGAAAATAAAGATGTGATCCATGATTTTTAAACGGACCGGTTTTCCTGGCGCCTTTTCACCGATAATGGTATTTGAAGCTGGCTGGAACCAGTTACTTATTTACAATCTCAGTGTTTTTGATAAAGATGAAATGTGTATATGTTAAAATATATATGTTCAACAATAATCTTAGAATTAAACGCGTGATTATTTACATGTTATAGTTTGTGTGTATTCATACGTTTTTGCTATTGTTACTTTAATTGATTTACTGATAATTATCTAACTTTTTTATTGAACAGAATACAGTGGTAGATGATTCAAATCATATGTTCTTGTTTTTTATATATATTTGCTGATTTATATAGAGCTTTGGGGTGCAGAAAAGAGTCTTTCTAGGTTTTTCTTTTTCTTTTCTTTTTTAAACTGGCTGCTTGAATTGAGAAAGACAACATTTTTTAATTTAAAAAAAATGGTCCAGCTGTTTCTGAGCTGTTCTTTATGTTTTTTTGCAGGGTTTAAAATTAAACAGGCGTCTGTCAGTCTTTGGTGTCAGTAACCTCAAACACAAATTCTTTTTGATGTAGAATTACTATAATGTTTCAAATTGTCTCGCTCCATGTGAGGAGAGATGATAAAACGCTGGGATTTTAGTTGTTTGGATGTCAGTGTGCCAACCACTAAAGCGAGTCCCACCAGGGGGTGGTATTGAGCTACAGAAGCACACTTACATGAGGGATCAGTCTGCGGCTATGACAAAAAAAAAATGAAGACATCTGGTTTTGTGATAGTAATGACTTCACTATGGTGTATAGTCCTAATGAATTCATCTACATAGCTGAACTTAACAAATAGACTGTAGCTGATAATCACGATGTCTCCCCCAACACGAGGAGCTCTCACTGCAAACCTTGACTTGAAAGTCCCATTGCTGAGCCGGTCAAGTTATTTTCAGAGTTCCTATGAGGCCGGTCAGTGGAAAAAGGAGGAGGAAGGGGGGCATAAAGAGACAGAGAGTGCTCCATACCTTCATGTAAACGCTATATACTCTCATGCATACCTGGCCGTTAAAGCTTTTACATAAGGCTGTCGTGAATCATTCCACTTGAACCAAGTCTTTTTGGCTTTTCAGCAGGAATGTAAAACATTTAAACGAACACAGCTTTTACAGTTTTTACATGATGTGTTCTTGAATGTCTGGCAGCCACTAAGAGAGCTCAACAGTGTTTCCTTAACCTTTTGTCCTTGTGGTATGCGGGCAGCGCCGATCGCTCTTAGCTGTTTGGCAGGTCTTATGATGGCCCATAACAACTGAGGGTTACATCTTGTGTTAAACCCAGGGGCCATGACCCAGCCTCACGTCGTGGTGTAATGTTTACATCCTGGGGTATTTCTCTCCAGCCTAACTGATCGTCTATCCCCTTGGGGTTATTTTTTCCCCCCTTCACACTCATAAAAAGCTCTGTGTGTCCGTTACTTTAAGTACAAAGCCTGGAGGGCACTGAAAGGACATGCTTGATATGTCTCACACTGACACTGGTCTGGATAAAACTACAGCCAGTGGTCTTATGAATCCGCTAGAGCAGAAATTCCATATAGATATTTCAGTACTACAGCCAAATGTGAGAAATAAAACAGGAGGTTTGTAAAGAAAAGAAAACATCATGTGAAAATGCAATCATGATATTAACCCCTGAATTGAAATCTTATGTTATTTTTCCCAGCCTAGCAGAATCATGTAGCACACTTTGATTAATATAAAATCAGGTAATTGCAAATCCAATGATGAAGGGAGTGTTTACTCACACTTAAAGTTCATACAGGTGTGTTAACCTGCATAAATCCAAGACTAATCCAAACAATCAATAAAGGTTGCTTTTTGAAATGTAGTAAATAAGGCCTGCGGTTTCTGCCCGTGTAGGAAGGGCTTTTTCTCATTTTTTAAACGCAGGCACAGTTTGAAAAGTTTCACGATCTTATCATTTCACTCAAAGTTCAGGGTGAAGCAGCAGGAAAACATCAAGCAAACACGCAGTCAGCCATTAACTTACAAAAGTGCTTGTGCAGCAATGGCATAAATATTTTGCTGCTGTTTTGTAAAGAAGGATGAATTTAACCTCCTCGTGATGCCAGACGACTTGCTCTGCCAGTTTCGTGTGGGATCAGGATATAGCTACATTTTTTCCCAGGCTTTTAATTGAATCAGTGAAGTATGGATGGGTGGGACCCAGATCCAGTCTGTGGTCGCTGAGACGTCTGCATGTAATAGACCTTTACCGACAGCTTTGCAGGGTCCCCACTGATTGATTGTATTGATTCTTCCAGCTCACCAATGACACAATAAGAAGTGTTACTGACCCATATCAAAACAGGCCAGAGCTATACTAACCTATATCAAGGGGCATTTTCCTTGTAGAGAGAAAAAGATCGAGTTGATGGAAAGCTTCACTGTTTTAAACAACCAATAGACAAATTCAATATGTATTATTACCCTGATTATTGTTGGTGTTATTATTATTCCCATCACATTTTTCCCAACAGCTCTTGTGTGTTTTAAATGCATTTCAAAAAAAACTGTGTGTAGTTTCTGTTGATGTTGCTTGCATGGGGGAGTTTGCTTAGGTATCACAGGCTGGGAGAATGCTTCTTTTCCTCGATTTTCTCTACTTTTCTCTTTGCCTCCTGAAGGACTGAAGAAAGTTCGTAATCCGGATCGAATGTACAGATCAGCAGTGTGTTATGCTGGCCATGGTCCACCTAAGAATATCAGTGATGACACAGAGACGAACAGTAAGAGTCAGTTATTAATACTGCATTGCTGCTGCAAGAGGCCACTAGCTGGCCAATCTATTATTCATCCATCAATTCATTTATTTACTTCTTGATTTCATCCGTCCCCATGCCCCCTCCCTCTTTTATTCTTCTCCAACACAACACCACCTCCGGCTGTTCTGTTGATTGAAGTGTCTGCTTTACAGGATCACGCTGTCAATAGTTGAAGTGTTGTCGTTAACTAAGAGTGATTTCAGGTTGAGGCCAGGGGATCAGGACCTGAGCAGACCCTCAGAGAGAAAGCTTACGCTTTGATCCATCAATTATGACCCAGGACTTGCTTTTTCTTTGCTTTTCTTAAACCTGTATTTGATGGAGGGGTATCAACTCAGGTTAACGGTATGTTGTAAAAATGCTGGAAAAATAAATAGTGTATGACCAAATATAAAAGAAATAGCATCCTATATATTTTCCCTTTATGGGTTAATATTCGTCTCTGTCTCCCTCTCATTTCATTTGCACTCGATCAGAACTCTAGATCAGACATCATAGAGGAGGTTTTTATGACTTGTAAAAGCCAGCTTCTGTAGGGATTGGTTCAGTGCGCTTACAAGTCTGTGCACAAGCGCTATTTTCTGTCATGACCAAAACAAGTCAATCAGAAATATAGGCCAAAGTGTTGACTTTGTTTGTGGTGATTTTCCCTTCATTCCTCTTTAGAGAATGTGCCTGAATTTTAGCCTCTGTCTTTTTCCATTAAAAAAACTGTCCCCTCTAAAGCAGATTGTTCCTCTGCAAAAAGGAGTGCCTTCATTGTTAATGAATACACCAGTCTCTTCACTGCTGGGAGACTCTGTTGATCTAGGCTAGAGACTGGGTAATTAAGTGTGCTCATGTATTGTCATTTCTAAATAGTAAGTCTGAAATCACCCCCAACCCCTTGTTAGACTCTTCACTCGATATGTGTCACTGGAAGAGCTTTGCTGCACCAGATCTTTTTGGTATTTTTAACAGAGAATGTTTTGAAAGATTTAATGCCAAGGGAGTGCCAGTGCAGATCTATGAAACAGTGATGCAGACTGTAACGGGAACATTTTTGATAGACTTTTGCGTTACCCTTTCATGTGTGACAACTGTGACTGACAATACGTTTTGCCAGTGTTGCTGTTTTCCCTCATGTTATTGCATGGTATTACAGTATCCTGTTCCCATGTCAGACACCCCGTTTAATGTGTTCAGCCTGGAGGGTTTTCTGCCTACCAGGACACTCTGTAGCAGAATACAGGAGCTCAAACAAGCAGGTAAACCATTGATCTGAGTAATCGTCTGAGTAATTGTGGGAGTAGTTATGATACAGAAAGAAGGCTTTTGTTTGTGTGCATGTGTAAGCTAGAGGGAAAAAACTGAAAGAGAACAAGAGCAAGAGAGAGGGAGTGAGAGTGAGAGAGAGACCTCACCTCTGCTCTCCTTGAGATGGGATTTTTATGGATGGGTGAGCGTGGTGAGGGCTGAGAACACATAAAGAGTCATTTTCAGTTTGTTGCAGGCAGTTAACCATGTGTACATGTTTGTTGAACTTTCAGTAATAGGCGCAGGCTTTTTTTTGAGCTGTTTGACTTTTTGACAGTCTTTGCTTATTATGCTACATTATAGTATACTATTAACTACACAGAGACAAAGTGTGTCCAGCATATGGCCATTGAGGTAATGTAAACAGTGTAAATGTAAATAGTGAAAGCTGCAATACTGCACATGTTGCATCTTGTAGCACAACAGCATAAGAAAATGTTCCCAGTGAGATTCAGTCCTATTCAGATCTCTCACTGGCATGCAGATGCTTTCTCCCTTTCCCAGCGGGGAAAAAAAAAACCTTTAGCGTTTTTTACAACAGCTGTTGTGTGCATTCCCGGTCAAACAATCATCCTTGATTCTTTCACTAGACGCCGTATAATGGTCTCTTTGCTTTACGTTTATAGTACCATAGCTGTGCTATAGTGAAGTTCACCAGTTCACTTTTTTTGCTTGTGGGCAGTTTGTAATTTCACTAGATGTAAGAGTGTTATCGAACAGGCTATGGGCCAAATGATAAAGATAATTGGTTTCCCCGTCCTACACTAAAACATGGCTATTTTAAGTCTGCGTCTACATACTCCTCTCTGTGTTCCCATCAAGAGCCATCAGGCTGTGGGGAGACCAGCCCCTGGACGATAGGCATTATTGTCGTTATTGCCAGGGAAATTTGACACTACTTAAATTGTCCTGTGTTGTTTTAAAGCTCAGCTCAGGATCTCCCACAAGTACTAGGCTATAGACTCTCGTCTAATCAAGTGTTTGGTTCACTACTGGACAAGAGCAACCGCTTTTTCTTTTAGGTACAGCCTAATCAGTGATATAGATTAAAGGTCTGCATGAATTAAATAGTGTTTTTGTAATATTTGGAAACATTTCAAGCCTGTTAAGATTAGAGATTTCAAATCAGTTTAATTAGTGAATTTAGACTTTCTGTGTGGAAATAAAAGAGAAACTTGAGAAAATCGTTTTTGTTGTTGTGTGATATATTTAAAGCTGTATCAAGTTAATTAAAGATCAGCAGTCGATTAATTTTTTTTTAAGAAACAAGCCATTTTAGCTGTCAGAATTGTTAAACGAATGTGGAAATCACAGCGTTTGACCAAAAATAGTTTGTGCAAGGATTTGGGGGATTAGATGGATCACAGAAATGTGTACACATCTTTAGGCTACTGAAACCAATATCCCGTTACAGTAAATGCATTGGCCATAGACTCATGCAGGTTAAGCCCACTTTTTCTCTTTCCTCTTCATTTTTTTCACATCTCACAACTAGATTAATTGGTTTTAGTTTCCAGCGTGTTATCAGTTGACCATTTCCCCCTGGCTGCATAAGTTCATCTCTGCTTCACATTTGAACACACTTTGTCTGGATTTTCATCAAGCTAACATGTTCCCCGTTTCTACCCATGGTGTGAGCTGTAGGTCCACTCTGTCACCTTCTGTATGTCTGGTCATTATATCTACTGCATGAGACATACAACACATTATACATTTCGCTATGCATTTCATGAATTTTCTTACTGTCTGTGCATGCATTAACTGCATGTGTGCTCTAGTATTTGTCTGCATGCTACAGATAGAAAGCATATATATCTTATACTTTTCTTCCTTCCTGTCTATTTTAGCAGGCCTATGCTTTTATGTTTTCATAGCCCATGGTTATCTTACCTACAAACTGAAACATAATGCAGTTAATTTTTTATATTCCTTTAGAAGCAGTTGGAAAATTAGCTGCTTTAGGAAAAAAACATCACAAATGAAAGCACCACACATTAAATGGTGTCCAGGAAGTCTTGAGAAATGTCCCTTTACTTAATAAAAAGTCACAATAAATGCATGTATTTCTTCAAGGATGTTTAAGTTATCAAGATGTGACTATCATTGCAATTTTCATGTGGAAGTCTGCATCAAGGCAAAACCTCTTTGCATATGTTGTTTCTTGTTTTCAGTACAGCACTACTAATTTGTTTTTTGAATACAGCGCTTTGTAGTGGATAAAAAAGCACATTTTTGCCTCTGTTCGCTTGACATTTTGTCACCTCAGTTGATGAAATGTGTCTGAACTTATCTCATTTGCCTAACCACACTAATTTCTAAGCTAAAGTCTTTTTTCAATTTTTGGTCCAGCCGAGTGGATGGCTGTCATACAACATAATGATAACAGACACTGCCATAGACCTAATTCAGTTTCAGAGCACTTCTTACTGCACAGAGACGAGGGCCAAATATTTATCCACAGGACTGTTTGTTCTTCTCTGATTCACCTCCCATGTGTTCTAGGTATAGCTACAAAAGAACAGTTAGACTCCTCTTCACATCCATAAGCCATATTAGCCACTGAGCTGTTGTGGAAAATGTTTGCATTCAAAGTTACTTTGGGTATGCACCACCAGCAGCGATTTGTTGAATGATCTATAGCCAAAACATTAGCTTGCTATTTCTCCACAATGTGGGCACAGATTAAAAAGAAAAACTGTCACTCCCAGTGCGCTCTGAGACAGAGACGGAAGAGAGAGGGTTTTGCGTTCAGGGCTCAGATATTGATTAAAGATTTGTTTTTGTCAGCCTTTCCAGTCTCATGACCCTCGCTCTCATCTCTAGGGTGGGGCTGGAGCAAGCTAGCATGACAGATACCCTTAAATTTGGCCCAAGTGTTTGCTTAGCAGCCAGGATCAGCGGTAATCCAAACATCATCACAGAGAAATATATATATCTTTATACCCATTTGTCAAAGGGTGATGTAAATTATACAGCAGCATGCACAGACTGCCACTGTTCAGCTCATACATGGCCTGTGGTGGCAACATGAAAGCTGCAGACCTCTAGTCTCTATATTGAAAAGCATTCCTCTCCCCGTTTAGCCTTTTGTATGTGAGCTCACTCATCAAGACCTAGAATGTAATTGGCTCCAGTGTGCCAGCTCAGCTCAGCACATCCTCTCGTGTAACAAGCTCTGGTATCAGCCTGTCTTGCACTTTAGTGTTTTACAACCAAATAGTAGTTTTCTGTGGATCCTTCTCTTGGCTAATGTACAGGCAGTCATTAAGGCTGCTGTTTAAACTCCAAAATAAATATTAAACCTTACAGGAGGGTCCATGGGAAAAGCAAAGAAGTAGAGTTGTTTATAGACTTTGATCAACTTCTGGTTAAGAAAAAAGAGCTACATTTACATTTTCAAAGCCAAATTTTAGTGGGTAAGTTCCTGTTTATCCACTGATCAAATCAGGCAATTTGATTAAGAAGAGCTTGTCTATATTCTCTAAACCTGCTAGGCCCCCTCAGGGCTGTTTTTGTATCACACACAAACTACGGGATATATACAAGATATCCATTCCACATTCCACAACGGACAGATTTTTAATTAGTAAACAATACTTTGTAGGAACGCTCACAGTTTCTCCTTTGCATCAGTGGAATTGCCCGGTGGAAGAAAGACATACTGTAGCTGAAATATTGTTAGTTCTGATAAATAGCAGGTGACGGAACAAAAAGAGTTTCGAGTTATTAGAGTGCTGTAAAAGGAAACCTCAGTAATGAAGAGTTCACTTTTGTGTGTTTAAGAGCCTTGTAAGAAATGTTTTTTAAAAGACCCCATTCAAGTTAGACAAGGACTCCCAGATTAGAGAAGACCAAAACTGAGCATCTGAGGAAGTGCCACATCTAAAAAAACATGGTTTATTTAACAGCAAAAAGCACAGAACACTGTTTGAAACATGACAGTAGTTAACCTGTTTGTCAAAGAAATGCAGTCATTCAAAACCCAGAGACAATAGCCCTATATATAATCTGATGTTTTGGTACTGTAAGGTCTCTGGTGTTTTTGTACCTGGTGTTAATAATAGCTTCCATAGTAAATGCCTAGTTTCTCTACAGTTTTATATTAAAATGGAAGGAAAAAAAACATTATCGCCGGTCCACTGAATGAATGATGTTAATGTCAAATACTAAATAAAAGCAGCAGAATTTCTTTGTGCTTTCTGTCTAGCTTAATTTGGACATTATGAAGATTTAGTATTAAAGTTAATAAAGCTTAACGTATATCTTTTCTCATAGATCAGTTAGTACTACTGTTAAAGGTTTAGTTGCAAATCCTTTGCTGTCAATGAATGCCTGAAATCCACGATCCGTAGACATAAACAGATACTTGGCAAATTCCCTGGAGATGCTCTGCCAGGTCTGTATTGCAGCCATACTCGTTTCTTGCTTGTTTTGGGGACATTTTGCCTTCAGTCTGGTCTTCAGCAAGTGTAACACATGCTCACTTGGATTGAGGTCAGCTGACTGAATCGGCCAGTCAAAAACATTACGCTGACTGAAAAATAGTGAAAGTCAGCAGTTAAAGCCCACAGAGTGTGTCTCATTCAAATGCATTGTCCCAGGGAAACTGTTCTAAATGCACTGCATGTATGATATATTGATTTAAAATTAAATACGGAGGATTGAAAGTATACTTTTTTCAGTATAAAATTAAGATTGGTTAACACCAAAATAAAAATGGCAAAATGCTTTTAACATTCAGAATGTTTACATGTAGCACATTAGTAATCTAATCATTCTCCAGTTTGGTGGTAACCTGATTTCAGAGGCATCCTTGTAAGGTTAAGGGATTAGGAAAGATCCAGTTAACACCTTGTTAGTCTTGCAGGGTTTACATAGGTTGCTTTGACGCTTGGGGGGTTGTTAGCTGACAAATACAAGACTGGCATTTTCAAAGTAGAAAGCAGTTATGTTGCAGTTGTGTCACCCTTTTCATGTGCGCGGCATACTGAGCCGAGATGCTTTTTGCATAATTCAGTGGTCTCTGGCAAAGTTGTAGAACCAAAGGTGCTTTGCTCGAAAACACGTTGTGCAATGACCGGTGTGATTTTAAGGTTATGAAATGATTAAAACCAAGTGGGAGATTTTATTACATCTGTCAAGGTCCTCTATGCTGTTCTCATCCAAAATATTTCAGCCTGCTGGCAGGTTGAGCAGACATATCCTCTTACAGTAGATTTCTATCACAACTCTCTCGGTGAGGAAATCCTCGACATACTTGAGCCTGGTGTTGATGGTGTCATACGAGGGTGTGCCAGAGGGGAGCATTAACTTCCGAATAATCTGAGGAGAGACAGACTCTTCGTATGTACGGATGTGAGCTTTAAACAGCAAATCTTTTAGGAAGGGCGATGGCTAAGACTTTCTACTGACCTGTGAGGTATCAGAGTGTGGATTTAATGTGTTTTTTTAAATCTGTTTCTTCCTCACATTTGAAGTTGTTGCTCCGAGAACGAGTATCCACATAAAACAGCTTCTTTTCATCTTTTGTCTCTGCCTCTGATCATTCACTTGCAGCATGTTATCTAGTTTTGACAGTGAAACTACTCTGGTGGTACCTAGGAGCAGATGCTGTGTGCGATTCTTAATTGGGTGAAAAAAATCATTACAGATACCTGTGAAGCTTACATAAAACAGGGTCTACATGAGTCTACATGTAAAATAATAGGTACAGACGGATATAGCGGATACCACAGATATGCTTGCATTCCTTTGGGAGCGATGACGTTCCACCTTATGGATTATGGTATTCTTGGGATCCATCTCTATGGATCAGCTGAGTTGAATTTTCTCTATGGATGTTTCTGGGCAGTTGCACTGTACTCTTTCAGAGATATACAGCAAGCAGGCTGCAGACACTTTTGGTATAGTCTCATAATGAAGTGCACTACTGGATTATTTGTATTGGCTTTATAGTGGTGTTTTGCTTTGGTTGAACTTTTTCTCTATTTGTCTGATATCAGCTACCCCAGGGATCCATAGTCAGCACTCATATTCAGGCTTTTTTTTTTTTCAGTCTCCCCCTTTACTTGCCCATTACGCCTAACCTACAGTTATATAAATGTGAAAGAATGCAGCTCAGTCTGTGATGTTTGCTTCTTGTTCTTCTATATTTTCAGACTATATTGCATTACGGATAAATGCTGTATTTTGCATTACATTTAGTGAATGTATTTACATTTAATTTGAACTCATAAGCACTGAATAACAGATTTATTTTCACATGCTGGGACATTACCTGGATTAAACAGCTCAACATCCAAGGTTTACAGTGTAACAGACTTTAAATCCATTAGAAAAAAAGAGAGAAGAAGCTTAAAGTCTATATGAATAGAGGACAGGAATAATGCAAACTTTACTGGCAGCTACAGATACTAGACACTTCTTATTTTGCCCTTTCTTGATTGTAGACTATTCTCTCAGACTTATACAAATCCCCATCCACACAAATGAACTGTTCCCTTTTCCCACATAGACTGTTCCGATTTTGTTCCATCTAATTTTACATTATTGTTACTGATACAAATGGATACACTGACAATTTCTCCTGTTTTTGTTTAAACTTGTTATCACTTGTAATATCCGTGCTTAGAATATTCTTATCTTTATGTAATTTACCATTTCTAACATATAGCTGTTTATATTAGATTTCTTTATGATATTGTTAATTTAATCTGATTTGTTTTTTTCGTTCCCTAAGCAAATATAATTTGTCCACGCTTAAGTTATCTGCATATTTAAGCAAGAAAACAGCGATGGAATGAAATGAACATTTGAATGCATCCATGCAAACGGGTCTACTGTTTCCTAATTCTTGTGAACTGATTGTGAGAAGTAAATTGAACAACATACATTATGATGTAAGCATTGGGCCTGGTAATTGTAATTATTTCCCTGAGTAATATACCACATTATTTGTGCAGCACACAGATTCCCAAATCCCCATACACTATGAAATCACTCAAGGGTGTTTATTGTGTCTAAATAATGAATAGATACAGCCTTTACAAGTTGACACTGAAAAATTTCTGGTGAGCTCCCCTGATAGAATGCATTTCACAGTAAAATAATTTAGTCGACCGCAAAATAAAATGTATGCAATACTCTATCCTTAGATTAATTTCCTAATTCAGTTGGGGATAGTTGTTTTACTGTCAGCGTTTTGCTGCAGAGAGACTTGCAGACTGATAAAGAGGGATATGAGCAAGTCAATAAGGTAGGTGAGCTTGTGCTAAATATTCTTTTTTATCATGCTCTTTTTGTAGATGAACATGGACATTTGAAAATATACCTGCCCAAGAAGCTGCTTGAATGTCTACCAAAATGCACGTCGCTGCCAAAGGAGAGACACCGGTGGAACACTAATGAGGTACGGACAGCACTGCTAATCATACCTCTTTCCACTAAATCCATCTCTCTTCAAAGATAGCCGTACATAAGACACTGTTCTCTCGGGCCCTTTCCAGACATATAAATCATATGAAATCTCTCTGAAATAACAACTGCTACCTGTGATGTTCACTTTTATACCAAAATACACTGAACAATGCTGGTATACGTTACATGCTTAAATATGACATATGAAGACAGTGAAAGTGTGATTTTAAATGTACCTATTAGGGTTTATTTCTAGCTCTTGTGCTCCCACTTCACATTACACCTGTTTCAGCATGTATCATAACTTTGCAAGAATTTGTGTTTGCATTAATAACTATATTTTAAATTTAAAGTCCGTCTTCATCTTATATTGACACACAGTTTCCTCTGATATTTTTTTAGATGTACAGCAAAGATAATTCACTGGTTTCAGTTGCAGTACGTTGTGCAGTGGATTTTCTTTTTATTTAACCTCACTTTTAAACTGAAACATGTCTCCAAGCCTGTAATTTGTGTTTACTAGAGATTTGGCAGCGCTCGTCGTGCATGAAAACCCTGTTTGTTAATGTCACTTGTAAGTTTTATTCACAAAACTTCACCCAGCGAGTTCAGCAAGCAGCGAACACGTAAATAGTGTTTTGCACTGGCAGAATGAAAGTGTTTCATGTTTGCATCACATTAGGTAAGGATGACATACCACATTGTACTTTTTTCCCATATAAATGTTTTGCTTTTTAAGATGTTAGAGATGGCCTTTGTTTTCCTTATCCTTTACCAAGAGATCAGACAGTTTTTGGTCATCATTTATTTATGGTGCTAGACATTAAAAAAATATCATTTATACAGGAATTTGAAGTCTCTCTGGAAAGTAATCAGTGTTTACCACAATACTTTTTTTCCAGATCCAGACCCATGTAGACACATTCCAAATTAAAAAAATAAAGCATGCTAAAATGTTGAAAACAATAATAAATGTAATTTTCAGCAATCTTTATGATCCATTATCCACAGCGTAATTGATTTGCTCTATGGCAGTATTTTAGAGCACAGACCAACGTCTACACAAGTCTTAAACACGAGTCCCTAACAGGGACTCGTGTTGCTTCATTTGCCTCGGAACTCATTTGTCAGCCTGCTTTCTTTCTCAGGGGATACGTTGATGAATTTATCGCTTTCATTTTCACTATTGATACATGAAAAACTTTCTTCTTTACAGAGAATAACTGGTAGCAATTAGATTTAAATACACTCCATGACAAATCTTAAAACCAATATGCAAAAATCAACCATCCATGCTCTTGATTAACAAATTGTGACCACATAAATACAGTCATCTGCAATGATGAAAGTTAATTGACTGAAAAACAACCAGATGATAAGGTACCAGACAGGCCCGTTTTGTAGAAAAAGGATATTTAAAAAGACAATCTGTCAGTAACATACAATTAAATATTATTTCACAGTGACTTTGTGTAGTCAGTCTTTTCAGAAAACACTTATGAGGGTATTAAGATATCTTACGGCGCTGATTAATACAGTAAGACCAAAGCATCTTTCCTTGTACTCATCACTTCCATACTCGTGACTTTTCTTATACCTCTCTTCCAGTCTTCATTAAGTTCTCTATCATATCTTTCTCAATAGCCCAGCTGTAGTTATAAAAAATGTACAATGTGTGTGTGTTTCTAATTGGCTGGTGTTGTAACTTGTTTGCCCTGTTTGACCTGCATTGTGCTGTAAGCATTCTAAATTAATTAACATGGCTTTGAAATTGATCTCAAAGTGTAAGTCTAAGCATTTGCTCATGAACGCTGTCGGCCACAATTGTTAGCATGTCTTGTCATTTATTACCAAATTAAATCATAACAGACATATTTGAGAGAAAAAGGACCATGTTGTGTTACTGGCTTGCATATTCCTCCGTGGATTCTTGGCAGGATGATAGAAAATTGTGGGGGGAAAAAGAAATTAGCAAAAAAGATGGTTCTCTTGGTGTTATGGTATGCATGCCAATAGTGTTTTCCAGGGCTGAAAAGAGCAAGGCAACCTTTCCTTAAATCAAGGACATTTCTTTATTGTGCAGACCATGCAAATCAGAGTGTTTGGGCCTCACTGGTGGCAGACAGGCAGGAAGGGAGGGATCAGAGAGGCTCTTGTCGGTGCAATTGTGTGACTCTTAGTGAAAGTGACACCTCATCAATTCTGTGCATATTTTTGGCACCGGCTCAGCATGCTTAATGCACTAATTTCCCACATTTTATGTTTAAGGAATATGAGCAGTTTGGTAGCGTGGCTTCTAATGTTCATTTGAGCCATTATTGTGCAACGTACCCCACAGTTATTTTTCTTTCATAGCGCTCTTTAGGCTGGAAAGTTTGGCCTCTTGTGGGAAAACTACAGCTATAGTGGGTTATAGCTATAGCCCACTATAGCTGTAGTTTAACATGGATGGATAACTTGGATGTGCATGTCATTTTTAAACAAAAAACCTTCTTGTTCCTTGACTTTTAGGGTTCTTGTTTTATGCTATAATTACATGGATAAGTTTAGATTGTTGAAAATGGACAAAACAAGATATTTAAATTCATTTAAATGCACTAATAAATAAACATCCTAGTTTTGGGATTTTAGTCTGTTGTTAGGTGTCTATGAGTATATATTATAATTATAATATAATATATATAATGCTTAAATAAAGTTTCGTGGATTATTTAAATGTTATTATTGTGAAACTATGGGTGTCCCATGATATGGGATATGATATGATGCTTTAGGTGCTTTAGGTGTAAATGCTACAAATAGGTCATTTTGATCCATTGATGTTTGGTTCTTTGACAACATGGTGATGTTATAATATCTGATATAGATAAGAACCTGCAGGAACCTTAGCTGCACCTGTGTGCCAATTTCAGTTGTTCAGCTCCTGATTGTTTCGAGTTTGCAAACAAACGATTTTTTATGTAAGCTAATGAAATGTGTGCAAAGATTCATCTGTTTCCAGATTTTTAGGGTTTTTCTTGTTTTATCATAGAATTACATGGACAACTTTGGATTGTTTTGTCCACTGTCTAAATAATGAGATTAAAGAAATGTGGATTTTTGTTCTGCTTTTGTAACAACACAGAACATTAATTTGATATAAATCATGTAATTTGCTATTAAATTATATCAGCTGTAATTTGCATAACAGAATGTATTTAGCATTTTGTAGTACATTAATCGTGTCTCTTATTTATGCACATCCAAACATCTGGTGAACCCCTGATTTTGATTTATTTCCATTCCTAACATGTCTTAATAACTACTTATAAGTTGCACCTAACATAAAAAGGAATTTTTATAAAGAAATTGGTTGCTTATCCTTCTTGCAGCCCACATCTCATTAGAGTTGTATGTTTTGCTGTTGTCTAAGTCTAGGATTATTCTGTTTCACTCTGTTTCAGAAGCTCACTTCACACATCTCTTTTTTTTTGTGAAAGTGAATGAGGATACAACTTGCTGGTTGAAAACTTTAATCTGAAAAGAGAGCGAGTGGGGGCTCTGGTGTTGCCAGTGAGGTGAAGTGAAGCTAATGTAGAACTATTCATTTCTATCATTCTCATGATTCCCTTGTGTATTTTCATGAGAAGAAGGTGTGCAGGAATTCATTTCAAGCATTTACTGGAAAATTAGATAAACCAATCAAATCAAAATTCAAGGCAGAGGATGGAAGTTTAGAAGGTTGAATGGTACCCTTGTCAGTAAATCACGAGTAGCGTGCAAGGTATGGATATGCTATCAGCCTTCAAATTATCAATGGGAAAGAAGTACCTGGCTGCTCAAGAGAAAAACATGTTTTTACTGAAAGAAATGGAAAAGGAGGTTGTGATTGAAGTAACACTTTTTTGTGTTGCAATAATCAGTGACATTTCTGTGATTTCTCATCTGTCAAAAATGATTCAAGATCTTAGCACACTTTATAGTGAGCAAGTTGCAAAAGAAAACAGAAAGACTCCCAATGAGTCTATGCTTACTTTATTTGAGCAACTGCTTTTTGAGGCTCTCGGGTTAGACAGAGGAGCAAATCTTCACAGAATTCATCTCAGGTCTACAGCCAGCTGCTATTGTCTGTTTTGCTGCTCTGGCACGATGACCCCTATTTTGCTAGACATTTCTGTTGAGATTAGAATCTTTTTAAAGAAGGACATCTTGCACAGGAAGGGCTTTAGGCTTATATCCTTTTCAAGATCAAACAGAGTCAGCCTGATGTTTGGTTATGCCGGCATGGAGGTTTCAGTACTTGAGTTGTGTTGGAGAATTGCTATTTTACCAGGGCTATTTCCCAGATGGACTTTTTGGGTTTTTTTTAGGTTCACTTTAGACTTCTGAATCAGGCTGTATATCATTATAGGTTTCAAAGCAAGTGTCCATTGGGGAGCTACCAGTAAAAGAAAGGAGCTGATTTTATTTAGGATTGACTTTTCTGCTATACTGTCGGACTTTTTGGTCTAAATGGCAACATTTATGATGTGCTATTGGAGTCTTAAAGACAAGAGTGAGTAATATTTTCTACACCAAAACACGTTGGATTAGATCTCTCAGTGTTAGCCTCCTTGGAGAGATTCTGACTTTTAATAAGTAGTTCAAGTGTGACATTATGAAGCATTGACAAACAGAATAAATTTGCCAATTGTAGAGAGAGTGACTATATTCCTTGTCACTCCACGTTGAAAAGACGATGCAGAGGAGTACGGCATGAAGCCTTGGTTGAGGGAGGACACTGGGCCTAAGCTGGTGTGACACCCTTAGCCTTTAATGAACGGCACAACGCTCTGAGTACTGTGAGCTTCCTCTCAGCTTAGAGGGGACTGCTTCTGAACTGGTGCTGAACCAAAACAGACAAGAGAGCATCAGCTCAGGCCTCCACCGGCCTGCTACACATTTAATGCCCCTGTCGTCAGGAATAATCCTCTCTGCCTCACGCCGCTGCCAGCAGCAGCGCAGCGTGGTGCCTACATGCAATATGCCACCGCTCAGGACAGAGCAGGAGAACCAGTAGAAACACTTAGTGGACTCACCGGGCAGCAGGCGTAGCAAGCAGGGAAACAGTGATCACAAACCACAATAAATGAAATTAACTGCGATATCAGATACACTGTCAGTAACACTATAAGATAGGTACAATAATGACAAGCACAATTGGATGCAGTGTGGCGTAATCATTCACTCCTTATCTCCGACTAAAACATAATTTCTGTTAACCCACTCCCTGCCACTGTGGTATCTTGGAACCTGCTGTTTTGATTTTACACAACAATGCCCTTGCTTGAATACAATTACAGAGGGGAAATGAATCATTCTTTATGAATTCATTTGTTCTTTGAGAACTGTAATGATTCTTTTTCAGTGCTTTTTAAAAAAAATTTCATTTAAAATATGAAAGGATAGCACAGCGATAGCTCTAAATCTCACAGATATATTATTGTTATCTTTTCCAGCAAAAGGGTCATTTTAGCTTTTAAAATCCTCCATAATTTCATGCTTGTTTCCCTAGTCTGTTGGAAATAAATACCACAACCACCCAGCTTTGTGGCTTTCTCACGCCAACGTTATGCCCTAAAACGAAATTAATTTCAGGAAGTTTAGTTTGTGTGGGCTGGTGTCAGGTTCATGACCAAAACAAAAGTTTTGGCTTCACTTGCTGTGCTATGTGCAGGCGTGTCAACTTTTTGCAGTTTTTGCGTGCATTTATTGTTCAGTCTTACTACACTCACATCAACAAATGGTCAAAAAAAATGAATGTTGCTCATGCATTTTTATTAATGTAAGTCCTTTGGGCCACCTTCTTCTCTGACTGTGCCGTGTTCCAGCATGCAGCAGGGTTTCCTCCAGGAAATTGGTTAGCGCAGGTGGTAAGTGCTGTCCCCATCTAATCGCACCCGTAGGTGATACAAGTCCAGCTGGTCAATAAAAACTTTAAACTAAGCAGCAAAGTGCTGTGCAGATTATTTATTACAAAGGAAATGTATGGTGCTGAGCTGAATCAAACAGCTCTTGAAGCGACTCGTTCTGTTATTAGTGTAGTTACTAGATGACAGCTGAAAACATTGTTTGCTTGATTTCCCTGCATTTTTAATAAGAATGATTTAACGTTTTGTAAGAATAGATCCGTTTCTCCTGACATTAGTGAAGGCACTCTTTATTTTAGATGATATGAGATGCTTGATTTAACAAAAACACTACGGGGAAAAACACCATGTGTCTAACATTATTTTGTAGACATATTAAGCAGACAGACCTCAAGTTATAACTACTGCTTTCAATACTAGCTCAGCCAAACAAAACAAAATAAATTGAGATTTTACTGCAAGCCTCAGATTTGAACTTAAAAAACATGTTAAAAGGCTCGAGCATCCCTTTCAGAATATCCCAGCCTCTTTGAACACTGTGTGAATGAAAGCTTTCTGTTATGAAATAGACTTATTTGTATTGATCTGGTTAAGAGTTATTTCATTCTTTATTCCTGGTTCTGATACATTTCAACCATTACACAGACCTGACCTCAGCCGTCGGTGTTTTCTATGGCCGCTCACCTAATAGAACACAAGGTTACGCTTGATTAAATGTTTATTTTTATTTGAGCTCCTTGCCATGCAAGGCTTTCTCTGTGGAGAGTAATTAAAATGACTCCCACCAATTGCAAATGTTTACAGAAATGTTCATTAGCTTCTCTGGGGCAATCAGTGAAAATTAAAGGTCATGCTTTTCCATCTATCTGTTTGTTTGTGGTTGCCTTTCTTTTCTTTGATTCTACTTTCTGGGTTAGATCCAGTGTTATGTTTTGTTTTTTTTTCCCAGGGAGAGGTACCGATAACATGTCAGCGTGTCTAGGTGAGAATCTTTTTAAAGTAAGGTTCAGGTTTTATTTATATCAGCTCGTCATTGAACTACTCAGTTGAGGTTTAGATGGCAAAATGCCTCCGCAGTTTATTCCGGCTGCTCGGGAAGCACATTTATTTAGCCACTGTGCTGCAGTGTGTCAACTTTTCACTTTTCTTTTCAAAGGGTTTTTAATGGGAACACCCAGGATAATTTATGTCTGTGTGTGGCGTGGAATGATTCTATACTTTCATCTGCTGTAGTTTCCACTCAATTACAGTTTACTAAATAATATATTTTGCTGTGCTTTTTTCATCACATTTGGCTTGCGAAAGTAGACGACAGGAAGATAAGGAACTGGTGGAGTTTCTTTGGATGGCTGACTTCATAGTAACTTCCTGTGAGCTTGATAGCTTTACTGATTGCTAGTGTTGTAGCGTACTGTGAAGTGTCAATTGCGAGGCCACGATGTAGTGAGGCTGTTGTAATAGGAACCCACCAGTCAGGTCATCCAGGGGGTCCTGTATGCTACAGGAACCCTTTGCTTTTTCCTCTGGATGTGCACATCAAGGCAGGGGTCCTCAGTATCCTCTGAAGACAGGGGTATCCACTCAAAATTGCATGACCTCTATTGTAGCAGATACAGGTCACTCCACCTCCTGTGGGAAGCCTCTAAATTGAACCCAGCTTGTGTCTTCGATTTCTTTCTATTTCTCTCTTCCTCTGGTTTCCCTCCTTTACTCTTATCTTCTGTCTCTTTCCCTTTTCCCTCATGTGTTCACTGAGCTGCAAAGCTATTCAGGCATAGACAGAAAGATTTCTACCTTTCTCTCCGAATTGCTTGGTCAGGATTTTTCTGTGCAGAACCGTTTTGTAATGGAGTTTAACTTTATTTACTAGATAAAGGAAAATGAGTTCTGCATTTGATGTGCACATCTATGCTTCAATAAACTGTTATATTGTTCTATATACAGTAGATGTTCACCTACCTACCTGGCAGCCATGACTGGAATTGCATTGTATTATTATATTCAATACCATGATATTTTCAGTAATCTAAACATTTATTCTTGGAACTTTTTGAGTGTATGTTTTTGTTACTGAATCTGAATAATAAGCATAACTGAATAATACATTTTTCCACCGTGGCCGCAGGGTTATTGAACATGTCTATGCTCATCAGCAGATAAGGAGGTTGCCCATACTGTGAATGATTGGGAAGGTGATTCAGTGGAGTCTAAAAAGTTTTATTTACATAGACTGTAGGCAAGTATCTTGTCTTTTCTTTCGAATTTAGAAGCTGTAACCAATTAAAGGAACAATGTTTCGTTACATTTCTCAGATATATATTCAGAAAAAAGATAGTGTATGAAAACAACATAATTTCCCTGATTTCAAATATCTCCAGTACCAATTAACTGATATGAAATTAACAACAAGCAGCTGCTTGCTATTTAAATTGGGGAGAAATTACAGGGATTTGGCCAAAATGGAAACAAAAAGAAAAACCTAGACTCAAGTGAAGCTTGAAGAAAACGCTGCTGCTCACAAAGCGAGTACATCAGAGAAAACAAGTAATGAAAGGGACATTTGGTAACACATTGACAAGAGCAGATAAATAAGATGTATGGAAAGAGACGGCAAACAAAATTAATGCCAGCTTTACTCTTACCATTGGTACTCTGTGGAATACAAAAAATGTGGTTTAACATCCTTTGAGAAGTGTGTCAGGAGATTGCTGCATACAAGAAGGCCGCTGCTGCTAGTGTACGCTATGAAATTACTATGTTTTGAATAATGCATAGTGCTTCAGATAAAGTATTGTTCATGACCAGTGCAATATTGTTCAGTGTGTGTACTTGATGCTTTGGGACCACCGCCTGAACAATTAAATACAATACATGCTGACATTATAGTCTAAGAAAACAAGAGAAAGACACGGTTTGATTTTTTTGTATCGTAGGTTATAGAGAATAAGGTTTTCTACTTCAGCCTCAGACTATAAGACAATAACAATATGAACAAATGAACAATAGACCAAACAACTCTTTTTTTTTTGGATTTCGGCCGCTTTTTCATTCATTCATTTGTTTCATTTTTAGTCCAGTCCTCGTACCTAACCATGACAATAAGGTGGCAGTGGTGGTACATTTAAGTAAGATACAACTGAAAACTGTACTTACCCAGACTGGCTGACTGGTTACTCGAGTAAAAGCTTCTCCACGAATTCATGCTCTCATAAAAACTAATGAGAGACATGCATATGTTTTCACATTCATTTCAGAATAATAGATGACTTTCACTCCCCTACTGTCTCTTTTCAAGTCGTATTTTTTTCTGTACTTACGAGCAACCTGATTAGTCAAACATCTCTTTACACATAGTGCTGCCAGAGCAGAAAGAAGCAGCTTTGCTCCAAAAGAGGCTCTTACTGTGATTAAAGTGGCACCTATAATTCTAGCATGTGTATGTAAACACTGACATCACACATTTAAGTTTGCTGAGATGTGTAAATCTACTCTGTATCACACACACATTGTGCTCCCCGTGTGGATTGCTAGATCTACCATATGTTCTAACTGTGCATACTGTAAGCAGAAGTGTGGATGATCATTCAAGTAAAGTTTGCTTTATTTAAACTAGGCCACACTTAGAATACTTTCTGTTTTGACACCACACAACCTAGTTTTTCTAGAGCTGACACTGGCTTTACGATATAAAACTATTTGTGATGTGTAACATCCTATCCAATAAGTGGACAGATAGTAAAGTAGTAGCAATCATTTGAAGTTGTTTTCTTTGGACATTGGCTGCTTTTTCATCCATTCATTTATTTCATTTTCAGTCCAGTCCTCAAACCCAACCATTTTAACACTGACATATGAATTATTCAAGCATAAAAATGGCACCATACTAAAGGAATGAGCCAGTGTTGTGTCTACACAGGCAAGCTGAATTTGTTGAATTAAAAAAAAGGCCCATGCTAGCTCAGTTTGGCAGGCATAAAATAGTATTTTTGCCCCAATAAGGTGATTCCCAAAGAGCTATTAGCTGAAAACTTGACATGTCTTGGCATAGTGTATACTGTATTCTTAAAAAAAAAACTGAGAAAGCTTACCCTTCAGTTGATATACTGTTCGCTCGTCAGAAATGGTCTCAGTGGAAGGGTTTCTGTCAAGAAGCTTTTCTTAAGGAAGGGAAATGGGGAGAAAAGGTTGAGGTGTCAAATTACACAAGAACTGGCCTTAAAATCAGTGGTAGAAGGTCATTTCATATTGATGCCAGGGTGTACTGAAGAGGCTAGGAGAGAGGTCCGGCAGTGATTGTCTATAGCCGTCTGTAAAACATGGTGGAGGCTCTGTCATGGTTTGTGTCTGTACTTCCAACAGCAGTGTAATCTTGTAAGAATTCATGGAATTGGGAGTGCAGAAAAGTCAGATTTCGAACCATAATACAATACCATCTGATTGGCAACAGCTTAATTTTTCAGCATGACAGTGATCCCAAACACACTCTTAAAACCGTACCAGGGTAGAAAAGCACACAGTGGAATATATCAGTCATGGATTTGCCTCCCCCCAACAGCAGTGTGAGATCATATTGACAGAGAATGGAACAAAAGGCAGTCAACATCCAAAGAAGAGCTTTCAATATTCTTCAAGAAGCCTGGAGAACTATTCCTTAAGACTACTTGAAGAGAATAAAACTTGCCTCACAGAGTTCAGGCTCTGTTAAAGATTAAAGGTGGTCCTATCAAGTACTGACTTTCAAGTTAGTTAGAAATGTACAACCACTATTTTTGCCTCACTTACTTCCTTTTATATTTGCATGTTTTAATAAATGTTCACACCTATTTCCCATTTTCCTAGTTCAGACACCTCATTTTATCACAAACTATAGGAGCCAATTGTTAAAATGCAGACTTAACCAGACGTTGTTTTATAACTCAGTCATGTCTTTGATAGAGCATCAATCTACTGAAACATCGTCTGCAAAAACAATTCAAATCAAATATTATTCAAATTAAAGGTAGTTATGCATAATATTATTATTGAACTGAACCAGACTTTCTGAGTGTGTTTGCTATACAACTCCATAAATTCATGAGCAAGTTCTTTACATGACCTCTTACCAGTTCTGCAAAAGTTTTTCAAGGCTTAATTATATAATTAATATAGCTAATTACTAAACTTATTTAGACACTATATTTATTTCAGTTTTATAATATTCTTGGTATTTTATACATCTTTTATTGTGACAGCACTGTTTATACATTTTAAGCTCACCAGAATCTCTCTGATGGAACACATTCGTCCGAACAAACACTAACTCCTTGTGGAAATCTCCAGTAAAATTGTGCCTTTGCTGGGCTGAGGTTTAGTTGAGCTCACATTTGGAAGGCTTGCCCTTTCAGTTATATTTTTGTTGTCCATTTTTAGATGTTCTAAGTTGTTTCGTAACGCTTCATGTAGCGCAGTATTTGTTCGGCTCTATTGCTTGTCCCATTTTGTATTTCACCAAGGTTAAACAACATTGCTGGCCGGCAGAAGCACACCATGTATCTTTTTATTTTCGTTGAGAGAGTGAACGCAGAGAGAGAGGCTACTTCAGCTATTCCTCAGAGGAAAGAGGATCTTTTTTTAGAGTATCAAAGGAGCACATCATTTCCACACAACAAAATGTAACATGTTCAGATGGAACTGAGGTCGGAAGATACTTCATCTGGCACCGGAACGAGGAGGCTGCCCTGACTCAGAGTGTATGTTTCACAGACGTTCTCCAGGAAATCCCTTTGATTGTTCTTTGGACTCAGTAGGAGGCCGGGCGTTTGGGTAATCAGTAGAAGGCCACATGGGTTCTTCCGATTCATGGCATCCTTCCTGCTTACCCTGCTCACTTTTTGGTCCATCTCTTTCTATCTCCGTCTCTCTCTTGCTGTCTCTCTTGTTGTGTGTTGGTCTTTGATCTCTAAAGGTCCTTGAGAATAAGGAGCCAGCAACAACAGCAGGATGGGATTCTCTGTGGGCTGGTTTGGATCCAAGCCCATCATGCCCTTTTCTATCTGATGGACAGCTCCAGGCATGACTATGCCTCTATACCCTACTACAATAGTCCTTCATCTGATTAAACCCTTGCTCATTGTCAAAGGAGAACTAGAACTAAGGCTATCATTAACTTTGTTTGTAAGCAGCAGGGACGACTTTAAAATGTAATCATTTATAAATCATTATATGTCTTAATAATTATTATTTTTTGCTTAAACAGAAGGGGTGTTACGCTGATGCTTGCAGTTCTGAAGAAACCTGTTTAATGGCCCTAGACATTGTCTATCTAAATTTTTATTTTTAGATCTCCTATTGCATGTGAGGCATTTATAGAATTAACAGACAAGGAATCTGAGCATTTGGCAGGCTGACATGACTGTGAATAGACAGCTGCTATTTGCTCCTGTCTAAAATCTGGCTATTTCATCCAAAGGCCATGTTGACTAACTTGTTTATGAGTCCAGTCTCAGATCTTAAAATGAGAGTGCTGTCAAATCACATCTATCCTATTTTAAATGAATATACTGGACTGAACAACATATTGATATTTTGTGGCACAATTCTCTTGTACTAAAGTTAAATAACAAATAAACAAATTTAATACAAATAGTTGTCAAGCATGTCTGCAGACCTGAAAATACAATGAATAACTATTTTCTGAGTGTTGGGAGTATAAGGTTCTACTTTATTTTCACTGCTACTGTTGAAATATATCTTACTTTGTATCATTATTCCTACACAGGTCACCCTGACCTTTTGGATTATATATTTGTATTTCAGTGACTCACAATAGTAAAGGTTATTCCCTATAAGTTCATTGTTTTTTCTTATCAAAGCTGCCCATTCAGGCACCTTGTAGAATCCTGGTCCAGTAGGATTCAGACGTTTTTCGTTGGAAGTCCTTGAGCCCTTTTGTTCATCTGGGCAGTATGTGAAGTCCCTTTTCTCTTTGAGATGTTTACACATCAATAAAACTGTCTGAATTTGAAAAATAAAGCTGACAAGGACATAATGATCTGTCCCACAGGTCCCAGATCCAGGACTGAGCAAGTTCTCAGAAACCTTTTTAGCACAAATAAAGTTGCAGAATAAGGAAACTCTCAGTGGGTTTTTGTGATAGATCATTTATTCTCTTTTTTTCCAATGGTCCATTTTGTAAAGTCATACGTAGGACACAAGTGAAAGAATCAACTTTGTGCGCTTGCTCTGTGTGTGTGTGTGTGTGTGTGTGTGTGTGTGTGTGTGTGTGTGTGTATGTGTATATATATATATATATACATATAAAGCAGTTTTCCAGTGAAGAATGAATTATACTAAACTTTGAGGAAAGTGTACACTGAAGTGATGAGTGACAGCAAAGTGAGGTGTTTATTTTATTATCTTTCTTTTGATTGAATTCCATTCTCCTGCATTGTTCTATATTCTGTGAATGAGCTGTATTTGAAAAATATATCTGTCAGAGAAAGCTTATGGAATTGCAGCAGAGTTGATTGTGAGCTTCTCTGTCACAAGCTCTGTGGTGAAACTTTGCAGTATATGGTTTCTGCTGCTACTGGTGGTACAAAGAGCGGAAGGGGAACAACTTTAAACTGATCAGATACACCTTCCATTTAATGTAAAAGTCTTAATTAAAAAACTGTATAAATAAGGATTTTTACCTAAAATATTTCCAGTGCTGTACTTGAAGCTACGCAGCATATTTAATCCCTCATATGTCAGAACTTGTAAAGCACTGAACCTGAAACTTACTTGAATGAATGTACCTTACAGATAGCCAATGTGGCTAACACAGCACTCTTATTCTTGCTTAGCTGTGGCTTTTACGTACTTTGACCAGTGACAGAAGTGGGAGCTGTCTTTTTCATCTTTTCATTTTACAACACTGAATGTCTTGTCTTAATATTTAGATATCGAGGTCAGAATAGTTGTAGCTTTTTTATGATGATGTCGTTGTTTGACTCTACCATGCTGGTTGGTGTTGATTGTTTTGGTGAAAGACAGCAGCGTTTGCAGCGTTTGCTTTCCAGCTTGAGCCTAAAAGGTTGAGGTGTCAACACAGTGTATAGCTAGAGTCCATAATAACCTGTCCCCCTCCCCTACCCTTGCTTCCACTCCCCTAGCCTGTCCTTTAGCAGAACCTTGAGGCACCATTGAAATTCTGCACTGCCTTTTTAAATCTCTGTTGATGAGGCAACATAGACCCACAGTGGCTCTACTGTTCTCCCACCGCAGGGTATTTTTCAAAGTCATGTTTATATACTATAACTAGAAAGGAGAGAAAGTGCTTTGATGGTATGTAACAATGAAAATGCTTAGAAATCTCCCCTGGACTGGAGGCATGGACGCTTCCGTTGGGCTGTGCTTCCCGTATGACATGTGCACTTTCTCAATAGGGCATGCTGGCAACTGTATTTCATGCAGTGACTCTTGGGTCATATTATGTGTATCCAATTGTGCGTGGCACACTGAAAAAATGTTAATTGCAAATTCAGAATGCTACAGTGAGCTAATATATGTCTGAGCAGTCCTGTCTTGTACGTAGTATATAATTATATGTAATGGCAGAATTATGTAGCTTCTCAG
The DNA here is from genome assembly GCF_056152115.1 of Neolamprologus brichardi. Classification (NCBI taxonomy): domain Eukaryota; kingdom Metazoa; phylum Chordata; class Actinopteri; order Cichliformes; family Cichlidae; genus Neolamprologus; species Neolamprologus brichardi. The sequence continues at coordinate 25,886,784 of NC_142123.1, forward strand.
TCTTGGAGGAATTCCATTGTCTGAGTTTTGAAAAACATATATTTTACTTTATTTTATTTACTAGCAGTATTTTTGTGAGATGTATTTTTCCCACAAAGTGATTTTCTTGAATCTGGGAGAGGATTTTTTTTTCTCTTCTGCTTGACTGAGGAGTGATTTATGTTTATATTTGTTTTCTTGTGAAATTTCAAGTGCTTTATACATATCTCAGATTCTGTCAGATGAAAAAGGAATCTTCAAATGCAAATCTGATTGTGTTTTAACTCTGCACTTTGCTGCTTTGCAGCTTATCTTTGAGAGATGATTGTACTTTACTATAAAGTCAGCTGCATACACATCTTCATTAAATGCGGGTTGATAAACCATGAATTCCTTCAACCACTGTTTTTTCGCATTTATTCTTCTTTGCCCGCAAAGTACAGCAAAAACACCCAAAACTAATCCTGAGTATTTATCAACCAAAAACAGTGTTATCACATGACTCTGATGTCTGATGGTGTCTCTGTGTCTCTGGCGACCTTTAAAAAGACAATCTACTGTATTGAGTTTCCAAGTATCGTGTATAGTATGTGTAATTGATCATTAGAGGATGAGATATGTTCCAGTAAGACATTCCACAATGTGTTTTTGTGTGGTTTTGTGCGCATCCATCTGTGTGTGTTAAACTGTGCCTCTATTGCCATTCATGTAGTGTTGGGGTTAGGTCAATATTATATTAGCACCGCCATTGCATTTTCCACAGCCCCATGAATAATGTAAAAGTTAGATATCCCTTCATACAAATACAGCCCATTATCGCTCTGTATCCTTGGTAGACGTAAGACGTTTCATAGTTTCTTCCTACAGATTTGATTAACCTTATTGCATGGCATCAGCATATGGTGGCCTAAAGTTGAGATAGACCCCTTTCAGTGGAGAAAGAGACCTTACTGTGACCTTGTTGGAAACAATCAATGGCCTTTATCTCCCCCAATGCATAATAAATCCTACCAAAGGGATGGTCCACACATCCCTGTAATGTATTGACCTACACCACCAACATTTATCAACCGGACTTGCTGGCTAAATAATTTAGCTTTTGAGCTTAGACTGTACTTAGTGGCGCCTAGAACAAGTTTGGCCTGCCAAGTTAGATTGATGTTTTCCACATAAAGTAAATAAATGGAGGAATGGAACTTTATTAATCCTATCAAGCAGAGAAACTGCAGTCCAACTTTTCATATCTTCTTGCTACACTGAAAATACAAAAACAGCATTCACAGGCAGGACCTGTTTTATTGAAAAGTTCAAACTGCAAGGTCAGCACCTGGGCATGTTTGTGATTCCACTAGCTCACCTCACGGACGCTACCGCTAATAAAACACCTACGCAGTTAGTGTTTGGAAAAGTCAAACTACTTTGTGCCCAGAATGTAACCTTTCATCTTCTTCTGATTAGCCATTTTATCTCAAACTTCTTTCCTTTGAAAAACACAATATATTCCAGTCTACTCGAAGACAAACGAAACATGACCCATGGCAGTATGTCTTTTATTAATTTTCTACACTGTACAATAATGTCATGTTTACACAGTTTTTAACTGTCACATCAGGCCCTCAGGTCATACATCCTTGAATCAACATAACAGCTTAGCAGAGTAAACCTGCTTTCTTTTAGAGCATAAACTACAGTTTAAGGCAGGAAAACACCCCAAATCTAGATTTTTTTCTTGATTCATGTTCTCTTTTAGTGCTTGGCAATTTTTAGAAATATTGAATATTTTTTGTTAAAATTAGTAAAGCTGGTGATGCAGGCATTTATTTATCAAATCTTTCTGAATTATCATTAGATGGACAAGGGCATCGCGTTCTTAAAAAAACAATAAAACAAAGCTTTGAATTCTGAGTCGTTAGAGGAGAACAGAAAATTCATATTCATATTTTTCAGTGTTATTTCTTTGCTTCTTTTCCCAAAATCCCCACTTTTCTGCTTTGCTCATGCTCCACTCCCTCCCCTTGAGTATTTGCACTCTGTATTAATAAGAAATTGATGTTGCCGATGACTTTTAGTAAAGCAACCCCAGACTACCATACTCAGCATGAATACTAAACAAGAGAAAGGGACATGTTGAACCTTGATCCAAAACCTGCCTTTAACCAAATCATATTTTCCAAGATGAAAGAGGGAATTGTTCTGATAGGCTGATCAAAGCAGTGAATTTCAGTGTACAATAAAGGAACACCTGGAAACCTAATGAAGAATTCTGTTAGAGTAGTGAGGGCACTAGGCAATACATAATGCATTTGTACATAATGTTTATGTAAACATCTGCTTGGGGGTGTTCTTAACTTATTTATTTTATTTATTTCATTTGCCCTGCTGAAGATGTGCCGATCCTAATGGCCAAGTCCAGAGACACGAAGACTTATTTCAACCAGTGCTTGGTAGAGTAAGCGTACCGCACTGGTTTGAATGTGGCTGTATTAGTGATGGTTGAGGGTGTTCAGGTGGACCCAGATTTCTTTCCATCCTCCTCTTTTTGAGATTGCTGGATTATTAAATACAGAAATATCTGTTTAAATTTTGCTGGAAACACGAAGAGGAGAAACAGTCAAATGGTCAATGGTCACACTGAGATAGAGTAATTAGATACTGGGGCTTTGTGGGGAATGTTTTGCTGTCATTGTTTGGGTATCCATGTTCCCTTAGAGGGAAGGGTCTCTGCAAATCAATACAAAGTACTTCCAGCATGTTTATCCTTTAATGAAAACTTTCTTTTCTGATGGGAGCGGTCTCTTCCAGGATAACAGTGTGTGTTGTAGCCATGGACATTGTTAAACCAATTTGAGCACCTGTGGGACATTTCTGCTCAACAAAATCTTAAAGAAGTTAATCAAATATCAATTAAATTAAATACTAGAATCAAAGACAAAAGAGAAGATCTAATGGTACATGGTGCTCACTTTATGTTGGGTTTTTTTTATCAAGGTTTAAAAGAATAAAATATTTGAATTTGAGTATTTGATTTTTGTCATACAGTGATGCGAGCAATACTGTTAGGAAAACATAATTTTCACAAGACTCTTTTCTGGAAATTCATACCAAAGTCAGACAATGCAACGTTCAGAGACGCAGTGAACTGCATCTCAGACTACAGCCCTCAGTGGGCATGTTAAATGTTAAAGTTCATGAAAGTACAATTAGAAAAGGACTGAAAAAAGTGAGGCTTGTTTGGAAGGATTGGAAGAAGAAGAAAGAACTGGGCAGTGTGGCTTAGCTTGTAAAGCTGCATCTAAAAAACATAAAACTTCTAGAACAACGTCCTTAAGACAGACATGACCAAAATAGAGATGTTTGGTCAGCACTACATTTGGTGAAAATGCAAAAACACCTCATACCAACTGTCATGGTGGTGGAGAGGTGATGATTTGAGTTTGCTTTGCAACCACTGGACCAGGGCACAAGAAAATTATCCCAAGCACCCCAGCAAATGTGCAACATAATGACTGAAAAAGAAAAGAATCAAGGGGTTTCAATGGCCCTGTCAAAGCCCAGAACTCATGCTGTGATTGGCATGCTGCGTGGGACCTTAAGAGAGCTGTGCATAAACAAAAACCCACAAACCTCAATGAACTGAAACGGGGTTGTAAAGAATAGATGGCCAACATTCTGCTGCAATGATGTGAGAGACTGATAAAGTCAAACAGAAACAGTTACTTCAAGTTATTGCTGCTAAAAGTAATTCTAAAATTATTGAATCATGGGGTGTACTTAGTGTTTCACAGCATTGCACGGAGTCCTGTGAAAACTTTCCTTTTCACATGACTGTACATTTGATCTGTATGCTAGTTTAAAGACACACACAACCACTTAGAAAAGTCCAACTCCATTGTAATGTGTGGGCAATTCATACAGTTGTACATTCATTTATGAAATATCTTTATTTAAAATGAAGGGAGGCCCAAACAAAATTTATGCATATACATAGTAATTTACGCACTACTTCTTTCAGTGTTTCTCAAGATTGCATCACTATGTATAAGCCAATAATTCCAGCTATGCTGATGTAAGCTTAAGATATGACACTGTGGCGAAAGCTAATGTCTGTATTAGATTGCGAAGAAAACAAAACAAAACAAAAAACATTGACATTTTCAGACAGATTGTCTTGGTGGTGTGCAATAACGCATCAAAGAAGGAATGTATATTGTCACTGCATAATGAACTGCATTGGGCTTCTTCTTCCAAACCTGTTAGCTCGACATGCTATCTTCTGCCAGTGTGCTGACATGATGGCTTTTCCAGTGAGTGAGCAGGACTGCCAATAGTGTCTGGGCTGGAATGGGCTCATGGTGTAGAAACGAGAGTGAGGCTCTGTGCTGCTCTATAAATACCCCTGTCAGGCTAATATCAAATCAGCCCCGCTCACGAAAGGGCTGGCGTGAGTGTTCGGGCTGTTTTTCAAACACGTCTTCAGAGGTCCGGAAGGTCTTGAAAGGTCAGTGTCACGCTCAATAGCACATTCGTATGAGTAGGTTTGTGCAATGATGTTCATTGTGATGGGTGTCGGAGATAAAAAATGTGTGAGAAAATAAAATTGTCATTAGAATTAATTATCCATGGGGTTATGGGACAAAGCTGTGAAACTGCGGCTCCCAACCGCTTGTGTCGTTGCCAGATGAACGACTGATTTAGACATTCACCGTACATGTGCTCTTAACATACACTGCTTTCTAAACACTGCCAAAAATGTCCTATTTGATGCCCAACACGTCCACAAATTCTAATTCGATTTAGAGCACACGCAGCCTGCTCTTTTTTGTTATTTTACTTGAATTATAGCTTTAAGCCAAGCTGCTCATTTTTCAGTCTTGCAAATTAAATGACAAAATGTCTTCTTTGTCTGTTCCCTCCAGAATGCCACTTTTCTCTACTGATGCCACTATTGACAGGGCATTGCATGTGTGTCTTACACGACTGTTACGAAGCACAAATCAGAATTGATCTTTCTTTTTTTATTATTGTGGTTAAGGTTTGGTTAGATTTCAGCATAAAAGTGACTTGGTTAGTTTTAGGAAAAGATTATGGCTTGGGTTAATATAAATAATGTATAAAGAAACCACCACTACTGACATTTTGTTGTCCCACACACACTCACTCAGCCTTCTCTCTCTTTGGGCTTTGTGGTATTTTAACACACCACATTACTTTCTTCTTTGCTCCTAATGGACCAGAATCCTAATTCAGCTTGTTGCCAGATTTTAATCATGTGTCATTTGTGGTGTACGGCGGCTCCACGGTGTTGGTGTTTACATATTGACTTAACAAGCAAAAATTCCCTGGTTTGACTCCAGAAGGAGACACTGCTTTAGTGACCCCTTGTGAATAAGGGAGCAGCTGAAAGTAGCTGCTTCTTCTCCTTTTCATTTTCATGGTACATATGGGGAACTATCCTCAGCACTGCTCTTAATCAGTCCTGTTTGTTAGCCTCATTACGTTCTGATTTGTTTCTAAGTTGTTTTCCAAAAAATGGGTCTCGCGTGGCTCTAGTGTTGGGGAACCCCTGATTTAAAAGGCAAACACACCTGCCTGACGCCACTGCCACAGCTGCTGGTGCCAGTGATGAAGAAGTTTCCAGGGAACGGATGATAATCCTGACACTACATCCTCCTAAGTCAGTGAGGCATGCAGTATAGATATGGATGTGTCGCTGGCAGATTGGGAGGTAGATTTCCCATCTACACCTCCTGTGGTGGCTGGTGCCTCTGGGGAGCTGCTATGTAAATAATGAATGCCTGTGGGTGTGAAACATGCACAGATAACCTTCAAGACAGGCGCGGATCAGTGCCTTCACATTAGCTGATAGGATTAAGGTTAAAATCTACAGAAACCTCTCCATAAGAAAACACAAATCTAGCTCACTGAATAGCAGGTTACATCAGTACGTTGTGTTCAGTGATAAGGAAAGGTGGAGGTAATCATGAGGGACTGGTAATAGTTCAGCAATCTGATGATGGAAATGACAGAGCGCCACAAGTCTGCCTCTCTCCACCTAAAAAAAGATTTAGCAGTCTGACAAGTTCTAAAATATGTTTTGAGTTAAAATCAAGCTCAACTTGTTTAACAAAATGCAAAATTCATGAGTCGATGGTTGACAAGTCACTAGTGTATTTACACGACTGCTGAACTTCTCATATAAAATAAATACACAAACTTTAAGTCGACATGCAGTGCACTTCCTTTGTCTTGTCATAAGTTACCGGTCCCAGTGTTCAAATAGATGGCAAATGTAATCTTAGAGAGAACCTCCTGTTTCGATGCTCTGTTAAGAGATGAACATATGTTCCATAAGAAAGGAAAATACTAAAGGAACAAAACCATTCCCTCTGTTGTCCCATCTGTCTGCAGAAGGACATTGTGCACCCAACAGTGGCCTGTTAACTTCTCTTTCTCACAAGTCAGCTCTTGCTGAGCAGCCAAAGATGCCCCACAATTTCCCCATCTCCATGCTCCCAAATTGCTTTAGGTATAGTGACAATTAGAGGCTTGAGGGACAAACCCTTTAACAATGTCTAGTGCGTATTCCTGAGAAGAAAACCCACAATGGATGACCCTCAAGTCAAAATGAGGAAGCCTTGTTTGGCAGTGATGCACACGTATTATGAAAACTAATTTTGTTAGCTGGGGATGGTGAATTTGAACATGTGTCCTTGTTTCTTATTATTTTGCTGTGTGGAAGAACTGTACCTGCTGGTAGAACTCATTAAACCAGAGTAATTAGCATCCACAGCTGTAACACAATGACGCCTATTTATCAAAGATATTGGTACCTTCGTGCTTCATAATGTGTTTTTGTTGGTCTGTCTGTACTTTCCGTCTGTCCCTCTGTTTATTTGACCATCAGTACAACTCTACTTTTAACAACACAACATATTTTCTTGCATGTTCAGCTGGCATTGCCTGAAGGTCAAGGATGGATGATGTCCATCTGTCTTTGATTCTTTCCCCCTCCAGTGAAACGTTTATGGTCATAGTTGGAATGAGGAAATAGAGGGTGAGTGAAAGAAAGACTGCAGCAGCGATGAAGGGTTTGGGCATCATTGTTAAGCTGTGCTCCAGGCTGGTCTTGAAGGACGGTTAAACCTGAAGTCCAAACCCAGCATGGAGAAAGGGTTGGAAGCTAATCCCTCATCCTCAGGCAGGTGTATCACAAAGGCTAAACATATACATAGAAAGACCGACCAGGGGAGAAAGTTGGGATAATTGAAGTCCGCTAAGAAATGAGCATTTGGACCCTAAGGGGGAGTCAGCTCTGCTTTGTGGTATTACTTCTTAATGTTATCAAGGTAAAAGAGATGGGGGATTCATTCCCAACCTTTTTAACATTGTTTATTGCTACCCTATTTGGGAATTTAAGGGCGTATTGGGGTGGGAGTCCTTACAGCACTAGTGGGTGAACTGTATTTCCTCCATGTTTACATTTTTCTAAAGCTGCTTCAGGCAGAAATGTGGCTACTGGTACGACTTGTTTGCCATCAGTTGCAGTAAAACTGAATCTTAAGATGAAATGAAAAGTTTCCACGAATCTATGTGTTCTGATAAAAAGACACGTTAACAATTCGAGCCTTCACTGACCCAAAGAGAGGGAGGATGGGTGATTATTTCTGTTACACGAGCCCTAATCATTCATGACACTACCTTGTCTCTACAAGGTGTCTTTGTCTTTGACTGTCCTGATTCCCCTCAGCAGCAAAACAGCCAAAGTCAAATTGAATCCAGAAAGGAGGATTTTAAACGGAAAGATAAGGGGGCAGATATGCCTTAATCATCATTTGCTCTTGATTAGAAAATCAATGGCCTTTGATGCCAGAGTGCATGTCTGCCTTTGGAGTTAAGAGTGTGACAATGACAATGTGGACTAGAAAATTGGCCTTTTAAACAGCTACTATCGCTTTGTTGTTTGGAGCCCCATTCTTTAATGCAGTGAAAAGTCTCCTCTATCACATAATGTCTGCCTGTCAAAGAAATTACTTTTTCTTTCGCTCCTGTGTGAAACTTTGTTAAGAAATCCTTTCGAAGCTTAGAAAGCACAGGGAATTTCTTAGTTTGTAGAGCTGACTTTCACAGTATTTCCTTGATTTATGTAACAGATGAGAAATAAAGTTGTCACTCAATTCTCTGTGGCAGTTTTGAGATATGCCAAAGAGAGAAAATCTTTGATGCCTTCCCGGTTTACCTGTCAGAAAGGTTTAAAGGCACTGTGTCCCAAGTTATAGTATTGCTAGGCGGTTGCAGTCAAAAAGTCTTTGCACCTATGAACTGCATAACGGTTTTTCCTCTGTGTTGATATAAAACAGAAATATACAGTACCTAAAGCATTAACTTACTATTGCTGTATTTTTCAATACGCCTTCTGGCATTTAAAGTGGTGAATTTTTGCCTTCGTACCTTCATAGCACCTCGAAAATGAATATTTGTAACTCTAAAACAGCTGGTAAAGAAGTTGAGCAAACCGTCTATCCCATGAATAGAATATTTTCTGTATTGTATCTCAGCCTACAGTGAATTTTATGTATATTTCATGCCTTATTTAACTACAACAGTCGTGTTTTCACCTCTTATTAATATGCTGTGAATGATTTTTTTTAAACTCCTCTTACCAGGTATCTTTCATTCCCTTGTCCTCTCTAGTCTTTGCCTTTGTGCCATGCTGTTGTACTTGCTGTGTTTTTACCAGCTCTGCATATCGATCCTGCTTTATCGCCAGCCGCTCCCTTTGCAATAAGCCTGCAGGAATATGGATGAGGTCTGGTTGGCAGGGGATGCACAGCTGATTAATATGCTCTGCGTGAGGATATGATGAAAATTCACATTTATATGTCTATATGAACACTGTGATGTCTGTGCACGGAAGGTCTGTGGTGGTGTACGAGGTATGTTAGAGCTTTGCTTCAATCCCAATTCCTACATGTGGATGCTTAGGAAAAACCCCTTGCCATCATATTTAGCTTTTTAATGTACAGGGCTAATATTGTGAGTGGGCTTTATTTTTTATTACCAAAACCATGGCTGTCAAATGGCTGCTGGCATTGGTGGCTAAACAAAACCCCTTATGAAAACAAAAGTAACCTGTGAGTGAATATGAGGTTAAAGAAAGTGCAAAAACAAAACTCTCGCCGAAGGACAGTCTTATGATTTACGCCACAACCATCCGTGCTGCTTCCTAATGACTTTGTTGCACTTTCACATCTTCGCTCGCGGCACCCTGAAGTAGCCGGTGTGTCACAACCAGCAGTTTTTACATAAAGTGTCAACGATATGAATCTCCTGTAGTGTAATGAACGAGAGTATGGGTATTTCTGAGAAATCTCGAAATACTAGATGCATTATCTTATAGTTTGCCCCTGACGATCATGTACACTGTGCACTAGTGTACACAATATATTGATTGCAGTTCAAACAGAGAGCTGACAGCTTCTAATCGGTGTAAGGGTATTAGCCTTTGCTATCTGTAAATGGAAATGTCAGTATTCAGCCCCTGATCCGTTCTTCCCAGACCTAAGGTAATCTCTGGAAGATGTACAAACCAAGATGTATGACAGCAGTTTACTAAAAGGTAAACTGCTGTCAATTTAAAATGTGGATGCCATACCATTTAGACTTGAAAGACCTAAAAATAAAGTGAGAATTGTTAATAAATAAATAATGAACTAATAAATATATTAATAAGATACACTGAAAAAACTTCCCAATTGAATCCCAAATCTGATTTTCTAAGAGTTGCAGTTAAGCTTTGTTTAAGCAAATTTGCAGAGTTTAGTTAGTTGTTGTTTTTTCTTTTTCAATTTGACGTCAGTTTAACAGCCTGTGTTTACTGTAATGAGTACCTTAGTCAGTTGAAGGTATGTGTCACTGTGGGAAGAGTGCAGTAAAGGTGTTTGGTAAAATTAAAAGAAAAAAAAAAGTCTTTGTAAGTATTTGTAACCAAAGCTAGAACAGCAATTACTTAATCTCTAACAGTTTGAAGCATTTATAGGTGTATTCTCGATTTTTATGCTGCAGTAGTAACTTCTGCTATCTTACTAAGTGTTGCAATCTCGGGGAGATAAACAGAGGAAAGTTTAAAATGTGAAATTCCCTCTTTCTTTGTTGTTGGCAATACTTCATGAATATTATTGAGGGAGGCATGTTGCCATCTGCATCCTCTCCAGGCCATAATTGGGTGTAAGGCGCAGCACTGTGACAACGCTGCAAAGGGAATTGATCATTCACCATGCAGTTAAGAAAATAAGACAATCTACCTGTAACTGGGATAAAAGTACATTTGAGTTTAGTAAGCAAAAATGCCCAATATTTTCTTGTGCTAGTTTTTAAACGTATAGATGGATTTTCTGCATGTAATATCAACAAGAGCAAAAATTTAAGGTGTCACCTTGAAAGTTTGAGTTGTACTCTTTACCCTGATATGCTTAATTTTATACACCCATTTCCTTGTAATAACAATTTCAAGCTAAAAAGAAAGAATCTCAAGCCAAACAGTAATGTGCTCTTATCATAGCTGTATTTAAAAAAAAAAAAAAAGATAGGCGGGAGAACATGGATAAAGCTGATATTTGTCAGAGCAGTGCAGGTAACTGCTTTTGCAGTTTTGCCCTTGACTTGCTTCAGTTGGTTTTGCACTGAATAAAAGCCTCATTTTAAGAGAATTACGTAGCCATAACAACCATCTCAGGTACAGCGTATTGTGTCAGGCACAGTTGTTGAAAGTGAAGTAGAGGCTTATTCTCCCTGGGGAATGGCCGCATCAATCAGACAGTAGTGATATGTCTTTCATTTTTACCTTTAATAGGCCTGTTTCCTGTTATGCCTTCCTGATCAGATTAGTGATTGAACACATAAGAAGAGTGGATCACCTCCAAGTAAGCCACTCAAGTACCTCCAGTGATGAAAGTTACCTTAAAGCCTGCTCTACCGTAAAAGAACAGGTTTTAACAGAATGTGACTTTTACAGAAGTGACTTTATTTGACACTTTGATTTTTAATGTTTTAATTTTGGGCTTTATTCCCTTGTTTTAGTCATTGTATTCCCTGAGTCCAAAAAGTTTTAGAGTAAACATGTTAACATATTAAGCATGCATTGGTTATACTTAATATGCATATATATATTCTTTATTTGTGATAAAGTTATTCATGTAGATACATTTTTTCTTTAGTCTATCTTCATTTACTTTTTGTTTTTCGAGACGACACGTTGTAGCTCTCTACTCTTATCCATCCAGCACTCTGTGCTCACAGCATTGCTACGTGTTCCACTGAAGCAACCCTGCTGTGTGACGGTAATGATTGCAGGTGTGTATGGAAACCACTTGTTAGCTTAACAAGATGCAAGTTACAGACAAACAAACATTATGATTTTATTCTGAGTGAGGAGTCTGTCACACCCTCCCAGAGTGTGATTGTTCAAATCCCACCTGCACTGACGTTTCACCTCAGTGACACGTTGCCATTCAGACGTTGCCTCGTACCCATACGTAAATTCCATATGGGCCAGTGTTTGTTTTGTTTTTGATATCTGATTTCGGGTTTGACTTTTTCCAATTTATGGTGCATATTGCATTATTCAGTGTAAAATATTTTCCTTGAAATGGCTAGGAAACACAAATATTAGGTATATACAGTGCTCACAGAAGTTAGCACTGGCCCCCTGGTAGATAGATAGATAGCTAGGTTGCACTTTAACTGGGTTGTGTTTAAACAAGAATTCCTGCATTAAGGCCACCATCTCGGATTCCACAGCTGAATATAAATAGCAGATGCATTATGTGCTCTGTGTGTTTCTGAGCCCTTCTTGGCACTACTGTTTAATATGAGTACTTCTGTGACCAGAGATAAGGCCGTTATGGCCATGACAAGGCCTTGTCTTGCTCTGCCATGATGCTTCTATTGCTCCTAGTGGCGGTTTGCTCCCAGGGCCAAAAACAATATGCTGTAAATTGAGCTACGGACTCTCCAGGTTGATGTGCTGCCTGCAAACGTGATGTGATTGGGTATCGATTCACACCACAACGCTAAAATTGCCTGCCTCATGGCCCCAGACACCAATAGTGACAGCTTCAGTACAGGACAGGAAGAATGCCATGGCATGGGTCTGTGTCTGGGCGAAGATACCTTCTCTCTGCTCTCTGATCCACGCCCTCTTCTCCTCCCTCAAGAGGAAAGGATTAGAGATTAAAAGGACAGAGCTCCCCTACTGTGTTGCATGAACATATCACAGCTAGATATACGGCAATTTAACATGCCTCAGAAGCAATTTTTGTTGGCATTTTGCAATCCCTTTATATAAAAGAAAAAAAACATGTAAACATCTTCCTTTCATTAAAATGCCAGTGATATTTGCACATGAGCAGTTTTTTAATCTGTTCAAGTTTTAACATTTGCAACGCTGAACAAAGATGGGGTAGTTTTCTGCTGGCTTTTCATTCCAAAGTAGTGACACAGCACTGTCAATCTGCATTCAGCATGATTAAAACATGCCTCGGATCCTGTTGGAAGATGAATAATGCAAGAGAAATTGCTTGTGTAATGAATAAATGGCAAATAATCCTACTACAATTAACTCTTCTACATACAGTATGCAAACCAGTCATGCTCCATCTACTAGGACAAGGTGTCCAGCTAAGGAAAATCCACAGTAGCCTTGTACACTTGAATAAATATTGTTGAAGGTTTAGATGAGTTGAACATGTCTATGCTGTCAGCTTTAATGGAGGCATTGTAGTTTCAGCTTTTTGAGGTACTGACAGATGAAATATTTACAAAACAATAATTAAATGATGAATTGGAAACTAGAGTCCAAATATTTGAATTATTTGAATGCAGTTTTTGGTAGCTGTTTTCACTGCAGTTCACTAAACAGTTATCCAGCAGTTATCCTAATGTACTTACAGAAGAGACATTATAGGTGGGTGGCGTGCATCCCCTTATAATAACATTTCTGAACTAAACCTTGGCAATCACTGGGATCTTTTTTCATGGACTGTTTCTCCTTAGTTGGCAGTTAGCATTAAGAGATTCCTGTGGTAGATTTCTTAAATCACAGCGATACTCATTTTGTTTATATCTTTGCATGTATTATAATGAAATCTGATATCACCTACAAACTGTCAAAGCAAGAAAATGCTTAAGGATGAAAACCCTGTGAAAAAGCTGCAGAGGACACAACAGCTTCAACCAGCTGCAAGCTGTTTAGATAGACTCACTTATGATAATATCTACACTGAACACAGTCATTAAACTCCTGGATTGAATTGGAATTGCTTCTTTTCCAAATGAGACTTTATCTCAGCGGAGTTAAAAAAAAAAGAAGAAGCTGAAAATCCAGCATTTTGTGTCATCCTTTGCACAAACACTAAATATTACAAATTTAAAAAATGAGAAGAGTATCACTTTAATTATTGAAGATATTGAATTTGTAAACATATTGCACTGTAAATGCTTTTGAATTTCAGTTGTGCAATGCAAAACACTGAGTCTCTCCACCTACACCCTACTCCTTTGGTATAGTAGGTGTTGATGTCAAAAGCTGAGGCAGTTTTCTTTACACACAGCAGAACAAAGCGTGATTTAGGGAAGTGGGAGGGCAGCTGTGGTTGATATATGTGTGTTTGGCTTCATAGGTGAGAAGGATGATGAATGGATGAAGTCCACAGCCACCATAATGGTACCCTTGTGTACCATGGCAGAGGGAAAAGAGGAAGGGTGTACTTGAGAGAATAAAAGTCAGCCTCTTTCAATCAGGACTACCTAAAAGTAAAATTCTTGACAATATATCCTTGTTGTGCTTTCATGATAAGCCTTATGCTTGGGGATGGGGGAGTAGGAGTATGAGAACTTAGGGGTGGAGGGTGTCGGGGGGGCATCAAATAAGGTGTAAGTAAAGGATTTTTCTATTGAAGAACTGAAGGAATAAAAATCTGTTTACCTGGCCACAGCTGCCTTAAATAAAGTAGGCTGCCTTGGGTGAAAGTCACTAAGGAGTTTGGTTATATTTCACAACAAGATACTGTTAATGGAGGAGCCTTTGAAACACAGAAACATGGGTATTCAAAAATGTTATTATCTCGCACATGTTTTCACCAGTGACATGCACACAGTACTCTACGGGTATACTGTCTTCCTACAGCCATTTTCATATTAAAAAAGAAACATTACCCTGTGGTTAAGTATGACAGAATATATGTATGTGAATGTATCATGGCATTTGTGTGTGTGTGTGTATGTTTTCCAGCCTCTTTGTCTGTCTGTGTGTTTGCAGTTGTCCTGTCAGGTCATTTGTTGCTGGAGCTATTAATTCCCCCCAGTCCTCTGCCCCTGTTGTGCACTCATTTGCTGATATACTTGGTCTGTCATTAGTCTATATGCCTACTCTGCATGTTGGAGAGAAATATTGACATTGTCAAAGCACTGCTCATTGCTTCTGAACATAAGCCGTGCTTTTACATATCAGGTGTCAAACATAAAGGGTAAATTCATCAACACATTCACTTCAGTGATGTGGCAATTGTACTCCCCTTGGACACTGATTGGGAGAAGAGGCACTTAGAGGGAGAGAACGGAATGAGCAGCAAGAGACTGGAGCTGACCCAGCCATTTTGATGCATATGTTGCACAGAAATATTGACCAGCTCTTTAGTCTGTGACTCCCTCAGGACTAGGTAATTGTCTGTCTGTGTTTCTATTGTTTAAACTAACTGCATTTTGGCAGTCTTCCTCCTCAAATCAAGATGGAAACCTTTGCAGAACAATGATGTGAGACAATGTGCATGCACTGATCATTGGAGGGAGCTTCAAAAATAATTGTATTTTGTTGTCATACAATCTAAAAAAAACCTATACTATAGTGCTATTAAATATCAAATTTATCTTAAGATCCTGCAGCCTAAACAAACCTAAACATTTTATTGCTTTCAGATGTATTTAGAAATAGAACATTTTTGGATTCCTCATAAGAAAAAGTAAAATTGAAGCAGATGCTGAATAAATTTTTATAATCATCATGATACATTGTTCCGCCTGTGATGTATTATCACAAAATATTGTGTATTATCACAAGCAATTAGTTTTAAATGAGATATTCTTTGTTTTCTTGCTAAATATGATTCTGTCTTCATCAGCCTTTTCTTTATTCTTCTGTTCTTTATAGGAAGAAAACATCTCTGTCTACTTATTTCTGTTAGACTATACATTGTGTGACATGTAAACAATTGTTCTGCTAATGATGCAGTGTTAATGTTAATTATTGACTATTTTATTTATATAAATAGCACGCTGAAAACATCCTAAACCAAGCAAAGATCACCAAGCGAGTGGATGGACATTTACATATAGACATTGGAAAAACAGTTAACAAAATTACTGCCCACTTGGCAGAGTAACACAAGAACTGACTACAAAATGAAAGCAGACTGTGTTGTGAACAATAAAACAAAAGGCTGGACTCATAACTTGCGAGTTTTTACTCACAGATGTAAATTTTCACATCAACTAATGAAAAAAGAGGGATAAAAAAAAAAAGTCACCCTTTTATTTTTCATTACCAATTACCAAGGGCAGGTCTTTTACTAAAAATTCATCTATGCAAAAATGCCAAATAAATCTTTTTGTTTGTGTTGGGTTTTAATGTATATGCATGCCGTGGGCTTGGATGGGACTCGTGTTTTTCTTTTCTTTCTATATTGGTATTAAAACCTGTTCTGAAAGCAGACATTTTCAATTTGTAGATGCAAAATATTGCAACGCTGATCTTTTGATGACTTGCATCTAATTTGGAATTAGCATATCCCAGTGAAGTGTACTGTAATTTGTCTTTGATGATTGGTTCGTCTGTAATAGATGGGGGATTGCCTGAGCTCCCTACTGCCCTGTATCTCTCTCTCGCCTTCCCTCTGCTGGAGAGGCACACAGAATCTTTGAAATGTGATTTGACCATCAGAGCAGTGAGAAAGCACTAATATTTTACTGACCTGAAATGAAAGGGATTAGGTGCAAAAACCTTTTGCAAAAGGCTATCTCGATTTACAGGTGATGTTTTGTTTGTTTATTTTTTTTTCATCCTTTAAAAAGAAGAGACTTGGATATAATCAAAAGATGTGTTCTAAAGCATAAAGCTTTGGGCTTTGAAGCTTTTCAAATGTTTTGCTGGGGGAGGCGAGGCGCTGGAACAGCATGTCTGCATTCAGAGTATCCATGAATCCCTGTCATCAGCTTCCTTCCATCTCCCTTTTCCTCACTTTTGCAAAATCTGGCTTTCACCACAGAGCAGATACAAATGCTAGATAATGAACAACGAGATGGCAGGGACTTTGGAAATGGGACTGTTTCAATTTCACAGCCAAGAGCAACATAGATTGCTTTTGTTTTATTGTGGGTATACGTGGCAAAAGAACTTTGCAATTATTTGCACAATTAGTTGTAATTATGGTATAAGCATTTATCTTGTGCACCCAAGAAATTCCAGTGTGTATTCTGCAGGGTAGGATAGGAAGAATTAGTATAGATTCTTTTCTCTGGTTGTTTGGTTGACGGCAATTAGCAGCTAATACCTGTGGGATCTCCTGTCTGCTCAAACCTGTGCTGTTTTCTGTTCCACAATGATCAGACAATTACTTATGGGCTGAGAACACTTGCAGGACTACGGTTTACACTAGGCATTGTCACAGTGGTAGACTACACTGTACAGCAGTTATTGTTGTTTTCTGGTTGAGTGTTCCCCTGCCTTCGTGACACACAGATTATGATGAGGTTACATTTGCTCTGCATGCTTTATCTTAGGTAGTGGAACTAATCACACACAGATGCAGATGCTTCCGAAGTGTCTCCCCAGCCCTTGGGCTTTCTTTCCTGTATTTCATTGCACTGCCGAAGGATCTCAAAAGACATTTATTTGTGAGTTTGTGCATGGTCTTCCTGAAGTGCTAGACACTAATAAAACCTAGTTTTGTTTTGAAAGGTATTTTCGTTCTTGTTTCAGTGCTGATACGCTGCCTCGGGGCTTAATGTGTACAGAGTGTTGTCTTACATCTAATGTTGTTTGGTTTTCATGCTCTGGCTCGGTTGAGGACCTGGAAACATGTTTCTCTTTTGTAGAACCATTTATATTGTGCCTTTTTGCCTACTAAGGGTGACATCTGTTCCCTTGAATGCTCCTTTAGATTTTGTTATTTGAGATTAAGTTTCCTACGTTTTAATTAAGAAAATGAGTCATCGGCCAGTTGCAGTAAAGATGAGATGATGTTTTAGTGGGCGTTGTGTTGGACTCCAGTCTAAAATTGGCAGTTTTTGTTGCTGGCATTTTTCTGTGCATGGACAATATCTTTCTTTTGCAATGTTAGGATCTGCATTGTTTTTGTTTCCTCTAATGAATTACAAAGGCTACATGTTAAAATGCTCTGCTGCTGACCCCATGGTAGTGCGGGGATCACGTAAACAGCATCGAGAGAGGAAAAGTGTAGAAATACTTTTAGAGACTGAAGATTTTGTTCAAGCACAACATGTTGAAAAACCCCAGAGTCGCATATTTGAATAATATTTGAAAGAATATGTTTTATTTGGTCTATTTTCTATCCACTTCACACAAACAATATCAAATAAATAAATGTGAACCATTTTATGCATAACAAAATGTGGAGACTTAAATAGATGAATAGTCTCTGCTTCCACTGCACAGCCATTTGTGTAGTTTTTCTTTATTTGGCAAAGAGTAATGCCTTTGTTGTCTTCAGTGTGCGGGAGCCTCACAGACTGTTTTCTAAGCCTGTATAGGAATCTTTCTCAGTTTTTTTTTTTTTTTTTGGGGGGGGGGGGGGGGGGGGGGGTTGAGCAAAAAATCAAACACACTCTTTGTCTTACTAGTGTCTACACTGTGGTAGAATTTGCTTTGTGTGTTACCGTAGGAGATGGGGCAGCCGTGAAAGCATGAAACCATGAAACATAGAGCATGAGTGATGCTGGCGGTGCACTGGCGCTTTGCTTAGTCTACCTAATTTTGCTGAGAGGTTTTGAAACAAGCAAACCCTTAATTTACGGTCTCGACACGGTTATAGGATGATAAAAAGATGCCTTCAATTGTTTTAAAGGGCTGGAATAAGTGTGTCTGCGATTCACTAAACTCTGAAATTGCCCTCCACCACTTAAGGAAACTGAGCACTTCTGGTTTGTACATTGCTGTGAATCAGTGCTTACTACAGCATTGTGTCACATTAATATTTGAGTGCTACATATTGTCAAATAGATGTAGGGCTTAAACAGCACTTACAGTGAAGTGTACTTACTTCAACTCCTTGTTTATTTCTTCCAGAGACATCCATGCAGACGCCATAATGGTTTCCGTGTTTAAATTGAACTTGACCTCTGACCCCTGACCTCCTGCATAAGCTTGGTAATCATTTCACTTTTTTTTTTGGTGCATTATGATTGATTTTAACCTTTTGCCATTATGTATCATGAACATTGCCATTATTTCTCACGGACTTGTTTTGTTCAACTTGCTTCTGTCTACTTGCCTTATTTTGCTTCCATCTGGTTAACTGTTATAATTGTTTCAATTTGTAAAATTATAACTGTTCCGTTACCCTGATTTATTTGTGTCCCATTTATTTCACACTTGTCTCTCTCTGTAGTTTGTTATTTCCACTGTCCTTGAGCCATTAGTGTGGGACAAATAAATTGTCAGTTGTGTTTGCTAATATCTTTAATTTCTTTCTTATATTCTATCATTTCATTTCATCATCTTTATATGATGAACCATCCAACCATGTTTTCATTGATTTCTTTAATCTATTACCAAGGATTACAACTCCCTATTTCACACATTGTGTACCGCAGTAAGTCTCTGTCAGTATCTCTCTCTTCCCTCCTCTTTTTCTCATATGTGTGTGGGTGGAGGCAATGTTTGAAAGTGACAACGCAAAGAAACTAAAGACAAAAAGGAGGAAATACGGCACAGCAGCGTATTGCAGTATCACATCCCTTGTGTGCATTATGCTATTATTTCCTGAAATATCAACCGAACACCCACCAGTCAGAGAATATGCACGGAATTGCATCGTTGTTTTTTGCCAGACGCAATCCAAAAACTTAGTGCTGGTAGACGGCAAGCATTCAGCAACAGCGATGGGCCAGTGGGCCGATGGTGTGGCAGGGCCTGGCCCAGACGTAAGGAGAGCTGGCAGCAGAAGGGAGAAGAGAGTCACAAGGTTGCAACCCAGAGCAGTAGACTTGCTTGTCTCAGCAGAGTAAACATCACCCCTCGTCTGCACACAGTAATGACTAACAGAGGGGGACGTGCACAGAAATACTATCAGGACTACTGCCTTGTCCTGCTAGACCCCACACATGCCATTCCTATCATCTCCCAGCCTTTGCATTCTGAAAACAAGCAGAGTGCTACAAGTATTATTAAAGGTGCGGCATGTCTTTTTACCTTTGCTCTTGTTTGGTTAAGGAAACATGGTCATGCTCTGTGGGCCGCCCATCTTACCCACAGGAAAGACAGATAGTAGAGAGTTTTGATGTAGTACTCTGGGTTGAGACAGTTGCATATATGTCGTACTGACCAGCGTGCACACTGATTTATCAGACTCCAATCAGGAGCAGTCAAACACAGCATAACAACAGGAAATTATGACTGATTGGGAGCATCTTGAGATCTGACCCCAAGTTGTTTGACTGATTTTCTTTTAATTGGTTGTCGTCTCCCACTTGACACCATCAAAGCTTCGCGCTGGAGGTGAGGCAGACGGAGTGGTTCTATAATAATACAGCAAGTATGATAAGACGCACTGCCTTAGAAACATTTTAAAATTTGATTGCAATCACAAACTAGTCACCAGATTATTGTCCTGATGCTAATGAAGAAATGACAAGATACTGTATGATTGCGCCAGCTGAAACAGGTATCTGCCAATGTTTTTCCCATACATTTATACCTTAGTCATCTAAATTGTGAGGATCTCTGATGCTAAACAGACAATAAAATAACAATAAACTGTTCAAATGTCAGCAGTTAATTTATGGACTTTGTTGTGTGGTTATATTTTTTAATTGCCACACCTCTTTTAGTGGTGTGGTGCAAATTTTCTATATCGGAGCCATCTGCTGTCCTAATGTTTTTACTGTTTGCTACTTTCACTTTCAAGCTTTAACTTTACTGTGCCCAAAGGGAAATTTGTCTCAAAATGCACAGAGTCTCAAGCATACGATACATAAAACATAAAACAGGAATACATAAAACATATGACATCAATATGTAGACCATATGCTAAAATTGTCTCCCTTTCATTATTAAAAGTACAGAGTAGTTGGAGACTTTAGTAGTTGGAGTAGTTGTACTTTAAAGAGCAAACGCTCTTTAAAGTACAAGGCTGTGAGCTGATCAAATTAAGTATTGTTACCAGTAAGTGTGAGCTAAACTTTGAACCTCCAACCCTAGGAGCATCCATCTAACGTGCTTCCAATTAAGAGCTTTCTTTGCACTCCTGTACATAGTGGAATATATAAACACTGACAAATTTCACTTGGGTTGCATTTTATTTATCCAGCACATTTTTACTGCAGAAACATTTGTTATATCCTGCTCAACAAAAGCAAGCTGTACTTTTTTTTGTAGTAAGGGCACACTCGCTCGTGTAGCGGGGCATTTGTTTAGGAGATACATTTTGAGAGCTTTAGAATGTATCTTATTGCAATCGAAAGCCATAAAAAGTCCATTTGAAAGTTGTTTACAACTCAAAGGTTTATCAAAGCACAATCCTCTATGAGAATTAAGGTGTGTTTCAAGCCATTCGTGCGCGCTGGTTTTTATCATCCAGCTGCATGAAGGGTAGTGACTGGAAAAGGTTGAGGACATAGTTGTAATACAAAGGAGGGGCACAGCTCTGAAATTTGCATGGTGAGGAGAAGCTGATGCTGCCTGAGACTCAGTGAAGACAAGTGTTTGCTATGCCTAGTGATGTGCGAGACAGAGCTAGTGGAAGATTATTGTTAGCATACTGAGAAAAGATCATGAATTCCAATGATTCCCCAAAGCGCAGGCAGACAATTTACTGAGACTGTGCTTTTACCCCCTCTATCTATGTATGTCACTACAGAGTGCTGTCACCACAGATGATTTTAGGTTGAGGGGAGCTGATGGTGTCCCCCTGTGCACTGATTCAACATCTGATAATGAGGAGGAAATGCTATTGCAGTTAAAAACACAAGTAATGTTTGAGGAAGGAAATAAGAGACGGCAAAGCCTTGCTCACCACGCAACACGATGAAGAAAAGTAAAATACAGATGACGGTGAAAAATTCATCCTTTAGAGCCTGTTTAATATGTGTTAAGGCATAGCATGTGAGACCTCTTAGCTCCAGTAATTTCACTACATCAAAGGCATTCCTCCTCCCCAAGCTCGTGTAGTCCTAAGAAGGGCTCATCATATCCAATCACACATTCACCCAAGAATCTTGCGAAGAATACCTCCAACCCTGTAATTTTGATCATCAAAACCGGACTAATACATGTTAGTCAACACCAAAACCGAGTGTTGCGCTGTGACGTCGATTGCAGCTGGTAGTCCTTGTCCCTCGTTGACCTGTTTTGTTAACTCTACTGCTGTATTTCACTGCCTGATTAGATGTCACTCAATTAAAAGCACATTTCTGCAGGGAGAGCAGGCTCTCTAGTTGCCATGGATGCTGTTGGAAAGGTAGCAGAACTGCGTAATGTGTGTCCCAGAGCACCATAATGAAATATCCACTCTCTTAAAGCAGAAATACACAGACAAACCAAACTTTCACACCCAATCAATGAAAGTTGTGTGGCAGGCTTTTTTTTTTTATGTTGAAAAATTAAAAAGGATGTGCCTAGTAAGTCACAGAGGACTCACCCATTTTATAGTCAGCTATGAGGAGCACGAGGATTAATAGACCTCTTCTAATATGCCTCGCATTGGTGGTCCCTGAACACCCTGATCAGGTAAGGCCCAGCGAAGCAAAGATCATTTATAAGTGGTTCATTATTTTACCTTCAGATTCCTCTGTCTGGCATTGATTTAATAAACACTGATGTATCTCCTTGTAGAAGAGAAGTGCCATTTTTCATTTCCCAGATTTGCTATCTTTGTTATCGCAGTTATCTGTTGAGCGCTGGCATTTCAGCGGTAATACGCTCCCAATCTCAGCTGTGTGCGGGAAGTGGGAAATAGTGCAATTCTTCTAGGGCAGATATTCCTTTTAATGTTTACTGAAAGATTCTTTAAAAGAAAATATTGTCTTTTATCTCTTCAACTCTGCGCCTGCACGTCCAGACTTGGCTTTGTAAATGAACAGTTTGTTTAATGAAGTTCCACTAAAGTGCTCTGATTATCTGTGAAAGGATTCAACAACGTGTGACATCAACAGTGAGGTACAATAATTAATGATCTATCAATGTGTTCTGATGATTAATGTATTTGTTTTTGCAGTTTGATGGACCCAAACTGTGTGAAATAGACAATGAGCTCCGCCATTGTGTATTCCCTGTGGTGGATGGAGGAAACAGCACTGAGGCACACTATAAAAAGCACAGAGAAGTGATGAAAGGGAAGGGAAATGCAGCCTCTTTATTATTAAGGTTAACTGTCAGTAAAGGCTCACACTCCTACCCTATCGTTTTTGTAACTGAGAAGCTTGTTGAGCTTGTTGTATATTTTTTTCTCTGCTCAAAGGATTCTCCTCTGAAGTGTTAAAAGCAGTTTGTGGTCAGATTAGGTGTGTATGGCTCGCACATCAAATCAAGATGAAAATGAAATGGAATGATCAATTTGCCCTGCATTAATCCCTCCTCTCCAGCTGCATCCTATTGATTTTCTTGTTCAGCTTCCCTGATAACAAGAATCATTTAAAGGTCACATTTTGATGTCTGTCAAAAAGAAAACATTCTTAATGCATTGTGAGTGGCCTTTGAGGCTTATGTTTGTCAGAAAGCACAGGCTGAATCTTGGCACCTCAGACAGATTATAGAGAAAACACAGCTAAATGGGCTAAGTTGCACTGGTTAAAGGTTTGTGAATGCGATACCGCTTATAAGTCAACTATGAAAGTTTTACGATCATTCTTAGAAGCAATCCTCTTCTTTAAAAGCAGCGTAATAATTATGATGTACTAAAATTATTCACGTATACACTTATAATTCATCAGAGGATTGCAGACGGTGCAAAACTCACTGGTGATGCATTGCTTAAAATAGCTTGCTGGATGCTGTCCTGATGGACATAGGAAAACAGTAGTAATGAGAGGCCTGTGTTGAGCTGTGTGTTTATTTTACCTTACTTTTATCTTAGGTTGCATAGATAGGTTGATGTTGGTTCTAGTTTTCTTTTCTGTTTTGAAAATCAGTGTTAACCCCCGGTGCAAGATGGTACACATTCACTGTATGATACAATAACTGTTCAGAGACAGGCACCCCTCCTGATTTTCACAAACATCCAGTGCTGACCTTTACTTGCTCCAGCTCCAGGATATAGAGCCATGCATCATGGACCCCTGCCTCGGGCACTTAGGATTCTGGGAGGGGGATGTCTTCAGGGAGAGTTTGATCAAACAGAAAGCACACGCAGTTATCAAAGCAGCTGCACTTTTTGTTTGTACAGTCTTATATAAATGCTAGCAACTGCAGTCAGTTAATTTACACGAAATAAAACTGCAGCAAAAAAATGTTTTAAAATATTTTACTCCTACCCAAATAAAAAGTTATATGTTTTATTCTCTGTTATAAAAATTAAATGGTATTCCTGTAATTTCTCAGGGGTGGCCACAAGCCTTGTACAAATTTTGATTACCATAAGCATGGGCGCAATTCTGGTGCAATGGAAAAGAAAAAGAGGATTAAGCTGAAATAATCCATTAATACGAAACATATTAGCAGGTTGTAGAGGGGTATTTTCAGCAGGTGCGGTCGGCGCAGGCTTCAGTAATGGCTAATCACATCAACTTTTCTCACCTTCATTAAAACCAGCAGACAGTTTAATGGGCGGGGAGGAACGTCTAGACTGGCTTCTCTGAAGAGAAGCAGGCTTTCTCTGGAGGCACCGGCTCTCTACTTCAAAATACAAACATGAATGTAAATGAACCAAAAATAACTTCTTTTCATCAGTTTACAGGAAAATTTTAACTGTTGCAAATGAGTTACTGTTATTATAGTGGATGATAATTTTGTGTACAAGTGCTTTGTTTAGTGGCACAGTAGGTTTTGTATGTTCTATTAGATGGTGTGCTCAGGAGACTTTAAAACATTGACTCTGGGCTGCATGTAACATTTATTTTTATTAATTCAACAAAAGAAAATCAGAGAATTGACAATTTGGATTAAACTGATAATTGTCTGGTAAAGTCAACAGAAACACTTTGGTTTCAAATGATTTAAATCGAGAAACGTGACCGCGGTGCACGCTGCACAGGCTGCAGCAGCCGGAAGGATTGGCATTTATATCCAGACAAAACAACTAACAATCAATTAACAAAACAGTGAGCAATTAATCTTCTTTTCTAATTAATTGATGCACACTGTTTGAGCCTGCCTTGCGACAGACAGGCGACCTGTCCAGGGTTTATCCCTCCTCTTGTCCTATGACAGTTGCAATATGCTCCACACCCACCCACCCAACCCCAACCCTGACTTGCAAAAGTGGAGGAAAATGGATGGATGGAATGAATATATGAACCAACTGTATTTTATGGCACATCTCAGATAACTCAGTGTCCATGGATTGCATCTTTACAATAATAAAAACGACATTTTATTGAGCTTTTACATTTCTACTGGATAAAATAAATAATATTCAAAGCAAAGCAAAGCAGAATGAACACGAAACGGCAAAGGTGATATGATGTAAATATTTGTTCCCTCTAAAGCCTCTAAAATTGATGTTAGCGCTCAAGCAGTTGTGATGGTATGAAAAAGAAAAAAGTTTATTCTGTGCCAAAAAAAGAAAATCTTTTAGTTTCCTCACAGTTTAAGGAACTCAGCAACAGAACGAAGATGTGAGTATATGACGCGTGCCACGTGTGTAGTTGTGTGTTGTACCTCTGAGCCCATGCTGATTTTTGTATCCTACAGGGGCCCCAAATAGAGGTTGAGGAGAGTTGACTGGGTTTAGGAGAAGAGGAGCAGAGAGCCCTTCCACTCAACGCCTGGGTCAATATAAAACCTCATTACTGGGGTGTCATAGAAAATTTGTGCACTTTCTGCTCCATCTAGCAGCAATTTTGCTGGATAAGCACTGCTCTCGTTTGGCCCGTTTTAAGCATTTTCACTAAAAAAAGGCTTGCAAACAGGAAGCCATCGCTTCCCCACAGGGGCCCTGGCAGTCCATATCCCCCAGTGCTGCCTGTGCTCTTATATATATGTGGTGCTATGTTTTTATATATGTGTGTGTGTGCACTCCCGCTCCTATATGCATACATTATATAGACAGTCATCTTATGACTTTTCCCTACCGATACAGTGTAGTATGGTGGCAGTGCAGGTACAGAGCGTGAAGGGTATGGATTCCACATTTCCATCTTAAGTTGTTTTCTTAGTTTGTTGTTAGTTGGACCTAAATCTGTTGTTAAGACAGCATTGTGCTTTTTCCCTTACTCTAAAGCTTGATGTTTTCCTGCTTTTTTCCTGTCGTGTGTTATGGGAACCATACATTTTAACCACGTTGTCTCTCATCTCCTCCCTGGTGTGAAAAAGAACATATCAAAGGAAAAATTACAGTTTCTTTTATTTCCACGGAGAAGCCGGTGGGGTCAAGGAAAGGTATTCATATGTTGTTTGAATGTTTATTTTCTCATCTGTGCAAAATTGAATTTTATGAAAGCAAACAGAATGACACGTTTATAAATATGGATGCCTGAATTCGAGACAAGCCTCTCAGCCAGTGCCACACTGGCCCCATTGCTTTATGGTGGGACATTGTAATTTCTGAAAGTGGAGAGGAGAAAAGAATGAATCAAAGGAAAATGATAAAGGATAGAAGTACCATTTGGCCATCCCTAAAGTGTTGTTCCTTTTTCTATTCTTTTTTTTTCCGTTTGTATACGAGCAGAGACAGTGTCTGGACAAAATGCACACAACAAAGATCCTGAATAAAACATGATCTGATAAAAGCCAAACATGCAGAAAATACTGGAAAGGTCAGAAAGAACCAAGGCCGTAATTATGGCAGGAGTATTTGCCAGGAATGCACTAATTAAACCACAGACAAATCTCCAGTTTCGACCTCCCCCCCCCTCACCCTACACCTCCACAGTAGGCCCACATATTAATCATTTGGAGGGGGGTTGCTGGTGCTGCTGTACTAACGTAGTGTACTTTAAAACAAACACAAATACAATACACAGACACTCTCATAACAGACCTATTATACTTGAGACCAAACAAGAAGTAGGGCAAGAGGAAGATCTAGATTGGTTCACGGAGTGTAAAGTTGGACTGAGCTGACGGTTGAGTAGCTTCCTGCTGAAATAAGGACTGGTACCAATCAGTCTCTAATTGAAGTAGGGTGGGAGGCCTTTTTTAACACTGGGGACTCTTGGCTCGGAGTAAAGGAAACAAAGGTAATGGAGGTGGGCTGTGTTGTTGCGAGTATCTTAGGCAGCACCACACAGGTTAAAGCTAAGACTGGATCGTGTTGTTTCCCACCTGCAGAGTTCCCTGTTAGTGCGTCTGTGTGTACATGTGTGTGTGCAGGACTGACTGTATCATGCTGTTCACCTCCAGTGGCGTGTCTGTAGGTGTCTTTCTCGTTAATGCCGGATGACTGGTGATAATCCAAGTGTTACCCCCTCTACTTTTGAGTTTACAATAGGTTACCACATACTGCCTGTGGGGAGAAGGGGGGGAAGCAAACAAACGTTTGAGTATCTTAAAATTTACCGAATATCAAACCACAATACACAGGTTTTATTTTAACGTTTTGCTCATCACGTAGAAAGAATATGAATTTTGTTATTGTATTCATTCGTGTGACAGAGCTCTAGTTGCGCAGAAACACCACACGTTCGCCTCTCTCTCTCTCTCAGCTGCTCCTTACAGTCTGGTATGGGGGAAAATGTTTAACAGGCCCCTGTGATCCAGATGGCTAACTGTACACGACCTCCAGCACTGAATGATAAATGGCAAAAAAGCGCATTTCATCCATTGCCCAGCTTACCTCCCGACTGCACACTGATATTCCTGCCGAAAGTGTGGCGAAAAGCACAGTTGGATGTATGGATGTGGGCTGCACAGGAGAGGGTTTGATATAGAATAATTCCATTTCTACAGCTATTCTGCTGACAGAAGCTACTTCAACTTTTGTGTTCCCAGGTAAGGGGTTCAAGTCGAAACTACCAGCTGATCAAATAAAATGCTGTCGAGGAAGATTAGAGCCTTCTGTAATATTCTGATTGTGAGCTTATGGGAAGCTTTGGCTACATTTTGTCCTTCTACTGGAGAAGAAGAATTGCCAACTGTAAGGGTCTGTTTTCTGGTTGTTCTGAGGAACAGGTGTGTTCCCTCAACACATCAGTGCTATAAGCATTGTTCAAGGAATTTCTAATGTTAATTGTGTGTTATACCACACCCTGTGGGGTGCTCTATAAAAGCAAGCCATCCAGTGAATTAGATTGTACGTATTACAACACAGCCTGAATGCAGTATCTGAGGATTGCGCTGTGTTTTTTGTTGTGTTCTGTTGTGTTGGGCTCTCCAGTTGCCTGTTCTGGGAGTGGAGACCTGGGGCTCACTGAGCCACATAACGGCCCCTGTCAGAGGAGGCCTGCTGGCTGGCTGGAGTAGCCATAGAGAGTATGTGGCCTTCACAGTTAATCATAACGCCAACTCACTCTTGCCTGATTGTACTGGCGGCTCCAGGGATCTGCCATAATTGGATCCTTGTAAGTGGGATGGAGGAGCTAAACAACCAGATTGCTGTTTGTTTATACCTTTTCATATATTAGTAACGTGCCGAGACTTCTCAAGCAGTCTGGGACTTGTCTCGCTGCTTGCCGCTCTAATTAGTAATTCATTCTTAACATATGCCTCAATTGTGGCCCTATCCAGCTATTTGTGATTAACTCCACTTTAATTAGAGTTGCTCATGCAGACTTTGGCTCTGCGTGGATGTGTAGTGGGCACTTAAAAACCACCAGCATGGGTTCATGTGGCAAAAAAGGTGCTGTTGATGGGTAGGCAGCGTTGTTAGAGCTAGAAATTTAAAATAGCATATGGTGCCAACGCCCGGGGGGAAAAAAAGGTGGGGAAATAGTGTGGGGATAGTAGAGATATGTATCGTAAAGAACCCAGAAACAGGAAACAAACAAATAAATCAATCAAATGAATGAAAGGTGAAATACATAAATATCTTTACATTGTTGCCACCGGCAAGCTTTCCAAAGCAATGTATTATAGCTATTGTTGAAGGCTGTGAAGGTGGCAGGTAGCGGAGTGTGATACAACTGGGATTATGCTTGATTTCAATGCATGAAAATACAAACATGGTATGAAATTGTCACTTCCAGGCCACTGGCTCTGTCTTGAATTGCATGATTTATTAACTTATACATTACACATACCAGTTCTTAAATATCAAAGCTTGATATGAATCTGTGATGGATTTTATTGTGCGCTGTGATCCCTCGACAGGCTAGAAAGACACACACTGAATTTCATCTAACGGTTTCTCACCTCTCTAATACTTGTCACCGCCCACTGGTTTAACAGCCTAACTTAATTAACTAGGATTACATATTTCTTTTATCAGTTTCTTTGCAGTAATTAAGTGACACATTTGTCAGACAGCCCCTAAGTCACCTTGGGGAGCGTGTGTGTAATGAGCGTATATGTACATTTTCGTGATATCTCAAATGGCAAACACGCAAGCTGCCCTACTGATATTATATAAGTTTGCAAAAATAAATCAAAAAACGGTTAACACATTGGAACACTTCAATACCAAAAGCCAGTAATTAAAAGGCGACAGCTTTGCAGATTAACTGCGGAATTGGGTTTGTGGGGAAACTCATGCAGCGAAGGGGGCATTTAGTCACATGGCCCCGAGTTCCCCCACAGATAAAGCTCATTTTCTCTAGCAGTGGGGTAGAAAGAGTGGAGAACACAGCCCATTTGGTTTTGGCCTCACATGGGGCCCACAGGGGTAGCCAGCATTTTATTTAAGGTCACCAGGAATAAATGGAATTCAGACTGTGTCTGGCAGGTTGCAGTGGACAGGGCCCAGACTGGGGCCTTCCACCTCTGCTGCCCCCAGGCGCCCTCTCCATCTCTTCTCGCAGGAGAGCGCAGTCCTTTTCCTGCCTTCCATTTCACTGTCTGTAGCCCCAGCTAAATACCTCACAACTCTCCTACTTCTAATACCAGCACTGTGTCAGAGGGTAATAGCATGTTAAAATCCCCCTCAGGTTGTTCAAAAGGGCGAATGCAGAAAAAAGGATCCCAGTAGAAAAGCTCTTAATTCCATTTAGCTCAATAATGAGAAACAAAGAGAAGGGGAGGCATGGGGAGGGCCTGCATTGTTGGGCCTGCAGTGTGTAACACATGAAACACAGACACCCCATGGTAGACCACATGAGATGATCCTCTGTGGGGCGACACTATACTAGAGCCACTCTGTAATAAAACTCACAATACACTGTCAGGGGAATGAGTGGCCATCACAGTTTAAGGGCTTTTCTCTCAGGTGGAGGCAACAAAAAGCTGCAGAGATGGATCTGGCTGCCAGTCAAGCTTTGTATCAGTGACTGTGCTTTTGAGGAAATATGAGAGGCTGGACTGCTGTCCCATCACAGCATGATTCAGAGTGAGAGGGATTGGAGCTCATGCTGAAGCCAAGCTGCTCTGCAGAGCTGTGACTATTTGAGTGGGCCATGTGTTGTGCTGAGATGGGGGAGGGCCCTGCTTGCTCTACCTTCAGACCGAGGCATACTGTACAAGTGCTAAACAGGGACTAACAGCGTTTTCCATATCTGTCAAGTGCTCTGCCTAATCACTTCTCACCATTTCCAACTTGTTATCTCCTAATATCTTATAAATGTCTGAAATGTGTGAAAAGAAAAAGCTTAGTATGCATTTCAGGAGCATATGGAGTATAATTGGTATACAGTGTGTAGCGGATCCCTTGCAAGCTGTTTCAGTGCATTAAAAAAATCGGAGCTAAACACAGAAGAATAATCTCTTTTTAATAACTGGTTATTTGTGAATTGTATTAGTATTTATTATTATTATTTCCATTATAATGTCATTAAAAACACACACAGAAGGATTTCTAAGGTGGTACATTTTTACTTATGTTAACTTGGCTTATGATAAAAAGATAAGTAAGTAAAGTTTTTGAACCTGGTCTGCACACACGTTAATGCCGCTACCTAATGGTCACTTTCTGTGTGAAGTTTTTTTCCAGCTGCTTTTTTCTTGTTTCCTGTTTGTTTTAAAAGGCACTTAATTGGAGAAGAAATGTGGCAAAAGTGTAATAGAAACAGTGACTTCATCCCTCTATCCAGTCATCTTCTATTGCTTATGTTGGTCTGAGTCATGGGGGCAGCATTCTCTGGAGAGATGTCCAGAACTCGCTCTCCCCAGTCACCTCATTCAGCTCCGCCGGGGGACAACGAGGCATTCCCAAGTCAGCCAAGAGATATAACCTCGAGGTCCTGCCTCTGCCTCAGGACCTCTTCCCAGTGTCACATGTCCAAAATACCTCACCTAGGAGGTGTCCAAGAGGCATCCTAGTTAGATGCCCAAGCCACCTCAATTGGCTCCTGTTAGTGGCTGTACTCAGAGACCCTCCCGAATGGCCAAACTCCTTTTTCAGTTTTCTTTGTGAATTGACACTCCTCTATGAATTGCCACCTTATGGTTTGTGGAGAACTTTGCTTCTCCCTGTGATTTCAAGAGCTATGGTCAATGGTCAATTTTTATCCTGGTAGAGTCTCCCGAGACAAATTGGTTCTTGGTGAGGGACCAGACACAGAGTGATGGAAAAAAAGAACAAGGGGTCGGTTTGGCGAGCCCTGCCCTGGAGCCAGGCCTAGGGAGGGGCTCGAGGGAGTCTGCCTGGTGGCTACACCTTAGGCCATGTCTGAAGAAGCAATCTAGGCCCAAACCCCCGTATAGGGTCCAGGGTTATGTGACTGGGGCATCTATTGTAGGTGCAGGTCCTATTGGTCAAATCCTACAGCTACTGAAACTAGCTATTGGGAGAAAAAGTAAATCAATAAAGAATTACACCAACATTTTGATTATTAGTTTAGATCATAAATAAATGTAGTAAGTGGAAAGGCTTTTTTTTAAGAAAGAAAAAACAACTTCTGGTTTGCATTTTGAATATCATCCATTAATCTTTGACATGATCATTGTTGAAATTTTTTATCCTTCTTTCTTTCAAAATTCCTTCAAATACACAATGTTTGAGATTTTGCATGTGTTACTTTTTTCAAATTCCTGTAAAAAAGAGGCTGAGATTTGAAATGAGATTCAAAAATGGGCTTTGACAAGGCCATTCCATAACCCCCCCCCCCCCCCCCCACACACACACACACACACACACACTTCGCCTTTTGGAGTCATTCCTTGGTGAATTTGCAAGTATGAATGTGATCATGATCCGTTGAAAGATCCACTTTCATATCAGCTTCAAATTTTAGACAGATGGCCTAATATTATCTTCAAGCACACTTTGATATGATGCTGATTCATAGTAGAATCAATGACTGCAAGCTGCTCAATCCCTGAGGCAGAGAAGCAGCCCCAGACCATAACATTCCTATTATGGGGCTTCACAGCTGCTGTGAGGTTCTTCTCCTAAAAAGCTTTCTTTGCTCGGCTCTAAACATGTCCACTGTTACTGTGGTCAAATAACTCTAGTTTTGATTTATCTGGCCAGAGCACATTATTCTAAAAGCCCTGATCTTTGCCTTTGTGTTCACTGTCAAACTGTGTTTTTGTTCTAATGTTCTTTTTGGACCAAAAAACCCAAACTTTTTTCCTAGCAGTCCTCCCTTGCAGGTCAAATTTGTCAAATCTCTTTCTGATTATAGATAAATGCACTTTGACACCAAAAGTTGCAACAGCTTGGGGTGTTTAGACTTATTTTTTCTGGATGAACTTGATGGTGCATCATGTCCAGTAACAGTAATAGGTACTTTTCCTTTCAGTGCCATGATTTGTTTAAAATCATTGCATTTTTAAAATTATTTCCCTTTTTATCCATATCCACATTTTTTGGGAGGAGGGGGTGGCCTTAAAGAATCCTTTAGAACTTGCTATTATAGCACCAGATTGTTCAAGAAGACAGGAGTTGGGTTTAAATGAAACACCTGTGACTTCTCAAAGGGTTTACAGTCATTGTTTGAACTGATTTAAAGGTTTTGGATTTGAAGGTGTGTTAAATTTAGGGGTAGTTGTTACAAGCACTTATCTGTTTATTTATTAATGCTATCAAATATACAAATGTTTATATGTAAACTCTGTTTCAAAGATGAAATGTTTCTTTTTAAAAAAGATATGCCCAAAAAGACAATTTGAATTAGTGTTTTAATGTGATTATGAGGAAAAACTATTGTAGACTAATAAGGAGGTTCCTCTTATGTTCCTCTAAAAAATACTTAAATCAGCCATAAATGTCGCATTTCCATCTGTGACCTGACAGCTGCTTTATTTGTGATATTATTCTCTTTTATAATTAAATATATAGCAGTTAAACTTGTAGTCGATCCTCTGGCATTTAGAGTATCTGACTAAATCTTACAAACATATTTATCTCTCACTCCTATTTGCTGCTGCTTATTTTATCTTTGTTGTTACGGTTTCTCCCACTTCAACTCTGGCAAACAATGGCAGTGTTACCCCAGTCACATTTTGAAAATGCAAAATAGAGATATTTAACTTGGTTGGCAAGTGCTTGAATTTAATAGATGTTAATTGTACGTGGAAAATTCCCTTACTCCAGCTTTAAACCTGTTGCGTTTTCAGAAAAGATGTGTCAATTTGCCAGGTCATTGAGGACCTATAATTAATGACACAATACAACTGCCTTGACTCCCATGTTGTGTCGTCCTATGTTTGGTAGATTTTTGTAAATAAAGCTAAGAGTCTAACAGTGTTCATCCAAAAAGGATGTGAACACCCACAAAGTGTGAGAATATAGTCAACGCTTCATTTGAATGGCAAAACAATGAAAAACCTGCCATGCACTAATGCTCATGGGCAAATGCATTTGTACAGCAGTGGCCTGGAAATGATCCATAGTATTGAAATGTCTTTTGAGAAAGTCCAATATAAGGGAGATGCATTATTGTTGTCTATTGCTGCACCTAATCTTAGTACATGAAAGTATTTTAAATTTTTTTTTTTTTTTCATGTACTATTCAAGTAAAGTATATGATCATTACTGAGAGCCTTTATGCTCCGTCATGGGTCATATTTACAGCCTTTGTACATCAAAGGTGATGAGTACTGTACAATACCCAAAAGGTCTTAGCACAGCCTTTGATACTGGTGGTGTATGGTTCAGAGCGAAAAAAGTATGCTTAAGGATATAACTAATTATTTTTTATTCATGTCTTTTTTTTAGACTGATTATTTTTTGATGAATCAATTAAACATTTAGTCCACTTTTAACCCATTTCCCAAACTGGAGGGCATAGAGTGTCTCCAGGGAGGTATGGATGACCAAAGAATGTTGAATTGACTTAAACGAACGTGATGCATGTGATAGAATAAAGTGTTCTAGTGCTGTCACCAGTGCCTTGGTAATAACCTTTCTCTCTTTCTTTTTTAAAATTTCAATATAGCGTTGCTTTTTTCATCTCTCGAGATGAAAAATAAGTCCAGTTTTCAGGGAATGGAGGCAAGAACAACGACTGAAGGGAGGAATTAATTAAAAGTTTTGCTAATCACTGTTTTACTTTAAGAAATGTCATTTAAGACAAAAAATAATACCTATCTCAGACTTCAACATCCTATCAAATGTTCATAACCCAAAGCTGTTCTGTATGTAACGATAAGAAAAGAAGACCAGTAAAATTGCTTGTTTAAAAGAAGTTGGACCCAGAAAATGTTAGGCATTTTTCACCCACTGCTGTAGAAAGCTTTAAAATGTGTATTTTAACATTAAAGGTTAGTAAGATGTTCGCTGTTGCTAATCTGTATATCGACCAATTGATTACTATAATAATTCTTTCAGCACTATTGTGTATACTTTGGTACCTATACCTATCTAGCCCACACCACAATGCAAAATATTCAGCCTCATTTTTTTCCAAACATATGCATGGAAATTAGGTAGGAATGTGATTATGCAGATTGGGAGAAGAGCCATGGGTACCAAATGTCAGATGTCAGGTATGCATTTTCAGACCCTTGTGGGATGGAGATGATTATCATGGTAATTATTCAGCATTTGAACAATCCGTTTTCTGTGCGAAACACTGGGAAGCACATCTGCCCTGGGACCTGATGTTGGTGTTTGTCTGCTACCATAAACAAGAGTGTGTTAGTCAAAGATATAGGAGGAGACAGGAAGGCGAAGCGGGGTAAAGTGATGAAGAGAGTGCGTTGTCTGCAATTCAACTGAGCTAAACTTGGTTGAGGGTAAAAGAGTTGCTGTTCCTTGTGCCCAATTCCCTCCCCTTTCTCTTAGCTCCTATCCTCAGCTCCTTTTAGCATTAAAGAGATTGGGCTGGAAGTGGAGCAGATATCAGTCATCTTTATCTCCCAGCTGGGGGAGGGCTGGCTTGGACCCAGGTTTTCCTCTCTTTATGGTTTCTTCCCCTCTTTTTGTTTTCCCACCACGTCCTGTGCATCATTTTATACACTGTATATTCTGAGGCCAGTCTTGTGGTTTAATATGCATGATAAATTTTACTCCTGTGTTCATACCCATTATCCGTTGGACTGAACACCCCGTTCCCAGACTCTGCCGTGCTGACAGGGAAATGTCATGCTATAGATGGCCTCCCCCATCCAGCTAGTCATTAACCCTGTGACTGGAAAGTGACCCCCAACACCTACACACCAACAGACACACACACGCAAACTACTTCAGGGCTTTGTTGTCGCTCTTTGATGTCCCTGTCAGTTCTGATGTACTCTGCTGAGCACACGGACATAGCTC
The DNA here is from genome assembly GCF_056152115.1 of Neolamprologus brichardi. Taxonomy (NCBI): domain Eukaryota; kingdom Metazoa; phylum Chordata; class Actinopteri; order Cichliformes; family Cichlidae; genus Neolamprologus; species Neolamprologus brichardi. The sequence goes on from NC_142123.1 coordinate 25,921,937, forward strand.
AGTTCCCTTATGGCTTCGTACTCACACAACACACACCATACAATGTGCTTGTACTCTGAACAGACATCCATTAACTGCCAAAGGCATTGGTTAATATAATAGATAATAGACTTTAACTTGTTTTGTAAAGTGATCTGTCATGCAGTATTTAACCTCGCAAAGTCTTGTGCTCGAGAAGCTTAGGAAGAAATACATTTAATGGCTGTACTAAGACACAGCTGCGTAATATTTTCTGCTGATGTAATAGTGCAAGATTCAAATTGCATACACGTTCATCCTTCCTTGTTGAGGCCACTTGACTTGTTCTAATGATTAGGGGCAGCTTTGGCTTGAAAACTCAGTGTTCCATATCTGTGGCACTATAACCTTGACCTTCAGGTCTCCAGTACAAGGCAGACACAGAAGGAGGAGGCGGAGATGAAGGGGATACAAGGAACAGACAGCTTAAAAGGGGGTTGAGTGAGTGCACGGAGACAAGCCGGACACCTATTGGCTCCAGATGCATTTTGTGCCAAGTACTAGCTGAAAGATACAGAAATTTCCACCATGAATTGTTAACTAGGGTCGACCCAGGACAAGTCAAGCATGTAAACAGTCCAACTGGCCTTCTAACAAGCTTGACTCTTAATTTACATTCTTCCCCATTTTCTCTGGCTTCCATTATACATGAAATGCCTTATGAAAAAGTTATAAATGCTTGAATGCATCCGGGAAATGGCAAACAGATTAATGACTGACAATCTTGTATATACTGTATTTAGGAAGGCTGCTGAACTATACCGCTATTTTATCTGTAGTTAGCTGTGAGGACTGTAGAACTTTATTATGCTGTACTGTTAATATTGGCAGCGACAACAGTGCAACATAGAGATGAAACTGTGTCTTGAAGAGACGGCTGTCATTGGGCAAGAGACCTGGTTGCCAGTCGATAGCAGGGCTAAAACAACTTCTTGCCTTGTTTGTGATTTTACTGAATATATATTTGAATGCGTTGTTGGAAAATCCAGTGTCATCCACCCAAATGATTATTGGGCTTTTATTGGACAGTTATTGGAGAGTTTTAAAATAAAAGAGACCACAGTTCAGTATTTTGATGTTACACTTATCTTTTGTCTTTTAGTTAGCTAAACATGCCTAGAGGCTATGTAGTGTACTGATTTGCACATTAGTTTGCCAAGTGAAAGGTTGCTGGTTTGTGGCCACACCTCTTAATCTTTGAATTCAGGTGTTTTCAGGCCCATTGCTACAAGTGTATTAAGTACCTAGCCATTTGGTCTGAAGTCTTCTCTGACCCTCAGGTGCTGTTTACTGAAGTCTGCAAGTTTGGATTTAGGATGGTAAATGTTGAGCTAGTAGCCCGATAGTGCCTATAGTTTTAAGTAATTTCTGTTTTGCTGACTGTGCACGAGGAGAATGAAAGACACTTTCTAATGTATTAACTTCAAGGGGCTTTGCATCAAATCTTTTTGTGACAGCAACATTTCATTCCAGCTGCTTCCCTCTGCTTTATCTAATTTCTTTTGTTTTGGTGTAAATAAGGAATTTTTGTGAAAATTAAATTACCGGGGCCACTGGAGATTCTGCAAACACAGATGTATCGAGTGTGCATCTCCCTCTCCCACAGTCTCAAAAGTGGATAGCCAGTGAAGTTTTTAATTTATTCAATCAAAACTTTGCTACTTCTGTTAATCATGCAGAGTGGGCTGGAAGGCCCAGATCAGCGCATACGGGCACATCCTGAAATACACAAGCCTTATTTATTGAGGTTTGTGTTTTTGTATTCTGGAGTTGTGTAATGCATTCAAATAAGGGTGCCACAAGCCAAAGTCACAGCAAGTTGCTGAGGGAGTATGTCAAGCATTGTGGCAATGTTTTTATTCCTGTCTCCTTCCCTCTTCACTGCTCACCCTGCCATCAATAGATCTCATTCAGCTGAGGCTTTTCTTTCAGCCTGTGTTGGATTGTGGCAACAACTGCCTCTTGACGGAGGAGAAAGGATGGCTTGTCAAGGTCAGAACTGTGCGCTAATTAGCGTTCACCACTGAACTGCTGGGTTGACTCCCGCGCCCTTCACCCCTGAGGCCTCGTGGCATTATGTGTCTGTATGAGTGTTGTGTTTTCTATCATGTTTCCCCCTGCCCTTTCTCATCCATTGTAAAGGCTGGACATCTGAGACTCCCTATACAACATATACCTACTCTGTCATGCCCCTCATTGACTCAGATGGGGCAGTCATATAACAGACAGAGGGAAAAGAGAGGCAGATGAGGGGGTGAGTTGGAGGGTGGTACTGAGCATTAGCATCCCACTGGGCTTTGTGTGCTTGTTATAGCCTGAGATCACACAGACAGGAGAGGGCAAACGAGAGAAGGTGAGCAAGAGAGCCAGAGAACGTTTTCACAATTGCCGTAGCAGGCAATGAGAATCCAGATGATACCAACACAAACAGGAGGGATTGCTGAATAATGATGGCAACAGAGAATGCAGTGGCCAAAGTTCAGCCGTATCTTAAGGGATAATTTTAGGCCCTTCACATGGGAACAGCAATTTCCTGCAGCTCTGTGCCTAAGCAATACTACTGTGAAATCATTAGACTAATTCATCATCCTTGACTTCTTCATGTTTTCTGGTACACTATTGGGGGGAAAAAATGGTTGTTCTAATTGCAAGCCTTAGAAAGCAAATGTATGCTCTGAGTCCTCCTCATTGCTTCTTCCCCACTCTACTCAGAACAGTTTCAGAATTAGTCGTGAGCAGCTGTTACTGAATAATACACTGTCTTTGACAGCCACGGGATTCATTCTGATTGTCAAATGATCAGAATGTTTGTATTGCACAGTAAATTTAAATATTTTCCTCTATACCCCTCTTATTGAGATCTTACCGCATAGCGTCTGTAGCCCTACGACACATTAAAATGAGTGATTTGCACTACATAACATTTGGCTAAAGATATTGATCCCATTTTGCATAAACATTATGCTTGGCAGGAAGATTTTTGCTTTATCATATTTTGTTGCTTTTTTTAATCCCTCCTACGTAGACTTGTATTGTTGTTTTTAAATGCGGCTGATATGTATTCCATCTATGTAACGCTTTGCTAGGCATAGTGAAGGAGATATGTTAACAAGTTTGCTCTCTAAGCAGCATCCATATGGATGCCTCTGCCCTGCTCCAGTCACTGTAGTGGTAACTCACAGGCCGATGAAACACATGCATGGCGCTCGCCTCCATTAATTTTTGTTTATTATGTATTTATGCTCTAAGCCCGAGATTTGCTGTGATCAAATGCATCTGTTTCGGCATGGATCAGTGGATAACTTTGGCACACCACCATCTCCATCACATCCTGCTTTCCATCTACACCTCTCCTCTGTTTCTGCTTTGCAAGCTCTCTCTCTTTTCCCCTTTTCCTCCACGCTCTCTCATCTTTCCCATTTCTCTTCCTACATTTCTTTTCTTTTTAGCCCCTAAAGTATTTGAGCCTGCATACCATGCAAAGCACTACTGTTTCTCTGAAAATAAGATCAGTTCACTTAATGGTCAAAGGGCATTTTCAGCTTTATTAACCAAATCCAGAGACTTAAATAAGCAGGTCTTGCAAGGGACAAAGCGCATTCTTCTCTCTTACTATTTCACATACTACTTGTGAGAAGAGCCCTTATTTATATCTAGAAATTCCCTCTCCTTTGAACTCAAATTAACTCACTGGCTGTATATGCTATGCAAACACAGAGGCTCAAAGATAAGGGCTAATTGTTAAAATTGTCATTATAACTATTTGTTAGGATATATATTTAAAAAAAAAACATGCACATGAAAAACCCCCAATATGATAAAATATATTCAGGGAGCAATGTGTGAATATTATTTCTAAAGAATAACTTAATAGGTTTTTTTCCTTGGGATACTAATTGTATCTTTGTAAAATTCTAGTGAAACTGGGGGAAAACTGTAGCATTTATTTCATTTTAAAATCTTCTTCTTCTTCTTCTGTTAACTAACTACTACATTAGTTACAAGGAAATATGTCCTGAGCATTTGCTGTCTACCGAATGGATTTGAGATTCAGTCTAGCATGAAAATCCCATCAGCTTCTTAGCTTGATGTAAGAGAGACATTTCTAACTCATTATGTCCTAATGCCATCTCTTTAATACTCTCAGTGCATTCTAGTAAAAGAAAGGTTTGTCCTCTCAGCACTTCTTCCATGAAAAACTACCTGTAAGTGTCTGCTACTATGAACAGTTTCCGGTATTTTTTGTAGGACTCTGTAAACACCTAATCCAGGCAGAATGACTGTTGAGTACAATAGTGAGTTATAGTGTCATATAATATGGTATACATGTATTGAGACACAGTGTTGTATAGAAAAGTTTGGAAAACGTGAAAAGAATTTAAAAAATCAAACATATATCAATCGTTTTACTCAATCATACATTTAATTCATAAATTTAAAGTAACGAATCCACATTCACTTGCTGGGCTTTAATTGATTCTTTCAGAGTGGAAAAGGGCGAGAATTGTCATTAGAACCTGTCATGTGATGAAATGCCAAACTTTGATATATTCTTTGACTCTCAACTGAGTGAGGATTTAAAAAAGGACCTAACTGCCTACAAAGAATAAGGAAATATCAAAAGAAATATCAAAGCATACCCAGTGTGCAATTCTAGTGTTTGAAATGTCATTAAAAATAGAAGTTGTTGTGGAAATCAAGATAGAATGTGGAAGGTCGAGAAAACTTTCAGATAAAACTGCTGGAAGGCTGAACTGATGTACTTCACACTGCACAAAGGATCTACGCACATATCCTTTGTGCAGTGTTGCTTGCACACAAAAGCTTTACATCACATATGTGCAAAATGTGACCCAAGAACTTGAACTATCCCCCAGACCATCTTAATCAAGGCCCTGATGACCAAAATATGACTATTGTTAGGTCTATAGTGAAACTGGATTTCAACAGAGGGTGCTAAGCTCGTTTGGGCAAATAAATTTTTTCCGTGAACACTTTTTGCTCCAACAGTAAATAAATAATAAGAATAAATAGAAAGAAAGAAATTAACAATAGGCTTCACGTGGATTTAGTACGAAATGTTAGCTAAAAAAACTGAAAAAAACAAGAATCCGCTCTTACCTGTTACATCTGCCAAAATTGATGTGATTCAGTGCTATACGCATTGTGTTTCAGTTCAGTTTGGCCCTTCAAATAATTTAGACAGCACGGTCCTCTGAGAAGAACCATTGCACAGCCCTGGTCGACATAGAAGAATCATCACCTCATCACAGAAGTAAATTGCTGTGAACAGATGAAGTCAAGATTGAGCTCTCTGGCCACAATCACCAGAGGTATATTTGGAGGAGAAAAGTAGCAGCAACACCTTGTCAACTATTGGGGTTATGTTGCTGCCAGCGGCACAGGAAACACGACAGAAGACATGTAAAATACCGGATGAAAAGGCGTGCGGTCAGGCAAGAAACTGAAACTGAAAAGAGCTTTTACAAGAGGTCAGCGATCCTTAAAAGCATGCCTTAAAATCCACCATGAACTGCTTTTAAAAAGCTAAACCTTTTTAAAAGGCCCTCACAGTCCCCTGGCTTGATTTTAAATATGCCCTGAGCGCTACACTGCCTTAAAAATATCAGAACTTGAACGTGAGCTGCAAATAAGAGTTTGTGAAAATTACAAAATCAATAACGGAAAGACTAGACACAAAGCTGCACAGAAAAATAATTAGTAAAATGTGATATCTTGGTGTGTGCGTTTCTTTTCTTCAGAAATCATAAAAGAATGTTGCTACTGTTTGTTGTGTGTAATCATTTTATTTGGAAGATGTTCCTCTGCTTGTATAAATTAGCGTAAATCTTAACTGTAGGAACACAATACAGATACAACATCTTAGTTTAAGAAGGAAAGATAAAGTTTGTCTCTGCTTAGGGAAGCAGCTACTTAACCAAACTCTTTTAGTACAGTCAGCGATTGTGTGGTGCTTGAGCTCCACATGTCTTTTTAATCTCTTTGTTAGGTGAGGATGAAACTCAGATCACTTCTGCCCCGCTCATTATTTCAAACAGTTGCTTAAAGGTCTTTTTAGGTTCAGATAATGTGTTTTCTGTAAAGCATACTCAAGTAAGCTTGTCGCATTATTAGCAAGGAATTAACTTGTTTTTCACAGAGAGTGTAAACGGTCAAACCTCTTAGTAAACAGAGGAACATTTGTATTTTTCCGCTAATATGTAAAGCTTTTAAAGAAAGTTAAGCTATGTGAAAGTTGAGTTTTAATCAAAAAGACGTACTTCTGTTCAGCCACTATCCTATGCTCAGCTTTCCATAATCATCTGTCTTGAGGCTCCAGTATATGGCATGCATTTGTTTTATTCCGCTAGCGTATGACATCATTAATTGACTTAGGATACTGAATAGAATGGCTGAAAAATTGAACCCCAGTAGAAGACATTTGTTTTGAATTGATGATGAGAGCCTGGCCTGCTGTTTAAACAGCCTCGCAGGCTTTGGGCAGGTGGAGGAAGAAAGCTCTTATCCGTCTTCATCGTAATATCAAGGTCATGGATGGGTAGCTGAGCTAATCTCCCTCTTCTCATATCTCTTACGGAGCGAAAGAGCTGGCAGGCCTGCCGTGTATTAAGCCCTCTCCAGCCCAAGACAGAATACGATGTTCCACACAGGGAAATATGATAAACTACATTGAAACGAAATTCAGGAATGCGGAGGTCCCAGCATTCGTAAGTGATATACTGTACACATCTACACCCAGACAGCTGCTAAATCAAATAGGAGATAATCTATGCATATTCAAATTCTGTGCCAAACTATATAATCTTCGGCATCTGCTTCATTATGCATGGAAGACACCATTTTGAGCGTATATTTCCACCCAAACATCATAGCTGTGTAAGTGTACATGACTGTTAAATATTGTGCCAGCTCTATTCGGGGTCTTGATCAAAGCACAAAGCTTGTACGTGTGAGCCTAATAATGATAGACTCGTGTTGACAGATGAGATGGGCTAAAGGCTCTGAAGTACTGTATCTGAAAGAGAATTGGCTCCTCCTCTCCCACAAATAGATTTGCCCTGCACAATGTTTTATCCCCATTGTTCATTAGACTTCAGAAGGAATAATTAACAAGGCTTTAAAACACAGCTTTTATGGATCACCTGCTGTCCCCCCAATATCATTTTTGTGATTGCGCAGCAGAATACAGCAAGAGGCATTGATGCTAGCGTCTGGCACCCAAATGCCTTGCAGGATCAGTAACTCGCCAATTAAAGCAATATCTCTCAGTCTTGTGCCTGCCGCAGGAGCACTGAACTCGCCACGGGATTCGCCCATAGACAACCACCAAACTTTTTGATTACAAGACCGTGGCCTCAAGATAAGAATGAACTGGCTAAATGCAGTAATGCAACATGCAGATACATGGTGTTTTATGAAGCTGAACTGTATTGTATAATGGTACAGCAAGAACATGGCAGACTAATGGGAGACAAGGACATTGTTCATTTAAAAGTAAGAAAGGGGAAACCGGAATATTCTTTCATTTTAAAGTTTGAGATTAGGGCTAAGAATATTACCCCTTATCACAGAGTGAAGCTGCAGAGAGCATTGTCTCCTTTCAGCAGCACCCCGTTTTACATGAATCACCGTGCCTTCTCAAAATGCACAAATATATTTGTCATGTCTGGGGCCGCCAAATCATCAGGTAAATATTATCATCCGACAAGCAAACAAACAGTCTTTTGTGTGGTAGATAAAGGTGAGGCGTGCGGCGAGGTTAATGGGACCGGCCTATTAGCATTGTCACTCAGTCTGCCAGGTCTGACAGTGTAGCTCAGTCTGAGGGCCTCTTCTCCCCACGTCCACCTGCTTATCACCCAGATAAATTAACTCCGGCAGACTGGAGAGGCAGGTGGAGCGAAGGGGTGGGGGTACAGATCCTCACCTATCACAAGACAGGAACACCAGGCACAGATCGGCGCTCTGTTGACTCTAGTTAATAGCGTGGGGTCCGCGGTGTGTGTCAGATTTTTAGGGGTCCATGAGATTGACGTGTGGGGCAGCAGAGTAAACACTTGATAATTAAACACAACCGCATGTTTGTCAGAGGTGATGACAATGCCCACCGACACCCCCTCGTCCTCACTCGATCCTCCCAACTTTGTACGAAGCAACAGTTCTGTTCAGCTCAGCAGGAGTTCCTCAGACCTTAATGATGAAATGATAAATATGCCATTTGTCATTGCCTTCCAAATGATCGGCATGAAATGTTTATCTGATGCTTGTCATTGCCCAGTGTTTCACAACTCCCTCTCCTATGGTTGAGATTTGGTTAGATTTTAGCAGATGCAGTTGTTTGATTATGGTAAAAAAAACTATGTAATAATGGACACGATTTAAAAAGAAAACTGACAGACACAGTCAAGATTTTTGTCTGTTGTTATAAAATATATGTATATAAACTCCAGTAGTTGAATAGAGACCAACTTTATCACCACACCACACCTGTGGCCTTCATCAGGTTGATCTGACAATAACACTGTTCTTCCCGCCTTAGACATCGCTGGAATTTTAATCTCTCGTAACCTTCTCTGTGCAACTTAGAAGTACATGAAATTGTGCTTGAAATCCCCACTCTTTTTCTGGCTTTTTAAGATTGACAGACTATGAGAGACAACAGTAATCATTTTTCATAGTCGTTTTTCACAGCACCCAGAGGTTGCTTGTCAGGAAAACCTGCTCATGGCCTTTTTTAATTAAGTTAGACATTGTATGAAATGTGCTGGTTCAGTTGAGTTGTTAGTTTTCTTGCTAAGAATGAAAAGAGTGAATTTATACCAATACATAGTTTGTACTGTTGATATGAAGCTGTTAGCAGCACCATACTTCAAAAGGATTCGTAGATGTTTTCATGGAAAAACAAAAGACAGAAGATTATAAATATGTGATGAAATCTATGGATTTGTGTTGCAGTAAATGACCGCTGCTCTATCTGGAGACTTTTCACACCCCACAGGGCAGGATGGAGACGTGTTTTTTTGTGGAGTCTTTGCTGGAAACATGGATTGTTAATTCAAGACTTCAGAGAGACTTTAAGAAGAAACTGTGTCAATTGGAAAGCATACAGTTGGCTTTATTGGGCCTGGTTTGCCTTGTGGGTGCTCTCTGTTTAATTGAACACTCATTAGAGAGTACACTGTTATACCCTCACAGTTTATAGTGACATTCCCCCCAAATGTAACGTAATTAGGTTTAGGCAAATGGTGGGCTGAATGGATCGAGATCTGTGCTATAACTGTATCCAGTTTATTCTCTCACTGGCTGGTCATAAAAGAAATAATTTTGGGTAAAGTGTGTGACACTGGCTGGCACCCAGAGCATATGACTGGAACAGGAAGATTACAGGCACGGCTAAAAAGGATCAGTAATTGAATTCCAGAGATCCTGACGCACATTACACCAGACCAAGAGACAAGAGAAAGCTTTTTTGCTCGATGAGGGAAACTGGAGGGTAGAGAGAGGTGAGTCCTCTCAATACACAGCCCCTCCCCCTGTTAGTGCCACTCAGCAATGCTGGAGCCATTGCTGTGTTAACAGTTTCTGTTCTCACGGGACAGGAGAGCCCTAACTGTCGCCCACCTCCAGTTGGCTGAGAATGGTGAAAACCACTCCACTGTGTCTACTTTATACTGGTGGTTAGACGACGCAGCTCTGCCAAAGATTGTCTTTTCTGCTGCTGAACATTTAATGCAACCAAACTATCCATGAAAGACAAGCCAAAGGCCTTTATTAAACTGCCTGCAAATCTGCAAGAAGGAAAATCCATCACAGTGTCCAAGGGTAACAAATTGCTAAGTAATAGCTGGAAAATATTAGAATATCAGTATGTGCATCAACGTTTTGCTGCACAGAAAATTGCAAGCTTGTTATTGAGTGTTGAAATAGTTTGAAACGTAAGACATGCTGCTGTATAGCAAGAAAACATTCCTACTGAGCCCTGCATTGCAACACATTTGCAACAAAAGCCAGACAGTTAATTTCTCGCGCTTTCTTGGTTTTCTTTGTAGTCAAATGATTCCCAGACTTCATGAAAGACCTGGCAGTTTAAATATTTTGCATGTGTAGACACGATGCATTTATTGATTGTTGAAAGAACAGTGAATGCTTTAGTACAACAGCAACACCAATTTTAGAAAAAAACTTGAGTTTTTAATTGTCTTACTGATTGAAATCAAATTGAAGAGCTGTTACATTAACTAGCTTATTGAATAGTTTTCCATCACATCTGTATTTATTTTTCTGTTTTGTTTACACCACCAAAATAACACCATAATGATTTAGTTCAATTTGAACAGCGGTATGCATAAATAAGACTCCCGTAGACATCAAACATGCTTCAAGTCACACTCGTGACAAATCCTCCAAATGTAGGTATCACGGGAAAGAAATTTCACAGGTGTCTAACATCTCTTTGAATAAAAGAAGCCACAAACCCTTCTGCAATTTCGACTTCTTGTGTAGTAATTGGAGCAAAGTGGGGGGAAGGGGAAAGTCAGGAGGAGAGGTTTAAAATAGGTATAACAATTGTGGAAAAAAGGAGGAGATTGAATCTGTTAATAGAGGGTGTTGCTGAATCTCACTTGGTTCCCTGGGTCTCATTAGGCCTCAACTGATGCTGCCGCAGCCCTGTTAATTGGCCGAAGCCAAAGAAATCACGTAAAGAGCAAACTGTGCTGCTTTTTCCTTTGATAGACCAAGACAAAAAAAAAAACTAATACCAGTGCAGAGAAATGGAAACAGATAAACAGGCAGAAAATGTGATAATTTGGTGGTAAATGGTGCTATCAAACCACTGACCTAGTAATTTACAAGCTCACAACAGCCCAGCCACCTTCCGTCTTGCAGCATAACTAAAGATGACTGGTGCTGAGGAAAAAAGTTCCTCTGCCCTCCTTCTAAAGTTTTCTAAGAGTGAGGAAGCTCATAGTGTGGATATTGAGGTGGATGAGTGTGGTGCAGGTTGTGGGGTGCTTGAACTCTCTGTGGTGCAGGCAGTAACAGTCTTTACATTCAAGAGGGAGAAGATCAAAGAGTGCAAGTTTAAAGGGAGGAGGGGCAGTTTTAGAGTCTCTCCTCTGTTTGGGAGGCATCCAGGTATCTGTGGTGTGTATTGATGTGGAGCACCTTCGCGAGACACACTTTCCCATCCTTATTTCCTCTTGTCCTGTTGAAGCTAAACGGGCTGTGCTTCAAAAACACCGCTTTATCAAAGACACCACTTAAATTGTCTCTCCCTTTTTTCTGTGCAGCCTCTCTTTTCTTCTGATAAATATTATGTGTCTTTCTGGCTGAAGCACTGCAGAGGAGCCTTCAGAGAGTGACTGGTTAAAAGTAATCCCAGAGAGAGGTTGAAAAAAGAAAAGATGCTGGTTAGCATTTCTTCAGAGATGCGGCACAGAATCATGAACAGAAGTCAGATGCTATTTCAGCATGCATTGTGTGCTTTTCCCACAGTGTTTCTTTGTCTGACCCACAGGGTCTAATAAGAGATGAAGTTCTTTCAAGCTGCTCTACAAATGACTTTGCTTTGCTGTTCCACCTGTGTCCTCCTCTGGCCTGCAAAATAATCAAATCAAGAAGTGGTTTGTCATTCAGATCAACAGAATGTGTGAAGCTTGGAGAGGCCTGTCTGTGAAAAGGGCAGAGCTCCCTCTAGAAAATACATTGTGTTTTCAAAAGCTTGTACAATGTTTACTCCAGCTGAACAGCTACATGCTCGCTAGAATATGACACTGATGTTTAACTGCGCATATTATTTTATTAGCTATCCCTCTCCATATTTATTGTTTTGTCGCTATAATTATTGCACATGTCTTGCAAATGCATGGCCCTTCATGAGACCCTATTAAAAACCTGCAGTCACAGGGATTAGTGTCTGTATTCTACACAGATTGGCACAACGTCAAAATAAAGAAACCGAACTAGAGCAGGGGTAAATAGGGTCTGGCAGAGATTATAACAGTGGATATAATAATGCCGGTTTCCACTCTAATTGTGACACCAAGCCAAAGCTTTGCAATTGCCGTGCAACGAGCTGTACTCTAAGTCCACACAGCAGCGGTGGGATCAGAAATCCTCAACAACTTTAAGCTATAGTATCAGATTATGTCACTATTAATTAGGCGCTGTATGAGAACAATCCTGTACCGTGTTCTCTCCTCCCCACATGTAGCCAAGCAGGCAAGTAAACTTAGATCAATAATTACACGAGGACTGTCCTAGCTCCTCCACGGTTCTGTCACCAAATTTCACACTAATTGGCCACACCAGTGGAGAAACCCAGAAACAGATTTTTATTGAGTCAGGGTATGACCGAGCATAGTCTGGAGGGACACCTGCATTACCTAAAGTGGGTACCTCAGAATCCGAAGCTATCAATACAGATGCAGCTATAATGTTCATTTTAAATAAGGCTTGTCTGTGCATTAGGTATGCAAGCAAAAAAAGCATTGATCTGTTCATGCATAAATGCACTGCACAGTCTAGCATAATCATGTGATATATTCCCAACCAGCCAAGCATATATTTTCCAAGTCAACCTTAGCCATATGGCAGCATGCATGTGTAAGTTTCGTCTGTGTTTATTCGTATGTCCTCATTTGCCTCCTGATGCTGGCCGCTGTTATCCTGCCTATTGATTGACAAGAGTAAGAAGCCCAGGAGTACTCCAGTTTCATCTTTGTAACATCCTTTCCTTAATTCTCCTCTGCGGGTTTAATACCGAACACACAGGTCCCTCTTGACAAAAGCCTGATCGAGTGAAATGTTGAGCTACCGAAACAAAAGAGGTGAGAAACAACAACTCCTGGAAACAAAGGAGCAGTGAGACAGAGACTGAAAGGCTCTTGGCTTTCAACTGTCACAGATTGACTTGAGATTGCCATCCCAGCCCTTCCTGATCCTTGTATTAAATGACATGATGAGGGAGAGTTAGAAGGAGTAGTGTTTATATTTTCTTATGGTTGGGGAGTTCTTTTCAGTATGTCCTTGTGCTTGTAAAGAGAGATATTTTATGGGTGCAAAACCATCCTAGAGACTCCAAGATTCTCACCAGAGTAGTCTGTCTTTGATTCACTGAGTGGCAGATAGTGGCTGTTTAAATATGGTTGGTGGGGGGGGGGGGGGGGGGGGGGGTTCGGGGGTCTGGCTAGGTGCAGACAGACAGCCATCACATAAAAGTTTGCTTTTTATGCCTGACAGGTTTGGGTTTTCTTTAGTGTGTTTTTCAAGCAGGTCTTATCCAGGTAAATGAAAAGATCAAAAGCAGGGTCTCGAGCTAGCAGCACTTCCATCTGTGATGTAAGGCCTTCAGTTCTTAGATCTCGGGCATTTCTTTTGCCTCCATCCCTGTGCCATATCTCTGATGGAATTTTAATGATAACACTGAATTGTTATCTTGAATGCACTATCACTACATCCCAAACATTTCATACCCACACACAAACCCACCCACAAATCCCAGAGACCTGAATGAATGTATCCCTCCTGAAAAGTTTCCATTTGGCGAGCTATCTCTTTTGACATACTCTGCAAACACTGCATTTCTGTTTGCTGGCTAGGTTTTGATTAGTGGCAGCACTGATGCCTTTAATATTGAAAAAAAAAAAAACAACAACTCTGGATGTACTGAGTGTTGATGAAGTGTCTTTTTTTAAGATCGGGTGAAGTGCTGTAAAAACCACCGTCTTCTCCCTGAGGGGACACACCCACTCAGCTAGGGTGAGAAAGAGAGTGCTAGTGTGATGATCGGAGAAGCAGACATCTCTGGTGTTGAAATTGAATGTGGTCCCAAGTTTGTTGTGGAAAAGCTAAAGTGACAGAATAGTAGATAATAGGTTTGCTGTAACGTCACGCCTGAGTGTATGGCCACACTTGGGCATTTCTGGAACAGTCCAGTTTCTGACGTCCTCGTGACAGGCCTCATCCTATTTCTTTTCCCGTTACACGGCTGTGCGGCGAGAGCCCATTTTACTTCCACACTTTTTGCATGCTCCGTGGATTGCTCTGTTGCCTATTACTTTGAATGCTGAGCTATCAAAAATGTCTGATTTGTTATTGATAAAGTAATGTTAAAATGGCCATAAAAATGAAACAAAGCCCATTTGTGTGTTTGCCCAGTAGGAAATAGTGCCGGCCTACTTTATTCTCTGCTTATTATTCTCTAGCTGCTTTGTTTTATTATTGTAAAGCCCATGTAATCCTCTGCACTTAAAAAGATAAGTGAACTGTGAAAATAAAAGAATTATTTAGGAACTATTATATCATAATTCTATGTTGTTTGCCTCAGTGGTTTAGTGTGCAGCAAAACAAAGGGTGGAAAAGTTTTCTGTTTTTATTTCCTCTTCGAGCCCAAATTTCTGGCCTCATCATCACTTCACCCATCTCTTTAGTGTTCCTGTATCCCCTTCACTTTCTCTCTTTCTCTTTTTTTCTCTGAAAGTGACCTTGACGATATTCCTCCTGTGTTTGTTCAGACACAGAACTCTCTCTTTTTTCCTCCTTTTTTGTCTCCCTTCCCTTCCTCTGTTTTCATTAGCGGGCTCGGTCTGCCTGCCTAGGGACAGCCCTGTGCTGTGCTCACGTTACAGGCCTATTGACTTCGGAAGAGAGAGAAAATACTGTGGACATGATTCATCATCCATGAACCTCATGATACCAGTTTTATCTGTAACTTATTTTCAATAGAGGGGCACAGATAAACCACGCTGCACTTTTATCACCCTCACTTTAGGCATGTCAGTAATCAGATACACAGACAAGACTAATTAACATTTTGAGATACTGCCATGTAACACAAGCACTGCTCAAAAATAACAAAGAGTTGATACAAAGTGTGTGAGCCTAAGATTGACTGAAGACTCTTAGCTGTTCACTGCATTTTGCAATCGTATTTGCACGCTACCTACTACCTGAAATACTGATTGGGCAATTATTTTCAAGGTGGTAATCAATATTCTTTTTCAGAGTTGAAAAATTGCCACAACTGACGCGATGATAGAATAATGGGGGGAAAAAATGTGCAAATTAATTTCTTTTTCATTCATTATGCATGCTGAATTCTCATACTGATGACAAAGCTTTTGAATGAAAACTGAGGTGGGTGTTCAGTCCTTGTTAACTTCCATGGACCAATCTGGGACCATATTGGGGATTAACCTTCGATAACATTTGTAGTATAGTATAGGCATTTTACATCGGCTTGTTGCATCCAGTAGTTATGTATCTGCATATTCTTATGAGCTCTGAAACAATGAAGAAGGTATTGGCAGGAAGTAATAGCCCGCAGAGGTGGATGGGTGTTTTATCACACTTGTATCCCTGTAATTAACCAGGACTGCCCTGCAATTCACTGTCTGTTCTCCTATCGCTCCTTCTTCTTTTATTCCTGTCTCCTAATAGAAGAATGGGTTGGGGGTTGTCTCTGCTCATATCTGCAGCTGTAAAATTCAAGCTTTGAACTCTGCCATTGTGGCATTATGGTAATCAAAAATGGAATATATTTTGAGGAACTGTTTAATGCACAAGCACACTGTGCTCTATATACACACAGTTTTTGACCCCATGTTTCTGGAAGGAGTTGGAGATAAATTTTGTGGTGTGCTTATCAGTCCACATTTCAGTGATGATGCACCTGATAGGTTGGCAGCCATGCAGCAATCAGTTAAATGACAGACAGACAGGCTCAGTGCACAGCTGCACAGTGCAGTCTAAGCCAATTGTGTGACAATCAGAGGCTGCTATTTTAGGGTTCCCTCCCCCTACAGAGAACAGATTTCAGTGAATCAGTTGGCCCTCAGGCATCATAATTATGCAAAAGGCTGAGCAGAGAAAAGTTGTTTGTTCCACTATTGTTTTGACTTTCTTTCTTATCGCTTAATCATCTGAGGAAAGTGGCTGTGGTAATATATAGAGAGGTGCGCGCTTTTGTTGACTATAAACATTAGGCCTGAAAGCTATCTGAAAGTTAGATTAGAAATACATGTATATTTACTGAATCTAGAGGCATGCAAATGACTCAAATTTTGCATTTCGAATCAATTTTTTTAGGGCTGCTATTTTGAAAAATAGAAACATTGGAAAACATGATGTGGATCTTGCACATGTAGATTTAATATGTCAGATCTTCAAGATAAGAATTGATGGCCAGATTTAGACAGAAACGACTTTTTAAGGTATAATATAAGACTGGAGCAGTGGTGCTCAAATGTTGCTCATACGCAGGCATCACTTTGAAGGGCAGGTTTGCTTGAGGTCTGCCCATTTGAAAGGGACCTGTGAGAGGAAAGGGCACAGGCTGCCACTCGTTTTACTGGTTCTCCCCCGTGGTGAAAAACAGTGCTAAAACAATTACAGGGCACTGTGAGGTCTTTCGCGTAGTCTGAAAATGTTATACACACATAAACACCCAGGCTCGCACGGTGAAGCCAAACTTATTAAAACTAATTAACTTGAATTAACATTTAAAAAACTTCTCGGTGCCCTTTAGAGATTTAGGTTGACTGCTGTAAGTAACATAAATCCATCCAGACCTCCAGGACGTGTGAGTTAAGCCTCTGGTCAGTCTATCAATGCAAAGTGAGAAAAGCTGTTTCACTCCCTGGGCTGCACTCCCCCTTCAGCTGCACAGAGCACTACAAGTGCTCTTCGCACCCATGAAGGTGGAAGACTTATGTGTTAATCCTGAAGCCCCCACCTAAGCCCCTGTAATAAAGCACGCTCTCAATCAGGACCTGTCCCCTCCCTCCAGGCAAGGCAGCTTAGGCCTCTGCAATCACTAGCTGGTGAGCCACAGGAAAGCTAATGAGCCCCTTGTCTAGACGCCCAGCACCTGCATTCGTAGCTGTTCTAATGGGAGCGCTCTGGGATGTAGACAGACTGCAGGTGGAGATGATGGAGGTCTGCAAAAGGCCAGCAGCAAGCCCCCACCAGGGGGATCATCTGGTGACCATGCCATTTGCTTTTCTGAATACATAGTAGTCAAACAGACTGCTGCCACGGCCCCGATGGACGCCTTGAACTCACGGCTTACTTGAAGCTGAGCACTCACTCAACGGAGGGGCTTCTGGACTTCTGTGTAAAATAATTAATGAACTCTAATTCCATGCAAAGGTCCAGTTGTTGTTCAGTTTGTGCTTTCTACATAAAACATGCTCTGTGAACAGTTTCCTGCTCCCTGTGGATGACTATTGCACAAGATGCAGAATTGCTTTTTTAATGTGTTAAAGTGCACAGTTCGGAAGTCCTGTTTAGAAATTAGGCATCTGCTGACAATTTGGGAATGTGCCTGTGGGTGGATTCGCGTGCTACCTTGGCTTTTTCATCCATTAAATTTGGAGGAAAGGATATTTATTAGAGATTCACTCTCTTTTTGTTCTTTTTGTATGTTTGTGATACTTGTTGTTACTTTAGTAAAGAAAGAAAGTATTGTAAATAATCATGATTTGTTAAATTCCAAAATCTTTAGTTTTCACACTCTATTTTAGATCATTCCAAACCCCAGCTCTGCATATCATTAACTAACTGTTTTTTTTTTTGCCACAAGTAAAATATGTCAACACATGAACACTGATTGAGGGACCAACTAACAGATCTGAGCTGGTGTCCTAGATGTTTTCAGAATCCTGTTCAGGAGAGTAGAACACTTGTGTAAGTGTTTGTTATTCAGGTTTAATTATGTCCACGGGGCCTGGGAGTGTAGGCCAATCTACGCGGCGCCTCTTTAGCCTGAGCCACAGTGGACTGGCTTGATGTCTTCCTCTTCTTTCCTGCACTGAATGAGCAATTAAAGGTCATATCAATTAGAGCATGTTGTGGTCTCCAGACTCATTTTGAAACAGCTTGCTCCTGTTGCGCTGTCAAGAAGGAATAAGTTTACAAATGTTCAGCTTGGCCTTCTTTGCTTAAATGTTATTTTTTAAAATATATTTTGAATAAATCTCTGCTCCAACATTTATAAGTTATAAGTTGCCTGGCTTGGGCCTCGTTCCCCATGAAGCATAAGATGTATGCTGTACAGTGTATAACGCATTCATTTATCAGTTAATTTAACCTAAAGCGAAGCAGTGTGGAACTATGAGAAAACTACACTTCAATCATTCACTGGTCAGATATATTACAGTCGCTGGTGTCACACAAGCAGAACAAAAATCTATTTAGTCTAAATATGGAGGGTCTATATTTTCATCTCCCTCATATTGGTTTGGAAACAATCATTCACATGGTGCCAAATGAGTGACAAAAAATTGTTTTCATTGATGATCCATGAATTCTAATGAAGAAGCATGCACAAAGAGACATATTGCAAAAGGTGATACGTGCCGTTGCCATAGCGAAGCCCCCCCCACACCCACCCCTCTTCCCCTTTGTGTACTCCAAGATTAAATGTGTTTGTTTGCAAGTGGAACTACTGACGGAGGTTCCTCGGCAGTCTAGCAGTGAGGGTATGTGTAAAGGATGGTTGTGGTTGGGTGGGGGAGATTCCTGAAGTATGATTAGATGAATTTTAATTCATTCATTTATTCATGAAATTCAATGGGTCTCCTGTCTTGCGAGAACAAGAAAACCAAATGCCCTTGCTAGTTTCATCATCACTCTTTCTATTATATGTAAAGAAGAAATAAATTGTTTCCATCTCACACAAATAAGAAAAAGGACGAACCAAAGAAAGCAATACCAGCGCAGAGTACAAACATGATCATTGTGAGACAAGTTGTTTTGCATCAGTAGCCTACATTAATGGTGTGACACAGTTTTTAGTTTGTTTTTGTTGATAGCAGGATGTTTGTGTTGATGACAGGTGGTGTTCCGTCTGCAGACCCATTTCACACAGAATGTAAAAATCTCAACTGCTGTAATGCGAACGCTGTCATAGATTGCAACTAACTGCAGAGGGTCTCGAGGATAAGCGGTATTCTGGCGGGAGCACGGTATGAATAAAACAAGCGATGCCATGAAATATACTTTTCTTAATGCCGATGAGTAAAGTCATTTGGAACGGCAGCTCATCGGGGGCTTTCTTGGTGATTATCATAACCAGACCAGTGTTAGAAAGGGACCAGAACCTTCCACCGACCATCACCCACAGACCGAGTGAAGCATATTTGTGGAACATGTTTAGCAGCCACATACATCGCTATTATAAGGAGACATTTTAGGAATGTTTGGCACTTTCTAAAATTATTTTATTTTGGATTTAATATAATTTTATGTTGCATAGTTTTTCAGTCCCTAGCTCAAGAAGTGCTGGACTGCCCTTCTGATTTATACACTATAAGAGTGTAGTTGTGGGAAGTGCATGCATATATCAATATGTGTCAGCAGTCTCATACAGTAAAGTGGGTGTCTCGATCCAGCCTGCCTCACTGTGGTTTCTAGTCCTTAGGCAGGTAAAACCAAGGTCAGCACAGTGATGATGGGCAATGTTATAAGATATTTTACGTAAAGAATATAAAAACATGTAAAACTACAACTGAAGTTGAATTCCTGAAATCCGTCACCTGTTGTTCTCTCCTGATCTAATTTTGCAACAAATGGCAAGTTGCAAAAGTCTGTTGTGCAGGGGAACTCTGTCTCACTCATCTCCACATCAAACAGCTACACAAGCAACAGCTAAAAAAGGAAAACCACAAAACAATAGAGTTGCTTCAAAGAACGAAGTTTCATAAGCATTCTCCATTCAAAACGCTTCTTTTTTAAATCCCTTTGGAAATAGTCAATTTATGTCTTGTGTATAATCTTATTCATGCATGGGGCTTAATGCCTCCTCAAGAACACATAAATCTCGCAAACTAATGGTTTTCTCTCTTTTTTATGTCTTTGGATCCTCCTGGGCTGTCACTGTCGTCACCAGGTAAAAAAAACAACTTTTTTTCTCCCCTACTTTGATATATGTTGTGTTATACAAAGATTATAAAATACGGCGAGCACGTGTAATGGTCAGATTATTTTCCTGTCAAACTCCCGTTTACATCCCTTGACCAATCATATTTGATGTTTGGCACTGAGTGCCGGAGTGCCGATGGGGTCCCCTGCTGTCTAAACAAGCCCCCACCTACTGACTGTGCAGCCCTTTCCTGAGCGCTGTAGTGGAGAGAAAAGGGCAAGAGAGCAGCGTTCAGGCGAAACAATAGCACCGCGAGGAGATGTCAGGCCCTGGGAGCTGTGAGGTGGATGATGATATGAGCCCACTGGTGTTGTTGTTTCTCACTCTGCTGAATGCTAACACATGGACCCCTGTGGCTGGGCGTCGACCCACTGTGTGGTCAGGACCCTGGCGGTAGTGGTGGGAAGGGGTGCGTGGGATGTAATGAGCCCAGTCTGGACTGCTGGGCTGTGGTCTGGTGGAGCTGTTTTTATGTGTGTGTGTGTGTGTGTGTGTGTGTGTGTGTGTGTGTGTGTGTGTAAGCTTGCATGTATTCTTTAGTATGCCACCATTGATGCAGAGTGCCCTCCTCCTGTGTTCCCTCTTGTTGGATATCAAAGGCCTGTTGTAGTGTGACTCCACTCATCTGCAGTTGCCTGCTGCTTGCCTTTGACACTGTCCATAAAATTTAAGGCTTGATTTCACTGTCACCGTTTCACTCAAAAATTGTGAACTGACATTTTGCCAACTCATTTTTACGCCCAAGTCGCCACAGACTGACACCCGGTCAAGACCTGTGGACATCACGTAGCACGCTAGGTAACCGTTCCTAATGACTTTCCTGCATATAGTCATTAGAAGTCCCTTAGCGTCTTGAATAGATGCCGTGACACCATAGGCAAAGGTAATATGCCGGTGGTAACCAAGGAATAGTCTCACAATCTTGTTGCAGATGGGGACAGTTTGCCTTTTATCTTTTATTAAGGCTGTGTAAGGCTCTATTTTAATGAAAAACCATGATTTCATGACAGGAAGTGATGCCTGGCCAAGCGTCAATGTGTAACCAGTTGGGAGTCTGAAATTGCCCATGGTCAAACAATTTAGTTTTCCTTGTTTTTAATTCAAGAAAACAATATAGGAGGACAGAAAGCTACAGAAATGACCTGTCTTGTAATGGGATCAGACCAGCTACAATGCCCATCAACATAATAACTTTACAACCCATGAGTATTAAGCAGTCATTACTACATTAATTCCTTTTTTTTTTTACATCATTGCTCAGCACCATAAGGGTTCAGACAGCACCACAATTTCAAATAAACCCTTGTAAAGTTTTGTGGCTGCATTAACATACGGACCTATAAACACTTACCAAAATGATCACTAGCACTACAGTAAGGATTTCAAACAGTTTTCCTTGTTTTAGTGGAAGACTAAAGGGGAGCATATTTTAAGAAAATCAGGGTATAAAAGCAAGGATCTTCAACGATCTTAAATAAATGACCTGTGTGTTGATTTAAGATATGCAATCTTGACATAATATTTGAATAAATTCAGTCTGAATATCAATATCACATTGCATCGTGAGTAAAGGATTTAGATCATGGTAATTGCGTCTCAAAGTTTGTTTTACGGAGATGAGTAATAGCAGTGATATAATGTCGAGGTGGGTCGTCATCGTGTCTTCGCAGTGTACATTCGGCAGCCCGTTTTTTTTTCGTCTGTTTCATTCTTTTTTAAGTGTGCCTGGAGGACAGCCTGCTGGCAGGCAGGGATGCAGAGAGGTTTTCTCTAGCAGTACATGAGTGAGGGAGACAGATGGAGCATGCCAGACAGTGGTTTGTGGATTTATCCAGATTTATGATGGGAGGAAGTGAGGCTGGATGTGAACAGGGAGAGTCGGGGAGGAAAGGAGGCGACGGGAGGCAGGAGGGCTAGCTTTCGGTTTCATTCTGAAACATTGGAAGCCCCTGGATGGCGGGGGAGGGTCCCAGCACAGTGGTGTTGTTGTTTGAATTGATTGTGTTTTATTTCAGCTCGTTGCTCTGTGTATTACTGCTTTGTCGTCTACAGAGGAAGGCGTCCTTGCCTTCACATTGAACTCCATTACATCCCTCCCAGGACACAGAGCTGTCTTTCAGATTGCTTGATTGGCATCTGCTGAGATTTCGCTAACACAAAGGCATCTTGTTTTATTTCCCACCAATTTGGCTTCGCTGGTCTCTCCACTAATATTAACAATACAAGGTTGTTAACGCTTCCTCCCTTTGTCATGTCATTTAAATCGCTGAAAATCATGAGTAACATCAAAACAATTGCCAGAATTTGATAAACATCAGTGCCTGTCAAAATAGCAGCGTAATAAAATAGAGGAAAATGGGTGTAGTCACAAAGAAGAAAACTGCTGTATGAATTGATCAAGAGATAAAAGATGATGATAACTTATCATAGCAGATGTTTGTTTTCATGGGAAATATCACTTTGATAATTTACTTTTTTATTCCACGTACCATTGATGTTTACAAAGCTTCAAGGTTGTTAACTCCTCCTCAGGGGAGAGGAAAAAATAACAACCATTCTGGGATACAGGATTAAAAAATAGAGATGTTTTTCCTTTTTCAAAACACTGAAAAGGTTGAGCACATTCTTTTTAAAGGAACTCTGTTATGCTATGCTCTCGCAACATTTCACAGGTTAATAAAGGAGTCTATTATGAGGGAGGGGGCTGGGGGGATGGGGACTGAAATCCAATTTAAAGAATATTGAGGGGGATAAAAATAAAAAAGCAAAATCATGTTTCTTGCCCCAAAAAGTTTGCCCAATTTTTCAGTGTAGTAGCTGCAGTTCTGAAGCGAAAAGATGACACATAACTGTGGCGTGTACATACGGGATTTTTATCCACGTTCACAAACAGCTTCTGTTCTCTTGAGTGGACCAGTGGGTTTCTGACGAATGATACCTTTCATCCTTCATCCATTGGTTGAGAATACATGGGGTTTGTTGGATCGGTAAGAATAAATCAATTTTCAAACAGCTAAAAAACATTGGGCAAGGCTCTCTCTGTAAGCCTGCCATTATTCCACTTCCTTGCATCCTCTGCTGTCTAGGATAACCCTTTTCAGGCTGGTATCCCTGCTTTTAGCCAATCGAGGGGAGGCTTCTGTTTGAGTCAACCAAGGTATAATGGAGCGTCTCCCTGTAGAGGAGTCACGTACCAATGGTTTTCATTCATTTCATTTGTAAACGTCAGGAGGGAATGGCCCTCTCAGAAAGCCCTGAGCAAGAAAGCGCTTGAGAGCGAGTGAGGAAAACCAAAAAAGCGCCATGTAGAAAAGAGTGAAAAGGATCACAGCCAAAAAAGACAAGAGCAGAGAATAATAAAGGAAGATACGTTCAATAGGTCCAGAGAACAACTGAGAAAGAGAGGAAAACAGTGATAACAAAGAACAGAGAATAGCTAAGTAACAACAGTTGCATTAATTTTTCATTTGAGCTTTTACAACGCAGCAGTGATTGCAGGACTTTCTCTAGCACACACAGAGTGACCTCATCTGAGTTCAACAGGGGGCTACAACTGCCCAAAGGGCACGTTGAGGGGCAGTTTTAACAACTCATTTTGTAGGCAAGGCCTAACCAGTAATGCTCAAAGCTACTGCGCAGTAGTTGGATGAAGGTCAAAGTCAAGGATATGATTCGGGAACTAAGTGTATGTGTCAGTGACTGTCCCCTGGAAACAGCCTGAGCTGTCATGGATCATATAGATAGGGAGGAGGCTGCCCTCTGTATTATCTTACAGTAGAGTGACCCCGAAGTGAATTTTGGGATAGGTCGTGACGCAGACCAGTGGGATTTGGCAGTATCTAGGATGCTTTACTTTGTCAACGTCTTGATTAATATACTGACTTCCATCTTACAGTCGCTGTATGGTCCAAACCATCAGGGACGGCATAAGCAGCGCACCGATGAAAGAGAGAAAACAAATCACCTCATTCTTTATTATAACGTGTGCGCCCCAGAGTATAGCCGCTAAAGAAATTAACCAGCAAATAAATAAATGACACTCATCAGTGTCTGAACAGGGAAAAAAAATGCAGGTGCAAATGTGAGGAGCAGATAGTTCCTCATTAAGTTTACATCAAAAGATTTATGCAGTGTAGTCCCCCTCTTCTTTTTTTTTCACACTTGACTCATCTCTTTTGATTCCATTTGTGCAATGCAATTATGACAATCACAGTCTGGAGGATTGGAAAACAAGAGACCTTCTGAAAACTGTGAATGGAAAAACAAAGAAGCTTGATGAGAGAAAGGGAATCTTAATTACAAATCTGCATTAGGATGGTTGGATCCTAGTAGCCTTAGGCAGGAATGTCAAAAAAAATGTGATAAAACAAGGCCTGTTTGAAACTTCTACTGCCATCCATTCTTGTTACGTGAGCAAAAAGTTTTTATAGGTCCTGCTTGTATCGTCACAGTTCTATCTCTGTGAGAAAACAGCTTGTGCTCTGGAGCGGCACACTGCTTGATGAGCAGTGCTGCTGGTGAGAGGAGCTTTATTGTCAAAGCCCCCTCTGTCACAGCACCTCCCTGTGGCCTCTGCCTGCACCAACAGCCTGGCAGCCTGAGCATAGTGAGGATGGTTCCCTGGGTAAGGATTATTCTATCAAAGTTATACTTCACACGGTTCTTCATGCCGTTACTCTTAATTTCCCTCTTTCATAGACAAAGAGGCTCAAACAGAATTTCTCTCTCTCTCTCTGTCGCTCGCTCTCCCCCTCTTTTCATTCCACTTCCTTCTCCCTCGTTCACCCACTCCTCTACCCTCACAGGCAGATTGACTTTCTTCATCTTGCCTCCTTCATAACACCGGCCATTTTCAATTCTCCTCGTTCTCCTTCAAAAGAGCCCCCCTCTGTCTTTTCCCCACACTTGTCCCTCCCCAACCTCTCCCCACCCCACGCCTGTCTCTCTGGGGAGTTTGGAAGGGAGAAGGGGGCAGTCATAAAAGATAAAGATGAAAGCGAACAGAGAGAAACAAACAGGCAAACAAATAAGACCCCTAAGTAAAGTAGCTTTTTCCATCTCAGTCGCGGCGGGAAAGACGCTGATAGGGAAACTCTGCTGACATGGGAGGGAATCAAAGCTTATTACGGGAGGGGGGATAGTGGTGGTGTGTGCATATGAGCGTGCGTATGAGTCCTTAGTAGAGCCATTAAAGGACTAACCACCTAGATGTGGAGTGGATGAGTCACTACCATAACACCTGGGTAAGAAGAAAAACATGCATTTTCATGTTGTTTACCCGTCGCAAGTAAGGGTGTTAAAAGACTAATGTGTGTTAGGTGAACCCTAAGATTTGTGCTTCTGTGATCTATTTTCTCATGTTTTATGATCTGTCTCAGCCTTCTTGCTAACCCATTAGTGTATGATGGTGTCTAGTAGTGTGTGCATGTTGCTGAAGTCAGAGGGACTCTGTAGGATCTAATGAGGCTAGGCTCCCAGCCATCTCAGCAGCCCAGCCTTACTTACTGGAGAGGGCTGGGTGAACACAGGGCCAGGGCAGGGAGGTAATTAGGCAGGGAGTGGTGGTCAATGACGGGCTGCCCTGCACCCCGGGCCTCCAACCTCCAGCTGCTTTGTGCGTTGTGTGGCCCACACAAAAGGGCTGATGAGGAGGCACGTTGACCTTCAGGCCTGGCACACACTTCCAAGTGTGTGTACAAAAAAACCTGCTGAGCCATTGGAGTTTCAGCTTCCCTGTACACTTCCCGTACACGTCTTTTTGCAGCAGTATGTATTGTGGGCAATTCTCCTAAACTTTTAAAATCTTTCAACCCCAAAGCTCCTTGTGGAGAATTCGTGGACTGAGGAGTGAATACAAATGAGGCATCACCAATTCGCCTCAGCTGCTGGTGAAGTTTTTCCCGAATCCTTCTCGTGCTGCTTTTTTGTTCCCGTTTTAAACTTTCATCCGCCCAATCTATTCTCCGCATTTGCTACACAACAGGCTATGTTAGCAAATGGCTATGTCAACTTTGCGTCCCTGTGTGTGAAGTCCAATGCTGCACAGATACAGAGTAATCTTCGCGTGGAGAAGCAGAAGATTTATTACACTGCTGTTTGTATTGTTGTTGCCTAAAAGTAAATTCTCATGCACAATTGCGGAATGAATCATTTGATCTTTAGCATCAAATAAGTCGTTGTTGGCTGTGGCTGTGACATTGGAAAATTTATTTCCTCTTCGGCTATAAAGCTGGCCATGGGCGGACAAGCATCTCTCTTAGATGGGCCACATAAAGGCACAAGACCCAATAAAAGGAATGTCACAGGAAGTGCACTGAATGTCATTAATAATAAATCACAATTGTCTGAAACTGACCTAGCACCAAGTATGGACGTAGTGGAAAACCTCGAAGTGGAGGGAGAGCACCTCTATTTATGTCAATCACAGTCTTGAATCTGGCCTTTTATTACTACAAGAAGCAATTAACCTTTCAGAAAACAGTGTCACTCAAGCACAGACAAAAGAGCATTTTGGAGATGTTCAACAAATCCTGAGACAAATGACTTTGATAAGGTTGACATTAATGGTCAGCCTGCAAAAATAAGAGTACAATTCACTTCCCTTTTACATTGTTCTTTAAATATCCTCTCAATCTTCACAATTGACTCAGTCATGGTGGCTCCTTCTTTATTTATACACGCTGTTTTTACAAGGTTGGCAATCTTAATTAGTTGAATAGTTATGACTCTATGTTTTCAGTTACAAATGACTAAATAATGTGATAGGTAATAATTTTGGTTGCTTGGGAGGTGTTTAGTGAAGCATGAACTCGGCACAGTACCAATAAAGCAGCAAATGGTATTGTAGCTCAGCAGGAACTCCGCTCTTACCTCTATTTTTAAGTTGGCACAATAAGCATAACTGCCTGGATCAGAGGCAGTACACGCATACGTGCATACGTATAAACACAAATCACATGCAAATACACAGCCATAAAAAGATACAATATAGATACTCATTTTCCAAAAGAACCAAACAAATACTTTTTTCCCTCTTCTTCTTTTTCTTTTTTTTTTACTGAACAGCTGGACCCAGATGAAATTGGGTTTATTACACAGCTCATGTAAATAGATTTAAAACTATGCTGGGCGGAGCAGCAGGAGGGACAGCTCAGAGAAGCAGGCAGCGAGCGTGTTTTCGTTGAAGTGAATGTTTGCTGGCGAGGTCAGTGTGGAGGAATGTTTTTGGTTCTATGTGTCTTAATTGGAAGGCTTCCGGACTCCGGGGTTAGCACACCTGCTCATCTATCTGTGGCTGCAGTGGGAGTCTCCTTTATAAAAATTCAAAATGAGCCTAGAGGGTATTCAGGAAGTGTGTGTGTGTGTGTGCATGTGTGTGTGGGGGGTGGGTGGGTGTGCATAGGCAAACGTTCCAAACATTCAAAGCAGCAAAGCAATTTGGATGCGACTGTTGTGTTTGGCTGGGGATCAAAAGATAAGAAAAGGTCCTGCACGCTGTTTGATGCTGAACTAGATGAAATACAACATTTTTTAGTAAAAAGACACCATTTAAATCCCACAAGTACTTTCTTCAAGTCTGTAAACCAAAATGTTTGCATCTTTAAATACCACAGGTCATTCGATTTGTACGCAGCAACAGATCAACCACTGGAATGATTGAAAAGACGATTTTTAATGCCTCTGAGTTTTGAACAGGATACATTTAAAAATCAAAATCAAATGTATGACTTTAGTGATAACTCGAGTAAAATAGATCAATCTAAAAAAGGGTGACCATTGAAACCGATAAAGTAAGGGCTAAACCGTATTAGTTGTGTTTTTGCTGCCTTCAATGTGCTAATTTTGTGGTTGGTTGTAAATATATATGTCCAAAATATCAAGAGCATTTTCAGGGTGAATCATCTTATTAAAAATACCCTAGTTATTGTTAACATATATTATTCTTAATCATATTGAAATCAATCACTTTTCTGTTTGAGCCAGCGCAGGTTTCCTTCCACAATCCCGAGACATCCACGTTTGGTTAATTGGTGATTCTAAGTATGGATGTGTGAATGTGAGCATGAATGGTTGC
The DNA here is from genome assembly GCF_056152115.1 of Neolamprologus brichardi. Classification (NCBI taxonomy): domain Eukaryota; kingdom Metazoa; phylum Chordata; class Actinopteri; order Cichliformes; family Cichlidae; genus Neolamprologus; species Neolamprologus brichardi. The sequence continues at coordinate 25,949,974 of NC_142123.1, forward strand.
CTCTCGCTCTCGCTCTCTCTGTTTATACTGTGACAGACTGGCAACCTGATCAGGGTGTACCGAGCCCCAAATGACAGCTGAAACAGGCTCCAGCCCCCCTACAAACTTTGTGAATGACTTAAGAATGTAGCTACATTCATAAACATAGTATGACCTTTGAGTAGTGCTTAATTTTGCAGAATTTCATACAATACCACGAATATAATACAATATAAAAAATCAGTTCACTTTTTATATATTGTATGTGGTCTATCAGAACATTATAATTATAAAATAATTTCAAACCTCTTAAAAAGTTTTAACTTGGAGCCAGTGATGCAGAATGAGAGGAAACTCTAACTGTACTGTGAAAAATGGATTTATTGGCTGTAATAAAGATTTCATAGGATACAAGAGACACAAAACACAGGATCAATTTAACAGAGTTGTGGTTTATTATATTGTAATTGGTATTTATTTTTGCTATATCAGCTATTCATGGTTACAAATGAAGTGACCTTAGCTTTTTATTTCTTTTTTTTTCTTCTTTTTTTCAAAAATGCACCTTCCACTCAAGGCTGTTAGATTGTAGGCCATCTTCTAAATGTTAATCTCCTGCAGATGGTTTTAAGATGAACTGTCGAGTTTTTTGCTTTCAATTCTGACCCTGGCTTTGGAAATCCTGGGTAGATTTATTGTTTTTGCCCGTGTTTTCTGTAGTGCTGTAGTGCAGGACCAACATGCTCTGATGCGATAGCTGTTGCCTGCAGGTTTATGGATGTTTTGGCCCTGCAGTCACCACTCCCTTAAAGAGGCTCTACTCTGAGAGATTAAGACTGCCAAACCTCCACCTCTGCCTTTCCTTTTAGAGTAATTACGCAATTCTGCCTCTCTGAGCGAAGAAGGAAAAAAGGCACTCAGATTCATTGAATGCTAATTCAAGCAGGAAATTCAAAGAAGATCTGCATTTTTTTTCCCCACAATATACGTACAAGGACAGGGTAAAATGCAATAATAGCTAAATATTCTCAAGCAAAATATTGTTTAGCTCTCACAAGGGCTTCTCCCCAACAAAACAAACCACTGCAAATAGGGTAGGTCTTTGAGGTCGGAGGAGACAACATGTCACGAGGCCTAGTTTTATTCCATTCTATTTATAATGGATGAGAGAGAGAGAGAGAGAAAAGCACTGCACGGTCTGGCTGAGCCCTGGCAAATATTTTGGCATCTGGATGCTTAATATTTTATGAGATAAGTTGATGGAGTCTAGGTAGATGATGGACACCATGCAGAGTGCCACTGGTATTTATGTCTGGTAGTTATATATATCCTGATTTACTCCGTGTTCTGTGGCATGAGCTTGTCATAAGACAGTTCTCTACTCCTTTTTGAGATGCATAGAGGGGCAGAGAAAGCTAGTGGGCTGACTGAGGCAATTAGGTCTATTATTAGTACGACAGTGGAAGGATTGATGCGCACAATAGTCAGTGTGTAAGCAGAAAGCCTGGCTACGTGAAGGAAATTCTAATGGTGAGAATTTCCTAGATTATATGGGCCTTCATTAACATTTTCACACATGGCTGCCTAACAAATGAGAAAAGAGCCCTGGCGTACCAGCAGATTTATCACGTGTGCACAACAGCCCAGCTAGTTCCTTCTTCCTCTATACAGTGTAGACCAGACTCTGTAATGCTCTCACAGCAACATTAGCCGTGGGCACTTTGGGTTTTCTTAGCTTTTGAATAATTGGGGTGCAGGATCATGATATTGTCCCATGCTACATAAAACATAAAGGTACACAGTGTATACTAGGCCATTATTTCTATGGTAGGAGCTTCAGATAAACCGGCATTGTTCCTCACTGACAGGTTGCCCTGTCAGTGATGTCTGTCAGATTTTCCCAAATGAGGGAAGCAGGGACTTCACAACATTCTGGACTTATTCCTGTATATTCTCTTACTCCCTTAATTTGGCATGAATTGTCCCTGTTACGAACTGATACACAGGCAGGCCTCTTGCCTGCAGGGCAGGCCCACTTGAATTAACTGTGTTGCACACTTTACATTCTCTGCTCCCTGACATCTTGAGAAATGTTCCCTGGGATTTTTTTTCCCACAGAGAAGTTCATTAGAATGACAAATAGCATCCTGCCATAAAGTGGAAAACATCAACACGGCACAACAGAAACTGCGATCTGAGGAAAGTGACATGCGGGGAGGGAAATGAATTAGACTCCATTTGATTCTATGTGATATCAGTAGCCACGGCTTTGCCAGCCCATCGTTTCAAAGATTCTGCTGAATCACTCCTGTTTTCTGTAGTCGTTCTGCTTTTTCCATAGATTGGAGTTGCAGCGTTTTGTGCTTCTTCAACTTGGAAAGCCTGTGGGGCCTTTTCCTTTTGCTTAGATCTAACATATTTGATTTAAGTTGATCATCTGGATAATATTGAGAGTTTCTCTTTGAAGAGTTGAGCCCAGCTCTCTTAGAGTGGTTTAATCTCCTCAATCTTGCGGCAGGTGCCATGTCAGCAGCAGCTCGGGTTGGAGGTTGAGCAAAAAGGTCAAAGCTGTTGTCTCCACTCAGCTTGTATTGAGGATCGTTGTATGAACAACCTGTTGCTATGAAAAAGCCAGCAGCTTAGAGGGCTCTTCTGCACTTCATCCTCTTCATGGTTGCCCTGGCCCTCTGCCAGCGCAGCCCATCGTTTCAATAATGAACGTTTTAAAGAACAGCTTAGGCAAGTGCAAACCTACCTTATGTCCTTAAGACAAAAGGAGATATTGCCATGGACAGGGGGGCTAGAAATCAATTTCCCATTTGCCGCTTTAATTTCAGCAAGATGGGCGGAGAGATTAGGGCCGAAGGCACCTGTAAACCCACTCTCTGATGAGCTTTACCTGGGCCTGCTGCACTGCATGCCCTTACCCCCTGGCTAATTAAAGTTCTCAAATTGATCCACAAACAGCATGATACAGATCTGTCCTTAACCACCCTCTGCAACATGTCTCGTTGCGAAAAGTGTCCCATGACGGCCTCGTAAAAGCACAGTTTTGGTCGTTTCCTGACATCTTTGCTACTCTCCATTAGATTGCCCATTTGCCATAATAATGAACTTTTTTCTTAAGACTGGACTAACTTAATGCAATTTTCTAAGCTTAAGTACACGATTTTTTTTTTTAATTTTACTGTCTGTCCACAACACACAACAAACACAATTTCTGCTATAGCTCCATGTAACATATGTTGAAGACATTTAAACATGGTTGTATGCAGAGATGCTTTTCATATCACCTCTCCTGTTCCTCCGTCCCTCTCTGCAGAATGAGGGCCCTGTGAGAGCTATGCTGAGGTAGCACTACTATCACACTACTATAGACCTCTACACATTGTCGGGCAATGTATGAATCTGGCACAGCCCTGTCCGCTATTTGTTTGATTTAGAGCTACAGGAATTGAGCACAGTTCAAAGAGCAGCATTTTCTGCTGTTTTTCACCGTCTTACTTTACAAAAGTTATCACGGACTTTAGTTGGTCTAGTTTCCTAGCTAGTGAAATTACATAATGGCCCATCTTAGTAGTCATGTGCTGAGTTATTTTTAGAAACCTGCATGTTGCCCTTCCCTCTTGTACAATGGTTGCCGGCTCCATTGTGGTGAATTTTTAACAAGAGCCTTTTCCTAAGCCCCTCGGAGGAGTTAATTAAAGTGATAGAGGCTAGAGCTGATGAGCCACACCACCCTGACCTTGAGGCTCTGGTTTCTCCACCTCTCCACAATTATACCTGCATAATCAGGATACACTTGTGCACACACACTCTCATGTATGTACGCACACATAGACATAATTGAGTCAGCCTAGAGGACCCCTACTCTTAATCCTGCCAGTCCCAGAGCTATGTGAATCACTGTGGAAAAGCAACAGTTTTACCATGTAAAGACAATATCACAAGGGGCAGTTACACTATTTTGTAAAGACAATTTTTTGTATTTTCCAGCAATGTCCAGTATTTGTATGCATGTGTTCAGATTTTCTGTTCTCTCCATGTCTGGCTTTTCTTCTTTCTACCTCTCGCTCACCTTTTCCCCGACTTTACTCAGCCTTTCTCTGTGTCTGACTGTCTACGGCAGACAGTATGGCCTCTGTGCAAAACAGGAGACGACTCGGTATTTGGTGATGGGGTGCATGCAAATGATCCCTCTGTCAAGGCTGCTTATTCTAATATGACAGCGTAGTGAGTTATCTGGTCCGCTCTATATTGGCAACCAGATCTGCAGCTGCCAACTAGAGGGTAGAGGAGCTCAAATGTTTGTGTGTGTGTGTGTGTGTGTGTGTGCGCGCGCGTGTGTGCCATCAAGCCAGACAGTCCGAGACAGGGAATAGATGAAGACATGCAAGAGAGAGAAGCCAGCCAAGACAGGCATCATATAAGCAAAGGATAGGAAGATGACTATGAGCGAGAGACAGAGTGTCTTCCCAGCCCTGTCCCCTCCCCACCCGTCCTACTCCTCCAGTGTTAGTGCTGTTTAGTAGAGCTGTCTCTTTCAAGAACGCCATCGAGACATGAATAAAGAGAAAATGAGGAAAAAAATGTTTTGGCGAGAATGGGGTGTCACAGCAGATAAGCATCACGAGCTGCTCCATATTTATTATGTGCAACAATTTGACTTACCAGAGAATTTAGATTAATAACATTGGGCCCCGGGAAGTAATTTCCTTTTTGCGAAAGTGATTTACATGGCGCATCGCTAAGAGAACAGCTCTCGCAGGCCTTTTTGTTGTGTCAGCTAAAAATAATGACATTTAAAGTACCAACCAAGGTTAATAGGCTTCCTCTATGGTTATGAACTTTTTGTGCCTGGCCCTCCCTTTGTTCTCCCTATGAATCAACCCACTGCTTTTATAGTTACAACATTCACACTCACAGTAAACCACCCATCTCCTCTTTTCCATCACCTCCCTTGGAGACTGTTCTGCCCCTACAGCCATCCCCTTTTCAAAATGGATGTTCCTCTAAATCGTAAGGGAGTTACTTTTACTGTACGGTTACGGCTTAGCTTTGCAACAGACACTGGAAAGACTTTTGGACCATTACCTGCGATATTGGTGTAATCACTGTGCCGTGGTCCAGTTGAGCAAATGATTACTCGTTTTCTGGGAAGAAAACTGCTAAACTAAATATTTCTACAAGCAGGTGCCAAAATGGTTTATTTAAATAACACCTTTTCTTGGTAAAACACAACTTTTACAGAGGTTTGGTGCAATTATTAGATGTGGGTATATGTAAGCTCTTCTTTGCCTTTTCAAGGTTTGCTATCTCTCTGGCCATTTCTGACTCAAAGCCTCAAAGAAGCGTATGTAGTATGCTGTACAGATGGAAGCTCTGGAAATGTACTGTGTGTAGTGGATGCAACTCCTACATCACTTTAGGCTGTATTCGTGGTTGGATTGGGGTAGTGGGCGGTCAGGTGCTGGGGGCTGCTAAACCTCTCTATCTCCGGTGGTAAAGCTGTTGCTTGGGCAAGACCTGCCCACTCCTGTACTCTCCCATATTTTGTATAGATCTATTTTTGATGTCAGGTCCCTCCCCATGTTGGGCAGGTGTTTTTAATGAGGTGCGCCCAACATCCTAGGCAGTCTGCAGGAGGGTAGAGTTATTGATAAATCATTAACGTTGGTAGAGGAGGTGTGGAGGAGTTGCAGCTTGCTCTCCTCTGGAGAGCTGTCTTACTCCTGAATATTTCATCGACACACAGATGTGCTGCTGTCTGTGTAACTGCTCATGACTCCTCAGCTCTGTGCGATTACATAGCATTGGATAGTAATCCCCTCTCCTCATCCACTAGATAAATCAAAAGCCAGTTTGATAAAGGAATTTCTGCCCACATCTTGTCCCAGCAGCCACCTCTGCTATCCTCAGAACCCCTCCCACACTTTGCTATAGTGTATGTGAAGAAGGGCAGCTGCCTACAACACATGCCCCACGATAGGGAGAAAAACCAAACAAGTCTGTGTCTCATAACAGAAAGAGGTGTATTGCAAGTTTTACCCAGCTGTGGCTATGCAGTACTTCTAATGCTGCAATTCCATTAAACTTATCTCCAGTGGGGGAGACAGAGAAATGACTGCTGAGTCAGACCAGAAGGGGCCAGGGATTACTTATTCCCCATGTCATCTGTACAGAAGCGTGTAGTTCATATGCTGTCCTTATCCCCTGCTTCCCTCTCACAAGTGCTTACTCTCCTGTGATGCCATCCTCAGTACACCCATTTGTCTCGACTGTGTAACACTGCCACCTCCTGTCTGGGAGCTCTGGGGTGCCAGCAGGCATGGCCAAAGCACCCGCAGCTTACATCCAATGTGGGCGGAGGAAAAGAGAAAATAGAAGGAGGGGTAGAACTGATAGAAAAGGAACGAGAAGGATAGGATGGAAACAGAGAGCAATAAGGGAGAGAAAGAGAGAAGAAGAGATCCCAGAGCTCACCCAGCCCTGATCAAAGAGCCGTCTCCCTAATCCTCCAGATTCAGCAGTCAGCCAGTTTCTGAGCATTTCCAGTTGCCGACAGAAAGTAAAGGAAAAACACTTGCGGCTAAAGTGCCCTGGAGTGATGCTATTTTTAATTTTTCAAAAAGGCAAAAAGTGGGACCCCCTACTGGGGGTATGCGCAACGACCAGGCAAAATTAGAAGAACAAAGTACATGAAAGCAGCAAAAAGGGTATTCTTATAAAGACCAAACTGTCTCAGTGTACAGCTGTAGGTTTAAAGCAGCAGTTACTAAGTGTAAAATTAATATGGGCATGGTTTTGTGTTGCCAAAACTTGGTGTAAAGATATACTGTTATGGGTGGTTATACAGCTCTGAAAAGTGTCACTGAAGCAAAGTTGTGCATTTCAATAAATCCACCTCTCATGAACTTGGAGACTGGTTTCAGAGGTGTAAGTAAGGTGGGTAATAATAATAATAATACCCTGTAATACACACACAAACTGAAGCTTAAAAAATTATTTACACCCTGGATTCTTGCAGTCGAATCGACATATTCCTATACTAAAACACAAAGCTAAACATAATGACCTTCCAAAAGCATGATATACTTAGGGACAGGTGTGCCTAATGAACTGACAACTAAGTGCTTTTGATTATGTGTAAATCATATATCCAGTGGAAATGTATTTCCTATGACCCCTTTACCTACAAATAATCTGTTCTGGTGCGTCAGCCTTCCAAAGACTATAAATGAGAATCTCCAAGGCTGTAACACTGTATTCAGTAGAATTATAATGGCAAAGAGTTAATGGAAAAAAGACGAGAACTGGATGAATGCATTCTCGGATGGAGATGGAAAAAAAAGTGAGACTGGGTGGAAGGAAATAATGAATGAACCAAGGAAAGGGGCAAGGAAAAGAACGAGGAATGGGCTGAACAGGAGGCTGTAAATCAAGAGAGGGACTCGGGATGGAGGGAGAGGTGAGGTCAGTCAGATGGAGAAAGAGGGAGGAGATTTGGCCAGCAGCAGTAGAGGAGGAAGGGATAAAAATGCGTGGTGAGGTAATGGCAGTGATGAATAGCCCACGGCTGATCAGTAGAAGCCAGGTTTACGTTTGAAGATTAGATTTTAATACAGCGCTTTGGCTTCACTCTGGTTGCAAAATAATCACAGGGGATAAAAGCAAATGAGGAATTATTTCATACAACACAAACAAATGATTTCAGACAGGTGATTGTGTTAGGTTGCCCCTGATGAGAAGAGCCTTCAGACCCTCACCGTGTTTAGGTTACAGGAAATAATTTGAGAGTGAGTTAGTTTGACATCTAAAAAATAAGGGGCCACTGAAGTCCCATGAAGTAATTTTATTTTTTAATCTTGCGTTTATAACTTGTTCTCACAGGGAGGAAACTTTTTTACATAGGATAAATCATTGCTTTCCTCCCCACGCTCCCCAACCAGTTGAAGCAGGTGGCTGGGACTTCTTGCTAAATGGGAGTTTTTCCTTCTCACTGTCACCAAGTGCTTGCACATAGGGGGGCTAGGGAGTCTGATCGTTGGGGTTTTCCCTCTCTTTACCTTAAAGACCTTACAGAGAGCCTTGAGGCAACAGTTTTTGAACTGAACTGAATTGCACAATAACTAAATATACTACCTTATGGGACTTTAAAGACTCAATTATGTCAAGTACCTCATAGCTATGAAAACCTAATCATTATTTTGAATCCCATCTATGTTCAAAGTGGAGAACTCAAATTAAATGGATAATTTTAATAAGTTAACAGTAACATGATCAGCAGATTGACAGCCATTTCAAGAATTGTGTTGTTTGTGTTTATTGGCTTTGTTATGTCTTAATGTTTCAGTTTGGTTGCTTAGGAATAGACATGGCCATTAATGGGCTTGTTACCATGGCTGAAAGCAACTGATACAGAAGCTGCTGCATGTGTAGACATGAGACTAGACTGCAATTATGTGAATGAGATGTTCATGAATGGATTACTCTTGCGTGCTCAGGACTGAATTGCCATTGTCTATCATTTTCCTTGTGTCTAGCTAGATTTGCTGAGGTGCCCAAAATGTAAATGCATGCAGATATTCGTATCAGAGGCCTGATAAGATATGTAACGTGATTCTTAGTTACTGCATGTAAGCCTGCCTTGCATATGCATGCGCGTGCCTGTGTGTGTCTGATTGTGAATGCGTGTGTCTGTGTGTAATCCTGACCATTAGCGGTGAAGATTCAGCTCGTCGTCTTACCAGCCGTCCCGGTGGCCAGTGGGGGGACTAAAATAGTACCCTGTCTGTTGCCAAGGTTACAACATTGACAACATGATGTGGCCATTCATTCTCAATACTGTATCTCGCTGGCCTTCTGTGAGAAAGTGGCTGCTAATCTTAGCCCTCAATCTACCCGCCTGTCAATGTGAAGAGAGCAGCAGCCGAGGTATGGGATGAAGGGAGTTGGGTCAGCACCGTCGCCTCACATTGCGTTCCACTCATCAGCGGCCCCCCTCCGCCATGCACCGCCACCACGCAGCTTCTCTCCAGGCGGTGCGTGTTCCCTCAGCTTGCAGATAAAAGCCATTGGTCTCCCTCTCCTGCCAGTGTGTGATGGGTGAAAATCAGAGCTGTTTCTATGCAGACCCATGTGTCACTTTTCCTCATTGCAGGTACGCTGTGGCTTGAGGAGGAAAGAAGGGTTGAATGGCAACCAGATGGTAGTCACAATAAAACTCTAATTGAAAGATATGTTATCGTGACTACTTCAAGCTGAGGAAAGTGGTATCAAAGAGACATTCGTGCTAAGGAAAAAAAAGAGAGAAGAAAGGGAACCTCTTTTAATTAAAAAACAGTGCTCAAAGGGGCGACCAAAAGTTGAAACTGGAGGCATGTTTGGCATGAATAAGTTGGCCCTCTCCTTTGTGTGGTGACACTGACAAATAGAGCTCCGTGTGTGAAAAGGAGACTTATCTTTGATGGGTAATGAATTCAAAGTCATGGAGATGAACGTGCTCTTTGAGGTTCAGAAGGCTTTAGTTGAAGACATATTATCTCACTCCGACAAATGGAAGTGGCACTGTCGCATGGCGCCATCCCCGCGACTTGATTCGTCAAAGGGAGAGTGTGATGTCTCTCTAGGCACAGCTGTACTGCAGTTGGTTCTGAGGTATTGTTATTGTGATAGCAGTTTATTTGTACATGCTGGTCATCCGAACTTGTGTTCTTTATGGTCAAGTTGTGTAATAGCCTGTGTAGCACACCTACGAGTCCCAGGCAGACAGAGAATTGATTTTTGTTGTATACACATTTCTGAGGCAAACTTACAATACAGTGAGTATGCTGCTGATGTTGTTCCAAGTCAACAGTTGCCCTAGCTGAGGACACCTGCAGGCTACTAGTGGCCAGATGCATGGATATTTAACCAGTTCTTTGTGCTGAACCTTTGTGTTTTTATGACAGACACAGTTTTCAAGATGTGCACAAACCCATTTCTGCTCAATTGCTCCCAGCGGCGGCTCCAAATAGATTTAGCAATGATACTGCGAGAGGGGAGACGGGGAGATGGCGTGAGAGAGGAGAGAGAGACATAGAGAACAATAAGAAAGCAGGAAGGGAGAGTGAAAAAGAAAAGGGGGGAAAAAAAGTCTGAAAATGAGCTAGAATGGGATTTTTGCAGTTCAGTTAAGAAAGGCTTTGAATGTATTTGAATCACAGACTTGATCTGCCAGCAGCCTATTTTTATTAGCTGCTTGACAGTGCAGCATAGTGTTGGGATTACAACCAGTGCCTGTGTTATTCAGGGTTCCTCACAGCTAAATTTGTATTTGAGCATTCCTAGCACGTCTAGGCACCCTCCTAGAACACTTTAATGCCTCTCTAGAATCTTTTTTTGTTGTTGTTTATTTTCAAACTGCAGAATTTTAGTGTCATGGGTCACATATTAGGAAACAAACATGGCGGCAATTAGAAATGCTTATCTTGTTCTGTTTCTTCTCCTCGTTTTAAAAGAGTCATTCCTCATCCTAATATCTTGAGAGAATGGAGCAAAAATTCAAATGAGTTATTTTATTACCGGCAATTTTAAAGCTAGGATTTGACATTGTTCAAACTCTTAATTGAAAAGAAACGTATCACATCCTCTTGAGTGGTGTACATCATATCCTTCCTCCATCCCCTGTGCGCTAGTTTATGTTATCTGTGGCTAATTTATGCCACACTTAATTTGGCCTTGATTGTAAATGTCCGGGGTGAGATGAGAGGCTTGTCGCTATTGTGCCTGTGCCTGAGCCGTACATGGTCTCGCAGGATTAGATGATTTTAAATTTCAACTGCGGTTCTCAAATGAGCATCTCTCTCATCAGATGAAAACCTCTTTATCATCGTGACAGTTTTTCCCCATCTGCCTCTTCTCCCTCTGAGTAGAATCAGAGACAAGGATTTTAGTGTTTACACCCAGAGTGAAACATAAAATATTTTACAGGAAGGCAGAGATGTGTCCCCTCTGCCATTATTGTTGACAGCAGTTGCTTTGAGCAGTTTTTTTAAGCATTCCTTATTACTGGCATTTGGTGAACAAATGCGGTGGATTTGTTGTAATTAAACCAGGGCTTGGCTTGGACTTGGAGAAAGATGCAGTAAAGACAACAGTTTATTTAGAATAAACCCCCCAGCTCCTGGGAGCTTCACAGGGGAACCTCCACACTCTAAATCTAGTTGCACGAACATATGAGGGGATAAAGTGGCTCTATTAAATTTGTTGACTCCTAAGATCCTCTCTGAAGCTGCAGCGTATTGCATTTGTTGGCGCTTCCATCCCTGCTAGGCTTCTCCACAGCTTCTGGGATTGAATCAGACAGTGCCCAGATCCTCACCATTGCATGAGATGAACACTATTGAATTGCTTGGCTTGTAGATCCACAATTCTAACTTCTTTAGACTATATTGAATTTACCATCCTGTGCAATCAATAATACTAAGTTTTGCAGGCAGTATTGAACTCTATCCTCACACATCTACTTGGTGGTTGGTTTCTCCCCGATTGCTCTGGAATCTGCAGGCTGTCACGTACAGAAGAACTGATTCAGAGTTGGCTTTTTAAAACAAGCTTCATAAAGCCACAGGAACAGTGCAGACTTAGCCACACAGTAAAACAAAAGGAGTGTGCCCCTGCTTAGCTTGTAGTTCAAAAAAATAAAAGTAGTCACATTCTGGCTTTAGCAAGAATGAGGGTAGGATGATATTTATCAAGGTTTGTTGCAGTGCAGATATCGAGAACAAATGTACTTTTTTCCTATATGTAAAATAACTTAATTACTTTGATAATCCAATATGGCTTCCGGTGTCAAAAAAGACACTTTCTGGAACATTATTCTGTCCTCTGAAAGTCTGTCCATGATAGCAGTAGACCTAGAGGGCAACAACAGCATAGCTGTGCAATCCTGTGGCATTCAGTGCATTGCGATTCACCATTGCCCCCTTGGGTAATGAAAGGCCTAATAAATGAATCCATCAGAGTGTCTGTGTGTTGCTCTCTGTGTGTATCTGGGATGCAGTCAGGCCCAGACGTGCCCAGTCTCCGGGCACACAGAGGAAAGGGATGCCATTGCTGGCAGAACTGATGAATGGGTGGCATGCCGCGCCATGACAAAGACGAATGTGACAGCCCCCATCTCCCAAAAGGGAGGCGGTACTCAACTACCAAGGGGAGATCATGTGATGCTGACCACCTCCCTTTCCTAGTTACATTCCCTACTGGCTGTGCCCAAGGTAGGGGAAGAACCAGAGTAAAGACGAATATCAAACTGAATCCTACCAAATGACTTCTTCCCTTATGTTCTTCTTATCAAGCATGGTGTACAAAAGTAATCATAAAGTCAAAAGATGTGGGCCACGATACAGTGTATTCATTACTTTCTGTCAAGCAAATGATGGAAATAACAAACGCTTCTTTAAACTATAAGTGCAGCATTTAATCATGGCTCTCGACAAAACAACAGGCTTAAACAAACACAAGGGAATTCATCAATAAATCTTCCTCGACCAGAATTGATGCCACAATCTGTGCGAGATAGTAAACAGTGGAAGGCCCGAAGCTCTATTTGGTTTTCAGCATTATTAGAGGTGGGAGGAAATTAAAGACTGCTGATCAATATCAATATTTGTTTTATATTACTCAGGTGTCCTTTGATTGCCTGCATGAGTGAGCGACTTGGAGTCTGATTTTGGTGTCTCTATCCGATAACTACTACGGTCTATTAGGCGGATCACTTATACTTAAAATGAAGAGGTTCTCGTACTTGTCCAAGTGCTTTTCAGTAATCACTTCTGTTAGAGGGCAGCTTATTATCATCAGATCTCAATGTGGGAAAAGGGTTATTGTAAAAAAAAAAAAATCTTCAGTGTTAATTGTAATTGCAAGTCAGTTTAAGATGCCATAATAGTCTAGTGTCCTACACAAGCATATGCATATATCTACCTAAATATATGGAGAGAGAATTATCCAAACAAAAGTGTTGCACTTTAATTGAGGAAAACCTCCTTGACCTCACTTCCAAACTCCTTAATAGATAGAGTCATTTTCCTTGTGGCAAGGAAGGGATGTGGGGGTCGGTTAACTATCCCCCTAAGATGGACCTTTGGTAAGAGAGAGAGAAGCAGTAAGTCAATGGGAAACTGAGATGATTAAGAGGCTTTCACTGTTAACAGAAGAGCAAGGATTGGTTTCTATTGCACCCTCCTCTTTTCATGGCCTGGTCTAGTGGACAGGCTGGTGCTACACGCTGAACAGAGCCAAGACTTGCCTATTAATAGACTATTGAGTGCTATTGATCCTTGGCTCGTGTGACACACAAGATACAATGAGCCATAGATCCCAGTAAAGAGCCGTGCCTTTCTTTTCACTTTACCACAATTGCATATGATTATAGGAGTCTGAAGATCAGTCAGAGAGGCCTATCTCTCTGTAACGACGACCAGAAGTGTGATGGTACCCTTGCTAAAAGCCGACTGCAATTTGGAAACTTTTGTCACAAATACAAAAGCTCTTGAACAAAATGGCCACAATCGAGACCCGGCTTTGCCTAGAGTGAATGCTGCCTCTCCATAATTTAATGGATATTTTGTGTGTGTGTGTGTGTGTGTGTGTGTTATGGGGTTGTTGGTTTTTTTTGTATAAACCACTCAAACATGGGATATGTTTCACAAAGTGAAGATGCTTTCTCTTTGCATTCAAGGTGAGAACAACTCCAAAAAGCTGCTATACAATTACGGATAAATTAGAGGGATAATGATGAGGGGGAATGGTGGTTATATCAATAACCCCTCTAATGGTCAATTCCAGAATGCTGTCTGCTGTGTGCTAGATTTAGTGTAATGGATAAGGTGCCTGTTTAGCAGAGGCTTACTTGTCGCCAAACGAGGGAACAAACCTCAAATAGCCAAATTAAAAACTGAATAATAGATGAGCGATGCCAGGATGAGAGAGAGAAGAGGAGACAGCTGTAATTTCTACTCCTGGAAAAAAGAGAAGCCTTGGCATGCAATTGTTGATAATTTATAAGGGCACAGAAGAGAAATAGAGACAACAGCAGATATACAAAGTGATGTAAGAATCACCTTTACTGAAAGGCACTTAACAGTTGTTATAACACGTAGAAACACTGGCAATTCTTCCAAACATTGTAAATACTGTTTTGATTAACATTGATTGCCACTTTGTGTGAAAGACGGCCTCTTTTCGTAGGTTTTTATCATTTTTTGCAGCAGCAGCAGTCTTGAATTGATGCAAACTTTTATTCTTTGTTGAAAAAACAAGGCGCAATATTGTTTTGGCAAAGATTTGTGCCAAATTGTTGAGTGAATGATTAACAAAAATGTGCAAATTGTTTGCTGTTCACAGGGTATCATTTTCAATCTGCATATGAAAGGCAAGAGCCTTTGAGTGCAAGAACTGTTCAATACTCTCATTCGCTTCCCAGAACACTGTGCCTGAGTGAAATTTTGACCTCTGTTCAAAGGCACTCCCAGTACCTGTGGAGTGGGCTGAAAATGCAAGAGGGATGCCACAAATTGTACCAACTATGAGTAATGCATACAAAAAATTGTTTCCAGTATAAGAAAATGTTGCACCTAGTACAAGTAGTATACAGTAGCATTAAAAAAAGAAGGGACTGTGCACTACTACATAGTTGCCATCAAGACTTTTAATATCAGGAACTGGATTTATGTAACTCATGTTCCAGGTGTGTTTCACCTTGCTGGTTTTCCAATAGTCACGATTTTTTCTGTGCACCCGCGAGGAGGAAGAAAGCAGGATTTCCCTGCTTGCCGACTGGTGATGCAAGCTGATATGAGTGGGGGCTTTGTGATCACAGAATAGCCTCTGTGGTGAAGAGGTGAAACTATTACTGCACCATTGAGTGCAGGTCATTTGCCACAGCCACCTGGCCCTCTGATCACTCCTTGGAAAGGGCTATTCATAGTTTTCTGTGACATGTGACTGCTCGGAGACCCTGGAGGGCAAAACACTGTTCCAATAGGCCGGCTGGCCAACACTGGACACTCCAAAGAACAGACACAGGCCTGTCAATTTTCCATCTGTTTGAGGCTGGGAATACTTAGATCATCTTTCAAGAAAAGAAAAGAAAAGCTGGAAGTTCTGGGCAGTTGTGATCCACATACAGCCCTATGTATAATATTCCAATCACTAAAAATAGCATCCCTGCTACAGATCCCCTTAAGGCACCTACAGGACTGTAAGATTTTAGCAATCATAAGTTTATTGCAACCCACACTGGATCTAATAAACTTGTCTACAACATCAAGTTTGATATACATTGCACAATGACAAAACCTTATAAATCACTGGCTAGAACACATGGCTTCAATTCCACCGCTATGTGTTTCAGTGCTGGGTCCCACTGGAGCGGTCATAATAACAGCTGAAGGATACGTTCAAACAAACAAGACGTCTGCTGCCACAACTAGATTTTCTCCTTTGTTGAAATCTCAAATATTTATTTTGCATACTTTATCTCCATCTTTGCATTTGTCTGTGGGTTTTGATCACTGTGTCATTTCATGCATTTGTTAATAGACTTAGGACAGTCCGGTAGTCATATACTGAAATTGTGATTCCAATATTATTTGGTCTTTATATATTAATCATTGTTTATATTCTATGGCCAAAAATCACGCAATATATACATGTAGGAAAGATGAAGTCGAAATTGTTGTTTTTTTTTTTTATTAACAAGGCCATTAGATTTGCCACAAAACTTTTGCTGCTCACTGTTGTGTAACAATTTTTCAGTGATATTTTCCTTTAAAATGAAGCCAGTGTGGTAGTCCTAAAACAAACGAAATTTGTTAAGTGGCAACTTAAGCCTGGATCCAAAGGAGTCATTCCCTGTAGACTCCCATGTTAAAATGACTAGTTTTACATCAGAAATAATGAAGTTCATAGCCTAATACAAACACATAGTCCTAAGATTCAGGGCTTCAGAACAAACCAATGGGGGATGTCAAGCTGACTACATCAGTCTTTTCTGTACAGTGTATGGTGGAAATGTGTGATATGCTCTGGAGAAGGAACAGTCAGTACAGTTTTGCGCTGCATTTGTCTTGCAGGGTTTACAGATATGTGTTTGCATTCACTTTAGCTGTGAACAATACAAGTAAAAATAACCACTGCCACAACTAGAAATAACTTGTGAGCACTGGAAAAAGCTGACTAGCCGTTCATCTAAGGATGTGATGTGATGAAAACAATAAATACAAGATGGACTAGTCACGTCCCCTGATTCTCAGATATTCAGAAAATATTTTGTAAAATTAAATGTTAAAATAATTTTAAAAAACCTTCTAATGTCGGTGATTATCCTCAAAACTCTGAATATTTTCCAAGTCAAATCATTCTCATATATTCGGACTTTTTTTTAAATGTAGGAGGTCATGTTTTACAACAGGAATTTCAGGTTTCTATCCCAGACCTAGACCTTCTGTTTGAGAGCCCTGCCTTCATGTAACTTCCCCTCTCAAGTTAGAGGAAGTATTTCAGATTCTATGTGCTGATGGTACAAAGCTGGCTACCGCTACAAAGGAGTATAAAATCAGAAATACCTTCAACTGATGATTGGATTCGTGAGTTTTGACACTGCACAGTGAAGCACCATGTTTTTTTTAAGGGAAGCGTCAAACTTGCACTCGCCTGTACAAATATTCCATAACTCTTTCACAAGTTGCACGTTGTAAACCACAGAACAAAGAAAGGAGTGTGTAATATATGATTCAAGGATGGTAATGTTGTTTTCAGTCCCATGTAAAATTTATTTGAATTGGTTTATATAGTACATCCATGTTCTTGTTTTTATACTTTTATGTTCTGTACATGTTTACATCATGTCATGTTTAAATGGGACGCTATCTCATCAAAGTTTCAGTGCTGTTCCAAGAGCTTGAGAGGAAAGGTTTGTAATGGAGAGGCACTGAGATGGGATCTCAGCAGCATGTTGGTGAAGAAGGCCTGCTGGCTTGCCAGCTCATACACACAGATGGACGGTGTGTCAAGGGAATCTCACACACACTGATCAGAGGCTCCCCTCCCGTCCCGCAATGGGAGGAAATGGGACTGAACGAGAGGAGGAAGAGCGAGAAAAGGAGTTAATCACCGCACTAATGCTGCACTTCATCATCGTTTCCTGAGCCCGCCTGCTCACCCTCACTGCCAGCGCTTGACTGTCTACACAGCGCCCCCTGGTTTGACTTTTAACTATGGCAGTGTTTAATCCCACAGTTTGCTCATCACTTAGAGTGAGTGGAGCTCAAGTAGGATAGCATGTTTATGGAAGAGACACGCAAAGCACCAAATGAAAGTTGTTGATCCTTGAAGGTGATTCAAGTGGACGCCGATAGGGAGAGGATTTGGACAGACCTTGGCTGTTGTGCATCTGATATTTATGCAGGGCAGAATACTTTTCGTGCTTTTCCATGCATGCATTTGACACTGGTCCTTTGAGAAAGAATATTTATTTTTGAAAAGGCCCACATGTGGTGTGCTGACCCTGTGCTATGCACCAGCCTGCGTGACAAGTATGTGTGCACAAGTACAGACATATATTTTTAGAAGTGTACTTGTCTTAGTGTGTGTTTAAGTGCATGTAATATGCATGCTGTGCCCAGAGATGAATCTGAGGCCGACAGTGAAGGTGAGTAAGTTTAAGCAGGCTGCTCCTTTGGGTTTTTGTTCCATTGACAGTTGCAAACAGGATCTTAGGAAGTGCTGCTGCGCATGCCCGGCTACAGGGTTGGCCACTAAAACATACGGCCAAGTGCAACGTGCATAACTCATAGTCTTGCTGCCACATCCGTCCCACTGCCCCAGCAGGCACTCTCAGACTATATCAACCACCACAGCCTCTTAAACCCATTTAAGTCTGCTGGATAAAACACTGTAAGTTGCCATTCATGCCCAAGGTAATGCACAAATCCTGTCTTTGTCTTTGACAAATGCAACTACTTACATATACCTCAGTTAAGATCTTTGCGAAACTTGTGTGCTGTATAACGCTACCAATCTGTCTTTTATTTTGCTTTAAAAGCCAAAATGTTTGCTGTTATTTTCACAGTTTGTGATAAAATAGCCTCCAAAGAAAAACAACTGTCATAAACCTCTATTACTTTCACATATTCCAAAGTTCCAAGTTTTGTCTTGTGTTTACTTGGCTTTTCGGCACATCAGCTTACCTGACTGGTTCTAATCTACTACATTGCATATGTGCAGAAGGGTAACAGTCTGCTTTAGTAAATTTTAAAGCTAACATGCCATACAAGTGACAGTATAAAGGAACAAAGACTGTCTTTTAAGATGTGTCCATACAGTAGGCGCTAGCACGGCTGCACCGTGGTATGTTGTGACGGTGTTGTGCGTGTGTGTGTGTATGTGTGTGACTGTGAGTGATAGAGTGACAGCCACATGACAGGACTGAGCTGTGATCACAGCTCTGTTGAGGAGGCACCGTTGGCAGTGCTTGGCTGGATGCCTGTCAGTTTGTCTATCTGTCTGCTTTCTGGTCATACCGTAGGTACACATACACAATGACACACTTTAACATACCTGGATTTGGGCTTAATGGGCTCCTGTCTTTCATACCCACATTTCCACACAAACACAGTCAACAGACTCGTGGTGAAGATGCCACGGTGCAATGATTTCAGCTTTGGTTCCACATCACCTCCTGCTGATGGTGGTAATTAATTGATGAATGAGGTCAGATCGGAGATATCCAGGCACATCTCTATTCGGTTACAACCCCATCTCATCCCTGAGCTCACCTCTCTGCCACCCCCAAGTTGTTTTCTTAATGCGCAGTGCACCACATTCCCTCTGTGCTCATCTGCATAAGACCTTGGGATGAATGTTAACGATGTTTAATTAGACAAGACGTGGGATGGATGAGTGGATGGAGGCAGTGAGGCCAGGGTGGTGCTGCCCCCCGTTGGGGGGAGAGAACACATAAAACTCACATAGAAACTGGTAAGCATGTACACACACATGCACTTGATGAACAATAAATGACCATTAAAAGGCCAAAAGCTACAGCTGAACATGACCTTACATGCGATTGGTGCATTCTAAGTTGTGCTACGAGCTCCCCATTCCATATTTCACTAACATCAAGGACATAGACCCCTCGTTGTTTAATGCAATATAAATGAAGCATTTCTAAATGCAGTATATTTCGAGGATATTATGTCGTGGGTAGTAACTGCCATTTATAGTAAATCTAATTAACCAAACTTTTATTTCTCACAGGGTTTCTGTTTGGAGTCAACTCTTTTCTTGTAAAATGAATTAGCCCAACAGTCAGTGTTTCTGGAAATTTCTTCCTGAATTCCCTGACTCTGTTTAGAGACTTTCTAAAGTAATGTATAATTACTTAAACAGAGGGTTAATTGACAGAGTAGTGATACCATACAAAATGTTATTAGCTTTACCTTTTTGGGACTAATTAAACTTCAGCTTATTAAAATTTCTGGTCCACAATTGCTTGACTGAACATTGGGATCAATGCTAGGTGAGAGCACTGCGATCCATGCCTGAGGCCAGGAGGCTGGCTTCTCATGCTTATCTAAGACACTGAGAAAACGTTCCTGTCCCAGCTCACTCTGTATAAACATTTCCACTACACTGATCTGTGAAAGAACATCAGGAAGCAGCTTACTGTAGGGTAATCCAGTAAATGATCGGCGTGTCATTTCGACTGTACAGCCATTGCTGAGATAAGGGGATGCAGATGTTTTCTCGCTAGCTGTTCCCCGATGAGGTGTCATTATCCAAGCTCGGTCTCAGACCTGCTGTTTTCAGCCCATCTCCTCAACTGGGTGACTGACTGTGGACTGGATGCAAAGGCACACTCACACGTGCACTTTGTGTCTATTGCTCTCTGCTGTCTCCTCCAGGCTTGTGCTTATCTTGTGGTCACGGCCAGACAGAGACACCTGCAAATGCTGTGGATTAGCATGCTGCCTGGGGTAAAGCATTTAATGTGTGCCCCAAGGATCTTGGGCTGAAGGCAGGCTGACTTGTGAGGCTGACGCAAACTCAACGGAGGCATCTTAGGGTCTAGGCTAGGATCGATGACTTCTCAAAGCTGCGACATAAAGCATTCGATGAAACGGCCATTTGAGAGACATGAGTAAACACGCTTTGATTACAACAGAGAAAAGGAGAAATTGTGTTTGTTCTCTTAAAAGTCGTGCTTAAACAACAACAAGACTGCTTGTTCTCCTTTGTGTTGGAGATGCCATGTTAAATCTCCACTCTTAATTAATTTGGAGAGCGCAGAGAGGGAGCGTTTGTCACCCCTGCTCTTGCCTGTTAGTGCTATTTGTCTCCGGGTGACCTTTGATTTCACACTGCATTGGTTTTCTCCTGTTATGGACAAGATGCGGTTTTTGCTGACAACAGAGGAAACCTTATCTTTTAAATAAGTAATTCCTCAACTGCTCAGTGAGTCCACCAGCAGCAAAATATTGGGATTGCGGAAAAGGCGAGCACAGAAGCTCACTGGGGAAAAGATCTCCTTTCTGTGTATGCTGTATATATACCTTTGCCTTACTCATTAAAAATTCCACAACAACAAAGTGTTTGCAAAAGGCTTTCTACACAATAGTATATAGGTTTCTGTGTGAGAGTGTATGAACAGCCTTTGGCTTGGCATCTGCTCTGTATGCGAGAGGGGCAGGTTTATCGTTGTATTGTTGAGGGGTTTAGGCAGTGACACAATAGCCCCAGCCAGGCCTTCTTGGCACCAGCTGTGGCCCAAAGCTTTAGGCTTTTGGGAAGAGAACATTGATTGGGGTGATGGTTGGAGTGACTGAGAGGTGGGACGGATGAGGGAATTGCAAGGGGATGGATGTGTTGGCACTTGGCTCTGTGGGTTCTGGCTGGGTGCTGGAGCAGTCTCCAGTAACATTGATGCATGGCCATGAATTATATTATGCCTTGGCAGCTGCTTACTCCCAGATTCATCTCAGCAGTCATTGGGTTATTTATTTATTTGTTTCCACAATTTGTCAAAGAATTCCCATGCAAGAGAAAAAAAACTACCTAACAAGATTTAAAAACGAGGCAGATTTAGAGTATTTAATGAATAGGTACTTTTTCAGATACACACATTATGACAGTAATGTAAGTTTAGGCGTGGTACCTAAATTCTGACAGAATACCTAGTTTCTAACTTGATGCCATAGATTTTTTAAAAAGTGCAGCGACGTACATGACAGTTTTCTCAGAACCTCTCATGAACACCTGCTTGGAAACCTGCCTGGATAACACCTCATTCAGTAGCTGCCTGCACGCTGTTTGAGATAGAAGTGATGCTTTCGGCCCTTTGTGTGACTCTGACATGGCTGTTCGGACACCTTTGTTCTGTGAGGAGAGGCCCATTCACAGTGTGCCCAGGGAACAAATTGAATCTGGTTGACAATTAATAGCCAAGCGGCATGTTTAATTAAGAGCATGTAGCCAGCGAGAGACATGAGGGAGATAAACAGAGGAGAGTTGCACAGAGCCAGACTGGGCTCACAAAGGAGCAGGCCATTGGAGCGGCTGGTTGATCGATTCCCTACCGTCTGCGAAGGCAGCCTTCACAAAGAGCATTCTGTGCCTCCCTTCTCAACGGGCTGAACTTTTAGAGGGGAGAGATGTGAGACTGATAATGCACACGAGGCAGATGGGAGTATGCAGATAGAGGCGAAAAAGTTGAGGAAAAGTTTGCTTGGTGAAAACATCTACAAGTGAAAATCTATACAGCTGCACAGACCCACTTCAGCATTTGATAGCTTCACTTTGGGTAAAATCACCTTGAACATGATTATTACTGGTGTTGAGTAGTCACTGGCTGTGTCTCATGTGGATGGATAGTGTTACATACATGTCTGGCGCTGGAGTCTGCTGTTAGGAGACAAAACATTCATGCCAGCAAGCTGGTTTGACTTCAGGCATCTGTGACCTTCACAGTCCTACATTCCCGTTATTGTAACGTGAACACAAAGCGGCAGAGAGCCAGGAGAGAGAGAGAGTGGGGGAGAGAGAGGGGAAGAACACTTGACAGCTTGTCTGATAGGCCAAACAATACCGGCTATGGCCAGGCGATGCTTTGGACAGATAGCTACACACACGCGCGCGCACTCACACCCACTTCAATTAAAGGGAGCCCTCCTCTAGAACTAACAATCACATCATTGTCAGTGAGATGTCAGGAGCTGAGAGGAGATAAAATGATAGCAGTTCACGTGAGGATTTGACTGGTGCTATATGTGCACTTGCCTTTGCATTCGATGTTCTTATACGTGTTTTTTTCGCCTGGATGTGTGCGCGCCGAGAGGCGAACAGAGAGATGACAAGAACAGAAAAGGAAGTTGCAGGACTGTAACTGCTTCGTGAAAGAATTAAATGTGTGTATGTGTTTGCGTGCTGTGCCGACGGTGTACACCAAGTAGCAAAAGAAGATAAAGGCATGGGTCTGACAGACAAAGGGTGATCCTTCCATGCTGATTAGTAGTTGGGTGGGGGGAGTTTCTTCTGGCTAATTGGCCTGAGCTGGAGATCTGACCGTTCGCCTTGGTAAAATTTCCAAACTGTCTTGTCTTCGTGTCTTTTCTCATTGTCTCAAAAGCAGAACATGTCACTTTCTGTGGATGGACGTGACAAGTGGGCTCAGTCTTTTAGTCTTTTTCTTTTCAAAGCATTCACAGCAGTCAGATTAAACACATCACATTTTGCCCTTTTACAACATCTTTTGCTTCATTCTCTCCTCCATCTCTTTCTCCTTGTCCTTCACCTCTTCTCTTCCCGCTTGTAACACGGTGAGCAAGGTCGACTTTATTGTCACATGTTGTCCTTGTATCAGAACTTTCTGCATTCAGTCCATTTCACTATGTAGTTGAACAAAGATTTTTACTTTTGACAAAGCCAACATCTTCTCTGCACAGCAAACGGCTACTTTAGACAAATGTGCACCACACGCTCAAAGGCAAACATGGAAGATGCTGCCAAAGGAAAACTGCAGTTCTGGAGGAAGACCTGTAGGTGGTTCTGGGAGGCATCGAGGATTGAAAGTTAAAATTGGTTTCATGCAAGGGTGCACCAGTCATTTGGCTGCACTGAATAGTGGAATTCAGAGGATAATGTGGGCATTAATTGATTTCGGAGCTGAAATAAATAGGCTCTCAGGATCACATGAGACAGAATTCTGCTCATTTGTGCCTTTGAGGAAGACGTGAGAATCTCTCAGCCGCTTTCTGCTTGTCTTTCTGGTCCTACAGTTACCCTAAAATGAAAGCTGACATCATTTGATTGATATGAAGTAAATGGCAACCTTCTAGATTCCTCTCTCACTTCTTTTATGCATGATTCCATTGCTTCTTGACTTTTGTAGGGAGGGGGGAAATTTATGATATTTAAGAATATAATGCTCAGATTCTTACAATGTTTCCACCGGGAGAACTCACACCTCAATTATATTTAGATGACATTTAATGCCCTCTCAGTGGATTTTCACTAGAATATCTTTCTCTCCCAAAGCATAGGAATGCAACAAATGTAACATTTATGTCTGCTCGCGATCAAATCGTGAAATTATATTAGAAATCACACAGACCTGCTGGCTGTTGGCTCACACGGCACTTCCAATATCTGCTGTCTACCAAAGCTGGAGCATCTGTCAAATGGGGGGAAACAAGAATAAGAAAGAGAGAAGACACAGAGAGAACCCTCTTGTCTAGTAAGTTTGACTGCTGCTGCAGTTTTTTTTTTGTTTTTTTTTACTTTTGTTGGCACGAAGTTGGGTTTTGAGGAGGAGGATAAAAGTTCGCCAACAGAATGGGGTAACAGCCTGGAGTCTCTGCAGTGGGGCTGGGGTAAGGTCAGCATCACGGAGACTACGCCACTCTCCGTTCTCCTTGGTTGGGCTGTCAGCGGGAGGGAACAGACATCCTGCTGCATAGCTGATGAAGAGGACATGCAGCGCGGACGCCAGAGGTCAGACAGCCATGGGGTGTCAGGAAGTGAACCTGGCCACTTCCCGCCGCGCCCTGAAGCGAACCACCACAATGCATCTGCGTTTTTGCCCTGTTTACCAAGGTAGCGCTCCACATTTCCACCAAGCCTCAAACATATCTTAGAGTCTTGCCAGAAGTTAGAGCCTGCAGGGAAAGAGGGGGAGCAATAGATAAAAGAAGAAAGAGGTATAATAGAATTATTACACAAGACACATCTCTCAAGGGTACAGCAGTAGGTGGTCCCATATGGGCTTTACATCAGCAGGCACACACATCCATAGCAACAGCCACTGGGTCACAACGCACACAAATTGTGGCTGGCAAAGATGGATGTATTTCATCTCAGTCAACTTTATGTCCAGTTCACTTTTTGTCAGACACCACATGCTGCAAATCCATTCCCATGCCAGCTATTTTTTTTACTCTTCTAGGTTTGTCTTGTGCTTAGCTGTACACCAGTGTCTCTGCTTTCCTCCTTCATTTGTCTTTTGTGGTGATGCAGTCTCCTGTGGGAGGCGGTGGCTGACCATTGTAGTCCTTCAAGGCCAAATAATTACATCCTCTCAATGAACATCCAAGACAGCAGCTCTAGCACCAAAGCCAAAACAATCCTGCCTTCTGCCAGCTCCTTCTTGGTCCTGGTCTTCTTCTTTCTGTCACACTTTCCCTTCATCTTATAGCTGCTCGGATGCACAGTATTGAGAATAGCTGCTTGACTGTGGAATGAATATAATCCTAATTGTTTGGGTTGATATAAAGATCATTTATCACAATCAATCATCAACTTTAAAATCATAATATATTCTGTTAAATTAAAAGTTTTTTTATGGGTTCATTCCCTTCAGCTCTAATAACAGTCAGCTGCAGAGGTAAAAAATGAGAGGCCTAGGTGGCAACTGACTTGCGGGCATCAGGAGACCTGGAGTGAAGCCACTGAGGGAGACTTATAGGGCTGAGCCTCCTCTGGTTCCACTGGCAATACCTTGTTACGACTTTTACTTCCTTCTTATTGATCTTGAACAGCTTGTCTAATAGATGCAGGCTAAATAAAGGTTCTTGGTTGGAGGTGCATTAAACGATTAAAATTGGGACTTTTAGGGATAGCACGTGACTAAAATGTAGTAATATTAAAGCATCCTTATTTTTTGTCTTGTCAAAGTCTGTCATAGTTTCTCAAATAACGTAGTGAACTGAGCTAGTTAGTATATTTATATTTAGGTAGTATAGCTTTTTTTTTTGCTTTCTTTGAATTCTGGTTAAGTGTTGCTGGTTCTGTGTTTACTGCAATTGCTTTTTGCAAAATTACTCCTTAATTCTGAAAACTTTTATGGTACCGATTAGCCTTGATTGCAAACACCTGTTCGGTCTTTGCGATATACAGATACTGACTGACATATTAAAGGAAAAGGGAAACATTAAGCCACCTCATCACCTTACATACACACACACATTTCCCCTGAGGAAAGACTCGTCTTTCTCCGCTGTTGCCACTTATGCTCAGTCTTGTTCTTGTGCATAACTACAATATAGTGTACAAAAGTGATACAGTAAACAAAAAAGAGAGTGCTGGCAGAGCAGCTGCTGTAGGTAACATTGATTGTGGGAGCAGGGAGGCGTTGAGGAGTGAGTCTCCCCAGGAGAATGCCTCCTATTTCAGAACAGTCTTATGACCAGCATGCCGAGCAGAAATGTGAAGAGAGGCATTGACCAACTACTGGAAAACATCTAAGCTATCCAGGATCAATGTCAAATTGATTCCAGAACTATGTATAATGTAGGCCAGTGGACAGCTTGTCTCGCTCTTTCCACCTCCTGTATGGCTGCGCTTCAGGAGCTGAGGTGGTACATAGCAAGCTAGATGGACAAACTGAACAAAATCGCCTGAGGTGTGTTTTAAACACATTGTAAGCCCTTTTGTGGTAAAGGTGTTCATGTGTGCTGAGCAGCTATTCCTCACAGAAATGTGCTGTGCCATGGTCATGCACCTTTTTCCTTAAATCAGTCTGTTACATCAGTTGCCAAAGTTTCAGGATAGTTTGAGGTTGTGGGTACAGCCACTGCAGAACAACTAATTTGCTCGTCACAGTGGATTAACAGAGTGGACACAGTGTGACTTCCACCCTTCCCTTTCAGAAGGGAAGCCCCATGCAGGTTCTAATGAGCAGTATGCTGGAGAGGGGATTTTTTAAACCTAACACAGTACTCATAGGACAGCCTCGCCCCTCTTCAACAGATGCCAAGTGCAGCTGTCAACAGCGTCATACCCTATTGTTGTTTTTGCTTTCTGAACTCTCTCATCTCGCTCTCTCGTACTGACCATTTATCTTGATAGCAGATCAACTGCATCCTATTATGAGACATGCTCAGAAAATCTTAAAGGCAGCTGGAGGTTAAAGTTGGCTCAGATGGATTCACTCTACCTTACCACTTTTCCTCTCTTAAAAGAGAAATGTGGCAGCATGAGATTACATGGATACAGTGTGTAATACGTTATTGCCAGTGCATTAAGAATTCATGAATTATAAATTTAAAAAAAAACAACTCAAAATGATTCAGCTAAGGTACGTTTGCTTGCAGAATTGAACCAAATCACACTTTTTTAATCACCGATATACCTTTAATGCATTTAAACTTCAAACTTTTTACTCTGTCCTTTTTAGTCAGTTTCTACTATCTAAATTTTCAGTAACTCTACTATCCGCTTTCTCTTTTCTGTTATCTAGTGCTCATCTCTGTCTGTCTGTAACTAATTGCATTTTTTAAATTTATTTTCATTTTTTTGAGTCTAAACTTGTGATAGCTGGTACTTTGGCAAACTTCTTCCACCCTCCCCAAACACCAGCCAGTGCATTTGTGCCTAGTCCTGGACAGGTTGGTTTCCTGGGCTGCCCTGGAGGAAATATCAGATGACCTGGCACTCCACAGTAAAACCCAGGTCATCAGGGAGGGCTCCTCTAACCATATCCCTCCCATGCCCCCCCTTTCATTCACTTCCTGCTTTCAAGTGTAGGGCAAGGTCAAAGCTTTGAGGATGCATTCCCCAGACTTCACCATGAGGCAGGCTGGAGGCGCTGTGCTCTGCTCTCTAACCAGACTTTTCTCCGTCTATTCTTTCACATCCTCCTGCTCTCACATATTCATTTCATTGGCTCGGGCTTTTACTGCAATCAATACTGTTGCTAAAGTTAGTTTTTCTAATACAGCTATTCATTAAGTGCATTTTCATTAGTGTCAGTAGAGAACCAATGTAACTGGAATAATGGATAAACATATGCTGTAATTGTTGAATCCTATTTTTGGGGTGATGAAGTCTGGTTTTAAATAACAGAGCTCACCCAAAAGAAAAATAAGTCATTACTCTGTTTTTACATAATGCCTAGTAAATTGTGGGTTTTAAAAACTAAGACTCAATTCTCAGACAATGATGTAACTAAGGGTATTTTAATGCAGGAGTTGCACGGAATAAAATGCACTTAGAGTTTTGTCCTCCCAGCTTTGTATTGTTCCCAGCCCTCAATTTTTCTCTCGGCACAAATGCTCTGTGGATGCGGAAACAAGAGCGAAGCATTATGAATGGTGTTTAGAGACAGGTGTCTGATCTGTCCTGAGATAATGCCAAAAGACTCCTATCTCCCCTTCTAATGGAACAGCGACAGTTGTTTCAAGTAATCAGGCCTGTCATCCAAATGTTGAAGCGCTGGTCCTCTCAACACCTCTCTTTTCTTTCCATAAATCAAAGTTGGTGGCAATGCAGGAAATCAGAGGATGCAGCAAAAACAATCTGGCAACGAGTTCTTCCAGAATAGGGAATCCTCTCTGAATATCTCCATCAAACAAAGGGGTCATCTTTGTCTGACTTTTGTGGAAATAAGAAAGGGCAAGGGTGAAATCCATCTAATCAGCTCTACAAACAGTTCCCATAAGATTATCACTGCATCTAATTTTAACATCATATTCAAATAAGGGATGAGCCAAAGAGTGAATACTTTTTTCTGAGAGTTTACTGCTCCCGCTCCCCTTTCTTGGTCCAAAGAAGTGAAATGGGATGAATATGTTAGTGTCATCTCCAATTTCAAATAGGTAGACATTTCAAAAGATGATTCTCTCTGGAGAAAATGTTATACCTCTAGAGTGAAAAATATCATTTGAAAAGCAAGACAGTAAAAGCCAGTCATCTCAAAATGAAAATTTTCTCATGGTGGCTTTCCTTTTCACCTCAACGGTAATGGGAAAGGAAAAAAAAGGACAGGGGGTGAGGTAGGAGAGGGTGGGTGGATGCTATAAGAAGAGAGAAATAAAGGGGAGACACACTGATGAGTACAGGAGTGACACCGCTTGAGGAGCATGTTAATAACGTGTCAGGCACCGACAGGTAACCAGTAATCAGGCCTTGTGACTGTAACAGGGTAGACAGAAACACACACACGCACGCACACACACGCACACATAAACACCCTCCTCTCCATCTCCATCAGCCCTGAAACTGTTAGACTGCTCGGTCATGTTCTGGGGCAGCCCCCTCTGCTAACAGTGTGTCGCAGCTTTTACAGAGACAAAAGAAACAAATGAGATGGCTGGGTTACAACAAACAGCTCCGGGTTGTTCTTTCCCCTTGAAAATGAAAGACCCTCTTTTTTGCAAATACAGTGTCAATTAGAGGTGGTTTTGCTCCTGCTCACTCTCCAGTTCTTAGCTTTTGCTGATTGGCATTTATTTAGATCAGGCTCAGAAAAAAAGATTGCCTTAATTCAGGATATGGCGAATACAGGAGTACAGTACGGTATATTTTAACGACACCAGGAGGTAAAACGACAGCAAAGATCATGTCAGTAGGGAGGGTGAGGCATAAACCTCATGCGAGTACAAACAACCTTGCACGAGGTGGATTCTGACCTAAGCGGGAGAGTGTGGATGGAGCTGTGTGTACAGAGAGCCTCCTCTGAATATTTCCCTAGTGAGAGAGCGTAGGCCAGAGGCAGTAAGGTCAGCAGATAGAGTCCAGAGCCAATTGACAGCTGCTGGTTTGACTTTGATACACCATCAGTGTTCAGCACAGCGCTTGCCCATTTCCCCCTCCACCCCTCTTGCACTAACCCGCAAGTGTGTTTGCTCAACCTGAACGCATGCTAGCCTCTCATTATGCCGCCCATGCAAACTTTGTCTCCTTGCAGCTGTTTAATGGCTGCACGTCTGTTTTTGTTTGTTTCCTCACCATAAGATTATTGCACCTTTATGGCTGGTCGGGGGGTTGGAATAATCCCTGGCATCTGTTCAGAGAGGGAGGGGTGAGAAAGAGCCAGAGGAAGGGCCATGCTTCTTTCTTTCTTTCTTTCTTGTTTGTTTAAATTTTTCTAAATATGGGACCATGCGGCCCTCTATTTCATCCTCTGCGACTGAGACTGGAGCTGTGGCTGGATTTTAAAGGCAAGAATGATGGAAAGGGCTTCGTGCTAACAGGCACAAAGGTCACTGAAGGAGCTTCTTGTTGCCGTTTATAACTCCCAGAATGAACACAAAATAACATCACAGGCACCAATAGTCCAATTTAATGGATGCAGAACAGTGATGCCTTTTGATGCCTGGTTAGTTTGTGTTTTTTCTTTGAATATTGTAATTGTTGTTGTTGGCTCAGCACACACTCTCTATATGTTTTGGTGTCTATATAACAAGATTATTTGCTCATTAAATCAACAAGGTTGTTACTGTCTGCTCTTATACTTTCAATGCTGTTTTATTTTTCTGTTGCATAGCAAAAGTTGCTTGAGCTTCTTTAGAAAAGCCTCATCTCCTTTCTGTTATTTTATTAATTCAAGATGCCATCTTGTCATGGCTTCTGTGCCTCCGGTCATTATGGCAGGAGAACAAGAACTTAATCAACAGGGCATTATCTCCCAGTGTGCACCTGGAGGCAACAGTGCCAGTCATGCTACCATCCCTTTTTTGTTGGTAACCCTGACAGCCTGAAAACCCCTCACACCACACACCCTGCAGCATCCCCATGGGCTATTGCCAGTGTCTGTGCCAGGTCACACTTGTGACACGGCCTTGAAGGCCCAGTTGGTGCCTTCTTGCAGTGGTGCATATTTTAGAATTTTTATGAATTTGAAGAGAAATTGATGGAAGAAATGAAGAAATGGTCCTGGTTTATGTGCTTGCTTTATGCTGCCACACACTGGATGTGTCATATTTTTCCAGTTTGCACTTTTGAAACCGCTGCTGCTTTTGTTGACATTATTGCCCCGTGTGGGCAGGTGAAGCAACAGCATGAAGTCCCAAAGGAAGCTATTTTCAAACCCTATCCTCACAAACCAAAGAAGACAACACATTTACTCTTAAAGGTTTGTTGACACTCCAACATGAGGTGAGACACGCATCCTTATAAACTGAAAAGACAGTGTTTTTGTGGAAGATGGCAGCAGCTCTGTCCTTGTGTCTAGCTCTCTCTAGTCTGACAAATGTTCTTGCTGAAGAGTGAATTACTGGCTGTCGCTGGTAATCATTAGGTTGTCTACCAGCATCCAAAGTGCTTTTTATTTCTGCCCATTAGTTTGGTGAGAAAATGGCCGGGTATGGTCCAGTGTGTTCTTCCTTACACTCAGACTGATGCAGTAGGCAGGGCAAGCATGGGAAACATGAAAGTGTTTGAAGTATCTCTATTTATGCCAGTGGCAGTTTGGGCTTTTTTTTAAAAAAGCATGGTGTCTATAGCATCTCTGTACACAACTGACTCCAAAGGATCTACTGCCTTTTCTGAAGAAGCAATACACACACATGTCAATATTGTGAGACTGGCGTGTAATTATCATTCAAAGGTTAAAGAGTGGATTGATCCATAGAGAAGTGTCAAGGGCAGATCAAAGGGATTTGGGGGAGGATCGGACCAAAAATGTTAAAAGCTGCTCACTCTCAAACACAGAGACGTCAATCTTTCAGAAAGCACCTTGATGTCCTCTGAGGAGAACCTGATCAAAGCTTTTGTAACAAAGATAGTCTCAGAAGATGATCTGACCTCAGTTGCATTCCACTTCTGTCTTTCATTTTACTTTTAGCAGTCTGCATTTACCTGGCTGAACTCCCCAGCACTGCCCCGGTTTCCGTCTTTCCTGTGTTTGCACTGCTGGTTAAACTGTCTGAATATCAATGAGGCAGTCTCACCGATGTATAACAAACACAAGAGAACAGTGATTAAAGATGACATATCTAAGCCTCACTCACTTCCTTCTCCTCTCGTCTCTTTTTCACAGGAGATCGCAGCTTACTTGATAACATTTGAAAAGCATGAAGAATGGCTAACGACATCCCCTAAAACAAGGTAAGACAATTACACTCACTGCCCTCTTTAAAACATAAGGTTTTTAAGATTTATAGTCCTGCAAGTATTACACTCAATGAGTCAGAATTTCCATTTTTGTTTTTTCCTTTTTTTTTCTTTCCAAGGCAATTTCCCTTATGCGCGGCTCAAAATTACCTTCAAGTTTACTGTAGGATGTTTAATATTACAGGGTGCTGATGGCTGTTCAGAAAAGTTTACAGTTTGCAGATAAATTATAGAATATTAATAATGACTAATAACTGCCTTTTAGCACTCCAATTAACACAACATGCACTGCTGCAGCATCTGCTGTGAATGTTATGTTAATGTGCCTCTATCTGTCTGCACATTCGCCACTCCACTGTCTAGGTCAGATGTTACACCCCCATGTTGAACAAAATGCCAAGAGCTAGTGCTATATTTGAAATAGAATAGTTTTTCCAGCATGGGACCTAATTTATTTTATTAATATATGCAGATACATATAGTGCCAATTTGCATGTCCTCCTCAGTTTTTCAGCAAATTTCAGCAAAAGCAGTTTAATGTCAGAGAATGTGTCTGTGGCAACACTGGCTGTGATGCCATTATTTAACATACATGGTATAATGACTATTAATGAATGCGACCTTTTACATTTAACAGCATTAGATACATTTCAGTTTGAGTGTATTTGGATAATATTTTTCGTATTATACAGCTTTAGAGTTGGCATCTTTGGCCTCTGTTGGACTATCAAACAGACGTGTCGCACTGTAAGACCACAAAATCTTTTCTTAGCTCCAGCATATGCAGCCTATTTAAACATGATCCCTTTTGCTTAAGTTTACATGTTCATGCATTTAGAATAAGCTAATCAATGTTAAACCGTTCTTTATCTTTTTTTTTTTCTTTGAGTTTGAATTGCTGTGTTGGCATTATTAGCAAACCTCATCCGTGCGTAAGTGGACTCTGAGCTTACTGACACAGAACCGATTGCTCGCATCCCCTCCTCTCTTCCACTGCCTCGGAGGGACATTGATAATAGTCCTGCATTAAAACACTACCAATTAAAATATGTTCTCCGGTGTAATTCTAGGCCAAAAGAGCATCAGGCACACCCTTAAAAAAAAAAAAAAATCAAGAATCCTTCCTTCTTCCCAAGCCACTCCTGTCTAATTTACCAAAATGAATCCAAAATCACACTTTTTTCTTTCGTGTGACCTGTGTAGTTGGCTTTACAGTCACCTTTATTTCCTCTTCAGTGTATACGCATTCTTTTATCTTGCTCTAGTACCTTAAGTGACCTTAAGGAATAAAAAAGGGATCGTAATCAAAAAAAGGCCACGTTTTGGGGTCCTGGAGAGCTACAAATGTCACAGTACTGGCATCATCGTGCACAAGACAGGCTAAAAATGACTCTTGTGTGAGATGTGAGAGACTTGTGATCCAGTGACTTTCTATACAAATGGTCCTCAGGATAGTGATGGCCACAGTCTG
This sequence comes from Neolamprologus brichardi, assembly GCF_056152115.1. Lineage (NCBI taxonomy): Eukaryota > Metazoa > Chordata > Actinopteri > Cichliformes > Cichlidae > Neolamprologus > Neolamprologus brichardi. The sequence continues at coordinate 25,982,795 of NC_142123.1, forward strand.
TCACCACTTGCTGTATGTGATGCAGTGGTCTTAGTGTGCTCAGGGATTTCAGCCCCATGTCATCTCGTAGCACAGGTGCTGATATCTCAGATATGTCATCAGGGAGCAGTTCCTAGTGTACATCTACAGATCACCTGACAACACAATAACACATCTCATGTTTTAGAGTACCTGTCTTTTCAGCACAAGATGTGTGTGTGTTTTCTCTGTATGTGTGTTTGCCACCAGGAGAGTCAGCGAGAAAGCTTGTGAATTGTTTGTATTTTTCCAGATGTCAGTGGAAGAGTAGGGTGTAGTGATGGATGTCGGGGCCAGGAAAGGTTGGCGAGAGTCAAAGGATGAGGCGTATATGTGTGATTGATGGTAGCTGATTGATGGCTAGGCTCTACATGAAAATTTTCTGTTCAAGGTCACGGGTGAAAGGTCATGCTTGGAACACCTGTGCTTAAGTGATGCCTTATCATTTGTCATCACAAATCTTCAGGTGCGTTTCGGCGGGTGTATATGCATCTGATTGTGGGTGCATGCCTGTGTGTGGGTTGACCCCTGTGGGGAATAGGCTAAGTAGGCTAATTCTCCCCCAGCCAGGGCTTTTACTCCAGGTTAGTGGGCCATGATGGGAGGCAAAGATGAGCAGCAGGGTCATACACAGAGAAGCACAGCGCTACATGGCTGCACCGCATGCATGCAACAACTCTGACACATGCAGGTCATAAAGATGGGAGTGGGCCACAGTCAGAGCTCAAGGAGCTGACACCAGCTGTTTGACCAAGGTGTCACGCGATGCTGTACATGCCTTGAATAGAGATGGCATCCTGTCAACACAAGGAAGATAAAACGAAGTGGACCTGTTTCATACATGCATAGACGTATCTCTGGGTTCATGCTGATGCGCATACAGTAACAGTACAGCCGGTGTTATCTTTTGCTTGGGTCTGTTTCTGTTTGTTTATCGTTTCAAAATCTGAAGCATGCCAGGGGAGAATGGTGGAATGCTGAGTGATTGATGTGCTTAGCTCTAGTAATACACATTCCCTTTCAGATAGGAAGTGCAACAGTGCTTAAAATCAATACCAGTGTTCTCCCACTGACTGCTTGAACAGCACTACAGCTAATTCAGGCCGCACCTGTCAGAGCTGGGGAAATCTTTCCCTACTCGGGCCTTACACTTTAATTTACACCCACAGCCTCGCTGGCTTCCATTTCCATTAAAGGGAGAGCCTGGCATTATGGCTTTAATGAAGGCCACGGCCAGGCTGTGATTTAAGATGGCCGTTACCCCGCACCTTCACTCCACAGGAGGGAACACACTTAAAGGGACAATTAGGATTTTCCTCTACTGCATCCTTCCGGAGAGCCATACTCATTCTTTCCTTTTGGCTTTTTAAAGATGTGACCGTACTGCTTCAGTTGATGGGATCTGAAGGTGCCTGTGGGAGAAAGGTAGAAACAGAAGGAAGGGAAAAGAATTGCGGTTCCAAATCTAGACAATAACGTTTGATGTGACCTCATCATGGGCATAACATTGCGCTCCTGTTGAGAACAGGCATTCATTATCCATCATAAATGACACAAATATCTCCTTAAGGGGCTGTTTAGAGGTGTTTGAATGCTGACAGATGGAGTAACTATTGACTAGATGGTGTCACAGATTGGTCAGCCCAAAGAGCTAATGGACACCTGTGTGTAGTACAGAGAGAGCTCGTTATCGTGAGCGTCCCCTGAACATCACATGGTTTCATGTTGAAGCAGTTGCACATTAGTGCTTCTTGTCTTCACTGTTTGTTTTATTGAACCGGTTAAAAGCAATCCGTTGCAAAACGCAGCACAGAGGCCACTTTTACACCTGCTAGTCTACTGTATGCAGCGATACAGTAGACTAGCTGTAGCTGTTAGAAAGTTGAAGTGGTGGGTTGTGTCAGCTATTTGCTTTGACTTTTGCACTAGTTTGGAGCGCATACATTTACACATGTGCTTACATGACCACAGAACACACTCCTTCTCTCTTACTCACGCACACACACACATACACGAACGCACACACACACACGCACCCACACATTGTATATTGAAACTATCAAACAATAAGCACCAGTCCTTGGAGGGCCCTGCATTGACACTGAACCTAGCCGCCCCCACGTCCCAGCGCAATAGCCCTCTCTCCTCCCACATCCACAGCAACAGAAACAGCAGCAGCAGCACTCCAAAATGAAACCAAGTCCCTTTAGACAGCTTCCAAAGACAATGCTTTTATTAAAACCTACAGTAGTGGCGCCACCCCAGAGGCGCGGGTACACCAACAACAGAGTAGAGCAGAACTGAGAGGCAGCCTGAGATCTGCTAATGACTGTTTGTTTGCGATTGTGTATGGTGTTTGCTATTGTGTAGGGTGCCTATGAATGTGAATTTCTGTCTGTGACAGTGGGAAAGACATAGATAGAGGGGATTGCGTTTAATGCTTATGCGTGAATTTACTCACGTAAAGTTGAGAGTTCATGACTGTGCAATTATGCAGGTGTTTATGAGTATATGGAGCTACCATGTGTACATAATTACAGCTGAAACTGTGTGTGTTTTGAATAAAAACCACGCTAGTCCTGTATATCATGTGTGTGTCAATTTTGGAAGAGACTTGGTATCTGGGTGAGTCTGTCATTGTGAATAAAACCTCCATAGCCCTATGTGTAAGCTGTGTTTCTGTCATCAAGTTTGGCAAATGGTGTGAGGAAGTGCTGGACCTTCAGTGACTGTGTGCGTGTGTATAAGTGTTGGGGGGAGATGTGTAGGATGTGCCTGAGAAGGGCGTCTGATAGTGTTTGGTCCTAATGCTTTGTGGCACTCGTTGGCTGGCAGAGTTTCAGAGGAGAGTGGAAAAGGACAGGAGCAGCAGGAGCAAGAGAGAGAGAACGAGAAAGGAAGAGGGTGAGGAGACAGCTCAAAGAGAGATACATAAAGAAACAAAGGCATAGAAGATGAGGGGGTATTTCATTAGCTAACACTGAAATTAAGAGTCTAAGACTGCGATATCGCCCTAAATCAAGCTGGGGCTATTAAAAAAACAGCCCGCCTGACATGTAACTGGAGAAAATGTTTAGTGAGCCACTGTATTGGGATCACCCTCTTCTTTTCATCTGCATTTTCCGCTTCTCTTATGTTATTTTCATCCCAAATTATCATGGGAAAAACCGAGCTGTTTGCATAGTGACACTTGGTTGTCCCATTGTGTCGGGACAACACAATGGGTCATTGTACCCCACTGCTTCCACCCAGTCAACAGCACTGACAAGGACAGGCCTTGCAGACTGGGTGAAATAAGGCCCACCTGGGAAAGCTGGGAGGACAGGAGTCAGGTGAACCCTGATAGCATAACGTAAGGGTGAATGAAAGTGAGAAAATGAAAAATGGTCATTGAAGGAAGAGTGAATATGATTGAGCGAGAGCAGTTTAGAAAATGGAAACATGTCGATAAGAGAAGCGAACAGACGAGATGGAGATGGGAGGAATAGTGATGGATGTGGTGAGGAGAAAGAGGGGGGGGGGGGGGGCATACGCAAACAGACGAAAGAGCAGGAGAAAGATGGAATGGAGGGGGATTAAGCTGACATTGGACGAGAGAGAGAGAAAAAAGAAAAATAGAGTGGGTAAACAGCAGATAGAGATGGAGGGAGGTGAGCAATGGAATCAACTGACAGATAGAGAAAAGTCCTGTGGTTTTGGGGCATGGGAGGGAGAATGCAAACGGTCAATAGATTACAGCTAGTGTTGTGCCAAGTGCCAGGGCCTCAGACTCCAAGCCAACTTAATAGCGCCTCTTGTTGTCTGTCCTTTAAAGTAATGCCCAAGCCAAACCCAGGGAAGCAGCCTGAGCCCGAGGCTAGTGGAAATGGACAGGGGACTAGATATATGTTAGTTTGCATCCCAGCTGCTGTTTATTGCCCTGGCCAGCTTGCTCACTAGAGACCATTCAAAAGAACATAGAACATCATCTAGTTTTATTGCCTTTATTCCCCCTACATGCAACAGGGCTGCTGCTGCTGAAGGCCAGGAAGGGCATGATCTGTCTTTGAAATTAATCCTTTTTATTATGTGCCACTTTCTGTATGGTAATAGACATTAAAGATTAGTACATTAAAGTTTAGGACTGTGGTAGAGGGCTCCAAGTTAGTCTATACAAGTTGAGGATTATTGTGTAGGACAGCTAGACAAAAGCAGTATGAAAAATAAGCATGCCTAGCCTTGCTTGTTATGCCAATATGAGAAAGAGGTGGAGAGGAGGAAGGAGTGCAGCCAGTAGCTGGCCACAGGAGAGAAGGGATAAATAAATAGAGGAGGAAGTTGATGTCAAGCAGGTGTTCAAGGAGAAAGTGTCAGCCAAGCGGGCCGAGATGGGGAGAAGTGCTGCCTCTGCAGCCTGATAATAAAGACTTAATTCAATTAGCGCTTCTGCACCGGTGAGCAGCGTGCAGGCTGGCTGTCGTGGAGCAGGCCATAGACACAGCTGAGCTCGCCCTCAGCCACCCAGACACATAGATGTCCAGCCCTACACCGACCCAGCACTTTGCTGTGCTCTCTCTCCCCTCTCTCTCGCTCACATACACACAAAGAAGACCCAACATTATTCACACCTGAGTCACTGAGAAGTCCAGTGACTAAACCCTGCATACACATCTCTCCTACACAGACCCTGTAACTCACAACACATACACACATAGTCTTCTTCACCCTCATCCCTCCCCATAAAGCAAACTCCCTTCAGCTCCTCTCCCTTTTCTGCCTTCATACTCTCTTTTGAACCCCCCTTTGCTCTCCACCTTCTTTTGTACTTTTCGCTTTCACGTTGTCACACTGCAGCATTGGTGCCGATTCGCCGTATGTTGGCCAGTACGGTGAGGATTGTGACTGCAAGTCCCTATTTTCAGCCCATCATACCCTGGTGCCCAGTTGGGTGCTGTCCTGTAGGCATATGGTGTAGCGGATAGCAGATCCCGGGCCTTTCGAAAACCCTTGGGGGTATTTTAAACAGCTTTCCATCCCACGCACCTCTCTATGCCATTCCCTGGAATCTGGTCTGCCACTCTCTGCTTTGGGTGCGGTCTGTGAAAGTCTGTTCATGACTTGTCACTTTATGATCCTATTGGGGTACAGTAGTAGCACCACCGAGCAGAACGCAGTCATGTCTTAAAAGCTCCCACACATACAGGAAAGTGGAGGATGGGGAAAGGAAGTGGCAGAGGACTGTGAAGAGGAGGAGGTGGAGGAGGAGGAGGAAAAGAAAGGACAGGACACACTGCTTCGATGATACTTTTCGCTGTTATGTAAAGAGAAGGAGAAAATAGGTCCTGGGCCGTTGCCAGAGAGCACGGTGAATCACCAGCAAAGAACAGGCACGACATGAGTGTGCATAAACACACACGCGCACACACACTGGCACACATTCTGTCCCATTTCTTCACCCCAACTGAGCTTTGCAGTACAGGAAGTACAGCAGATGATGAGTTGCCTTTTGGCACCATTAAAATGTGTAAAAACGTCAAATGGCAGGACTGACCCTTTGCACCTTCTCCTCTTTTTGCAACCACGAAAGAGCAGTGACCTGACTTGCTGTGTGCCTTACACATCAAGGCCACTAATACACAGCGCATTCAGGTTCATAGCTCCTTTATTTACTTAAACTTTGACCTTCACCGACCAGGCTGACCTCCACAGTTTGCTTTCATCCCTTTTTTTGCTTGACTATTGATTTTTATTCCTTCATTTATTTATTTGATGTCAGTTGTTACCTAACCATGCAGAAAGCTGTTCCCCGGTGCACATGCCTCACTCACCATGAAATACTCAGGTTGTTCTTACCTGTCTTAGTCTGACTGAGACACTGTTGATTCTAATGAAACATCATTACATTTGTAGTAGGTGGACATTCCTGTCCGCTTCGTCAGTCAGCACTTTACTCAAGGCAAGACCCTTACTTCTTTAACTACTTCATAAAAGACGAGACAGAGTGTCGGGGATGGAATGTACTGGATAACCATGTATTAATTTTGCATTAGTGAATTAATCAATTCGAATATAAGTCAATTGATAAATTATTCAAATCTTCTTGTCATGCACATTTGAGAGGAGTGGGCAGAAGGAAAGGTGAGAACCATTTCAGATTGGATTAATTAATATTCATGACATTTTTAAAATGAAGTAAGAAAAATAGCCATCAATTCAGTTAAACAGTCATATAATTAGGAGTGTTTGATAGAGACAATTCCCACTATGATACAATTCCCTACAATAAAAAGCAAAGGGTTTGATTTGTCTTGTCTCCCTCATCTTATCATAATTTCTACAACCTTTCAAATCTTGCCGTCTTTTTAAACTGCAGCTTGACTGATAGAACTCAGAGAGAGATAAATAAATGAGAAGATGGTGAATCTTCCTTATGCACATCATAAGCAAAAATAATTAACAAGCCAGTGCAGAATTCCCGCCCTCCACCTGCAACCCACGGCTGGCTTGCTGAGAAGTCAGGTATTTGTTTGCTGTATTTTTAATTTTTCATCGTTCCTTGGTGTAGTCAATCATCGTCATTTTTTCTGTTTCCTAGAGGTTAGTGCTGCGCTCTGGAGAGTTATGGAGACAGGTCAGCCAAGATTTAAAGCAGTCCCGCGCCTGACCCAAAGGAAAGCACTGCTGGATACATTAGCATGATAGCGATATGATTATGTCGGAACGGACATGAAGGGTTTCAATTATTTACAGGTGATGTGCCCGTTGAATTGGCAATGAAGTGGCTCGTAAATTATCCCCTCTGTCTAATCAAGCCTCCAGCGGAATAATGGAGCAAGTACTGATGTGGAAGAAGCTCTTTCTCGTTTCCTTTCTCTCTTCAGTATTTTGGGTGTGGATTGGCTACTTTCACAGTGGGATGATAACACTGTCCAGATGACATTGGTTGAAAGGCAAGAAATGTGCCAGCGAGCGCAGGTTTAAAACACCTCCATTTCATCACTGCTCAGTGCTTTACTGCGCTTTATGTCACCAGACAATGATACAGTGACAGCCAAGCATCAAATGTGCAGCACCAGCACCTAATGTGTACCTTGGTTTTGTGCCTGAAAGAGAGAGTATGAGAGACAGACATATAGACACACTGAAGACAGACAGGTAGAAAACCAGACAGGAAAATAGAGTGATGCTGTAATGGTTGGCATGGCTCTGCTCCAATGCAGACCTCCAAACAGAGCAACACTGTTCAGACAAAACACAGCCAGGCACCAGTCACTGGCTCATTTCTAGCATCTTCTTCAGAGGCCCGTGGCATCGAGTTCTGTTCAGCTGAATGATGGTGTATTTGATTAAAAGATATTCAATATGAGTTTATTACTCAGTTTTATGTGTCCCCAGTGAATGTGTTTGATTTCTTGTGTACCCTGCTGATATGCCGACACGCTGCGATTGATGCAACCTACAAGCTCTAACCACAATGTTAATCTCACAGAGGTTCTAAACTGTATTGAGTAATAATAAACCTATTTTAAGGAAACAAAGACAAGGATTCGCCTTCCCCACCCACCACCATCGCAATCCATAATCACCTTAGGCGGTTTACAGTATAAGAAGAAGAGTGAGGAAAAAGTAGAAACGAAAGGAGGATGGAGAGGCAAAGGGGAAGTGAGATAAAAGTGAAATGTAATGGTGAGAGAGTACCACCTACCGTTCTGGTGTCTTCTGGCAGAAGACTCATTTTGAAGGGAAGATCGGGTGGTCTGTTCACAGCTAGAGCCATAGCTGTGTTTTCCCCCTCTGTCCTTCAAGAAGTGAATAAGGGGTGACTGCACCCACAATTTGGCGATGAGAGGATTAGTGGCAAGTAGGAAGGTGGTCGGGGGCTGTTTTTTGTTTGTGTGTGCTTACTATTCCCTGCTATGCATTGTGGCAGTGGATCTGGATCTTTTTCAATCCCATGTTCTCAAAAATAGAAACATCACAAACAACGTAACAAGCCAATGTGCAAGAGGAGAAGAGGGCAAAATAAGAAGCCCAATGTGTGCTGTGCTCCTGTATGTGTTCACAGTTTTATCCCAGCCTTTCTCAGACTTTCCCTGTCACCACATAACACATCCTTGGAGTCTGTTTATTCTCTGTTCCCTTTTTAATGCCTTTACAGACGGCAAATCCCCAGCAACCTCCCTGAACATCCCCATCTTTGCTTCTATTTCGATCGCATTTCATTTTCCTACGAACAAACACAAAGCTCACAGGGGGAGACAAAGCATTAGGGTTATTATGGGTTTAAAGCACTTAAAAGCTTCTGGCCATCCTGACACTAGGCAATGCAAGGGTCCAGAGGAGCAGGGAAACATTACGCTACAATTTTTAAAGAGAATTGAGTCCCAGATGTGTTTTCTGAAGTGTTTAGAAGGGAGCCTATGCAGGTTTATACTTTGTATGCACACGTAATAAATTTCATGCTTGCATGCAATGGTTTTCCTATCTCTAGAAGCTGTATGCCATGCACGTGGAACTTGTCAGTGTTGCTTGTGGCTGACAGTATTAGCTCATTGCTGTGCAACAGTCAGATTCTGTATCACAGCATCTTAGGCTGACTCTTTAGAGCTCTCTCCCCTAGGTCACACATGGAATTTAAGAGCTTTTCTGAGGCAAAGAGGTGTGACTCGCCCTGAGACTCCCCTCTTGCTCTTTCTCTGCATCTGCGTCTCCCTTCTCTCTCTCTCTCTTACTTATTTCTCCACACTTTATTTCCCCCTGCTTTGCTGCTCCACTCAAGAGTCATGGGGCGCACACTCAGTGGTAAACCAGTTTCATTTAGTATGTTTTCACATTTTTATCCAATCATAGCATGCTCAGAGGTTTCAAAAGCCGCATGACACTTTTATTGGGGCCTAATTAAGGATCTGTGATTTAATCCATGTAATTTAATAGAGATCAGTCATGGGTATGAGGCTCTGGCTTTGTGAAAAGGAAAGCTGATACATTGCAACCCCATGCATTCTGCTACAGCGCATTAGGGTTAAAGGGCTTTTCATTAGGGCTATTATTAATGCGTGGTATGTATACGCCACCTGTTGGACAATGAGGGTGCAAAGGTCTTCGTCCTTTACACACACCCTGTGGCTTCTCTGACAGTTGTAGCTACAGAGCACAGCCTCTCGGGTGGTTACCGCTACCAGTTGATCAGTCTGTACTCGAAGCCATCGGTAATTGCCTCTTAGCTTTCTCGTTGTTCACATTCACATTCTTTCTGCATACACAAAAGTGGATGAAGCGTTTTCACTTGTTACTTTTGTTTTTCAGAGGTGTGTCTACATCACAGAATGATTGGGGCTGACTGCCTTGTTATAATTGTTAAAACTACATGTATAGTCAACACTTGAGACTATGATAAACTTTATCTTAGATTGTTATAATATCAGTTGCTCTCATAGAAGGACTGAAGTGCTTTCTAAGCCTTGCAGGGAGTGGCTTGAAAAAGATCAAGAGAGACAACTGCCTGGCATTGTTCTGTCCTTTTCAGTAGCCCTTCACAGCACTCAAGCAGCCAGTTTTGTGACACAGTGTTGAGAGGGGAGAAAGCAGAAGAGCTAAGAACGGCCCGGGTTGGCTGGGGTGAGGGATTGCGTGCTGGGAGGTGTCTAGACGGTCTGGGATAAGAGGCTAGACAGAGGGAGGAGAGGAGAATGGCAGAGTAGTCTGGGCCAGAGGGAGGCCATGTCGAGGGCATGGCTGGATAGGTGCCTTATCTAAAATCAGGTCTAGTCACCGTGGACCTCAGCTTCTGGACATTAACGGCACTGACAGTTGACAGGGAGAGCAGCCACTTCCTGGCCCAACACACCATCACTCACTTGTGCTTCAGTCAGAGACGTCTCTCTCTGTTTCCACCCCGATCTGCCATTTGATTCTATGTTGTGATCCATGTAGAAAGCAGCCCAACGGCTGAACCAGCTGAACATTTCTTTCTGCTGAATTTTTAGTGTGTACATTTAAATGTATCTGCAAGATCTCGCATTGTTTTATAAAACAAACGTCTGGCAGTCAGCCTAGATATTCTGATATTCTGTGGGTCTTGGAGAGTTCCAATCTGGCTCTGTCATGCTGAAATCACGAATTTATGGGATCTCTCGGCGCTTATATGAACCAAGTTGTCTAGTTGATCCTTGGTAAATGAGGAAAAAAATTCGATGACTAACGTTTCCTATGTGTAGGACTTGGTCCCATCTCTACCACTCATTATGCCTGAGCCCTACGACAGTTTGGAGGACGTTGGAGGCATTGCCACGTTGGCCATATGCTTTCCACGGCTCCTATCTGTCAGAATGTCAGGACATGGCGGGGGTGCGCTTTTCTGCACCAACAGAGGAGTGCAGCGCAACACTACAGGAGGCCCTCATTACCAACACACCCCACCAAAAGAGACTCAGGGATGGGCGAGAAGACATACTGAGCGATGTGTTTAGAACCAGAGGGTGAGCCATTTAAAAAGCACTCAACCCAAGCAACTGCCCCTCCCTCTCAGCAACTCCATTATCACAGCAGAAAATGTGACACAGGATTTTTTTTTTTAAGTAGATGCTTCAACAGATTAACAAAGCAATTAAGGCAAACAAATTGATTCGCTCAACATTTTAATTGAACTTTTGCCTTTGTGTCTCCATCTGGCCAATCCCCTCTTACCCACAGCCAAACACCTCACATGTTTATCTGAACTGCCATTAGGGAACCTATATTGTGCCCCTCACCTCTTGGGTAACAAATGATGCGGAAGCTATGATTTTCACAACTTATTTTACACATTATAGTGTTTGCACTATCCTTGACATGCAGCATGTTTACTTTCTAGGTTGCATATATGTCATTTGGCTTTTAGTAAGGCTTTATGTCCCTCACCATTCCCAGCCCTCCATCACCACCGAGCCATTAAATTTATATTGGGATCCTGCTTTCAGATGGTCAAGGTAAAAATCAAACTTTAGGCATGAGAATCTGTAATCTATATATCTTGAGTTAGGGTGCATTAGTGGTCTGGTTGCTTCTCACGCAGGCAGTTGAAACGCTCAGTGGAGGAAGGATCCATTAGAAATCAGGCAAACTTTAAGGGACACTTTCTTTAAGACTTTTCAAGGGAGACATTATTCAAAAAGTTATCTCTGCAGGGGTAAAGCCACTTCTCAGTTGACTAATAACTATCAAAGCAACTCATCTAAATCTCTACTTTATTTTCAAAATGTTTCGGTATGGTTTTACGTAGAATTGCTCTAGCCTTTGAATAGGTTTATTTCCGATACGTATTCATGTAGAAAATTTCAGTTTAAGTTAAATGAAATGCCGTATTCCACACAGCCAAGACGACTGGATGGTCACAAATATCTCAATATGAGTATACTTTGCATTCAGCAACAGTGTTGTGTTATAATAGATCATTAGCAACCACAAGTAGACAAAAATCTGTCCTACTCGTGCTATTTAGAAATGGAAACTTGGTGGCTGATACAAACAAACTGCTCATCTGTATAAAGGCATTCAGGCAAGGATTTTGTGTCACAATGGTGTGACTGGTGTCTGACTGCATACTGGATAACGCAGTTTAGCATGCACCCTGCTCTTTTAGAGATGACCACAAGTTTAGGAGGTATTAGGTCCAGATAGAGAGGGTGGAGCTCATTGCAGCGCTACACAATGTCCCCTAATTAAATTGCTCAGTCCCATGTACTGTGGAAGCTAGCGGCTCGGCAGATGTAGCGCCATGTTAAACTTTATGTTGCTTGAAAATGGCTTCCGCTCCAAGTGCATTTGAGACAGAGATGGTTTGACTGTAAAATGATGTGTTTTATGGCACCGTTATCATGGCGATATTCCTTAAAGATGCAGCGCTGCACACTGTGGCATTCTCTGTCTGCAGGAAGGAGCAAATTGATATGAACAGATCAACAGAGCTATGCCCTTCTGGACGTCCTTGGCACCATACTTGGCCCTAAAATTGATTTCTCTCCATATCTCCTATGCCAAAAAAACTCTCATTCAGAGATTTTATACTCCCACTGCTGACACATTTTGTTCAGGTTTGGAGAGGATGTACTGTTGGAATGTCATTCATTTCCTCCCACATTTTTTTTCCACACTTTTGAAGTAACCTAATAGTCTCACAGTGTATTTGATAGTGGTATTCATCAGTTTTGTGTATGTGTATGTTCATGTTCATGCATGTGTGAGAACTCTCAGTATAAATTGCCAGGAGCAAAGAGATTGCTTTTGATTTAATGGCTATTGTGCTTGACTTTGTGTGTGTTCCACTGTAGTAGTGTGTCCTTCCTTTGCCTGTGTTGTAGCAGGTAAACTCTCTCTGCCCAACATTATTTACACATACACGTACTTACGCCGAAGTGGCACACACACACACACGCACACACACGCACAGGCACGGACAAATACACATACTGCCTTGGCTATGCTCCATTAAGTGGCCAGTGTCTTAAACAGGATGCTGACGTAAATGCCGGGGTTGGGAATATAGGACAGATTGTGTATACGTGTGTGTGTTTGAGTGTGTGTGTGTGTCTATGTTTGTGTGTCTCTGGTCTCACTTTTATTCTCAGTGTCCTTATTGTCTCTCCCAGTGGACCCCTTCCACACACACCCTCTTCTCTGTGTTTGTGGCCTGCTGAAATCTATTGATCAGGCTGTGAAAGCTTGAATGGCTAAAGAGGAGAACAGAGAGAGGCAGAGTAAATGGTCTTTTGGAGCCCATGTGTGTTCTTCAAATGATGTGTGTATATGGTTATAGATTTAATTGGTGAGCCAATTAAAAGAAAAGATACAACAAATATTCCAAAGTAGCAGAGATATTTGTTTTCTTTATTATCATTGGTGATTTACTACTAGTGTTGCTATGGACACTTGGACTTGTGTAAACTGCCTCTACGGATTGCTCTTTTTACTGAAGAACTGAATGGAGATTTCTAACCAGACCATATGGCATTAAGACCTATTTCATAAACTTTCCAGTCAACTAACAGGTTCTAACAGAGGCACGCACTGCATGAACACAACAAGCTTAAATAACTGCAGGTGAAACTGCAGGAGAAAGGTCACCTGTCGTTGTTGTTACAGATGGCCAACTACAGTTGAATTTTACAGTTTGAGCAGCTTTGCTGTTTTGTTTGCTTTTTAAAGGTTGAAAAACTGAAAAGCAGAAGTGTAAATGCAAGCGGTTGGCATGTTCATGCAGTGGGAAGTGTGAATGAGGTTTCCTACCACAGAGTAAAACTGCTACTGTTCAGACCCTCCCTCAGGGCCACAGCATTGTCGACTTCTAGCTTCTCGTATCACAACACAATAGAAAAATTTGTACTATCAGCATGGTTTATTGGTTTATTGGTTGTTGTTGCTGAGAGGCTGAAATTCCTCAGACAGATCCAGTGAACCGCTTTAATCTGAAGTCTCAGACCATCAGAATATTTGTTCTTTTAAATAAAATAGTCGAACAAAAGATAGTTATAGGCACGAATTAACTTTAAATTGTGTTACGCTGTCTTGGTGTGCTATGATGATTGAATAAGACCAAATTTATTTCTGTTACTGAATTTGGTAGCCTGTCCTTAATTTGCGGATGCTTCTGCTGGCATTATTTCCGGCAATTCCCCTGTTAGGGGGCAAGGTCAATGCTAATCAGTGCTTATATAATGTATTTGCATGATCATATGGGCTTTCCATCTTAATGACACTAACGGAAAATGCTATCTCATACTTCGCTTCGAATATCCAATCAATGCACAAATGGCATCCTCTGTAGTAATTAAGAAAGCCTTGACACATGGCTAATGTTGTTATCACGCTGTTTAAACCACTGGGTGACCATTTGTGTCTTGTTGATAGGGACATTGACATCCTGGAAGGCACTGTTCCCATCAAGAAAGAAATGCATTATGGGACAATCGCTAAAGATTCATTAATTAATAGCATAGATTTTGTCTAGATGAAAAACTAGCTGAGAAAGGCTGGAATCTAAATCATGGCAAAAAAAATGTACCCCAGACTCAGAGACAGTTTGTGTGCTTGTCATGTAATATACACGCCATGTAAGGAGCAGCAATGACCATAATCTGACTCAGTCTTGACTCTCGTGTTTGTTATGTGTAACACAGACTTCTTCTTCTCACTTTTTTTAAATTAAAAAAAAAAAAGCCACACTTTCTTTTTTTCGTCTCCCTTCTACCCTAAGGTCCAACAAATGGTGAATGAGGTGCAAAACAAAGAGTTCTTTGAAGAACAAAGTGAACCTGCCACATACAACGACTGCCTGGAGACAAATCCTATCCCCTAGATTGCATGCTTTCAAGACAGGAGAGAGAAAAGCATCCCTAACAACAAAATGATATAAATTACCACTGTTATGGTCTATACGGTTCAATTTAATGTGCTTGTAATGATAAATTATTTTGGTTATGAATCTAAAGTGGACCTGAGTGCAGTCGGAGCAGCAGGACTGTTAGAACAATTGCAGCTGTCTCCCAGGGCTGTGGCCATTAGTCAATAAATTAGAAAGTAATTAGTTTCTGCTTCTGTGGCTCTATTTGAAGCGCTTCACACAGGTGTAATGAAAATTTATTGGAGCTGTTGATCCGGAGGAGAAAAGAAAAGTAGGGGATTTGTAGCGTGTGATTGTAAGGTAGGATTTCCATCTGCCTTTCTTATTTTTTGCTTGCAGTGTGACTGGTAAGGTTAGCCTCGATGACCAGTACAGTAACATTTTGTCAACTTAACAATAGGCTAGCAACTATAAAAACTTTTTAGAATATTTTGAGTTTGAGATTTTAAATTAGTCGAGTTTTGGTTAAAAAACAACAACAAAAAACTGCCCTTCTGCTTAACATAGCAAAGTAAAAGACATTTTTTTCTTTGCTGGAATCTAACAGTGTGTACTATGCTCACACAAGCCTATGAGGAAGACAGCTATATCACTGGGATATCTGTTTCATTTTAATTCTCTGTGCTTTCTGGCCAGCGGGCGTCTCATCACCCTTTGTTGTTCGCACAGCACTTTCATTTTTTCCAGTGTCATCTGACGCACTGTCTCTGTCCTCTTACTCGCTCATAAAAAGAGGGAGAAAGTCAGGCTTCAGCCATCAGGTTTACCCTAATTGAACAGCTTCGCATTTCTCTTTCATGCCATTGTGTGTGGATCAAGGCAGTCACATGAAGCTTTTTGTTGGCAGACAACATCAAGGCTATTTGTTTTGTCTGGTGGAATGTAAGGTCAACAGGAGAGGGAGAAGAGAAATTGGAAAACATTCGCACAAGTAACGATGTCAATGAATGGCATTAAAGACGGTGGGAGGGAGCTGCCGCGGCAGCATATGGGTAAGAAGAAAAATTAGAGGTGAAAGAGAGATGAGGCAGAGAGAGGAGGTAGTGACGAGACGAAGAAACAGGCGTGAAGTTTTGAAGGCAGCAAAGAGAGAGAGAGAGAGACAGAATGAAAAAGAACAGAGAGGACAAGGAGTGGAACAGAGACAGGATGGACGGATGGATAAGGACAATCAGGCAGATTGGTCCCAGCCCAGGCTATGGCCAATTAGAATAAAATTAGCTGGACCTTGGCAAAGGCTAGGGCGCACAGTAGGGCATGGAGGGAAGGGAGGGGAAGTGGGGGAGGGGCAAAGGGGGAGAATATCCCGGTGATTAAAACCAAATGATTAGTGGTGTGCAAGGCAGAGGGCTCGAGAACCAGGGTCACCTGAGCCTGGAGGGAGAGAGAAGGTCTAATAGTAATGAGACCAACCTTCTCTCTCCTCGTCCTCCTCTCACCACCCCTTACCTTCTTTTTTCTTGTTCACATTCCCATTTCTCTCCCGTAACCATTTTTTGTTCATCCTAAACTACTCTGGATTTACACATCCTACCGTTTTCTGTCTCTCAGTGTCCCTTCCCCTGTCTGCACCTCGCAGTCTTCCTGTAGTAAACCCTGTTACTATCTATCACTGTCTCTTGCCTTTAGCCAAAGCATGCACTAATGCAATTGTAGCGAGACGCAATTTAGCTTTCTGTGATAAGCAAAGATTTATGAGTAGTTTACCTTTTTTAATCACTATTGCAGATCTGCAGACATATGGTAATAGAAGAATTGAGCTACTACATAAACTCAACACAATAATGGCGTTTATTAGAGATTATATATGTGCTGCTGCTTTAGTTTGAAACAACAGTTGGGCCCAAATGCAAAGCAGGAATCCTGTTTGTGTATTTTGGCTCACTATTCTGTTTTCGACTCTGTATAACAGTAATTTTAGGAATCCCCAAAAATGTGACCATCAGGGTGTGAGACACCTCACATAAAAGGAGTAGCCGCAACGACTGGATGCTAATATTTTTTTACCTGTTAGAAAAGATTAATGGATTTTTACCACATGACTAAGACTTTAGTATAGACACCAAGCTTAAGACCAGTTTGGTGAGTGTTTTAAAGTGTAGTAAGCTTCAGGATCAGGTTTTTTAAAACAGCCTTTATACTAAACAAAGTGGAGAAACTCTTGTCATGACAGTTAGATGTTTAGAAATTATTACCATCATAATTATTATTATATGATTATAATAAGTCTTCTCTTGGAGGACTTTAGACAGCCTCTCATGTCTTTCTCAGTTTTTTCCCACTGAGGAGACCTTTGCAAGAGAAAACTCTAGAGAAGCAGCAGAGCACTTAATCAGCTTCTTATTGTGACATGTGCCATGGTAGAGATATCATTGTGTCTATTTCCAACAAAGCAGCCAAGGTAACATCAATACGCTATGAGTCAACAGGTAATCATGCAGAACGTGCAGCGAGGTCTGCAGATGAGATGAGAGAAACCCAGCTCCTAGATGCTGTTTTAAGCTCCAACTTGCCTTAATTACAAACCTACTTGCAACCTCCTCTAAATTGCATTTGCTTTACAGTGAGCATATTCGTATCTTGCAGAGACTTTTTGTCAAGAGCAAAGAGCTAATGTTTCAGTTTAACTTAAGTATCATCTGCCCTCCTCACACCCTTCACTTTTTAAATCTTTTCCCTTTTTGTTCATTCACAATCAATTTCTGTACTTTCTGTATCTTTCTCAGTCTCCGTTGTAGTAGATATCCCTCTGCAGAGAGGGCGAGTACAGTAGGTCTGTCAGCCCTGGAGGACTGAGAGAGATCAGAAGACATGTCAGAAGTCTGGTGGTTCTTTTCCACCTAGACCCCACTCAGGTATGTGGATAAAACCTAAAGAGAAAACGCAAATACAGCCCGAGGTCCACACCACAGGTCTGTAGCCAGGGGAGACAGGAATGCCCCCTGACTGCAGTCAGACAGACATCCTTGAATAAAGAGCGATATCCACAGGGTGGATTGCCATGTAGAAAGAATGTAATTCTGTGTGTGTTCCACACTACTATGCGAAGAAACACGGGTAGCTGTATGCACAGTGGGAGAGAGAGAGAGGTGATAAATGGACAGTGTGCTATATGTGACCATTGTTTGAGTTGCCAAAGTGCTTTGTTGTTGGCCAGTGATTATCTGTGCTACAGAACACTATGATGAGTTTTCAGTTTGAAGAAGATGGTAGAGGAGGAAAAGTGGGCAAATAAAGGTCTTTCCTGTTGGCTACGTGTGATGACTTAGCCAAGCCAGAAGACTTATAGCACAGTCTCACACATATGGCCGGGGGACATGGATCACTTTGAAACCAAAAAAGTAGAAGTAGAATAAAACAACTGGTGGCTGCGCCAGAGCCCCCAATGTATTGTACTGTATTACAGTGCCCCTGAATGGCCTCCGGTCGGAGGTGAGCAGTGGCAATTTTAGCTGGCTCCTGACAGTGGACAGAAGGCCTGGTGAACTGGACGACAGTGAGGGTCACAGGTTCCCCTGGGGAGGAGATATCCCAAAGGGGGTGGGCAGATGGGGTCTGGAATGAGAGTGTTCTCAGACAGGTGGATGGTTGTCACCCTTATTTTGCCACCGCCAGCAAGCAGGTGGCCTCTCCCTCCTCCTCTTCCACTCAAGGGTCACCTTGACATGGCACTGCTTCCCCATGGGTCCCATCCCTTCATATACACTCTATACACAGACACACACACACACACACTTGTGCTCACACAGACACGCCAATGGTTCTCTGCTCCTCTCAGTCAACCCCAGCACCTGGGGACTGGGAGTGTAAACAGTCGCTCTCAAGGTTGAACCCAGGTGTTTCATTTCCATTAAGGCCCTCATCACATTCACAGCCTCCTCCCTCTGACTTTGGTCATAACACAGACGAAATAGTCATTAAATTTTAGATTACCTTCTCTTTGCCTTTGTAGATGTTGAGATGCACAGGGTCTATTTTAAATGTCTTTCTATGAAATAATTATCTCCCAACTCTTTGCACTCGACGCCTTCAAAAGAGGATGTTCCATTGATGATTTTTGCCCTACATCATAGCTTTGCTCTTGCCGCAACTCTAAAACCCAATATAGCGTAATTAAACTAACACAGTGACATCAATAAAGACAGAAGTGCTCTGTAATTACAGTCTGCGCTAGGACATCATAAGCAGGCAGTGTCATCACCCTAACGAAGGAAATAAATCGATGGCAGACGGACAAAGCCCCGCTTTACAATCCCCTTCTCCTCTGACACACAAAGCCAACCATAAACACGAGTAAGGCAAGAGTTTAATGGCAATCTTAAAGTTGCGGAGGCCACTAGCTTGTCTTTACTGCTCCTGCCCTGCAATACAATGGGTGCCTTGACACTTTAACCACTCCCTTACTCTCCTTCATTAGCTGGGCTTCTCTCTGTTTCTCCTCTAAGCCTGCCTTTTCCCTTTCCCTCCTCTTCTCTGTGGTGTCTAGTCTCCTCATCCTCTGGAGACACATGAGTGGCAGGCCTTCCCCTTAATAACTGTGTATTCTGACACAGTTGCACACAAACAGACACACAGATATAAATACACACAAACACGCATAAAAAAAAAAGTTGCACAATTCAAGATTGGCATTCCCACGTTGCTGCTTCCCGCAGAGAACCATGTGGACAGCAAGGCTAAATGTCAGAGAAAGATAGTCCACACGCACACACACATACGCGCAGGGTCGCTCCCACAATCCGTACAGACAAGACGCCGCACACCGATAGTGTTTGGAGTGTGAGGCTAAATGTCAAGGGATGATGTAAATTCTCATGATTGCTTCCAGAAGTAGTTTATCACAATGCCAACGATGGCAAGATCAGTGTCTCATTGTCCTCGAAGAGCAGGACAGTAGCACTCCAGCACAAGTAGTAGACAGTGTTTGTGTTTCTGCAATCAGTAGCACTTTACAGCTTGGTCATATCATGATTACTGAGTAGTGACAGTTTGATAACAGAGTTTTAAAGAAAATGATTAATACCCTGTAAATAATAAAGTAACCAGGAATTAGCAAAAGGGTATACCTGGCTAATATAGAAAGAAACTGATCTAACAGGGTGGTAAGGGGCCAGAAATAAAGACAGAACATCTAATCATGTCAAAAAACATTTAAATAAAGTGTTGAAGCATACAAGTATAGCAGTATTTTTGAAACAACTACTAACTATAAAAATAATGCTAGTTAAAGATTGAGATTTGAATGTTTTGATATATTATGCCACAATACAACCTTCCAAAACACATAAAAATCATATCAAAATCATCAGTCAAAGGAAGAAATTACTATCATATATAATAGAATGTGGCTTTCTTTATATTCCAAACATCCGCTTTTTGTTAAAAAAGTAATACTGCTGTATTTGTTTAGGGATGTTTTTGTTATTTTGTTACTTGTTTCTCATTCTTTTTATTTTCTGTGTAATAACCATAAATCAGAGCTGCAGAATGCTAGCTGTTGCTTTCTGTTAATGTTAGTATTTTATACTAACATTGCTTTCTTATTATTACTTTAGTAATTGCATGGGTTAACCGAACTATTACCTCTTTATTATCAGTCTATCGCTATAGTATTTCAGTTCTATTACCAAGCTGTAGTGTCAAGTGTTGCCCAGAAATCTATAATAATATTTCTTCTCTGCATCAAGGTTTCCAGCTGAGATTAGTCTGGGCTATATCCAAGCGTGTTACATGCAAACACGAGGGAGTGTATGGACCCGACCCAAGACTCAAATGAGAAATAGGGATGCCTGCCATAGTTGAGTTTGTATAAAAATTCTTTAAACATCCAGAGTAGTCTCAGGGCGACAGCAGTGCATCTTCCTTAGCCTTCTTTCCCCCCTACACATCATTTGTTAAAACGAACCCATGCTAAATATGCCATTTACAAGAAATACGAGTAACTAGTGAGTTGTAAAGTTGTGTATACCACTAAATGTACATATCACATCAATTAGTAAAACATATTTAATTCAGGAGTGTGTCTCCCTGCTGCCTGCATTATATGCGGCACGCAGCCAGAAACAAACTCTAGTCATTCTGGGCTGTTGCCTGGACTCCCCACCCTAACTTGCTGCCTACTTGCTGAGGTGACTGATGAGCAGACTCACTGGTGTGTCAAATATGTGGGAAATAGTCAATCAGCTAGGCCGGTGTGACAAGCCTGTGTATTTCTGTGGTTTGGAAATGCTGTTTCAAAAAAGTGTGTGAAAGTCATGCTCGGTGCCAGACTGAGGATAAACATTTTATGGTTTTGGAATAGGACAGTTACGCCTCTTCCTTCTCTGAAAGGTATGGTTAGATGCTAATTTTATCTATAGTTAGTTGACCCCAACCTGCGAGGTATTTACTGCGCACTTGTACTACTAGGGCAGCCGTGCTCGAGTGTATTTCTGTCTGTCTGTAAATTTGTGTGTGTGCATTGTGTAGTTGATTTTATTTTTTTTACATAAATGAGAAAAAGATGGAAAGAAAGGTAAAAGATTATGTTTTGGACTGGATAATTTATGGAGGAGATACTGTTGATGTGATTTAGTGTGTGGGTGCTCCATGAGCCACTGAACATGGAAAATGAGAAGGCAGAGGTGGCCATGATTAGAGGTGTGCCTTGTTGACTACTTTATGAGTGTATTCAGATGTGTGTGTACATGTGCACATTGATGGCTGTAGGAACTTATAGTTGAACGGCCAAAGGTAAACATAGCAGGACACGCACAGTCTATCATCTTCATTGTCTGGGTAATAACTGTCAGTGTTGGTGTGTATTACCAGGAGCAGCTAAGTTGACTTTTCTCGTGCTTTGCTCAGTCATACTGTGTGTGTTTGTATTTATGTGATTATGTGTGAGGTCCTCACCCCAGCTGATGTATCTGAGTGATCTCAGACATGTGTTAGGGGCCAAGATGAAGGGTCATCATATATAAACACACCCAGGGAAATAGAGTGCGAGAGAGCGTCGGGGCCCGTGAGACCACTTGACTAACACTCTCACCCATGAAATCATATAGTACCCAACATGTTTCTTCTGTTTGCCTCCATTCAGCTACTGGAAAAACTGATTTTTTGGTCTTTGAATAACATCAACAGAACATGTCAGAAATAAAATTGCAAAGAGTCCACAGGATAACAGTGGCAGTAGACAAGAGTAAGAATCAAAACGCCAGGGTTCATTTATCCATCTCCTTAAGCCGCTTAGTTCAATCAGGGTTGCAGCGGCAAAGCAGAGGATCCCAGACATCTATGTTCCCCACAACTTCTTCAATCTCCTCCTCGTTTTATGTTTTGGCTTGTCATCTATGATGATAGGTGTGGGAAGGGTACATGGAAAGCATATAGACTAACCAAGTACACAGATACGTAGCTTCAGGCACTTTTAGTGTCAATTTTGTATTTTTTACTGTCATTAGTAAAGAATAGTACAAGATATTAGTTCATTAGGGCTTTTTTCAGAAGTTTATTTTTCATTTTTATTTCAGTTAACTAAAGTGTTTTTCATACATAGATTTTTAGTTTATTTGTATTTAACCAACCAGAACATTTTTGACACAGGAGAACCTGCTAAAAAAACACGGTGCTCTGGAGAATATATTTATTAGAATATTATAATGTCTATTCAATTTGTGTTCAAGTATATCTCTTTGTTTTGACTTTGAGAGAAGAATATGGTCAATCTGTTTAAGCCGGATCCTCTACTTACACATTTTTATAGTCTGCAAAATGAATGTTGACACACTCTGAAATCCAGTGTGGATTTCTACGCTTCACAATCATTAGTGTTTAGTTATGCATTTCCATGAGGATTGTCTGCGTATTAGGCCATGCCTGGACAGCAGTCCAACTACAGCAGACCTGTTTACAGTGCTGGTTTGTTTTTCGTGATAGACATTTTAACAGCGTAGCATCCTTAGTATCAGTTGGAATATAAATGCTAAGGATTATAGGCATCTCAAACTATTTTTTTTTCTTTGTCTAAAAGCAGAATCGGCTAGCAATTGTCCTACTTATGTCTATTTTTTCCTTTACTTTGTTTAACCAACCAAGGTGCGGTACAATCACTGAGCACAAATGCTCTTTTTTTATGCTACACACAGTTGCACACATTCACAGTTGGAGGCTTCCCAATGCAACTGCAGTTTGATCTCATGGCCAGCTAAGCTGCTTTAATCTGTTTTGTACAAAGTTGGATCGTACTGATTGTCCCACACACTGCTCTCCTGCAGCTGTGCAAAGGCTAGTCAAAGCTCAGTTTGATGATCAATACATTAGGTGATTGCAGAGCATTTGTTACGTTTATGGAAAAAAAAAAAAATCAGTGAACATTACTTGTAATTGCCAACAAGTAAACAAGAGCAACCAGCATGTATTATCTTTCAGTTTGGCTGTCGTGAGGAGAAATCATGTTGGAATTTTCATTCAGGTTGACATGCAGTACACTCTTACCACAGTTCTTTATGTTATGGCTCAAAGAATTTAATCACAGACATTTGCTTTTTTTAAAAAATAAGTAGCTTATCTTTATGTTTTTAATCTTTTTGTGGACAACAGCTCTCCCTGCTTAGTTAAAAAGCACAACAGTTCCATTCAATATTCACTGAAGCTCTTAGTTTGACCACTGAATTTGCTGGGAATCATGACTCTGTATTTACCCATTTATACTTGTCATTTTCTGTTTTGTCTCATATAAAGATCAGACTCCTTTGATGCTTTGTATACTCAACATTCTGGCACAGTTTGTGTTTATGGAGGCGAATCACAGTGTGTCCGTGTCCGTGTAAAATCCCTATACCATACACAGGGATCAGAGAAGAAAGCCAGCGCCTTACTTCATGCTGGAATCCAATCCAAGTGTTTCTGTGAAGGGGGCTTGGTCTCAAATATGTTTAGTGTTACCTTGAGAACGTGAGCCCTGCAATGCAAGCAATGCCTGAAATTCGATTTGATCTGCATGGCCACCATCACTTGACCATGGCTGATGTCTGTCCTTCTCCCCCTCACTCTATCTGTGCCTGAGCCGCCGTTGAGCCCAGGGCTCCAATTAAACCCATGATGCCTGGCTCTGGTTGGTATGGTGACCAGACAGGGCAGAGAGAGAGCTGTGATTCCCAGGTGAAAGGTGGGATAGACTTTCTGATTCGCTCCAGCACCCAGATAGAGTTACAGCTCAATTTCAACCTCTCACCCTCATCGGTCTATCCTCATGACTAAAATAGGACCAAGGAATGGAAGGGAAAGGAAGAATAGCTTCTTCTTTTCCTACTCAGCTTTCCTGTCTGTCTCTCTTCCTTTACACACTCCTTTTTTTTTTTATCACTCCTTCTTTTCAACCACCTCCAGCCCCCACCATAGCACTGTGCTGACGTTTTTTGTGACAGAAGGGACTCTGAGATGTGCTTTATAGCTTGGTCAGCTTGTAAAGCAGCACTTCTAAGTCTGTAGTTCTGTCTCACTTTAAAAAGTTGAGTTTTTTGACCTCCCTGGCGCTTTATCCTTCTTTTTTTTCCAGTCGCGCTTACTGCTTGTACTTTGTTCTTTTACCTTTTTTGTGGACAAGGCAGGATTTGTGAATTAATCATAAGTGGTTCAATAACTGGCCTTAGCTGTGCTCCGTCACTGAGGGATCAATAGGGGAAGTTCAGTGGCACTGACTGCTCTGGAGGAGAGACAAGGAGGGCCACGTCCAGGTGATCCATTAGCCTGGTCTGGCATTAGGCAAGATGTAGAGGAGAGCCTGTTCTCAGCCCATCTTGTATCTGTAGAGGCGTCTAGAAAGACATACAGTAACCCTAATTTCAACTGGACTTCAAGGTCTTCTTGTGATGCCCGTATTATCTGAAAAAATATGAATACAAGATCTATTTCACAGTAGGAGGTGTTTTATACTCACAATCAAAACGTATAACTTAACATATCTTCATAAAACTGCTGCCAATACGCACAGACTTAAGCTCTCAGTGTTTTACAGTTTGTTCTGCAGCTTTAAAATCCAGGGTTTGAGTCTCTACCTTTTGCTTCTTTTTTTTTCCTTTCATGATGTCGTTTATATTTTTCTATTTAGGACAATCGCAGAAGTTTATATTGCTTGTTGAATGTGGCTTTAAGAGATTGACATGGAGGAATAAAAATCTTTGATCTTTCCCCCTAAATTGGGCTCTTAAAAATACATGACCGCATCATTAAGTTGGTGTCTGAATCCCCCCTGCTTCTCATATGAAAGGAAGATTGTTGTTACTAATAATAAAAACCTGACCTTTTCTTGCTGCAGTCTAGTTCGACTTAGATTTAATTGCATTAGTATTTTCCTACCAGGGGAGAACATAAGCTGCTAAAACAGCAACTTTACTCCATGACATAAAATAAGGCTGTACGCAATTCCCTGCTGGCCATGCATTATTGAAAATACAAAAGCATCCTCTTTACAAAGTGTCATAATAAGGCAGTGCTACAGGACTTAAGTTTACACTTGCACGATGCACACAGCATGTAGTTGTCAGCAAGAGCTGGGATGTAGAGAAACTTCATTCTGATGGCACCTTCATTTACAACGTACTGAGACACACCATGGATGATTTGTGAAGATTAGCGGAAAGCATGTGAGGTATGAATCATCGTCTCTGTAGTCGCTTTTTTCCAAGTAAGCATATGCATACAGTACTGACTAAAGACTGGAAATAGCATTCGCCACAAACATGATGTGGAAGCCTTTTGAGCATGCATTTGAAAGTCATCAACATTCCAACCCAGTTAAACACATTATATGCCCTCTCTGTCACACAGGTACACACAAACATGCAGTGACAGTGTGCATTTCAAGTCAATAAAAAATGTCTTCACAGCCAAAACCTCACAAGCACTCAAATTCAGATTCCGTGTCACCTAAGCTGTACATCAAAGCTGCACATTAGTCGCTAATGCTATGTGTGTATGTGTTGACACAGAGAATGGAGAGGTGTAACCAGTGTATGACATGGCTATTTGTAAATAACATCCAAACCTCATCCACTGGCAGCAGCTGAGAGCTTTAACTCTGAGCAGTGATGGCAGCCTCCCTGAAATGTGCATGAAACCAGCTTAGTGCTATCAGTAAAGCATCACCGCCAATCACCAGCCACCCTCTCATTCCGCCGGGCTGCTGTGGACCAGATAAGAGCCACGCCACCCTCCTCCCCTACTGCTTCCATCCGCTTTATGTTGTCCCCCAACAATTCACCCACCCTCCCACAGCAATTCACCCTTATCCTCTTTACAAGGTCTTATAGGGACAGAGACACTGATGTGCAGCTACAACAGTAATTTATATTCTTTGTAAATTGTCTGTGATTTTTTCATTGAGATAAGTGTGGGGGAAACATCTGTTTTGTGCTGGAAGGCAGTGGGCCGGAGCTTGAGTTCTGTGGCAATCACCGGCAGTATAGATAGAGAGGAAGAGGGGAGGCACACGATCTGTCTCCCTATCCTGAATTACAACTCCAGGGGCCTAGCTACCCTCTCATTATTACTGTTGTATTTAGCTGAACACTGGGTAAATAAACATTGAGCTCCATCTGTACAGCCTTGGAGATCAGTATCTGACGCCATGTTTGGAAAACTTAACTTCCATCATTTACTTCAGTCTAATTCGTGTCAACCATTGTTTTATACTCTTAAATCATTTTTTTTAATTAAAAATATTTAGAATAAAATTAAAATGTGTTTCAAAAAGTCTGCAGAGGTGAGAAAATAACACCCTAGGAAAAATAATAGATCATGAGATATGATTAAAAAGATGCATGACTTGTTCCAGCTGACTAACCCACCACACAGCCCTCATTGTCTTAATTATCAGAATGGTTGAGGGCTGGAGTCCTGAGCCACTCAGGACTACAGCAGTAAGGCATTACAGTGACCAGGTGCTAAGGCCTCATTGGCAGTCGAAGAGGAACGCGACCTGCGGCATCTCGACATACGCACGCTAGCGGGGGAGTTGGAGGGTTTCAGAGCAGTACAGACGATGAATCTCAATCATGAGGCCATGGCAGATTTACATTTAAAGTAGTTTTAGTGTACGCCCCACTTCCTGATGCATTCGTTGGCAGGTCTGAAAGGAGCAGCTTATCTGCGAGTCATCAATTGCACGTGATGCGTCCAGATAGGGGCTCCTGACGCCAGCACCTTTCTGTTCACACATCTAGCTCAAAGATCATGTGCTGTCTAATAGAGCACCATTGCTCGCCATGTAATTACATTACATGCGGAAAAAAAAACGCTGCAAAGTTTTGACAGCTCCAAGTGTGCGCATGTGCTCTCAATCGCATGTGTATGAACACGTGATTTATGTTTTAACTGTGATTGACAGAAACTGTAATGACAAGCATCAGTGTGTTATTGATGGTCTGTCACTCTTCGTGTTAATAATGTTATCCCCATATGGAGCAATGGGGTTACTGTGTGCTCTGCTTCTGTTCGAGTGCCCAGGGGCATATTTATCCCTCATATTTATTCTTAATAGGATTGGTTTTTTGTGTAACACAAAATACAGGTGTGTGTATGTGTATGTGTTTAGATGAGTAGTAGGTAGAAGTGTGGTTGTTGACACAGTGGGGTAAAGGCTGTGATGGCTGAAGGCTCCGATGGGTAATTGAGAACAGCAGGTGTCGCCTCCCTCCTGAGCCACTTCAGGCCCCAACCAGCTCACCCTCCGATCTTCAAAGCCTCTCCAGCCCAGCTCTTCTCTCCTCTCCAATGTCAGTCGAGCTTGCTAGGGAGAAAAACAGCATGCATTGCAGCATGGTATTAATCAAACCTAGAGCATCACAGGGAATGTGGCGATGTGGGCTACGCCAGTTCACCAAGACTGAGATATTTCATTCTTGTAAGCCTTTTGACAAAAATACATTCAGAAAGAAGCATAACCTTTACTATTATAACCTGGACTACCAATTTAGTATTCTTGTCTTACACTTGAGCACACCTGCTACATTTGAGTAGTTTTAAGTCCAGTAAAAAAGTAATAACTTATACCATGTATTATGAATAATGTATGGCCTACATGTTGTGTCTTTTTTCATTTTAATCCAAGGCGATTCACCAGAGCTGTGGAGAACAGAAGAATCTCTTGTTCTCACTCAGATTTCGCTTTTTGTGTGCATGTAGCTTTTCCCTTTCTGTATCTGTTTGTGCCGACAGGCCTTTAGACAGTAAAGCTGAGAATGTGAGCAGTTTTTTTTCTTCCTTACCTGCCTTTGGGCCCAGGTTTCCCTGCTTTGGCTTTGTTACCCATGCCGATCACGTCACCAGCCTCATAAAACCTCCACCCTCCCCTGACTTTTTCAAATCAACAGATCTGATTGAGTGAATGCCATTACCTGGGTAAATGAGTGATTCCTAAAGGACTGGACAAGGCCTAACACCACCCTGAGGGTAAAGCTTATTATCGCTGCAAACTCCAAAGAAGAGAGAGGCAGCTGTGGAGCTTGTGTGCACTTTTTTAGAAGCCTGTATTTCCATATTAATCTGCCACATTTAGGCATCTGAGACAGAGGGCCTCCTGTCACGCTTCTTTGATAACGGAGCAGTTAGCTTTTTCCCCTCATGTATAAATATGTGTAATTCTGATAAGATTAATTGAAGCGCCTAAGTATACAGTAGTAAAAGATGAGGGGGAGAGAGAGAGTGGGAGACAGCAGGAGGGAAAGGAGACACATTATGCCAAAGCATGCATTTTAGACTAGTTTTTGCCTAAGACCTACCCCAGAATGGGTGCCTAGCCTCTCTCTTCTGGGCCCTAAGTGCCTTGAATTGAAAATAGCATCTACCTAACAGTCCCTCAAAAATAGCTGAGCGAATAAGTTTTTGCGCCGAGCCGATAAATACGGCGTGGAGCCTCTGACACCGAAGCCTCACCCCAATTTCCAGTGCTCTGGAGGAGATCAGATAGCCCTGTGTCATTTGATTTTCTGCCTTATCTCATCCGCGCCCATCTTTTTGTCTCACGCAGAGCTACATTTTAAGAAGCACACACTCCTTGTATCTTTTGAAGGACAAAACCCAGAATGATATTGAAGCGAATAATAGCATCAAACTTTTAGAGGGCCATTTCTTGTTTGATTGCTACCAAAAACAGGAATGGCATCTCAGATGAGCGTCCTTCAAGTGATATTTGGTATGCAGATCTGGAGGAGTACATGATGAGATTACAGCAATCTGCAAAGTTCTTAGCTCCAGAGTGCCATTTATGATCGCATCTCAACGATGGGTGACGTTATGGATGCTGTAAAATACAAAACAATTTATGCTTTGTGTATATTGCATACAGCCATCGAGGAGTTCCACTTCTCAAGCTGACCAATAAACACGTCTGTTTAATAGTTGTTTTCTGCAAAGCATGCAAAGTACCGAACAAGACAGGGGAGTGAGTAAGGAGAAGACAATAGGAGAGAAGGAGGTGTGGGAGGGTGTAGGTGAGGGATCCTGAGACAGATATGAAACAAGAGGGAGAGAGTGAGCAGGGAGCGAGGGAGGAGACAAAGACATTCCCTGGTGAACAGCTTGAATTGACTGACGGCGAGAAGAGCAGGCTTCAGCGAGGGAAAGGGAGGAGGAAAGGGAGGAAGGGAGATCACGAAGGAGTGAGCACATCAGTGTGTGAGTGGCGTCTCTCATTAGAAGGTGCTGTCAGGGGCCACAGAGGGGGGACTGCAGGGACCCCAGTTCCCCTCTTCTCCTCCCTCTTTACTGGCCCCTGAGATCCAGCAAGGAAAAATGATTGATGAGTGATACCAAGATAAACACACGCCCTGGCCCCTAAAGGCAGCCCTGCAAAATGATGCATGCAGCTTTATAAATAAATCTTGTGGGAAAAAAATTTAACAATAAACAACAAAACAATGCAAAACAACCATTGGTTTTTTGTATTTTGGTTATTGCTACAGAAGCGACAAATCAACCCGACTTTTTCCCCCTTTTGCTTTGATGAGAGTTTTTCCTCTTTTTTGTGTTTCTAGTTTTACATATCTGTGCCTGTGTGTGTTGTGCGTGTTTTATGTGTGGAGCAATGAGCAAAACACTAACAAGGTTCACCAGCTGACTGGATGGTTAAGCCCCCTTCAGTTACACTGCCTCCTCAGCATCCTGGGCAGGCGGCTTTCCCACTCATTCACTGTGAGGCAACAAACACTGATGCAAACCTGTTCTCATTTGGGAGTGCTCCAAATCATAGCAGCTGTGTGTGATGTGTTTATACTTGTATTACTTATGTTGTGGGGACCTAACCACATTTACATTCACTTTGTGGGGACTGTCTCTGCTTCTGGGGATAAAATGCAAGTCCCCATACCACTAATCATTATAATTTCGACTGGACTCCTGGAAGACTTGGTTCAAGGTTGAGATAAGTTTAGGGTGAGGGGACGTTGCCAGGAAATGAATTTAAGTCAAAGTCATGTCCAGTGATGGAAACCCACCACTGCACTGTGGAGGTATGGACAAGTGTGTGGGAATCTGTGGAGAGTGAGCACTATGTATGGATTCATACTGATGATTCGTAACCACTGCACAATACACATAAATACTAATACATATACACATAACTATGTCTAACTGCTTCCTAATTGTTGAGAAAGTCATAAATGTTTTATGCTACACTTTCTGTTAATGTTTAACACTGAGCGGCAAATGCCTCTGTTACAAATCGAAATGGAAAGGCAGATTATCATCAAATAGTACATTATACCATTATGAGCCTACAGGCTGTGGTCTGGTGGAGGGAGAATGAATTATGAATGGAGTGTGAAGGAAGATCTTCTCTTTCCCCTAGGGACTTCCAACACCACAACTCATTTAAGTTGGATGAATGAGAGATAAGGAAGAAACCCACTCACCCCCCATGCCGCTTTCCTTACAAACTGGCCTTCATGTAATTTACTCTGAGAGAAGGAGTGTCACTTTAACTCCTCACAGCACACACACTTCTCATTGGAAGAAATGTATGCTGAAGGGTGCTTTGTTCATTGTCAAACTGTGCATACCAATGCTGAAAAACACCATAAAGAAGTCTTGTCATCTAAGTCACTGGTGCATTTTCTGCCTGGCGTAGACTCGTGTCAGGCTTCTTTGTACATCTCTAAAATGAGTCCCTGAGCTGTGCTGTAGCTTTGCCTAAAAATTCTTCTCATCTTATCTTATCTTTCTCTCTTTTGCTCTTCCTCTGTCTCTCCTGTCTCGACGGGTCCAGGCCGCAGAATGGGTCGATGATACTGTACAATAGGAAGAAGGTGAAGTACAGAAAGGATGGCTACTGCTGGAAGAAGAGGAAAGATGGGAAGACCACACGGGAGGATCACATGAAGTTGAAAGTGCAGGGAGTTGAGGTGAGTGGGCTGACAAGAGTTTGGATTTAGAGGGAGTAAATGGGAAGAGAGGTGGGATAGGGGTGGGCACGGGGGTGGCTACGGGGGCGGGTGTGGGGTGGACGAGAGCCAGCCTTCATCCTGACACAGACAAACAGAGGTCTACAGTGAGCTCTCCCTTGGCTGTAATGGAGACAGCCACATGCAGCAGCCAGCCTGTGTCTCCAAGGAACTTCACCAAGAAACAATGCAGCACAACAATAGTTTTCCCTGGGAAGCCAGTCGAGTGGAACCGATTGTTTGTACCTTATTAAAGCTCTGGATGTTGCCTTTGCTCCAGAGAGCCTACATTAATCTTGCTGGCTCAAAGCAGTACTGTGAAACTAGTGTTCCCTCACCTCACTCCAAGTCACTACCCATACCAGCTGCTGCCATAAAAGCCCACTTGCATCAGTGCTTGGCTCACCTAGCCTCTCAGTAGACTTAAGTTGGTGACAGTGTTGCTACCATGGCTGATCTATTAGCAGTCATGTTAATGAGTCATGGCAAGACTCATCCAAAGACTCAAAGAAAGTTCCTCAGCATTTGATTATTGCTCAAGTTTTAGTTCTGGTCTCTTTCTCACATTGACCACAAGCAATAATGCTAAAAGTACAGGAGTTGAGATCAATGATAAGGGTGGGAGATTCTGAGCTTTCTTATGTGAATGTGCTCTCATACACACACAAACCCAAGCACACAATTTACACATACATACACCTAACCGCACACCTCAGGGAGTGGTGCTGTGCATCTGTGTCACACTGTGTGACAAAGACAAAGCTCAGGCATTCTCCCAACAGGGGCTCTACTCTGTGTTTCTACTCCTCTAGATATTTGTCACTCCAAGAAAATGGCCTCTTCCCTCGCTTAGCCAGCTCAGTGTCATCTCTGGTCCTACAGTGGTCTGATAACCCATTGAGACTACACACATCAGTCCTTTTGAAGCATTAAATATGGTTCCAGTTTGCGGCAGTTTTGGCGGTAAAGAAGGTTTAGTAAGCTAAACCTGTATTACTCTTTTTCAATTAATGTGTAGGTTCAGGCTATGTTTAGACACTATTTTGTGTCTGAGCTCTGACTTTATCAGTAGCCACTGCATATATAAACCAGTACAGAGAGGAACTCAGAAATCCTTCGTCCCTTTGTGGTTTAGTTTCTTAGGGGGAAAAAATGCACAGCAGCCAAGTGACATCTGTCAGAGTTATATGGTGATAGGAAGGCAAAGTGCGTGCACTTCCACTGGATATAAAAACTAAGTTGACTGTAGAATCCCAAACTCGTAGAACACCTTTCATCATGCCTGTGTGGCACAATTCCTTACAGTCCAAAGACATGCAGGTTAACTGGTGATTGCAAATTGGCTGTAGAGCGAAAATCTGTCGCTCCGTATGTGGTACGCCGTGATGCACCTTTGACAGGTCTAGGGTTTAAGTCCCATCTCTTTCTCGATGATTACTAGGTCCAAATGATACTAAGCTCAAATAGTAGTTAAGAAAACTGAGGAATGGTGCATGAGAAAAGTGTAAACATGACCACTCTTATAAGTAAATCACAGTACGAGACTTTAAATATAAACAAACCTACTTTATATCTAAAGCGGAATATTTAGTGCAAAGCAACAATTGATATTAGTTGAAAGTGAGCTTATGTCTTACTCTTTCCTGATGTCTGCTATATCATCTGTACCCATATCAGCATCCACTGAGGCAGTGCCTCCTCAGAATACTGCATTATATTTTCTATTTTCCAGCATCTATCCTGCTCAGTGCTTCAGAAAAGCAGCTGTTTTTTCTTTGGAATAACTTCCTCAATTTGAATATCACTGTCACAGCTCAACTCACAACAATTCTGAAATACAAAAAAACCCCAAAATAAAATCCCAAAAGTTAAAACAGTTCTTCTTTATTAAATTCATTGCAGGCAGAATTAGTCAAACATAAATGGCAAGAGGTAAAGTCAGCAGGCTTTCTAATAGAGTACACAATTAACAACTGCTTCTCAACTGCTTAACATAAAATACATATAACCTGGTTTTAAGACCAAGAACAATGAAAACATTTATGGGATGTTGTTGGATTCAGCAGTAACATTTTTGTCATTGTCCAAATAATACACAGTGATGGCTAAACACTGACAGAGATGTCAAGCATACTGAGTATTTGGCAATCACATAATAACTATCAGTCACTGGGAGAAAAAGTAAGTATCCGATCAGTTGGTCAGTTGGTGAGTGGCTGTGAGAGGTTACTGGCAATTGTTAGGAGAAAATGGGCGCAAAAAAGTGTACGGTACTGCACCGAAAACCTCCTTTTGATTGCTTTGGCCGCTAGCAGATTGCTGTGGTCATCCATAGTTTGAATGGAAGATGTTGACTTGTCTGCAAGTACGTGCCAACCACTTGTTGAATGGTAGTAAAACTGTGACGGCTTAATCACAAACCAAAAACACAGACCATTCCCCGTCCAAGTTCTGCCTTTTGAAACCTGTTGGTTTCTGCAGTAAGGCACAACTTTTATTTGGAAGCTGAATGTTCTCTGTTTCTAGTTTGAAATGCTCATTTCCAAGTTTCACTATTGCAAAGTCATTGGTTAACTGATATTTGCAAACAAATCAGCGTCTTCCTTGGAAATTACCAATGACCATGACAATCTGGTAGCACCGTCTTTTTGATTGATAACTACAAGTGACAGCCAGCAACCTCCAGAAACCACTCATCAACTGGTCTGGGTTACACATTCTTCTCTATGGTGATGGGAGGTTTGCAAGGATATCACTGACCAGTCTCTAGGCCTTCGTCACTGAGCCCAGTGTTTTTTGTTGTATTCTTCTACTCATTCACCTAACTGTACCTGTATCTTTTTTAATCCTACTGTTTAGTTCCAACAAATCATGAGCCTTGCATAATAGTCCCAGCCTGCCACTGAGCTTTGATAGTCCACAAGCATGTAGCCCTAACAAGCACTTGGGCAATTACCAGAAATGCATCATGCATCAGAGAAGGGAAATTCTTTAGCAGACAGTATTTAGCTTGTGTCCATCAGTCCAAAAAGACTGTCATGGGCTGAAAAATTATAGTACAGTTGCTGAATATTCAACAATATGAGATAAAGAACATGCTGAACTGAAATCATTATGAGTCACATGCCATGGCCGATGGCTCTTGTTGGCACACTTGTCAGTTACTTGGAAAGTGTGTAACTCACCTTCTTGTGATTTTGTCTGCAAGGCCCTATGCCTTGTAACAAGTCTAATTTACTAGAGCTAATTGCTGTATTAGCAGCAGAGGTGGCGAATACTATGAACGTGAGCTTGGTGCAGAGGGAAAGCAGGGGAAGAAAATGACTTAGGACTGCAAGGCCACATGAGAGCTTATAGAAATTGGCCCATAACTGCTGTTTCATATTGTGTATATAGAAATACAGTGCGGGTCTCATCTGTGCGTTGTGAGTTATGTTGCTTGGACTCTGCTGTGTCTTTCTCCATGTACACGCCACCTCTTGCAGCCTTGAAAGACCTGGGTCATGTCCTTTAAACACCTCACACCTCAAGAATGGCAGATGAGAAAGGTGATCCATCACTGCTGTAACTACACTATGATGGATGTGATGTTTACTGTAAGCACATGCTTGACATAAATGACTTGACTTTTGCCCTCCGTTCAGTGAATGTAGGATGGGATAAAGAGCTAGCAATTTCTTCCCAGTACTTTGCTTCAGAACAGAAGAGAATAATGTTTTTATGCATAATTCATATTACACATTCACAAGCCAGAACACAAAGAATTGGCATAACTTGAGCACATTCTCACTTGTTTTACAGGAGATTCTTTACACCGTTCACACTGTGCTGTAGATGCTCTGATTCTCTAGCCATGCGGTGCTTAATGGAGGTTCTGTGGTTATTACATGGGCCAAGTTTAGTGCACACTGAGGACAAATGTTGTGGGTGGGTCAGGCTAGTGATGTTCAGGAGCTCTGGCAAGGGAAAGGCTGTAAGCCTGGGAGCGAGGAGCCTTCTGGGGCCTGCGAGAAGCAGCCTAGCATGGCAGAAGTGGATGTCAGTGTGCTGCTGTCCTGTCTGCTCCACAGTGCTTGCTCAGCAGCCTGTGTAAAAAGATTCCACTTGTTTCTGCTTTTTACTATTTTGTGAGCTTTTCTCTGTTTGTTTTATTTCTGTCTTTTAATTCATTCACAAGACATCTCATCATTCTCCTCTACTCCCACCTCTTTTTCTTCTTGCTAACCCCATCCCTTCACTACTGTCCAAGTCCACAGTCCAGACGGACAGAACCTTGAGTTGGGCGGTAATGCTCCCTGTTCCCTAAAATTGGAGCGCAGGGCATGTTGCGGCATTAGCGCTTAACAGGCCGTGAAATAGCAGCCTGCCTTCCTGACGTCTCCCCCATCACTCCAGGTGAGTTGGCCAGACGGCTGGATAAATGAGCAAGCAGCACCCACATCAACCAGCATGCATTTGGGGAACCTGAGGAGAAATGTCCATCAGTGATTATCTCACCACACCCGGTGCTTACCAAGCTCAAGTTATTCACCCAACGTCCAAAAAGACCCTTTCAAGCACTTCCAGTGACTATCTATCAGTCCGAATCCTCTTTTGCAACAGGCCTTGATAAACTATGTTTAAAAAAAGAAAAAAATTTCTCATCTTCATATTCAGCATGTATGTCTCACATGTTCATAGCTCTCATGTCCTATGGCTTCCCCCTGTGAAATAGCACAGACCTTAAACGCTTTTATTTTGGGAAACTCCAGCTGATCTCTGTTCTGCTTCTTGTCAAGCTTCTACCCCAATGCTACCACCTTTTCTTTCTGATTAGCTGTTAATGTGCGCTCAGCCTCCATCACCTCCACTCCTCCACCCCTTCTATCCTATCTTCCCATTATTCCTAAGCTTTAATAAACTCCCTCAAACACAGATCGATTTTCTCTTAAGTGAAGGTGGCAGTGCCTCTGACTTATTTCATTACCACAGGCTAATTATACCGATTGAAATGAGCTTCTCTTCTTAAGGTGTGCTGTGCTGCTCTGTGCCCCCGTGCTCCTTACACTTTAATGCTGGTACAGTTCTCTACCAATTCCCAAAATCCCTTGCCTGCATCTCTTCCACCCCACCATGCCTTCACCTAATTCTCTCGTCCTCCGCCACCTAAATAATCAGCTGGTAGTCCTTAGGTCCCGTAACTTGTCATTTTATGTTGGATCCACCCTAATGTGTGATTTCAACTGTGCAACTGTGCAATGAAGGAAGGTAATGGAGCATGCTGGTGGCTCAATCGCCTCTGTTCATTGATAATAATGAAGACAAATGTCAAAACATTAGTTGCTAATGTTGTAATGGAGTGGATGCTACTGGATGAGCACTGGATGCTACACTGCATTGGCTTTCAAAATCACATGACCTTCAGTATTTAACTCCTGCTTGCAAGTATTCTTGCCCTTCTGTTTGTACCAAATCAAACATATATTTAAATTTGTAGGACTGTATTATTCCCCCGAATCCCACTTTTAAAATCCAGTCTGTCTGTTCATTTTTTGCCCAGCTGGTTAAAACTAACATTTCACTATTTCATGGCCAAATGAGTGGGTAGAGTTGGTAAGTTATAGTGAAACTGGCTGCATATCTGTGAAATAGGGTTGCTGTGGGTGACTGTATGCGTTTTAGTAGCAGTAGTAACACTGATTTACAGATGCAGTAGCTGATATCACCAGATTGTGAGGCCAGATGTGAGAGGGCACTAAACAAAACCCCTTTTTCTGTGAGGAGGTGACACAATGCGTGCTTTCCCTCCTGTCCCTGCTCCAAGTCAACTGTGAAATTAAGATCACATTACTGATACAAGCAATGCCCAAAGCAAAAAAGTTTGTATTTTACATTTTTATTCTAACTTACAGGCTGTCTGCTAGACAACAGTCAGTTGCCTGCTCTGTAAAGGCACTAAATTGATTACTTTTTCCATCGTATTCGCTCTTCTCCTGGAGTCGACTTTGTTATTCACTCTTTTTTTTTTCTCGCTTGCCTGAGAGCACACTAGCTCTTCCCTTTTGAATTACCTGATTGTGGAGGAGTTAAAGGCAATCTATGAGCAATATTTTAAAGAACTGTTTCCATGGTTATAACCTTAGGCTCTCACATATAGTAAAACTGAGCGGCTACATGGGCATGTGAAAGCAGTTAAGTTACCGGTCTTCTCATTTCAGGCTCAGGTATAGGGTAAACCTAAGCTTATGAAGAGAGAATATAAAAAAGCTTCATGGCATATTAATGAACAAAGTCCAAATCAATCAATACAAATAAATTATTAAGGTCCTTAAATGTTGCCATGGACATTAGAGTGCTAGAGCCTAAAATCTAAAATAGAAAACTATTTTGTTGTTATTTTTCTGGCACATTTAATTATCCTCTCTATTCTCCATAAGGGCTCAACTGTGTTTGTTATGCTGTTATTAGCGACTGAATCAAAGCCTTCTGACATGAACGTGTTACCCTTAAGCCTTAGGAACCTGCACTTTACTCATGATTTTCCTTCAAGCTCACCGTAATTAGTTTTTGTCCCTTTTATCAAACAGTTTCCAAATCACTCTGGAAACATTGAGCTCTGTATTTCATGCTGACCCAGCTATCATTGGACCATTTCGGTCCATCAGCCTATTTTGGGTTGGCTCAACATTAGAAAGGTTGTTGTATGGAGTGATGATATAAAGAGTGTAATATAAAGCTGTATATTATCAATACCTTCCTTAATTTAATTTACAACTGTTGCAAAATGTTGTGGTGTAGTCATGCTGAGGCATCTCCACAGGGGTATTTTTCTGTGTTGCGTTGAGGAGGGAGAAACTCCCCTCACAAAACCAGACACAGACATATTTTAATTTGTTGTTGAACTTAAGGACATTGTCTCTTATTAGACTGAATTTGGCTACCCACAGTAGTTCCTCAAAGCCCTCCGAGGTCTCATGGAAAGGAAGAACTATCTGGCAGCTTCAATTCTTTCATTCTCCTGTGGTAAAAACAATTAGGAAAGAATAACATGTATAAAGATGACCTAAAGCAATATGACACAGCAAAATGAAGAAAAAAAAAAGATTTTGAACAGAAAAGAGAATGCTTAATAGTAGCAGAGCTGAATGTTAACAGGCAACATTTCTGTTTTCTACCTTTTCAGCGGCTCAGGCCAGAATGCTCTTCAAAGACACACACTCAAGAGAAAATACTAAGTCTTATAGTGAGTTGTGTTATGTTTTAAAGGTCAACTCTAGTCAGGGCCTCAGATCATTCCTGGCAATGATTTGCTTAAATCATAGGTGGGAGAAAAAGAAAAGCAGGCGGTACCAGCTTTTGCCTAGTTTAGACACTTTTGTAACATTTTTGTGTAGAGGCAGGGACACAACGATCACCTTATTTATGTTTGAAGAGTAGTTTTATTATCTTGAAAACCTATTAAATGCACTATAATGTGTACTGTAAATTGCTTGGAATGCTTTATTTTCTTCAAGATATGGAGGATAGGCACCAGAGCACACAAACTGTTTGGGGAACCAACTTTGACAGGGAAACATTTGGCTAAGTTTGTTCGATTGAAATAAAATAAAATAAATAAATAACATTTAAATGGGCAATATAAGACAAATTCATAAATAAATAAATAAAATCCTAAATAAACCATGAATATATACTGGGCCACCTTTACAGACCATACCACAAATTTAAGAATAAATAGACTATTTTAAACAACATAAACCAGTATGCTTAATTACAAGAGTGGGGTCACACTCTAAAGCTACAATATATGGATAAAAGCAGTGGGCCACTGAAAAATTACACCTAGTGCTCAGCCATGGTTATCCATGCCATGAAGCTCCCAGTAAACTATTTTATGCTAATGTCAAGACCAGAGGAGGCTGCAGTTAATAGATTAAGAGTGAAGTTAAGAGTGATGGCATCTTTTGTAGACTGTGCACCACAGTACTGCATGACCCCGCTGTAACTGTACAGGATTTGCTGCTAATAATAACTATTCCAATTTTGTTGTATGCGTGTGTCAATGTCAAAGTCTTGCTGGTCACATGATTGCTGCAGAAAAGCTAAATTATTGTTAACAGAATAATTAACTTGAGCTCTATCTGCTGTAACTAGGTGTTTAACTTTTTTATTGCCAAACTGTATGACTTAATTTAGCATTTGTAATGCCGATGCTAAGGGTATGCCTTTACCTAAGCCACAAGTTTCCATTTTTACCCCTCTGTCTTCATCATGTTCCTTTAACCTTCTGTGTGTGTGTGTAATTTTTTTGCTCCATCTGCTTCTCTCTTTTGAAAAAGCCACTTAGGTCTCTGTTGTTATGAAGCCATTATTACAATGAAAACCAGCCCCTATGTCAAGAACAGCAGTTTTCCTCCGATCCCTTATGGCCTTGGCAGAACCGTGTCTGCTTTCCTCAACGTGGCTATTTTAATTTCTCTCAGATAGGGTGTGCAACACTGGAGTTAGTGTTTAGGACACTACTGGGGGCCAGCAAAGGTGTTAAGGAAGAGTCATCCAGTGAGGTTATCTTCTCTTAACTCAGAAAGCAAGTACAGCATCACAGTTTGTGCTTAATCTGCGAAAAAATATTGATATGTTAACAGTTAAACTGAGATGAATTTGCTAAACTCAAGCATCTCGCTTGCTGGCTTCCTTTATCTTTCTTGTTGCTTGGCTATTTATTCTGCTGGCTTCTGCACATGGCCTATGTATTATTAACCAGCAAAACAGAGGTTTAAATGTAATTTGCTGCTGTGTTGCATTTAATAACTTCAAAATCAAAATGTACCAATGCTCCAACATTCACTCTTCAAAGGAGGTATAATGAGTGGAACTGCAAAGTTCAAAGAGAATACTTAAGTGTTTGTATAGAAACATACAGTGTGAGCAACTGTGCTTCCCTCAGAGTGATATTGAAAGGTTTGATATTTTACATGAAAGAGTGCTTAAATAGTAGTTTAACACAGGAAACAGGTTTAACCCTTTGCTTTGGGCAACGGAGGAACTATAATAGCAGATAAAAGTCTCTTCATTAGCGTTTTGTTCATTTGTGTTATTCATCTTTTTCTCTGCTTTCTATTATCTTCTCTGTTTGTGTGTGTTGCTCTGTGCATCCCTCTCTTTTTCTATATGCTGACACATCAGCGTGTGCCAATGCTGTTGTTTTTTTTTTAACAGTGATCTGATTAGATGTTAGCTTCATCATGCCATGCAGCGCATGCATCTTTGTCTCCGCTCCGTCTTTGTTTCGTGTTGATTTTAAGGATGTCTCTTGTTTAGCTTTTTGTTGCTGTTTTGATAGTTTTTTTGGATTAGCAGCAGACTTCTGAGAAATTTAGTGCACATTTTAATGTGA
The DNA here is from genome assembly GCF_056152115.1 of Neolamprologus brichardi. Classification (NCBI taxonomy): domain Eukaryota; kingdom Metazoa; phylum Chordata; class Actinopteri; order Cichliformes; family Cichlidae; genus Neolamprologus; species Neolamprologus brichardi. The sequence continues at coordinate 26,022,966 of NC_142123.1, forward strand.
AGAGAAAATGAGTCATTTGTTTAAGCCCAAGGGGTGCTAAGCTTGTTCTGCACAGTGTGTCAACACTGTGCAGAACTCCCCTGTTCCTGTCACTACCGAATAAAGACGCATGCATGTAGAGCGATTCACCTACAGAATTCATTGTAGGTGTATAGCTTTATTATTAGGGCGTTAAATTTGTCTTACAATATGTATGTATATATTCCATAAATGTGAGGGAATTTCCACACTGAACACACACACATAAGCAAATTCGGTAAAACCCTCATTTCATAAATGGTGCCTGTTATTGCTAGAAAACGTTTAAAGACAGCAAAAAAAAAAACTCCTGTGTGATAGATGAAAATGGGAGAGATAAAAATGAATCAAAAAGACTGTAGACTGTGGAAAATAAAAGACTGATGAAAAAGAGAGGAGGGAGCAAGAGAGGCTTAGAAGGTGGATGGATGGTAAGGGAGGAAGGAGGGTGGGGAGGGGGAGAGGCCAGTGTTGAGCGGGGAGAAGAGAGAAAGCCGGAATGAACGATATATAGCCCCTGGCAAACAGAAAACAATTGTTACACTGCCTCCCATAACCCACTTCAACCTTAAACAGCAGATTTTTTTCACTCAATTAATTTCTACACATTGGAGCAGGAGCCTTGGCTGAAGCTAGGCTTTTATGTGCTTCTGCTGCTGCAAGGCCTTTGCACATCTCTGTCTCTCTCTCCCTCTGCCCCTTCTCTCTCTCCCGCTGTATCTCTAGGTTTTTTTTTGCTTTTTATTTTGCTTTTTTCATCAGAAAATGAACATTCTGAATTGGAACGTTCTTGAACACTTTGAGAAATGACATCTGAATATATTTTTATATATTTTTAAATTGCATATAGGACACAAAAAATGCCAAAAACTTTTCTTTGAATCCCCGCTAGGACAAGAAATGACATTTAACCTAATCAATATCATAAAGCACAGCAATGCAGAGCTATGAAAACTGCTCTTCCTGCACCATGAAGTGCATGTGAAGCTTGATGGGAAGAAAGAACTTCAAAAGAGGCAGCTTTCAGCATTGATTCCAATCATCTGTTAAGAAGAAATACAAAGAGATTCATATTGAAAGATGACGAGCTTCATACAAAGAGCTAATAGAGATAAAAACACAAATAATGAGAAGCAATAATAATTACACCCAGGCCATGCCGGGTCATGGTGGCCCTATATGAATAGCAGGTTGACTTGCCTGAGGGCAGAAAGAGGGAGAGCAGGCAGAGACAGATGGACAGATAGATAGCGAAGGGCATGACTGAGCTGTGTCTGTGTGTGGTGAGTGAGGGCCAGTCGGAACAACATGAATCATGGCTCCAGTTGAGAGAGGAGGAGATCAGATCAATAACAGCCCAGAGGAGAGAGAAGAGCAAGAGAGAGAGCAAGAGGATGAAGGGTTGACACAGGAGGTGTTCATCACTGGACCACCCCGACTCCCAGCTTGCTCACCTTTCCTTTTTTTTTTTATCTCAACCTATACAGTTAATGTATTGAGCAAGGCACTGATTCATTTTCTGTGTGGCAAAAAAGTAGAGAGAGAGCCAGTGCGCTGATATCCTAGTATAGCAAAAAAAACCCATATATGAACACAGGTTGTACAAAAGCATAAGGAGACTTCATTCACTAAAAAAAAAATCACATCTTGACTATTTAAATGATTATTATCAGCATTTTAATTGTTACCGTAAGTCTTATCATCTGAAGAGGTGCGTTTTTTTGACTTAGTATTAGAGGACAAGAGTCAGCAGTGGTCATTTCTCATCAAATGACCAGTATAGCTCGGGGAAATGCCTTTTTCTAATGTATGTCTCTGTGCCAAAGGGTAGTGGCCAGTGTTGGAGTGGCTGTCTGGATGTTTAAGCGTTCTAGCACATGAGTGTACGATGGCCAAGTCCCATTCTCCACCATTGTGGAACAGGCAAGCAATTTTTCTCATCCCTCCTTTTTTATATAATTTGGTCGATAAAGGTGAAGGACGTTTCATCGCTATTTCTCTCCCTCCCGACTCCCTCCTCCTCGTACTCTCTGCTCTGTCTCAGAGTGAAATCCAGAGATAAAGCTGTGGCGGCGCTCCGTGTTTAATGGAGCTTAATCCCACAGATTTAAGATACGGAGCTGTGAGGCAATTCCCCCATGCCCATCTTCACTAACACAGAATGGTCATGTGACTATCTAATTCTGCCCTTTCAGACGCAGACAGACAGGTGGACAAAAAAGGACAAAAAAAAAAAAGAACATAAGTATAACTTAGCCAAGGACCGATGTGTTACTTTTATTTGTCAAACATTTTGGGGGGAAAAGGGTTGGACAGAATACTCAATCACTCATTCGCTCGCTCTTTCTTATTTGCTGTAAAACTAGACATTTTTCTCCCACTTTTTCTTCAACTGTCTCTCTGTAAAATGTGGCCATGTCTACTTTGGATGGTCAGTCAACCTCCCTCTTGATGTGGGATTTATAAATTAATCTGCAACACAGAGAAAAATCGGAGCCAAAGTGATGAGTTTGGGGAGCCATAACTGAAAGCTTAGTGTCCACAGACAGGACTCCGGCCACGGCATCACGTCAGCACGCTTGGAGAAAGTTAAGTGGGGTTGGCTGGCTTGAGACTATTTGGAGAAGCCATGTGCAGGGAAGTATTATACCCACCAACAATCCTCCTTAAGTGATGAGCTGACACTAAGCAATTTAGTATTCACCCTGCCAGTGAAAATATCTTCAATCCAAGTGCATAAAGCTCCCATGACAGGAAATATGCCAAGCGCTCTTCTTCCATCTGACTCTTTTTTGTTTCAGAATAGCCACTGTATGGTTCAATTTACCCCAAGACATGCTTGTCAGGCCTGCTTGACATGAGCTCTGGTGTCAATGTGTAAAATAGTCCACATGGATGATTGCAGAGCAGCAGTGGTTGTTAGTGGCTGTGAGTAGAGTTTGAGAAAAAGGAAATGTGCATGTTACCAAATATGACTGGTTTTATATACACAGAAAAGCAGGCTCAAAGCAAAAAACAAGAAACCAAGCAGGCTTGGTTATTTATTCAGGTTTAACATAGATTTCAAAGAAGCATACATTTCCCTGTCTGTTCTTATTCCACCTTTGCTCTTCTTTCCTTTATTTTTTCACTCGATCCTTAACATCCTCGACATTGTTCTCCTGCCTTTTCCCATCTCTTGCCCTCCTTTCTTTGTTGCCTCTCAGGTATAAGACATCTAATTGTCATGGGAGCAGAGGAAACAGTGGAGTGAAAAGCACAGAAACACTGTATAGTTATTGTCCAAAACAAAAAGCGGGCTTGAGCACTCAGAAAAGCCACATACACAGTGGCATCCGGGTGTCAGAGTAGTACGGCACAAGCCGAGTGTTTCAAACTCTGTCTGTGGTTGTTTATGTACGCGTGAGTGTATGTTTTTGGCAGGTGAGGGGGCACATCGTCCTTTATAGCTGCACTCTCACTGGCACTGTCACTTCAAGGTCTCAATCGCTTGCCATTCTGGGTCCCAAACACTGCCAACGCAGCCGATCCACCTCTGCCAAGGTCCTCTTCATCCCTGTGCTACTGCTCTTCTCTCTCCTCCTTTGCATAATTACCCAGGTAATTGTGGAGTAATTGACTGCATCACCTGCTCCTAGGAAGCTCTGGCATTGTTTAATAAACAGCTGGAATATGCGCCACATGTTGTTGGAGAGAAAGGGGAAGAACATATTGGGGCAGAGGGGGACAGGAGGAGGACTGAAAAAAAAGTAGTGGAGCTTATTCTAAAAAGTAGACAGTGCTAATTTCCCAAACATAGAAATATAGATATAACATTTTCTCAGTCAAGGCTGAAGTTGCTATCAATGGCAAACATATAATTACCTATCGAAAGATGGGTGAGGAAGGCAGTAACGTGAATGGGAGATGGATAGATTTATAGGCACGTGGAGGAGAAGAGGCAACAGAAAGTGAGAGAGAAAGTTTGAGGCATAAGAGAATAAGATTCGGGGGTGGAGGGGTGGGGGTTAAGCGAGCCTCTCAGGGCTAATGACATTAAGGAGGTTTGATGAATCGACACCCGCTGAGTGTTATTGACGTCCCCTGAGCCTGCCCAGGCAGAGCCAGCCTCCTAGGCCTGTTATTGGCTAGCACTGCTCCTCAATTAGACTGCCTGATTAGATTCCCTCGGTTGTGCCCTCTCATGGGGTGAGCAGGGTGGCATGATGGATGTGATGGGCAGGATTATCAGAGGGGGGTGTCACCCGTGCCCCGCCTTGGGGGCACCAGACGATGGGTTTGACCAGTTGTCACAGGGGCATGTAGGCGGAGGGCACGGGGCGCGGTGCGAGTCTCTTATTGAGGCTGTCAATCATTGCCGCTTACAAGACAGAGGCTGTGTCTCTGCACACAGATGCGCAGGAGTAATTACTATTCCATCTCCCTTGGCATCTAGATATATGAGGCTGTTCGCAACCACTGACCTCATGTGGCAACCCTTCGCCATCTTTGAAATAGTTTGAAAATGCTCAGTTTTACATATCCTGTCCTTCATTCACTAATCCTTCAAAAAGGGACCCTAGATGTAGCCGTGCTTCGATGCCGCAGGCCCGGAGTATTAAATTAGTGTGCAATTCTTTTACCTAAATGAGTAAGTGCTGCTGTCTTCTGTGTTTCTGCATTAGTCCCTCATGTTAAAGACTTTGGCTAGGATATGTCCTTAACCCTATTTTCTCTATTTCCTGGTAGTGACAGTTTCATACATCCATTCATCAACATCTTGGCTCTTATGGTGCAAAAAATGGGGCAAGTCAGGTAAGTGTCCCAATTCAGCAGTTTTGAAAGGCAGTAACTAATGATATCTCAGGAACGGGGCTGCTGCTGTTTCCCTGAGAACTTTCCTTCCTGTTCCATTGTGTGTTTGTGTGGCTGGATAGCTAGCTAATGGCCTGTCTCTGATGAATTAGAGGGTCTGACACCCAGCAAACACACTCTCTCAAGGTCAGATTACCATATCTGGGGGGTTTAACAATTTAACACAGCCCCAAGTCAGACAAGTTGGCTCCAAAGGAAGAAATTGCTTTTAAAGCAGAGAAAACATACAGTGATATCTGCTACTGATGTCCCCAGCAGTGGCTGTGATGTCAAGTGTCCATTTATTCATCTCTCTCAGTTAAGGCACTCTTGCAGTTGTGCACTCGGCAATGTTATCCATTTTCTTTATTGAAAACTGCTATTCAACTCTCCAGCCTGTGTTAGAGTCCTCTAACACCCCACAAAGTGCTTAGTAAATGCGCTCTGCTGAAACATTTCCATATTTCTTCACAATTGCATCAAGCTGTTTTCAAATACAGGGACTATTATGTTCCATTATGGAGTCTAACATATTGTTTAATGCATTGTATTGATTTATCACTGATTGTGGTCAGTGTATCAGCCTAGTTGTCAGGTGGACACTTTCACACAGATGTACACTCCGGTCTGTGTGCGTTTGACAAATTACAATTTTTTTGCACTTCAATAAGTTCGGTTTGAAAGAAAGTAATTGATACTACATTTAAGTGCCAAGAGTGAGCTTTTTCTTTAGGTAGATTAAAGTCAATATAAGAACAACTGTGTGGCTAGTGTAGCACTTTTTACAGCATTGTAACTGCGTGCTTTTTTGGACAGCTGTATAATGTTTATTTATGCACAAAAGAGGTCAAAATACACTGAAATTAGAGAAGTTCAGTAATTCTACTGAGACTGTTGGAGGTCAGTCAATATAAAGAGTAAAGAGCTGTGTATTCAAGTGAGAATAATAGAGCTGAATAAAGCAAAAAAATCTATATAAAGTTATATCACAGGTAGTTGGTATGACAAAATCCACACTTGAGTACACTTAAAAGCAGTTGCACAGTGGCTGGTAGACTGGATCATGAGTCTTGAATAGAATAATTTGAATAATATGCATGCAGAATACGTGAAGAGTGATGTACACTTCCATGTTTCCTTTTTGACGGTCCAGAGAGGATCATAATCTCAGAGGATTTATTAAACATTGGGTAAAATTCAAAAACAAGAAGGTCAGGTTGCATTTCAGACAAGTACTGGAGTAAATTTCTAAAGAGTGATGAAAGAAAAAGTAACCTCTATCAAAATGATGAAGAAAGTGGGCAGAAAAAGTACAAGCTCATGAACCGAAATATACTACCTCATCTGTTAAACATGGTGGAGGTTCTGTTATTGCTTGGGCATGGCTGCCAGTGAAACTAGCAGACTGGCATTTATTTATGATTTCACTGATGGCACTGTGTCTTCAGATTCAGTCAAATGCAAATGCAGAATCGTTGGTTGGCATTTCATCATACATCATTTGGACAACGATCCAAAGCTTACAGCCAGAGCGACCAGAGAGCCTTTAAGGGTGAAAAGGTGCTATTTGACTGGCAAATCTAACTGAGCTGTGTTTGACTTGCTGAAGGCCAAAATCAAGCTGAAAGTGGCTGCAATGAAGAGCTGGGAGAGGATCACGAGGGAAGATAGAAAGCATGTGCTTGAAGTATATTCCTCAAAAAATAATGAATTGGGATTTGCTTTGGCTCTGTATGTTTCTGCCCAAACCATTTGTGTCACCCTAAATGCACTAAAAGGGACCATATTTCTTTCTGTATTGATACAACTTACTCAAATTAAAAAGAACCGTCATATTATTTTCAATCCCAATGTGCTGAAACAGCGAGCCTAAAGAACAAAATGTCTTTAACCGTGTAACAACTGTGCAGGGTGTGTTGTCAGGAAAACAATCAAAGAGACACTTTGCAAGCGTGACAATTACATAAATATGGAAACTAAAAATGAGACGACATGAACTCTTATATCTAAACCAAAAATATGGACAGGCACGCATGTGTGCTCATAGAAGCAGAATGTTATACGTAAATGCATACACACATCCACCCACACACCTGCCATATGTGTCTGCAGGGAGCTGGCTAAAATGTTAAGCTATGTGCATGGCTGCCTCACGTCGACGCCTCTCTCCTTATTTCACAGCAGCACCTGGTGGTGACAAAGAGCACAGAGGAGAAAGTCTCCCCAGGAGAGGGGAGGAGAGGAGAGTCTGTCCATTCCTGAGACAACAGACTATCCCTATCCTATCATGTACTACCTGCCTGTCAATCCAACTCAGGGCAGCTTAATTTCACTTTGAATTGACGATGTTCGAGCCCATGCCAAAGTTTGAGGGATTTTAGACGTACTACCTAAGCCAAGGAGCATAATGAATGAAAAGCCCCTTCCCAAATTGATTTCAAACTAAATCAAACCCTGGTATTCAATTATCTGCCAGAGCTGCCACTGAGGAACTTTAAAAGTTGTATAGGCGGAGAAAAAGGAGAGAAAGTGAGGAGAGGGAAGGAGGACTGTCGGAGCAGAATGCAAATGACTCCATCCCTGCATAGTGTCAGAACAGGTGGCCCAGTGGTAGCGCTGGGGCTGATGAATGAGCTGTTGAAGTGGAGCCCATTGCTACCTCTAGCTAGTGGCAGCTCCAATTCTGCCTAGTTAAGCATTTGGCCTCCTCTGCCAGGAAGGCTTAATTGAAGAAATCATCACAGGGACAGGGACAGATTTGGTGTTACGGGGACCAAATTGTCTGTCTGCCTAACCAGACTGTAACATCATAATAGTTTGAAAATATCCATCCACTAATCTCAGGAAAAGTATTCCATTACAGGATTCAGACCAGGACAAATTCCCTTTGAATTATGTTGCACCCTTGTGATTTGCTTTGGTCCAAGCCTTGTAGAAATGTCCCCCATTTAGGCAGTTTTACCTGTTAAACTCTAAACCTAACAACGCATTTGCTGCAGGCAGAAGTCTATTGGTGTATTACGGGCTCCCACTGTTGCTTAAAAACCCCCAATAAACACAGTTAACAGAGACATACTGCTGCTTTGACTAATGTAATACATCATGTTGTACGTGTTTCGCCGCTTTTTCTAACATGCTTTTATCACTCAGTTAATTACTGCTTTAGCATGGTTTAATACAGGATTACAAGTGCTACGGGAAGACATGTGTGGCATCTGCTTTTGTTTTTTCTTGATTTGTTATATTTGTTTTAGTTGAACACTGCCTGGTAGGCATTATTCACACCAGACAAGCAGACCGTGAGGCAGGGAGCAGAGGGAGCACACTCGATTGGTTTATCTTAGCAGAGACCAGTGACTTTTTTTTTATTGTATCAGGGAGTGAGGGTAATTATTGGTAAATTACAAAAACCTGTCCTGTCAGCGATATCAAGCAGAAACCAATCAAGTCATTGACACCGCAATAGCGATCCAAAAAACAAGTAGCCTTTGGCCCCCTGCCGCACCTGCGTGCAGTGTATCAAATGTTTGGCCTAACTAATGAATGACTGGATGCAATTATAATGTACTTTTTCTAAAATCGGCCCTGCCATAGTGTTAATTACATAATTACTGAAGATGTCAGCTCCATGCGGGAGGGTGGAGTATCAGTACAGAGAGTGGAGCTCACAGGGAGGCAAGTTGCTTTGCTTTCAGAGATGAACTATAGACGCTTCTTTGATTCATGATGCCGGCTTTGTGGAAAATATCGCCTTTGCCAAGTTAATTTTGAAAAGGCCAGCATATTTGGGCAGAGACAATCAGCCTGACCTTTCTGAGAACAGCCCCAGTTTTCACTCTTTCACCTCTTTTGTGTTCAATTCCCCTTTTCTCTCTTTCTTTCTTGCTTTGTTTCTTTCTCTGTTTTTCATTCATTTCCTCCTTTCTTTTCTTTACTTTCTTTCCTTCCCTTCATTCGCATCTCTCCTGTCTCTGTTTGTTGTTGTTGACGTGCAAATGCGTGACAGTAGCATCTGCTAATAGACACAACAGTTGTTTATCAACGCATTCCACTGTTAGAACGGCCTTCCTGCTTCTGTTGGAATATTTGTACAAATTTATTGGAGGCTGCCTCTATTAGACGCGGGCCTTTGCTGGGAAACGAGTATGCCTCTAGTTTAGACAGACAATTGTATTCTCCTGCGTGTGTACTTCACTAATCAAGGCAACGCAGATGACTTTGCCGTTGTTCTGTGTGCTGTTATATCATGCAGATGATTGGAATATCAATTCATTCCACATTTGCAGCCTTGTGGCTAATTTGCAATGGCTGTATATCAAATGTGTCATGAGGATGGGGCACCATATTTCCCTTACAGAGAATATAGAACAGAATTTATCATTTGCCATTCAATGCGTGGCTCTCCCTGGTGTCATTTGCAATGAAAACTGAGGCAGTATGTGTGTGTATGAGAGTGAGTCAGAGAGATAGACTGTAAGTAAGTGTTAATGTATTTATATTGAGTGCGTTTGAGAGTATTTGACGCTGGGTCTGGGGCTGCAGAGAGACCAGGTATAACGGGACCAAGGCACCCAAAACAAGATGCTGATGAGGAGCCATGCTGAATAATCATGTACCATCACCTCTATTCTACAGACATGAAGGGTGCTCCATCACAGACACAACACCACCTTCATCCCACACCGCTTTCCCCATTCAACCGTCCCTAGGGATGGATCAATCAAGCTATTCCTATTTATGATCCAATGCGATACCTGTTGACATCTGCCGATGCTGAGGACCGAACTGGTACCAGTGTTAAATTTGTACGCTGAATTAGTCACTATGACGAAAAGACGGGGAATTATTCTTTTATGTGAGAGGAAAGATCAGGCTCAACTTAAGAGGCTTGCCTAACTTTGCAAAAATAAATAGATTCAAAAATTAATTTACTTTGGTATTTATTAGCAACATATTAAATGAAAAGAGGCCCAGGATTACGGTGAAAAAGTAAAGAGTGATTTATTTGCAGTGGTCTCATTCCAGTTCAAAGTCAGAATTATTAGGCTGCTGCACACTGCTGCCATTTACGGTTTACATTTACAGCTGCTTTCTCCTTTTTCCTCTTCACACACAATCGTGTAGAGCAGAAAAGAGACAGCTGAGGTAAAATGCTGTTGATCGAGGTGACAACAATATATTATGTTACCGTAAGTATAATAAAAGCTTCCCAAATGTTACACTGAACCAGCATCCATGTAGGTAATTGTCAGATTTGTTCAGTCAGCTCGCTTTGACCATGGTCTGCAGTTAAGTAAAAAGCTTTTGCAAACTCACAAATGGAAGCTGTTGGTGTAGTTGGCGTGAAATACCTTCAAACTGCTGACCCTTTGCTGTTAGCTTCCTCCATGGTACATTAGCTCTGTTGCTAGCTGCTGCTGTTCCGTGTTGAAGTAAACACAGAACAACATAAAGCAGAATTGAACTGATCGGACCGCGGATCAGCTCATTGTCACCAATATCCAATTCACATATTGGATTGTTGTATCTCTGCGTGTCTCCTGAAACGAATCCAACTAGTCAACATGTCAAATCTTAAAATTGAAAAAAAGTCTTTATTTTGAATTTCAAGCAAGAAAGATGTTTAGAAGAAGAAACAGAAGACTGGAAAGGTTTTGGAAAGAATAAAAAGCTTGAAAATCTCATAAATAATTTGGTCTATATTGCATATATTGATTATACATCATGTATGAAAAGAAGTAAAAATGGGTGGGGGTTCACAGCTCTGTAGAAGACTACATGATCAAGCTGTTTAAAAATTTAAGTTTCTTGATTTGAAATGCCAAAGAACCTTTGGAGCTCATCATCTATTGTACTTATTACCATTAAAGATTTAGAGAATCTAGAAAAATCTTTGTATACAAGGGGCAAGGCTGAAAATCAATCTCGGTCTCTATTTATTCAATTCCACAATGGGGAAATTCACTTATTACAGCTGAACAGCTGAAGGATGGTAACTTAAAGATATATTACAAAAAAATGAAAGAGATATATAAGAAAAATTGTGTACAAAAAAGCCAAAATACTACACTCTTCTGTTCTTTTTTTTAAATTATATGTACTAAACTTGTCTGAAATAGATAAAGGTATGTACAGTTACTCTACTCTGCAGTTACTTTACATACTTTTTCATATGTACATAAAGTGCAGTAGGATCGATAATAATATACATGGATTTTTAAACATTTATTGTTCCGTTCATGGGTATGGTACAGCACTAATGCTTAGCTACACATTTGTTAAGGCAATATTAATGCTGAATGACTTGCACCAATTTTGGAGCAACATATGCTGCTATTGAGGTGTTTGGGATTTGTTGGTGGTGGGGTTTTTTTTTTTATCAAAACAGTGCAGAATCATATTTTACACATATTTCAACAGCATGGCTCAGAAGTAATCTGGGTGCTTTGCTGCCTCCAGCCCAGACCTGCCAGCAGTAGAAAACATTTGCTACATTATGAGCTAAGATATATACCAAAAGAAGCCCCAAACCTTTGTACGGTTCAAACCCTATATCAACCAAGGACTGCAAAAAAACATTTCACTTTGAGAACTGCAGTAATTGGTCTCCTCAGTTCCCAAATGCTTTTTCTTTTTAAAAGAAATGATACGTTACAGTGGTCAACGCGCCTCTGTCCTCGCAAATATTTTTAAATTAAAATTGAAAATATTATTCAGTTTCAACATTTGTGCTATTTTCTATTAAATGTTAAAGCGATTTCTAAATTATTGTTTTCTTTTTTTCTTTTTTAAAAATTTGCATTTTTTTTTTTTTTTTGCATTTTTTTACATCATCCCAATGGGGGGAAACAGGGTTGCGCGTACTGCCAACAGGACAAACTCTAGGAAAACTTTTCTAAGATTGGAAAATAATTTACCTTCTCCCTGTTCTCTTTTATACTTCCACCACTGCTTCCTGCCTCGGTAGTCTGCTGTTTTCACAGGAAATTAGCCAGATGTCCCCTGAGGTGGATCTCGTGCGCAGCAAGATATCTGCCTGTCAAGGTGTTCTACGGCTTGTGCATTCATTTGCTGCATGGAGTCTCTCACACTCTATTCCCCCTTCTTTTACCTGATGCCTGCATCTGCTACATCATCTAAGGCTAATTCTATATGCTTTCTCACTCCAGTGGACATCTAAGGCATTGATACGCATTCATCAAGACCTGACCAACAATCTTTTATAAATAGTTTATTGTTCTTGTCTTCTGTGAAGGTTTGGACAATCACTATGCTAGAGTACTGCCTTGAATTTCGACCTATATTCTAGGTGTTATAACCCTGGGTAAACAAGACTTGAGATAACTCTTTTGAAGAATAATTGTTCTGCTATAAGAAGGTCTAGCCCGGTCCCTGGCCACAGTGGGTATAAGAGCTTAAATACTCCTTGACCTGAAGCACTGTATTTATCACATTTTGTTTTATGACCCCATAAAACGGTCCCCTGATGAATTTGATAGGTTATGAAAACATTTCCATCCAGTAACAGTAACAGTTTCAGAGGGACAAACCTGTACAGTAACTTTTTCCGGTTGCCATATTCTACCTCAGGCTAGTAAACCAGTCACAGTGTTTTATTCTGTTCTTGTTTTGCCAATCTTTTTCCTTTCGTAGTTGAGGAACATTGTGACGAGTGACTGATAAGGAAAGAAATTATTAAGTGAATGGCCCTTTTACACAAGAGATATAAAAAGAAAATAAACCAAACATAGTAGGAGAACACGATAACTGTATGGTTGTTTTTATTTTATTTTAATTTTTTGGTGGCAATAACTTTCTTTATGTAACTCCTTTTTAGACCATCTTGTGTTCACACTTTCGTGGTTATCATCACTTCAGGCTTTTAGCTAAAGTTGGGTTCAAGTCATTGAAATGGGTCAGATTGTGGCCCATTTTTGCCCCTCTCCATGAGAACAGAAGGTGGATGTCATTCACAGTGGGGGAGCCCAGGGAGGAGCAGCACCTCTCGGGATCTGTCCTCAGTAAAGAATTGCTGAAACAGGGAATTCAGTGGCCCAAGACTTCTGCAACACAAAGGACCGTCCTCTTGCTCTGGCACAGAGGGGATGCAGTCAGCAAAGTACCTCTTATAGCCAACACCAGAGCACTGGATTCATTGTGTCTTTTGTAGTCTTTGAGCCACTGTGCTGTTTTTTTTTTCTTTTTTTAAAATTGTATTATTATTTTGCTTAACTCATCCAGACACCTTGGTGTGCCAATGAAGGATGGATTTTTTTATTATTTTTTTTTAAAAAAAGCCATTTGGGGATGTCTGACACAGCACGTTGTAATTGCCAATTAAATGCTAACTAGCTCTGAGGAAAAAAAAAATCTGTCTTGTTTTGCTGCAGTGGAAAAAGGACTGAAAGGACAGGTCTGTGGGATCGAGGCTTTAAATATATAAATATTGCGTTTGTACAAATGCTTGTGTTTTTTGCCAAACATGATTAAGGAAAACATCTTTTAATTAAAGATACTGTGGTGCTCTTAATAGGTTCAATTTTTACTCAGTTATGTTATAAGTTATTTAGCAGTGAAATGGTAGATCACATTGCTATCATCACTAATCCACTGAATAGGTGTTTTGACAACCCAGCTGTTTTCTTCAGTGCACGAAGCCTGCATTGTAAAAGAAAAAAAAGAGAGAGTCACGTTCACACATGCTAATGCACGTACAACACAAACACACAATGCAACACACTATATTTATGCAATAGGACACATTTGAGACTTGACTGCCAGAGCAAGGGGGAATGTGACAGGGGCTTAGGGGTCTCCCGTGAGCTTACACCTCCTTATTTTGTTGATTGCCCCATGAAATATTAACAGCGGCTGCCTCCCCTCTGAATAAGTCAGTAGAGTAGTAAGGGGTGAGGCCTCACACAGTGTTTAATATGTGCCCCTTAAGGCCACTGTTTGGTCTTAAAAAATAGTTATTATTTCTAATACCTCTTATTTACTTTACAAAAAAATTGTCTAAGCCTCTCCTTAATTTCTTCATGTCTTTTTCATTCATTTTCTATTGTGTATTAGCTTAAAAATTACACTATTTTTTTACACGTTCTCTTCTTCTCTCATCGGCTAAAAAGAGTAAGACAAAAAGTGAGAGAGAATACAGAAGAGAGTGTGAAATAAGCAAGAAAGAATGAGCGCTGGGATTTTGTGGGCATTGCATTATCAGATGGCCATAGCCAGTGCTTTGGCTTCTTTGCCTCAGCCTGTTGTTGTCCGTATTTTTTTTTTTTTTACCCGTGCTAAAGGGAAATGGTTGTTGAATGGCAATCTGTTTTATGAGGCATGCAGGCGTTTTCTCATCCGTTTGTTCTGTTTCATCCGACACCATCACAGACTTTCCCTCTCGCACCAGACCAACCATTTAAAGGTGACTACAAGACAAAACAGCAAATACCATGAATAAATTAATCAGATGTTTATTTTTATGTAGATTTGGTAGCGTTTGGGTTGTTGTGCAACCTTCAGAGGAACCATATTGGTGAAGAGGACATATCAATGCTCTGTTAGATGAGTCTTTGCTATTCCTTTTATAGAAAGTCTGACAGTGACAGTAATAAACCCTATTTGCTTCCCTGTTTCCATTCAACCCACGTGAATTTGCACACCAACTATTTCCTAATCCACAGCCATCTGGCTGTAGATGATTGAGCGCCTTTCCAGAGCATCTTGCAGTACGTTCACTTGGCATCAGAGAGTAAAAAAAAAATAAAAAATCTAATTTAATTAAACTGAAAGAATATCATTAAGGTTCTTAATGATGATTAATGTCTAAATAATAAAAAACATTTATGAAGTATTAGGTTATTATAGTTCTCGCTGGATGTGAAATTATTCTTTCAGGTGCAGAACTTTGTTATAACAAATAGCAACCCTCATTACTCATATCATTGGCTTCTGGGTTAGAGATTCAGACAGATCGGGAATCCATTTTATCTCTCCACTGGATACTTTCTTCTCTGTAAACTATAGAACATTCGGCCATCTACTCAGCTCTGAAACCCGCTGACAACCGGCTCTTTGTAGTTTTCTTCCTGTTGACTTATTTTCGTACTTTCCATTCCCTGTGTTAAAACAAATGGCAACGGTAGGAAAGAAAAAAGAAAAAAGAGCTGAAAAGTTGACATTTAGCTTAAATGGAGGTGGAATGGGGCACAGGGATGCGGCTGTAACGATGCAGGGGAGGCTAGGGCTTCTTTTCTCTTCCCGTCCTGCTAAAACAAGATTTATGACCTCACGAATACCACCATATTTTAGCAGCTGATGTACACTGTGGGTGGTTTATCTGGGATTGAGGGCTCTGCCGTTGAGCCTATCACTGTGGGGTGTCTATGAGTTACAATGGCAACATGCAACAAAAAGGACAGCGTATTATTGGTCTGTGGTGTCTCCCATATCTTTTGAGTCCAACGTATGACACATTTTCTCCACAGAGCACTAAGCATTTGTTCTTCTGTTTGTTTGTTTTTTGCTCTTTTTTTCTTATCAAATCAAAACTCAGAGTCAAAGAGAAAAATTCACGGCTCGAGGAGAAAAAGAACAAAAATAAAACCCTATAAGTCAACTTCTTTTATTCTCCAACTAAAATTCCTTCTATCCATTTTTCTGGAGGAGCATGGGGAGTCATGGAGCACTGAATGAAAGAGCTTATATTCATCTGTGCTCCCTGTTTTGTGTGTCATTGCCATACCCTTTTGCTCTTCCCTCACCACTTTCCTCTGGCAGTGTAATTGACAGGCTTCAGCAGTTAAGACCTCCAACAGCTCTTTCTTCATTTGGAGACACTTTGTCGGTTTTAATCAGGGCTTTAATTGGCAGTCTGGCAGTGGGTGAGTGGCACCAGGGGCTGGGGCAAAGAGGGGACACTGACTTTCCTGAGATAGTCATTTGTGCTCCCCACCCCCCCTTCCTTCTTGTCCTTCTCTCAGTACTGCTCCCTTTTTCTTCCAACGCTTTTTCTCCCACCTGATTCTGACTCTTATTTACTCCTGGTTCCACAAATATTTAGTCATAAATCAATATGTTTATTCTTCTACTCTGTGTTTTTATTTTATACCTTTGTACTATCTGTTATCCCACAGAAACACACTGTTACACACAGATAAAAGAGTGTGCTGATGGCATTACTGATATAACACACACAATCCAAAATATAACACATTCCAGTCGCTTTATCATCATCTGTAAGAGTGTGTGTGTGAACAGCAGCTGAGGGTCCTGTGGGCTCTCGGTATTGTTTTTAAACTGGGCTGCTATGTGTAGCTGATTTCTGAGCCCTATATGGCAGCTTGTAGGACAGGCCAGTATGTGCTTCGCTCCTGCCAGTGGTGCTGAATCTAGGACACCAGGACTCTTGTCTGTGATTCTCCCTCCCGCTGAGGTGTTAGTAATGCCAGGGGACAAACTAGAACGGATTGAAAAAGCGTGAAAAATAGGTGGTGGGAGGTAGAGAGAAGTATAGATAGGCTGAATAAAGAGAATATGTCCCAGAATTCTTTGTCAGAATCTTTTGTTGGCAGTTGAAGTCCTGCTTTTGAACCAGGCGCAGCAAAGCCATGAATTGTCTGTCATTTTGATGACATGACAGTTATCGTCAGCGCTGCCCGCGCTAAAGCGTGCCTCTGTTCTAGTTTGGTTGTATCTTGCTGTTTATAGACTTTGCGTATTTGTGCATCTGTGTCGAAGCACAATCGCAGGCTGAAAAAACACCCTATAATCAACAAGCATCCTGTGTATTTGCCAGGCCAATTAAGAGTCATTCATTTGCTAATGAAGGCCCTGTCGAGGTCTAAACTGCTCCTAGGGGCATGCAGACATGCAGTCAGCACACACACGCAGCCCTCAGCGAAAGCTCAGCGCCACCAACATAGTCATCAGCCTGTGCCCGCTGCTGTGTGCGTGCCTCGCGTTGCCCACTCAGCACATCTCACCAGCAGCCGCTAAACACTAAAAAGTATAATTGAATTCATTATTTCCTGTTTTATGACTTGTTCCGCTGTGGTTTTAATTCGTCCTGTAAAAGATGAGGCAGGCAGGCAGTTCTTCTGTATTGAATTCCCTCCAGTTCCCCTCTCCCAGGCTCCCTTGTTCTGCTACCGAGCCCAGGATTTTATGAGGTGGGGCTCTCCTGTGTCGTGGGAGCCGTCTCTACCGCTAATCAACTCCTCAAGGTTGTTACCTCCATGCCATGCAGGAGGAGGTGGAGATGTGCTGCCAAATTGCGCGCCTAGCTGCCTCTTTAATGGGCTAACTGCTTGACCTTCACAATGACTCCATCCTAACTCCGCTCTGAAGAGACGGTTCATCTGTGTATTGATTTAGTCATGAGAATATAATCTAAAAACATTTCTGTCGATATTTCTTCCCTGCCTTCAGCTTCCTGGAGTGAGATGATGTTCAGCAAGGTTATCAACAGCATCTTTGTGTTCATTGGAGACACACTGTATTTTTTTTTTTTTTTTGCAATAAGAAGCCTTTATTTTAGACTTTCTTAGACGCATACTTGGCGGCGTCGTTGAACAGTCAGTACCTCTGGGCTCTTCACTTCAGCCCAGCGTCTGAAGATGACTGCAGTGCTTCCAGCAGTGGCTGCCTTATTGGTTCCTCTGACTCCAGAGACATTTTCCACTCTCTTCCCCCTTTTCAAGCTTCCTTTTCTGTCTTATTTTTTGTCCATACATCAATCCTGTCATCATTGCTTTATGGTCAGAGTCTCTGCAGGGTTGCTGACCTCCTAAACGCTGACCAAAATGGATTCAATGCATTCCTGGACTGAGGAGAGTATCCCATGCTGTTATCAAATAACAAAAAAAAATAGGTCTGTGAAGCACCTCTTGGTGACAGAACATTGATTGACAGCTAATAAGACTTTGGCTGTCTTTGTTATAACTGTATTCGGTGTTGTTTCTTTGGTTTTCACAACTGTCGCCATATTTCTCCTTTCTGTTCCCGGACTGGACCGACTCCTGCTCCATGCAGCAAATATGGCTTGTATTTTACTATTGGTGTGATCACAGTTTTATTTCATGGTGTCAACATGAAATTGGAATCAGATCATAAAGCATTATGGTGCTTATACAGAGATGAACAGCAGTGTAAATCAGCAAAGTGCACTTCTGGCTCAGGTAGAATTTAAATCTATTGTGAATTTTTAGTACATATGTATTTAGTGGTTGGGACGAGCGTCAGTGATGACGATAATGATCATAACAGGCAATGTACCATGTATTCATCTGTTTGTTTTAAGACCTCAATTTGGCACACCTGCCTGTGAGACATTTTGCTGTGCATGAGAAGCAGCAGACGAATAAGAGAGGATCCTGTCTCTTATGCAATTTGGAAATGTAGGCCACCTGGTTGGTATTGGGGTAAATGTGGGTCTTCTTTTGTTCCTGCCATGAGTGGGTCTTGCTCTGATGATGTCATGTGTAGTTGTTTCTATAGCGGGATCCACTGTGGGCGGCTGAGCCTGGCACAGAGGTACAGGGGGGATTTGGTAAGTGTCATGATTTCACTGAGATTCAGCAAAGCTCTAAATACAGGCTGAGATAAGCTATGTGTCAGAACACAAAGTGAAGAAAATCTGGAGACAATAAATAAGCAGAAATTTAGAAACAGAGAAAAAAATGCAGGAAAATAAATCATAAGTGTGGGTTTATATATGATATAGATGGGATATAGATGGGATATGCAACAAGACCCCCTACACGGAAGTCCTCAGTACCTTAGGACAAAGTTTATTAAGAGATAGTAAAATAAAAAAAATAAGACAGGTTGTATGTGATATGCATTTGAGTAGTTTAGGGAGGAGGGGGGTATTTTCAACACATGCCTGGCACGTACAGCTCAGCCGAGCAAAGGAGCTTTGTATCCTCCTCACCGGGGGAAATAAAGAGAAGGTGAGACAAAAAAACTTTTCCATTGCTCCAGGCTACTGTTACCTGGCAGCCGCCAAGGAATTTAAAATATCATTCTGCCGCTGCATATTTTCTAGAAATCTGTGACAGACACACTTCTCTGTTAAATGTTTTCTCTCTCACACACACTCACACAGATTGCCAAACCTTCACGCATAACCTAGAGTGGTGAGAGAGGGAGACTCCCTGGCCTCAGGCAGCAGGAGGTGGTGGCTTTTGTTTTGGACGTTGCTCCTGTTGATGTCTAAAAAATTATGATGTTGGTTTCTCACTGTCAAATGAGCTGCTTCTTTGACTCCCAGCCATTTGCATAGGTAGCGTTATTCCACCAGGAAATATGGGGCAGCTTCAAGAAAACTCCACTTTGGAGAAGCGGGTGGAGTAAAGGCGGGTGGAGGAGAGTAAGTGATAGTGATGGACGGTGTGATATAAATAGAAGTGGTGATGGCAGGATAATGCATGGCTCTTTCTGCTGGGCCGAGGTTTAGGCCTGTCAGTGAGACAAGGAAGAAGGGAGGAGGTGAGGGGAGAGAAAGAGAGAGGGAGAGAGAGAGAGGAAAAATGGGGGAAAGGAGGTCTGGGTGTCTTTTCCAGGTCACCGTTGGCTCCTAGAGGTGCGGAAGAGCCCTTGATTAATTATGATCATTATTATTATCATCTTGGCCAGTGGCATTAATCACCGCCATGTCAGAGTGAGAACTGGACAGGGGGCAAGGGGAGAGTAGGAGTGGGGCATTGTGGACATAGATTGTTGAGATGCTAGACACACCTCTATCCCAGTGCCTCTCACGTGTCGGTGCTCAGCATCCATATGTCGACTGTCAGTGCAGCATCTATCAAGGTAGGCTTGTTGTCAATCCCACAGCTCCAAAGCAAACTGACTAAACGCAGGGTGATCAATGGCGGCTCTTTACTTGAACCAGATGCCAATAAAGTCAGCCAAGTATGAATTGACTGCTAACCTGACAGCCAGCCATCCAACTGAAAAGACTGTTTGCGAGGTCATCCATCGTTGAACTGTAATGAGTGGCTATGACAAGCTGTGTTAGTGTCAGCACACAGAGATTTGCAATAAAGCAGTTTATCTCAAATGAGTGCCTGGTTCAGGTATTGTCATCAAAAATCATCTCGAAATAGAAGCTTTGATTCCACCTCCTCATTGATACTTTGTAGACTTGCAGACTTTGTAAGCTTTTAAACAGATTTCATTTGTGCGTTTGATTTTTTTTTTAAATAAGTTTGTAATGAAATCATTCTAACCGTCTTTTGGATGTTGTCAGTATTGTGATAGCTTAATACAGATGCAAATTCTTCATCATATTTAGCCTTTCACTTTCTTCATCAATTTTCTTTAACGGACTATGTTGTCTATTTTTCACCTTCACATCTCCCCTGCCCTCCATGTGTGCTACGCGTAATGATAGACAGCTCCACGCAGCCGTGACAACATGAGCTGGGTGTTCGTTGCCAGCCAGCCGGCAATACTGGGCACTCCACTCTGTCGAGACGTCTCCCTGACTTTTATGAATACATGTACACAGCTCAGAGCGGCGGTGGATTTGTCTTTATAAGTCTGGGTGACACGTCCGCAGCGGCCCCACTTCATTTATTCCACTTGCGTAGATTAAGGCTGGCATTACAAGTAAGGTCACACCATGCATCAATGTTACCGCGACACCACAGCGCTGCTGAGCATGCTCAGGCGTTGCCATTACTCCGCCCCAGTTTCTCCACAGGAAATTTCTATTAATTGCTCGTTTTTTTCATCTTCCTCATACTCTGATTTTCCTTATCCTCGACCCTCATATTTCTCCCCATCACAGTGTGTTGCTCTGAAGTTTGAACAGGTGTAAACATTGCTCCAGGAATGGCTTTGAGCCTCATACTGTGTCAGAACAGGTGCGCTTCTGGACAGGAGGTGTGAGGCAGGTGTTAGATGAAGCCTCGGCTCACGAGTGTAACTGTCAAAATGTCTGTGTTCCCCCTTCTGTGATGACATGTTAATCCCTAACACTTGGTCTCTGTTGGGAGCTTCTGCATCGCTAAGTTTGAAAATAAACAGCAAGACGAGAAACATCCTCCACTGACACCTGAAAACTCACTCGTTTTAATTAATTCCAAATATCGTGCCCCACAATCACCCGCCCCCCCCTTTTTTTTAACCATTTCACTTCTTCTGTCTAAAAAAGCCCCTAGATGTTAAAAAATCCTGAATGATGCTATGTTGTAAAGTAGGTTATCTCAGGCTAGAAACACATTCTTGGTTAGGTTTCTCATGAGAGGAGAAGTTTGACTTTGTAAATGCAGCTCATTGGTAGCTGGTGGGGCCGAGGTCCTCTCAACCTTAACCTGGCCTCTTTTAGCGCAGGGACTCAGGGACAGCAACAGGGACGGTCATTTGTCCTTGCAGGTCTGAGTCCTTGTGAGGCAGAGAGGAGCTCTTAGCTGTGTTGGTATTTATATCAGCCTGCTCCTTGTTTATCCAGGACTTTACACGAGCTCCCTTGGCCTCTTAAGTAGGGACTATCTCCTTGAAACATAAACTTGACAAAGTGGAGGGTGGCAGTTGTCAAGGGCTACTCTTTGCCTGTTTTCAGTGCTGTGGGTAAAATATAAAAGTCTGCGGAGGGAAAAAAAAAAGCTGAAGTGGCATAGGAGTTTGATGTGTATTGTTTTGTTGTTTACTATATCTATCTTATCTTGTATACTATATGTGGTGTTGATTTGTGGTTAGATTTCCTGGCATACTGTATGTGTGTCAGATGCCAGTGTCTCAGTCTTCTGCCTGTTGTCTTGTGTGAGTCTCTATCACAAGCCCGCAGTTGTATTTTTTTTCACAGGCTGTTTGGAGGATTTATTCATCTTTTACTACTTCACTGAAACAGACTCGTAACTCACGAATGAACTCCATTCCACTCCAACGCCCTGGCTCGCTGTGCTTCGAGCTCCATCCTTAGCATCTTATAGCCGTCAATCAGGCTAATCTGCTCCTGCTCACGTAGCCACAAAAGGCTTTGACATCAAAGAACGGCAGGCCTGCCGTCGAACCGTACTCCCCAGCTCTAAGCTGTCCACACAACATCTGCTCCGTCTAACACAGTCCCAAAGAAGGGTCACAGGCAATTTACAAGCAGATATAACTAAATATGATATCCTCAGTTTAATATGTCGTTGGAAGAGGTGTTTGTAAATAGTAACAGATAGGTTGTTATCATCGTTAAATAAAAGCTCCTGCTTTTTAGCGCGTGTCAAAAGAGTTTTTCATTATTACGGTTGGCTTGTTCGTGAATGTTTACAAAGAACACTCGCTTCATATTTTATAGGCTCTATTGATTGTCTTGTCACCAAGCTTTTTCCTTTCGTAGTCACTCAGGTGATAAGATTTCTCCGTCGCCAGCCTTTTGTGTCTTGATGGTGGGAGTTTATATGAAGTAAGGGCCATCACTGTCACCCCCGCATATCTAAAAATGACACATGGATGGCTGCATCATGTAAAGGTGGCATTTGAAGTGACACAGACATGTTACATTACCAATGCAATGTTTGCGGTATTGAGATGACCTCCTCTGCTCTCATCCCAGCTCTTATCCTGCCTGCCTCACCTTTGCCAAACGCCAGAGCTGTTTGTCATGGATGATTTGGTAATAAAATGAGAAAGGTGTTGAGTCAGCGACAGAAGTCTCCGTTCCACCTGGCCCTCTGTCATCCTTTTCCCCTTTCTCACACACATGCTCATTCAAGCACGCACAAGCGCGCTCACACAAACTCTCCCCCCCCCCATATCCGTTGCACAACTTACGCGTGTGCGCATTGGCCTTGACGTCTTTCTCTCACACATACAAGCACAGAAGCAACAAAATAAGTGTAAAGGTATACATGTATCTTAAGCACCATAAAAACCGTACCTTCCTCTTTTATATCCCCTGTTCTCTTTTCTAATACCAGATGTTTCATCTTCCCTCGTGTAAAGTTGGCCCCAAAGACATTTGGTAGTGCTGATTATAGCACACATTAATTTGCTGTTAAACAGTTTTATACAGCCAAATTATGGCGTGTTACATGCTATGCTAAGTGCTGGTGTCTCTGCCAAGTGCAGAAATACATTTGATATTAAAAAATCACAGCGCTGTGTAACCCGATCTGCATTTATCATAACTCACATGACTGGGCTGGGTCAAATGACTCAGCAAGGCAAATAATTGGTCTAATGAAGTGCAAAAAGGAGTCTGTCAGAGTCCTTTTTCTGTGCCAGACACACATAACTTCACCTTATTGTAGCTACCGTTACTGACTGATGAAGAGGAGAGGATGGTAATAGAGAACCCAGGCTTGATGGGCTCTTGGGAGCTTCAGCCAACACAAAAGGGCTTCTTGTCATTGTTCTGGCAACTTAAATATTTATAAGAGAGAAAATTTGTTGTGCATAGTTTGAGTACAGTTACTATGCATGAACTTTGTATGGAGTGCATTAGATACTGCTTACTAAGCTGTTTCTGATTTAAAATTGAATAGTAGATACTTTTGAGTGATATAGTACTGTTAATCTTGTGGTATTCAGAGCTTGTTGTTACATAGTGGACTGCCAAAAAGTGGTGACCTAATGATGTTTTGGCTTCAGCTACACAGCAGAATATTGAGAGCTTTATGATAATCTGCACCATTGTAGTAGTTGAGGATCATGCATTATGCAGACTTTATGCTGTAAAGCACCGTTGTAGGATGCTCTGTGGACCTAACCACCGTCTGTTTCTTATACACCCTTCATGGACACACACACAAATGCATTCAAAATCCTGCTTATTCACATTACTCATATTGCACTTACTGTACCATCCTGCTGTCTTACCTAAGCAGTGCTGATTTTATCCAAGCACATAGAACAAGTAAACAACAGTTACCAAGCAGCAGCTCCTCAGATGAATATTGTATACACCTAGTCTGGCTAAGCGTTGTTGTTTATGTCAGGGACAGTGTTTATGGTGCTTGGTGGGCCTCTTAGTGCAGTTAAGCTTCTACAGCATCCCACTATGGCCATCAATTTCTGTACAAGATCGTCTGGGTTTGTGGGGGGTTTTTTTTCCTCCCCTTCTCCTCCTCCCTTCTTCCGTGCTCGGCTGGTGTTGCCTGCCTTCTCCCTCGTCTCTGCTTGCCCATCTCACCTTCCTTCCTTCCAGATGGTGCATTTCACAACCTGCTAGGCACGATCAATCAAGCCCAGATGCAGACTGGGCTATTAAGGTCAGTAATGATCGGCCTTTGAGCGTTATGGGCCCGGCTCCTGTTGTAAAGCCATGCATCAAACTCTGTTCCAGCGCTCAGCTCGCCTGCCCTTAACAAGCCAGCTTAAAATATCGGCCGGAGGATACAAAATGAAAAGGGTACAACCTTATCTCTCCAAAGACAGGCCGCTGTAGCCCCAAGGTGTAATAAAACTACAGAACTTGGCCGTCGCCTGGAGTCATCTCTTTTATAAGCAATATCTTTCAAAGATCAGCTAAGCGGTGGGCTATGGGTGCTGGGTAGCGAAATGTAATGCATCACACCATGTTCCCCTGCACAGGAAAACCCTCTGCTCACTATTCAAACCTCTTCAGGAGAGGTAAGTTCTTCCATCCTTGTCTCACACACCACATGGGATTTATATTTAATAGTGTGAGAAACCCTGGAATTGAGAGGGATTTGACAGGGCCCTAAACCCTGCCTCCTCTGACCAAGTACAAATGCATGACAAGGACCAGAACCAAATCACACACCAAGGAAGGAGGCGTTTTGAGGTCCTGGAAGACAGCTGCTTTGTGAGACACAAAACCCCAGTTATTTACTTTTGAAGGCTTTAAAACCTCCTTGTCTAACATAAGTTGCGGCTATACTTGTATTTAGACCAATTTATTCTTATTTTACAGTCTTTCGGTCTATGTAATGATTTGAATAGTATCCATGAGGTGCCAAGAAGCATCAACCAAGGCTCCATCTGGGGAAAATGGGTGTTTGTGGGATTTTTGGATGATGGATGTTTACGTGAGGAAAGATTAGTTTTTTATTTGGTCTACAATATCCTCATTAACATTTCTAGTCCACATGACATTCATTGATATAGATAATTTAGGGTGGAAAAAACGACAGAGGCAATGACAAAATTGTATAACTCACAGTAATGGCACTGAATAAGGTCTCATTAGTTCCCATGAGAAATATACAACTAAATAATACCTCAATTATATGTCAGTGTTGCAAAGAATAGCCATTTGGTTATAAATATCCATCCAAGATTAAGCCCAAAAAAACACAAAAGCTGTTTTATCTGTCCTTTATTGTTAGAAGTTTAGAATAAAGTAGACCTGGGCTACTCCAGGAGCCTACATTTTCTGACTGTACAGTAGCCATGGTTTACTTATTCCATCCATCTGTCTGTACAGGTAATTACCAGTTTTGAGCCTGATTTAGAAGTGAATTTCATTTCCCTTTCAGATTTGCATAACCCATTTTTGTAGGAACTGGAACAAAAATAAAGACCAGCTAAGACTCTGTGATTGTGCCAGTGAAAATCTGGTTTTTGTACGGAGCAAAGGATGGATCTCATGAAAAGCAGTAATATCTTGGACAAAAGCGACAGTCACCTCAGCCTGGTACAGTGTGTTATGATTAGTCTTTGTATGCAAGAGCGCTGCATGTGCTGCCAGCGTGTGTAAACATGATGCCTTACTGTGTATCAGCGAATGGGGGGTCAGGGTGTTTTGTGGTTGGCTGAAGATGCCACGGGACCCTGTCCCTGGTTGGCCAGTGGCCTTGATGTCACCCTAACCACAACACACGCACCAACGGGCAGGGAGTCCAGGTCAGCCCAGCCAGTCAGTCTGGAACCTTTGCACAGGCTCATAAAACACAGAAGCACAGAGCAGAAAATTGAAAGCATCACTGAGGTGCCATGCCTGTGCTGGGGAGGAAGATAAAAGTCTTTGGCCAGGGTTGGAAGCATCTTAGCTGGAGATGCATGCTGGGGGCTATAGGATTTAATAACCTAAGACCAGGGGTTGTGGGGCTGCAAGCACACAGTTGCAGAGCACAGTAATAGTTTACAGTTGTATGACAGTAAACTGCAAACCCCTATGATTAATAATATAGCTGTAAGGCATGACATGGCTGCAGTGTCCTCTGTATCTGTTACTATTCTGTGTTATATTTTTTTATAGATAGAGTTTGCAAACTGCATCTTGTCATTCACTGTCTTGGACATGAGACAAGTTGTCATGTTACAGCCTGTCATGAGTCTGTCTCCCAAGATCAAATAATGCCTACCCAGAGAGACACGGGTGTTTGTCGTACTGTGTGTGTGTGTGACATTTGGATGAAGTCATCACAGCTCCTGTTTGATCGCCACAGCCCTTTGTGGACATCACTATGACTAAAGCTGTCATAGAAGCAGAGGGAACATGATTTATCCTCAGAGCCACTCCTTCATGCCACCTTTGGCATTCTGTTATAACATAACTAGGCAATAAGCTGATGGATTTTTTTCCAATTTGGTCCAGGTGTAGCTCCTGTTTATCTTCCTTTCTCTGTTCCCTGCAAATTATTTTCTTCCATGCTGTGCTGTCCACCACTCCCCACACCACATACCTCTGTCTTACCAGTATCTGTTATTCTCCATTTTTTAACTGCGTGTACTCATAAAGCTGATGTGGATTTTATCAGCAGAATAAAAGTGAATGTTAGCCTTAGTGCGGTGAGCCATTTCTTTAACTCCCAGCTTGACAAATGAGTTGTGACCTTGAGTAATCGTTGCCTATTATTCACAAGGCACCCGAGCAGATATAAAGATGGTTTTCCTTTCACAAGGTGGAAGGTATATACAGTATGCATACACATAACAAAAGTTAGAGGTGGAAAAATAATGCTCAGCTTGCATTTATAAATGAACTTTATTCAAACCAAATGAAACTCAAATCAAAGAAATGTTCTAGCATAACCTGCCCCAGTTCTTCTGTGGATTTCAGCTGTCATTATCTCGTTCGCTTCTCATGCAGAATTTCTTCTTCTTCTTATCAATGAAAATAATTCTTTATGACTGTGCCTATGTGATGCATTTGTTGTCAAGCTTCAGAATAAATCTTTTGCACAGTTCTCGACAAAATTCTTTCCTTCTTTCACCTAAAATCGATTCATACGTAGCAAACCTACAGTGCCAGGCAAATCCCCCCACTCCCCTTTCATCATCAGCTATGTGAACAAAGCTTCAGTACCTCAATACCCACATACAGCCTCTAAATCAAATGCAGAAAATGTGATCTTAGAGTGCTATGTCATTTAAAAGTAAAATAAAGCCCATGTTAGGAACCAGTTTTACTGTAGCACTTGGTTTTCATTTAGTTTTAGGTTTAATACTGCAGTATATTCAAGAGAATATTGGTTCAACCATTTCATTTTTCAAGTTTTAATCTGGTCATGGTTTATTTGAAAACTGGAAAATGCAGTCTAGTCATCAGGATTTTTGTTTTTATCACACTTAAAGCTCCCTACAGACTTATAGAAGATATACAACTGTTTTCAAAGGCAAAGCCTATATATACCTTATATATAAGCTAAACATAATGTAGTTAATGGAATGCGACTAATTAATTTCTGTGAAATTCTAATATTTGAAATGCCTAATCACTTCACTTTCTCACACCCACAGTCTGAAGTATAAACAGTCATTCTTTTGCTTTTGTTTTCAACTTACACACATACACAGTCTAGTGTGCACTAAATTTGTTGGGTGCTATGAATAGCTACAGCCATGGAAAATGGTCTGCTTTCTTCATTTGAACTGATGAGCTTTTTTTTGCCTTTCTTTGTATTTTCAAAATATCATTTTTCTTTTCTTTCTTTTTTTTTTTTTCTTTTCTTTTCTTTTCTTTTCTTTTTTTTTTTTTACATCTGCCAGGGTCTTTTGAACTTGCAGAGTTTCCTTCACTAGTTTTTCTTCTGTTCATGATTCCGGAATTTCAGACCATCAAAAAGTTTTGCTCCACCTCCCCAGTTAGAGTCTCACTTGCATTTGCTCTTTGTATTTGATGTTTCCTTAATTGCCATGTCTAATAACTTGTGGTGCAGACACAGATTTTATATGCAAATAGTGAATTAGAGAATGTATATATCAATTCATGGATTAAAATGGTAGTGCATATCAGACTTTAGCGTTATAGATCTGATATAAAGAATGTGTATACACAATTCAGTCTTTGTGCATACTCACAGTTTTATGGTCAATACACAAGGCGAAGAAAAAACCTAAAGCCAAGGAAAGCTGTCAAAGCTATGTATTTTATTGACAATGCATGAATAAATTCCTTTCTACAGCAAAGTAGCGACGAGTTTGTTTGGATGAGAGGCCTAATTCAGAGTGAATTTTGTAAAGGAAAAATGAATGAAATTCTAAAGTTATACACATACAACAAATGAAGCAGCAAAGAGAAAACCAACATTGATTTTGAGAACAACTGGATCTATGAATAAATAGAGGAAAAATAGGGGAAAATGTGTTTTTCATAATTTAAATACAGGTCTGTTTCTATGTAATGCAACCGTAGTGTAAACAGTGGAACTAGAATTCATTTGACTTCTGCATCATTCTAGATTAACCTCTGCTGTTATCAAAACAGTTCAAGCTCTTTCTCCTGGGTTCGTTCGTAGGGAGATGGGTTGCCCGCTACAGAAGTCAGCATGAAATTGTAACATTAAGAAATGAATCTCTTAATGTTGACTTCAGTGGCTTCAGTATTTACTTCTGTACAACAGCAGAATACCTATGACGGTATTATTGTTCACCTCCACTGTGTTGACTGTGATCTGTACACCCTGGAATCTGATATGGGCCATATGGGAATAGTATGACCAGACAAAAAAACAAAAAACAAAGTAAAAAACAAAAAAAAAGCAGTAAATCTGAATTGAGCACTAAGGTTTCATAGCCTAAATCTCCACCATGTAACCCCGACTTGTTTCTGTGACAGTATTACAGGTTCCAAAAACCTTTATTTTTCCCACTATCCTGTCTACCCATCCTCCTGCTCTGTCACCTCTACCCTTCAGCCCACAGAGGGCTCTTTAGCTTCCCAGGGGCCAGAGCATGACCGCTTGACCACTCTGCTGAAAGGCATGATGGGTAATAAGTGGAAATGGCAGTGATCCGGCTCACAGCTCTCGCTACTACTGCTCCCGAGCTCACAAATGCCAGTGAGTGAAGATGGATCCATCCATGGTGTGACCCCAGTAAGGGCTTTGCTGACACACCCTGTCTATCTCCCTCTTTATTGCTCACTCCCACTCTCTTATTCTGACCCTAAAAGACCACCTTACTTTCTCTCCCACTTTTGTTCCATAACCTTATCTCCTTCTTATCACATATCCTCTCTTGTCCTCTTCCCTTACTTTTCCTGCACAGTTCCACATAGCACTGTCGGTCTCTCATTTCCATCTCTATTATATTTTTTTCGGCCACTCCCTCCCTCATTCCGTAGCTTATTACCTGCTATACCTTGCCTGTCCTTTTTGTGTTTTCACTCCCTCCATCTCCTGTTTTCTTTTACCAATGCAAGCGCAGTTTCCTCTCACTCTTACTTTCCTTCTCCCAAGCTTTTTCTTTTCTCTTTCTGTTACTTTTCTATTACTTTTATTCTATAACCCATCTCACCCTTCCCGCACCCTGACCCGCTCTTTTTCTCCCTCTCATTCTCCCCCTTCTCTCGGAGCTGGGTGTACAGGCAGCTCCTGAGTGGCAAGGTGACATTGTGTGTCATATCAGCATTCCACGGCAGTCCCCTTTCTCTCCAGAGAGTAATTATTTCTTTCAGAGTGAAAGGTTCAATTTGCTATAAAAGAACAAGAGCCTCAGGTATAGAGGGAGTGAGGGTGGCAGTGCGAGGAGGGGGAGGAGGGAGGAGGAAGTGATAGGGTGGCAGAGAAAAGTGGGGGAGAAATCGGACGAAAGCTGGGAGTGGAAAAGAATTAGAGGGTGGGACAAGGAAGCAATGAAAGAGAGGAAGAGAAAAAATAGTCAGTGAGGAGGACAAGCCAAAAGCTACCCTTTGCGTAATGGACACACTGCTCTCAGACGAGAGCTTGCGTGTGTAATCTAGAGATGAAAGAGAGGTTCTATGAGGTGCTGGGTGACGTCATAGCTCCCTTGTACTTCTGTCTTGTCCAAGATTACGTCACCCAGCTGGAACTGAGCGAGGCTCACAGCACAGCCTGGCATAGACACAGAGGCCAGAGTGCACGAGTAGAGTCCAGAAAAAGAAACTGAACAGTGATTGAAAGCAAAGACATTTGGGCCTTGATGCTATCTTCTGAGCTCTGTGCTGCTCGCTTCAGCCCTTTTTATTTTCACCAGCTTCATTTTTAGAATTAGAATATGTGCTCTGGAACCCCTAAAGGATGTATTTTAAGAGGTTGTGGGTGCAGGCACTGAGGTATTTGTAGGTAAGCTGTCTCATTTTCCATCCATGTAAATTCCCTTTCCACTTCTCGACACCCCCCACATGCTCTTTTTGCCTCTTCCTCTATCTCGCCCTGCCGGTGAATCCTGCTTCCCACAGTTACCTGCTGTAAATTGTTCCACTCTCTCTGGTGCAGGAGTGTTTTTTCACCCCAGTGTCTTCCTGTTGGAGTGTCTCTCACCACTGGGATTAAGGAGCCTCTCCAGACAGGCTGAGGCGCTTATTTAAAGCAGCAGGCTTGTCACCAGGACTATTTTAAGTGGGAGCTTGAAAGCAATTGCTGCCGTGTTCCAGCACAATGTTGGCTATGAGTTATTATGCACTGCTTCAGTGGTAAGGAGCAGTAGAACCAAAAAGGCTTACCCTGTTGCTCTGACTGGAGCCTATAGATGAACAGGAGAATGGGGAAATGGGAAATGGTTGAAGAAGACTTTAAGACAAATGTTGCAATTTGTCAGTCTTTGTAATACGACCGGTAGCGGTTTTTGTTTTGTTTTTTCCATATAAATGCAATGACTTTCACTTTTAACCTGTTCTGTCAAGTCATTTCCCTTGGGAACAGCAAGAGGCGTTCTAAATTGGTTAGCTGATAATTTCATTTTATGATTTCTAAAAAAAATGACACTGATTGCTCATAAGTACCATGCCCTCAGGCAAGTAACCTTTATATCCTATCCAAAACCCGTTAATATTCTGTCCATATTAAATATTGTCCACCACCAAATAAATTGCATAGACTTTCCTCTGAAAGGAGCTTTTTTGCCTGCTGAATCTTTGGAGTCAGTCCCATCAACAGAAGAAGGAGATTCTTTCTAGGGAAAAGAGCTGCTGGATGCAGCTGCGTCTTGCTCTGTTGACTGAAGCGATTTTAATGTTTTATTGATTTTTTGATTTATTTTTTTCTGCTCCAGCCTCCATATACACACTCTCACTCTGTCTTTGTCATGAGGAACAGCCAAACAAGCGAAAACCTCCAGCAAGCTTTGATCTTGGTCCCCGTGTACTCACATCCGCCTTTTCCAAAACAACAACGCTCAGTCATTTTCAGACGTGCTTGATTTTGACTCACCTCCAGTGGTTCTGAATGATTATTAGTTCTCACTTTTATAGCAACAGGTGTCCAAAACATCCTAGCATGACCATATAGTGTTCCGCTCCCACTCTGCATGAACATAAATTGTAAAATTAATAGGAAAATAAACCAATATACCGGAGGAACAGAATGACAGAAAGGGGAGATAAAGCTAATATGCATGCCCCCACCCAGAGGTATCGGAGAAAGTGGGAGGCAGGGATAAAAGAAGATGAAGAGCGTGTGAGGAGTGGAGGGCAAGAACAGAGTGTTTATGAGGCAGCTAAAGCAGCATCTGACACCACTGAATGCAGACTGTTCTCTCACAGGCATTGGAGCAAACTACACCACTCCATCTCTCATACACGCATGCAACAACATCTCCAAGGTTGTATAAATCACACCACTCTTGTTACTGAACCAGCATATCCTGCCCACCACGAACAATTACCACCCCACCCCTTGCTCAGATAACAAAGCAGCCTATCTTAATAAGCATCCACCATGGGGAGCTAATGGTCTCACTGCTCCTTTTAATTTTATTCATACCTAACTATGAGATATTAATAATGAATGCAGAGTAAACAACAGTTTAAGATGCTGGCCACGCCATTGTGGACTAATTGGCTCATTAAATGTAACATTAGGTGGGAGAGGGCCCCTTGATTGGGAGCTGTAGGCCCCAGTCAATGCTAACACTCAAAGATCATTGATCTTTACCCAGCCTGCAATGCTCTGATTAAAGAGCAATAAAGATGGGGCTGGTTCCCTTCGGCTCCATAACATTGCCACGATTCCCTGAAAGTGCCTTTAGACACTGCCCAAATGCAGACTAATATTTTGTCTTTCATGATCCTCCCACTAAACATGGCAGGGTGAAACTGGTGCTGTAGGACCACACAGACACATCTGTGGCTACAGACCCCAGAGTAACAGAGGTGCTAAATGGTCTGAGGAAGAGATCGATGAGAAAGGGACTAGCTGCGTCCATCAGGTCCTAAGCACCCAGCATTTCACCTGACTCCCCAGGTCTTGACGTGACATGTGTGCATGATTGTGTCTGTGAGTGTTTCAGCTAGTCTCCTCTCTCACGCAGCTGCCGAGGTCTCTAAAGTGCTTCTGGTCAGTGCTCTACTTCCCATTTAAAAATTAAAGAAGTCCAAAATAGACAGGGGAGAGAATCCCACAATTATGCACTGCCTACTCTGCCAAGCACTGTATTTGTTGTAGTCAGTTGCTTCTGAATTCGGAGCTGGCAAACAGCCAATATACTTCTGTGTCCTTGCTAATGCATGGCATGCACAGATGTTTATGTACTATATGGTATAATCATTCATTGCTATCTGTATATACTGGTAGAGCTCACATATTACAGTAAACAACACAGACACCTCCTCTGTGTGCATGACTCCTACACCTTTCCAGAACAACCTGGTGGTAATGGTCATTAGGGGACAGAAGTGCTTCTAGCAGCCCAGTGGCATCTGGCCTGAACAGGCTAGCAAAGCAGTTCGCTGCCTCTACTGGCCAGCTATAGAGGGCAGTTTTATAGCAGCGCTCTGGCCCGGGCATTGACTCCAGGTCTAATAAACATCCAATATGTTATCCCACCCTCACACAACAAGCCGAGATGATGCTCTGTAAAAACACAACAAGGCCTTAGATTGGCCTGCAATAAAAACCTTTTTACAAACTTTGTGAACCTATATAAAGGACTTAGATAGCACAGGCAAACAGACCTTGACCAGCTGTATAGGGACTTAAGGGTTGCCAGTAAGAGACTGTGAAACGCCTCTCAGTTCCCGTTCCAATTCAGCAAATTTTTCTATAAGCAATAATGTCGTAGTGCTAAATTATATTATCACCCAGCTTAAAATTTAGGTCATGCAACAGGTCACCATAGTCTTTTTCACTCAGAGTAAAATTAAGAAAAAAGCAGAGTTAAGATCATTCTCACCTTTGCTATCTGATGTGAAGGTTTTCTTCCATAAAACACAAGGTGACTATGCTATTATGTACAGTAAACACCGTGTTGGTCTTTCATCTTCCTGTTGAAACGTTATTAGCTTTGTAAATGCTGAACGGTGACCAGATCTGGTTAAAGAAAAGGCCTTGATGGTGTTTTTTCCCCTAGTTTTGTCAGTCCTGTTAAAATGTTGAGATTTACTGATCATAGCTTTTCATATTGGAAAGGCCATCAAGTCACTGTTTATTTCCATTTGCTCATGCTGCAGATATCTCTTTTTTTAATGCGCAGAATAGTTTCCCTCGGGGAGTACTATTTTCCCATTGCCTTGGATGTTCATTTTGATAAAAATGCTAAAAGCCCAGCACTTGAAAATAAACGTCTTTCCTCCTTTAAATGGCTAATCCTTTTGACTTGCAGCTGCCACGTCCATGTTCACACCCAACAGCCATTACAATGAGCAAAGTATCTGGAGCAGCATAGCAAGAAATCAAACCTTGATAACGAGTGCCTCGAGTCTGGTTAAAGGCATGGGCTGATATCTTCTGTGCACAGCCTTCTTCCTTCCCATCTCTCGTCTGCACCCCCATCTGCCTCTCTTCCCGCTTCAAGCATGCCTGTGCTGCACCCTTCCTTTGCCCTCCACTGCCCCACCTTCCTGATCTCATCTGGAGACAGAGCAGGTGCTATGGAGAGATAGAGAAAGGCTAAGAAAGGCATCTCCACCCAGGCTAATGACGCCTGCTTCTTTCTGAGCTCACTATACTGAAACAGTTTCACTGCAGCAGCCAAGCTGAAGCCAGACGGGAACAGGAAACATCACAGAAGTTGAGGCAGACTGTAGATGGTCTCCTCCACATGAGAATGAGATTGTTACCAGTGTATGTGATATGAGAAGCTCTCCTCACATCTGCCTACTTGTAGAGTCAATGGTGCTACACATGATTTAGATATGAATGTGTGTGCCTCAAAACAATCATATTGCATCTCCTAACTCATAAAATTCCTGGGATGCCAACACAGGCTCCTAATGAATTGCATATAAGACACAGTTATATCACGCCCATAGTATTACTCAAACATAGAAATGGGTTTTTTTTCTATTTCTTTCTATCTTTGTCACTCAGACACTAGTGGGCATGCAACATATACTCTGGACCACACTGTTATTGTGGAAAGGTGGCATTTTTCAGTGACCTTTGTGCTGCCAGACTGTGATATTCAGCCAAGGTCAGCAGCCATCAGCAGGAGGCTTGGAGAAGGCGAGGCAGTTGAAAAGTTCAACCAGCATGCACATGAACACACATAGATGTACAGAGCATGCATTTGGACTTACATGCACAAACTCAAGTACGGGTTATAATAGCCTATGCTTTGAATTAAAAACACTAGGCCACAGTGAGTCATAAAACACACCTTGTGATTCACTCTTCCGAAAAGTCAGCAGCACACACATGCCAGTATAATAAGATGAAATCTAATATGGAATCTAATATGATTTGCAGTGTCCCGTATTGAAATATAGGCACGGAAACTATAGATGTGAAATATTTAAATTACTGTGCTTGCTGAGCACGGTTAAACTAACTTTGCATACTTTTTCAAAATTGTGGACACACACATACTTCCCATCAAATGAAATACAAAAAGGGGACGGTGGGATTAACGGATCAGTTCCCAATTTCCCTCAGCCGCCCAGCAGTAATCAGATCATCTTGCACCTGACGTGAGGCCTGAATTCCATTAGGCTTTATTAGCAGTAATTATCCCTTGCCTCCACCCCATGCTGTTCTCTCACTCCCCATCCTCCATCATTCCTTGAGATCCTGACATGCCCTCTTCTCCCTACATCCTCTTTACTCCTCCCCCCATTTTTTCCAGTTGTTTTCCACCTGTACCCTCACTGCGAGTGGCATAATTCTTGTGTGTTGGGCTCTTTGGCCATTGGCCACACGTTAAACCACGTATTTCTGCTCAAGGTCACATGCATTCATGCACGTGCACATACATTATGCTTTTACTCTTAGTGGAGCTAAAGATAAGGCCTGTACTATCCAATCAACACTCCTCACCACCCCAGTGGTATTGAGGGGCCCAAAGATGAGGTGGACAATGGTGCGCTCTTTCAGATAGTGTTTCTCACTCAAGCAGGAAGGAGCATGAGGACTACAGAAAAGGCAAAATCCTCCTGGGAACAGCTTTTTACTCCCAGTTTGTGTTCATTTGTCCCTCCGCTCCCCTCGGCTGCCTTTGGGAACGAGTCAGCACTTGTTTTATTGGCCGTTACTGTGTGTCAGGGAGCAAATCGGTTTTTACTCACAGGTGTGAGTGGAGGACAAGTGTGAGTGTTCCATTACTTTTTGTATCAGGTTGGAATTATCTGGGTGTGAATAGGTTTGCCTCTCCCTTGCTGTGTTAGTGCAAAAGTTTGCGTTAATAAAAGATGTGGATTTGTCACCAAGCAAGAACAGATTTTATATTTACTTGTTTTTACATGAAAAAATTAGTATATGTGTGTGTATATATATATATATGAGGTGTAGCAAAGTAGATGATGGAGCTGATTCCCTCTGTGCTGTTTATTATCACATTTTGTGTAATTATATAATTACTGCTAATCACCCACCTGAGGTGGCAGTGCTCTGCGGCAACACACTATTACAGAACAAACACAGCGACCTCAGCACATCTCACACTCATTAACACACTCCTCCCTCCCTCATTCTCTTCACCACTCTCCTTTTCTCTCGCTCTCTCTTGCTCCCTTTCTCTATGCTCATTATCTCTTGTCTTTATTTACATGCATGAAAACACACATGCGCACACATGCTTGTGCACACATTCTAATGTAATGAGGATCCCAATCACCGTAATGAGATGAATAGCATTTCAGCAGCAGATAGGGGAAATTTATAGAGAGAAAATCTTCCCAGCAGGTATGTTTCTGATGTGAAACAGAAACAAGAAGAAAGCATCCCCAAATCACACCCGATGTTCTATCCCTTCGACAGGCAGTTGGGAGAATGGGGTAATAGTGTAGCGCTGCCATATACTGCACATTAGTTAACTGAATGTGCCAGTCTCCAAATGAGAGAGAATGGAGGGGGGGTGGGTGGGGGGGTGGGTGGGGGTGAGCGATTCAGAGGCAAAAGACAAATCTCACATTTCAGACTCCATTTCAAAGAACATGAAATTCAATATACCACTCCAATCTAGTGCACGCTGTCATTGCTTATGCCAGTAATAGCAATCAGAGATATTGTATTCACTCCTCTCAGCCTCCCAGTGTCAATTTATGTTTATGTTTGCCAGTAAATATATTAAATGTCATTTAAGCCTTTTCAAGAAGCTGATTGTTTTGCTTTTGTTTTGTTCTGTCTGGTTCTCGCTGTTTGTCATCCCGCAGATCTTTGCGCAGGCTTTTATTAATCTGCAGGCTGGATGGCAACTCTCACTAGCACTCCCCAATGCCCCATTGTCATCTGGTTGTGTAAATATCCCTAGTAAATTAAATTTTACCCTCTGCAATGGGAACAAATTGGAAAGACACATATACAAATCTAGGTATTGTATTTATACCCGTCAGTTGAAAATTGAGTGACATTTGAGTCGTGCATTAGTGCGGACACCCTCTACATTGTAATGACCACCCCTGTCTGTCCCTTGTTTTTTGAGCTATGTGAGGAGAATTCAGCAGTAGAGAAATGAATTCTTTGGATTAGAAGACCACGCTGACACACATACTGAAAGGCACACAAACAGAAACAAACTGTGTGCTGCAGTAGCTAGGCGCCCACTGAGAGGCATTATGCTAGCTGACAGTACGACAGGATGGCACAGAGAGACCCCCAAACATCTCGCCCACATAATGAGACAGGGCAGGAGCACTGGGGCTTCTTCATAAAGAGGAGGGGTGTTTATGTTGGGAGGAGCTATTGGAATGTGACAGTCCTGCGTGTATCCCACAGAGGACATTCTGGACCCCTCTGTCACTAAGTGTATCTGAAGGATGCCAGCTGCAGACAGAGGCTGACATACACAGATCAACTGGCTCATATCTGCCAGGCAGAATGAATTTATCACAAGACAGAGACAGACAACACAGCCCAACCATGAACATCAGATGGAAAAGGAACTTTAATTAAGTCTGTGTGTGTCTGTGGTGTGTATGTGACAGATAACAACCTCTGTTAGGCTTAAAAAAAAGGCTTGAGACAGAGATTCCACTTTGCACATATTTTTTTCCCCTTTTTCTCCCATATTCCCCTTTATGAACTCTGTAGCACTGCAATTCTATCCACTTTAAAAGTGCAGGCGCAGCACTTTACTCACCAAAGTCTATTACTGTAAAGCACAACTACTGCTGGAGGCCTGTTTGTAGGTACAGTATACACAGATATATAGCCATCTTCATTCTCATCAAGTATCACTTAGGGATACACCATGTTTTCAATGAGCTAATGTGGTGTAACAACGGCTTTCAAACAGTGCCGTCTTTAGAGTAACTTATACATCTAGAAGGAGACGGTCACTGCCATAAGAAACCAGATGAAGCTTCATCTGTAACACTGGCTCCTGTATTCATTCAGGCTCATAAAATCAGCAGGTGTGTAAATTTTAGTGCAAATCTCTTGATTCTAGATTCTCTGTCTTTTAGCATTCCTCTTTGTGGGTATCTTACTGATCACTGTATCTCGCCACAATGTCTGTGACTGGGCTTCCTTTTGGAAGAGCAAGGGAATGTGTGCACACAGAGATGAGGGAGACTCCAATCCAATCTCACTTAGGCAGGAGAGGGCAGAGTGCCACCAGGAACCTCCACTCAGTTACACCTGAGGGGCCTCAGCTATGGAAGGAGGATATGCAGCTTTGCATACAAATTGCTGCCGGGAGCCATTCTCCTGCCCACCTTACACAGGGGTACAGAAACGCTGGTGCCTGATTAACATGAAGGGTATCAACTCTGCTCTGCAAACATGTGTTAAAGCTTGTGATTTTCTCTTTGAGAATTGTATCCATCGCGTGGGCTCGGGTGTCTAGAAACATAGACATGGCATTCCATGACATTTTATGCGATCCATGTGTCATAAAGCTGACATAAAGGTTGACATACAGCTTACTTGACGATGGATTGGCTGTCATAAACATTGATGGCACTACATAACAAATGATCCTAAATTTTCATGGCACTGTTGTGACATTGAACAATGTCGTCTCTGCAATCGAATCCGGAGCTCATTTTCCAAGCACTGACCTAAATCTTAGTAATGTCACTTCGACCAACATGTTATGATTGAATGACTCTGTGATCGTACGCTATTTGTCATAAGAAGTCATTATACAGCGCAAATATCATAATCAAACTGTTATTTGGGAAGCCTTTATCCATGCTTTGGGGTCTGAGGAAATCAACATCGTTCGGTGCCTTTGGGATCCAATTCTGCAGCATAACTTTACATTATGTTTTACAAAAGACAAAGACACAATAGTCTTTTTGTTTTTGAGAAGGAAAATCTCCTCTCTTTCAAATTGTGCAACAACAGCCCTTTTGCTATTTTCCCTCAATAACCTTTTTGACATATGGTAATCAGTAAACACAAATCTATATTCTGTTGTGTCCCGAAACCTTTTCCAAATTGTTCTCAAATAATAGCCTTCTTTCGCTGAGAAAGATGACATTAGACATCTCAAAATAAGAAACTAAAGCAGTTTTTGTATGCCCTTCTTCTATTTGTTCATGCGCGTGTCTGTAAGCATGTGCATATGTGTATGTGTACTCACAGGACAGCCTAGAAACTTAGGGTGAGCCAAGGAGATTGGTAGATTGGTCCCATCCTCATCCGTATGCATGGCCAGGCATCCTCTAGAACTCTTTTGCTTTTAATGATAACTGGTCCCATGCATTGTTTACTAAGATGACAGGTCTATTTTCCTCTGATTTATAGCACTGTGGCATTCAAGGAGATACTGTACTTATTACTTTAAATGCAGTATGCAAAAACAAGTCAAAGAGACAGGCAGAGGGAGGAAGAAGGGAGGGTGTGGACATAAATTAAGGGTCATTGTTTCCCTTCTGCTCCAGACCGAGCAGCTGTTTGTTGAGGTCTAGACAGAGAGTTGAGAGCCGATCACCTTAGGAGGTCATTGCTGCGCTCAGCCCTGACTCACTTGGCTGCCAGGACTCCAGAGGAGGTGGTGGCATTGTCAAACTACCCTGTCAACAACATCTCTATATTTTTTGTTTGTGTATTTGGGCAAGTGGCCGGGCTTCCTCTCTGGATACTTACATAATAACAGAGGAGGGAAACTCCCTCTGGTGGTTGAACAACAACCTCCCACTCTTTACTGTGATGCAACATGGATCCATCTAGCCCTGACCCTTTCCATCCCCACCTCTGCTACCAAGCAATAGGAAGGAGAGAGTTAAAGAGAAGGAGGTGGGATGTCATTGTTTTGACGGATTTAGTTACAGTAGCACAAAGATCAATTATTCAGCAGAGGCATGCATGGTTGCAGGATTAATGGTGCATGCAGCAGATAAATCAACCATTGGTCTCGAACCTTTCAGGGAGAGGGGAAACAGTACAAGACAAACATAGAAACGTGTTTGACGTTGGCATTTTATATCCATCCTTTAGCATTAGTAACCTTGAGATTTCAGGATAGAATGGGAACGGAGAACACATCCTGCCACAAATAACCGTCCAGATTTTAGGATATAATGTCAAAAAATGTCCACATTATATCATCCTCAATGCCGATTTGGCTCAGAAGGACAGAAGTGTCTCACCGTCCTCAGACTGTGGAAGGATATGAAAAAGGAGGGCTGTAGTTGCTGTTGAGAGATTGAAACGCTGCTATATATTACAACCTCTGGAGACCTGTCGGCACTCCGACTTACCATCACCACCCCCACCACCATCCCCGTGTCTGTCTCTGTCTCTCTCTCTCGTTTTCACTTTGACTTTGCTCAGGGTCCTTTTCCCTTTCTGTTTTACTGTTACATTTCACATCACACCCCTTTTTTGTATTCATACAATGCATCTATCCATGTTCTTGTCTGGCTGGTTGTACTTGTATTTGTATATGTGTGCACACATCTCTCTACCTGATTGAATTTGCTACATTCAGACCCCCTCCTCCATCCTTGTCTGTTTTGGCTGCTAGGTTGTACCTGTCTGGTATTTCAGGTACGTTTTAGCCCATCTGAGTGTACCTATAATTCCCTTCCTCTATTTGTCTGCCTCCTTTATCTGTCTGTCTCTTTTATCTGTCTGCTCCCTAGCTGCTGCCCCAGCCCAATACAGTCCTCATGGCCTTTCTTCTCCTACAGTTGAAATCACATACCCTGGTCAGGCTTCTATCTTCAGACACTAAGCTTCACCCAGCCAGAATGTCAAATCATTTCAGTCTCAGTCATATTTTTTTTTCTCAACATAATTGTTACAATGGGACTCTCATTCTGGCCCTGCCACTATTTCAGATTTCTTCACTTTTCAGTTTTGTCCAGAGTGTTTCCAAGAGTTTGCATGAAGCCAAAGTTAACCATTGATGTCCAGATTAGAATTTCAGATAATTAAAAGCGGAGGGAATACGGATGCCTTTGGCCATATCAAAGGCCCTTCGCTCCGCAGAAAGACATTTTGCATATGAGCAATGGTGGAGGAGTGAATAAAGGAGGGAGGAAAAGGGGGAGGAAGTCAGGGAGCCATGCTAGAAGTGGGAGGATCAAAGGAGAGATGGTGGCAGAGTGCTGTCCCCTGCTGTGCAGCTCTGATAAAGACAGGTTAGCGCCACAGGTCTCCTCACTGAGAAGGAGCCAGGCACAAGGCCAGGGGAGATGCATGAACAAGCCAGCTTACAAACATCTCATAATAACTCAGGCAGAAGAAGCCCTCTGAATTAAAATGTCACTTTTCATTTGCTTTCCTTTCCCTCATTTTGGCTCACTGGCTGATTTTTTCCTTCGCTCTCATTTTCTTACGCACTCTCTCTTGTCTGCCTTACCTCACCCCCTTAACCAACCAGCTCCCCCACTCACCAGCCACACATATTATGGACCCCTTCCATTGCATTCCCCACTGTCTTCATCACAGGGCTGCCTTGGGGCTCGCAGGCCCTTCCATCTGCCTGCTGTGAATCTGCAGCTCTCCCTGTCTTTCTTTGCCTGTCTATCTGTCTGTTGTTGCAGTCCTCATTTCTCTGAATCTGAGCTCTCCCAACACACACACACACACACAGTCACAATTATGATCACTGGCAAAGTAAAAAAAATTACTTACATCAATTACTCACCGATTACTATTACACAAAATAAATGGAATGTTTTGTCAGTGTTAAATGTGCCTCACAATGTCAGTGTGGTTATCTTTTTAGCTGATGGTACTATAATATACTTTTGTTTTCAGTGTGATGCTGTTGACCTTTATTTAAACCTGAAAGTGCCAAACTCAAGGGTATTTGCATTAGCAGAGAAACAACTTCATGTCAAGTGTTATTATTATCATTTTAAATTCCGTTTGTTGGTTTATTATTACAATTCCAGGGGATCTAACGCAGCGGATATAACATAGGAGGCAGCCTGTACATTTAGAACAAGATTGCTGCTGGTTTTATAGCACCTCAATGATCGATGTCATTACTGTCTTTGTTCTCGATCCTTTTAATCCTGCTGCTGAGTCTGGCTGTCCAAATTAGGTGTGCTGCCTTCTGCAGGGACTAAAGAGGGGTGAAGAGACTATAGTTGTAAAAGAAGCACACAGAAGCTGATGAAGGTGGTTTCTATGCTCTGAAGTAGACCACCATCTTACCCAGAGTGTAGGGAATGGAGGGGGCAGCTATCAATCTTTAATTGGGCACTGTGGGCCATAATAAAAACTTGTCAAAGTATGGTGGAACAAAATGAGGGAGAATGAAAGAGACCTACTGAGTGATATGGAAGGCCAAAAAAACAACAAAAAACCCTTGTGAGCCTAGTGCGCTTTAATGCAGTGCATATTGGCAGGTGCCACTCTGCCTAATTTCACGCCTCCGTAAACCAGTGTGCACACAGACGATCGCCACTTCCAAGTCCCCTCACTTCCTCCCTCTAGCTAACCCCATCTCAGTCTCTGCGCTTTAATGTATAATTGGTTGCATTGGCGTGTTTCTCCTTCCACGTGAGGAACAGCTGTGGCTTGGCCCTTGCAGAACCTTTTGTCTCCCTGAAAGCTGGAGGTGCATGCCTGTATGCTCCATGTCAGGCAAAATGTGCAGCTTAAGCACTAAACAGGACTCTGGTGACAGTTAAGGAAGCACACGGGCCCGTCCGTTCCATCTGTTACACCAGCGTCGTTTGATGTCGACTGATTTGCTTGTTCTTTTGCCTCTGTCAGTTGTCCAGCCTGCTGGACTTTAGGCCAGTAGAGATGATGACAAGGGGTGAGCAGTTCAGCCAGCGGTGTGTGTACATATATGTGTGTGTTTGTATGTGACACAGTGGGACTTCCAGAGTTTGACACGAGGACATCCTGTGGCATCAGAGACAGAAACGAGTTCTGATTCTCGATGCTCTCCTGCGACCCTGTGTTGCTCCACAAACCTCTCCTTCCATCCTCACCCTCTTACCCCCCAACTTTCCTTCCTTCTCGTCCTTTACCCGACCCCCCCCATCACTGTTCTTCCCTACTCACCCTTTCTCGCCCCTCCTTCCTGTAGTCTGTGTTTGTGTTGGGAAGATTAAGCTGCTCTGACAAAGCTGTGTTTACAAATATGCAGGCAGAGAAACAGGCCAAGCGACGCTGAATAGGAATAGAATACAAATTGCTTTTTTATCTCTCTTAGGGCCAGGGCGAGAGAAAATGTGTTTGCGATTGTTGCTCCTCCGCCTGTGAAGGATAAAGCCTCAGTACTGGGTTTGGGCTCCCTGTTAGCATTCATTCTATCCTCTCCTCTCTCTGTCTCTCTCTCGGTGTCTCTCTCTGTCCTCCCACTCCCTTTCTTCCCCCCATGCTCTTTCTCCTCTTTGTCTACTCCACACACTCTGTCTCTTTCTCCCCGGCAAAAAGATTTTTTCTTGCTGTTTCCTTGGTAATCATATCTCCTCTTCTCTCCTTTCTTCTCTCCTCCCTAACTCTCTCATGCCTCCTTGATCTGTGCTCCTCTCTCCCCTACATGTGCACTAGTCCCTCTCCTCTCACCTCATTCCCTTAATAATTTTCTCCATTCCTCTCCCCCCCTTCATGTTTTCATACACGCTGAATATTTTTCTCCGTCACTCATGCTCTCTGTCTTTCTCTCCATTCATCTATCCCCTTTTTTCTCCTTCACTCAGTAGGACTCGTGATTTACAGTCTGTCTCAGCTCTTCCTTGCTCACACCGGAGATATTAGAAATTTTGAGTGCCTATAGATCACAGCAGGGCGAGAAGGCGTGAGCCTCTGCTAATCAGCCCTAACAGAAGTGTGCAGCATTACAAATCTGGGCTCTCTCTTACAATCGGGCAGCATGTCTGGCTGGCATAACCCACAGCAGGGAATCAGAGGTCTGTGATGTCATCTTCAGCAGGTCTCCATTGTGTGTGCATTTAGGGGCAAACAGTGGGTTGGATGTTTGCTCTTATTAATGCAGAGGACATAGTCCCCTTTTCTATGCTGTGGTACTTTTATCCTTACCTCAGCTAACATAAGCGAAGGTTAATAGACGGTCACCGAGATTCAAACAATGCCATCTATGCTTAATAAGAGGCATCAGTCTCATACTGTGATTCTGCCATTAATTTGTTATTTAAATAAGGACATGTCAGCTTTTAAGGACATTGTTGAATTTGAGATCTGTTTTGCTTGTATGCGTGCTGCAGCTAAATCTTTACCTGTAATCTTCTTCAGCTTTTCCCTCAAGGTATATGTGAATATATTCATATTCTGGCTTAATATCTCTTTGGCCAGTCTCCAGCACATGCAT
Organism: Neolamprologus brichardi; assembly: GCF_056152115.1. Classification (NCBI taxonomy): domain Eukaryota; kingdom Metazoa; phylum Chordata; class Actinopteri; order Cichliformes; family Cichlidae; genus Neolamprologus; species Neolamprologus brichardi. Next base: position 26,067,240 of record NC_142123.1, read on the forward strand.
TTGTGTTTGACTAAGCACAATTGAGAGACAGGGTACGGGAAAGCCTTCTTAGACTCAGCTGTTTCCTACCCACTAAAAATGACAGCTAAAACGTGACCTCCAACCTCGTGTCTTTGAGCTGTGGCTTGATAACTTGGCTGCTGTATGCATTACTCCAGTTTTAATGGAATGAAGTGTCTGTCATCATCGACAGGGCCAGGCATGTAAAGCAAACAGTTCCTCATTACTCTTTTTTGCTTTGTGACGTTTTTTCATTTCTATTCAACACCGGCAATCTCGAGGTCAGCTCAAAGGTTAGAGTGATAAGAAAGTGGTGTCTTGAGATAATGACCAGTTTCCATTTACCTTTTCACCTTTTACACATATACTTAGTATCCATTTGTAACCTGCCATCCCCCACGTTTGTATAATTTGCTAACCTCACGCAGACTTCTAACTAAAGCTATTTTGCTTTGTTAAGATGTTCTGGGTTCAAACACAGATTTTGAGGACAGAACATTAGCACTTCAAAAACAAAGACATTACTTGAGGTACAGTTCTAATTTAATATGTAATAGATCTCCAAAGTAAGGCCTCTTTCTGGAGAAAAGTCAGCCTAAGGGATCAAAAAGATATGAAAAAAGAAAAACCGTGGAGAGAAAAGTGGACAGAGAAAGTTTGTTACCCTGGCATATGTAGGCTTCGTCTTATATTGTGGCTACTATAGAAACACAGCTTGACTTTTGAGAATCTGACAGAAGAGCTGCAAGGTTTACAGAGCTTTCTTTTGTTGACAGCCATCAATGAGTTGACTGCTGTCGTAGGCTGAGGTCAAGGCAAGACGTCAGTTGGCTCTTTGTGAAATGTAAAAAAACCCAAAAAACTGCTCAGTATATTCACTTGTCCAGTCATTTCACCTCTCTTTTTGTGAAAAGGTTTTCAGCATTTCTGTTTGGCTTACTTTAAGTGAATTGGCCTTTATCCAGTGCTGCAATCAGAAAATATATAGCTACAGTAACAAAACTGATCAGGGTTTGTTTATTTGATGTGTTTATGTGTATGTTCCTCCATCTGCAGCATGACCGTGTCAACTGAAATGACACAGTAAGTGCAGACCTAAAGAGTTAAGTCATGGGCATTTACTACATCACCCCTTTCTCTTTATATTGATATGTCAAGGCACTTACCATCTAAAAGGCAAAACGAACAACTACCTATTTAAACACAAGCATGAATGTGAGTCTTTTACTGTAGATTTTATCTACTTAGCTAGCTCTGTTATAAGGAATTTCCCTTGATGATTCTATAGGATATTTTACTTGTGGTTGCATTTTTAAGGCTGGTCTGAATGTGTTCCACTAACACAAGCTGCATTTTCTTTATAACTGTACATAGAACACAACTGGGAAAAACTTTATTTTGCCTCCTGTGCGGGCAGTGCAGGTGTAACTTGATATACTTGTGTCTTTGTGTGTTGGAATGTGGTGGCATGCCGTAGGGCCCATGCCACCCCTCCATCCCATTAGCTGAGCCCAGCCCCTGCCTGTCTCTGCTTTAACCTTGGCCAGCAGGCTGGAGGAGAGGGAAAGTAATTCTAACCTTAAAAACCTGCTGATTAAAGCTAGTTTGGTGGAATTCGATTCCACTTAATACCTTTGGCGGTGAGCCCAGCTGGCTAGCATTAGCATCAACAGACACAGTGTCTTCAGTCAGGGAGACAGACGTGCATGGGCATGAGCGTGAGCTTCCTCTCGCATGTGCGAAAGCGTGTCTATAAATCCTATATCCTCTCGTCTGTCTTTTTACCTCTGTATTCTTCTTCCCGTCTCTGATCCTACTATTATTTCTCCCCCAACTCGATATGTAATTCTTGTATTCCAACTTCACTGCCAAGGTTTTTCTCCGGAAAATGTCTTTCTTCGGTTTGGTCTTGAATTTCTAGTTTTCCTCAGCCTCAGGAATGAAGCTAGACAGAGTAAAGGTATTCAGTGTTGCAAGTGGTCAGGGGTTTCTCTCTAACTGCCTCAGTCCTGTTATTGTTTTTCTCTTGAACTTGATGTATAGCTGTGTTTACACGTCCAGCGTGGCTAATTAATTCTCCTCTTCGGGGCCTGTTTATCAACTGTTTGTGTTTATTTTACAATGAGTATGCTATTTTTAGAGACAGTCATTTCCATAACATTTTTCCAGAGCATCATTTGTTTTGCTTTGTTGAGGAATTTAGGTTTGTTTTCCATTTTTCTCCTCAGCTCAGGCGCAGTCTGCCAATTCATTTTGTAGCTCGCTCAGTTTTGACTGATTTAGAAGCAGCAGCTGGTCTAGTGGAGAAGACTGGAGAGATAAATCTAAGCCTCTTTTGATTTATTATGTATAATGTCTCATCAGCCGTTGCTAAGGTCTTCAGATGCACTGAAGAATTATACCGTTACATCTTTACAAGTTGTGGCTTATTTAAAGGCGTATAAAGAAGAAAAACCTAATAAAGAAAACATAGCAGTGCCAGTGCCATACCAGAGCTCTGCATTTTCCCTCTCTCATTTCTTTACAGGCATCTACTGTGTATTATGGCCATTCTGGGCATAGTGCCACCTTACCAGACACTATAGATAATTTGATTCCCACTGAACGATTGGGAGAGAGCAGAGCAGGGAGGCTGACTGTAAAGAAAGCAGGTGAAATGCAGAGCATTACGGTATCAGTCGAAAATGAGCTCATCCTCCAAACTGGAAGTGGCACTTTTCAGCCCTAAGTCATCTAATCACATCTGTATAGAGCCAGAAATCGTTGGTTGATCAATAGTCATCATGGATGCTGTCAATGGCCAGGGTAGTTTGAATTTTGCATGGTCCATGAATCTCTATTGAGTATGGATTTTGTGTTCCCTCCATGGATGGGGTTGTATAGTACTGCCTGATTGGCTGCAGTGTGAGCTCTATTTATGCTGTTGTGCCCCAGGCTGAATCACCTGCCCCAGGCATCCATATGAACAGACATATGCAAACATGCACACAAACAGAAGTACACACACACAAAATGATACATTCCCGCTAATGAAGCAGTGAGCCAGAAGTGGCTTCACTAGGTGGATATCCATGTCAACAACTGTTTAATAGTGCAAAGCAAGTCATTCAATACAGCCAGGCCTAAAAAAAATTACACAAAATCCAACAGTAGGTTATGCTCATCCGGAGCAATGATAGAGTATGTGCGAACAAATGGTGAGAAGGAAATATTAGAGGATACATGAGTCTTACATAAAAAGATTCTACTTGAAAGAGTTGGCCTGACGTGATAAAAGGGAGCTGGATGGAGGGAAGAAACCATAAACAACAGGGTTTTCTTTTACGAAAATGCCAGGCAAGTTATCCATGTACGTGCACATTCCTGTGTGCCACTAAGTGAATGTGTATGCACGTGCGCTCTTCACAGTGGGACTAACAATCCCACAGAAAGACAAATGTGTGGCAGCTTCTGACAGTAACACGTTTGCATCACGGCAGGAAAACAGCAAATTGCCAACATAAATAAGGTGCCACGCTCTGATTAGGACTGTCTTCACACATCATTATGGTCTAATGAGAGAGTTTCCCCTCTCTCTCAGTCTCTTTATAGCTGCATGTCTGCTTGCCGTATTGCCTTCACAGACTTTGCATTTTACTAGCTCCTCTCTAGCTGCGCTTGACACCTGTCAGACATGATGGATGAATGTAAGTGAGGTGTCGCCAGGGCAACAGGCAGGCCAGGGGCAGTGGTGGCCTCCAGAGGCAAGACAGGTAGCCAGTGGTGGCTCTGCTTTTATATCTGAAGGCTTTATTTAAGACAAACTGTCTGGCCTGATTGCCCCATGTGAACTGCGGTCCTGCTCTACTTCAGATGACACCCCAATTGGGAGGGGTTTTAGGGGGCGAGGGGGTCGACGGGTGTTTGGGGAGGGGTTCAGTCCTATAATACCCTCTCATTGGGTCATGCCAGCATTTCATTGCCTTGGCCGCTTGCTTGAGTGACAACACCAAATGAATTTGCTGCATCAGTGTCTGACTTTGGAGGACACACGTCGCTGTAACTCTTTTTTCTTGCTGTCCGCAGTGACAGCACATGAATACATTATGGACACACTACTTGTGAATTCTTCTATAAACTGCTCTGTGTCATTCTTCCGCTGTGCCTCGTATTCGACGGCACACTAATAATACATCCACATTTGCATGGCCGTGTTTGTGAGCACGTATGCAATTATGTGGGGGGGGGGGGGGTTGATGTTTTTGTATCAGTGTGCAAACGCTCTCCAAAATTACACATTGGGAAACTTTAATTTTTATGCGAGGACATGTGTGTATGTGTCTATAATTATGGTTTAATTGCTTGCCCTGCGATGTGCTGTCATCTGTCACAGCTCAAAGACAGCAAATAATGGTTCTGCTGCCATCACTTTGTCACCCAGACACTCAGCATGCAGAAAGCAGCAGAAACACCAGTAACTGATATGCGTCTTGAATTACTGATAAGCGCTCAAGTATGATGAGCTTTGTGTGTATGGGCGTGCTCGTGCTCTCAACATTTTCTTGGTATGCCTTTGTATCGGGGTCTGTTGTGATTTCTTCTGTAAGTATGCATAAAGCTGTGCGCATGAGTGTCAAAGCCTGTGGTGTGTGAAAATGTATGATTCTGAGTGGGTGTCGTTTTGTGCTTGAGAACTCAATGTCTAATTTTGTGAGTTTGTGTGTGCAAATGTATGTGTTTGTAAGAGTGAATTGGTGTTTATGCTGCAGTAGAGTAAGGGTTCGCAGGCTTATGGATGTGTGTGTGGGAAAATGTGTTTGATGCCTTGTGTATATCGGCAATGACAGGTGCAACAGTTGTGTTATGCTTTAAGCTGCTTGTTTGTCTGGCACGCTGCTTTGTGTGGTTGAGAAATGGAGTAAACAGAGGGAAAGGAAAGCAGCCTGGGGGCTAATTTATTCACTCCCCAGTCACCCTAGTCACAGAGGCCTGTTGCACCGGCCCACCTGTCAATCCAGAGGAGCATGCCATACCGTTATACCATCCAACTGTACACTGCCACACCACACTCTCAGTGGGCCAAGCGCTTTAGGCTATAGCAGTATTAACCATGATATATTAATAAACGCTCTGTAATCAGAATGAACAAGACAGCAAGTTTTGTTTTGTTTTTTGAGCGACATCCAGAAGTTTGCAATTTTCTGTGTGCTGCGAAAGTGCAAAGTCGTATCAGTGCTGGCACTGAAATTTAAAGTCAAGCGTTACATAGACAGAAAGTTGGCATTTCTGTTTGTAAGCACCTTTCACAGAACTTTCAACACATGACTGTAGTGAAATGCATAAACAGTTTAATGCCATATAGACCAGTGTCCTTTGTTGCATCACTAATCTCTTGAAAAGGGTCCAAAGTAGAGTTTGTGACATAAATGCTCACGAAACTGCACAGGAGAAATGTGCGAGACGATAGCTGTTGTAGTCGACTGTAGTAATGTGATGTTCAGTTCACTGTGGGTGTGGGAGGAAGTGTCTGCCCATTGCCAGCGTAGAGTAATGGATGGCAGAGCTATGGGAGTGGGAGGAGGCATACATCCTTTTTCAGACAGCTGTAATGGATGAGAGTACAGCAAAAAAATAAGAACAGGAGGCAGTCTGCATGCATTCACCCTCTCAAACTCTCACATGCAGAGTTCAGTAGTATTGAAATGAGTTCACAAAAGATGTGAATGGAACAATGGAACACCTGGTGAAACAGTCAAGGCTAATTTGACTCTTGTTAATTGATCATAAGACTCCTATGGGTGAACATTCTGGGTATACGCAGCCTCACACATGAGTTTGTACTTGTGTGTGATGTATTTGTGTTTTAACTGTGTAATGTGCCTTTTTTATCCTTTTGCCCAGTCTGTGTCGCTGTACAGTGCTAGCTGTAATTAACAAGGCAGTTTGATGTTGGCAAGCTACTTTCTACATATACAGGCAAACTTCTTCTGTAGGCCATGCATAGTTAACCAGGTTAAACAAGACAAACACATAGCACACTTCAAGGTGCCTATTTATCATTAAATAATGTAGTCCTCTTTCTGCCCATTCACAGCTCCCCAGGAAGCCTCCCTTTACTTACTCAACAAGTGTTGAATGATGATGCTGTACCTTCCTGTGAACATGTGCATATGTGCACTTTGACTAACAGTGTATGTATCACCACAGCTGGTAGCTCTCCTAATTTCTCATCAAACATTTATACCAAAGAGGACTTGGATGAAGCTCAGCCCTCTCAGCCTTCCCCTCTGCCATATTCCTCTGGGAACCAGGCTTCATGTCTAAAGAGCAATCCATTTTACCCTTGCCTTTTCTAAATATTGTATCACACAAAATCACAGCCTGTGTCCTAGCTGGTGATGGTTATGGAAGGAAGGAGTTTTGTAGACTTTTTTTGTTGCTGCTGTAAACAAGCAAAAGCCCTGCCATCCCTTTAGGTCACCTGGGAGCCACGGCCATGAGTCTCCCAGAGAAGAATTGGGAAGGAGTGGGGATGGAAGGAGGTTAAGTGCTGCCTTGCTGCTGTTGCTCAGTGCGTGGTGCTTCGTTGCGTTTGCCTCTGCTGCAACAGCAAGGCTGGTGAAAAATGTCTCCTGGCCCCTCTGCCAGATATCAGGATGCGTTATCAGCCCCGCCTAGCTCTTTTCACTGTAACGAGCCCCCAGGCACAGTATTATCTGTTTACGATAAGGATATTAATAACACTGTGCTTTAGTTATGTGCAGGGTTGCCCCACGGGGTGATGGGGGGGTTGAAGTAAGAAGCACCTGAATCATTCTGTCAAAGGTACTTTCCAAGGAGGACAGGATATAAGTGGAAGAGAGGGAGAGGGAACCGGGGGAGAAGTCATATGGTTATGTAGGGACAGTGATGAAATGCTGGTTAACCCATCCAGTTTCTCCCATCAGCTCACTGTCTTTGTTTTCAAGAACAATAGCTTGGCCATCTGCCAGCAGGTCCTTGTGGGAGTTATCATACGGAGAGAAGAGGTCAGGGTTTCAAAGGTCACAGCTGCCATGGTTAGCTGAGAGGTCGGTCTATTTCCTGGACTTTACTGTTGTGTAATGTGCTCTTTTTGTCTCCCTTTTCTGTCTTTCTCTGCTACCTCACTTCTGTCCAGTGTCTATATGGCTGCTACGTCCACTCCTCCATCATCCCCACCTTCCACCGTAGGTGCTACTGGCTTCTCCAGGTAAGAACTCCCCGTTTGCCTCTTTTACAGTTCACCACGCTTTAGTTTACTGAAGACTCTAACTGCCAATTCACAAGAACTTGAATGAGTTGCGTTATATCACTTTCTATTTAACCGGAGCATTTTCTCGTGACAGCCAGCAGGGACACATCAACCTATCCCTCCACTACCCCCTCTCGGCCTTCTCTTTTCTCTTCCCAGCTTCCATTTTCCTTATCTTTCCCAGTCATTCACTTTTCTGATGGCATTGCCCATACACGCCGTCCAGCACGGCCGGTATCTCAGTCAGCTAAAAGCTTTGCCATCTCCCCTGTCTAACAGCTGCAGTGATGGGCAGTAAAAGCATGATGGAAGAGGTTCCCTGTACAGTATAGTGTGCTTATTGTGGGTCGTCAAGTCTGCAGGCTGAGAGTGGTTGTAAATAGTAGTCCTTTGATCACCTACCCAATACGTCTCATCATTCTCGTTTAGCATGGCAGCTATTATTGTTGGAAGGTGTCTGATACAGCCATTCACACACCAACACACACACACACTGTTTTAAGGGAGCATAAAGCATACACACAGAGGAAAGGAGGTTGTGGAGACTGTGTCTGTTTGTCTGTCTGTCTATCGATCAATCCATCTCTGTGTACAAGAAGAAAAAAACATCTGTGGGATAAATATACTTTGGCTAATGTGCCTCAGTTTAAATTTAAATGTGTGTACTGACTAGACTGAGAAAACATCATCACGTGCCATCGAGCCAATATCCCTTCCTCCCACAAACCCTACAACCATCCCTCCCCTCCCACATAAAATGACTGATAGTAAAACAGGAGAGCAGACCAGTGGGGGCAAAAGACAAAAGAGGAAAAACTAGGCTGAAAAATTGCTTAAATACTCTGGGAATGCTTAAAATAATTTGAGCGTTCCCACAGTAAATAAAAGCGTTCACACAAAAACTGTTTGTTTTTCTATTGCTTTATGTTGGCAGTGTGTGTGACAGATGGAAATAATTACTCTAGCAGATAAAAACATGACTCCACCTTCCTATTGGGATTTGAGCAAGCAAACCCACTTTGGTTGACTTCAGCCTAAATAATCTGGTGTTCATCGGATTACTTGCAGTGACGACCACATACTGGAAGTCTTTCATATCGCACGCAATAACCCTCTCTGTCTTCTCATGATAACAGTTTATTTTACCCTGCACTGTCCCTCACAACACAAAATGAACATTAAGCAACTTTATTGAACTGCTCTGGCCTCTACTACCTCATCCATTGCATGGTGGTATGAGCAGCACCTCTTAAGGAAATCTTCAAGAAATCTTCAAATATTTTCTCTTACAGCTTTTTTTCAAATGTTTTGCTACATTTTGTGAAACATTGATTAAGGTTCTGCACAGTGAACATCAAAAACAGGTCAAAAATGCAGCAAACCACTGTAGTTATTTCACAAAAAGCTGTAACTCACCCAAGATCTTTAACTCAAAGCGTCAAGATGAAGTTATTGTGTCAATGAATTAGAGATGGCACGATAACACTTTTTTATGTCCGATACTGATACCAATATCATAAATTTGGATATCTGCCGATACCGATATGAATCCGATATAGTGTGTTTTTTAATCAATAAAACAGTTTTTTTAATATCTTGCTGCTTTTTGTATAAGTTCATACTCAAGTAAAAAAAAAAACACTAAAGCTATTCTGTTATACCCGTATGCAAAAAATACACTGCACCCAAAATATTTCATAGTTCAGCAATACTGATCAATCTAATAAACTTAAACCTACTCCGTCCTCCCTATTCTGGTATTTTAAAGAGTAAACAACCTAACTAATAGGGTTCTAAAACTCCCAGCAAAAAAAAAAAAGTAGGGAACCACCCAACCTCCTCCTCATGATGCTTAATCGATGTAATCAACTTTAATTTGATGCAATGTGAAAAAAAAATGCACAGAAATAAATTATTTTCCAAGAATAATTAAATAGATCTTTCTTCAACAGAATTGCAGACTGCACAGATGGTAACTTCCCAAAGGAAAAAGTACTATAGCTTACTAGGGTTCTATTCTTTTTACATCAGATTAAAACTTGGGTGTAAGATTCGGATAATTATTTATTAAAAGCTAGACATTTTAAATGAGAATAAGAAACAAAAGTATGTCTTTGTGCCCCCTTTTCCCTGTTAATGCCCTATCGGCCCCCCTGGCTAAACTTTGCTAGATCCGCCCCTGCACAGTTACCAGCCGTCAGGTAGAAAAGGATCCTGGTGTAGAAAGTAAATAAATTCTAAAAACAGCTTATCAAGCTTAAACGTGCTGCTGTTGTTCAGCCGCTGGTTTCCTCTTTCTGGCGCGAAGTGGGTGAAAAACAAACAAGAGAGACGGACTAAGCCGATCAGCTGATCATTGATCAGTTTCATGATTGAAGTAGCAGCAGGAGAGGGAGGGAGAGAGAAGAGGCAGTCGCTCCATATGTCGTTTGTTAAGCTTAACGCGGGAATGCTTTACAAACATTCAGAGATGAACTTACACATTTGCTTTACTTCTCTATAGGATAACTTCCTCGGAGATGAAATACACAGCCGCTCTATCAGGTGACACGTACTGCTGCGACGTGCTACGGTTATGAGCCGAGTTACGCCATGTTGCAAGTTTTGTGAGGTGCTTTTTTGATATTTAATGGATCGGATTACATTTTTTTATTTTTCTCCGATATCCGATCCAGTAATTTACGTCAGTATCGGACCGATACCGATACGTAATATTGGATCGGTCCATCTATACAATGAATAAGTCGTTGCCAGCAAAACGAGAGCTTCTTTTTTCAATTGTGCAAAAACAGTGTGGTCAAAATGTTTAGCTATCTCATTAGAATGACTGGAATTTCTTTGCTCATCTTATAATGTCACTGACATTGAAAGCCTACTGCACCAGTCTATTATTATTCTCATGATAACTGGCTGCTTTTGTGTCAGAGTGAATACTCTTCAGATGTTGATTTCAAGAGCACAAGGTTTTACATTCTACTTTGTGAACCAAGAGAGCACTTACATTTGCATATAATGTGAAGAAAAACAGTTTTCTTTTCCCACAACAGCCACACAAGACAGACTGGTGCAGTAAACATGCAGCGCTGCTATAGATTATCGATACCCAAAAAATAATAAAATAGTAAAATAATTATGGGATGAGTGGACGTCCTGTCATGCTCATCTCATTCACCTCCCACCAAATGCGGTGCCTTGCAGTGGATCAGAAGAAGTGCTGTGTGTATGTGTATTTCACCTTCCTATATTGTGTTTTCTTGTCTTCGCTACACTCTCACACATCCTTATCCCTCTTCCACTTCCACGGCAGCCCCAACAGTGTTCACAAATTGTTGTAACTCTGTTGTGCTCAAGCACTATAAATACAGTATGTTTTACAATACTCATACTAATGACTTGCTCCTGTGTACTCAGCAGAATTTGACATTTAGAGTGGCTATTCTGCATGTGATGAGCTACACAATGAAATAATATCAGCATATTTAGGGGATGGCCTCATGATGGACCCCACCTCTCGCTCACACTCTGCTGGGATAGACGCCAACTGTCACTTATGAATTTATTATATTTCCATATGCATATGCAAGTAGTTACTGGCTGTTGGTATGCTTTTTTTTTCATTTGTGTAATGGCTGAGATCCCCCTTTGGCCATTTTAGTTTAAGTGATTGGGGACAAAACCCACAGTCCTTGTTCTATGCAAAAATACTTTATCAAAACAACAGAATCAAATCATCCAAATCTACATTGTTTTTGGTCTTAAATCACCTTTGTGTGGTTCTACTGTTTCCATTGTGTAGTGGAGGGATAGTAAGAGGGGATTTCATACTGAAGACTGTATAATTTTGGAAGACACCACTTGATTTGACTAATTCAGACTGCTGAATCTTCAGATTTTGTTCAGCTGAATTTCAGAATGAATATTAACACCGAAGGAGAACTGTGGATTTCATCTTCCATCACTGACAAGGAAATGCAGTAGTAAGGAATCTCTGTGGGGCCAGTTTAGAGAGGAAGAATTTTTCAGCGATGACAACACCCTTAACTTACATATGGGTATAATGGCATTGTTTTCAGACAGGCCTAGAATGTGAACATGCTCTTTTTTCTATCCTCTCTAGCCGAAGTCAATTTCAGAGCTAGAGGAGCATGACTCGAGGATGAAAAATAGCCACATTTCCAGGGAAAGTCAGGGGAAAGTTGCGCTTGACACATACACAACACAAGGACACATGCAGACTTTCAGAAACATGTACACACCGAACTGAAAGGGAATAACACAGAGCTGAGGTCAAACTGGGTCACTCGCTTTTCAAAACTGCAACCTTCATTTTAAACCTCGCTTTCTGCCAGCTACAAGATAGACGCACATAATCACTCATGAAATTTTGAGAAGTTCACTGACTCTGCCTTTCTTTCCTTTAACTGTAGAGCATCAGTTAAGAACAACTGGTTAGTGAATCCTTGGCCCCCATCTCTTACACTGCTCAGCAGTTCTTGTTACACCCACGGCTCGAGCTGCGTGTGTGCAGCTAACACATCCACTTGTTCAAAGGAAAAAGCACCTTCTGCTGCCGGATAAAAAGCATTTATTTACAAACGTGCATTTTCTTTGGCACTAAGCATTTCTGGAACCCCAGATTTACATCTCTTTTCAGGCAGTTTATTGCAGACCATCTGGGCTGACAAGAAACCATAGTCACAGTGATACGGTGATACCAGAGGTAAAGGATTACACTTCAGGCCATATCTCTGCAGATGCAGATAGACCTTCAGCACCTCTGTCTTTTCTTGCCACTTTCATTCAGACAACTGACAGTCAGCCTGGTTACAGTCTCTTTCGTATTCTCTTTCTCTCTTTTTCCACCTTCCTCTAGTCTCTGAACTCTCTGTCCCTGACTCCCTGTGTACCATTTGCTGTGTCCATATGAGATTTGCAGGCAGTAGTCTGTCAACAGCAGAGCAGCAAGGAGACTGGAGCTCCCAGAGCGGCAACAGGGAAAGGTCACCAGTGAGTGAAAAATGTAAATATTCAGCCATCCAGCAGCCACAGTCACGGAGAGACAGGGATGAAAATAACTCCTATTACACACCACCGACAGGGAGGGAACACAGAGGACAGAGAGGGTAGAGACAGACTGTGAATGAGAGAGTGAGATGGACACAACTTTTAAAAAGTTGAGCTGAAAAAAACCACACTGCAGGGAGAGTTGGAGAAAAAGATGCATTTAAAGATTTTAAGGAAGAAAAAAAACTATAGTAGTATAGAGCGAAAGAGGACAGTGTGTCAGTATTTTTGGATATGTGTGTAACAGTGCAAGAAATCCAGAAGGCGAGAAATGAGAATGACAGACGGAGTGAGGTTAGTGAAAGGTGTTTTAGGTAGGGGGTGGGGGGGTTAACCAGTGGGTGTGTGCCTCTTTATCCACTCTTTATCCACTCTTTATTGAGTCAAAGCCTGGGTAATGAGACAGGGGACAGGAATAAAGACCTGCGAGGGGGGTCTTCTCTCATTCCATTCATTTTCATTTGTTCTTTTCACCTCTCACTCTCAATCTGCTCATTCCTGCCACACTACCTCCACCTCTCTATGGCATTAGACCACTTAAGAATGTCTGGCCCATCCCCGCAAATGGCTGAGACTGAAGGAAAGTACCACCGCAGTTATCTGGGGTTGCAAACAATGAATCCAAATTGCTGCTGAGACAGATAGCTGCTCAGAGCGGACTGTGTGTGTTTTTAATCCGAAAAAGGTTCTCATTTCAGTGGATTTGGTAAAAAAAAGAAATAATATTAAAACTGGGCTCCGTGTGATACCGTGGTGTGTTTTCAACATTGCTAACAAAAAATAGGCACACAGTTCTCCATAAATATCCTGGGAATGTCTGGCCGCTCTTTAAATGCTGTTAGTTTTTCACAAAAGTGTGCATAATTAGATAATTAGATACACCTTACACAGAGTCTTTCTAGGTACAACGTGTCATGGCACACACATACACACACTCAGTAACACAAAGGATCTTGCCTGTCCTGGTGGCACTGATTGATTCTATTGCTCCGTGTCCCCTTCTCTTGTTTAGTGCTAATCGAATGTAATTCCCTGCTTGTGCCTCTCCATCAAATCAGACAGTGGAGTTTGTGCTGGCCGGCGGGGGCACAGAGGTGGGGATAATTATGATATTAATACGGAGGGGGTCTGAGGGGAAACTTCATTTGTCCCGCTGCCTGCCACGAACACAGAGAGGGGTCAATAGCCTCTCCCGCTTTTCCTACTTTAAAGAGGAGGAGAGAGGAATGAGATAATGAAATGACTAGTAAGGCAGGAGGGAATGCTGACGACCTTGTTTCTTCACAGCTATCACTTTCTCTCTCTTACCTTCCTCAGCTTAGGCCACTCTGCTCTAGTCTCTGTCTCACATGAATACATTATTAATATCATCATTCACTGCAGTTACATTTTTCTTATTACATTAGTCCTTCAGAGTATAATGACTTTGGAACCACTTGAATTAGTGTTATGTAGGAAAATGAGTTGTCACTGTTGTCCCTGTGATCATTCCAGCACTATTAGAAAGTATTTCAGGTATTTTAATTTATGTAATAATTCAAAGGTTACCTAATTGGACAGGCAGAGTGATAACTTTGTGATTAAAGAGAACTCTTAGCGATGTAGGCTCTGTGGTGCTGTCCATGGTGCTGAATCCTACCTTCTTCTTCTTTTAATCTTTTCTAACTATTTAACACATCAGAGCCCCCCACCCTTTTCTTTTCTTTTTTTTCTTTTTTTTATTACACTTTTTTCCCCCCTTTTTGCTCTGTTGATGTATCAAAACCACCCGGTGCTTTTGAACTCCCAAGGTATTCACCTCCTATAACAAGCTCGCCAATCTCTTCAGATCAATACATCTGGGCCAGTTCTGTCAGCACATCATGTTCACGGGCCAACACCTACTCATCAGGCCTCATGCCTCATACTCAGCAGCAGCGAAGACAGAGGCCTTTTTCCAACCTAGTTAACTGAATGGGAAATGTTGAGCAGCTCCTTTGCTGTGCTGATCCGTCGGTTGGTGTGTAAGCAGGATACAGCAGCTCCGGAGTGGACATGCCTGCAGGCTAAAGACAGACAGATGGATTCTTTATATCTACCAGAGTCTTCTATTCATTCGGATCAGTTTAGTTGCCTCTGCGTTGAGCACTGGGAGACAGGTGCCGGATTCGTAGTGGCTCAGGTGATGTGTGATGACGGAGCAGACCTGTCAGGTCCAGATTCACATCAGATACGTCCAGACTACGCAAAGCTACATAATGAATATTTCACTGAGATAAATCATGGATGAGCCTGGGCATCGTTCTGTTGATTTCACTCAGAGGGTAGAGAGTCAGAAAAACCTGGTGAGGTTTTGACTGGCTGTCTACAACCTCAGGGCAAATGGAGGCAGTAAAAATATAATTGCCTTTAGCTATGCAGTCTGTTGTTTGTATCAAATGGAAATGCACCTCTACAGAGTATTAGCTCAGATTTATAGCATATGAATTTGACTGCAACACCTGACATTACTGTTCAATTCCAAACCTCAACGCCGGACTGGCAGGAGAACAGGTGGCAGAATGTGCTATGGGAGCGCACATCAGTGTCTGCACATGCTTGTCTTTCTAGGTGTGTGTGTGTGTGTGTGTCTCTGTGCAACAGACTTTGCTACTCTGTTACTGCACTATGGTGGGAAACCATGGTGCTCTCGGCAGGATGCTGCTGCTGGCAGGCCCCTACTCTCGCAGCCATGAGGAGAACAGCTGCTTCACGAGCATGTCAGGGTGTGAGCCATGTCCCTGTGGCTCCCCTCATTTTCCTCACTTCTCCTCCTCCCGATGTGCAGTCACACAGACACAGTTCTTTTGACGCTAACCTTCTCTTTTTACAATACTCATAAACATTCAAATAAGTTTCTCCCCCTGCTATCAACTCTGCTTCTTGACCTCTGAGCACATCTGCTACTCCCTGTTTCTACTCAGTGAGAAAATAGTTCGAAGTTTGTCTCTGCCCAGAACAGTAACACTGGGGCTTCTGACCTCTAAACAAATTGAAGGTTATACTGGTGCTTAATTAATGGCCTCTACTGGAGCACAATCTCTCCATATGATGAAAGGGAGAAGTTGAGCTAAACCCTAGAGGCACCGGGCACCTCCTTTCCTCCTGGCAGACTGATCTGTTCCTCAGTGCCTGCGACCTTTTCTCTAGGCCCGTCGCCTAGCCCACCAGCACCGCCAATTATCACAAATCCCCCGCTGCATTTGTCTTGCCATTTTCACTCTGCAGCCAAAGAGGCGTGCGTGACCATAGACTCATGCAGCCTCCTAACCAGTCTGAATCCACACAGAGAAACAGAGGCCCACAACAGGTATGTGGTGCTTAAATAATTCAGTTATCCTGAAAGGTTAAGGCTCCGCCGGTAAGGCGAATTGACATTCATCTTGCTCAAGAGTCATGCACCCGATTTCGGATAAAGTACCCATCGACATGTTTACATTTCGAGACTTCAAGATTGATATTGACACCAGTATTTTACGTTATTCTGCTCTGTTCACTGTCCAGTGCGAGCTAAAACAACTACAAAGCACTGTCCTGCAACCAGAGCCGAAAGCAAATATCTGAGTCTGAGTTAGCGAGTGCAACAAACCCTGCTCCTGATTTGATAATATCCTCTGTTCCTCTGTAATGAACATTCTCTTCAGCAACCATTTGCTGCCTCTACCATATTAGATAATAAGAAATCCCTGGGAATTGTGTCACCAGGCAGTCTTATTTGTGTTTACTTTCTGCCTGTGCGTGTGAGAAAGCACAGAACATCAGTGGATTCACAATAAATCTGTGCTGGGCCTATCTCATGTCAAGCCATGCGTCTGCCTTTGTCACTTTGCAGGCTCAGGCGTGATGGCAGAAGTGTGCACGCATCTCCCAGCTTCCCAGAGAACACTGGTCACAGCTAATGACCAGAACTGTCTGATTTGTCCTGCCCTGATTACTCCTCTGAGCCCCAATTAGCCGTGGATGAGGGCTGACATCCCGACACGATCACTTGGACGTGTCATAGTGGGAAAGATGAGCCAGGGAAAGAAAGGAGAGAGGTAAGGGGGGAAGACAGGGAAAGTGAATGTTACAAACAAAGAGCAGCAAGAGAAGTCAGCGTAAAAGCTCTGGTAGGGCCAGAGTCATTCATTCTGCATTCAGTCAGATATTGATCTCAATTCCCCTTTAACCAGCTACCACTCATCAATGTACAAACCAACAGCTCTGATTGCAATTTCTATAATTGGCAATTTTCATTGTAAAAATCAGTCTCTGTGAGAGTGTTAGCTGTATCTATTCTGAGACAGGTTGATTTCTCTGTGGGTTAGGGATGAAGAGACTAAGGACTGTTTGTGGAAAGGATATAAGACAAAGTATTAGGTCAGTGTGGTCAAATCAATTTACTAGCTAAAGTGAACACTGAAGTCCTGAGAGCCTCAACCATGTTTTATAATGAATTAAAAACAATGCAATTTCTTTTCCTAATTGTCAGTAACAAACTCTGTTATGAGCATTGCCATACAGTATCTGTTGCTTCCAATAAATATTCCTCTTCTTCTTTTCGCTCCTGCCATCTTTCCCCGTCCCCTCTTTATTTTTGTGTCTTTATTTTTGTCTACCACTGTGCCTCCTCAGGATTGCTGAGCTATTGCCCCTCTGCATGTTTTGAGAAAAATCTCTTTTTTTGGCTTCCACTCTCTCCCTCTCAGTAGGGGGCAGTGCAGAAGTAACTACAAGGGCATATAAGCCTTCAGAGTCAAACCAGACTTCTTTTAGTCTTTTTTGATCTGAGTAGATGTCATATTGAACACACACGCACACACACACACCCTTCAATGGAATGGCTCTGCTCCTATCCCTGTCTGCTCTCCCATCTCAAAACACACCCACGCAAACCTGAGAGGACACAGAGAATGAGAGGAGGAGGAGGGAAGAAGAGGGCGACGAAAGCAAATTGCGGAAGGGAAAGAGAGGCGCAATGGCAGGAGGGGAAGAAACAAGAGGTGGGAGGGGTGGCGGTGCTTTGAGAATGGGGATTAGAGTTAGGAGATTAGAGGTAGGAGATGATATCATTTGGTAGAGATGAGCGGGAGCAAACGAGCAGTGCAAATCACCTAACGTTAACGAGCTGCCTCATAAATTACTTCAGCCAAGTGTATGCTTCAAGCTGAATCTGGAGAGGGCTGCATAGTGCAAAGGAGGCATATTGCATGTACTAGTCCCTTCCAATACATAAAGGTGTTTTTTTCCACACAACCCATAGTCAAATCGTGGCTTCCTGTTTTAAGTCAGACTGTGTATCCATTATGTGGCATCCAAACCATCATACAACTTCCATGATATTACTTTATCGTGATCTTTGTGGTTGTTTGTCCTTCAGGCAGTCCACACATAACGTGTGTTGATTCTGTTCTTGTGAACGTTATATATCAGGGATGCCTTAAAGAATGCTAAAACGTTCACAAGGTCTAGATCTGATAGTGGTGATCAAAACTTAGGTCAGTGTCACTGTGATTTCATATCGGTCCTATTTTTGGTAACACAAATATCAATGTCTAGATAGAGCTCAAGAATGCATGCACTAACTTTGACTTCTTCACAAAGACATCATAATTCTCTGCTTAAAACAGGAGAACATCGCAGCTCAGGAGCATGAGACTATGAAATCCCTTAGAAATCACAGGCTATGAAAAGGGTTTCAGTGTTTAATGACTCGTCTTTTAGGAATAAGTCCACTTTCTTCACTTTCACTCTCTGGAAGACAACCAGGACAGCTGGCCTTCTGTCCCTGCACCACAAGTTCATTATTTTGCTGATACAGAGCTTCAGGTGAATGTCCTTGCATCATTTGGTGAAGCTCTTTATCAGCCTTTTTCACCCTATAAGCATATCCTCCACCATAGCAAGTTTTATACTGGAATCATATATGTCAGTGATACCCAAATAAAATAAATTAAACACTTTATGTTATCTAAGTTTCACATATGGGTTTGGGCAGATATTATGTAAACTGCATAATACTTGATCAGCATAGGAATGTGACCACAACGTAATTTTAGTGTTCAAATTCCTTAAACCAAGTCATTTGACATGAAAATGTATATAAACCTGCATTTTTGTCCTTAAGAGAAGGAAGACAGGCAGAGTAGGGATATAGGGGGGTGAGGTTGTGTAGGTTAGAGGGGGAAATATACATTTTTATTTTAGCCAGGAACCCAGCAGCAGCAGAATGACTTTCACTGGCTCGATTCTAAATATTACATGACTTCCTGACGGCAGTGTGCTGTCTGAGGCTCTGTTTGGCCTGGTATTAACCTGTCCGGATAAATCAGCCATTTACAAAACTCTATGCCTCTATCCAAAGTACTGTTTCTTCCCTCTTGCTTCCCTTATTTCAGTGGCCCTCTAGCTGCTTCACCTGTTTCTTATGCACCATTTCTGCCTTTAGACGGCTTGCTATGGTGCAACCCATTTTGTCTGTGTACAGTGTGTATATGTGGAGTTACTCTGTGGTCCTCTGCCAAGGCCCCTAACGTCATATGCAACCTGGCAGGTGACAAATAGTTTTTTAATTGCTTGCACCAGGAAAATCATTAGTCTCTTCCCTTTCCTTGGTGGGACCGGGCAGGACGTGTGTGCAATAATAATAGCCTCAGTCCGGTTTCCAGTGTGCTATTTTTGGAGCGAGTATTTTAAGGGCCGTCTCTGTATATGCCTCTGAACGTGTGTACGTATAGTACGACTGTGTGACTGTTTGTGTGCTTATGTGCAGCTGTGTAAGTGCGTGAATGTACACACACCTAGTAAGGGTGGGCTAAATGGTCCTGAGGTGCTTTTCCTTGGTTGTGAGAGAGGAGAGTGTGTTTGTCAACCCTGTTCCTGCCTCATGAGAGTTTTTCTCATTGCTGTTGCTATTCCCTAGGAGCGTGCTGTTTGTCTCTGTGTATGTGCGTTTTTCTGTCTGCGAGTGTGTGTACCTCTGCGTCTGGCAGACTCTGGCCTAGGCCATTGTGCTATAGTGCATTACAGTAGCAATCCACCGACACAGTGGCCAGCCAGATGAAGCCGTCCAGTTTATGGAGCAACCTGCAAACTCCAGCTGCTTTTGGTTGGGATTGTGCTTAGTGCTGAGATATAGTATTGATTTTCTCTCCTCGGTGCCCTTGCCATCCCTGCGTAGATATGCACCAGTGCTCAGCATCCATTCACTGAGAAAGGGGGGGGAGAGGGGGAGAGAGCAGAGGATGATGTTTATGTGGCGATACTGACCCCATTCGTTCACACAGAAAAGGCGTGGAACGTGAAGTGGCTAGACAGCAAAGGGGAATTGAGTTTGTGAGGCTCAGATTGCAAGATGAACCCTGAATTTGATTTCTCTGTTATACAAGCATTTGTTATTATATAGCTCAACGTCTGAGGGTGTTTGTGTGTCTGGTGTCTTGTATGGGTCTATTACATGTGTGGGTTTGTTTGGATTTATGGGTCTGAAAGGATGCTGGTGTGCGTGCACATGGTATTTTAGCAAGCAGGGTACAGCTGTGTGGTTGATCTTCTGCATTTTTGCCTTTGCTTTGAATCCCCCATCCTCATCCTCTATTCCTTCAACCACAAGGTAAAACCAAAAATCAAAAACACGTTTAGACATTATTTGAAATTTTTCTGTGGAACCCCCCCCCCCCCCCCCCCCCACCTCTCCCCGGCCACACTGCAGTGTTTTAAGTAATGGCAGTGCCTCGTCTCGCAAAATATTTCATAGATAAATGATTCAACTTAAAAATCCTATCAGGTATTTTATAAAAATAACAGTGTGTGACCTTTCTGTGAATTTTAATCTGGCGCATAAAAAAAAAATCTTTAAGCAATGAAAACTGAATTGAGCCTTTAGACTGCTAGTGTTAATGATACCTTTAGGTGTAAAGTACGTCAAGCATAAAAGTTCCAGTAACCACAGTGCTCTTGTCTTTGTCTCACATACGCGGGTCACATACACTGAAATGCTAGACAGCCAGTACAGAAAACATTCCTCCCATTCAGTCTTTTTAGCTGTCTTTTACTAAAGGACAGTTTATGTTCTCATGTCTGATAAATTGTATAGTTAGAAGTATCTAAGTATAAGACTACAGTGCTTGTTATGAGTACTATACATACACTGTTCATACTATACATCCTCCTGTGACTGCTAGTGGATTGTTTCTCTGTAATTCTGTATGGCTTTTAACTAATAATATAGGTATAAGTGCATTAAGATGACTATTGTTTGACTATTGTTGTGAATTGGCATAATTGGGTACTAATATTTTTATGTTCTATCAACAAAAGGTTTAAGACCCTTTACTACAGTAGTCCTGAATCAAATATATTTTTTTATATTCTTCTTCTTATATTTTGCAGATTCCACCAATCTTTCTTCAGAGTGAAAAAGATTAAGCCCATTAGAAAATGACAAAATCTGTGTCCTGTTTCACAGTTTATCATAGTGTTATATGGTGGCCCACACAAGAAGAGTCACAAATTTTGGGGGTGACTAGCCAAACAGCTGAAAGCCGTTATTCTGTATATGTATGTGTGTGTGTCTATAATCAGCCTGTGTTATCCAAGCCAAGCAGCCCTACCCTGGCAGAGCTGAGACTGGGGAGACCCGGTCTCTTTCCAGATTCATCTCTCCAGCTTTGTTTGACTAAGTAGTGCCATGGTGTTGGTGTTGGAGAGGGCTGGAGTGGTAACAGCAGCAGCAGTGCAGCGTATGCGTGGGTTGCCTGAGCCAGTGGGGCTTGGCACGGGGAGGCAGCATATGTTCATGGCCAGCTTCCTTCCTCCTCTCCCATACTTATCTGTCTCTCTCGTCTCTTCTGTTTTTCCCCTCTCTCTATAGCTCACTTCTGTTAAACCCCACCTCCACTTTTGGCTTTGAGTGTCTTGGTATCACCTGTGGGAGACAGCACAGAACAGAGATCAAAGGGCACTGGGGATCCCAGTACCCCACCATGTCTGACTAATGCCACAGCCCTTTCTTCTAACAGAGACACAGACTTACACACTCCTCTTTGTCATCTTTTCATCTGGCATGGGATCAGAGAATATTTGGTGGAGAAGCTAATATGTTGTGCCTGTAATGGGACTCTCTGGTTCATTTTTAATGCCTTTCCAATGGTTGGTCACACACACCTTGGCCCATCTCTGCCCTACATAAACACTGGCTGTTAGCCAAGCATGTCAGAGGCAACCATATCTGAATTCTGCCAACTACCTGCTAGATATGGACCACCATCCTGCTGCATAGCAGACTTAACTGTGTCCCAGATACCCGCAACCAGCTGTTTCAGCCTTTACACCTTCACTTTTGCTTCCTGCTCTTCTCCTTGCCTCTTGGACCAGTAAATGAACGCTCATTTGCAAGTTAGATAAATCCTTTGAATG
This sequence comes from Neolamprologus brichardi, assembly GCF_056152115.1. Taxonomy (NCBI): domain Eukaryota; kingdom Metazoa; phylum Chordata; class Actinopteri; order Cichliformes; family Cichlidae; genus Neolamprologus; species Neolamprologus brichardi. Next base: position 26,088,970 of record NC_142123.1, read on the forward strand.
TATTATTGATGCAAACAAATTAGCCTGTGGGCCCTAGACAATACCTAATGGAGCCTTGGCTTATGGGTGAAGTAGTTTCCAGCGAGGGCACTGTCGGTGTTCCAGGATTGATGCCTGCTCTTCTGCCCCGTAATTATTTCTCCTACAAATTATTCAGCTGTTCTGATGCAGTTTGGGGTTTAAAGCAGTGCTTCTTATTGCTGGCTATGTATTTCCAGGCCTTAACCCAGCTACAGTCATTAGTTTATTAAAGAAAAAAGACGTGAGCAATTAGATAACTGGGATAAAGCCACCTAAATGAGGGGATGTGTTATTATTCAAGTTTATGCATGCTACTCATAGAATTCACTGGGGTTTATGTTGGTGCTGCTTTTTCAAGGATATTCTCTTATCTTGTTGTACACAGACACATTCGCACATTTTAACAGTCTCGTATAAGCCTATTCACATATTTACAGAGATTCAAACTGGCTCGCTTTTGCAAATATGCATAGAACCACTGTCAGAATATGTGTTCCTAATATAGGAAAAGTGGGGACACATCTGGACGCGTTCATCCTTGATACAAACTCACAGAGAAAAAGCAAGTGCGCATAATTTATGCTAGAAATAGAGGCAGAGGTTGAAAAAGAATGAGAAGAAAAAACTCAGAGAGGAGATGAGAGAAAGAGAGGACTGCCATACTGTCCTCAGTGATTAGGACCCAGTATTGATCAGAGGAGGTAAGGGGAAGGCAGGCTGAGAAAGGGTGGGAAAAAACAGGCCCCGGGGCTCAGACCCCAACTCTCTGGTGGCCTCTGCTCTGTTCCGCTTCTGCAAGCTGGCCAGGGCCAGTGGGAAATTCATCAAAGGGTCTTATCCCCCTATCTGTCCCACATGCACACACAAATACACATATCCATGCATAACACTGGCCTTTGAAAAACATTCTATTTGATGACATCGTTTCCCTTTTTTTTTTTCACTGTTAGAGATGGTAAATTAAACCTGATATGTTATTGCCACTGTGGTGAAAAGAGACAGGGTGTCCTATTCTCCCAGTTGTCTGCACAGTGCTAGTCACATCACAAGGATCACGTCAGCACTCGAAAACTTTGTGCCACGTGTGCCATAGATCAAACACAGACACACGCGCATTCACGGATACAGCATCAGTCAGCTGCTCATGATGGGGGATCCATATTCTCCCCAAGTATTCAGTATGTGTACAGGAAGTATTCGATACGCCGTGCTCTCCCAGGGCTAGACCTGTGTTAATGCATTTTCTCCTTTAAGTCTCTCTTTTTTTCCTCCCCCTCTGCTCCCTCTGCCGGCTTTTCAGCTGACTCTGGGTTTTGGCAATCTTATTTGCCTTTCGATCCAGATCAATCTTTGTCTTATCTACAGCTCTTGAATCATAAACATTTGATAGGCTCAACCTTGACACTGACAAACATGGAGTGGTGAGGGTTTGGGGTAAGGTGCCTTTGGAAGACTTTATGCGATCCCTAAAGACTATTGAACTTTGCCGCTAAGTACAACCCCCCCCAAACACAGATATACGCTCATGTTTTGTGCGCATCTCATCACATAGACACATATACAAAGTTTGTTCCAGATATATTTATGTATACGTGTGTGATGTATTATTCATAAGAAGAAGCATTCATCGCAGTGACACACCTTGAACAATTTGAAGACGTGGTGTGCTTAACAGCTTATTGTAGTTTCTGCAATTTGGCTCACCTCCGGCTGATTAACACTGCCCTCGAGTCCTCACTGTGCTTTATCTTATGATGAATTAGCTGCTATAAGAAACATGGCCTCCAAGGGAATTAATGAATATTTACCTGACATTTTCTAATTTTTTCACAGTGCTTTTTGCTACTTTATACCCTACATTTGTTTTGTTATGTTATGTTATGTTATGTTATGTTATGTTATGTTATGTTATGTTATGTATTTCTAAGAGTCAGAAGATCAAAATCACGCAAAACACAGTGTGTTACTTGAAACACAGACTAATAGAATTAGCCCTGCAATATTATACAAATGATTATGTGTAGTGTTGTTTCTGTCACTCATCAGGTGCATTTGTTTGTCATGAGACAAATTGGGTTGAAGTATTTTAAAGCTGTCCAAATATAGGTTACTGATAAATGTCATGTCCATTCTCTTTCATGTTATAAATCTGGATTTTTTGGGGGGATCCAAGCTAGTGATTGCTCGAAGGGACCCAACTGGCTCAGTAGACGAACTAGAAGTTGGACACGAAGGTGTGAGATGGTGGTGCACCTTGAAGATGGGGACCCCATCCAGTTTTCACATCTGATTATCTTTGGTGAATCCAGGGTCACATCTGGTCCTGCGTTGAAAGAGATGTGACGTGTTATACCCTAAGTTCTTGATATAGTGCTTCCAGGAGCTGGTTTTCTACTCTTTGTGGGTGTGCTACTGATTTGATCCTACAATATTCGTTTTGTTGGCAAAGCAAAACAAAAGATTTTGGTGAAGTAATTCTTTAAGTTGCAGGGATATTATAATTGAGCATATTTGAACCCAAAACATTGTCTATTCCTAAAACTAATTGAATATTTTTTGGCATCTAAACCAAACCAGTAAGGATAAGTGAACTCCCAAAACCCAAACATGGTCTCTCTGGCAAACAACATTTCAACTTACTCCACCACCAGCCCTCCAGCCTCCTAATGTGGACTTTGTAACCGTTCAAAAGAGAAGCACTATCTGTTGCTGTCCAATACCTTGGACCACCACCAAAGGACACCTTGTGCATATCTCTGTGACACCAGCGGGATTTGACAGAATAGCACTGTTTGACGCTCTGGGCCATTCTGGTCCCACTCTCTCTTCTTGTGTTTTAATGGGACTTTCTTTCCCTCATTTTCTTTTTCTCTCTACCTCTCTTTTTGTTCCCACCTACATTTTTTGCAAAACAGCAGATCAAACTTTTACTTTTAAGTGTGTATGTGAGTGCTGCCAACAGCAGAGCAGTCAGCAAAGTGCCACCTCAGCACCTGTTCTTTAATGATTAATACCATATTGATGGTCTCAATTAATTTCCTATTACACCACCAGAAGGTTGCGGTCGCTCTGTCTCTGTCACGGCCCTGCACTTGTTTTGGGAAGCCTCTTTGTGGCAGCTGCTGGATGGAGATAGTATGCCTTTCTCTAGCTCACATGCACAATTTTACAGACAGACATGCGACACATGCACGTACACAATCACGCGCAGAGTAGTATCTTGTGGAAACACACGCACACTATTACACGCTGCTTTGCGCCTCACATTTCATATGCTAGCACATAGATAAACAAATAAAATGTAACTCTGGTTTTTTGTTGTTGTTGTTGTTGTTGTTGTTTAATCATTTTTAAAAGGGAATTGTGTTTTATTTACAATGTTCAGCAGTGGTTGGAAAACGAGATTCATCTGTTTCTCTGTGCAGTGCTCTGTAGCAATTTTATAAACCACTACTCTCACCTGATTGTGTGACTTTGGTACAGCACAACCCCCTGTGTTTTACATTTAAACATGGCGCACTGCATTTTAGGCCATTTCCTGAAGGCATTGCTTTGGTTTGTGCATAATCCCCTTCCCTGCAGTGTTACATATTTGTAACAGTCTGTAAGCTACTGATTTATTCCCATGATGCAATCTTTTTGAACTGTGATTCGACATCACACTACCATGACCTTAACTGTCTGCAGACTTGTTCCTTGGATCAACTCGCAGTCAACACTGCCCCTGTTGAGATACTGGGGAAATGCTGTTTGTCGATTAGAGTGGCAGGTCCCTGATGCAGCTTTTTTTCCCCCCCTTTTTTGTTCTTTTCATTACCTTTTCTTATTCAATGCACAATGTCTCATCTCTGTACTTCAGTCCAAAAACACCTCTATATCTTTCTAATGTGCACTGTTAATCTGAACCTTATTTTTTCATTCTGTCTCTCTCTCTCTCACACACACTCACACACACACACACACACACACACAAGTACCCATTCACACACTGTCTTTATTTTTCATTTTTCATGTGGACCCAGTACACACCATTGGTTGCTAGGAAACCATTTGAGCATTTTTGTCCCCCATTGGTAGACATTTGATTACCCATTTGTATGTTTTGTGTGTGTGTGTGTGTACTCATGTGCATGTGCAGAGGTTTCTGCGTGTATCTCCAGAGAGAGGTCTTGCCAAGCTGAGCTCAGGGACTGCTCCACTATCCAGCCCAGTAATAACAATGAACCCCTCACCCTGTTTGACAGAGGACACAGGCTCAGCAGTCCTGTGGCTACTGTTGTCAATGTGTGAAAGGCTCCTGATGCTTTGTGGTGTAAGTACATATCTACATATGTGTGCATTCATGTTCACAACACTTTGTGCCTGACTGGGTCAGTTCTGTGATACAACCCCAGCAGTTGTTTCTGATGCTGACCAGTGGCGTTATCTATTGTTCTTCAGCGAGCTATTGCGAAGGAAGATAGTGGCCAGGTTGGACCGTCTTGCAGCTGGGCACACATCAGTCCTCCCTGTGACTCCCTGTTTAGAAATGCACCAGCACATCTCACTCCCCTGGCTGCTCCTGTGAAGTCCTGATTCGCTCACAGACATGGGCAGAGGCACATAAATAGTACGCCTTGTCGACTGGCACAGAGAGAAAGACAACACACGCGCACAAACAAATCAGACTCAGCACTGATATGAAAGAGAGCAAGAGCCAAAGAGAGGGAGTAAAGAGAGGTGGCATTAGCGATGTTTCTTCCTCCAAATGAATTGCAGTATGCCCTAAGAGGAAGAGATGAAAATAAGAGAGCGAGGTGATGAAAAAGACTCAGAGAAAGCCAGGGGTTGTGAGGTTATTGTGAGGTGGAAACAAAAGAAAAGAACCATAAAGAGAGAGAACACATGGTTAAAGCCCCACTATGTCTGAGAGGGCTCACTAACTTTCTTTCCCTGCTTTTACTCCCATGTTACTTGGTGTCACCTGCTTGGCCACTGAATTTTAGGATAACTGCCATGGGCTCTGCTAAGGCCATTATGGCAGCCAGTTGGGCTCCGGTTGGCCCTTTCTCAGCTTGCCCCTGTGTAGCATTGACTCTCACTTGGGACCACCGCAGCTAATGGAGAGGGTAGTGTGTTCTGTAAGGGCCTTAGGAAGAATAAGTGGGCTGTAAACTGTGAGTTGTGTTGTGGCAGCTAAAGGAGCTTCGATGCCTCACTGCCTGGCTTACTGCCTGACTTACTGCCTGCTTGGCATCCAGAATGCTCCTCCATATTCAGGCTCTGAATACTGGCCTTTTGCACTTTTATTGTAATGCATGCAGATACTTGGCAAGGCAACAAACACACTCCACCTTTTACTGTGGTGCATTGCACAAATAAAATATTTCAAAGCGGGGAGGAGCCACACACAAAAATAGTGGAGCACTCTCTTGGATTCTCGCAGACGTGTAGAATTGCAAAATGCACTCACATATCTCCACAATTACACACACAAGTGCACATACGCGCACACGCATACACACAAACTTGCATTCCCCCACCCAGAGTGAAGCCATTCTGCCCCTCTAAGCTGAGTTATTTAAAGCCCCGCTCTCAACTCCATCGGAGTGATTATGTGCTACTGAATTAAACATCACAGGCTTCAGCCCCTGGCTTCCTCTGAAACACACTCAAACATGCTGGCCTCTTCCTGGTCCTCAAAAGTTCCAAGTTCTGCCTTTCATATCTCCCAGCCAGTACACTAGGTAGTGGAAGTAAAGAGGTGGAGTATGAATCTTCCCTAAATCAGGATCTCCTGCTGTGCCCCCTGCTCTGCTATTCCTCTCACATACCTTGGACACAGGCATTTGATGCAGTTCACATTAAGAAAGCCCCCTGTAAACTGACTCTTACCCTGGATTGATACTCACCCCAGGCATCATTTTAGCTTGGCATTCAGGCAGTGCTGTAATTGATGAAGAGCTAGATGCAGTAGAAGGTGAACTGTAGCAGTTAAGTTGTGCTTTGACTCTAGACACCCCAATTAGAGTGTCTGTATTCTAAACTGGGAACATTTAAACAAAGAGGTTGTCATAGATAACCCAGAGAGAAGCAGGTTCAGATAGGGGTTTGCTCTGCTACCTCGACAGGAGCTTCGGGCTGTTTGCTACCTATTTGGGAGGGTTTGACATAGGGTTTTGTTTACCTCAGTGTGTGTTTGTGAGTGTGAGTTTGCGTGTGTGCTGATGAACTGCGTGCGCATGTCTGTGCTTCTGTGTGCCGGCATGAGGCAAGGCACCAGCCAGCCACCCCCGCATTCCAAAACACACCCTTTGGCAGGGAACGATAAAGGTTCCAAACAAAAGGAAGAAGTCTTGTGACTTGTGAAGGTGAACTTATATCACCACAGAGGCAGTTGACCTTGAAATGAGCGGTGGTGTTTGGGGATGGGCGGGGGAGGGCAGTGTTTAAGAGTGCAACCTCAGTGCCAGAGGCCAGGAGGCTGCCTAATGACTGGCACCCGATGCTATCCATCACCATGCCACTGCCAGGGCAGCTGCCCCCGCATAGCCAAGTGAAGAGAGCCTTAATCACCCCTCGTACTTATTCTGCAGACTGTGAGCACATGACATGCAAGACATACATCCGGTGCACAGGTGTTCCATATTCACATGAAACCGCACAGGCAAATGCAGCGATGCAAACAACAAATTCTAATATGCATTGCACATACAGACAGCATGAATATGCAGTCAGTGCACTCAATTCAGACTCACAGCTCATTGCACTCATTCTGCACGCATACTGATGTACATACACCAACTAACATACAGAAATCTGCCTCTAGACGCTCATTCAAATGCTATTTATAATCTAATGTAGGCAGACTCAGATACAAAGGCAGAGACATCCTCACCCATCCCTGCTGTATTTATGCCTTGATGCTGAATGTTTGTGACAAAACAATTGACTGCTTCTGCTTTCTTGATATTTTGTATTGAAATGGATATCCTATAGCCTGCTGGTTCAATTCTTCCACACTGAACTGCCTCAGTTTTTTTTAGTGTTTAGCTTATTTCCCTGAAAGTGGAAAGGGGGGCTTTTCCCATACCTAATTTCCTGTCTGCTCTGCACTTTCCTTCAGTATGACAGACTTTGAATCCCCCCACTTTTTCAGTGTCGGTTATTTTATCAGAGTGGAACAAGGTTTCCCTCCTTCACTCCCTGGCTCATCCTTGTTCCATGAAGCATCCCCTCTCAATTAAGATTCTTTCATGTTAATGGTGTTCTTATCGCTCCTGTGCACGAGTTGTGAAAGCGAGGCCTACTATGGTGGAGTACAATCATGGAGCAGAGCTGCCTGAATGACAATATAAGAGCTGTTACCCTCATTCTTCTTTCTCTCTTCCTCTGTCTTTCCATGTATCTCTGTCTCAAACTCTCTCTTTCCCTTGCCTTTTTTGTCTCTTAATGAGCTATGGTGGACTGTTGGAGGAGCAGCTACATGGAAGAACTCCAAGAGAGTGGCACACTTGTGGCAAGGTCACAGAGACTTAACGAGACAGCCGACACATCACTTGACCACTCACACCAGATTTTACCAACAGATGTAATTTGTGCTCGAGTCTCAGTTCGTTATATCTCTGTGCAGTTATACACGCACATTCACTATTATACATTCAGCACAAAGTAGAAGGTCATTGTATCTGTCTCCACCAACATCTAACTCCGTCTTCAGCTCCATCAGCGAATCTCTCTCCCTTTCTCTCCCTCCTTGTCTTTTGGAGTAGAGCAGGGTGTATGACTTCAGGAGGAGGTAGGCATTCACTGAGAGATCGTAGGAGCACTGGCTGCCTCTAAGTGCGTGGGTGCCAGAGAAACCTGTTGCCTGGCTACAACAGCACCTTTATCCTTTGGTTGCGATGGCGATGTCTTGCATATGCATGCGTGTGCGCGTGAGTGTTGGCACAACACCTTTCTCATGCTTGTCTCGTGCGTTGTATATTAGACTGTAATTGTCTGTGTGTGCGTGACTGTATTATTTTATATGTGCATTCATTTTGTTGTATGTTGGTGTTTTTCACTGTGTTTTTGAGAGAGATTGGTGAAAGGAGGGGCAGGAAGGAGCTCCACCACCCACACAGCAGGCCTTCCGCCCCCATGGCTGACTCCCCAAGACTCCTCTAGTAATTAGCTCAACATCTATCCATCTGTTCTAGGGAGGCGCAGTAAACATTAACACAACACAGCATCATCAAAATACTAGCTATACATGTTATATTTTATGCATACATGATAAATTCATGCATTAATACATATGAGTGATTGGCACAGATGCTGACAAGCAATGTCAGGCTCATGCAAGACTATAATAATATACAAATACACAGTTGCGTATTGGTCAACGGGCATACAAGGACAAATCCCAGTGAGCCACTGCATGGGTGGAACTGTCAAAAAACCCATTAAGTTTTTACTGCCCGTCTGTCTCTTTACTGGCCAGTTCTCCGTGCTTCCATTCAGAGTGTGCATGAAAGTGTGCTGCGTGCACATTATGTAATCAACCCTCCGACCTAACCTGACCCGAGCAGCCCCTTTTTAGTCTGTTTTACTTTTTCTGTCTTCCCTTATATAATCCCAGACTAATTTAATGATCTTCAGGACAGAACTCTGTGAGGTCAATACATCTGACGTAGGAATCTGTTTTCTAGTTGCCTGTCTCTAGTTGTTTACAATGAATCCAGTTCATCCATGGCGGTGTTGTCTAAAATGCCTAAAATGTTTGCACATGCCAATGCACACCACAGGTTCCTGTAACTCTGTTCTAGTCTTCCCCACCGCTGCAGAGCGGAGGCTGGAGCTCTGCCTTGAGACTTGAATGGGAAATAAGAGGAAAAAAACAACCAAAGACTACATTACACAATTAATCAATAAGTTAATGAGATCTCATTTTCTCTGAAAAAGACTATCCAGGCAAAAAGTCACCCTCAGCCTTTTCCCCCTACACTTGGAAAACCAACTCACTGATATTACACTGTGGAAAAAGAAAGCAGCCAGCAGGAAATTAAATTAAATTACCATCCTGATAGATTTATGTGACGCTTTACACTTTCATTGTGTTGTTTTCCTCTTTGAGTGGAGGTAGGCCTGAGTTGAGAGAGAACTGTTAAATATGTTGTAAAGTAAGAGGAGAGAAAGAAGTAAAACAAGACTGAAAAAAGAGTGAAAGTTCCAGACGTTATATGCCTCTGGCTCTCTTCTTGGTTTACAATAGGTAGCAAATTCCTAATAGTAAAACGCGAACATAAAGATTACTTATATTTGGATGAGCTATAAGACTACCTCATGGTCTCTTCCTTTGTGTTTATCGTGTTATACATGTGTGTGTGTGCATATTTGTGTAGTTATGTGTGAAAAGGTAGGAAACAGCTGGGAGTGTGGGCGTTGGAGGAAGGAGATTGTGCGTATCCACGTGTATGATTGTGTTCAACTAAGCCTTATGTGTCTTGTGAGTACATGTGTGTCTGTTACACTATGCTAATTAGTTTGTCCTTGCTCAGTCTGTTTTCGTGTGCGCTTGTGTGTTTGCGCACACTTATACATGTGCTCTATTTCTGTGCACATTCACTCCCGACTGTGCCCATAGATCCACATACATTTATGTACGCTCGTAATTGAATGAAGCTGTCTACATTCTGCGCTTTCATTCCAAGTAAAGATTGAGGGCATCTCTTGGCTATTGACACAGCTGGTGATGCCATCTGGGGGCATCGCACACCGCCTGTGCCATTTCCATCCAAACAGGGCAGCAGTCATCACCTAGTGTCCATGCCAATGACAGGGGACAAGGAAAGCAGTACGATAACACAAAGCAATGTCTAGATCCAGCTTCTGCTGCTAGTGGTGAGGGAAGGTCATCTGTCTTCCATAGATTGCATTATGTACTGCTGAACCGTGAGTGCCCAAACACATCAGAGATGGTAGTCGTTCGCATGTTGGGACGTTTTCGCAGAAGTAACTGGTTCTGTGTATCTGTGTGTCCCTCCAACCACACCCCTGCCTGATGTAAAAGGAAAATCAGAGGGACGGTGGGAGGCGGTGGAAGGCGGTGGAAGAGATTGTGGTTGGGGATGGAGGGGGGCATAGTCACAGATTAATGGTTCACAGTGAGAGGGAGCACAGACCTACAGTAGCAGCACCTTGATTTATTTGCCACTTAGTACTGATGAAGCCTCAAACTGCAGTCACGCACGTGTTGTCACAGCATTTTTCTCGATCAAGGTCTCAGTCGGTTGGTCCATTCTTGCATCTTATTTAGCTGCAATTGCATGCACACATGTAAGTGTGATTTTGTGTGATTTACTTCTGTAAAAGACAAATAAATCTCCTTCTGTTTCTTTCAACCAACAGGAGCACTCCAAGGCCAAACATTCAGAAAAGATTAACAAGCATACCCAGAGACCATGTAATGAGAGCATCTCTTCCTGTGGTTGTACCCATATGCGTGTTTGCACATTTGGCTGTGTATGGGTCAGGTGTATGTGTCAGTATGGGGATATTTTACCTTGTTTGTCTTTGTTGGTTTTAGTGGCAATCAGATGTTGACAGTGAAACAGAAATGATAAAGACTGAAATAAGAGCATTCCTTGTGAGAGCTGGGTAATCAAAGCTTTTCATGATTACAGAAGTGAATGGATGTTATTCACACCTGCACAACATTCCTTTAAATGCTACCTATTATTCATAAGCTGTCAATTTAGAGAATTTGCAGAGGTAACCCAGTAACAATTTGCAGGCGGAAAATTATTGAGTTTTGACTTGGTAAATACAGGCAGAGTTAATTGAGGGCATCATCTCACCATGTGGGAGGACTTGACAAAATGCCATACGTGTGTTACACAAGCACACATTGTAATTAACACACATATGCACGTAGAAATACACACATTAATGAGCACGCGCACTAGTATACGCATCCAATCACACATTTGGAGATGCAGAGATACAGTCACATAATGAGTGAGATTATTGCAGATTTCTGATCCCAGATTTGTTCTGCTGCCTGGCTATGTTTTGGATTGTGCATTTCCTCTTCTGTTCTTGGGCTTTGTTGTCTGTGTGAGGGATACCATGCAGGGTTTCTAATTCAGCAACATTTACTTCTCACCAACCAGCTGGCTTGTTCCACATAAAAGCCCTCTCATCTGAGACACAGTAGCTACGAGTACTGCATGTGTCACTATCACTCCATTATATCCTTAAGAAACCATGGAACAGATTATCCACTATGCACTGCAAAAAAAATCCTAATCTAACCAAGCCTTGTGATTGTGTGTCTAATTGATCTATTTTGAGAATAATATATTATGCAAGAACAGAAAAATGTGTAAGAATGTTCAGAAGATTATGTGAATATGGGTCTTTTTTTATCTTAACAAATTGTACACTATAAAGGTAATTATAGAAGCTGGTTGCATTGCATGCACATCACACAGTATGCGGATGTTTGAAGCCCTCTTGTATCCGTCAAGACTGTTATTAGCTGTGCTAACTTGTTTCAAGACTGCCCAGTAATCACACTGGATTTGTTAAGTGAAATTATGACAAATATGTGTGTTTTATCAACATAAACACATTCACACATTTGTTTTTTCAAAGCAGTAACAACTCATTTTAATAATCATTATTAACACTCTACCCTATCAACTATCATTATTCATTTCTATTTTTAAGTGCAATTGCATAATCGGGTCTATTTGTTGGCAAAACACAAACTGATTTTGAAATTGTTAACATCTCATCGTCTGTGTGAGATTAGTCTGATGAAGCTGATGTTTTAAAAAAAATGACAGGGACCAGCCTATTTGCTTTGAAAGTCCAAAGACAGGTGCTGACTCACCACTGGTGATTATCGAGGACTTGTTTAGCACTTGTTACAGTTTACTGCATGATGTGTACTATCAATCCCCAAAGTCTTTCCTGCACTATGCTGAATATCTGTCATTTATGAGACAGGCCCGAATCCCTCTCATGTACAGAAATATATATATATATATATATATATATATATATATATATATATATATATATATATATATATATATTTGTATATGTGTGTGTGTGTGTGTGTGTGTGTGTGTGTATGTGTGTGTGTGTTTGTGTGAATGAGAAGACTGAATGAGAAGCTCTTTGTAAAACTGCTGAAGTTGTGGATGTGGTTTGTGTATTATTATCTTGTTTGGTAGCTTTGGTTTTGAGAATTTTTCACTAAAATTAAGAATTAAATAAAGAGTGTAAGAAAAATTGACAAGTTGGTTTTGAGTTTATTTGACTCAGTACAATGCTTGAGCTGAATTATTTTACCACTTATTTCAAAAGAATACTCACTTTTTTTAGAAAGACTGAATATCTCACTTCAACAAATCTTCTAACTGTCCTTGCAGATAAATTAACTTGTTTCTAGTCTTCATCTTTGCAAATCAAGCTTTTATTTCTTGCATTTGTGTAACCATCCTGCTCGCTCTGATTTCCCCACAGAACCCTGATATTGTGCTCGTCCACTATTTGAATGTTCCAGCGATCGAGGATTGTGGGAAACCATGTGGACCTATCCTGTGTTCCATCAATACAGACAAGAAAGAGTGGGCCAAGTGGACCAAGGAGGAACTGATCGGCCAGCTCAAACCCATGTGTGAGTTGAGGAATTTTGAAGCAGGACAGCTTGTTTGACGGAAACGCGCACACTTTTAAAATTTAAAACGACTTCTTTACAAACAAGGAAATAGCTTTTAAATCATGTCATGCAGAAAAACAGCCTCATTGGGCAGCTTTTTGTGTCCATTAATCTCAAAATGAACAACAGTAGTCCATGTGTGAGAACTTGAGTAATAATGTTTTGGGCTATGCATGCATTAGCTTTTATTCATAGCCTTTAATATGAGCAGAGGCTGTAACAGCAAATTAGGCCTTAATAGTCTCTATGCACACCTGCATGTGCATGCATGGAAAGACTACTGGCAGCTGTTTTTGCCTGATTATTTATGTTCCAGTCTTATTATCTTATAGCTGGTACACTAAGTGCCCTCAGCACCTCAGTTAGAGAACATCTTTGGCTAGTATTCCTGCAATTTTAAATGAGTGCTTGTGCTCTTCCTGGAGCTGTCTCTTACTTAGAGGTCGAAGTTCAGCTCTTCCCCTAGACCTCTGGCACCACTCCGGCCAGACTGAGAGAGTACATCTCCCCTCTGGTCCATGAAGGCAGTCAAAGCAGAGGAGGGCAGCAAGCTGGTTATTGATTCATTTTAGTGCGTAGGAGCAAGAATGTCTGACTCACCAGAAATCCCCCTTCACCCCTTATCTGGCTCTTCTGTCTCTCTCCCCCCTCAATGGATTGATCTCTGTTGTTAATCAGCTTTACTAATGCTCTGTGAGTTGCATTATGTGTTTTTATGAGTCTCTGGACCTGCTCAAAGATCGAGGCAATGTTTTGGAAAAAAAAAAAGTCAGGGTTCGTCTGCTGATTATAATAGCCAAAAGGGGACCTTGTGGGGGCATTGAAAATCTTTCAGAGAGCTGTTAAGATACCTTTAACAACCAGACTCTAATTCGGGCGTATCTGGCAGGGGCCAGCAGAGCTGTGACTGATATTTCAATGGCCAATTATTGGTGATGTGGCTAGGTAAAGAGGAAGGTGTCAGCAGCTTTACAAGCACACACACACGTGCTGGCTGCATACTGAATAGGCAGTCCAGGCCATCATCACTGGGGTCTAGGCTGTATTGTTACCCTCATCACAGCATTAGTTTTAGGTCATTTTAACATAAAGCCTTACCTCAGGACAGTCGCTGAGCAACAACAGCCTACTGTATTCATTACATCTGTGGCTTAATGTAAAAATCAAGCACCATTTGCAGTAATGCGTAAAGTCATTAACTTTGGGAGTTGTTGGGACAAAGAGAGTGAGTGTGAGATGCCTTCTAGCTGCCAGGCTACACGAGGGGCTACATAAAGAGCAAAAAAAAAAATCCCTCTCCTTCTTTCTGTCTCTGCTTTCTGTCTTTCTTCTCCTCTCCATCCTTCTACTCTTTCTCCTGGAGCACAAGACATGTCAACATGAACTCAATGATAGAGCAACATTGCCATCTAGTGGTCATGTGAGATAGCAACCTTAATCTCAACGCAGGGAGCAGAAGCCAAAACTTGTGATGAAGTTGGCCTCTGTGAATCATGCTTTATTTATATCATAAATTAGCTCCCCAAATATAGTCATTTTTCTATTTTGTTGTGTTTGTTTCAAGATGTTGGGTTCAAATGTGTGTGTAGTTTTAAGACTCCCCCTTCGTATATAACAGAACGTAGCAGAACTTATGCGTGCCGTTTAGGTTGTATAGTGAAACTATCGGGACAAAATGCATGGGTAACAGCTGAACAATTTTATTTTCTCACTTTATCAGGAATGTACACAATCTAAATTTAAACTTTAGGGTTTGAGCATCAAATGCAAAGCGCAAAATTTCCACAGTACACATTTCAGTGTTTTCATGTCTGCCTTATGTTTGGAAATTGTTCTTATTTGCTTTCTTAGAAACTGATGATGGTTCCCATTTCACAAGCTGAATTTTGTCAGCACACTCTTAGTTTTAAATCAAATCGTTATTTTTTCCAGATCAATGCCAATTTTTCCAAAATAATTGCCCCCCTTTGTCTTGCTCTTCCCTTTTTGTTGTGCTTTTCACAAAATTTCACTGCACAAACCATTTGACATGTCTAATGATACAAAAAAAACAACAACAAAGGAAAAATGTGGATTTCATGGATCAGTTGAGCTTATTCTGTCTCTCCACAACAAAACACACACACACACATTCTTGCTCTCAGTCACAAAACCTTTCACATGCACGAATGCTCACACACAGTAGTTCAAATATAAGCCCTGTGAAACATGGCCTTGTCTGACCTCGTCATCCTTAACACCCCGCGGTGTTTGATGAGAAAGAGAAGTAGCAAGAAGATAGGGGGGGGCTGAGGGTGGGGGTAAGAGAGGGGCATCGCTACACAGTCACGCTACAGTTCCATAGACAAGGCAGCCAGCTTGATTCACTCTTTTGGTCTAATGCAATAAACACGCAGCACTCTGCAGCTATGCCCCAAGCCTGCTGACAGATAGCGCATGAGCAGTTTTAACAAACACTCAGACAGACAGAAGGCTTGTCTCCAGGCTAGACAGACAGGGCCAGAGTAGAACAGACCAAGGCAAGACAGACAGCACTGGCCATCATATAAACTGTTGTACTCTGCTGTCCCATATAATGTCCAGTGGTGCAGAGACAACCGAGTGGGAAATGCCCAGCATCAACTGCTTTTGTCATTAGGGCTGTATGATGCTGCTCATGACAGGATCCAATCATCAGAATGATCATATGAATAGGTCGCCGTTTGGTGCCTGGGCTGTTGCTTCCACTGGGATTAAACCTAGTGGCAGTGCTCCTGTCATGTCTGCTTTAGAATATAACCCTCAGTGAGAAGAGCAGACAGGCAGACATGGTGGTAACTGTACGTCAACAACTCAGAGCCTTCAGGGGTGACACCCGTCTAGATGAACAGGGCTGTGGCAATCTGGCATGAGGGATCGGGGCAGAGGGGAAACAAGATTGTTTGGACAAATAGGCATGGCGCTGCATGGTGGATGTAAGTTGTTGCATTACGCTCTCACTCTTGCTCTGTCACCCTCTCTGAGTTTGATCATCAGCACAGACATTCGTCTGTCCTGAAGCTTCCATGTTGCTTTGCTATGGACGGAAATTCACGACACCATTTTGCCTTGTTATCTTTATTAGCATCATTTCATTAGTGCTATTTTGTATATTTACATAATACAAAGTCAAGAGGTTAAAGTGGTTTAACCTCCAAACACAATTTGTGCATTAATTGTAATAACGTTAGATGAAACTTGCCCCTCACATTTGTTATCTGCTTTTTTTCCCTTTTTTCTCTCTCTTTTTTTTTTTTTTTAGCTCACCCACAGTAGATTAATGGCTGAATAAATCTGACTTTATTATACATCAAACTGAATCCTATTCATGTTTCTATAACCTGCCACAGTTAGTTTTCTGTGGAGCGTATGATCTTAGCTTGATCACTACAGCTCTGCTGACATCTGCTGGTGACCAGCCTGTAATCTACCAAAGGAATGTAGAGCTTTCAAGTTTGATCCTTATCACAGTCATGCAATCATGTTTCCCAGCTTTTTTCACTTGAATTTAACTAGCTCTGTCTTTAATCTCCATTACCCTCACCCTCCTACGCTGTTTCCATCTCCTTTTATCTCAAGTGCAAACAGACATGCACTAAGCAAATCCTCAGCTTTTTTCATACATGCTCTGAACCTCATTCTCTCTATGTATCTCGCTTGCATATTTAACCAAAGGAGGTACTAGAGTGTAGAGAACTTGAATTAAAGCTGGCTTGATTTTGTTTGATAGTCTAAATATGCCTCACTTCTGAAATATTACCTTTTCCCCCAGTTGAGAGCCTGAGCTCTGCAGCACTCAGTGATGTCTCCTACCACCTTACAGCCACTGAAACCACTATCTGTCTCATCAGAAGTGGTGGCTGCTTGACAAGTGGAGCGATGAAAAGTATTAGGAGGTGCTAGTGAGGTGTGACTGAGGCAAGCGAGTGGAGCCTTACAGGAGAAAACCTCCCTTTTTCCCTTGGTGCAGCAGCCGATCCGGCAGCAGCAGATTGGTGATGTTCTTTCCCAGAAGCTTTTCCCGTCAGAACAGAGTCATAGGTCAGGGTGAGGGTGGCGAGTGGAAAGATTGAGCTTGCTGTCACCTTCATCAGCACTCACAGAGGAGATGCCATGGAGTAGCAGCAGGCACTGACATATAGGAGAAAAAGAAGCACAACAAAAACAAGAAGTCCAATACAAAAGGCTTGACATTATGTTGAAGTGATACGAGGGGAAAGCAACCGATCAATGCTGTACTAAGAAAGGAAACAGGGGGTTTAGGGTAAGGGGGGAAATTTAGAGCTGTTTCAGTCTAATGGGGAAGAAATGATAGAGACTGAACAAATAATCAAAGGTACTGCCATTTAGATTCTTTATTGAAACTAGTCTGTCTGAGTCGGTGGATTGTTTTATCTTTAGGGAAAACCAGAAATACTAACTGTTTTTATGTGGAAACTTTTTTTGGGAGAGGCGACCAGCATGAGGTGTTCTAGTAGGTAGACAGGGAGGGCAGTGGGTGGGGCGGGGGGTTGGCGTGGCTGGTGGTCTGTTGGGCTGGCTGACATCTCTGTCTCCTCCTCTCTCCCGGCAGTTCATGGCATCAAGTGGACTTGCAGCAATGGGAACAGCAGCTCTGGCTTCTCAGTGGAGCAGCTAGTGCAACAGATTCTGGACAGCCACCAAACTAAGCCACCTCCCCGGACTCACAACTGCCTCTGCACGGGCACCCTGGGTAAGGGCTAGTGGGTGGGGAGGAGTTTATTCTATAAAAGAGAGAACTCAAAAATTCAGCGAGAGGATATAAAGATAATGTTTAGTATGTTGTAAATCAGAGAAGGTTGTTCTTTTATGGGTTGGTGATTTAATAGTGAAATCAAATGTAGGGCCCTATTATTTTTTAAAGTTCCTAATATCTGTGTCAGGGGCATATCTGAAATATCCTTGCGCTTTTCAAATTTTATGCTAATCTCAATAGCATATTTTCAGCTGTGTTATTTCACTGACTTTTTTAATCAGAAAACGAATGTAGAGAGTGAAGGTTTTCTAATTTAGAGAACAAATTACTCTAAGTAACCCCCACTTCCATTGTTATTTTTAAGATAACAAGGCGTGCAGAGCGTCCCATACACTTACATCGCCTTATGCCTATGAGAGGAGAAGATTATGTTGCACAAAATTATAAATACAAAGACAAACTAATAATCCATCTTTGCCTCAGTTCATTGAATAGTAGATTTGCCTAATTTTTAAGCACTTGGAAATCAATAGAATAAATTTGCCTGTTTTACTCCCTCACACAGCTAAATCCCAAACCTCTTTTGCTCTGTTTGCCCTTGTATAGGTGCAGGAAGCAGTGTGCACCACAAATGCAACAGTGCCAAACACCGCATTATCTCCCCAAAAGTGGACCCCCGCTCAGGGGGATACAGCAGTGCCCACTCAGAGGTACAGAACAACGATGTGTCTGAGGGGAAAACAGAGCACAGTGCCCATGGTGGAGGAAAAAGCTCTGGGGGAGGGACTGGAGGGGGTAGCACCAGGGAGAAACGCAATGGAAAAGTCCACAAGCCTGTCCTGCTACACCAGAACAGCACAGAGGTGTCATCTACAAACCAGGTTGAGGTCCCGGACACCACCCAGAACTCACCTGTCTCCATCAGCAGCGGCCTCAACAGCGATCCGGACATGGCTGATAGCCCTGTGGTGACAGGGATGAGTCATGTGGCCTCTGTCATGTCTGGCCTGTCTCAGAGTGTCTTTATGTCTGAGGTCCCTGGAGACCCTGTCTACAGCATGTCTCCTACTGGGGGTCCAAATACTCACCTCATGGGTGCAGATGCCACTTCACAGGGCCTGGTGCTGTCTGTGACCTCCGATCGTCACAAATTTGCTTTCCCCAGTGGAGGTGTAGGAGAACCTGGGACTACCACTGCAGGAGACAGTCTTTCCATGTTGTCTACAGCTGGGGTGTCTGAGGAACTGGTGCTCTCCAGCAGTCTGGACTCGGGAACCATCAAGATCCCAGAAACTAATATGAACTTTGATCCCGACTGCTTCCTGAACAACCCTAAACAAGGCCAGACCTATGGAGGCAGCGCAATGAAGACAGAGGGAAACTCCTCCTCCACCTCGTCTTCCTCTGGCGGCAGTGCTAGCACCAATGGCAGTCTACAACGCTCCCCCACCATGCCAGATAATACCTACACTTTCAACTCAGCTCTCATAAAGAACATCAAAACAGAAGATACATCATTTGAGCAGCAGCTGGCCAAGGAGAGTGGCTACCAGGTGGGGGCAGTAGTGAATTGTGGGAGTGGCGTATCTGTGTCATCTGGTGCTGGTTCAGGTCAGGGAAGCCTCGGTCTGACAGCCACGGGCTCCCTGCTTCCATCTGGAGGTGGTTTGAGTCCCAGCACTACCTTGGAGCAAATGGATTTCAGTGCCATCGATGCCAAGCAAGACTATACGTCCAGCACTACCACAGTGAGCTATGGTCAAGCCATGTCCAGTCCTCACATGCAACATCAGAATCGTTCACCCAGCTTCTTCCTCCAGGATGCATCTCAGACCAGCCAGACTCAGCAGGGGAGGCCCAGCATGGGCCAGAAAACACATTTGATGGAGCACAACTCCCATGACTCTGGAGCTTATATGGGGTTACAAGTTGTAAAAACAGACTCACCTGGCAGTAATGGCCACCTTCATCACCACCATCAGACCCATCAGACCCAGCACAGAACCAACTGCAATGGAGGCTCACCCACAGAAGGGCCTGGCCAGGCTGGCTCTCTCCAGCTGCTACAATACCAGGGGGCCTTTCCTGGGCTGGGCACTGAGCACGAGGAGGTGGTTGGTCTAGAGCAACCTGGGAATGTGAATTCAGCTCAGACTGGAGCCACCGAGAATGGAGCTGAAAATCTGCTCAAAGCAGGTGATCACATCCAGGGATGTGGGGCAGGAAATGGAGAGAGAGGAGGAACAGAACGTTACCTGCAGCAGGCTTCAGATGGCGGCGAAGGAGGGACAGGAGGTGCGGGTGAAGGGGTAGCAATTCATAATGGAAACAACACCAGTGATAGCAACAACCACCCTCAACAGCAACAGCAGCTGCAGCCTCTTCTCCAAGGCACCGGCATGGTGCAGGGACTCTACAATGCTGTAGGAACCCACCAGGGTCTGGGTGGAGCAGCCAGTAACGGAGGAGCTGGAGGGACAGGCATGGAGATAAGTCTGGATCACTTTGACATCTCTTTTGGAAACCAGTTTTCTGACCTCATTAATGACTTCATCTCTGTGGATGGTAGTGGAACAGCCATGTCAGCTGGAGGGACCTTATATGCTCACCAGCTTGTCACATCTCACAACTCAGATAACCAGACCACAGCTGGTGGGCCCCCACAGCAGGGCCAGGAAGATGGAGGAGCCAGGGGCTCTGGTTACAGCCCCTCAGAGCTCTGCCTCCAACCCTGCTGCAGCCCCCAGTCTTTAAGTGGAGGGGCCAGTGCAGGAGGAGGCACAGGAGAGACCGGCTCATTGTCCTACATGAATGTAGCAGAGGTGGTTTCTGCAGCTGTAGCCCAGGGTGCTCTGGGGATGCTTCAGGCTACAGGCCGTCTTTTCATGGTCACTGACTACTCGCCTGAGTGGTCTTACCCTGAGGTGAGTTTTTTTCTTTTTGGTCATTTATATACCAGCCTAATTGTTGAAAGAGATTAGAAGGACTCACAATAGTCATATTTGTAATAGTCACTTCTGCACAAGAACCCTAACATTTTTTAGAGTAGCCCACTCATCTAAAGTGCTGTCTGAGGTGTTGTTTTTTTATACAAAAAAAATAGAAAATTAAAAAATACAATGTTAGGTATGTAAATTAATAATTGACTGAGGATTGATTATTAGAAAAAAATGAATTTAATTTATTGAATCTGAGTAACAAGCTATTTGGTGATTTGACTTCTATAAAGGAACATGGCAAAGCTGATATGGTAGAAGGTAGGACAGTATGGAGTCCATATGCTGGTGATGGTGAAAATAAAGCAGACATAGACTTGAAAGAAGCTCTCTGAATGACCAGAATGAGGTGGAGATATGGAACAAATGGGACATGAATGAGAATCTGGAAACAAAAATGCAGAACAGCACTGAGATTCAAAACACAGGCAACAGAAGCTGATTGGCTCACATAAGGCAGGTAAAAATTTTGAGTTTTGAATGTTTTGTCAAAGAAACCAAAATAATAGAACAGCAGCCCAAATGCACAGGAATTCAGACAGGACAGTGAACAGAGACCCTTCTTATTTAACTTAAGCAGACGCTTCATATAAGAATAGGCTATCCTTATAAATACCCATTAGATTGACAAATGTATTGTTTAAATTGTATATTTTTGGGGGCCTGTTCATCATGTTCACTTCAAACTAAGTTATCTGAATTATCCACAGCAAGATCTGGCAACAACTAATGTGAAATCATAGCAAACCAAAGGTTTTATGTCAGAAAGTTGAATACCTGTAAAGCAACACACATGATAACACGACAAATATAACAACAGTAACAATAGTAAAAAATGAAGTTGTCAAATTTTAATTAAACACTCAGAATCACATGCATTATATTAGAAAAGACTTTGCTGTCTTTGCTGATGCGGACCCATAGAAAACAAAAGTCCTATTATCTATTTGTTATTGCTCCAACATACCCAAAAACAACAACAGCAAAACATACTCTGCCCTTTTCTGTGACCCATAATAAAAAACAGTATTATATAGTACAAGCTAAGCTCTGTGTGACTGAAACTAAAGTGAATTTTCTATGCAGAATTAATAAAGGAGTTAATATAACTAAAGAACAATCCTGGAAAATATGACAACCAGTTTCATCATATTAAATTTATGTAATACTTTGTTTTATTTATACATTTTATAAATAAATTGCACATAACAGCTTTCACTTGCATCTTTAATGTATCCCCTATTTGTATCCCAATGGTAGATTTTACCACAAGAAAATGAAAATGAAATATGAAAATCAGAAAATGTACATTAAAGTTTTTCTGATCCGCAAACAAGGAATGATAGATATCTCTATAAATACATAGATCTACTGCTGTTTCAGACATGACTGTAAATGGCTAAATTTAAATAATTACTTGATACTGATGTGGTCAAAAGTTTAGATACATTAATTATGAGCATGAATGCCATGGTAATTTTAAGCTTTTAATTATTTCTCTGAACAAGAATTGGTTGAATTGGTGCAGTTTTAAAACACAAAGTGTCAAAAATATGCATATAGCTTCAAAGGTATACATACATACCCACTAATATTTAATTAAATGTCCCTTAATTAGTAGTACTTACACCAGATGCTTTTGGTTGCCATGAACAAGCATAATTCTGGCTGGATATTTAACCACTTTTCTTGGAGGAATTTGTAGAGTTCATTTGAATTAGTTGGTTTCCTTGCACAGACCCAGGTTTTAAGCATACTTAATGGCCTATTTCTAAACAACTGCAGATTTCAGTTTAAACAATTGTACTTATGCACAAGTTAGAATTTATTAGGATGTTCAGGAATAACCCAGGAACCAACAAGGCTCATGTGTCAGTGTGACTGTCCACAGTGAAGCAAGTTTATCATGACTGTGGATTTAGAGGGTGCAATCACAATGCATCCTACAGTGACAAGAGTCTGGGGCTGTTTTGCTATGGTACATTAAAATAATCAAGAAGGAAGACAACTTCCAAATTCTTCAACTTCAACTCAACTGAACAGCTACATGATTGAAACAGGACAATGATCCCAAACACACATCAGAACTGGTTTTGGAATGAATAAAGCAAGCTAACATTCAGCTTCTGACACAGCTTTCTCACAGCCCTGACCTCAGAAAATTTGTGCATTATGCTTAAAAGCTAGGTCTGTGCTTTTAGGGAAATCAGCCAATTTAACCTCCTAGGATCTGGCGTCCACATATGTGGACATCACATTTTGGGACGTCTAGACCAAAATACTTAATTTTTCTCTACAAGGGCCTGATATCCACTTACGAGGACATTATACTGCCACTGTTCTATCAAAATTTGAAACAAATGTCCTCATATGTGGATCTCATTTTTCTCAAAAACAAAAATTAGCTAAAAAAATAAATAAATCAGGTAATTCTTCGTTTTTACATTCTTTAGGTCCCAATCAACCCAAATAGCAAAGAAAAAATAAAAATGCATGCCATGAAAGAGTTCGGGTCTCAGGAGGTTAAATGAACTCTACCAGTTCTGCCAGGAAGAGTGGTCAAATATGCAGCCATAGTCTTGCCAGAAGCTTTTTGACGATTACAAAAAGTGTCTGGTCAGGGTGCAACTTGCCAAGAGACATTTCACCAAATACTAGTGTAGTTTTATGTATATATTTAAACCTGCATGTATACCACTGACCCTGTGTCGATTAGAGAAAATCCAAAATAAAGTCAAACCTATGCACACAATTCTTGATTTTATTTTCAACTTACCGTGATGCCCGTGATGAGCGTATGTAAACTTTGACCACAACTGTGTTTTTCTGTTATAAAACTGACATAATTAGAATTAAGACGTAATGTCAGCTTTTTGTTTGTTTGTTTGTTTTTTACTAAAGAAGGAAATATCAAGGTTTATAGAGCCACATCACATCTCTAAAATCAAGGGAAGTGAATGAAGAAAGGATTGGATGATTGCAAAAAGTAATGTAATAACTGATAATAATCGATTGATTAAATATGTTTTAATATGTTTTTTTATTGAGTAGGCAATATGGTAATAGGAAAGCGCTTTCCATTATCACCTAGTAATTACAGTCACCCAAGACAGAGTGGTATGATTAGCATTAGTGTTGAGGACTAAGCATTTGTACTGCTTAAATTCCAAATATATATCAGAAAGTACTGAAAACTAGTAAGTAAAAGTAAGTTTATACCCATAATCGCATGATTATGGGTATACACATACCCATACCCACTTAATTTCATGCAGCTTTCGTGAAATTAGCCTCTAACATTGTCTTCTAAAATAGTTTTTTAAAGTAAGTTTAAAAAAAATTAAATATAGATTAAACAAAAATAGCTGCATCCATCTTCAGGAATTGACCAAAGATATGCACACTAATATTTACTTTTCTTATTTGCACAAAACATGAGGTCATGATTATCCAATGATTCTGTGCTGTTAATCTTTAGTTATTTCTGTCAGCAGCAATGGTCTACTTCAGCCTCTGGAGGGCAGCAAAATACTTAAACTCAGTGTGGGTTTTTTAATATGTATTTTTAAGAAAATTGGTGTGGGAGGGCGAAATGCCAGCTATCCACATGGTGGCAGCAGATATTAGTGTTAGGATTGTGTTTGCTTTACCTTGGTGTCATTCTCATCTTTCCACTCTAGGTGGCAGAAGAACAATATATATGATATTCAGCAATCAGGAATGCCGACTTTGAATGTGTTATGAGTTTATCCATTTGTCTTGTTTTTTCAGGGTGGAGTTAAGGTGCTGATCACTGGGCCATGGCAAGAGGCCACCTCAAATTACAGCTGTTTGTTTGACCAGATCTCAGTTCCAGCTTCTCTTATCCAGCCAGGGGTGCTGCGTTGTTACTGTCCAGGTAAGACAGGAGAAAGCTTACATATATATATATATATATATATATATATCATCATATGATTCATAAACCAAAAACAAACAAAACAAACTTCAAACTTTTTGGCTAATTTATGAATAAAATATACCTTTTTCATTTTACTGAGATTCATTTTACAATTTTGTAGTGAACTCAACAATGCTAAGTGAGCCACTGTTTACCTCTGCTGTTTTCTCTTTCATTTTGATATTTACTGTATGACAACAGTTGCATTGTAAGATGATCCCTAAGTGTTATTTTCGTTTACACTGAGAGAAGAAACCCATGGAAAGTTGAACTCATAAGCAAATCTGTCACATAACCGTGACACCTCTGTGTATTTTATTTGCCCGGATGTCTCATTCCTTTCACCCTCTCCAGCTCATGATACAGGTCTGGTGACGCTACAGGTGGCTGTCAGTAACCAGA
The DNA here is from genome assembly GCF_056152115.1 of Neolamprologus brichardi. Lineage (NCBI taxonomy): Eukaryota > Metazoa > Chordata > Actinopteri > Cichliformes > Cichlidae > Neolamprologus > Neolamprologus brichardi. The sequence goes on from NC_142123.1 coordinate 26,113,758, forward strand.
TCATCTCCAATTCAGTGGTGTTTGAGTATAAGGCCCGCGCACTTCCTTCACTGCCATCATCTCAGCACGACTGGCTTTCTCTGGATGGTACGTTTCCTCTTGTATTGTCTTTGGCTCGTTTATGATGACTGCATCTGTTGCTTTTCACATTTTGCTTTCTGTTTTCTTCACTCTATCATTTTGTTACATAATCCCTCCCCATTGTATTCTATTTGAGCACCGTCCACTATGACTTTAATAATTTTGTCAGTTTTGATTAATGGTTCATCAAGCAGCTCAAATCATTTCTTTTTCTTGGCTTTTAACAACTTCTTCACTACCTACACATTTATTTTCTTTAACTCACTGGAGCCAAACAACTGTGCAGGAAATTCATTGTGATTTCACACAAATTGAATCCAGATACTCATAACTGTTATATACGGTATTTTCACAGAGCTATTGGCATTTTAAGTGACACATTTTTGGTTGTTCTTAAACGTTTTATTTTTACATGTATCATGCTGGATCAATATTCCCCTTGGAATTAAATCAGGGTATGATTAACACCATTTTTAGAGCTTGTACTTGAGAACAGCATGCAGAGGTTATTTGATCTTTGAAGGTAAATGTCACCAAAAATCTCCGTATTGGCTGCTTTTTATCATTATTTCAGCTATTGCATAATCTTTAGAATCTTACTGTTCCTGGTTTTGAAAAGGGTAACTTTACTGGCAATAAAGTTGTATGGTAATTTGATATTTTAGTAGCTCAGCTACAGTTCCTGAGTGATTAGGGATCATTTTATTGTTTGTTTGTTTGCCTTTGCTGTACAAATTTAACTAAAATGAATTATAAGTCTGTACTGTTGTAATTGGCATAATGTTTATGTATTCATTGATACATAATGTTTTTAATAGCCTTTTTAATTGTGCTTTCATACTGCTCAGTACCATTTTGATTTTACTGTGTCTGTCATGCTAAGAAAACTGGAGTTCAACATTTCCACTTTGACTTTGTAGTCTGCCTATCTGATATGCAAATTAAACACCACAACAGATGTGTCAGGGCACATTTTATTTTAAGGTCAGCTGGGTGACAAAATACTGTCTACATTGTCTCATCTTGTCTATATTAAATTTGGCCACTAATGAGGCTATTTGTTTAAACCTTAACAGCAATGTACTTAAAGTCCAGATGCCTTCTTTTCAAGCTCCTTAGACTACATGACCTGGATGACTGATAACCTACACAGACTTAAAAGCAATGTGAATTCAGTAATAAATTTGGGCTTGTTTTTATAAGCGTTTGCAAAAGATGGTCAATTGTGAATGCTATGTGCGAGCTCCTTGCAGAAAACAGGACTTTTGAGCACCATGTAACTAAAACTGCTGCAGGGATGACAGATTTTCGTTCTGTTTAAAGTCCAGTCCAGTCTGTGAGTCAGAAGACCTGCTGTACAGTAAGAGTATTTACCAGATTGTAATGAGTATGTGAGTCATTTATGTTTGTTTGTGCATGTGTCTGCTGGGAGAAGTATTGCTGCAGTGGTTGAGCATTGACAGGATAAAGTAGGGCATGGTGAAGCACAGGCTCACAGGACAGCTGCAATGCAGACGGCCCTTGAGGGAGTGGGAGTGAGCTGGCAGCTCCCATACATGGCAGAACCAGTGAATCCCTCCGCCATTCATACCCTACTGCCTCACTGGCCCATTCACAGAACCAGTTAAGGAGGAGCTGACTGTCTCAGAGAAAACACAGCCCACCCTATTACCTTACTTAAATTAACCCCTTTCTTGTCTTTATTTAGTGGTTGTCTGTAGTCGATTTTTAAAGAGGACAAAGAAATGAGCACTGGGTTTTCAGTTTTTGGTTGGATGTCATCTTTTTAGCTTCCATGCATGATGCAATGATCGATCATTCCTTTTAGAAACTAGTAGAGCGATTAAGCTCATGCAGAACAAAGCATTTGTGTCATGCAGCATGTACAGTACACCTTAGTGGTCGTTGTTCCATGTGTCCAAATCATATATGACCGTTTCTGTGCGTACCTCACTGTGGCAGGGAGCGGGGAGAGAAAAGGAAAGGATTGTTTGTGCCATTCGCTGTTGGTTACTCCAAGAAAATGTTGTGCTATGAATTAGTGTTCAAGACTGAGCCGATGCTTTTGGCGAAAGCCTGTGTGACAAAGAGCTGCGGGGTCTGTGTGGACAGCGACTTTGACGCAAAGCGCACTTTAACATCCACGAGGGTTGACGTGAAGATTTTTAAGAAATGTTTTACATTTGTCTAACATCGTTCTCCTCTACAATCACATAAAAAAATCCATCACACTTTTAGCAACTTATTTCAGAAGTAGGGCAGCATTTAATTATGTGCGCTCATCACTTGTCCGGTGTCGTCAAGCGCAACAGAGTAAACAAGAAGCGCTGCGCATATACGCGAAACAGTAATAACTAGACACGCTTTATTACCCACTTTCCAAACGTTAATGTGGCAAGATTTATTTTTCATTGTGCAGCTTGGGGGTGAGTCGCCTGATTAACTAGAACTGCTATAGGCTGCTCCCATTAGCATACGTGCCATACGTGCAGCATTTTGTCTGAATACGCAGCGGTGTGCTGTACAGCGTTCTGAGTTTGTTCTCCCGTGGAAGACTAACTGTGCTATGATGTGCTAATGGCACAGCTGCCTGCCTGCCTTGATTTGTCATAATGCAGAGTGGGGGAAGGGGCGCGCTTTTCTCTGCAGCACTGCAGGTACGGAGCCATGGGCAGGACAGAAAAGCTGTCGGAGATGCAGAACTCTCGTCGTCGCCCCACTAAAGTCCCTGAGCTCAGACCCCACGAACCGAGCGGGAAGAGGTTCGCTAGGCACAGACAAAATTACAGCCCCGCATAGCAGCACCTAGTGACTGTTAGGATTTAAGGGAGCGTATTGACAGTACTGACTCTGAGCCCGACTACACCGGCAAGACAAACGGCAGATCGTGTACACACAATGCAGGAACGGAGAAGTGGGCGTGTTTGGGTAAACATGGTAAACTGTAGTTTGAGTCGGCAGTTAGGGCTGGGAGAAGGCGAAACCCGACCGGATTTGGAGTATTGCGCGGACTCGTCTATATCTGCTTAAATCTTATTATTATTATTATTATTATTATTATTGTTATTATTGTTATTATTATTATTGGGAAATATAATAATAACAGTAATAATAATAATAATAAGAGGAGCAAGATTTTATGCGCAGGATCGCGGCGCGCGCAAGAGGCGACAAGCGGGAATTAGGGCGTCTGTTTACCGGCGGCACGTGCGCACAACGTTTCCTCGCTGTGGTATTTGTCATTTTACTGCAGGCTGGGATAGCAGAGGCTACTAGAAACACTAGGAAAGTGTGCATGTGTTTGAGGTGAAACAAGTGTAGAGGAGGAGGGGGCTATTAGAGGAAGAAGAGTAGTGAGTGGTCTCTCTCTCTCTCTCCCCTCTCTCTCTCCCCACGTCGCTCTCTTCCCTCACTTTGTTCTATTGTTGACGAGTGCACTGTTGAGATTGAGATTCAGTCTACACCAAGGATTTATGAATATTTTTTTATTTTTTTATTCCTCCGTGTTACACCATGCAGTAGCCTGACTGCCAGACTGTCGGGGCAAAACTGCAGTTTGAGTGAAATGCAGCTTTGGTTGGACTTCTTTGGGTCAGGATGCCAGTGAATGATACCTGCATTTCCTAAAAAGACAAAGGGGCTGTATTTTTTGGCTTTGAGGTGGACTTTACCAATGGAAAATAAAATAGAAGGTTAGAAGTGTTAAGCTCAACCTTTGGCTGTAGTGCTGTGCTGTGTTGTGGTTGTGATGTGTTTGGGCTGCTTTTTTATATTCTGTACGTTTCTTGTGTTTGCCCGAAGAAGTTCCACGTTTCTTTGAACACCCCGCATGCAGAGTTATTGTATGTCACTGTGGTCATCGGTGTGTGTGCTGTAACAGAGTTTTACAGAAACTGCCTCTTTTGGCCACATGCTTCCAGGTGTTTCATGCAATTGTGCAGGGCACTGGAGAGTTGACGCTATTAGTAGCCAACTCCTGACTCACGACTTGTGCTTGGATGTGTTAGACAACTCCAGACACCTTCAGAGACAGTAACAGCATTTGCTTTTGCTCACATTTTGAGGAACAAGGGAAGTTAAGTAGTAGCAGCGCCTGTTTTCCAAGCCCTGATGCTTTAAGCATACATGGGCTTTCAGTTTGCACTCTTTCCTGACAGTTTTAGTCAGTTATGTCTGAACTGTGGGATCAGTGTGTTTTAAACTGGTGTAAGCACTGTTTCGTGAGTTAGGCTGTTAAACACGGTGTAGTTGCTTTAGTCTAGCGCATTAATGGGGTTGTTGCATGTGTGAGTTCTGCTGAGGTTACCGGGGCCAGTGTGTAGCTGGTGAAAATCATTATTCTGTTGTTTCAGTTGCATTCAAAGACAATATCAACGGCATGGACACATGAGCATACCTTACTACAGCAGCCTAGTCTATCATTCAGCACCACATTTTAGGTGGACAGCGACTTCATTTAGTCTTCCAACTTTGCTGTAGCTTAGAGCTCTCCAGACTATTTAAACTGAGAGAATTCCAGGCATGGGGTACATTTATCGACCTGTTGCTCCTCTGTGAAGTTCCTGTTTTCAATGCATAGCACATTATGCAGTGCCCAAACTTTATCCAATGTTAAAAAGCAGTGACAGATACAAGAAAAAAGTTGCAAAGTCTTAGGATGAGTCACCAAAGTGCTTTTTCATGTTTTACACAAGACCTTATGCATATGCATATAGTGGTAATATACTCCAGAAATTTTAATTCCCACTACAATTTTTTTCTTCATAACAAAACAATGTTGTGTTGTTTACAGTTTTAGAAAACTCATATTCACTGTTGCTTTAACACAAACACTGATTTTCTTGAATAAATGTGTTCTGAAAATCATGCTGAATAACTGCTTTTTTTTAGTAGGGAAACTAATGCATTTTTGAGGGCGCTCTAGTTTTTGGTGGTTTCTGGTTGGCAGCAGTAAGGACAGACTGAATCTTAGTATAAATACACTAATCCATGTGTTAAGTATACCAGTGTTAGTGGGGAAGCTGAAGCTATGAGGCTGTAGCAGGAGTGGTAATTTAATTATTAGTTACTTTGTCAGGAGTTTGGTTCCTTTTATCATCAGTCTGTCTTATTATTATAAAGTGTGGAACTATGAGTAAATATAAGCGGTGATATTAAAGTAGCAAATGTTGTTTAATTCCTAATATATTGCCCTGTAAACAGCAAAATTGGAGCAATTTTAATGCTAAACATTTTACTGCAGCCCTTGTACAGCAGGTGTACCTGTAGTATTAACGAAAAGAAGAATAGCATTAGCAGTTCTAGTAACAGGAGTGGTGTGGGAATGCTTACACCTGGAGGTGAGAGATCAGCAAGGACAAGCCATTTTAAACAGATAAGAATGTTTAACTAGAAACAGTCATTTTACCAGAGAACATAATTCCCGGGTGTTCATGTGCTTCAGTTCAAGTTGCACAAATAACTGGGAATGACCTCAATTAAGACACTTTCACTGTCATTGACTGTTATTGACTTTTCTGTAACAATATAATTGCTGGAATGCTTTTTCTGACACTAAATTTAGTTAGTCTGTGCCTGAGATATAGTGGGGAGATGATAAAACAGTAACGCCTATCTAGTCTGATGCAATCCAGAATAACAGTTATGCAATGAGGTCTACCTCTGTGAAGCTTTCCATGTGTAGTTTCTTGTGATTGCCATTGTGTTCAGTAAAGTCTAGTTGTGTTTTGAATCTGTACATTGTATTTTCCTGTAGGCTGCTTTATGTTATTAATGGATGAAACATTAGCAGTGATCTGTTAATTATTTATTTGTCTTTTTTTATCTAATTATGTTTTAAATTTCACGTTAAAATTGATTGGTTTGGCTCTCTGTCAGCTTTATTTATAAATCATTAAGGATCACATGAATTTAAGTGTGCTCACTCTGCTGTCTGTCAACAGTTGTAACAGCTGACAGAAGACTTAACTATGACTTCAACTACAGTGTTGGATAAGGATTCAGGGAAAGTGCAGAACAGGCTGAGAGTCTCTGTTGAGTGCATTCAGCCAAACTCTGTTGTCTTACTATTAATGGAAAGCTTTGGAGAAGTCCTGTCCCTTGGGCTTTGGTGTTTCATAGCAGATTGATTTATCTTTGAAATTATTTCCCCCACTCATCTCTCATTTGCGTTTCTGCCTACAGCGGATGTGTCGAGCAGTATGTAGTTGTTTATGCAAATAGGAACCTAATGAAATGTACTTGTTAGTGTATCAACTGAACATGTTGAAAAAAAAATCAAACTATCCTGCTTTCCGAGACATAAAACCAATACTCTGTCACTCTATTAGTGGGATAGCAGGTGACAGTAAATTTCAAGGGGTGTGCACTCTTGGCATTTTACCTCCATTGTGGCACAAAGTATCTATTCTTTGTCCAGGCTGTACATGTATTGACCTGTCTATATATCTGGATGAATGCCAGAATCTTGGGAGCTGTGCTGAAGCACTGTGACCTGAAAAATTAGTTTTTGTTTTAAGACACAGAATTGCCAGGGGATAATAATTGAAAATAATGCCATTGTTGTCAGCTGTTACTACTTGTAGTTTTTTATGTACTAAAGTACATTAAAAAGTAGAGTTTTATGTACTTTTATGTACAGGTATGCCAGCGATGTAGACTTCTGGTTACCTTCACTTTGGTATTTTGTCTTGAAATTAAAAGTGTGACATTAGAGCTTATTGGCTTGTCTGTGAAGAAATTCAACAGTTTTCTGCAACTGATGTATCCAAGAGGAACATTTGTTTACTTAAAGGAAATTCAAAAGTATATCTTACCCATCTGAGAGGTTTCAGTCAGTTGATTCAGCTTTTCATAGCAGTAAACACTTACATATTAAGTACATTTAAACGTTAGATCACTCTGAAAGTGATCATTTGTTGTTTTTGTACATTAGCCTTGTGACTGATACATGAATTGGCCAGGGTATGCTCTGTCTCTCACTCTGCCCCATGGCCTTTTACAGGCTGAGGATTATAGCAGATGGATGGATTCTCAAATCCTAGTGCTAAAGTAACATAATCTTAAAAGCAAGCTTGTTTCTGTTGCTTTAAGTCTTATGCTTTGCACATTTAAACTGTATGTTATCACTCTTCTAACAGCAGTTTAAAGCAAGGCAAAAATATAGAACAAATCCGAAACCGGTCATTACACTAAGTCAAAGTAGAGTGTGTCTTTGATCAATGCATACCCATGTGTTCCAGCTGTGAGGGCTGTTGCCAGATGGCCTGGCTCCCTTGCTTTGCATGGGCACAAATACTAGCTCCTGTCAATCAGTTCACACAGAACCCTTGGGGGAGGCTAGCCTCTGGTCTTTCCACTGGGTTACATGTGAGAATCTGACTGGCTGCAGAGGGATAATGAGGTCCAGCATTTAAACTGAGCGGCACGAACAGAACCCCGAGTTAAAAAGTGAAAATTAAAGATCTCCTCCTGCAGTTTGTCCAAAGCTCACTCAATGAGTAACCCTGTAAACCCTGTAGTATTATCTCAATAGGCACATTTTTCTTGAACTGTGTATTTTCGGTTCTAAGGGTGAAATAAAGGTTGTTTTAGTGTGAGCACAAACATTACGGTGCCTCCAAGACACTAAAGCTCTATTAATAGTCTTGCCCTCACCCTCGATATCTCTGACAAGCTGCTTTTCACTTGTCACCCTTCCCTGCCCTCTCATCTCCCTTCACCCTTGTCCTGTCCTTACTGTAATCTCCCCAGCTGTTTTATTCCTCCCTCAAGCCTGTTCTCACTTTCGTTGTGCTCCAGTGTGCCTCCATAAGCAGCCCTGTCCTTCCTTCCCACATGGCCGTGTATATCAAACTATCTCTTGAGGAGCTCTGCCATGTCCCAAAGATGAAATAGATTGAATTAGGCAGGACTTTGATGTTGTGTGGATTCAAACCCAGTTCAGATTTTACAGGTCTGCTGCTCTTTGCTTGTCTCCAAAGATGTAAGTGTCCTTTGAGAGAAGCTAATGCAAAGTCACAGTAGAGCCACATTGACACACAACTTTCATAACACACAAAGGGACACTGTAGACTCTGCAAAGATCAATTTTAACATGGAGAAAGTATACTACACTACTCTTTCAGTGCCTTTTATGAATAAAAGATACTTGAAACTGTCCTTGTGGAACAAGACAGCCACAGTCAAAGTCTGAAGTCTAGAAATGTATTGAGTGAGTACTGGTCCCAAAGTTGACCTGCTGTTCACCATTCTCATTGCTTAACAAGTAAGGAAACGATCACATCTAAAGACATTTAGTGTCTTTAGATTTTCCCATCCTCTTCAGGCATTCATCCCAAAGGTGATAGGTTTTCCTCTTAGTTCTAACAGGAGACAAGTCAGATCATCACTTGGCAGAAAATTCACTATAATTTCGAAAAGCACTCTGTTGTGTTATGTTACGGACTGTAAAGGGAGAAAAAAGAAAAGGTTCACTCTAACTGTGTTAGCTAGAGTCATTAAAATAACTCTTATTGAATAATGCTTAATATGGCACAGGATAACCAACACCAGAAATGAGTTTAGATGCATAGAAGTGTGAAACAGAGCATAAAAATGTATTCAGAAAAGTGAAGAAGTCTCTGTAGTTTTGTCATTTTTATCTCCAGTTTGGAAAGCAGAGGATAGCCAGGGGCCAATTCCAGCAGGGGATTACAGTACCAATTTCTAATACGTCAAAAGAGAGAAAATCTGATTCACTCACAGAAACTTAACCTGGAGTTCTTGTCTTTATAGCTTTAAGTTTACACTTCAATAGACTAAACACCATTCATTCAAGTTCTCTAATAAAAAAGGTTGTCTGCCTCGTTTTTGTACCCAGTTATATTATAAAATAGCACGTCACAGTCTGCCCTAAATATGTGAGAGTGACCATGTCTGCTGCCACACACCGTCACAAGGGAGTAAACCAGCAAGAGGGAGGCCGTTAACAACGTCACCGTGTTGTTAAACTGCTGTTTGGCTGCTCACCTTCCCTGTCTCCTCCTTCTCCCCTCCCACTCGTGTCTACCCCCATCCTCCCTCTGCAGTGGACGTGCATCGCATTTGGAGCAGCAGGCAGCAGGTGGAGATGACATCATCTGCACTGCAGCACACTGCAGCACTGGGTCTGAACAAAGACATGTCAGCCCACTGCTAACTAACCCCCTCCCTCTCCATCTATCCATGTCTCCCCTAACATGTCAGACAGTAGCAAAAGGCAGAGCAGCCCCCTTACCAAGGAAGGTTATGGTGCTGTGACTTATCTCAACCCCTGACTCCCCCTTCTGACACAGCCACTCCAGAGTCCTGAACAGGCTTGTAACTATTAACCTTACTAGGCTCAACAAGCCCCCATGTGACTAGGTTGACATGAATCTCCAGTTTACATAGAGAATAGGTAAGCATAGACCCTAAAAATAAGCTCTGTTAAAACTCCTGTTTGATATGACTGTTCTGGTCACTGTTCACTTAGGTAGTCTGCAGCACACAGAGCAAAAAACGAAGAGCTTATTGTTGTCCTTTAAGTTCATTATTCTCAGTGTAGTATAATGTCACTGCGAGCAGTCATTTACCATCTAGTGACATTCGTTTCTGTTCAGCGATAGGAGTTACTTGACCTCTTTTACAGTGGCTTATAGGAGGTCCCACTGTGACATTAGCTTTCAGTGGAGCCTTGAGCCATGACTGCCAAGATACCGTAAAACGCAACTGTCATCAGGTCGTGCTGTGAAGGCTTCCCACTTAGAGTCATTAGGTCCTTACCTACGGCATCAACACTGAGAGTAGGCCAAGTACACAAGAAAAAGAGGCAAACAATTTTTTCATTGTTCGCCTCTCTCTCCATTTTTTTTGCCGGTGTTCTGAGTCCTTCTCCTCCCCTTCATCAATAAGCCAATAGCACACAGGCAGACCATATACACACAGCCATGTTCCTGTCGCCTAGTTACCAGTCGGCAGCAGGTTGCCACAGAAACGGCCTCATAGTGGCTAAATGGGGAATGCTAATGCAGTCTTCTATACTCCCTGCTGCAGTGGGCTCTCTGTGCACATCCCAATCCACTGTCTGTACCCAACATGCTATGTTAGTTTGTGTATGTGCGTGTGTGTGTGCGTGTGCATGTATGTGTGTACAAGCACTTGCTGTTAGTTGGCATGTCAGTTAGTGAGTTTTAACAACGAGTGTGTCTTTTAATCTTGAAGAAACATATGGCACCAGGTTCCAATTCCAGTGGGTTGGCTTTTTATTAATAACTACTGAGATGCATTTTTTGCAGTGATCAAAACCAACCTGACAATATTACAGTCAGCTTAATTTTCCAATTACGCTCTGTTTTATCTTTTAGGTTTGCGTCAGTTTAAATAGTCCTTATAAGTCATTCGCTCTGTCCTTTCCTGTCTTAGCTCTTGAATTATACAGTGTGTTTCTGACATAGAAAGTGTCTTGTTGCAAGCCTGAAAATATGCACAGGACAACCACGCCATAACAACCAGCCTGTATCAGAAACAGTCTCTAAAAAAGCCTGTAAACATTCTCAAGTCTAATGCACTTCTGTCCATTCAGATTTATGGGGTATTTGTCTTTTAAAGGACTCTGTGCATGGGTGCAAGTTGTGATTGATTCTATACTGTCATTTTCTTAGTTCTCCTGCCATACAAGCTGATGGTAGAGGGGAAGGCTGGGACTTCAGGGCCATAATGGGCTATACTTAATCAGCTGTTGAATGCCAGCTGTACACTCCCCCCCAGAGCTTGTCTGAATCCCTCTGAGGAAGAGTGGTTCAAATTTAAAATGGCCCTGCTCTCTGGCCAATCTTTCAACCTGTTTTAGTCTGCTGGAGTGGTGTTTGAGTGATGTGAGAAAGATGGCAGCAGGAGTTTAGTGATGGAAGCCATTAAGGAGTGATTGATAGGCTTTACAGATTATTTTAGTAAAGCCAATTGTTTTGATGAAGTGAATGATGGATGCACTTGTTTTCACTTACATACCGGAGTGATAAATAATGATCCTAAGGTCTTGCATTATAGCTGAAAGTAATTACCTTTCCCTCAGCTTTACAGCACCTCAAAAGTAGGCATTAGTGCATTCGTTTTTAAATGGTTGATTGTATGCCTGACGATGATTAGCCCCAAGTCACTGCGACAGTTCTAGTGCTCCTCAGAGTAACATGCTGGTGCAGCTGTGGTGCATACTGTGTGATCGTTTGTCTTATCAGGATACAGGGTTGTTTGTGCTTGTACGAGCAAACACAAGACATCTTTTTCTTTTTCTCACACCAGATCCTCATTGTATGCCAATGTGTTTTTCTGTGTCTTTCTCTTTGCCCAGATAACCAGTTCAGAATGTCTATCCTGGAGCGCTTGGAGCAGATGGAGAGGAGGATGGCAGAGATGGCCAGCCACCAGCAAACGAGCGGTGCAGGGAGTGGTGGAGCTGGGGGAGGAACCGGGGGAGGAGGGGGAGGGGGAGGAGGAGGTGGTGGTGGAGGAGGTGGTGGAGGAGCTGGCGGTGGAGGCAACAATAACCAGTCACAGGTAAAGAGCCACATCATCGCCCTTGTGTTGTGCTGAATGACAGTCGCTGTGCTTGTCACCATGGACAGCAACCGTACAAACAGTATATGCAGCAACCAATAACGATCTGCTGTTTTGTGTCTTTGAGTGTGTATCTGGCCAAACGCAAGCCAGCAGCTCCTTTGAGAGCCGTGTTGTGGTGGTCTGCGAGAAGATGATGAGCAGAGCTTGCTGGGCCAAGTCCAAGCATTTAATCCACTCCAAGACCTTCAGAGGCATGACACTTCTTCATCTGGCTGCAGGCCAGGGCTACGCCACCCTCATCCAGACACTCATCAAGTGGCGGTAAGAACATAATTCTCTAGTACTGGGCAATGGTGCTTTGTTCTGTAATTGATGTGCACATTAAAACAGAAGTGAGATGCTAATTGTTTCCTTTTTTACCAACCAGTACAAAGCATGCTGATAGTATTGATTTGGAGTTAGAAGTGGACCCTCTCAATGTGGATCACTTCTCGTGCACACCTCTGGTAAGGGAACTCAATTTAACATAAGACAATGCAAACAAAAATGAAGAAAATCCTGGCTTGTGGTACAGATTAGCTCATTTATGCTTTTTCTGCTTTTTTGTGTCCATCTGTATTTTATCTAGATGTGGGCCTGTGCGCTGGGTCACCTGGAGGCAGCGGTGGTACTGTACAAATGGGACAGACGTGCCCTAGCTATCCCAGATTCTCTGGGCCGCTTACCCCTGTCAATTGCCCGCTCACGTGGCCATACCAAATTGGCAGAGTGTTTGGAGCAGTTACAGAGGGAAGAGCAGCAACCGCCAGCCCCTCTACCACCTACAACTCGCATGTCTTTTTCCCCAGCCCCTGATGCCCCCACCACAGACAGCTGGATGGTCAGCTGGGCAAACACCAGTGTAGTAGCACCAAGTGGCAAGAAAGGATGTCCTGCCACCACAACAACCACACCCAGCACTACCAGCCTCAATCCAGGTTAGTAGAATGGAAGAAAAGTCACTGACTGTGAGATGCTTTATTTTCTGATATTCTGTTGCCATTTTCACACATTAATCAGATCAGAGCATTGTCCAAAGTTGCCCCGTCTCAATGTAGCTGAGAACAGGAAGTAGTCTGCTTGAGATACATTCTCGCTGTCGGACATACTTTGCTTGGTTTAGTTCGTAGTGATTCCTGGATAGAGTGTGCAGGAGTCAGAAAATATGTTGCCCACTCACTCTTCACTTAGCATGATACTGACTTTTTACCAGCGAGCTGCAGTGCATGTGTGAAAACAGCTTATAACAAACAAAATGTTTATTAGTGTGCTCTGCAGCTAATTGTTACGTGTTGTGTGTTTTCTTTTTCTTTTTTTTGCAGACTTGAGAAGGCCAAGGTCAGAACCCTCCAACTACTACAGCAGCGAGGGCCAAAGAGACCTCCCACTAGCTAAAAAACATAAACCCAACCCAGAACTGTTTCAAACTCGGCCTGACAAGGCCATGTCTGTTCCTTTGAGCCTGGAGCAGCAACAGCTGCACAAGCTGTCCTCGAGCACTAAGAGCCTGTCCTCAGAAGTCCTGAGCTCAGACAAGGGACTGTCTACTGGAGGCAGCACAGGGACAACAAGATGGACCTCCAGAGAGAGTTTCTCCAGCAGCAGCAACTTGGGAAGGAAGGCGCTGGGTGTCAGTGGAGGCAGCAGCTTGGGGAAGGAGAAACTGGCCAATCGGTTACGGCAGCGGGAACAGTTAGGGATGCTAGTGATGTCAGAAAGTGAAATGGCTGATTCAGAGCTGCTATCATATCGGGAGGATCTAGAGAACCAGGACTGCCTCACACAGATGGATGACCTGCAGGTGAGAATAATAATAATAATTTAAAAAAAAAAACATTCAATGTGGTCAGCTGATTGTGTAGAGCATGGCAAGTATTTCCAGTCAATTGCTATGAGCCAATTGATGGTGCTGCTAAAGATTCTACAGCAGAAATGATGTACCATCTGATACAATATCAAATACAAGGCACATCACATTTAGTAAGTAACATTTGGCAGAGAAGTTTCAGTTCTAGCAGATCTTATGAATTCAGAAAACATTTTAAAATAAAATTTCAAATAAAAGTAAAAAGAACATTTGCAAACTTGCGTAAAACCACGTGTCAGGGTGTGGCACCACTTTGATAGGGTGACATACAATACAGCTACACAATCATCATTAAAGAAAGCTTTGCAGCATTATAACCTACCACTAACAACCACCATTTTTTTTTTTTTGTAAGTTTTTTTTTCTGGCCTCCTGCATTCAGCAGGCAGAATACACCAGGCCTGGCATTCTGTCGATGCCCGTCACTGCATAATAAACTCTCTTTATTGATCCACTTCAATAGCCAAGGAATTGTTCCAGGGATTCAGTCTAACTACTCCTCTTACAAATGAAGTGTTATTTTTACCCTCCAGAAATATCACTGTCATCATTTTTATCCCTCTCTCCTTTCTGTTACCCCTCTCGAATCCGCATTATTGTCGCAGCACCAAACAATTAAATTTGCATGACTACACCATGGTAAAACATAATAGGTATAAAACTGTATATACAGTAAAAAAAAAAATACACTGACTCCTCACGGGTTTTCTTTTTTTTTCTTAATAAAACAGGTAAATATGATGACTCTGGCTGAGCACATAATTGAAGCAACGCCAGAGAGAATCAAAAGGGAGAACTTCACCGCTGCAGACTCTGTGCCCTTAGACACATCAGGGGTCAGCAACACCATGAACTGGCTGGCCAACTACCTGGGAGATGTAGAACAGCTGCCAAGCATCATACATCTACGGTAAGATTCACCGTGGTGCAAGGAATAGATATAAATATAGCCAACTGGATATGCAGTACCCAGTATATTGCATATCTAGTATGCCCTCCCACCCGTTTGAATATTTTCTCTTTTCTTCTGTGCTTTGTCTAAAGGTACCTGATTTAATGTGATTTAATGTGATTTAATGGATAGACAGCCAAAGAGATTTGTACATATATGGCTTTTAGAATAACTTGCAGTTTAAGTTTAATGTACTAGCTTTAAACATAATACTATAAAGGATTAACCGAAAGTGTAAAGGAATGGGATGTCAAGGTAAAGAGAGGCACTGTCTGATCTGAAAGGTGCAGTGTCAGATGTTTGTGTACTGGCTGTGAGTTTGCAAGGAGTTATATTGTTAGTTGTCGAATTGCTGCAAGCTGTAACGCAGTGTAAAAATGGTAAATATTTTCCTTTAATGTAAACTGTAGAATATATAGAATTGAAGAGAAGATATGTGTCATTATCCTTCCTCAGATCTCTGTATAATGAACCCCTGACCCCATCATCTAACCCCAGTTTGAGCCCCGGAGGGTCTCCGTTGAGAGAGGGCCCCCTGGAAAGGTCAACACTTCCTTCCCCAGCTGACTGGAGTGAGTTCATCAATGCCTCCAACAGCAAAGTGGAGCGAGACCTGGCCCAGCTGACTCTGTCGGATCCAGAGCAGAGAGAGCTATATGAGGCGGCCCGCCTAGTCCAAACTGCCTTCCGCAAGTACAAGGTACAGGCCCCGGTGCTCTGGTGCCATAAGCTGTGGACTGGTGTGAAATAGATGAAACTGTTTTTGGTTTCAGGCCACATGTTGAAGAGTTCACTTTTGTTTTTGTTTGACTCCATATGGTACTTTGTTGTAGTAAAGGACAAGATTTTGATGTGGTTGATTTCATGTATTTTTTTTCTTGAGATGTACTGTTTCTAATCATGGTTAATATCTATCTTTGTGTCATTCTCTGTTCTTCTGCTAATATACGCATTACAACATATACAGAAAAATATACAAATATGTCCCTGTGGTTTCAGCATGGGAAAGGTGTGGCTTGAGCAGAGCATGGCCTTGCTTAGAAGAACGACTGCACTGTCCCTTGTGTCCCTGCTGCACTTAGACACAATTACGCTAATGCTCTCCTACTTCCTCTTTGTCTCTGTCTCTCTCTCTAAGTTAGACGTATGGAGCCTGCTACTGCCTGTTTTAAACTAGCTATCAAAACACCAGTCCTTTTCCCCTTGCCCGATCCCATTCCTCAACTCCTTACCCTCCCCATAGCTACTTTTAATAAGTTTTCGTATGACAAACTGTTCACTGTCGTTCACAGTCGTCTGTTGTGCCCATCTGCCAGCTGATGCAGAAGTGGACCTTTGTCTCTCTGTCTCCCTCTCTCTCTCTTTCTCGAAAACCTCCCCAATTTTCACGTGGGTCTGGTCCACCAGGCGTGGACTTATTCCAGGGTGGCATTCACATGCTAGTGAACCATGTCACCAGGAGACCTCAGGGACACAGAGCCACTAATATCCTCTGTGGCAAAAATGGGCTCTGTTTAAACTTCTGACCTATACCACTTTACTCTCCAACAGGGGCGGCCGCTCAGAGAGCAACAAGAGGTAGCTGCTGCTGTTATACAACGTTGTTACAAGAAGTACAAACAGGTAGGCACCATAGTGCGTAATGTCTGAAGTTTTCAAAACATAGCCAAATCTACATCAGCGTTTACGTCTCAGTACTTCATTCATTATCTTTCCCTTTTCCCATTTACAAGCTAACATGGATAGCCTTGAAGGTAAAATGTTCTCCTTGCCATCAGCTGATGTAATCGCCACACTTGTTGGTTGTGTTCTTCCACAGTGTGAAGCCATAGCACTGTTCGTCAGCAGTAACGTATTGCTTTGTTCATGTCGGCAGTATGCACTTTATAAGAAGATGACGCAGGCCGCCATCCTTATCCAGAGTAAATTCCGCAGCTACCACGAACAGAAGAAGTTCCAGCAGAGCAAGAGGGCTGCCGTGCTCATTCAGCAATACTACCGCAGCTACAAGGAGTTTGGCAGGCTGAAGCCACACCACCGCGGGGCTGCTGCTGCTCTGGTGCAGCACAAACTAAGGTAGACGTTCATCCACGTACTGAATTAACTGAATCAGTTGAAACTATTCATTCTGCAGCTGAGACATTATATTAATGAAGCGACCGCTTTGTCAAACTACATTATACAAAATGATGTTCTTGATTTATTGGACTTGACTTTGTGAAAATACCCTTTTAATGAGAGAAGTCTAAGCACTTTGGAGATGACTCATAGTTTATTAATTGTAGTGTGTTTTAAATGGGTACCTTTTAGAGTTTCAGTGAAAGATAAAAGTTAAACTGTGGCTCTGCAAAAGATGCTTTTCCGGACAGTGAGACGCTGTTGTCTGTCTGGTGTTTCATAGAAGTAGTCTGCTCACAAAGAGGCAGGATCAGGCTGCCAGGAAGATTATGAGGTTCCTACGACGTTGTCGCCACAGGTAGGCTCTGTCACTGTCTCAAACACACGATAACATACTCATTTATACATGGGCTAGATAGAGTTCACTGTCAGATTTACTGCAGCGGTTGGCCTAAAAGAATAATATCTCATTGAGATGATCAGTTAGTCATTGTAGAAATTGCTGCCATGTTTTCATCCATCTCTAGATTATTTTTTTTAACTGTGTGTAATGATTTTATTTTTGTGGAAAATAAATGGGTAGTTAGAAATGTCCCCAACACCTAAGCTCCACCTCCCTTCCCCTCACTATACCTGGCCCCCACCCGTTCTCGCCCCCTCCTTCACAGTACCTACTGTGTGCTAATAGCTGTCTGGTATTGTTTTGCTGTTTATGCCAAGCCCCTTGATGGACCATAGACTGTTCAAGCGGGTGAGTGCAGCCTCAGCAACTCAGTTCGTGCCTCTCTTTCTCTCTCTCTCTCTCTCTCTCTCTCTCCTTCTTGCTGTTTATTCCGTATGCCTCTTTCTCTCTTACTTCCTGTTATGTCTCACTCTTTAATAATACAATTATCTCCTCCTGAGGTCTCAGCATTCGCATTCTCTCCCTCCTTTCCTCGCTCATTTTCTCTTTTGCTCTTTCTCTCCCACCACCTTACCCACCCTTCCTCATTCTCCATCACTATTGCTTGATGCCTGCTTGCATGAAGGCTGCCGACTGGAGCCACAGGTGGACTGAGAAGCTCAGATTTAGAGCAGAACATATCAAACTAACAACTTGCTTATGAATGACAAAATCACAGAAACACTTAACAGATACTACTTTGACTCTCTTTATCTCTGTCTTTCTCTCCTTGGAAATTACTTTTTGTTTAGTTTTTTGTTTTTTCAGCTTTTTGTGGTTATGCAGTTTGAGAGAACAGGAGGCTTTTTCTCAACCATCTTTTATTCTGCTGCATGACAAGTGGTGACAACTATGGGCCTTGCTTTTATACCTTTAGGCATGCTATGGGCCTGGTGTTTCTCAAGTAGCTGTCTGTCTGGCTGGCTGACTGTGTGCAATGTTTCTAGCCACTCGACAGACCGCGAGGGGATTTAACCCCTCTCTAACTTCTGTTTAATAAAACTGTGTGAAGCTGTGTTATGCCCACTGAATCATCAAGACAAACCAATAAATAAGCTAATAGTGTACTAAAAGATTCACCTAAATGGGGAAATGGTGCAAATATTGTATGCATAACTTAACCTCTGATTCTGAGACATTAAGATTACATGTGTTTACTTTTTTGGATTAGTTGTATGTTGTTCAAAACTAGGTTACCATGCTTTTAGAGCAGATTAGATTGTTAATGTTACCACCTGTTATTGCAAGTGTGTCCTCTGTACTGTGATATAGGTTTGAAGCCATTACAGAAAACAAAAAAACCCACACATATAGTATAAAATAGTTTATTTCTAACACCAGGACAACAACACACAGCTTTAATTGATCCATACCTCCAGGCAGTATACCAGCTCAGCATGACAAGATCCACCACTGCATCTAATCATGCAGCATCACAGTCTGCTTCTCTTCAATACATACATGTTGTAGTATTGGTCTTCTCAGAGCTAGTCTAAATCCAACCAGAGCTAGTCTAAATCCATTACAAAGTGGTGGTTGTTTACCATAAAGTTAGCCTTTATGGTAAAGCTAATTGTTGTAACAGGCACTATTTGACTAATGAATCAGTCATTTGTGGAAAGTTTAACTTTGTTTAATCTGCTATTGTTCATAAAATCTAGTGTAATGATGCATGGATTTTAGGCATAATGATACTGAGCAATAATTCAATCTGTCAGAATACCACATACTGGTAGATTAGCTGAGAAAAACTGTAATTATTATTAACAATATTGTGATAATACTGTTTATGTATCTGTATTTATTTTGTCACATTTAATCCCACTTCTAAATATTTTGTTTTTACTAGTAATGACTCTGTAATTATGCTATAACAGTTCCTTTTGTTCATTACAAAGTGAAAGCATTCTGACCAGCATTTCCTTTCACAGATGGGCTGTACTTCCTACTACTGGGCTGGTTTGATATTTTTATGTGTATGTGACTTAGTAAACTCAAATCATGGCTGTTGCATTCATGGACACTTTGTTTTTTTCTGTGTTCCAGGGTGAAAGAATTGAAAAGGGCCAGGGAACATGAGACCCCTCAGAAGAGCTCCCTTGCGATGTGACATCACTCTCCTGACTCCTCTTTTCTTTTTTGTTTGTACCCGAGACATTTTACAAGAGAAACTGAGAGAGAGAAAAAAAAAAGAAACACCACCAATGCAAGCACTGCAATTATTACTACTACTGCAGTGTTACTGGTTCAACTGCGATTACATATACAACAGCATTTTTTTCACATATCTATTCTTTCCACTGACTTGATTTTGGTTGGAGAGTGGCAACTTCTACAGGATTATAAACTAAAAGGGTAGGGGTGGGGGTGCAGAACATTAGCTTCTTGGCATTTTTTGCACTTTTTCATGGATTGCTTTGTCTTTTTTTGAATATGAAGAGGATTTGGACAGTGAAGGAAGCAAACGCGGGACAAGAGGTGTAAACTGTGGCTGCTGCAGAAGATCTCAGAGGACAGAGAGACCATGCCGAAATACTCTGAGCTCTAATTGTATTTCATAATTTTTTAAGTGACCAATCAATTCATTTGAAGAAGGGATTTTTTTTACCAAATATATTAATAACCCACACGCCCACTTCTATCCACTGCTGTAGATTAATATTCTGCTTAGCTCAACAATTCCTCCTGTCCCACTGTGCTCTACCCCACCAGTCTACCCACACAGGTGGAGCTACAAATGAATGTAGTTGGGGGTTTACCATACTGAAGCAGATGGGGGATCAAATATTTGTTTTAAGATTTCTTTTAAAAAAAAGACAACTATGCTTTATCATATATATATTGTCACTTTATTACTTGAATTGTTCCACACTGTCCAATGTATTTCTTCCATCATGTCCAATGTATTGGTGATCTGTATCTTCAGGCTATATGTTGTTAAATCCTACCAAGAAAAAAAATGCATGACTTCTTGGCAAGAAAAGTCTTTGCTTGTGTGCTTTGGTCTAGTCTTTCAGCCTATCCTCTGGTTTTGGTTTTGTTTCCACTCTATTGGTCCACATATCTGTACTCTTCTCTATGAATTCCAACATTTCATTGATGAAGCTATCCCTGTATTGTCTGATTTCTTTGTATTTCATTTTGGTTTGCCTTGTTGGTTTGATTGCTTCTTCGAAACCTACAAAGTGGAAAAAAAACCTGGCTTATTTTGTGTTGTAATGGTTATGGTCATGCAGGTTATTACTGTTTTTTTGAAGTGAACTTCAGAGCCTGTGAAGGTTTTTGAGGGGAAGATCACATACATTGCCTTGACGTCTTAGAGATTCTTTGAGGGGTCCCTAAGCTTGTCCCAAAATAGGGGTTTGACAAATCCATATTTTTGACAATTGAGCGATTTCTGTATATAAAGAAGGCTGAAAGTACGTAGGGATTAAAAAAAAAACATGTACCCAAGGGGGATTGTATTTTAGAAATATATTATTTTATTCATTAAAATGGGTCAAAAACAGGTAAGAGACAAAAACAGAATATTTGTATAGTTTCGTTTGAATGCCTAAGAAGTATGGTTGTATTGTTTGTATATAGTGTAAATACCTGGGATAAAAATGAGCTATGTGCATGAAAAGTATGAACAGAGTCAAAAGGGAAAAAAACAACAAAAGCAGTAGTGGCTATGCTCTGTAAAATTAAAAATATTTCACTATTAGAGTATTTTATTTTATTTTGATTGTTCTTGAGAAGAACATTTTGCTAAAGCATGATATTATTGCAATATGAAAAAGTAAAAGATACTGTATTTAGTGTTAGGAGAAGTCTTCAAAATTATCTTAAAACAAGTATGGTTGTGTTTATTTTATTTTATTTTCATTTCTTTCTTTTGGGCTACCAAGAACCTTTTGCCAATGGTGCCAAGGTATGTGAATGCTATATAGCTTAAGAAGAAAATTAAGTTAATTTTTGCAGAACAGATAATCATCCAGTGAAATACACACTAGCACTGAAGATCATCACATCAAAACTGGCAGAGGATCGCAAAAACGTTAAGGTACACAGTTTGCAAAGAAAGTCATATTCGTGCTGAAAGCATTTAAGTCTGTCACGCGTGCACCATTTCTACAGATAAATAGAGCATTTATCAATCACCGAATACACCGTAACAAAGTTGAGTTACTTTTTTTGTTGTCATTGCAAATGGAATGTGCTGATTTCTCATTGCTGAGGCATTATCTGATCTTTAAGATTGTAAATGGCAGCCTTGCCCGTGGTGGACATATAAAACAATTCACATTGTTACTCTGTCCCTGAAAAAGATGGGAGTAAACATGCAAACTTCAATTTACAATGTGCTGCATCGACCGACACTTGGAGAGTTGTTCCTTGTAGTCGAGTAGTGACGGGTGTTTCTCTGTACGGTGTTTCGGTTAAAAGCACTGGATCAAGGCTGCCAGAGTCTAAATATATATGTTGTATTCCATGTCAGAAAAACGCGTTTAGTTAAAAACCACATGTAGCATTATGTCCATAACCACATTTCTTTGCCAAGCAGCTGAATACAAGTTTGCAAAATGAACTGTGCCAGCAGTCAAAGGTGCTAAAACGATTCTAAACAGAAGGATGGCACTGAAAGTAGTCACTGTCCTCACTACAGAGTCCAAACAACTGCAGAAACTAAAGTGCAAACCAGTGCACTAGTGCCATTTGTAATTATGAAAGATAAGATGCATTTTGTGCATCGGGTTATTTATAAAATGATAGTATAGCAGAGAAAATGTAATTGGGATGGAGGAACAATTTGAGAGATAACAACAGTAAAGCTGCTGGTTCAGAGGTGCCTGTTGGCTGCTGTTTAATCCCTATTATATATTACCACCATAAAGTCTATCCTGTATCCAAGTATTGATACGTGATTATTCAGCCAAGTGCCACTGGAAAACTTGAGTTTTGTTTAGTGAACTGTTGTCATGTTTGTTAAATTATAATTAAGCCAAATGTGTATTTTTCCAATTTATTTACTTGAGTCACTGTTTTTTTAATTGTTTGTTTTTTGCTGTTGTTTTTCCAGTCACCTGATATGTAAACGTAATTTCCAGAGTGTTTATGTAGGAAGTGCCTATATTCATATCCTAAAAACAGTAATCCAGTTTCAGAATACTTGCATTGTATCTGAGGTTGATGTGAGAGAACGCGGTCACCCACAGACAGTGCTCTATCTTCCACATAAATACACACGATCGCCACTGTTGTACCATTCCACTCACCAAAGCCACAATTATATGCCTGCACACAACACTTATAATACAGCACTCAAGCTTGTCAACATGCTAGCTTTTTTCTTTCTTTGTTTTTGTCTTCTTTTCCATTTTTCGTTGGAACAGCTTGCTAAAAACCACATTTAGAAATGCCACTACTGGAGTTTGTTGCCTTGCATTCATCCTCTAGTCTGTGGTTAGAATGCGTAGCCAATGCAATGTTGCGGCAAAAAGGAGAAGGATTTATTATGCTTGCATGGGTAAAATAGTTAACTGGGTGACAGAAGTGCACCTAAAGCATGCTTATTTTCCTAGAATCGGTAGTCAGATAGACTTGTTAAAGGACTTACTGTTCTGTAAAGCAATGAACATTGGTTTGAGGTGTCACAGAACTCAGAAAGACAGAGGGCACGTGACTGAAGGGCAAACCTACTAATTGAGCCAGTGATCAATACTCAGTAGCTACTGATGATTTCATGGCAAAGCATGAGGACGGGATTGTTTTTAGACAAGCTCTAACTTTTTTTTTGGTTTTTGTTTTTTAAAAATCCTTTTTAATCAGTAGATTCCCAACTTCAAATAAGACAAAAGGACAAGGGTAGAGACATTGTGACAGTATATATAGCAACTAAGTGACACACGGTACACACAAACACACGCACAAGACACTGCACAGCACACATGCAGACATGTCAGGTGTCAATTTCACTTGTACATTAAGTGGTGAAGGCAGCATTGTTATTATTTATTTATTTATTTTTACCCAGACTGAGGGACTGGTTCACCTCCCTTCTGTATTTTACTCAGGGTGCCAAAACGGGGAGGAGGAAACAGAGCAGGACATGTGATTCACAGCAAGAGAAGCTGAAATTCAAAACCCCTTCTAGCAGACAAACAGGTTCAACAGTGCAAGAGTGAAATCTTTAACACGACTTGCTGTAGTGTATGAACAGTTTCCTCAAAATAACCTCAGTACACACAGTACTAGAGCCCTGAAATGATGGTTGTTTATGTATATGTCTTTAAGATAAATGATTTGACGCTTTTTCGTAGAAAGCTGTCATATTATTGTGTAACTTTGGCCACTTCTTTAGGCCTTTATAATTCATTTAGGTGACAGTGTAGAGGGTATTTATGATTGTAGCTGTATGAAAAGCTTAAATCTTGTTTTTACTGCCATTTGTGAATGGGACGGCAGGTTAGCTGACAGTATTACTCATTCCGAGATGTTCTGTGAATTGACCTGAGAATCTGCCTTTCCTCCTCTTCTTTTTCCGAAGCACCCCAACCAGAGAAAGGTAGGCACATCAGGACAACAGAACACAAACAGATTTACAGTATATTCCACTTGTTGACACAGAGCAATAAAGAACTATTTTGTGGAGACCTTATAGACCTAGCAAAGTTTAAAATGATTGGACACATGTAGTCGACTTACTCTTATGCAAATGCCAGTATTGCAAGACAAGCATTCAGTAGTTTATGGACAGCAATTATATGGCACCCTTTACCGAACTGCACGTTTTCATCAATTCCAAACTGAGAAGAAAAAAAAAGGCCCTGCTTTGATAGAAAGTCATGGGTCCTCGACACTTTGCATGTGAACTAGTGTTAGATCTATTTTCCTCTCCTCTATAGCTGTCTTTCTCTCTGTCTTTCCCTGTTATGTGACCCAATTTTTCTCCGCTCCCAACCCCTATCTTTAAAAGTTTCATGTCCTCTTGGTTCTCCTAATGTGTTTTGCTTTCCTCCTTTTTCTCCCCTTCTCTTGTTTGTAAGTTTTATTTTTGTAATTGTGCATGTACAAGCGTCACTGACTCGATGGATATGTTTAAAAAAAAAAAAAAAAAGAGATTTCAGCTGCTGAAGCCATGCAAAACGTTTTGAATTGCCCTTAAAATATGGAAGATGTTTTCTGAATGCTTTATATTCTTTCTGCTGTAAAATAATAAAAAAAGGAAAAAATGAAGAAAACTCGAGAACCAACTTTGCAAAGTCTTTTTGTTTCCTTTTTCTTAATTTACGGAAGGCATAGTGGGTTCACCTTTTACCAAGAAAAGACAAATACACGATTTATTTACAATACCATTTTTTATTTCTGTTCAACAAACAGTGCTATATAATCTTTGACTTTCACATCTAAAAGAAATTTAGCCATACATTGGACAACCAATGACTTTATATGTGCATTTCACAGTTCTAACTAAACCCTAATAAATCATCTTAAAGCCCCTTAGCAATATGTTTCAATCATAGATGGGGCATTTTGTGTATGTCTGTGTGTGCGTGTGAGGGTGTGCGACTGCACATGCGCTTTATGCATGTGAGGTATTTCTTATTTATTTTGGCTGCATGTGCCAGTGTGAGTGTAAGATGTTTGATTTTTTTTTTTTTCTTTCAGTGCAAGCCGTGCCTCGTGCCTGTTTTCAGTCACTGTTTTAGACACAGTACTTCCAGAAACACTCTGAATTCCCTCCTCTCTTCCTGAACTGTTTCCGGATGCCCAGCGCATGGCTGAAAGGATTTAGGAGACTTTGTTTCTCCAACAGGACCTGAAAGACAAGATAAAGCGATTTAGTGAATTATTCACAGGGTGTTGCTCACATTACTTTGATGTTTTAGGAATAACATTCATTGAAAACCTACCTGTCTTTTGAGCCCCCTAGGAAGCAGACCTGTTGTTCTGACACCTGAGAGAAAAGGAAACATGGTAAACATATGCTGATAGCTTAGCTGTGTTTCTGTGAATGTCAGTAGAGTTCATTTGAAACAGATGTACTGTACTTTTTCTACTCTTATGATGATGGTTGCTAACGTTAGACACGGCCATGGTTTGTATGTGCAAATAATTCCTGTGATCCTAAAGTTTAGGCCCCGTGTGCTCATTGTCAGACTATTTTTTCTGCTCTTAGATCTGCATGATGTGAAAAAAGGGGATCTCATAAATGTAAATAGATATGTTAATTTGGTCATCTCAGGCACTCGCCTCTGTTTGAAAGGGGCAGCGAATCAGAAGAAAGTGGGCCTAAATGGAGGAAGAGGAGTTAAAGTTGGAGGTTTTTCAGGCAGTAGATAAATGAACTGTGTACTGTAACTAATGCAAAGCTACTCTAGCAGAACACAGCATATGAAGTACATGAAGCTCAAAATGTGCAAATGAGCTTTAAAAGTAAGTAGTGCTAGATTAAGCATATTACTATGCAACTGTGTATGAATCCACATCTAAAGCACACTCTTTTCTGCAAAATTATGTCATGTAAAGTCACATTTGGTTAATGGACGTTTCTTACCATCTCTGTTGATCTCACCAGATATTAGAGTGGAATATCTAAGGCCTGTACCATCCTGCTCAGAGAGAGGCAGATCATCCAGACTGCTGATTCCTCGGATCTCCGCTGATACTGAGGAGAACCAAACAAGCCCACACAGTTGGTAGGAACACCATTGAGAGGTACGGATTCGTGCTGTGAACATTTTGTAATCTAATTCTCACTGGTAATCACAATAAAGCATTCGAAATAATTGAACAAAAACTCAATCTCCTCTCCGATGGCAGAACTTTGGCATGTGAACTTTGGCAGAGCAATCATTGTTCAACACTGCAGCTCTAAAGTAATTACTTCAAGGCCCCAGGACATGACTAGCTTGCCATTAATCGTTGCAAATTATGTTTTATTACTAAAAATGCTAATCAAGGGACTGACACAGGGAATTACTTTGTATAACAGCTATAATAAAGATATTACTTTCCACTCACCAGATCCTGGATACGGCATCTCAGCAGATTCTGTAATGGGGTGGGCCAGCAGTGGGCTTGAGGCCACAAGCACAAAGGCCCAGGAGAGAAGATGGTTACACTTCATCAGTGCTGATGGAAGTGGCTCTGATTTGCACAGAGGGTGAAAAGGAGAAATCTACGTGCTCTGCTGATCCTAACGGTGTTATATAGTTGATGCTGTAGCCTAACCCCTTCCCACCCACTTCCTGCATTATGCACAGCAGACACAGATAGACCTTTTCTTGCTGCTACGGACGACAACATCATCCAGAGTCGCACTCTTGTGATAAATCAACAGGTGACTTATAGTCTCAATAAAAAAAAAGATGTGAGTTGGCCCATTCTTCAAGGGCATAGTCATATTTTACCTGCTCTTAAGGTTGATTGAATGTTTTTTTACTGACTTTGTAAAAGGTATCGAGGCAGGTGTTTAAGATGTCACGTCAGTGTAATCCCACGAGGGAGCAGATGGAGAAACAGGGCAGACAAATGACTAATATTTTTATACTACTAGTTCATTAAACTCTTGGACCATTTGAATCCTCTGGCTGTATCTCTGCAAACAAAGCCCAGCAAAGCCCTAATAAATCTGTAATTATTTAGAGAGGTGGAGTGGACATGTTAAAATGTTGAGGGCCGTGTTGTCTATAAGGCGTCTGACATTTTAAGACGACAAGAAAATGCTTCCATGGACCACTGAATCAGACTGATTGATGCATTTTATTTAGAAGCCTGGCGGTTTTAAGCTTTTATATCTGTGCTTTCACGTCTTAGTCATGCAGTAAAACGAAACTTTACGAGTACACCAAGCATCACTGCTCAGCCTAACAGAGGCTATTGCTTATGAGATGGGTGATTGGGGGGGGGGGGGGGGGGGGGGGGGGGGGGGACGCAGTTATTTACAAAGTCATATTTTGCACCTCTCTGTGTAATTTGTATATTTATTAGATGCATGACGTCAGCATTCAGTCCCTGATAATGACAGCCAATGAAGCAACAGTGACATTTTATTTTATGCTTTGCATGCCAGACACTCCATTAGGTGTTGCTATATATCATGAAATGCAATTAAAATTTATATTCTGAATTAGTCGAGGCCAGTGTGCCAATTCCAAGTTTTTTCAGCATCTATAATAGACTATGGCTCCCCCAAACTTGATGTTTTTCCTACTCTATGCAGTCCTTTTGACAATTTAATTAAGAATTTCCTCCAGGCATCTGTGTTTTTAGGAAAACATTTTTAATTGCATTTTATAATAGCATTTTTAATGCAGTGTCGCCTGATCGCCATATTCACTAAATCTTTGAATGATATTATGTACTGTAGATGGTGAGATATTCCAACTTTACATTGAGGAACATTACTCTCAAAGTTTTCCACAATTTTTAGATGCAGTTTTTGTTTTTCGCAGATTGGTGAACTTCTGCCTATCTTTACTTCCCTCTTTAAGATGCTCTTTTTATGTCTAATCATGTTACTGACCTGTTTCCAGTTCAGAATGTTTGTCCAGTTGCTTCTTTTTAATACCACTGACCTTTTCAGCCTTTTTTTTAGCCTTCTTCCAACTTTTTTCAGACATGTTGTGGCCATCAATTGCAAAATGAGCTATAAAATTTTCATAAATCAGTAAAATGTGTCTGTTTACACATTTTTATGTTCTGGTGTGAATAAAATATGAATTTATAAGATGTGCAAAAAAAATGATGTTTGGTTTATTCACATTTTACACAGCATCACAACTTTTGGAAATTGAGATTGTACTAAAGTTTATTTGAAGCATGTATAAGATTTTATCTGGCTGAATTAGACAACTGAAATTTCTCAGTAAATCACATGATAGGGTTGGGCTGGCTTCTCTGTGGGTTCACCCAAAACCTTGGCTGATTGTGACCCACACCCGTTTTCACACCTTGGCTCGCGTGATTGGGTAGAGGATCAATAGGGGGTCCACAACTCTCCCATGGGGCTTAAAATCTGGAAAAAAGGACTCAAACTCTTTCATGGCATGCGTTTTTAATTTCTCTTTGCTATTTGGGCTGATTGGGCAAAATTTAGTATTGTGCTGTAGACAATCCAAAATGTGATGTCTACACACCAGGTCCTAGGAGGTTAAAGAAGTCCAGACGCTTTTCTTTCCAAGCTCCTTAGACTACGATGACCTGGATGACTGAGAACCTTTACAGACACAACTGAAAGTTCCATCTGTCCATCTCAGCTCCATAATAAAATACTGAGCAGGAAAACACAAAGAAGGAATTTCATATTTGGACATTGCTAGGTGTGGTATAACAAAGCCATTCATAGTCTTGGCGATGCATACAGAGAAAGAGGCTCATAGACACAAGTGACGCCTTTTATTTCATGGTATGGGAATAGCCTCGGGTGACTACTTTTCATGCACCACACAAAGTCTAGAAAGATGCTTTTCGCTGGCTTAACACCTGCTAAAAATGTTGTCACTACCAGGTGGAAACGCCATGTGCTAGTTGAATTGAATGAGACCCCCTCCGGCCCAATCTCTTTCTCTCCATCTGTTTATTTCTTTGATACTCTCAAGTTTAATTCTTCTTCTTCTTGATCTGATTCCCATGTTTGTTTGTTTTTTGTTTAATATGCCCTTATTTACCAACCTTTATTCCTGAAAACATCTGACTGTCTAAACCTCCTGAAAATCATGCATCTTAAAACTACGCCTCACATCAACAAGTTATGACAATCCAAACATTGCCATCCTTTTCATCTACGAGACCAGAAATTTCTTTCTAACTTGACAATATTTCAGCGGCACAAACGCAGCCAGCAGAGGGCATCGTTACGTTTAGAAACGTTACGTTTAATATTTGTCATTTTACACATTACAAGTAAATTGGGTTTAAATGTATTTCTAAGGGGGGAATCGTATTCTTCTAGTCAGAGTTGTCTCTCTCCAATATTATCAGTCTTAAAACTGTCAGTCTGGCTTATTATCTGTACACTGCAGGAAATGTTAGTTCTGCCTATTATTTCTGCACAAATCTAGTTTTTTTTTCTTGAAGATGTTGAGTGAAATTAATTATCAGCTTTGAATTCGACAGATAGATTCCTTCCTTAGCTCCCTCTCTCAAATGTCTTTTCGTTCTTTCCCATCTCCATGCTTTGCAATTAAACCAATAAACACAGCCTACTATATTCAAACTACAGCAATAAAAAGAATACATAGTAAAGTATAGCCTATGCCGCTCTGGAAAATGTGAGCAATTGGAACGTTTGAGATGCCTTCAAAGACTGTTGAAAAATACAAATTCACTCGCTGAACAACTATGTATGCTTAGGCCTGGACAGCATTACTGGAGCTTTAATAGTATACAAGATGGGTGTCACCAACTTCAGTGTCCTGCTACCACGTGTCAAATCAGAATTCATAATCACCTTTGGCCTGAATTGAGCTCTTCTTTCCTTACAGTATTATTTTTTCTACACCGACTTTTCATCCTGCCTCTGCCTCTGCCACCGAAGAAACCGGGCTTTTCCTGGAATGAAAGAGCTGGTAAAACATTTGGCAATACATTTGAATTTTTATGAAGATACCGTGGCTCGTGATAGACGAGAGCCCGAGTTTCGGTTTGCACGTAAAGGCAGCATCTTTTAACCGCCCACACTGTTGCCGAACAGGAGCTGCGAAGAAGCAGCAGCCGGAGCGACAGACTGTGGGCTAAGTTTGTCCGCCCTGGCTTCCCATCACGAGTCTACGGGTCTTTGTTTCTGTGATGAACAAGTACCTCCGCTTTCGCTTAAAATTCACACCCAAAGTAGAGGCGTTAGAAACGGTCAAGTGCGCTCGTGACATTTTGGATAGTTTGTAGCACAGACAGAGAAACAGGAAAGGAGAGAGGGAGGGAGAAGTGCGAGCGACTCCAAAGTTGACACTTCGCTGTCATGTTTGGTACTTGTTGAATAGGCTGTGTACAAACACAACACTGCAGTGTGTACGTGGGCGGCGGCGTGCTGGGAACAGGTAGGGCTGCTGTTATTTTACTTTGTTTTGCAAGTGGCCTTCAAATTATGTTTACATTACATTCTAACCTTTAGTTAATGGCAACAGTAGCGTTGCTCCTGGTAGCCATTGATCTCAGCTAGTTAGTGAGTAATCAGCTCTGTGGGCGAATATTAGTGGGTTAATATCTGTTCAGTATGTTTATTACCAAATGTTTTATTTGAGGTTCGAGTTCCCTATGGTTGTCTAGCGTGGAAACTCATTGCTTCTTAATTTTACTGTATGTTAATTAAGAAACAATTTCTTTCTGTTGCCAGAGTCTTCTGTATCACCATGAGGCTTTAAGGGCACAGGGAGGACAGTGATGGCAGAGCTGGAGATTGACCAGTCCAACCTTCCACGTGTCCAAGAAGGTAGGCTTATACACTCCCACACAGACCCAACTTTAGCAGCTATAGAAAGTTCAAGAGAAAAGTGGTTTGTGGTATGTGCTGGAGAAAAGCTTTGTGTGTGTGCGTGTTTAGCCTCTATACATGCAGGTTAGAGATCATGGGCACTTACTGAGCTACAGACATGGAGCCCATAAGAGTTTTTATTGACACTCTAGCTAAGAGCAGACTTGTCTACCCTTCTGTTTGAGAGAGAATGAGAGCGACCACTTTGTATCCTCTCATTTTTGTGTTATGACTAACTTAAATCAGTGCTCTGTATCTACATCGGATAAGAAGTGTCTTGTCGTGTGTTGTGGCTGATGCAGCAGACAGTGCAGATTTAAGTGCTGTGCTGTATGGTAACAGGAATAAAGCTGGTACCAAATTGTCTGTTAGGAAAGCTAAAAAACTCTAGTCTGTTTATTGCAGTCAAATTGAATTGCTTTGTATGAAGTCACGAGAAAAAAAATAAACACACAGGGATCTGATGATATTTCAATCAAGTTTAATAATTATTCAAATGTACTAAGCATCTAAAAAGAACTGATCATCTTTTATGAATCACTATCTAACAAAGGAAACCTGCGCATCATTAACGCTGTTCAAACAACTGAAGTATGAGCAGGGGTTTTCCCCTGCAACAGGTTGGTCTGGCCTTTCACCAAAGGAAAATCACCAGGACAAAAATATTTTTAACCAGCATTTTCTAAGTAGGGGTTAGTTTGCCCAATCTTAAAAACAAAACCATTTTTGATTATTGCACGGCCAGAAATAACAAGCAAATGCAAGCATTATAAAAGGTAACAAAACCTCTTTGTCCAAGCTTTATTTGAACCAGTCATTTTTATGTGCGCAGTCAATCCCCCAAAAGGCTGAGCCTGGAAAAAACTTGATGAGGGTCCATGCACATGTCCAGCCAGCTTTAGGTTTATTAAGCTGGTTTCCCGTGTAGAGTTTGGGACAGCAACCATACAGGAAAGACTAAAGCCAGGTAAAATAAGGCTGGAGTACAAAGTTGTTGTGTACAAAGGTTCATGTTGCATTGCTTTACAGAGATTGATCTCATGAGTGACAGAACTGGCATGCTGGATGCAGATAAGAGCAAAGAATGAGATAGCTGGGATATGTGAATCCATGGGAAAGAAAGGGGAATTCAGCTCAGATGAAGGTGCTCTGCAAAATACTCACAATTATGTGCTTGTGTTTTTTAGCTTAAGCCCTAATGGTATAAAACATCTGCTTGTGCATTGTTAGTTAGAGATCGATGCTGTCTGCGTACAGTGGTTGTCTCTCCACGCGTGTTCATTAAAATCATCGTTTGACCTAACCCTCCTGGATCAGTATTGTTTCTGTGTCCCTTCTCAATATTTGAACCCGCAACAGTATAAATGGTGGGACAAAATTGAGCTTATTCATTGTTTGTCTTTGTTGTGTTGTAGCTGTCAGTCTACAACAATACATTTCAGCCCTTCTACAAACAGCTTTCTGCAAAATAGTTAAAAAGGAAATCAGTGCATTATAATCGTTGTTGAGGTAGGATATATTCCTGTAACAAGCCATACCTACTCTATTCAGATCAAGTATTTTCTCTGCAGTACTTCCAAGCACTTTGCAACTGGTTCTCTAATGTGTGCCTTTCTCTTGTTTTGTATATATTACTCCTGTTTGCTATTTATTCCTGTTGTCCACTATTTAATTTTTATTCCGACACAGTTGATGCGGAGCACCAACAATTTTGTTGTGCATGTACAGCGACAATAAAGGGCTATTCTATTCTATTCTATTCTATTCTATTCTATTAAACTGGTAACAAAGTGTATAAATTGTCAGTTGAGCATATTCTTATTTGTAGTAACAGTAATATATGATAGCAAATATAAAGCTCAAGATCCGAACTGGGTCAACAGCCTGATCTGAATTTATCTTCAGAGTCATTTTAAGCTATAGATTGAAAATTATTCAGCACAATACATTTGAAATGTTGTAAACAAATATGAATTTATTGTCTAGCATATTCAGTATAGTTAGAGAAGCGTGTATGTATGGAAAGCAGAAATGTGTATTGGCAAGAATATGGTGATACTATGCGTACCACGATACAAGCATAAATATATTTTAAACATGCCAATGTGGGTATTAAATATGAGCAGAAAGAAAAAAGCTAAGCAACGCCACAATATTGTCTCGGTGTTATTAAGATGCAGCGCTAAATTGATTTTTATCTGCTTGCATGTAAGTGTGGAAACATTCACAGGTTAGGAACTTGTAAGCTGTCGCCTCAGTGAAGACTCATTCTTTGGCATGTCCAAGCTAATGAATGGGATAGAAGTAGGTCTGCGAGTCTTTTTATCAAGGGAGATAATTCAGCACTCCACTCTTGTTTCCACACACAAAGGGCACACTGTGCAGCTTAGCATTTTCATGCTTTATTGAGCAGGGGCCAGTGCACAAACAAAGCCAGTAATAGCACCTATAAACTTGTCAATGAGGCAATTGCAGTATGTAAATCATCTGTCTGGTCACTGATTTTTTTTTTCTTTATCCATTATCTTTTTTACCAGACAGACATTTTCTCTTTTTAGCTCTGCGATGGTTTACTTTGTGTTCTTTTGTGGATGCATATGCTTCCTCTTTCCTAAGAGCCAAAATTTCCCTTGTCCCTTTCCACCTTCACTTTCCTCACCATTTAAGAGCCCTGGCAAAGTCAGCTTTCTTTGTTTCCACTGTACCCCTTATCAGTTCCTGTTTTTTTCCCTCCTCTCCTGCTCCTGATATAGCCTGATGTGCTGAGGGAATGCAGCTCCCAGAGGAATTCCCCCCCCACCTCCCCCTCATTCCTAATTTCACTCTCACCAACTGACCCAGAGTCCCAATACCCCTCACCTCTCTTTGTTCTCCCTGACAAACTGGTCCAGTTCAGGAGTTATTTGGCCCAGTACGCTGCATTTATAGCACAACACAAAGATCTGTGGGATGGTCAGGCACTTCGTGGTGGAATCTTGTGCAGAAAAAGCAGTGAGGAGGAGAGCAGAACAGTCCAGAGAGGAAGGGAGCGAGAGGAGAGAGCATGTGGGCGGTCGGTGGGGGATTTTGGCTGAAAATAGAACCCTTGTCATTTCTCCTTTAGCCGGTTTCTTTGTTTGGCAGGCATTTGCAACTGCTGCTATCCAAGTAGCTGTGAAGATGAAAGTGAAATATCTCTGTCAGTGTTTGAGCGGCTGTTCCTGCGCCCTGGATCATAGACATGATCTGCATAATTTAGTTTTGGAAGATTGGCTGTTAGTGCGCTAATAAAAACACAGTCACCTATGTGTTTCTGTATTATGAGTGAAGGTTGCAGTTGAAAAAAATGCATTTAAATGTATGGAAAACAGACTTTTCCATACGACTGTCTAGCCGTGGTAGGTTCTTGCTTAAAAATTGGATATTACAAAAGTCAAACTAGTGGGAAGCTCTGTGCTATACAGTGATGCTGACTCAGGCTTTTTTTGTTTATTTTCTTGCTTTTTTTACATTATGTTTTTGCTTTGTACTCTTTCTCACTCTCAGTAGATCTTATCCTTGTTTTTTTCAAACGTAGCATTAATTTTTTTTCCCTGCTGGATCTTTGATTCACTATCCTCTTAGAAAACAGACACAACCCTATTAAGGACCTTCATTAAGAAGCTTACAGTTGGATTGCCTGAAGTCACACTGAGCATATGTTTTTTTGGGGGGGATTGGTGGCTCTAAGTGTCTCACACCTTGTTTCACAAAACCTGTTTAGAAGTAACAATTGTGAAATCTCTGTTTCCAACCCCTATAGCAGTGCTGTGGAAAAACAAGTTCGCCCACAATGCAGACACACCCACATGCACATCCATGCTCATGCCAGAGAAGACTGTCATTTCTTTCATTTTCCCCTCATTTTCCGCTTTTCTCTTCTTTCTTCGTTGGATTCGAAGAGTAAATTGTTTGGACTTGTGATTTTGTACCGTCGGATAAAATCAATCCTTCGACTTAAACCCTCCTCACCGGCAGACTGGACCCATAAGGGCAGGTTAGAGATCCATTTAGCGGATAGTCTCTTAAGCTCAGCGACAGGTGTAAGTGGTAATGCATGTCTGTTATGGTAAAACTCTCAGTGTAGGCTTGTAGGGTCGTTCGTGTTGTAAAGAGGCTCCCTTTGGGGCTTTGTGCTGTCTGGGTGATTTTCATGGCCTGTGACAGTTGAGCCTCTCTAGATTGAAACCTACTCCTCAGAGACTTCTTCTTAGCAGTATTTTTTTTAGCAGTGTTTCAGGCATTTGGGTCGTGTTTTTTTTTTTTTTTTTTTTTACTGTCCTATTTTCAAACAAGGAAGAGCCTTTGATTGTTCATAAAACTTTGGATACAATTGTGTTTTGTATAAATGAAGAAAATTGTTATAAGCATTATAGGATTAGGCGTTAGTGGTCAAGATAAAGTTCAACAAAATGCGAGAGGAATGCATATTTAGATAGGTATGAGTTAGATATGAATGAATGTCTTGAAACATTCTTCAAGCATGGAATGGATCAAACACCTGATGTTATATTTGTATTCACCTGCTGTCCTGCAATCCTAATATATCCCTATTAGAATGAATGTCGACGCCACCAATTTGTTGTCGTCATCAGTATTACCATCTAATACATCTCCAGATAGTAAGTACATTTCAGAGATCTTTGTCTGCCTTTTATTTAAAACTTTTTTTTTGGGTAAATGTGTACTTCATTTGTCTATACACCTTTAATAATAACACGCTGCTCTCCATTAAGCATCCTCAAGCAAGTGGCAACCTGACCCCTGAACAATCCAGTGCAGTTTAATACAACAGCCCTGGCACAAATTATTTTTTTTTAATACTCGCTCATATTGATCATTTTGTGTTGACAGTTATGTGCTTATTTTGAGGCTGTGGTTAAAGGTAACATTTTCCTGGACATCTGTCACTTATTCAACTTATGGTCACTTATGGTCACTTATTCAACTTATGGTCACAGCTGCCTGGGTACAGGCTTTACCAATCTGTCACAGGGCTAGAAGGAAGAGCATTAGAAGTCCTCTCAGTCTAAAACCTACAAGCATCAGAAATTGAGTAGCTTTAATAGTATGTAAGCTCATGCTGGTGTACCCAATTGTCCAAGCAGTATATATCACTACTAGGTTTTCCTGAAAGTTTAGAAATATTATCTGTCTATATATCCTAAAAAAGGCTAAAATAAAAAAAAAACCAAAACAACCCAACAATATCAATGTAAAATGTGTTACAGCCCGCATATAAATTTTAAGCTTTCACAAGCTAATCAGGTTATCTTAAACAACTGAAAGCATGTGTGCAACATTTGTGGAGCCATTGTCTCCACAGCCGTTACACAGCCCGCTGTGTTGGGCTCAGTGGATGGATTAGCAGAAGGACAGGTGTTTTTAATTGGCCCAGTCTCTGGCTCAGCATGAAAGGTTTTCAGCAGTGAGCTAAATCTCCTCTTAGACACTGTCCTCTGTCGTTCCTTTGCTATTTAGAAGCCTCCATTGTACGAAAAGGCAATTCTCTGGGTTCCCTGATGAAAATCTATTAGGTAGCTAAGCGGTTTTGGCGGGGTCACTGTAAGCTGTGTGTGTGGAGAATTGGAAGAGTTGGAGAAACATCTAAGCCACAATGCTGCTGTCTGTGTTTATTTTCTCCTGAGTAACGTTTGAGTTTGTTTGACAGATCTTTAAACACAGATAAAAAGCTACTGTGCCTCATTAAGGACTACTGTAAGCACTTGATATATTTATAGTTTAGAATAACAATTGTATAATTATTTCTTATGTTCTTGAGTCTATGTTAAAGTGCTAGTCTTTGCAGTTTGTTTGGTTTTAAATGTGCAAGGGTGAGAGTTCACTAATGACATGAAACTGATATGTTTTATTGCCATATCTAGCAGCAGGTGGCCAGACTATTGGATCACAGGATATGAAAGACTTGTGGCTTGATATGGAGTACCAGACAGAGTTGGAATACAGCAAGCTTGTAGTTAAAGCCTTTGGATTTATGACAGCCTTACAGCTTTCATTCGACACACTGTACATTTGTACCATCTGCAATAACTTAAATGTTTGCAGGCAGCTGCTCTTAAACTTTGTATATTCATTTGGTAGGCATAGTGAGCACATAAGTGAAAGAAAAGCATGCATCTAGGTATCTCTTAGCATCCTTTTAACAATGAGCGAATGACTATGTGTGTTGTACTGCTGTTACTGTTAAAAGCTGCTCACACACACATGTGTAGCACATGAGCATTGCTTAGGACGGTGGAGCTGCTATTTTGCTCTAAAAGTCTGACTGCTAATTTTGGGCACTTGAATCTTTCTCTGAAATGCTGCTACCCTGCTATAAACATTTTATAAGATCCTTTCATGTATTTAACAGTGATGCCAGAGTGGTGGACGGTTGCTTTTTTCCAGTTTAAAGGGACACTCCTCTGCTTTTGTCTGTGTCGTGTAAACATCCATCATAACACACAGTACTTGTATCCTATTGTTTCCCTTTGGACAGACTGTTGGACCAAAAGCAGCACAGTTCATCCAAAGGCTTAGCTTTTGTTTTTCGATGGAGCCATTGACATCCATTCCTGACTGCTGTCGGTTTTCTGTTGTTTTAGTAATCGTCAGCCTCTGAGAACTCCTCACTTTATTAAACACTTGTATCCCACCCCTTCATTCATTTGTGAGCACTTTGTAACTGTTTGTAAATGTTGCTGTTGTCTATTGTTTCAGTGTGCCAGTGTTTTGCTGTGCTGGAGGATGGAGCGCTGGCACACAACCTGCAAGAGCAGGAGAGTAAGTACAAAGTTAAGCAGCTATTTGACAGCTGCATACTGTGCAAGCGTCTACTAACTTCTATTATGTGAGCTGCACTCCATTCTGTCTCAGTGAACCACCACTGGATGTTGGGTTTATCTTTTCCTGAAGTATTCACAACCACAGTGTTATGCTGCAGACTTGCCAAGGACTTTAGAATTGCACTGGTGTGCCAAATAATGCAAATCCAAAACAACAGCTCCCTCGAGTATTTTAATTACGCAATCAAAATTTTATGAACACTTTTCAATAACTGTCAACTCTCTGAACTGTTAACAAAACCGCACTAAAACCATCTTTATAAAGGTAAAAACGTATGGCATTGCTGTTGGATTGGTTTGCGTTAGATTGGATTTTATTGCAAAAACTTATATGAAATTGACACAAAGAGATTGAAAAGATTATATAACAACCAGATGTATTTGTACTACATAACATATGTATTTCCATGAAAGCCTTTTTGGTTGCTGCTGTGGTGTCTCTGTACATCTTTGTAAAAAAAAAAAAAAAAAAAAAAGCCATACAATTTGGTATGTATTTTTAAGATTCCTCAAAAGTGTCATCACTGAAGAGCTGGCATGCAGCAAACCATGTTTCAGATAATCAAAACATTCATAATGATTTAAAATGAAAACAGATTTAAAGTTCAAATGCAATATAGTAAATATTAATTCATATGTAATAGATCAAATACGGTCCCTTTTGATACTTGCATTGCACGTTACCTTACTATCTCCCCTTTTCTCTGCCTTGCACTTACAGTTGAGCAATACTATACCACCAACATTCTGAAGAACCAGCTTGTGCAGAATGACATCCGTGTAGCCAAGAAGCTGCAGGATGAAGAGGAGGAGCAGCAGGCCCAGCAGAGTGCCCTTCAGAGACAGGCCTCCAGACAACTGTAGGTGACTCCTCAAAGCACACTCCTGCAATAACCACACTGTGCTACATGCAACCCTTACGCTACTGCATGTAAATTTATTGCACAAATTTGTGTCTTCTTTTACTTTGCTGCATGTTATGTTGATTATTGTATCCATAAATCACAAATATGAGAAGTAATTTTCTTCTGCGACTGCTTTATAGAGAGGAGCAGGACTTTGAGTACGCCCGTGTGATTCAGGAAGAACTCCAGAGATGTGCTGAGGAGGCTCAGAGGAGGGAGCTGGATGATGAGGTGAGCTTTTACTCACATCTCTTTGCTTACATAGCATATTTTATTACCAACCTGTGCATAATTTTTTTTTTTTTTTAAAAAAGCAATGTGTATTTAATCTTCTTTTACAGTACCCAACATTCAAAAAAAATGAATTTACCTTTATGGGGATAAGAAGAGTCAGGTTGGACCCCTTTGAAATGAGATGATGCATACATCTCAAAGGGTTTACCCAAATATAGGAACTTTATCATAACCTTAAATGGGTTATTTACCTTAGCACTCATGCTCGCTATAGTCTAGGTTAACTGGGGAGCTTAACCATGAGCTGTCATGCATTTAACCAAATAGGGAGAAACCTGTTATGTTTGGTAACTTTGAACATATTTGATTTAAAAAAAAAATTCTTATCTTTAGCTCAGTTGACTTTGATGGAAAGTGTACTAGTGTTATAATACTACATGGCTGGTAAGCTCATCTTACTATAATATACAAAATCTCTCTCTGTCTTTCTGCATGTTCATTTTTTGTGTGTGTGTGACCGCCAACACCTCCCTAGATGATCAGGAGAGCATCCAAACTTGGCACACAGGTACATCTTAGGCCCATGAAGGTTCTTATCTATATCAGATATTGTGATGTTGTAACTAGCAACGGGATAAAATAATCTGTTTTCAGCATTACTGCCCCTATAACACTTTATGAAAGTATTTTATCATTTTTATGATAGTTTTCATGACAGTAGTATCTCATTTATATCCATCAATTTTCAGTTATATTTATCCTGATGTCATCATAATATATTACCTGGCAGCGACCTGCTAATGTTCGAAAAGGACCTGCTTTTTTACCTGTTTTCTGTTATTTCAGTTTCAAAATAATTACATCTCATTCATATACATAAAAGCTGAATTATACATGATCTATCGTGTCTTCATGTTGCCTAGTAATCAATCAGCAGTAGGCTAAAATTACCCTTTTTTGCATTTATGCACCTTCAACGCCTTATAATATCATCATTTTAATGTCACAGCGCACACAGGTCAAACAATACAGTAGCATGAGCATGCACTTGTATTTTAAATGTATTTCTTAATGTGTATCTCTTTCTTGTGCAAATCTATAGTTTTAAAGTCAAATCAAGTTCAAACCACTATAGACTATTCTAGAAGATATAGACGTGCTCCTTGAATGAAAGATGTGCAAAGTAGAAAATCAGTTTTCCTCTACCAGCCACTCATTTTTGTCATTTTTAATTTAAAAGCTTCATGGTATTAACTCCGAACTAAACGGTTCCCCTGATAATAAGATAAAAAACCTTGACAGCAAACTTTGCAAAGTAAAATATTGTGAGGGATTTGTTCCTGAAAGAGGCACAAATCCTTTCCCATGGGCATCAAGTTGCTGGCAGTAACCAGAGCAGAACAGGATACTGTATGAACAAGTTTACCTTCAGCACAAAGTAATACTTGGAGGGATACTCGTTTCTCGTCTGTCCTTGGAAGTATGAGCATTTCTTTCTTTTGTTAAAAGGGATAGCACAAATATATTTTTTTAACTTTTTTTGTATGATATGCATACAAACTTACAAAACAATGTGAAAATAATCAGGTGAAAAGTAAGGAAAAATCATTTTTTATAGGATTTAGTGACGGTAAAAGGTAAATTAATACCACTGGCGTTCCCCTTTAAAGTCAGTGAAATCACACACAGCACAGGGACTCATAGGCATTTATGGCACTTAGGATGTATTTATATATCATTTAATTATTCGCCTGTTACAGGGAGTATCATATGGCTCATTCTGCTCACACTTAGGACTAACTGAGTAAATAATGAATCCCACTGGCAGCAAAGTGCTGCTCTGGGCCTCGGGTGTATCCATCGCTCCAAGAGAGGGCTTTAAAAGCACGGTCAGCTGTTTAGCACAGTCGTTCAAGCGATGATGGCTCAAGCAGTTTCACCGGTGCTTAGCTCCAGACATGGACCAGCAGGTGCTTTATCCAGAATGCATTCATATGTGCGCATTTAGTCATGCAAAACTTGCACACTCTCGTATTCTCAATTTTGTTGTTTAATATTTTAATCTCTAAACAGATCATTTAGATTCTAATAAGCTCTATTACAGAATGATGGCTTGAATGTTTAGCCCCATTAGCACTCAAGCTCTATGTATAGGAATATTACTTCTGACTGAAAATATTTCAACAGAAATTTATTGCTATGAAACTTTGTACTTACGTTTATGATCTTGGGAAAAAGAAACCTATGACATCAGCAATCTCCTGATCATTTCGTTAGCGTTGCCATGAAATGAACAACTAACAACTAACTAATACTATGATCAGGTTCATTTCCTTAGTTTATCAACTGATATTTGCAAAACTAGTGCCATGTCTATTATCCATAGCTGCACTTTGCTTTTAGTGCTTATTAGTTTAACAAATTATGTATATTGTGACGTGTCGATGTGAACTCAATAGCATGATGACATTATCATTTAGCTGAATCACTATTTGACCTGAGTATAGCCTCAAAGATGTACAAGGTGTATCTGTTCATAAAATACAGTATTATGCAAAAGGCTCGACCCCTCCCTCATTTCTTTACATTTTTCTGGGAAATAGATGCTGCAATTTAACATGTGCGAGCATATTTTTGAAATGCAGTGTATAAGGCAAAAACAGATTTTGTGCAGTTTTAAGAAGCTTAAAAGTCAGTTTTTGGTATGACCACCTTTTCTTCAACACATCCTTAACTCTCTTAGGCAGGCTTTCTTATAATTTCTGTAATTAGTCTTCAGGAATAG
This sequence comes from Neolamprologus brichardi, assembly GCF_056152115.1. Taxonomy (NCBI): domain Eukaryota; kingdom Metazoa; phylum Chordata; class Actinopteri; order Cichliformes; family Cichlidae; genus Neolamprologus; species Neolamprologus brichardi. The sequence continues at coordinate 26,155,056 of NC_142123.1, forward strand.
TTCTCCATTGAAGGACATTAAAAGCCCTTCTTTGTTGTTGGCTTCCTGTTGTTCCGTTTTCTGCCACAATGTTTTAATAATGTTGAGATCTGGGTTCTGAGACGCTATTGTCTGTTTCTCAATCTAGCTATGCTTTTATGCACTGTGATTGGCATCAGTGTCATGATTAAAAAATAATAATAATAAAGCTATTCCCAATCAGATGCTTTCCAGATGGTGTTGCATGCTGGATCAAAAACGAACAGTAATTTTCTGCATTCATAATTACATCAAAACTCTAACCATGACAGCGCATCCACTGTGTTTTAGACACTGTAGACACTCACTGTTATCCTTCTGTCCTGATCTCCTGTAGAACCAAAATATTAAGATTTGGTTTATCTCTCCATAGGACTTCCTGCCACTCATTCTTGTGTAATTTGGCATTCTTAAGCCTTTTCCCTTTCTTTATGAATGGCTTTTTGACAGCCACGCTTCCACTGAGACCATTTCTAGGTGGCCTCAGTGAACAGTACACGGATCAACTGAAGGGCCATGCATCAAAGTCATGCGTCAGGTCTTTGCTGGATTTTTTTTCCCCCTATTTCTTGAAGACATGTCTTTCAGCTTTTCAGATCAAAGTAGCAGATGTGTAACTTCTCTTGTCTCCACTTTAGTTTTCTCAGTGTGTTTTTTTTTTAAGGACACTTTGCACACCATCCCAAGATACTCCTTGCCCTTGGTAATCAGTACAAAAATATTATTTTATGCTGTCAAACTTTGTTATCTTTGACATTTGTTTTATTATGCTAACAAAATGGCAACAGTTGATGTGTTTTTGTGGCAGGCTGCTAGTAACAAAGTGCCTAAAGATTCAAATTAAAATAAGCTCTTTATTCCTCCCTTCACTTTGGTCTCTTTTTTATGCTTCAGTGATTTACAAGTAAATGTTAAATGGCTTAACAAACAAAAAACATTCCTCTGAAATTGCTCGTGTGACGTTTGTCTCCTTAGACACAAGCTATAAAAGAAATCAGCCGTGGCTCAAGATGCTTACACGGTGCTGTACATCTAGTTTTAATATAAACAAACATGAGCATGACCATCTGGTTCCAAATCCAAGTTTGCAATATAAATATAATGCTTGGATAGCTGTTTTTAAATGTATCTATCTCCTGTTTATGGTAGGGAAGTGAACCTCTACAGAGCTGTAAATACAAAAACAATTCATCTTGCAGCCAAAACATGGTTGTCCAACCAGATGGTTCTCATCAATCACCACTCCCACGGTGTTTGAATGTTCACACACAAGGCAAATCCTGCCCCCCTCAATGATGCTGTCTTGATGCATTTTGTATAACTTGCTTTACCAAAAAGAAATTCATCTGATTCTTTGAATAACATGAATGGTGTCGCTGAGAAACGAGAAGTCTATTGTGCTGGAAAAAGTCATCGACTCAGCCATGAAAACTCTCCAGCTGGCCTGGTTGTCTGTTTCACATGGCTACTACAGCAAAATATTTTCTCTACATGGCAGTTTCCTTTTTGGAGAAGGCTGTGTATAAAAGCTCCTTGTTTGGAGGGTGTGAGGTCATAGAGGGCTGTAAAATTCCTTGATCATTAGTAAAGGGGTTGGGTTTGAACTCTGTGGTTTACACTTTACATTAAATGTAAACCCTAGTTTACTTTTTTGGCTCTGCAGTATTTTCTTTTTATGAGTGTTGACGTGGGGATCAAATGATGAACTATTAGCGCACACGTTAGCTTACCTTCTATAATGACGGGGAGATCAGAGGTGTTGATTAAATATTTGCCTCCCTGTAGATCGTGTCTTTAATTAAGGAACAGAAGGCATCAGGCTGTGCACTTTTAAATGCCAGATCCCTGTGGCACTGCACGCCTAACCTGCCATGGCAAGCTGCTGATTGTCTGCTGATGCTGGCAAAGTGGCTCACACAAATGTCCTGATTGCAAGGCAAAAGCAGCTGTGCTTGCTTTTACTTATGATTTATGTTGTAAATGCTGCCCACAGAGGGAAATCTCATAGAATTCACTGGTTGAATTTTGATGATTTATTGGTAGCACAAAAAAGTAGCACTGAGATACATTGAAGCTGGACTGTAGAGACACAAAGCTGCTCTGGTAAGACCAGACAATCGCCTGTGACAGTGTTACTTCAAGTGGAGCAGTGGCATTGATCTGCTTCTGCTGTAAAAGTTTACTTTTTCTTAATTTTTTCTTACAGGTTCTATTCAGTCAGAGTTCTAAATCCTGTGGTGTCACTGGCCACCCAGAACAGAATTAGTTAAATGACCGCTATTAAGATGTCACATCACCTCACAGCAGTATCAAATCCCCCAACATAACTCTGCATGTCCAGTGTAGAAAGATTCCTGTCTTCATGTAAAAATGTGGTCTAAGGTTGTGGTCCATTTTGGTTGTTACCTCACCAATGAGAGCAAATCTAAAGGAGCTGCGCGAGTTTAAAGAGTGGTGTGAGGTTTAAACCGACGAAGGAATATCTGGAGCCCAAGACAGCTATCTGCTACATTATGAACAAAAGCAAAATCATCCATATGGGATATATTAATTCATGGATAAGATTTTCCTTCATTGTCAAATTGCAGCTGTTGATTTTATCTATGTTACATTGCCCTCTGTTGGTGGAAAAGGGTACAATGTACGTGGAGCCTCATTCTTGCAGTTATGTTGACTCATACTTCCACATCAGTGTAGTTCATTCTTTTAATCGGGGAAGCTCAATTATTTTGTTTTTTGTTTTATAATTTAGTCTTTTATTTGCTCTTGTTTTTTGTTTTTTTTTACTATGTCATACACTAAAAGATTCTGTCATTCTTCACATTATTTTATAGAAATGCCTTACATGTTGTTGGTGAATCTTGTTGAAAACTAAACTGGAAAATAGAAAAATATCTTTGATTAAGTGCTTATTTGATGGAAGAGATCATTTTATCTGCTGAAAGTCATATTTGTGTACACACTGGCCTTGTTTCCACAGGAAATTGCCAAACGGTTGCAAGAAGAGGAAGAGGAGAGTATCAGGAGACGAAGTAGAGGGTCAGGGAGCCATAGTGAAGGTAAAGCTTTATTGTATATAGTTATGAAGGTTATTTAGAAATGTTCACATTGTTTAAATAAAATGTTTTGGGGTTTTTGGATATTTTTAGAATTTGCAGAAGGCTTTGTTATACTTCCATAGGACACAACCTGTCATTATTTAGCTTCTTACTAAACATTCTTGGCTCTGCTTGTGATCATTACTGCAGCTGTATTTAAATCACTCACCACAGATACTACAAGGCCATGAACAAAAACGTGTCATGTTTTTTGTTCTAACTTGCTCTCATGTTTGTTTTGATATTGTCTTTAACGCATGGAATTACATTTTCAGCATTTGCAGGGCTCATTCTTGTATGTAAATGCATGGAAATATGTCAGTTATATTTCATCCATTTATACTAATTGTAGATGCAGCTGTTTGTATTGCTGTGTTACCTCATCATTAATAATAATCACTAACAGACTCACCCACCCACCCTTTTTTTGTTTGCATGTTTGGCAATACCAAAGGCAGCACGAGTGACCCTGCACTGCTATCCCTACAACAGCACACACACAATAGCGTTTGTCAGGGGGAGGAGCAGTACCCTAGCACCACCACCAGGTGGCGATCCTCTACTTCTCACTCAGACATAACTGGGCCTCAGACTAACTCCCCAAGGGGGTTAGCAGCCCAGAAAAATACAACTTCATGGTCAAATCAAGGACACCCCAATTCCATTAGGCAAATTAGGAGTGAATTGAGAGAGCCTTTGAGTGAAAATTCAGATGACTCGGACACAGTTTTCTCTGAACAGCTCTCTGTCTGGTCCCAGAGGCTGAATGAAAGATTCAACACTGCACCTGCTCGACAGCGGGCATCTTTACATCAGCCACAAGAGAGAAATTACAGAAGAGTTTACTCTCGTAGAACATTCTCAGACGAGTTCAGGGAGGAGAGAGAAGAGTGGGACGAGGACTTTTATGAAAATGGTGATCTGAATGAAAGAAGGCCTAGGAATCAGGATAAAGAGAGGAAGTACAGAGATGAGTATGATATTAGAGGTCAGGATACAGGCTCTCAGTTCGTCGAGTTTAGAGAAAAGCGATGCAGTCACAGTGAATCTGTTCGGCTGCATGACAGGGATAGACACAGCAACAGAGACTTTGCAAAGACCTGGAGCTACAAGGACAGCCCTGACAAACACGTCCGTTTTCGAGATGATAAGAGGAGCTCTCGCAGGGAGCAGAGTGAAAGCAGCCAAGTGTGGAAGATGCTGGCCCGTGTCCTCAAAGAGAGGGGTGTGCCTGTGAAGCTTGGTGGCAATGGGGCGCCACTGCAAATAAGGCCTCAAAGCAGAGACAGCCAGGTGTTTCATGGGAGTGAGGTCTCCTGCGGCGACTCCCAACCACATCAGAGAGCCTTCCACAGAGCTGCTTCCACGAGGCACAGTTTCCATGGAGATATTAGGGAGAGAAAGAGATTGTCATACCGAGAGAACAGTGGGAGAGATCACAGAGAAGACCGAGACAGGCATCATGATAATGGAGAGATTTATGAGATTAGGAGAAGAGACTCAGACCTTGCTAAAAGAGAAAGACAAGGCAGTAGAAGGTGGAGTAACAATGATGAGAGGGGAGAGAGGAATGTAAATAATTACAGAGTCAGGAGGGTAGCAAGCGAGCGGAGGCATTTACACAGGACCGCAGAAGAAAGCTTAAGCTCAGAGGAGGAGCAAGACGTGGAGAGGAGAGTAAATGTACCCCGCCGAAGAGCCCCAGGGCGTAGCCAAAGTCTCAGCACCAGCAGCAGGGCTTCAACCAGGGATAGGTCAAGGCGCACAGCAGCAGGTAACACTTAGACCTGCAGCCAACTCTAATCTGCAGAGGGAAAGCTTCCAGCATGGTGCTGTCCCTCTCTGTGTACATCTGCTCCTCTCATCTTCCCTTAATCATCCCCTTATCTGGACTTGGGCTTTAGTGGTGTCTTGATTCCTTACTGAAGTGGGACGTTTCCCTGTTTCATATCTACAAAATCAGTGGTCTAAAATAGTATTTCCTTTGTACTTTAATTCTCTACTTTTTCTTCTTCTAATTCTTTTTTTTTTTCTTTTCATCTTGAGGGTTGTAAGATAATTAATTCCAGGGAGTTGCTTTCATTTTGCATCTTTTCACCTTGTGCTGTCATTTCAAATGTCATTGTAAATAACCTTTCCCAGACTCTTTCGGTAAACTTGAATGATTAATGGGTGATGTTTTTTTTAACAAATCATGTGCTCATCATCATCACAGTTGCTCAATTTTGAATTTGAAATGTCAAACTTCATCTTTAGGAGCACCACTTCAACCAGAGCTGAGTGAAACTAATCTGAGCCTGGGGGAGCTGCAGCAGGTTTTAGAAGATGAAGAACTGGCCCTCAAGCTACAGGAGGAAGAGGAAAAGCTGTTTAGGAGGGTAACTGATCCAAGAATTTAACATGAAACACTGTAGTTTAGAAGGTTAGCAGAAAAACAGAAGTTTGGTTTGTTGATCTGAACATTTAATTTCTGTTTCCTCACAGAACTCTCAGCCTTCTCAACGCTGTCCTAATCCAGACGGGGACTTCAGAGTAGCACAAGTGGCACAGGATGAGGTGGAATGATAAACTGACATGTCATCAGTATCCATTTATTTAACATCCAACTGATTAGTAAGATCATGCCTTTTTCTTTGTGTAGGAAATTGCACGATTCATGCAGAAAGAAGAAATTAAATCAAAGCGTAGATCTCGTGAGCTGGAAGGGCCTGAGTCTTGGCGTGAGCATAGGGCGATGATAAATCATCATGACAGACGAGCTGCAAGAGAGAGACAGGTTTGTTTGAACATGTGGTTAGGAATTCAAGACAAAGACAAACATATACACAGCCTTGTTATGCATATGTGTGAAAGGGCTTTATTGGGTGTTTCTGTCAGCAGAGTTTTTAAACAAGCTGAGAAACCTCTTTGTTCATTTCAGGTCCAACGAGAGAGACTTGACTCAGAGGGACTTCCTTCCCCGACTGAGGACTGCTCTCCAGAGAACCTTCCGCCAAGTCCCACCACCACTACACCGTAATTAACAAGTTAAATCTCTTAATTAATGCTGTATGTCTGATATTTCAAAAATATGGTGACTTACAGCTGCTACATTTATAGATCAGCCCAGCAGATTAGAAACATTGCAGAGGAATTGGATCCAACCTTCCAGGCGAGGAGGCAAGGCACAATGAGCCTCCAAATGGGACGAATGGGTATTTGAACTGAACTGAAATAAAACCACTGTTGAAACTGTTGAAACAATAACTTGACAGTTCCTTTTCCTCCATTGTAGGTCCAGCTACTCAGCCCCTTCCTGTGCCACAGTCAGGTCTAAATGAAATGCTTGAGGAGCCTACATTTATTCCGCCAACAAAGCGTCAAACAGACAAATCAGGACGAAGTAAATCCAAAGAGAAGAAGGAGAACTGCAAGCAACAGTGATCTCCAACACTGTGTTCTGCTGTAGGCCATACACCGTTTCTTTTATAACACTTAATCAGTTCAGCTAGAGTTCTCATTGCTTTTTATTTTAGGGTTAAAACTGACACGAATAGCATTCACTCAGCTGCCCCTACTAGCACTTTTTTTTAGAGCAGTGGAATAAGGAGACTTTTTAAATTCTTGATTAAGTGATTAAAGACAACATTTTAAAATCCTGGCTTTTATAAATGCTAAAGGGAAATGTTGGGTTTGTTATTGTATTGTATTTTATATGTAGTTAACCAGTATACTGTCAGCTGGATCTCTCAGTCCTCCCCAAGTTGTGCCTACACTTTATTTACATTACAAATACACTAAACCATCCAAGTAGACTTCTATGTTCTGCCACCTAGTATATAACTTCGTCCCATTGTCTAAATCAGAATCAGAATACTTTAATAATAAAAGAAATTAAAGAAATTATGTCTAAACTAGGTATAATGTGGGTAAAATAATTATTTGAACCCATGGTGAATTTGTAAGTTTGCTCACTTATGAAGATATGAACAGTTAATAATTTTTATGGTAATTTTATTTTAATGGAGTGAAACAAAATATTAACAAAAATCCAGAAAAAACACATTATATAAAAGTTATAAAATGCTTTGCAACTTGAAGCTTCAGTTCCCTCCACAGGCTGGATTGAGGTCTGGAGACTTGTTAGGCCACACCATGACTTTAATATGCTTCTTCTTTAACCACCCCTTTGTTGCCTTGGCGATATGTTTTGAGTGCTTGTCAAATTGGTAGATCCATTCACAACCCCTCTTCAGTGTTCTGGCTGAGGGAAAAAGGTTCTCATCCAAAACCTTCACAGTACTTGGCCCTGTCCATTTCCCTGTTATTGCAGTCAAGTTGTCTGTACTTTTAGCAGGAAAACAGCCCCAAAGCATAATATTTACACCTCCATACTTGTTGTAAGTATGGTGTTCTTTGGATCACACTCAGTTTCTTTACCTCCAAACACAGTAGGTCAAGTTGATGCCAAAGAATTAGATTTTGGCTTCATCTGACCGTAGCGCTTTCTCCCATGCCATTTTTTTTATTCCACTTCTGAATAGTCGCACAACTGTTTTTACCTTCTCACTAAGCTTCTTGCTGATAGTCTTGTAGTCCATTCCAGCCTTGTGTTAGGTCTACAGTCTGGTCAGTAACTTCCTCTGACAGCTCTTTGGTCTTGTCCATGGTGGTGAAAACTTTTAAATTGATTCTGTGGACAGGTTTGCTTTATACACATCAGATTGCCAGTATCTGTAATTGATTGACGGATTGTAATTGCCTGTATGTGCGTGGATATAGGCAATCTGTGGGAGCCAGAATTCTGGACTGGTTGTAGAGGATCAACCGATCCTCTGTATTTTTGGTTGAGATTCTGTCGCTCTCCATTAAAATGAAGCTACCATAAAAATTAGAGACTGTTAACTTCCTCTTAAGTGAGTAAATGTACAAATTCAGCAGGCGATCAAATAATTATTTCCTCCACTCTATTTCTTGGGGGAATCACCAAAAGCATGTGAACGTTAATCTTTACAAAGAAATAGTGACAAGGTAATCTTGCTTCAAAGCAGTTCTTGTCATGTTTGCTGTTATCTAACGACAATCAAACTAACTTTGTTTACTTTTTATAGATGGAAATCCCAGAAGTTGTAAAACTGGATCACATTAACATAGTGGTAGTGAAAGAAGTCAAAATTAAATGTAATTATTTCCCACTCAAACGAGGAAGTTCATTATACTCTTGCTGACAGCTCATGGAATAAATAAAACTATAGCTCTCTGCTATAGCTACATGAAGCTTAGCTGCTACTATTACCTTTTGGAGCTTACAACTACATTTCGCAATCTCTGAAATCCAACACCAAAGACAGACTCTGAACTAAGACACTTGCATGTTTTACCAGGTCACTTTAACACTATTCCTAATGCCAAACAGGAATCTAACAGAAGTGACTGGAAATAATTTTGATGCATGTATTACTATTTATTGGTCTCTCTTTTAGTTTTGTGTATGTTGTTCTTGCTGCCACATTTAAACTCTTTTCTTTACACAACTGAAATACGACACCATGACTGCAACTATTCTGTACATAATAAATACAATCTTTATTGCGTGTTCAAAAATGTGATGTAAGTACAGTGTAAAAATACATATAATCAGTTTTATACAGTACTATAGACAGCTGAAGACATTTTATAGGAAACCACCGTGAGACAAAATTATACACTCAAACCAAAAGTACATGACATTCATCAGGTAATATTCAGCAGATATAATAAAGTGCTGCAGTCGTATTAAAATGTCACTGTATGACTGTACTGTAATGTTAACACTTTTTCACTGCGCCACCTGTGAACTTTGAAGTCTTTAACTGATTTTGCTTTGCTGGAGAGGTGACTCATACGCTGCTCTATTACTATAGGCGTGGGTAAACGTTTTCAGGCAAAACCCACACAGTATATTTCTCAAATGTTCCATGAAGAAACACTCGCCTTTTACAGACCAGGGGAGCAATAGAATTAAAAAAAAAAAAAAACCGTTTGGTCTAATCTTGCTGCCCACTCTGCAGTTCTAGAAGAAAATAAAAGTAACGCACTCTACAAGACTCTCTCTGGGGGGTTTCCGCTTGTCCCCTGGGTATAGCTTGCACATCATTTACATCAGTCAAGCATATTTGTTCACAGGATTTCCCAAGACATTCAAGAGTTACAGCGATAATTGGTGGATTTCCCATGTGGCACTTGTGAGGAATACTGAAAGATTTCCGCAATTGTGTTACTAAGCTTTTGAGCATTTAATTTTTGTTTTTATTCTGACCTGTTAAACGCATACTTGATCTGATAAACACTTAGTCATACAGCGTGCCTTAACATGCTCAGTGATTGTCACAGCTGAACAATTTTTACCTTCCTTTTGTGAACCATTCTGTACACAGTATTTCACTAATAGGTCTCCCTAGTGCTTCAGCTTGAATCGTAGCTTTATCTACTTAAAATAGGGAAGTCCCTTCACTGGACTTTTTTGACCAGTTAAGCAACAGTTGGAAAGTCCATATAGTTCCTGGTAAAGTTCAGTGGAGTGGAAGAGGCTACATGCAATAATGAGTCTAGCTACCAATTTTCACAATTTAACAAATAATAATTATTAAAAAAAAGACAAACTGTAAATGACCAACAGATAAAACAATTAAAACAACAAAACTGCCATAAACAGCAGGTAGGTTGCTATGTTATGTTGAGGCTTTGAGCATATGTAAAACCATACTACTGGGAGGTAATATAAAGGCTCAGAAAGTAATATGACTAAAATCAATCTGTTACACCCACTTGCGCACTCACCCACATCGTATTTTCAAACTGAGCAATACTTGGCAGTTTTACCACTCAGGCGTGCAAATACCAGATTAATGACTCTCTATCATACTCTTACGCACTACAGCTGTTCTACGATGTACTGGGAAGAGTAGACTGAACTTTGAACGCAGTTAAAAACGTAATGGCAAAAAGGCTTGCTTTTGTTCATTGTTATTTCATGACTGCGTTCACATTCCAAGATGGCAAAAAAACAGCCTGCTGTTAGAATTTACATGGTGAATAACCTATTGTTAAATCCACTTTCTTCTTTCCCCTCTCAGAATTCCCCTTCCTCTTGTTTCCACTGACTATGTTATTGAAGGATCACTGAAACTGTATCCAGTTGTTAAAACTGAGCAAGATGTTACAGTTTGTTTTGACCTCTTAGGCCTTTTTACACAGTAGCTTATGCTGTTCTAAAATAAAGACAGCTGGCCTAAGCAACTTGGTATAACAAAGACATTTAAAAAAAAAAAAGTGGCTCAGTATGAAGAAAGAAGAATCCCATTTTAGCTGTAAAATCCTGTTTCCTTAAATGAAAAAGCTACTTCCATGCGGCTTTCTAGCCCAGGTCATTCCATTCATGCAATCAGCTGCTCTGAAGAGTCCTTAGAGTCCAGTGACTCTGAGCTGCAAGTGCTGCCCTGTTCCTGCTGAGCCTCATGGAAACTGCACTCTATTGCAATTAATGTCCTGGGATCATCTGAAGGAGAAAAAGAGGGAAAAAGTAAGCAATTAAAATAGTTAATCACTATGATTCAGGTGATATATTACCTAATCATGAAATGCAAGAGAAATTACCTGTAGGGTTTACAATGATTTTTTCATGAATTCTCTTTTTGGTCTTCTTTCTTTTCTGGAGGTTTTTCACAGCCAGGATCATGATAATGATGATGGTGACGGGGAACAACACAAGTATGCCAATGATAACAAACAGTGGCCATATCGGGTCTTGAGCATCTGTTTCAAAACAGCACTGTTATAATCAACTTTAGATCAGAACTGAAGCATGATAAGAAGAAAAAGAATCATGACTTACCAGAGTCAGGTTTAACTTTTTGGCCACGTGTTTCCTCAGGTATAACTTGAACACACTTAATGTCATTTAATGCATCTCCTTTGAACACAATCTGCTCATTTGGATTGGAGCACCTGGGAGAAACAAGCGTGACAAAAGATTCCCTGTGACTTTTCTGGGATTTATCAAGTGTTTTATTACAGCAACAGTAAAACACGGTGGTGTTTAGTAAAGGGTATTATCTTACTTGGTACTCCAGGGTTTGCACTTCTGGTGAACTTTGTCGTTAAAAGTTCCATTTGGACATTTTCTGCAGTCACCTGTGGAGAAAGTCAGTGAGTTGATTTGCCATTTAAGCCAACATGTGTAGTGTCTGGGCTAAAGTTAAAAGCTTATTATTTGTACTTTTACTTACGATTAACTGTAGGTTCAAAGCCTTTTTCACACGTCGTCACACAGAAGGAACAACTTTCATCACCACAAGTAAGTCCTTCTCTACAGCCACACTTGGTATCAGTGGTGGGAGTGCAGGCTTGTAGAAGGACCTGAGCACCTAAACATACGAAAAGATTAAAAGCTCTAGTAGTACTACAGATTTCTATATTAGCCCAGAATTTAATACACTACTGATGAAATGCTTTTATATGGTTGTGACTTAATTAATGCACCAACATACCTACACACTGTGTACAAGGGTAACAACGGTATCTTTTAGGGTGCACTGTATAGGTCCCGGGCTCACAGGGTGTACAAAGTTCTTTTGGGGTTTGACCACACTCCTGGACTAGGCGATTTCCTGCAAAAATAAGCAAGGGAGTAAAATACACATAAATTTCAGTGACACTGGCTCCATCAACGCTATAATGCATCTTAATAAATAAAAAGATTTCCTTTTTAAGGTTCATAAGTTATAGGATTGGGTTTCTAGAAAAGTTTGAACTCTAATAACTATATTTTCTGCTCTTTCACTGGATGTACAGGAATGAAACTGACAAATTCTGTCAGTGACATTTCCCAATGATTGGATATATCAGCTGCATCATCCTTGCCTTTGTTGTGGATTAGGTGAAAAACCACTGAAACTATCTTTGGTTGCGTGTGGCCACCGCAGAGGAACTCCTCAAAGGTTGGAAAACAATCTCTCACTTTTTTTTTCAACATCCAAAGATAATAGCTGGGTTTAATAATGTGGAAGAAAAGACTTCTCTTATCTCACTCGTGAGTACAGTAGGCTAAACTGTAAATGCAGTTTCATTCAAAAGAGCGCCGTTAAAAACAAACAAACAAAAAAAAGCTGCACAGCTGTACAAAAACAAATAAATGTAGAATCTATCTGCAAACTTTTATAAGGTTCTGGATCTTTTTTTCTTTATTACCTGGGTGACAGCGCTCACAGCAAACATCGCTCCCATTTATCTCCCATTGCTGGCAGCCCATCTCCCCAACACTGCACTGGATGCCCAAAAAGAGGACGATCAGCCAGGCGATTACAGCCATACTTCAGCTTCCCAGCCTTGAAGATGATACAGCCACTCCAGGAGAGAGTTGATTTAATCCAATGGAAGAATTATTCCAGGTATCTCTTCCACACGGCACTAATTCGGCTTTTCTCTTTACCTAAATCTGTGTGAGCATCGTTCTGTGCTCTGCACTCATATTAAGCAGACTGTATTGTTGCGACTTCAGCAGTCAGAAAGGTTTTTAACCCTCTTGCCAGCCGAGCACTTATAAAAAAGTGTCGTCGCGGGGGGCGGGGGGCGTGTCACAATGGTCTGACTCAGCATGGTACAATTCATCTACATGTATAGACAGTTTTTCGTCTTAGTCATTTTTATACAACTACAATGTATTTATTAAAACTAAATAAATTCATTCAAAATACTCAAAGAGATACCAAGATATAAAGTTGTCGCTGGCTGCAAGAAAAAGAAAAGCGAAACTTTCCTCAGTCAGATTACAATATTCGTTTCTTTTCCTCTACCAGTAACCAAATAAAGCCGTGATAATGTCGTGTTATGCATGCCTTCAAACTTGAACCACCTTTCAAATCTGTTCTGCTCTGTAATTCATAGAAATGTCTGAACTAGGGCTAAACTAGATTTCCTGGAACTCAGATGCAATCGCCGCAATGTGTTTACAACAGCACAGTCTCCACCTGCAAATGTGAAGTTAATTCAAATAGCAGCTTTACTTTCTAGAAGCTTTTGCTTCTATTTGAGTGCACTTACGCAGTATATTGTCTCCCAATAAAGCATTAGACTTAACTACCTGTCGTGGAAATGCTGTGTTATCACGCTACAATAAATGGTAAATGGTAAATGGCCTGCATTTGTATAGCGCTTTTTCTAGTCCTTAAGGACCCCCAAAGCGCTTTACACTACATTCAGTCATTCACCCAACAGAAATAAAAGGGATTTTAACTTCATCGTTAATGTTTTTATGTTTTGTCTCTAACGGGGAAATAGTCATAAAGGGGGATTTTTTCTTTCTTTTACTTAATCTCTTGGACTTTATTTCGTCTATACGGTTTTATAAACAAAGCTTAAAGATGCCAATACCATTGTCTTCCTCGTGGGAGTCATAGCATCATAGTATACATACAATATACACTGAAGAAATGCAAAATTGAGGTGAAATTAAAGAAAATGTACAGCATAAAACCTTTTTTAATTTAAGTAAACAATTGTTAAAATACGATTTTATTCACAACAGAGAACGCGTCATTGTTATTTAACAGATGAGTCATAGGACAAGACATCATGCCCAGAATCACAAGTTTATTTAAAGGGCACTGAAAATGTCTCGAAATTCCCCCCTCACGGACTCTTCAGAAGATCATTATGTGTCTGGTGGCTAACCCTTGTATTAGACAACACACGTGGCAAATATTCAGGTAGAAAATGAAATTAAAAGCGTTGTAAGAATATTTCTTCTAAAATGAAAGTGGTGCTATTAAAAGTGACCTTTATTTTTCTCAGGTGCCTTTGTTCAATTGTGTATAGCGATTTCCAAACTCAGAAGCACTTCCTTTGAAAAAGGAACCGTTTCCTTACAGTAAGTGGTGTGAGTTTGGGAAAACACTGGGAATTTGCTGACAAATGATGAGGTGTCAGGTGATGTTATCTGGGGATCTTCTTGTTCATCTTCATGCTTAAATTCAAACTAACAATTTAAGTGCGAAGGGGGAAAAACGAACCAAATAAATACATGCACATAACGTTTGTCTGCTGAGTCACGATCGTAACATCTCACTATCATATGATACTTCGTGACATTCGCAGACGAGGCCTTTGACTTTCTTAATGCATCACACTCGACCGATAGCGTCGTCACGTCAAAGTGCGCGCGTGTTGTGAGACTGCGTTTGTACCTCATCTGCCAACGCACCCTAAGAAACCCTTCCCACATTTACTCCTCAGCCTCCTCTTTAAAAAATTCAGCAACGAAGCACAGTAAAACCCCATCACAAATTAACATAGTGGCTCGGGAAATACTTCAGGGCTGTTCGGTAAGGAGTTTAGCAACACAATCTGCTGGTAAATGAGTGTGCGCTCATATTTGCATGTAGGCTGACATAAGCTTCAGAGTCACAGTCAACCTGGAACTGTCATGGCAGAAGGCTTTGTTAATGTGGGACTACACGTTTTCACTTTACCCGTTGGCCTGTATTTCAAACAGCACGAAGGCGATTACAGGTCATTGCGCTCGTCTGGGGGCTGCTGTTCTAGTAGAGTAACTTATTCTGCCTACACAGCACTTCCTTCCTGACGAGCATTTTTATTACACACCCACAATAGATGTAGGTGTGTGACGTCACTCAGCAACCGCGGCTGTGGTTGTGGGTCAAGTAGATGGGGGTCTGTACTATAGAGTCGGCTTGTTGTTGTATAGCCGTTTTACAAGTAACACCAGCCCACTGGGAAAGTACACGTAGTTGGTGTACTGGAAACTCCACTCAGGGGTGTTAACTGTCAAGTGTCAAAACCAACATTAAAACTTTGTTGCAACATATTAACCCATCTCGGCTATAATTGGTTTGGTCTATTCTTTAGGCGACTCTGTTTTGTTGACCACAGACCGGTCATGAACACCAACTACCCACGAGATTGTGTCATCCATTTGAAATACATGACACTGCTTTCTAATTAAAACAGGCGACAGCACCTTAAGCACATTTTCAAATCGCATTTTTATCATTTTATCAGTCAAATGTATAGTTTGTACAATAATATACACAAAACAATGTCTCCACCTAGTGGCATTTCACTCAGTCTCCAGGTGAGGTGAAAAATGAAGACAGTGTTTTGAACATATATATTTTTATTCATATATATATAATAAATTTCTATTTACAATTTATTCTTCTTTTTTAGAGAAAATTAAAGAGAAAGCTTTGATTGCAAACAGTGCTTCATACTAAAGGGAGGGAAGGACAAAATGGGAAAGTGCTCATAAAACTAGTGTGTGTGTGTTATTTCCCTCTTGTAACTATATTTTAGGTAGATACAACAGGGATTTGCCATTGTTTTGCAAGGAGATCACCATCTGAAAGCCAGGATTCCCCTTGAAGTTGCTCTGAACACAACAACTAGAAGTGACAGCGTCAACAGTATGAAGAGCCATGTCCACCAAACAATGTGAGGCTTTGGCTTTTATCACACTGACTTTTCAACAAAGTCCACAACTGAAGGAGACAAACCTGATGCTTTTGTCAAACTACTTCATCTAATCAACCGTTTTGAGTTTGCTTTCACAGTTTGCTGTGGTGAGTGTCCAAAGTTTGCAATCCTGCTGAACATGTTTAAACTAAGTGTTATGGATGTCAGGGTTTAATCACTGACAGAAATAATGATACATTCGACAAAGCACACCTAGGACATTGAGAAATGGCCACTGTTTCATAAAGAGTGATGCCTGATTGTCGGTCAGTCATTCGTAGTAGACAAAGTATGACACCATCAATGCAAAAGGATCACATAAATAACATCGCGAAAATGTTCCAGTGTATGGATTCTTCCTTTAGAACATAGGAAAGAGGTAACCTCCTCCCCCAATAACGGTAATACTTTAAACAAAATGAATGAATACGTTTTCTTTAAAGCAAGTGAGACAGTCATGCAATATGCAGCCTAGTTGAACTAAAGGCTGGCTACAGGGTCTCCCTTATGGAAATCCTCGGATTGTGAACTGATCAAGGTTAGCGTTATTAGTAGTTGGCAGGTAAGAGCTTAAATACGCCAGTGGCAGCGCCTTGACATAAGGGGAGTGGGGCCAGAGTAATGTGCTAAACTGTAGCATTATACACAAATATGAGTTAGGTGTTCCAGTCCGAGTTTTATGTCCAGAAAAAGATTCGTAGGTTATTGGCCTGGGTCTGGGGGATTGAGATCCAGGCCCAGCCAGCTTAAAGGCGCAGAACAGAAAATATCCTAGGTAGAGTACACACTCCCAAAAATGTCTGCATGGCATCTTTACAGAAATCAGTACACTGAATACCACTCACGTTTCACAAACTGTACACGTCACGTCAATACAAAAGAGGGTTTTCAGCCAGAGGACCCCTGCTTGTGTGCGAGAGGACTACTCCTGTTGTGCTCTTGCTGCCTGTATTCCTTTGCTTGGACATCAGAGGGACAGACAGCAGGGGGCTGTGGAGAGGGCCAGTCAGTGTCTACATTCTGAAGTTTAGAGATGGTCAAAAGACTGAGAGGAAAAAGGAGAAGAGGGTTGAAAGGGATCAGGGAGAGCTGTTTTGTGCTCACTGAGTTTAAAAGGCACTGTTCTGTCACATGATGTCAACAAAGAACTCACAGGGATTGCCCATAGCATGCTGGAAGGACTGGCGACTGGCGGTGAGCTCAGGAGGAACGGCTGCTAACTCTCTCCCAGGTGGGGCTCCAGGAGGCGTGCTACTGTTGAATGAGGTCTTGGGGGCCAGACGGGCCAGACAATAAGGGGGAGGCAAGCCTGGGGGGCCGTAGGAGGAGGCATGGCTTCGCTCGCTCTGGGCACAGGAGCCTGGAGCTGGCTGGGTAAAGGCGGCGTGGCTGTAGGTGAACGGGGGGTGGTTGTTCTGTGTTACAGGGTGGCTCCTGTGTGAATGACTGTGGCTGAGACTTGACCTTGCGTGACTTTGGCTAGAGATGGCGTGGCTGTGATGGCTCATTTGACTGGCAGATCTGTCACCACGCCGCCCTCCGCGGATTCCTGGCTCTGATTCACTGCATGTTGACCTTTGACCCTTTTCCTGTGGGGATGAACGTCTACCTTTGCCTGCGCTGGGGTTGGATCCACTGCTTCGGCTTCCTGTTGATTGGGGAAAAAAAAAAAAAAAAGAAACAGAGATTAACAGGTTAAGACTTCAATAGAATAGAAACACCCACAAATACACAGTGAGCAGCTGCAAGTCATCAGCTACTGATGATTCACGACCGGCTACCGATAAACAAAGACAAAAGGTCACACATTAAACATCAGCTTAATAAAGACTTCTTGAACTCCACCAGAATTAAGCATAACATGAAAAAGTGCTCGTGTTTGAAACACAGTAAAATGTGTCAATGTTAATAAATACATTACTGCACTTTGTTTAAGGTGTGACCACAATTTTTGTTATGCAGTCTAGCAAAAGTCAGTCAAGGGCAAACATGATTATCTCAGTGATTTCTGCCCCAAATTCTGATGCAGCAACTGATATTATGGCTTTTTCTTATATTCATACAAACACTGAAACAGTCACAGATCATAAATATAAACATGACACACCTGCATCAGACAGATTACCACACAGCACTTGATGAACAACGCAGAATGACGTAGTTGTTGTGTTGTCAATTTCTCAGTAATAATACGTGTCACAACTCTCAATGCTGTTAATGAACACTGCTGGCATCAGACTAATGGAGGTGTATCACACTGTTGCAAAATCAAACATTCCACGCCTCCCCTTCCACAATGAGCCCAACAGTACTGGGTAAAGTGGTGCATGATTGCCCCCTATCAGCAAGAATGATAGCACAAGCCTCAGAGTGCTCATCCTGCATCATGCACCTCCCAGCGCAGTACGAATGCATGCCTAGAGGTGCAGAGAGGGAGAATCGGCCGTCAGGAGAGTCACAGACAGGATACACATGGACCAAAGAAAAATTATGGAACGGGCAGAGAGAGAAAAAACAAAAAAACCCAACAAAAACCTTAAAGCTACAGTATGAGACGTGGAGAACGTTGAGCACAAGAGAAAGAGAGGAGTGGCAGAATAAGATTGAATGGTAAAATAGAGAGAGCAGCAGAGGAGGAGAGGGGGTTAGCAGGCTTACCGGTTCCCCCAGTGTCCGGGGACTACCTCCTCCTTCAGTCTACCGTTGCCCAGCAGAAACAGAGGGAACAACAGAATTACACACACCTCCCAGCCCAGTTGTTCCTCTACTACCTGTCGTGTCCTAGTGCACTTTCCCCATTAGCTCCAAACTAACGTAACGCCGGTGGCTGTTACTGATCCTTTATATGCAAATATGCAGAAACTGTCCCCAAGATTTCACACATGCACTCATTAGCATGAATGCTTGCTCTTTTCTGAAAGCTCCCAAAGAAAGAAAACCATGACATTTTTTTTGTCACTTGTCTTCCCAAAATTTGCTGATAAACTAAACCAAAACTAACCGAAAGAATGGCAACTGGGCGAAATTAAAATATGGATGAGCCACTCAAAACAATGAAAATAAGACAGAGAGATGGTAATATATAGTTTCACGTAATTTGTCTGGGCTACGTAGTAAAAAAATATACAGCAACGTTACCCCTGCCAGCTACTTATACGTACCGCCCCAGCGCAGACAACAAAAACCATGCAGCACCATCACATTTTGATTCAAAAATCAAAACAAAAGATCATTCAAGAACTAATGGAGACACATGGACTTAGTGTTGATCATTTCAAGCTGGTGATTGATAATCACATGGTTGATCAGATCTGTTTTGTGTACACACCCAGTACTGCAGAGCTGTCCGCTGCATGACTCAAGATGCTCATGATTGACCTTGACAATACAGGACGCATTTTAGAACACAGATATTTATATTGTATTGAATAATGCAATCCAATGTCCACTTCCTGCCCAGAGAGCCAGTAAAGCTAACATTAGCATGAGCCAGACATTCGTTAATATGCCAGAAAGACGTCATTAATGTCATGTTGCATGTTGCGCGAATATATTATATTAATCAACAATAGGCTGATGGAAAACTCGTCTTGCCCCTCCTTATTGCTTACCCTCACTGTGTTGGCTGCCTGCACTCCCACTGTGGAAACTGTGGCATGGGTCTGAGTATCCTGGCGGAAAGCTCGGGGGTGCAGTGGGGAAAGGAGGGTAGGGGAATGGCTGCCCGCCCAGAGGCCAGGGGTTGCTAGTGGGAGGTAGTGGTGCCAAAGTGTCCTGCTCAGAACCTCCACCACTGGATCCTTCATTCAAATTGAGTGAGGCCATGTCTTGAGGAGAAAGAAAAAAAAGCAGCAGAGAGGGACAGAGTTAGTATAATCCTTCTATTTAAAAAGAAAAATGCCATAAATGTGTGAGCTGCTTAATTAATGTAGGTGTGAAAAGTGGATGTACTTTGGCAGAGGTCCCCAAAGGTATAGTAGCACTGTTCAGAGAAGGTGATCTTATTGACAGTGTGTCTCAAGTAACCGTGCTTCAACAGACTGCTCGCGTACTTCCTCGCATCGCGCCTATCCTTGAATCCTTCCACTCTGGAGTACAGCCAGTCCACTACATCAGCACCTAGCATGGCAAAGAATGCACACGTGGACATGAAGTTCATTTCCCTGATGTGTGGAACAGATGCTAAAAATACCACTTATATGCAGCAACCACACATCGACCACAACTGCAATAGTTAGGGCAAGCAGCACAATGCTGCAAAACCTTTGAATAAAGTTAGTGGAGCTAATGCTAGAACTATGATGCTAATGCTTTTCAGAAAAAACAAATACCCCCCCCCCCCCCCCCCCCCCAAAAAAAAAAAGTCTACATGACTTGGAAAAAAAAAATATATATGATGTTGTTTGTTGTGTTTAGAAAGAATAAACCACCTAACAAATTATATTTTTAGATACCATGCATTTGAATTGATTTCAGTCTTGTAATTTAATATTGTGCTCTCTAGGAAACCTACTGATCTCTTTATTCCCTTTTTTAAAGAAAAAAAAAGCCTTACTGACTTATTTTTATTGCTCACACTCAGCACAGAGGTTTCGATCAGTATGCATGCAATGCATGTCTGCACATTTCCAAGTAACCAGCATTGCTTACAGTAATACAGCCACTGTATCTATATAAATTTGTGCATTGGGTAGATTTTCTCACCTATAACAGCATTTGCAATGGTGATCTTCAACCACATCCTGTCTCGAATCTCTAGGCCAGAATCAGGCAGCTGCATCACTTTGACAATAGTTGCCATATCTGTTTTACTTACAGACAGAGGCAAGTCATCAAACTCTGTGATGGAAAAAGAGAAACATTTTTGATCATTATGACCTCATTATTTATAGTTCAGTTACTGAGAAGTGTCCTTTTATACTGGAACAAAGCAGCAGGTAACCTTTACCATAGTGAGGGTAAGGTGCTGTTAGGGCTGTGGTGTGTGAAATCCAGGCCGCAGGATCAATGGGTCTCACTGGCTCAGCTGAGAAAATAAAACAAAACGAGAAACTTTTTATAAATAGGACAAAGTGAACACGGTATGGTTTAAACATTATCAGGTCATCATTTGCGTTGCTCCAAATATTACACCACACTGTCTGTCTTACCACGAGGGATGGTAAAGTAGCTTCGGGGAGATGGGTCCCAACATTTGGCAACAGTAAGACTAATGGGACTGGAGAAATACATAGAAAATAAATGTTACTCTTAGAAAAATCATACACAGAAATATGCTGTACTTGTTCCCTTTTTAAAAAAACACCAAAGCTGAATAATCGACTGCGCATCGTCATTCTACTGCGAATTACAATACGTAACATAATCAAACTTGTCAAATGTTTGATTTATAGGAAATGTTTCATTTCCTATAAATCCTTTAATGTCAACTACTCATTCTGCTGATGAGCAGTCGACACTGACTAAGAAAGACGAAAGGTCAACTTCCAGGAAAAGTTGCAACAGTGTCCAACGGTCAAGCAGCATTATCAACAGCCATCATGTCTCTCAACTAGCTTTTCCTATTTATTTAGATCCTTTGATTTTCTATACAGCCCCATGACTCACCAGTACATTGGTTCTGATATTAATTAAATTTCATCTGATTTTAATAATCTTCCAAGAAAGAGTCCTTACCCAGTTTTGGAAACAATCTCTCTCAGGATCCTCACAGCGTCATCATTGCTCATGTTCTCAAAGTTGACGTCATTCACCTGATTGATAGACAAAACCAACAATGTAATTTCTTTACATTTCTTGACCATGTTTTACTAACTAAAATATTATTTTGAAGTTCTGAAGAGAACTTCGATGCGTTTATGCATTTACACTGTGCACGCATTAATCTCTGCTGTTCTTTTAGGGGTTCACGTGGCTGCAAATCCTAAGGTCCTTTTGATGGAATAAACCCCCTCAATCATAAAACAACCTATACTGTTTGTATCGCAACAGCAAATTCGAGGCACAATTATTACCAGTTCAAATATCTAGTTATGGAAGCGTACCTGTAGTAGCATGTCTCCAGGTTCTATTCTGCCATCAGCAGCTACAGCTCCTCCCTTCATAATAGAGCCGATGTAAATACCGCCGTCCCCCCGGTCATTACTCTGACCGACAATACTGATACCAAGGAAGTTGTATTTCTCTGTTGAGATTAAAGCAGGGGATGAATAAAATTACAAAGACTCACTTTGGTATTGATATGAATTCTACATTAAATTCTATGACGTAAAAAAATAGGCATGGATGCAACAGGTTTACCCATGTTTAGTGTGACGGTGATAATGTTTAGGCTCATCGTGGAGTCTGTGATACTGCTGAAAGACGACGACTGGTAAAGGAAGAAGAGGTTACAGTGAGCATATTGTGAATAAAAGTGGCAAAAAGCCCATTTCAAACAATTTATTCATGAGTTTCAAGCACTTAGTGTCAATGTCACTTTCAGCAGGGGCACTGATGTGTTTTAAGAGGTGCATACCCGGTCGATCTTTGCCACTTTGTGCCTCCGTCTGCGCCGTTTGTGTCTGCGCATCAGCTGTGAAGACGAACTCTGTTCTGTGGAACTACTGAGCCTGAAGAAGAAAGTGAATATAAGGAAAAGATGGAACATTAAATAGGGTATTTGAATAAGGCCAGAGTGAGCAATTTAAGCTATTTAGTATATTCACTGGGAATTTTCCTTAAAACTGTGAAGGTCTATGTACACACATACAGTTTCGACACAATAATAAATTGTTAGCCTTACTATTCCTATTTAAATTAATTTCTAACACACTCTTCTATATCTGATTGTAGTTTAAGTGGTTAAGTCTGAATTATTGTTGCAAATTCTTCACTGTTTTTGCAGCTTTTATGAAAAGAAAAACAACAAATCACATCAGAAAGAAGACAAAGCGACCAAGTTAAGTGTTTCAATGGCAAAACTGGACAAGAAGTTACCTGCTGGCATCCTCATCTTCTTCACTGTCGACAAATGAGCTGGACTCCAGCTCACTGCTCATTACTGAGGCACTGTCGTAACCCATGGCCGAGTCCCTTGCAGTGCGCTCTGATTTGGAGTGACCATTGATGCGAGGGACTGTAGAGAAAAAGTGCACAGCAGCAGTAAGTCAGATGGAGAGGGGGGTCATCATTGCAGGGTGAATTCAGAATAAGAGAGCAACCAGAAGGCGAGGAAGGAAGGAGTTAGTGAGAGTGGCTGGAATACAAAACAAAAATCATCTGCAACAAGCATTAAACTGTGATCTCAGGAAGATGTGGACATTGAACTGAAATATATCTTCAATTAGACCCTTCCGCAGGTGGAATGACATGAATTTAAAAAAAATGTAGCAATAAAAATGAACAATTAATGCATTTTTTTTAAATACAGCACACAGATTTGTAGACTTTGCAGAAAACCAAGAAAAAGTAGTGCCCAATGTATTAAAAAACTCCCATCAGAGGAAAACTATCAGGTCTGTCTCCATACGTACATTGGCAGTGAGGTGGCGCAGTCTCAGGGTAACAGCGGATTGGCTGAAAAGGTCTCACAAGGCGAAGAGGGCGTGGTAGCCAACGTACTCGCCGAGAGCAATCAAAACATTCCAGCAATGTAGTAGTTCCCATCGCTAGCTCCGCCCACAGGGTGCTCATTTGAAAGACGAGCTACTGCACATAAACACTCAATCAGCAGAGGGACCTGACATCCAGTGTTAAGACTCACTCAAACAGATTTCCTCTCGCACTCTGCTGACTGGCGCCAGAGAAAACAAAAAAACAAACAAACAAAAAGCAAGTGTGCAGGTTCACCAAGCCAGCCTGAAAAATCTGCGTCTTTGTGCTCTGCTCCGTCTGTGCTAGCTGCTCTCTAAAAAGCCTGAGCCCCAGTCAGTCTATGCCCACCAGCTGGCTGTTGACACACTTCACAGCTTATCTACAATAGAGGAAGTGCCAGAAATAGGGAACACACAAAACGACAATCTATCAAGAGTGGCGTGTAGTAAAACAAGAAGCGAGTGCTATGACTCAACAGCAAAGTCACGTTTTGAATGAATATGCGAAACTTTGAACACGGCATTATGGTGACCTTTCCGAAAGCCGTGACACTTCCAGCAATTGACTGTTTTGTGTGAACTCGGATCTTTAAAGAGAGAAACATGCAGTCTAAATAATTCTATAATCAATCGAGCTGCCTTTTGACGAGAATCGTTCATAAACAGAACCCAGCCTATAAAAGCTTACACCTATTAAATAAAAATGTCACCTTGCTTCAAAAATCAAGAGCCTTCCTATTTTAACCAACTATCCATAACTCTGGAAAAACAGAAAAATAACACCAGCGTTAAATTAACCACAAAAAATTCCAAAGCCCAACACCATCCCGGGAAATAACACAGCAAATCCCTCTCACCGCAGCTGACAGCACGCCTTCTTCCAATGAACAGAGAAAGTGAGCTGAGAGTGAGGAGAAAGTATTACCTCCTCCCTGACTCTCATGCACGCAACTGTTGAATGACTGTTAATCTGCCTCTGACCAATCAGACAATGGCATCCTCCGAAGCAGAGAGAAGATAATATGTGATTTTATACGATGAGCTGTCCTCTCCCCTCCCTTCCTCGGGTGAAAACACTGTCGAGTGATTGAAATCACAAAAGCTTTGCAGCCCTATTACAACAAGAACAGGAAAATGAAGTGAAGACACTTTTTCATAACAGAGAGTAGTTTATGTTCACCAGCTGTTTTGCAGGCTTTGTGTAATACTTTAATACAAACATAAGTGCTCAGGCTTAAGTGTGTCTTCTCTGACCTCAGCCTTGAAATCCTGACGGCTCTGTACAGCGTAACATTTAATGCCACGGGAACGCTCCCCCCCCCTTTGTTGGCCACAGTCGTCCTCTAATATAACTGATTAAGATACAGAACACCTGGCAGCCTTAAAACAGATCATATCCCATAACTCCATGAGGTACTCTTGCACCTGTTCTCCCTCTTAAATTTTTTAACTGCTCCATTATTCATCCTCGAATGCTACAGCGCAGGAAAGAAAACTGAGAAAGACGAGAGAGAGAGAGAATAGTTTGAACAAGTCTGAACATTTTAACCGATCTTTGTAAAACAGCGAGGAACGCTCGCATGTGTATAAGGTGACAGGGGAATTCCTGCTGCTGATGATGCTGCAGGCAGTGAGGCACAGAGGTGGGAGGAGGTATCTGTCTTTACGTCTCGCTGTGTCACTCGGTGAAATTAAAGCTGAATTACACTTAATTGGACCCTGTTACACAAATTTATGAACCGGCTCCTCTCAGAGTTTCTCCGGGAAAGTATATGTGCGTCTAGATCGGATAGAAGTCAGTAAACACAGACCACGGGGTGGATAACAATGTATATTTCATTGAGTTTGTGATCCTTCTCACATGCAAAAAACAACAGATGTTCAGTTGGCTGTTAGCAGCAGCGGCAGCAGCAATATGTCTGTGCCAAGTCAAAAGCATCATCATGGAGTGCACCAGCGTGATCACGATGAAATCACTGGCTATGCTCGTGTGCAGATAGTCTGCTAAGATAAATCCGTTCCCCATCCACAGCCCTCCATACAACCCCAACCTGATGCTGTAATCAGTGATACTAATTGCACCACATAAATTAATGAGTATTTGGTTAATGAGCCTGGAGCGCAGGATGCAAAGAGCCAGGCTTGCTGTGAAGAGAGGACAAAGGGGAAGCGAGAGAAAGAAAGCGAGAGAGAAGAGCACAGTGATTTTTGCTGTGAGTGAAAACAATGGCAGACTGCGATTGTTTATTACTTGGTGCCAAAAAACTAAAACTAAAACTAATTTTGTCAAAAATACCTGTGTGGGACAGAAACCGGGTGAAAGCAGGTACCTCTACTGATCACCAATGTGCTTATGTGGGTAACCACTGCAAAACCTTCCTGTTCTCTGTTGTGGATAGCACAGACAGCCTCCCTTACTGAAAACACTGAGCCTGCAAATAGGAGCTCTTGCGAAGGAGCAGGAAAGTGCTGCGCCTCTCCTACCGAAGAGCTTGTAATAGAAATTGCTGTAGTCAAATGTCAGCACAATAAAGCAAATGCATTTGCACTTGATAACAGTTCTCAGGAGCTTTTAAAGTCAAGATCCAATCAATATGTTTTCCAGATGGAATGGAGGCATTTTTTATTTCAACAGTGACTGCAACAGACTCCTGTTATAATCCAGACCTGAGAGCCACAGAAGAAACAGAAAAACTACTGGCCAACTCTTCCAAAAACGCTGACATACAGTGAACTTTTTGCTTTAACATAGCTGCAGTTGAACATGTACCACTTGAGCCCCGGGGACCTTCTTTCATACATGTCTACTTCCCGTCCACATTTTTTGGTGATTGACTTGTGCGGAGTATGAGAGTTAAATGAAGAGGGACTGAAAAGTAATAAGTTGGAAATGACAAGATAATTGCGTTTTTGGGATCCATCTGTTCCTGGCTGATAATACTCACGCTCGGTTTCTCGAGCTCTCCTCCGTGCGCGCTCTCTCTCTCGCTCTCTGCGGTGGCTTAGGAGAGACTCTGTACCAGTCTCTGTGTCCAGGCCGTCACGACTGCTCACTGCATTGGCACTGCAATACACACATCGGAAAACTTCAGTCAGCTTCATAATGATGTACAAAACACAGAGTATCTCAGTCTGCCTCGCAGAAAGTGTTTCAAATGAATTCTCTAGCCAGCCTGAGACCAACACTCCCGAACATAATCCCCAGCTACAGTATACTTCTGTCTGTTATAATATCTGTATGCCTGCCATCCAGCCTTAGGGGAATATGCAACTCATATCATGACTCTGTTTCAAATTCAGTCCCTCTGGCCAAAATAGCAATTTCATTGTTCGGTGGTATGTGATGTGTTTTTCACTAAGTGTCATTAATGACCAGATACCCTGAGAGGGAGCCATTCTGGACAATACTGGCATTAATGAGACCTATTGAAAGCCCAGATGGTGCCTGGAGCATGATTGGGAGAGAGACAGAGAATGACAGATCGCATAAAAAGTGAGAAGTGGTAGATCAGGTGTGGGCTGAGCAATAAGCCGGCCTGCGTGTACTTGAGGTCTGGAAGGAGTCTGGGGGCTCTGGAAGAGCTGGCGGGCAGATTGTTATTCTGTCAGAGGGCTGGAGACGCCGTGGCCTCAGGCACGAGGGTTAAGGGACTCACACTGCCACTGGGCTCCTAGGAAACCTGAACCCGATGAGAACTCTACTCAACCCTGTCAGTCAGTCACACGCACTTAGGCATGTATGCAACATGTATCTGACACCTGAATACCTAAATAATCGCACCTGCGTAAATGTCAGTGCACGCGCACAAACAGTCCAAATCAAAGTGTATAAACAGAAAAAAGAGGCATAAAAAAACCCAAACCTGTGAGCAAACATCATTCCTCGTTTGAAAACAATGTTCTCGCACACCTCAGTGCCTACGTGTGGCTGACCAATGCAAATTAAAATCTCAGGAGCAGACAGGCTGCCGTGTCTGCCGTGTTCACTCAGCGGGATGAAGCGCTCAATTGAGCATGCTTACATGCGCGTGCTACAGAGTACTAATGGGTGCACCTGGGCCCGGCTTCACCAGCACAGGTCAGTGCATGTATGCAAAAATCAGTGAAGATGCACACTTCAGGTGCATTTCTAGCGGAACTGATTAGAAAGCTATGTGATGATCGATGAGGTGGCGACTGCCTCGCCGTTAGTCCTGTCAAAGGGCGCTCACCAGCCAGTCGACGGATCTGCTATTCTGGTGGGAGATTATCCGAGGCGCTAGGCTCCAGCTGTGAACAAATGCCACCCCCCTTTTCAGTCCCCACACCTACCACCCCCTCTCCCTGCTGCCAATAGTCCCCCCCACCCCTTCCATTGGGAAATGGAGATGGGTGCTTTTAATGTCTGCTAATCCGGATTACCGAGCAGAAGCACATCAGTGTGTCCATTCTCAGACCAAAACACCTATTCTGTGTGTGCTCATCAAATAGAGCCATTCACGCCGACAAACACGAGACGCATGAATAAAGCACAAAGAGAAAATGATGTGGTAATAATATTCTAGCGATTTGCAGACGGCGGTACAGGGGGGAAGGCTGGATTCATTTCAGAAAGAGGGGAGGTTCGCGATAGGGAATTCACCATGCTGTAAAAAGGCCTGGCTGTCTGACTCAAAGAGCGAAAGAGAAAGAGAGAGCGAGGCACGGAGGGGGCGGGTAAAGGGGCAGGCAGACAGTTTGCTGTCTGTTCCACAAGGTGGCGGTAGTCAAAGCTGGCTGGGAACAATAAAATCATCAGGCCAGATGACAGCCAAACAGGAGTGAGCAGCCCATAGAGGGCAAAAGAGAGCTGAGATGTCAAACAGTAGATAAAGAGATACACTGAGACATGACAGATTGCATGTTCTCAATATAGAGCCTCAGCCATATTGCTCTAGTGCTGTAATGGCAATGACTCTTGGCCTCCACTGCCCCCAGCCCTTTTGGTTATATTTAGGAAGGGACTTCTCCTTAGTGATTACAGTTATATTTTTTTTAAATCTGCTGGTTTTAAGGCAAAGTCTGGACTCAGGTAGCCATAACGTTAAGAAAATCTCAATTTCTGAGTGCTTAAGCAATAATATGATTCAGGCCACATGTGCTTTTTTTTCAGAGTATGGATGAATGCTCTTAGTGACCGAATACAATGAGCCTCACTTGAGTGCCAGTATTTGCCTGAAGAGGTTTATGCTGTCAAGGCTATTTCAAGAATCAGCCGCCCAAGCAGCATGCGCATCGTGTTTACATAGACGAGCGGAGTAACGCCTTACTCCATGGCTGTGTGGGCGGGAATATATACCCAAGTGGGAAAAATACTCACGCCTATGCATATTCCCACACTGTAGTGTTAGCACATACTTCATGCTATATTCACACAGTGGCAGAGCGACCGTCTACACTCCCCATGCGAGCCTGTGACGATAAATCTCTCCGTGGCACGTTCCACGTTCTGATTAGCACATATAGCGTGCTGTGAAATGAAAAGGTCAACCGGTACGCGGGGCGGCGTGCTTGAATACATCTGCCTACACGAGTGTGTGTAATTGTGCATACATGACGAGCGGCAATCATCCTACTCACTGGAAGGACGGGGGCCGTGAGTCCCCGATGCCCCCTGTTCTCTCGAGGGGTGGGGGAAGTTCTGGATGGCTCTCCGTGCATTGAGATCCTCCATCAGAGTGTGCACTCTCTGCCAGGACCAACTGAGAAACACAGGTTGGAGGAAACAAAATTATTCATTACAGATTAGACATATTCAGGTCAAAGACAAGCACACGTTATATCGTGCATATTTTATTGTATTCTATAGGCTGCATAGTGTGGACACAGAACTAGAAGAAAGAAACTCTGTAACCACGCAAACAAGTCCACTCAGGGGAGGCTGTGAAATTGAGATGTGGCAAAAAGGCCTACCGATGACTTCTGGCTATGCTTATACAACTTGAGAAACACTGCAAGCTACTTAGAAACTTAAAAGACTTCCGCGCTTTTACTCAGCTGAGTGTCGGTACAAAGGATGATGTACAATGACCCATCCTTTCATCTGAGCCAGAATAATGAAAGTTAAAGCAGACAGGCGAGGAAAGCCCAACAACTCTGTGGGCTGTGATTATTCTAATGCAAGCCTGGGGGTTCACAGGCATCGCTATGGTGGTGCCACTCGATTCTCAAATAAAGAGTAGGATACTTTTCTTTTCTCCATTACAGAGAATATAAGTGTTACTGCAGTTTCCATCACCTTCTGTGCCTGCCGTGTACTGACTTTCTGGCTTTCTTCTCGAAACATCCTAAGAAGGAGCAGATTTCTCTCTGGTCCTTGGATCTCCAGTTTTATAGAAATTTGTTTCTATTTAAAACAGCGGCTGGTGACCAAAGTGCTGTAATTCTAAAGAAAAATCAACATAAAAACATAGGACAAGCTGACAGAATTGAACAAAGGAAACATAAAATGAGAAAAAAGAGAAGCCAGAGAATAAAATGTTTTAAACTTCAGGTTTTCAAACGGGTTTTTAAATGTCTAATGTTGGGGGGGGGGGTGTCCTGCTGTGAACGGGCAGTTTGTTCCAGAGTTTAGGAGCAGCCACAGGAAATGCCCGATCTCCTCTATGCTTTAATCTGGACCTCAGGACAGCTAGGAGCTTCTGGTCCGCAGACCTCAGTGAGCTTGAAGGAGTGTATAACTTTAAAAGATCAGAAAGGTACGAAGGCGCTAACCCATGCAGTGCCTTAAAAGTAAATAATAAAATCTTAAAATCAATTTGAAAACCGACTGGCAGCTACTGTAAAGATGCTAGTATAGGACATATGTGGTGGATGCATTTATTACATTATTTTCCTTCTGGCTTTGAGAGAGTTTTTTATGGTAGACCTTGAAGAGAATTCCTGGATTATTTTATCTAAGGCCTTAATCAGAATCAGAATCAGAATAATCCCAAAGGAAATGATGTGGTTACAGTTGCTTTAAGAACAACAGTAACAGATTTAACTAAATTAAATAATACAATATATTACAAAGTCACAAAATATAAGAAAAAGCTCTAATATACAAACAGCTCAATTATAAATATCCAGAATATTACAGAGATTAAATATATATGATTGAAATTAACTTAATGAACGTAGCTAATTTTGGAAACACTGGACTTGCTAATCACACTGACATAAATATGTGGACCAGGTTAATCTTCATATTACAGCCAGAATCTCTGACGGCCCAAATACGGCACATATTCCAAAAAGCACATCAGATAAATTACAGAGTAGTTCTTTGTTGTGTTTGCACTTCGGTGACAGGAGTATGAACCTAAGTGCATGATATATCGTCTAAGTTCAATCTAGCCCAATCTGGTTTGCAAGGACCCTCCCTGGGTATGTCTTTAAATTCCAATAAAATCACCAATAAAATAATCAAAAGCACAAACTTCAGCGGCAATTTACATAATAACGTCCCAAAACTGTAGCTTTAAAAATTGTTCGAATATGAGTGTAAAATGATTTCAGCCATGTTCCATCTTAGGTTCTGCACCTCCCCCAGCATGATAGGTAGTATTCTTAATTATTAATGCATTACGATTTATCTGACATTGCCCCACGAGCAAATGTTTATCTTTTCATTTTATATTAAGTTTAATAATTTCATTCCTTTTCAAATGTTTAAACATGCAAGAAAAATAAGTCTACATCAAACTCAGCGTATATGTCGTCTAGTTAGTGGAATCTAATATATTTTTAATTGATTTATTGTCTGAATACCTATTAGAATAATAAGTCCAGTTAGTATGTGTGGCTAACATGCGGTGTGCAGGTGTTTTAATCACAAGATTTTTTTAACAAGGAAGAAATAATGACTGCAGAGGAAATGCTGTGCAGCGACACCACAAATTGTGATTGTCTTTCTAAAACTAATACATCAGTCACTTCACCTGCAAAGTTTAACATTAAAATGATAAACGAGAAAGAAAGAAAACATAATAAAGTGTAAAATCATCAAATCAGTCTGCTGAGAGCTCTTTGAATAGTAACGCATATTTGTGAAAATGGGAGCCGGACTTAAATAAAATGTGGCGCAATCATGAGGAAACACGTACATATTAGGACTAACTGTTATATAACAGTCGACTAACTGTGACCACACTTAATCACAAGTGGAGGCTATTGTGAGAGAGTATCGACAATGATTAAGTGTTATTGAGCAAGACAGTCGCTAACAAGTACACAAACACCACCATGTGGCTCTCTCTGACCTCTGACCTCCCTAAGCAGAAAGAAAAATAATGAGTTTCCCCATAGGGATCAATAAAGTACGATCTATACAAGACATTGTTAAAAAAAACAAAAAAGACACTGAGCAAATTAAATTACAGACCTTCAAACTAATTTATAAATCTTTGCTGCTACTTTTGGATCAATATTTAGAGACAGACGTTCTTTGTCCTATATATATATATATATATATATATATATATATATATATATATATATATATATATATATATATATATATATATATATATATATATATATATATATATAGGACTGATTAAGGTGTAAATCCTGCTCTAATAAAGATAGACTGGTTTAGTTTGGCATAGTCTATTGTCTCTGTAGACATGGGTTCACAGTGCTGTTTGTCTTCAGTAATTAAAAACACTAGAAATACACAGTGTATGTGGCCAAAGGATTGCAGCAGATTAGGGCTGTCAAACTCATATAGTTCATAAAGAAGCACAAGTAACTGTAAATTACCATCCATGTACAAAACAGATGAATAACTTCAGAAAAACCAAAGCAATTCCAACAATATGTCTCAGATTCTTTCACATTTAGTTACTGTTACTATCATTACATGTGAATGACAACATATTGATCGCCATGCATCTACAAAGGCACCAAAGCTAAACTAAACAACGCTTTTATCATTCAAACAGCTTGTGATCTAGAAATGAGCTAAAATAATAACAAATTTCCACTCCAGTAGCATCATCAGCTCTATTCACATGGCTGAGATTTCATTGTAAAACTATAATTAATAATAACTTCTATGCAATTTTTACACTTTGCAAAGACGCCCAGCTTGACTGCACCACTGAATGGATTTGGTGGGTGTATGTTTGACCCCCCCTGCAGTAAATGGTCATTTTAATGGTCAACCTAAACCAGCTCTTTTGTTAACAAGGCCTGGTTTAATATCTAATGGATTCACTCACACCTTTATAGCACAGATGAACAATAGCTGAAGGTGAAGAGCGTTTGATAACTTTTGCGGAGGCGTTGCATTTTAATATGTACATGATCTATGGGTGCTCCACATATCTTTGCATAGAGCTGAGACTACACAGCCAGGTGAACAGGGGCAACACGGATGAGCCATCCATCTCACTTACCCAGGACACTACTCTCCCGTTGAAGCATGGCAGCTTGGCGTTGTCATCAGAGATCTCTTCTTTGACAACCCTAGGGAGCAGGCAGACAGATACAGTCAGGCTCACTAACCAGTGGTCGGACACAGAGTTGGCTCAACAACACAGCATGGGTCGACCTGCAATGTTGCCCCACGCTGAGTGACATTCACGCACTGAAAGCCACGTTTTCAACATTGTTTTCCCTTTGTAGCATGAAGCAAGCTCATAGAGTAGCGGTGGTGCTGCATTCAGTCTCTATCCTTGATTTATAAATATCATGGCTATCAGACCACTTACCCTGAGCACATCAATGTAAGCTCTGCCTACAAGGGAGAGAACTATAAATCAGATAGATAGATAGATAGATAGATAGATAGATAGATAGATAGATAGATAGATAGATAGATAGATAGATAGATAGAGTAGGTAGGAAATGCCTCATAACTGCGACAACGAGGCGTCAAGCGTGTATTAATAGAGTGATCCTGTGCGAGCGCCTCCTTCAGTTTGGCTGTAAATTCCCAACAAAAATACCTCCCAGTTACCCTTTGACCCTCTGGGAAACAGTTCAGCAGCAAGCCGTCACCACACCTGCTCAGCTTGTGTCACACAGATCAGGCCTGGAGCTTGCTGAGGGGCAGGAGACGATCTGGCAAAACACACTCTGACACAAGTCACGGGGCTCTAACATCCTAATATATTTACCAGATTCCACTGTAACTCCCTGGATGACTTTATGTGTTGTATGTTGATTGTTTTTTT
Organism: Neolamprologus brichardi; assembly: GCF_056152115.1. Lineage (NCBI taxonomy): Eukaryota > Metazoa > Chordata > Actinopteri > Cichliformes > Cichlidae > Neolamprologus > Neolamprologus brichardi. Next base: position 26,188,416 of record NC_142123.1, read on the forward strand.
TGTGAAGGATTTTCCTGGAAAGGCAGCAACTAAGCATTTCTGAGTCTGTGGAGATCTCACGTAAGCTTCTTGGCTTTGAACATGAAAAAGGGAGAGGCATGACTTGAGAGCAGCAGGAAATCCAAAGACGATTTTATGCAGCGGTGTCTCTGACAGCGACTTTACAGCTTTTTTTTTCTCGTCCTGTTTGCCAGAACGTCCCTGCAACTGAAATGATTAGCCAAGCTAGTTGTGTTTTTGTGTGCACTGCCGCTGTGGGAGCTGTATTGCTGGGAGTGGTGGACAGAGATAACGTAGCCTTGTGGCTGGAACTGACGACCACAGAGTCTGCTGCTGTGGCATGTTCCACCTCAGGGAGGAAAAGGGAGGGAGGTGAGGGCCGACTCTGCCGGCCGCTCGTTAGGTAGGAAGTGTTTGCATCCTCTCTCTCAAGCTGCATGACCAGCTGTACAGTGACTTGTGAGGATGTGGGAGTGGCCTGTATAAATAAAATAGGAATGATTGCTTCTTCCTAAAGTTTGAGACGCAATTCCAATGATAACAGCTAATGACTTTAACATCTTCCATCTGATATTAGGACCTGCTTTAGTTTCACTTCTGAACCCTAAGCACAGACGCACAAATGTATGCACAAACACACACACACACACACACCGTAAACCCTGTTTAGAAAGCAATGTGTCTGGTGTGGGCTGCTGTCAAAGATCTGACTTCTTAGGGCTGACAGCTTAAATAGGTCTTAACAGATTTCACAGGATAATGACAAGATTTACCCCGGTGATCGTGGAATATTCCGCCGCTGGTGATATTTGTGTAGCTGGGAAAGATTAGATGTGTTTGTTTATGCTTTGAAAGACAGAGGAGGGCTGGGTTAACTTGCAGCCTAGAACAGAAACCAGAGGTGGGAGAATCCAGCCACCTCAGACCAGCCATCCAAGGACTTTGGTGGGCTCATGCTAATGACACTTTAAACAGGGAAGCAAAATATTTGTAGTCAAACAAGTTTGTGAACAGACTGACTTCAATATGCCTCAGAGTCTCACTCAGTAAACATCTCAATTCGAGTTTAACCATGTGTAAAGCTGGTAATAATAGCAAGTGTACTGTCAATGGCGCGTGACGCTTAAAATCACAAAGTTCATACGTTCCAGTTCAGTATGTGATTGTTATCGTTGCAGTTGATGCTATGACATCAAATTCCAGTATAACCTTCAAATCTGTCACAATCTGTAAATGATAAAAGCAAGCAAGGAGTGACGAGAGTGCGTTTGTGCAAAAAGCTGCAGATTTTTGTCCTCTAACTACAGCAGGAGAAAGATCCCCTTACCAGCCCCCTATTTTCTGAGGCACAAACAAGACTGTTTCTTTCAGACCTTCAGCTTGGCTGCTTCCTCAGCTCCAGAGCGCCTCTGTGACTTGCATTATAGTGAGGTTTCAAACCCACTCACCACCAGTGGCAATGACAAAACGCCATATCATCACCTTGAAGTCTCCGAAAAAAACCAAGTGGGTTGCTTCAAAACAACCCAGCCAATTAGCTTCCTGTCTTATGAATATGGATGAGCGAATGAATATTACTGACAAAAAAAAAAAAAACAAACAAAACAACTGAAGTATGAAATGTGTACACGAAATGTTCATCGCTTAATTTGCTGTGCTCTGTTCTGTGGATGGAAATGCCACATCCCCTAGTTACATGTTTTCCATGCAATTCCAAAGGGACCTGAAACGACGCGTTCACGCGTGCGGTAAGCCGAAGCGGCCGGGGCGCAAACCGTTTATCAAATTTGTGTGGCCATTCCTTAAAGAGCTGATATGGCCAACACAAATGTAGTTCAGCAATCCCATAAGAAAATGGCAGTTTTCTCCCCTGCGCACCAGGGGGTCTACTACAGAGAACCTTGCACTGACTGCTCATTTACATTTCAAACACTGTCTATAACTGCAAGGGATTTGATGTTTTCCCTCTCTGCTCAGCAGTCTTATTCCTCCCTTGCTAATTCTCCAGCAGCCATACTGTCTGTGTGTATGCAGTGCAGCCAGCACGGCTACCACAAAGCGCTGCTTTCCTCTGTGCCTTTGACTGAGTTTGCTTCCATACTGTGCCAGTACCATACGGCACTGCACTCACAGAGTCTGAATATCCAAGCGTAACTCAAAGGCAGGAATGCTTGTAGAAATGCCTTTGTAATATCTACATGGAACTCGACCCTGTCCAGTTCACAGTGTAATACGACTGTATGCTTTATGCTTTGCAATGCATATGCGGGAAAAGAATCTATGAGGCTGTGAGTTCAGCAACTTGGAGTCATGTCTCTATGTGGAGAGAGCAAACACGCTTTGTTTGTTTCCATAATCTGCTTGTCGATCACCTGAGGCCCAGTGAGCAGCCCGGCCTGCAGCGCAAGACAGGCAGGAAGCCAGGCCCGCGGACAAAGCGGCGTACCAAGACTAGCCTGCAACCAGGAAGAGCCAGTTTCCCTCACAAGGTCAGGCTGCAGTGGAAATGCATGACGTTCGGCTCTGTAGACACTGCCTGCCTCTGCATTTCCTCAAATCAATTTTTGTGATTACGCTGCTAGATACAAATGTACGTAGGCCCGTGTATGACTCCTCAGATTGGAATGAGAACAGTCACTGACACAAATATGTCATCCTCAGCAGAGGCCTGACACAAGTTGATCTTGCTGACCGAGAGAACTGGAGAGCTTTGTAGACCTCGTGTAACGCCTGAAAAACCAGGATGGGTTGACAATAAGAGGGGCAGAAAAAAAAAAAAAGAAACAGAAGACTAAAACATGGAGGAAATATTTCTGTTCTGACATTCAGTGAAGGAAGTGAAGGTAACTACATTTTTAGGGTAGGATAAATAACAAAATATTCACATTTAAATCTTTTGCGTACACCGTTATCTACCCAGCATGCTGTCCCCATCAACATCCCCTATTTTGCTTCTACAGACAATCTACATCATAATTACCATTAGTAAATTAAATTACCCATGTCTCTCTCATAATAACATTAAATGACAAAAGCCAGTGAATTGTAGGATATAACTAGATGGCAGACAACTGCACCACCAGCACGCATTATTTAACTTTGATGTTTTCCTCTGTAATAACACAATATATTACAATGTTGATCAGAAAATTTAGCGAGACAACTACTTTGAGGACTGAATGCTGTTAGAAGAAGTAATCAGAAAGGTGATAAGATGATGCACAGTCACCATCGCTGCCATGTGGTTCCCAAATTGCCTTGGGATCCACCTGCAGTGCACAATATGTGTTAGTAAACAAATACAACCATATAATTCATTAATAAATAAATATTTTTAATGGTTATTTCGAACCCTACTAAAATTATAACCAGGTACTGGGAAATAGACCATTACGAAATCTGAGAAGTTGAATATTGAGACCTCGCCAGCATTGCTCTGACAGTCATATTCCACATGGTTAATATATTGAGGTTAATATGAGAAGCAGGGGTCTGGCTCTGTGTAATGCACGCAGGTCTGCGTCATTAGGGCTCTGGACAGATCTGGTACAACTTCAAACACTCAAGTGTCTCCTCCGCTGAGCACAGGGTAGCCTGTAATAATGAGCAGGTGCCAAGAGCAGACATGGAAACAGACACGGTTCTATATAGTTTTGCGCACATGTAGCAATCTGGCAGTCAGGGATCGTTTGATGTTGTCTATAATGATAGCTGTAATAAAAGGTGTAAATACACACCGCAGCAAATAGCAAATGAGCCACACGAACAGGCTAATAATAATAATGATCGCCGACAGTAGCCACTTACCCAAAATCCTGGTCCATGGATTTGAAGAAGAATTTGTAGCTGTTGACCGGCCGATTGTTGAGGACATTTTTAAAATCCGCTAATGTGACTTTCTCCGGAGGAACAGACAGTTTGACCAGATAAGGAGTCTCCTCCTCGTCAATGTGATATATTATTTTAGTCTCCGCCATGAGAGTGTGAAAAGGGGAGGACAATCATGGGAAAGCAAAAAGGGTTGGCAGCGCAATAAACAGGCCTGCTATGTTACCAGCTACCCGGAGAATAACATAGCAGCGTTCCCTAATATATAACCCTGTATAGCCCGCGACGGAAAATACAACTCCGTGCCTTTGACAAACACAGCGAAAATCCAGGCATAATCGCGTTATGAGTGCCTGTATTCCTGCTCCAGTGTGCGTCGGTACGGTGGCTCTCTCGGCACTAAAACAGGAAGGGACAGTCCACATCCTTGCGATATGGAGTTGGGAATATTGCTATTTTTCACAAGCTAATTGGTTAGACAGTGCTGTCATCTAGCGGTGTATCTGGGGTGTGCGCAGGCCACCTTATACAACACACTCACACAGCTTCCTCCACAGTAGCCTACAGTCATGACATAGAACAAAGGAGGATGTGCAGCGGCCCAATGAAGCATGGATACTGCTTTCCTGTTATTATAATTGACTTTATACTGCAGTTCTTATTGCGTAAAGCAGCGTCACTTAAATTCAAGCATTCATCCGATATTTATTCATCAGTTATTTTTATTCTTATGAAAATAAAGGGAAGCCCAAAATATATGAGGCCAAAATTGTCTCATTAGTATATTGTAGAAATAACATACTCACGCAGATTTCTCTTTTACTTATTCGTCATAAGTTTCCGTTCACCAGATTAAGTGGGCTAATGTCTTTGGACCCTAGAATGACCAGGTGTCCCACTTGTGGTCCCCATCTCATATACCAAGACAAATACCCAATATTTTGATTAGCTCTTGTTAACTTTGATTTCACAAGAACAGATGTGGAATAATGAGGGATGGATGCACACCTACTGAAAAACTAACAATTGTGAGAGAAAAGGAGAGTACAGGAGTCTTTCAAGTTAGCAGAACTTGTAACGTGCATAGTTTGGGTGCATACATTTCTAAGTTAGACATGTCAAAATTTAAGGTCTAAGACAAATTGACTAATTGGCTCACGTGTGGTTTCTTGGGATTTGGTCGTTCTAAGGAAGCCACTTGAAGCAAATGTAGTGTTTACTGTTGTGAGCAGAAGAAATCTTTATTAGAGGAGAGGAACATTAAAGTGTGCAGGTGAGCCAGAGAAAAATGCAAGAAATAGTTTTAAAAAAAGAGGTTAATCTACATTTTACAATTTAGCATTACTGATATAGTAGACACTCTTTTTCCTCACTGAAGTACAGCCACACAGTTGATAACAGATGCGCTCTTGTATCACTAACCAGCAGATTCATTCACGAAAATTCAGTGTTTTACAAACCAGGGTACATTATTGTTGTTTGATGCAAACAAGAATGGTTCGAGAATTTTCCTGAGTTTGCACGGACTGAGCCTATAGTCCATTGTCATAAAAGTAACAACATTACTTTTCACCTGATAAATTTTCAGTGAACCAGGTAACTGTACAGTATGTCAGTTTGGGTAACTTATGGGGAGGAGAATTTTAAACTGCCTTTCTGTAAGCAAAATCCACAAAACAGGGTAGTCCCTTTGTCACCACTGTTGAGATCTGTTTTTGTGTAGCTTGAATAATGTCATACTCGTTTCCAAACAACATTTGAAAATGTCTACAACATACAGTAAATTGAATTATGAAACATTATGATTTATGTGATTTACACTACAGCAGAATTTATGCAAAAAAAGAAAAGGAAATATCCAGATTTCAACAATTAAAAAGAGCCGTAAGCTTGCAGCTCCATAAGCATGTGCAGTACATAATAAAACATACCTCAATAAAGAGCATGCATTTAGTTAAAAAACATATTTTAAAAACATTATATAAGAAAATGCTTTGTATTTAATATAAACAAAACACTGAATGCAAAGAGAAAGGATCAAATATAAGTTTAACCATATGGTTATAACAGCTGGTGAGAAGGAAAAGAAATCTATATATGTGTATGTATATATATATATATATATATATATATATATATATATATATATATATATATATATATATATATATATATATAATTTTTTTAAATCGGGAAAAAAAAAGAAAAAAGAAAAAAAAGAAAGATGATGTCCTTTACTGAAAAAGCTTTGTGTGCTAGGGTTACAGCAGAGGGAGCATTCCTCCTGTCCTCTCCTGGGTTTCCTGTTTTTCTCCTTTTTCTCCACGGTCCTGTATTTCTTCCTGTGTTTGCCCTGGACCTGCCAGCAGCGTCTCAGAAATATCACATTCACTTCCACATCTTCCCATCAAATTCTGCACGAGGAGGTGAGAAAGGGAAATCGTAACACCAAAATCTGCTGAAAAGATGCTAATTGTTGTGTTTACTCACTGAAATACACAGTTTTGCTCACCCTTATTGCAGTCTTTAGCCATATCGCGCTCTTTCATTATGTTGTTTTTGTACTCTGTCGATTACAGTAGACACACAGAAAATGAGCTGTGAATGGAAAGCGAAGTGTGCGTATTTAATAGGTTTGGGTGACGTTTACTGCACCTGAATTCAAAGGCTCTTGGTTACAGCAATTCAGCTCTGTGCAGTCTAAAGCTACTTCACCTCCAGCGATTGCGGTTCCCCTGTGAAGAAGTTAATGTTAGATTTATTGTAAAGTTAAAGCAGCATAACATTAACCACATGATAATGCATTACCGTTGGGATCGACCCAGCTCATACTCCAGCCCTGTAAAAAACAGAAAAAAAATCTCAAGCGCACACAATAATAACAAAATGTAACTCTGATAAATATGCTTTTTATGATGCTAAGAAACACAATCAGGTTGCAATATACAAGTAAAAACCAAGCAGGAATGTTATAATAAAAAATACCTCTCTTTTTGCGCCGTCGAGTCAGCATAATAAGAGCAATGACGATAAACCCCAGCAGTAAGAATGTCGCCAGGAAGTAGCCCAAATGTTGCATGAAATAACTTCGATGCTCGGGGATAAAGACATTAACCACACGTGGAGGCTCGACCCCTTCGCCTGAGAAAAGAACAGGAATAAAATAAAACTCCTTCTTCAATAACCTAATTAACTCTCCAAGAATTACTGAATATTACACATGATAAATATTGAGTGAACTCAATAAACCTTAAAATCAAACAATGCAATGTATCCTGGGGAGTTCATGCTCATATTTTAAATGAAATTTATTGTATTGCTGCATTGGATTAAACTAATGGCAATAAACAAGGATCAAAATGAAATGTAGTTCCACACAAGTAGAGGTTTTTATTCCTCCAGAGGCTCTTTTTCATTTGTTTCCAAAAGCAAAACACAGGGAGAGCAGAGAGTTAAATGTCAAGACGCTGTTTGGCAGTAATGACTTCCAGACCTGATGTCATGCAGCTGTTATTTTTTTCTCCCCAGAAAAACACAGGCTGACCAGAAAAGTGGAGAAGTGTGAGGGAAGGGAGACAAAGTCTGTAATGTGGTCTGTCTGCATGTCTGAATTACTTTTTCATTTTAAAATTACTCTTCTAACAAACACAGAAGCCTGGTTTGAGCATGTATGGAAAATAAATCTGTGACACCTTCAGCAAAGTTTAGCAGTGAAGTCTACCATCTGGCAGGCCGCTCTAAACATGGCAGGCAGCAAAGGGTTTCACAGTGACCTGAACTGTCTCAGTGCACCACATTTATACTTCTACATAGTTAAACATAATTTCAAAAACATAACAAATAGAGAACTGTTTATATCTTCTCTAATTATTATTTCAAACCACAATGTGTTATATCACGACTACTTCTGCAAAAAGTACGCTTATAGATGTGTTGCTAATATACACCAGTAATTGGTCATAAATTAAAAAGCAGTTTAATCACAGAAAATACTGAAATTGTTTAATCTCTAGTCTTTCATTAGCAGCTCAAAAGAACAGTCTAAACTAACAAAGAACTAATGAGGAAAACATGCAATGGTTTATCTGTTGTTATGCATTAAAAACCAGCCAGTCAACAGAAAAAATATTTATTCTAACTTAATTACCAACATCCTCTGAGGGGGTCTACGTATACACTGATGGCAAGTAAAGCTGTCATTGCATAATGTGCCTAATATGCATGAAAATGCAAAGACATACCCAAGGTCATTGTCTCTACATCACAACTGCTGAGAGGAGAGCTCCAGCCATGCTGTAGCAGTGGTCCATTACCAGTGTGTATGCTTTAATGGCTTTTTTTCCCCAAATGGTGGGATACACATCATTTGCAAGTCAATGAAATAAAAGGAATTATCTTCTTTTCAGAGGCTGATATTTCTCTTGAACTGTTGACAGCTCACAAAATGCTTCCCTCATGATTACAAGGAATAACTTCTTTTTATTTTTGTTTCATGTCATCAATAACTACGACAACAAAGTGAAAAGCTGTGAAAAGTTCCCATGATGCTTGTAATGTAATGTGGGTGAATAGAAATAGTTGTTTTTTTTTTGTCTAACAAGCTCAGCGAGGTGCAGATAAGAGCTAAGTGGGCAGGAAAAAATGCATCACACATGCATTTCTTTCTAGCATAAATTTTAAATTGGCTGTCATTTCTTTAAAGGGGAGGAGAATCTATAGTCTAACACGTACTTTCATACCCTCCCCTTACTTTGCTCTTTCATGTCGCAGCTGGCCCAGATGTTGAACAGATGGGCCAGACTTCCTGTAACTGCTGATAAATATGCCTCTACCAGAGAAACGAAGGAGAGACTGGAAAAAAACTAAACAAAAGTCGAGAAGCAGTATAACAGGTCTAGATGCCTGGTTTAGACTTCTGGAAAAATGAGGAACAAAAAACCAAAAACACAGGATGTGACCATCCACTCCAAAAAGTACTGGATGTTGAAACCCATTCCTCTGCTCAGTCTAGCTAAAATATGTCCAGATAAACAAAGAAAAAAAAGCTCTAAATGAAGCAGTTTGTGAGGAAAATGAGAGCACTTCCATCACACTCGATTTAAAACTGTAGACAGCTTTTTAAGCAAAAGATGCGAATAGATATCTCTAAATCTTCTTCTATCCAATCTGCAAAACCAAATAAACAAGTATATGAAAGAATTTCTTTCTTTCGTTCTCAACTAGCTCCTGCATTCCTTGGCGCCTCCCTCTTCAGCTCAAACACAAAAACAGGGAGGACTGAGGAGAAAGTTGGCAGGAGGAAGAACTGATTTAACTGACCAACTATGCCTATAAATATAACAAAAAAACCCAGGAGCGGTCTTATTTCTCTGTGCACAGTTCAGCCAAAAAAACCATACAGGAAAAACCATTTACCATGACTATGTTGTGGGAAAACAAATTTCTAAGGATTTTTGTTACTTACTTGGATCTGGTTCATCATTCTGGAAAATTCTGGGTGCTGGAGTGGAATCAGGCAGGAGTGGAGGTCCCACAGTTAGTCTGAAGATGCGCCTCTCATGGAGACCACAGTAGTGATGGTGCAGGTGGCAGGAGTAAAGGCCTTTATCAGCGGGCCTCAGGTCGGAGATGAACAGTGAGAAGTCTCCTAGTGTAAAAGCATCCTCTGCCACGCCCATCTTGCTCTGGGCAAAGAGAGGTCCGTAATCCCTACGCTCTCCGGAGGCGTACAGGTCCACCAGTCGGTCGGCCTTATCAGGACGCACTCCAGGAGGCTGGAAGTCCCAGTGGGCCACCTGCTGCTGGTCCTCCTGAAGACCCTCTCGCCACAGGGGGCGCCGGTTCACACAAGGCAATACCACTGAGCTGCCCAACAGAACCACAAACACAGTCTTCTCTCCATCATAGTACCGCTTCTCTTTACGGGCTGGAAACACATTCAGGTGTAATAAATTTTTAGGTGTAATTAAATACATCTGCATCACAATTCAAGAAACAAATATAGTATTTTAGATCAGATAGCCTCACCTGACTTAGTGACGTCAACCTGGATTTGAATAGACTGGTGAATCTGACAGTAGTGATGGTGTAAATTACAAGTATAAACTCCTTTGTCAGTTGCTGCCACGTCTGAAAAAAATAAAATAAAATAATTAAAATGAAATTAACTCAATTATATTAAAATTATAACTCAGCACGAACAACGTTCATAGTGCTACTGCAAAAAAGAACAAAAAGTCTCACTGTTGATAGTAAGGGAGAAGTTGCCATCACTGAAAGCAGAGTCTGGGATGAAAACGCGGCCCTTGTTGAAGGCGTTGTAGACCCTCTGGTTGGCCCCAGGTGACATGTCCAAGACTCGTTCCACAGAATTTTCCGGGCTGCTGCGGACCAAGTCCCAGTGCACCACCCTCTGACGGTCCTTCAGTCTGTCCCGGATCCACACCATGCGGGGGCTGTGACAGGGCAGGATAGCCTTAGATCCCGCGGGAAGAGTGATGTTCTTCGCCTCCACCACTACACCAAGCCTGCTGCTGCTCTGTCCCCAAGCTGACACAGCATATAAACACATGTAGTCACAAATTCAGTGCAGCAAAGATGTAAATGTAAATAATCCAAAATAATATGCTGTGCCTAAAAAAAAAAGTCTCTTACCTCCCGGCAGGAAGAGCACAGCAAGAACTGAAAAAAACAAAATCCAGGATGATTAGAGTTTTATCCTACTGATGATTTTAATTCACACAGCCTGCTGATGCTGCGTTATATAGATTTGTCTCCACATATTTCCACTGATTAATTCTTGAGAAACACTTCAAGCGCTTCCACCCACAAATTGGTTGAAGTGCCTGGAGAGTTTAGCTTTGATCTCGTACTGACCCAACACTGAATACTTTCAGAGTCTGAGCAGATGTGGGTTCAGTGAGAGGACAATTTAAAAGAGATAGAGTGAAACTGAAGAAACAAGCACACGGTGAAAAGGTAACGCTTTAAAACAGAAGTTCAGCAAAGGAAGACTAAAGTAGACAAACACACCAGATGTCAATAACACACTCTTGAAATACATTTCGCTGTTTGTGTTTTCTCGCTCTAGGGATTTTCCGACAGCACATTTGCTATTTCTAATGCATTTTTCCCACAGTGCTATTTTCCCGTCTGTTTACTGAAAGGCGGGCAGAGATGTATGCAGCCAAAGCATACAGAGCCCCTATTCATCTCGGCTGCTGCTGGCTTGTCGCAAGGCCGTGATCCTGAGGGGATGAAGAACCAGGCTGTTATTCAGCGCACTCCAGTCACACTACCAAGTGTCAAAAGTCTCGGAACAAGACCAAACACCTGTTTGTTTTCACCATACCGGTACTTGTTATTATAAACTATAGAGACGAGATTTATTTCAGTAATGCAGTGAATCTTCTTTCAAGCTTTGAAATGTTTCATGCAAGTACGGTGGCAAATCAATAAATCGTCACGAGCTCGTCAGCTTTTAAAATCACAGTGATAAAAAAGATCAAAGTAAGAGAACTTTAGGTTCCATTTTAAGATGAGATGACTCACTTCCTCTGTGCAGGTCATTTCAGAGGCCGGAGGCACTAACTGTAGAAGCTCTGCCCCCTCTTGTCTTAAACTGGGCCTCAGGAAGAGTTACAAGACCTCAGCCTGGGGATTTTAAGGTATGCTTATACTAAGAGGTCAGAAATATCTCAAGAAATTACACCACAAAGCACTTTCAAAATGTGACGAATAACACTTTAAATATACTGGGAGCCAGTGTTAGTGAGATAACACTGGTATGAACTGGCTCTGGTCAAAGGCCTTGCATTTGAGTTCCACTGAGTCTGTAACCATTAGCAGCATTTTTAAACTGTGTAAAGTATTTAGATTTACTGAATGTTATCCAGAGGAGCAAGTAATGAGTGGAAACTTGCAACAATTATTGCACTGTATTGTTTTTTTTTGTATGCATGGTTAAATGCAGGGTTTGAGAATACCTCTGCTACTGTTCTTCGATGCAGTAAACTCAATAACACTTCAAGCTGGACAAAATGACTTCAACACGCACACTGGCATCAGAGAGGAGACCTCATCCTGGAAAACTTTACTGGCTTTTCTACTGTAGGGCAAAAACTTTCCCGCAGATGGTAAAAACAAAGCGTCTCAGCCCCTTTAATTGTCTGTCATCAGACACACACAGGCTGTTGACTCATGAGGCTGTTTTAACAGTAAGACTTAACAAGGGGCTATTGAATTACTAGTGATAATAACAGACATTTGCCAAATAGAGTGCAAAATCACTGCTGTCATTTAACTCCCCAAACTCACACACGTTGAATCACTCATTAAAATCTCAACCTGAAGGTAAAATAGCAAAACGTTTTAGGTATGATTTAAACATAAAGAATGAATTTACTCAGCATAAAGTCTGTGATTCACCGATGTTGTTCAAGTGTGAAGCTTGCTCACAGCCCCGTCACAGGTTGAAAATAAATCAGACAAATCTGTGCAGCTGCAGACTCGGCTAAACATACAAAGATACATTCAGAGGCCTGGAGGGCTTATTGACCGTCCTGTGGAAACAGCGTGTTAGCATTGATTACATTCAGTAATTACATTCTAAACCACTGCAAACATGCTGGATTATTTGTGTATGGATTGCTTTCTGCAGATTTACATGAGTGTCATCTTCACGTGGAATAATTGGGTGACGTCTGTAATTTTGAGGTCATTTATCATGTTCAGATGATCTGATGGCGCCCAAATGGCATAGCTGCCAAAGCAACATCAGCAACATCTCAGTGTGTGGGCATCTTCTCTAACCTTATGGAGGACAAATTGAGCTCAAAATTTCAGGGGATTGCCTGCTAGGATTTTCCAGAGCATAAATATGCTACCTTATCGTGACCTTGTCATTTTCTGCCATGAATGAGTAGCTACATGTTTACAAACTTGTTTGAGTCAAAACAGCACTTCGAATCTTTTCCATTGCCTGTTGTTTTGTGGCCGTTCATTAACTTGGATCCAACCATCATAAACTGTGTTTATGATGGTTGGATCCCCCTCCTGCTCCCTCTCCTCCACGCCGTCCGGACTCCAAAAGACCCACTCGTGGTGAAACACTCATTACTGACACATATAATGACTGGCTGCTGGATTGTGCTGACTCCTCCACACAGACCGCAGTTAACTGGAAACACATTGGGTTGAAGCCATAAAAAATCCCAGAGTCACAAACTATGGCCTGTCTACTGTATCAACATGCCGGGGCCAGTCTGATTGCATTTGATCTATTTTATTGAATAGATCACATTGAACAAAAAAGTTAGAAAGTGTACAGGGCCGTAGTTTGAGATTAGATGTTCATACCTACAAGGGGCTTTAAATGTAAAAATAACATAAAAAAGGTTAAAATGATGAAGATCATTGGTTATCAATACAAAGCATGAAAACACATTAGATTAATCTTGCATCGGTTAACTGAGTTTGCAAAATGCGTGTACAGCAAAAACAAAACCCAAAAAGCAGTGAAAAATACAGATGCAAGATATTTACAGTTACATATAAAAGCTTACAGAGACTCTGTGAGCGAAGAATAATGAAAAGGATCAGAAAAGTTGAGCTGAGGCAAAGCAAACCTGGCAAAGGAGTCTGCTTTTGTTACCGACTGACCTGGATGCAATTATGGCACAAAGAAAAATTTAGCAAGCGTCTTTTTTTTTCTTTTAAAAGTGAGACGACTTAAGAGGACTTCACTTACTCTGAAGGAGAGCCATGTCGAGGAGGAACTATTTATCAAAATTGTCAGATGTTAAAAGCCCGTCAGAGGAGGTGAGTGCAAGAACTGATAAAGGAGCGCCTGAAGTTCACCCAGCAGCAGCAGGACTTTGTTGTGTTCATGCAGACTGAGTCTACACAAGTCCCACCCTCCGCTAGCCAATGAAATCCAACACTGCAATAGTGCTAAACACTTCACAAATATCCGCACTAAAGTGCACAATTGCATTTTGTTATAGAACACTGGTATCTTAACAGCATTTCGGATAAATGCACCCCAAAACACAAATCTCCGTTAAACTAAACACTTTCTAACAATCCCATAATTCTTTTAATGCGACTGACAGCTGCTAGAAAATCATCTTATAATGAAACAGATGATTTGCAGCTTTTAAATTAAATATTAAGTGATAGCTGCAATGTATGTGGTTACGTTGGCATTTTATTTTGTTCCACGTGTCCCACATTTTTTTTTTTGTTGGAAACTTCCACACCACTTTCTTCCTTTGTGAGTTATTTGCAGCAAAAACTTCAGTTAGCATTATTTGCACAATACTGCCATCTACAGTACAACAAGAAAAAGAACAGTAGCTGAAGTAGCTGACACTGTGAAAGTCAGCCTGGAGGTGAAAAAAACAAAAATAGAAATTCAGACACATCACACCTTGAGCTTCACAGAGGGAGTTCTTTATTAAACTATCTACACCATTATTTAGCTCATCACTCAAATATGCTTTAATTAAAGTGAAAAGCACACGCGGCAGGTTGATTGTTAGAACAGTGTGAAGTGTGGAGAGTCATCCAGGGTAAACGTTGGGACGCAGACTTTAATCAGAATTTTTCAGTTCCTTCTGTTTCCATGCTGTTTAATGAAGATCTTAGGTGTGCTCCATCCCTCCGGAGCCTTCTTCAGTCCAGCTCGCATCCAAATCTTCTTCAGATCCTCCTCAAAGCGTTTCTGTATATGATAAAGACACAAAGCTGGCTGTTTTATATTCATCTAGCTTTGGAAAACTGTAGCTAGTGCACATCAGACACACAATGATGAATTGGAAGGAATAAAACAATGATTGCATTTTTTTATCATTACCGTTTCATTATCAAACTTCAAGACATCATAGTTGGAAAAAAAGAAATGGTCTGATAGATGTGAAAGAAAAGTCCCACCTGCTTCTTCTTTCCTCGGCCCTCCAGCACCCTCTTTCTCAAGAACTTAGTCCGTTTTTGCAGCTTCTTGTATTTATGCCGGTTCATCTTCCGCCGCCGTATCTCTAGAACATTCTTACATCTGAGTGGTGTTACTGTGCCCTCCCCGTCTTCCAAAACGGGGACGGAGATAGGCGGCAACACCTTCTCTTCCAGCAGCTCTACATCCTCCTGTGGCTGAGTGGACTCCAGCAGCGGAGGGAGGGAGTAGCGTAGTGAGAGCCAGCTCTCCAGGGGACTTACTGACAGTTTACGTGGTATGAGAGCCTCGTCCAGCTCCGGCTCAAGCTGGACCCATTGCGGTGGAGACCTGTTGTCTGCCGCTGTTGAGTAGTTTCTCAGTTTCTGATGACGTGAAGAGCAGTAAGCAGAAGCAGCTGGTTGTAGACATCCATTCAAAGTTTCTCCATGGGCTTGAAGTGCACCTTGTCATTAAGGGGAAGAAAAAAAGTCTGATTTTAATGAAATAGAAAACATAGTATTGAATGTAGGCAGGCAGATATTTGGCTATTTGTTCTTACTCACAAGTTGCTTTGCGTAATAGGCTGAGACGAGGGATGATCTTTGAGGCAAACATTGTCAGTGGTTATCCAAACAAGGTCATCAGGAATGAGCTCACTGGTCCCTGGTCCTGTGGCAATAAAAAAGGACAAAGTATGGTCTTACTCTGCTCTGTCACAGCAATCAAACTGGTAATGTAACAGTAACTTCAGACTATATATACTATAATTTAAAGCATGCGCGGTAACGATATCGCGATATATTCTTTTCTTCTGTATAACGTATTTTACACACTATAAGGCACACTTAAAATCCTTTAATTTTATCAAAAATCAACAGTTTGCCTTATGTATGAATTCTGATTGTGCTTAATGACCTCGAACCGATTTTATGTGGTACATGGCGCACAGAAATCTATCAAAAAATCTTTTAGTATGACTTTGGTAAGCTATGAAGGCGCACTGCTTGATGGATTGCCGGAGCATTACGGCTGCCGTAGTCAGGAGCCTTACGGAGTGATCTAAAACTGGGTCCAAAACTCCGTCTGCTTCAGGTCCCAAAGTCAAACGAACACTGCGGCATCACTGAGAGTTAAAAACTGTCTAAATTCTTTCATCTTTAATAAAATGATCAGCGTTAGCCAGAAGTTAGCTCGCTAGCTTCCACCTAAACATGATATAGCATGTTCTAACTGAGAGATTTCTGAAAAAATTCAAACGTACAGCTCTGCAATCACTTCCAACATAAATGAAGACACAAAACTACACAGCAGTGATGTTTGTAGGGCTACTGAAGTTGGGCTAGCTGGTATATAATGATGTGCTACGTGATCGAGGATGAATGCTAACACTTTTCCACTCGATAAGTTAATGTGAAGGTTCCTGATGGTTAGAGACAAATGCAATCGCATGGCAGGATGCTGTAAATGGACCAAACTTTAGTCAGGAGAACAACTGAGATAATCCATCCACAATAGAAGGTTAGTCATTAATATACTGCAACAACATGTGAATAGAGCAGCTGTGATAGAATACAGCATTAATGAATCAGTGGTACAGAAGTGGAAGAAGCAAGAAGAATGAGTTGAATAAAGTTTGATTTATCTGACTGCTTTGTTTAGCTTAATGTGGCTTATAATCCCGTGCACCTTATGGTCCGAGAAATACATATTTGACTTTTTTATTTGGCACACTGCAGTATAATGTTGCAAAGCGCCTCTTTTTATCTTCAGTGGATATTATACATGGTTATGCTCAGGATATGTCAGCCCATTTCTACTGGAAATGCCTTTTGGTTAAACTTTCAGCAAGGAATTTGCATTTGCACTGTTAAATGTTTATATAGCTTTAATGCATATAAAAATAGCTACTTGTTTAAGTAAAATGAATGAATCAGGGTTTTTTGCGCTAGTAAAGTTGTGGAGTTGTATTTTGTCTCGCAGAAATTATATCGTCAGTTATAACGTTATCGCAAATTTTCAAATATATATCGTGATATATATTTTTGACCATATCGCCCTGCCCTACTATTTAGTCTATAAAACAGGGTTCACTAAAGCACCAGTCACACATGTCTAGAGACTAGACTGTGACCCCCTGGTAACAGTGCAACTACTGGTCACTTATCCATGTGCCAGCCACCTAGTGAAAATTTGTAATTTCAGCCTTTTGGCGGTTTCTTGCAATCTGCAAAGATTGCGGGTTGCTGAATGAAGTCTACGTTCATCTGACCGAGATTTTAGGTTCCAGAGTTTTCAGCAAAACTCGCTGCTGATGAAGACTGAAAGAGGCACCTGAGAGCCCCACAAAAAAACCCCAACAACATTTAACTTTATGTATACTGTCTTGTCCAACCAAGCCGTCTAAAACTTATTTATGATAAACCAGAAAAAAATATCACATTTCATAGAAAATAGGTCCATGAATTTGTTGGGAGTGTATTCTAAATGACAGACAAATAAAGGGGTCCACTATTGTTCAAATTGCTGCAGATGAATATTATATTATTCTAGATGCAGAATAGCTGATTTATGCTCATTTAAGACATGTTTATGAAAGAATGCTGAGAGTAATGCCAACTATTTTCTGGCCCTTTTCTTGTTTACTAATTTTGTGACTTGTTCCAGAGATAAAAAACAAAACAAAACAACAACAACAACATCAAACATTTGTTTTAGTTCTTCAACCATAGAAATATTAGGTAAGAGCACTTCAGAATCACTTTATCTATTAAGTTCATACATGGAACTAGCAAAACAAATTTACTTTTCCTCTGGCATTACACTCACACATAAATACAGTAAAATAACTATTTGCCGTCACATGCATAAAATAACGCAGAAAAAAAAAGATTAATAATACCTTTTTAATATATGTTACCGGATGTTAAAATTTGAATTGGATTTCACTGCAAAAATGTGAAACATTTTGACCCTTGAGCTGGGAACTGGCTGTTCTCAGGTTCTTAACCTGTAGGACTCACTGGTTTTCACTGTAGCAAATTAGGTTTCCAGTAATTATTGTTTAGGCTAGTAAAGCTGCGTGAAAGCTGCCTTTAGCCATCTCTACCCTAAGTGCTGGGACACTGTGAAAGGCTTATATAATGACTGTTATCAAAACCCAGAAATAGTGGATGCTAACCTCCCTCCAGGTTTAAATCAGCGGAAAATCAGGCGCCCAACAGCGGGTGATTTAAAAATGAAAATAAAAAGTCCAAACGGTAAGATAGTAAGTAAGTAAATAAATAAATGAAATAACAGAGACCGAAGGAAATTCAAGAATTATGTAATTGCCAACTGGCTCATCGTGGCTAAACAGGCGCGTTAACCAGCAGCTCCACTTTGGACGAGAAAGCCGCCAAAACGCTCAAATATTAAAAGTTAAGGATAGAATTTTTCTGCCTTTAACTACTTGGTGGCATGTTTATAACAACCTCGTTTAATTCAAGAAAGAGTTGGGTTACCTAGTATTACTATGACCCGAGGTTCCGTCTTCAATGTGACTTCAACTAACTACTTCCGCTCCGTGCGACACACATTTAAGTCGCTTCCGCTTTCTCCGTGCTGAGAAAGGTTCCGCCGAGTAGATTTTTATTCCTTAAGGCTTTTTTTTTTTTTTAAACTTTATTTAACAAACAATGAGTATACAACATACGAACAGATGAAGTATATAAAACAACAAAACATAAACACAAAAAGCCAGGGGTAAAAGAAAAAAGTAACAATTATAAGAATACACGCAAAAATTCACATACATATATTCCTTAAGGCTTTGCTTTGAAACAAAATGTCCATTCTTCTTCTTCTTCTTCTTCTTCTTCTTATTATTATTATTATTATTATTATTATTATTATTATTATTATTATTATTATTGTTGTTGTTGTTGTTGTTGTTGTTATTATCAGTAGTAGTAGTGGTAGTAGTAGCAGTAGTATTACAAATATATCCCTTAAAACCCAGGACCATGAGAGCACGATAGTTCACTCGATGGATAAAGTAGAAGAGGAGCTGGAGGTATTTTATCCTGATATTACCAGGGATTTTGTTGATTTTTTTTCATACCTTCCTTGACCAAACAAAGAGAATTTAACATCACTGGTACTTTTGTAATTTTCTTGTCGGGCATTTTCTTAATTTCTATTTCAAGGTCTTTATATTTGAAGAGTTTTTCTATAACATTCAGAGTGAATGTTTCTTTCAGCAGGGATAGAAATGTCTGTTGGTCTGGATTTCTTTATCACTTTGCATTGTCATGCCCCACAGTGTTTCATCGCTTTTATCATTTTATTAGTAGTATTAGTGGTACGAGTAGTATTAATATTAATATGTATTTATTTATTTTTAAGATTAGTTCAAGAAGGGCTCAAATTCATATACATATGGTGCGGTAGGCTGATAAATCCAGTGTATCTCTCAGGTGTGTTAATTTGTATCTCTTCACAGAGAGGCAAGTTACTACTATTGTTTATGCAAAAAATGTAAACCTTACTTGTTAGCGTGTTTTTTTTATAAATTAACTAATTCGTTTTTTAATGCTACTACTAATGTGTTGAATCTTCAGGCAATTACCAGTATATAAAACTGAAACATTGAGCATGTTCAAAACTTGGATTTTCCTATTTCTCTTGCGAGTATGTACATTTCTAAAACTCCTGTGGCCGGCTCTTATGTGGCTTGCAATTGTTGGGAAATTTGAAAACTAGTTTCGGTTAAGGCTCAGTTTTATTTCCCTTTGACTCATTAAATCTGAATATGTGTCTTTCCTCCATGTGGCACAGTTGCATAACCAGGGAATTCTCCACTTTTAGATCGCTCTAGTTTTGAAAGCTTGTGGGCAGCCACATCGAATCATTTATTCATGGGGGTTTCTCGCTCAGCTTTCATTAAGTTTGTGGGAAATGGAACACCTACAGTATGAAGGCATTTCTCCATATGATTTCTACTATCAGGCATTGAGAAAAATAGTATTTGTGTGAGAAGAAAAGGATGGAAAGATGCTACAGCTAAGTAATGAGCTTTCACTGAATGTTGTAATGCAACACAAGGAAAGAAATATGCGATAGATGGTAAAGTTCTCAGGGTATTTATTTACAAAAACCAAAAATAACATCAAGGACAAAACATTAATTTCACTGTAAATCCTGCTGCCCATAACTTGTTTGCTTCACTAGCTATGCTTACACCATCAGTGTGCAACATAAGGCAACTGAAATGATCAGCTGGATGTACTGTGAGATTTCCCTTTAACAGAACAGTCTCTGAAATTATCTTAATTTATAAAATCCTCTCAAAATATTTAAAATTTGAGGTTATGGAAAAACAAAATAAAAAATGCAAAAAAATTAACTTGGCAGTAATTGGTCAATCCTATTTTGAATTATCTGCCTATACATTACACATACAGTCCTCAAACTTAACATCTATTTACAAAATCAGTAGTGGTATTTAGAGTTTTTGTCTTGCTTTAAAAGCAAATAAAGGTTCACTGTTTCATTATATATCTGCATTGCAAATTTACTGCACTCAATGAAATCCCAACCCCTGAAATAGACAGAGCTTTACAGATGACAACAATATAGTTCACACCAAAACAACACAGACAGTACAAGCATATGACTGGCTGTTTGTAGTCTTTGTAGTCACCATAGAGGTACAGCATAAATACGACTTTAAAAGGAACCAAATCAATAAATAAAAAAGTACATTAGAGAGAGAAAAAAACAGCATAATGTTGAGAGCGATCTCCATATCAACATTTAAGACAGACAAATCAGTTAAATCACTCATTGATTGGTACAGTATGTTTATACATTAGCAGATTTTAAAGATTTATGCCACAAATTTTTAAACTAGTGTGCTTAAAATTATTCTAAATGTATTAGTTTCACATTTAATCTAATACTGCTCTCCCGTTATTGGCTGCAGAACATGTGAGTGAAAAAAAGTGAGGTAAAAAAACTGAAGGCCAGGGAAATTGTTTAAATTATAAGGCCATTGCAAGGTATTTACAATACAATGCTATCTTTACCACAAACTATGATGTTAAGTTTGGTAGGTAACAGTGGGCACTGGAGCAAAGAACACAGTTATTTGCTGCAGTTACACTTGTATTTTACCCGGAAAATAATCACCTTAACAGCAATGTTAGAACTTTTTATCACATTGGATATTTTGTGACAAAATACTCAAATCTGATGTCAAATATTTTGTATAACACGTACACTGGAAATCTTCATTAAGCCAATATCGTGGTTGATTTGGTAAAACCATCCAGGCAGTTCACTTGTTGCATCAACAGTCCTTCCCTCAGTCTCAACAGAGAGTACAATGGCACTGTCTTTACCGTGTATAACCAGCACACCTCGGCTTTAACGAGACAACTCAGACAAGGTAATATCTCATACAAATAAAACAATTATATTTGTGCAGTTGGGAACAAAGGTCAGGTTTTAAAAAAAGAGGCAAAGAACAGAGTGGAAGGAAAGAACACAGTGCAAAAGCTGAGCCCCTCTGTGCATCATCCACTCCAGTGTCCTCCAGGTTTCTCTAGATATGCTGAACTCTGACCTCACCGAGCAGCGGACTGGCCAGGTTTTTTCTCTTTTTTTCATCTTCTTTCTCATTTTCCTTCTCATCACTGGTCATGGCGAAATGCCTGCACTTGTCTCATCTCCCAGAAGGATTGTGACTTATGGGAATGCTTTTGGAAGAGAAGAAAATTCTGGTCAAAAATTGAATACAAGTATAAGAATGTGTAGTATTCATATAATTAGGGATATTTAAAAATAAATCTAGCTTCGCCATAACACAGATTTGCTTTCTTTTTGTTTATTCCTCAGTACTGTTGACGAGGATTATGTATAAAACTAAGATAGAAGACTGTTGTATAACAAATGCTCACAAGCAGCATTTTGGTTTAGTGCATGTGGATACTGTGTTTCGGAACCATCTGTGCATAGTAAACCTGTGGATTAAAGCCATAAGTGTGCAGAGAGGAATTCCAACCTGAAGATGGAGATCCAGGACACTACCAGGTGAGTTGAGCTAACAGTTCTGCACATGGAGCAGTGAAAATAAAGAGAACGGTATCAGTAACAAGTCACAGAAATTAGTGCAGCACTGCAGAACAGTAAAGCACAGACTGTATTGGTCTATAGGAATTGGTCAGTCTTACAGAAGAGTATACATTTGTTGTGACTGCAAATTAAAAGAAAAAAGTGCAATGAACACAAATGAAAGCACGAGATCTTAGTTTAGAGCTGGCTGATTGACTCACTGATGAGGACTGCTGATTGTGTGATCGTTCCAGTTTCATCCCCTTTGCTCGATCAGGTTTACCAGGCCCTGAAGGATAGGTTAGCAATGTGTGAAAAGACTCATACCTGATATAGACAGTTATATAAATATTAAATGATACAACATGAATCATTTATGTTTAGAAAAAAAGAAAGCTTTTACTTGTTTTGCAGAAGAAATAGAAAGTCAACTTTATTACACGTTAAAGAGGTTACATGAAACACTATACTTGCTAATTAATATTCTGAAAAGACAGCTGCATATCAATTTCTCATTATATATTACACTTGTAAAAATATTATTTTTTATTATATGTTAATATCCTCATTACAATCACAAAGCTACATGATTATTTATTAGCTTCTTATTACAATAAGTCATGAATTGAATGCATTAATTATGCATTGCTGAACCACGGGCTTTCTTCACTTTAACCCTTCCCTTTAAACTTTTAATAAGCTGGACCTTGTTCACCAAGCTCTCTGTCTCTCTCACCTGGGGAGCTCCCACGACTGGTGGTAGTAGTGTTACTGTTGTTGTCCTCCAGCCAAGTGTTGTAGGGGAAGGAGTCTCGCTTGTGTGGTGTTCCAGCAGATGACAGACTCTCCTGGAGAATATGGCAAGGTGACCAAGAAAACCAGATTATGTAGATTATAGTGAAAAAACAAAAATGTGATAGCTTAAATACAATTTATAATTTGTGTTTCTACATGTAGTACATATACATGATACACTGCTTACCATGCCTGTGTCGTATTCCTCTGTTGCCTCTGTCTCATTCTCCTCCACCACACTAGCAAAGCTGCTGGCGTTGGAGGACGAGCGGGAAAGGTCGTGAGCCTCAGGGATGGATGCGGCCCTGCCAACAAGATAAGAACTACACCCTGGGTTAACAACTCCAACCTGATTTTATCTTATGTATAGTGATACTACATGTTAACCTAAGGGAGGATTACCCAGCAGTTACACAAATACATGCTTTTTAAAATTTTCAGTGAGTGTCCAGGGGATATGGTAGGAGCCTGTTTATTATATATACCTGTTCTTGGTAGTTGTGAGCACCTCAGGAGAGCTCTGATTGGATGAATTGTCAGATTTGGGATCTTGAGAGGCGTGGCCACTGTCAGGTGTCTTCTGAGTGTTTGGGGAGTTATCTCTACTGCTACAAGTTAAAAATAGAAGAAAAAAAAGTTATTTTATGTAGAAGATGGTCTACAGGTATATGCTATGTAAATGATCACAGGAATCTTCTCCAACCTCTTCTCCTGGACTTCTTGAATGTTTTCAATGCCGATGGCACTGCTTCGCCGGGAGCTGAAAGGGCCAGACTTTTTCCTGGTTGGGCTTTTTCCTGGGATTATCAGAGACTGACAGGGAAAGAGGAAAACCGTTCAGGGACAATGCCAAAAATATTTCCAATACCCTGTATAATAAACTAGGTTCATTTCAAGAGCTTATCACTTTAGGTATTTATGACTGAGGAGAGCTAATGGTTACTTTGACCACTGAACCATTCATTTGTCGTGTACTGTATCATAGAGAACACTTTGGCAAAATTTCAAAAACATATCACCCTGAATTACCAGGCTGAAGAGTAACACTGCTCCCTCCGAGCTGTCAGTATGATGAAAAAAAAAAGTTAAAATATGCTTTTAGCAGCTTAATGACAAGCCCTGGTGGCAGTCTTTCAGCCAGAACAGAGCACACTAAGGCGGGAGATGAAAGATGGGTTTAAAAGCTCCAGAGCCTAACACTAAATATGCTTTCTCAGCATCTGCTTTGTTCGTTCAATCTCCCTTTTAATGCTCTCGAAATGAGAACTTTAAAAAAAAAGAGGCTTTTATTTAGTGTGGCTTCAAAGAGCAGTGGGGGAGGGGGGGGCAGGGGGCGTTTTTCACAATTTCTCTGTAAGGGGCTTATTAAATTATAAATATTCATTATTTTTTAACAAATACAGAATTAAGCACACTGGAATGAAACTATAGAGTAAAACTGTAGCAGGTGTGCACATACTGCAGTAAAGCAGAGAAGAAAATAAGAGTAGAAGCAAATACTCTTAACAGTTCATACATATATTAGTCTAGAAAATATAAAAGATTGGACTTGCTAAAGCAACTAATTCACTGGAAAATGGGCAGGACTATGTTCACAGACTAAAATGATTAAGCCTTTTAAATAATATATCCTGTCTGTAGCACACAGTTTCTGATATACAGAATACACATTAGGGAGCTGAAATGTGCAGAGAAACATGTTTGGCTATGATGCAAAGGAGCCATGCAAACAAGAAAAGGAAACAAAGACGGAAAGCAAGTAGTTGGAGAGTAGTTAGAATTAGACATGAACCTCTTCTACTGTTCCTATCCCTATGGCACTGCCTCGGCGTCCATATTTACTCGGACTTTTGCCTGGGACAAGCAATGACTGATAAAAACAGTGAGAAAGAAAGAGACAGAATAAGAGAGAAGAGACAGAAGAGAGAGTGGTGATGACATATGAAAAAAACAAAGAGAGGTGGGGAAAGGGGGGGAGGAGGGGAGAGAAAACATGAGATATATACAAATACATATGAGATATCATGCAGTAAGTCATGTTGTCCAAACAAACTACGAAAGGTGTGTTAGCTGGAGAATACAGGGGGAGATATTTTGGTTCCATGGGTGCGACACAGGCAGCTGAATGGGAGAGAGGAATGATACACCAGTTATGTGAGCTGTATGTCTGAAAAAGGAAAAGGAAGGTAAATTCAGCGGAGGAGGGCACACAGCATGTTATACATTAGGAATCAAATCAAGACTGGCTTATGAACAAACAGTAAGCTCGTCAGTCATAGTCACTGATGAAAGATATTATATAAAAGTCTAATATGTCTAATACAGAGAGAATTAACTTAATCAGTTTATATAAGATACACAGTATCTCTCAACATATACCCCACATATAACAGACAGGCCACCATATGTACAGTCACTACTGATGGAAAACTTGTAACTGTAACTACGGTAACGGTCATATTTTACTTTCAACTGGGAAAAAAAGAAAAGAAAAATAAGTGTCCAAACACAGACTGTATACAAAAGCTAAACCTAGTTTTCAAGGCTTTTTGATTACAAAAAGTTCACTTTCATCAAAGTGTACAAGAAAACAACCCTCGACTCCCTCCATGTACCCACTAAGCATGTTCTGAGTTAGTTTTTGATCTCTGTGTTAGGTTTTTAATCATCGCTTTCAGGTGTTATTGAATACAAATTTATGTTTATTTTGCAAATTATAGCTCCCATGGTTCTCTGGGAAAAATATAAAGCAGGGTGGGCCTTTCAGATTGGGCTACTGAGTGCCCCCAGTTTCATAATGGGAGTTAGTCCATGCTCATGAAATCCAGTTTAAAAAAAAAACAACAACTCAAGGCTTTAAGAAAAAGGGGCACCAACCTCATGGTGGCTGTGTCTGTCTTATATATGCAGCATATATGTGCACAAGTTTAGTTACAGCAGTATTTCTGAATAAATTATTTCAACTGAAAAACACCTGAAAAGATTTACAACTTTTCCTCCTGATGACATAAATATCAATTTCCCCAAAAAATGAATTTAAAATCATTGCGTGATTATTAAAAGAAGTCCAAAAATGTAAGCATAACCGCACATTATACACACTATCACACAAGGACAACTCCGACCCATGTTAGAAATGAAGTGATCGCTCATTAACAATGCAGATGCATGGGCATTTAAATCACGTGAACACAATTAGAAAAAAATGCTTTAACCCATTCAGCTTGTGTCCTAAACATATCCACTTTCATGACTGTTAAGTCAATCCGTTTTGGTAGTGGTAGACAATGTGCAACCTTTGCAAAGTGACAGTCAAGTTTAAGACTCAGGCATAATTGCTTCCCATGTCCAAGTGTGGAGTCTCTCTCTCGCTGTGAGAAGTTAGTGCAGCAGGCAAGTGAAAGAGAAGGGGGTATGAACTCTGTTAGATCTGCAGAGGGGGAGGCAGAAGCAGCGATGCTCACCTCGCCATAAGTACTGGAGGAGTGGGACTGTACTTACTATCCCTGGGAATTTAGGGCTCTCTGCGGGGTTGTGGTTAAAGTTGCCGCTCAGGCTAGTGGAGACTGTGTGCGGCTTCTTGAAAGTAAGACCCATGGCATCCATAGACTGGCTTCTGCTGCGCATCACCCTCTACAGAGAGACGAGGAGGAGGAGATACATTCAGATGGTGCTGACCTCTCTGACCCCTCGGTATCACTGAACAGGCCAAGAGGAGCCTGGGGGCTGTCCCTGAACACTGACCACTACAGGCAGAGAGCACTGGCCAGATTCTAACTCTAACAGACAAGAAAGCGACAGAGAACACTAGTGTGCTTTAGTGCCTGAAGGAGGTTCAGATGAGTCATTTTTATCTAGGTAGGTGATAAGAGAAGAGAGTGGGAAGTAGAAGGGCCAAGTGGCTCACAGATGTCTGACCACACTGAGTCTAATCAGAGCCAGAAGAAGTTAAAAGCCCAGTGCACCTTTTTACAAACATGAAATAATGTGGAGAGGCAGAGGCGTCTGATGATGAAAGGAAATTATCCGTTCCATCCACATTCCCCAAATTATGACACATGAAGATGATAGGACCATATAGATACATGAGCGGTGGCACTGAAACGCGGCGAATCACAAAACAACTATAAAGCATGAAGAAGAAAAGCTGGGAAGCAGAGAGCGGTATGTTCCAGGAGGACAGAGCAACAGAGCATCTCTTCATTCAGATACAGATTAAGAAAAAGCTTCTACAGCTCAGTCTGCATATAGACAAGAACAGAAGAGAAATACTGCCAGAAAGAAGTCGCGCTCATGTTCACATAAAAAACAAACATCTCTCGACAGGTAACAATGAATACTAATTAGAGATGCCACTTTACAGGCTAATAATAAAATGTAATTTAATACTACAAGTTTGACATTTTTGAGAAATATACTGATTTACATTCCTGTTGGGAGTTAGATCAGAAAATCAGTATCAGTCTCAAATCTGTCTGCAGTATAAAGTCACAGCTAGCAGTGGGTTATCTCAGATCAGCATAAAGGCTAGAAACAAAGAGCATACTGGCACCTCTAAAACTTACTAATTAATACATTATCCAAGGGCAGAAATCGCTGGTTTTGTAGGGAATAAAACGACTGATTTGTCTGAGAATACTGTTTGCCTCTGAGGCAGGTGGAGCTTCTCTCTTTTATCAGTGTTTTTGCTAAGCTAAGCTGCTGAGCTTGAATTTAAATTATGTAAATAAGAAAGCTCCTTTTGTTTTGCTTGTGCAAGTAAAACATTAAAAACCCTAGTTTCCTAAAACAAGACTTTGAATATGCAAACTAGCTTCAACTTTTTCTTTCTGAGAGTTCCAGTGAAGCTGTCGACCTGAAGCTCCAGCCTCTGCTTCTGCTTTTCCAGTTACCTTAAAAGACTCAAAGAAGCCTCCTCCTCCAGCATTCCCATTTTCCAGCTTGTCGTCCTCTCCTCCCACACCCATTATGGCCTGGCTGTTTAAGTGGAGCTCCTCATAAAGAGTCTCCAACAAGGCCGATCGTGTTCTCTCCTGTCGCACACACACACACACACACACACACAAATATGAGGCAGAGGGAAGTAAATAAAATTTTTAAGGCTGTCAAAAGACGTAAAATGTTTTAAGTCTTTCTTAAAAACGTACCTCCAATTTGGCAAATTTCTCAGCTTTGTAGCAGGCATATTCTGCATTGATTAGCTTAGTAAAAAGGAATTCATGGAATTCGGGGCCCTGCATAAAAGGATTAGAGAGGTAAGGCATCTTCTCGGAAACTAAAAGATGATCAGTGAGGTCAAAGATCTTCATCTTCTTACTTTTTTAAAGATGGCAGGGTTTGGGAGGGCGGGGCCAAAGAAAGGTACATCATCCCGTGCTGTAACTGACACCTAGAAAGGAAGATAAAGATGACGTGCAATAAATGCTTTCAGGAGAAAATGTCAGAAATAAGCTGAAGCGGGTTACCTTGTAGAGAACATTGTCGGAGCAGGGGTTGACCACTTGGACAACAATGTAAGCGTGGAGAAAGTTGGAGGCGATCATGTCTGGTACAAAGGGAGTATTTTCTTCTTGGAAAACGATGGCGACAATGTCATTTCCTATGTGTCTTTTTCTCTGCAACTGCAACACAACAGCCCAAAAGCAACTTAGTTTCATATATAAATATATATACATATTTTATATAAAAGGGTGTAAATGATTATTTTCTCATGTAACAATTGGCACAATGAAAGGAGACAAATGCCAAGCATTAGATGAAATGTATGAACAAAGTTAATGCTCCCTGGAACTCCCTCCCTGGAAAAACAACTCACTACAATAGATAGAGATCTATTGTGGTTTTTCTACGGATTACTGTTAATATCATATTACTGATAACACAAAGCTAGCTAACCAGGAATATTTCCAACTGAAAACATCTAAAAGGATTATGTGGGATGACAATTACACAGCATTTGCGTAAAAAAAAAGAAAAGACTACACAAATGTCTTTAATTTCTAGCACCAAATAAAGGCAAAGTCTGAATCTTTACACTACTAAGTCTATGAAACACCACCAGGGAGTGCTGTTTCCCCGATGACAACCTCCACAGAAACAGTTTGCTCAAAGTAGCCCATATGTAGCACTCACTGCTGCAGGAGAGGCTGAACATACAGGCATTAGTCTTATCTCTGTTTGTGGATGGCTTGATAGTAAATGATAGCATTTTTCATCTTGCGATCCTCAGTTTTTGTGTGAATGTGTGAGATAAAAGAGAAAAAAAGTTGCTGCGTGAGCTTTAAATCACTTCGAGGGATGAGTGCTGCTCACAGACGCAGACACCAAAGCATTCGCTGAATTGATATATCTCAAATACCAGGGAGTTGTTGTTTTGGGGGTTTTTTTTTGTAATTTTATACTGCAGGCTTTTTGCACAACAGTGATGCACATATGCAAAATATGGTTCTGTGATGCCCAGAGGGAACCTGCCTAACCATCCTTTGAATCATAAAAGGTGTGTTAGTCTGGTATTGCATTACAGTACCTGCTGGGTGTCCCCCTCTGTGTAAGGCAGCTTTGTGGACACATGAAACATGACCTCTTTGTTGCGGTAGTTGCAGTAGACAGATTCTGTGCCAGTCTGCCCGTGAGTCACATCTAACCCTCCGCGGAAACTGCAAGCACACAGAACCATGTCTAGGAGGATATTCTCCACCATCACTGCAGCAGCGTCACCACCTTTCATGTAGCTAGTCTGATGTAAATTGTAGTGGCATTATGTTATGAAATATTAGATGGGGGATATCGAATGCTTTCAAACCACTGTGAGGACTTTACCCTTTAAAGTTATGCAGCTCAATTTTCTCTCCGAGAAACTCCAGGAATTCTACAAAGGCAGGGCTCTCTTCGTTGTTGCCAAACAGCTCTTCCTCTGAAGTCTGTAACAAATAAAATTAATTTTAAAAATAAATAAACGAGCAAGCTTTTTGCACAACGATGAGAACAGTTTGTATGAGTACTGCATAGTTTGCAGATAGGTGCCTAATGACAGTGGCGATATCTGAGAAGAAAAGGGAAAACTAATTATGGTAAGGTAAAATTGTTTTTGCTAAATAGTCAGCAGTGGCACAGTGAGAGCTGTATGTTGCAAGTGTTATTTTTTTCTGGAACAGATCACTGGGGTCAGTAACTAGAAGCCAGAGAACGTGTATCCAGTGTGTGTTTTGCACTTTTGTTCAGACACGGTGCATTTGCATTTGAGATAGCAGAGGTTGTTCCAATTAATTACAAAAGTAGGTAGAACATTTGAAATAAGGCTTTAGGAAACATTATGATTGTGATGGACTGCTGATTATCAATTGTCAGTAACTAGAGCGATGATCTGATTAAAAATGACTCCTTTAAAACAAAGGGATGCTAACAATACCTGGGACAAGGTCCCACGGCTCATTTCACTATTTATGATTTGCTTTCTCTGTGCAGTGTGCCTGTCGTGCCTTTCTCCACTTAGCATCCCTCCTGAATGTAAGAGGGTCTTTTCTATCTTTGTGAGAAGGCCAATTAGATCATTTAACATGTTTAACAATACATTTCCATTTCTGTAGTATTTGCAAAATCAAAAGAAAAGATTTCTACACAGTGATGTCTCGATTTAAAAGTAGAAAAGCACTCAACACCTCTTTTGCCACCCCACATAGTAAACAAGAGGGCTGTGATTGCCTCAGAAAATGAGAGGGTGTGCTGAAGGCAGCCACAATGACTGGGCTTAAGTGAAAGCCATAATTAAGACCACAGAGGACCAAGTATAATAAGCTTCCTTAAAAATGGATGCAAGTACTTCTACAGCACTGCTTTTGCACCTGATCACATCCAGGCTTTATTACTTACCTGTCCAAACTTTTGATAGATGACTCCAAACTTAAAATTGTTGCTTATCACATGTTCATCGAAGGTGACAATAAGTCTTGAAGCCTGCAAAAATCACAGATATAACATTAAAGAAGATGTATATTGCTATATCTAATTATATTTATCTGCATATATTATTTATTTCTCCCGTGTATACAAGATGTTTTTTCCTGTTCTTTTCTCTCTCTCGTTTTTCTTTTGCTAGAATGCTTCAGTGCAAAGCTCAATCCCATTCAGAGATGTACTGAAAAGTTTGACTGAAGGTAATATGAGACTTGCAGTATATTATTAAATATGAAATTCCATCATTTCCTCTTCAACTGTAGGATATTGCTTAAAGCAGCTGTGAAAAAATCTAACCAGATGCTGAAAACTCATAGTTCTGGGCCTAGAAAGAAAACCCTGAAAATCTGTGATCCAGAACTTACTTTGGGATAAAGGACAGGATAAAAGCGGTCCACGTTGACCTCTTCGCAGACAAGCTTGAATTTAAAAAAGCCGTGGGAAATAATGTCAGAATGTGCTGGAAGTGTCACAGCAGCTTATCTTTAGACAAAAGAAATATAAAAATGGCTTCTTACCTTGGCCATTTGGACCACATTTGGAAACTCTGTCAGACAGGAAATGGGGATCACATCATGGTAGGTTTTCAGCTTGGTCCTGATGAAGCCATAAAGGAATTAGTGTGGGTTTTATAGCCATATAACACGAAGCAGCGTTTCTCAGAATCTATCAGTTGGTGCGGAGATGATCCGGTACGGACCATGATCAAAGCTCCCCGCCCTTGCCTCTCTTTGCCTTCTCTCCCTTTCACCATCTCCACCCACTAACTGGCCTAAATAGTCCATCTGTTACTCTTCTGTGGAAATGACAGAGCTGTTGACACTCTTGCTGGCTTTACAACTCTTACGATAACACCCCAGGCGGATGTGTGTGTCCAGTCAATGCTGGGCAATTTAGGGGGAAAAAAATTACTCCGTAGCTAGAGCTTGTTGTTCACAAAAGAGGCAAAATCTTACACATTAATTACTTCAGATTATGAAGTAACCAGGCAGACTTAAATTGTTGATTTTCTCAGACAATTGGGCAACATTGTACTGAACCCTGCATGAAAATTAAGCGTTACCTGAGCATTAGACGCAGATGTTCCTGGTCACCGATCACCTCGTATTTTAGGGAGAACACCAGATGTCCAAGGACACTGTCCACTGAATAGTAATTAAAGTGTTCCTAAGGGCACAGCATACATTAGTACCACCATTAGTATCTGTCATAAAGAGGCACACATGTGCACAACACGGGTAAATGTGCTCCAGTTCATTCCTTTCCTGTCTGAGTTCCTTTGTTTACTCGTCCTCTGCTACATGCAACCAATTTTGTTTACTGGTATTATGTGTTTGCAAGAACACTTGCAAAGTGTAATGCATCTTCATTAGCCACAGTGTGTGAGGTGCCTAATTGTGAGGCAGGCTTACTGTTTGTACTTTATTATGCAGAGATTTGCTTATTTCCTATTTGTCCCATTACTGTAATGAAGAAGAAGTAATGTGAAATATTTCATGACAGCAATGAGACTCATTTGAAGAGGAAGGAAGCTGTTATAATGAGAACATGACGTGAATATGACTTTGGCAATATCACTGTGGAAGAAAACAAATCTCTGAAAAATTGTAGTAATTTAACTAAGTAACTTAGTACAGTTATTAATGTTCTCGTTAATTGTAATTTTAACCATGAAATACAAGACAATTTGACTAATATAATGGGGGAGCAATGGGGGAGATATTTAAAATGCATCCAGCTAAATATAATCTATCAGGGACATCAAAATGTCACAGATGATATGGTTAAAAACTATACTAAATATGGTAACTTACTCAGTTAAGTAGGTTTAAAATAGAGCTGCAGAAGAGGCAATACAAGGGGAGCCCTTAGCCAGGACTGCAAATCAGTAAATGCAAAGCTGATTTAACTTAATATGCATACTACAGTTTACTTGTCAGCAGCTCCATGTGTTTCTGTCATGTACAGAGTAGCGAACCTTGCCCAGGAAATGTTTCCTGAAGATCGTAGCCAGGGTGTTACATTCCAGCTTAGTCCGAGTGTTCGGGGACAGAGGCTGGAGAGGCTCCGTGTCTCCAGCCTGGCTCAGCTCATGGTTGGTCCCTTCA
The DNA here is from genome assembly GCF_056152115.1 of Neolamprologus brichardi. Lineage (NCBI taxonomy): Eukaryota > Metazoa > Chordata > Actinopteri > Cichliformes > Cichlidae > Neolamprologus > Neolamprologus brichardi. Next base: position 26,221,125 of record NC_142123.1, read on the forward strand.
ATCCAGTAGCCCCCAAACTGTGGCAGGAGGATAAGAGGAAAGGGGCTCTTTCTCCCCAGCACCTGTTTCAATAAAAAATAGCAATGAAACACAAAGTCACGTCTCAGAGATAGACAATGAACTAAAAATTTGACTTGAGAAAAACTTAAAAAAAAATTAAATTAAAATGAGATTACAGAGCAAATATCCTTAGCCTGAGTATTTACTAGTTTAATAAGAATGCTCGTAAAATTTCTGATCACAGCTTGTCTGTTGAGGCTTAAATGTACATTTTATTGAGACTTTGGATGTCTTCAACACTGAGTCAACTGCTTTCAATATTTCTATGTTTTTATTGGAATAAAATAATAATAGTAACAATAATACTGCAACACAGCTTTGTACCTCATGGACACTTGGGTACGGTATGTAATCCTCCTCAGTCTGGAAAAAAAAAAGAAAAATGCTTTGTTTCCTCATCGAAGAAGGACAATAACAACAAAATAATAACGACTTTACATTCCCAAAGGACACTGTTTCAGAGTAATTGCATAACAGTTATGCAATGAAAATCTGTTTAGCAATGACACAGAAATCAGCCAACAATGCACACCTTAATGAAAGTAATACTATTTGGCACACTGGTGGTATAAAATGCTTCATCACTTTATAATTATAATGTGTTCAAAAGCCCCTTTCAGAACTTTAGTCTACAGAGTTTAGCATCCCACTTGCTTGTTCCTGTATGGAACATGGGCGTTTCAGTGCATTATGAAGAACACATTGTAATACTGAATGCTGAAATAATTGCCATGTCTGTCAGAGTAAGATAAGGTGGAGCAGCCGTGGACAGTGAGAATGAATAATTTGTTTTGCTACATGAAGAGTTATACCTTAAGAGGCGGAGGAAAGGTGCACCTCTGCTCATCCATCCTGTTCCCCTGTAAGAGAAGCAGGTTAGAAAAGGACAGGAGGGTCACACAAAGTGGCACGGAAGTCCACAAATACCTAAAGTCAAGCACAAAACCAATCTATGAACACAAACTGTGACATAAACAAAAGGCAAAAAAAAAAGATCAAACTCATTATGTAACAGCTCAGTTTTCCCCAGAGATGTGCAGCAGGCAACAAAGCAAAGTCAAAAAAGGGACAGATGGAAAAATACAGAAAGAGATCTATTACGTTCCTCAGAGTGAGGAGAGTGAAAGACGTTACAGACGTGAGTCTGGAAGTGACAGAGAACTCTATTAAAAACACTGCAGAAACGTGTGAATAAGAGTCTTGGGGTTAAAAAGATTTATAAGTGACAGTCGTACAACTGCACATGGGGTGTGTCTGTACGTGAAAAGAGAGTGAGGAGGATCGATGCAGAAAAAGAGATGCAGCGTTACTAAATCAAGGCTAGATGATGGCGCCGACCATCATGGAAGACGATGCAGTCATCAATACACTGTCCGACAGTGGAAAAACACAATCCTGCGTCACGTCCCATGCAAAAGAAGAATTACTGCCAAACATGAAAGATAGTGAAGCACCATTGTGACTGCAATTCATATTTTTTTAAAAGGAGATAAATGTGCATTTAAAAAAATAATGCACAGATGTTCTATTATAAAACACATGTCTTGTCATTGGGAAAGCATGAATACAGAAAACATCCTTCCAGAGTCTTCAGAAACCAGGAAATAGATTCTGAGGTGAGATAATGAGCTTACAGTTCGGCAAGCCAAAGTTTCAACTAGAACGTTAACAAAGACGCCGAGACAAACACATTGACAACACTCCTCTGAAAATACTCAAAATCCCTCTCATGTTCAGAGAGATTATGAGTACTGCAGCAAAGTAGAGCCAAAGAGTTGCAGAGTTATGAAGAGACACTGCCTGGTTAGTTGCTTATTGAGCACAGCTTAGTGAGCCAAGACAAAATACAGAGATGCGATCTTTTATCATCTTACCTGCATCTTTTCAATCATTTCAAATAAATCTGGGGTCTGGAGAGAGGAGAGTAAGATTCAATGTTTAGGCTTCTTTGTCTTGAGTGCAGAGGTTAGTTTGCCTTTGACAGGCGTTAGTGAAGGTTCGCTGAGTTCAACACTTTAAAATCATCACACTCCATCCAGTGACAGAAAAAAAACATCTCTGGAACACCGCCTTTACATGGTTATTGCTAGGGTGTCAGATCTCACTGCTATATTTGCAGTACTGCATGATGGGATTACATTAAGTCAAGATAATGTGTGTGCAACATTCTATGCACTGCTTATGAAAAAAATCCTGGTATGTGCATTTGTGCCAATACAGAAAGTGATGCTCTTTATGTTTCAGAGAGCTCTATTCACTCTTTACAACTGTTAATAACCCCAAATCTTTCAAAACAAAAATCCAAATACACTTTTTAAAACTTTTAGAGGGCAAGAGGTCTATATAGTCAACATTTTACGTCTACAGTTAAGGTCTCTGAAAAGCCCTCAAAAAGTATAATAATGCAACATTTTCCATAGAAGTCTTCTGAAAGATGCCAGAAATGCCTTAAAATTAACTAATTAGGTGTTATTTGATACAAACCTGACATGGTTAGGAATGTGTTTGAGCTGTTAAAGGCATGAGGACAAACTGACCTTAAAAGAAGCGTTAAAGTTTACATTTAGGAAAGCCTACCGTAGAGCAGATGTCGTAAAGCTGATAAATTACACATTCTTGGCCAGCTGTTCCCACCACTTTTAAAACAGCCAACGTCTAAGCTCATATTTATTTTAATAAACATGTTACCTTATTGCAGAACATGATCTTGTCACATCTCACCGTCACGTGTGACCGACAGGAAAATGAAAAATCGACCCCTTTCTTTAGAACGAACCACAGTTTGTCTGGGCATCACATTCCAAATTGGCATATGTCATGTGAGCATAATGACAACTGTCCGTGGACATATTGGTTTTCGGTAATTAAGTAAAAGGCTGAAAAGTTCAGCCAGTAAAGCCTGACAAAGTCAAACACTTTGTGTACAGAGCAATCGTGTCTTGGCTTTCAGTGTGACTGTGAGTAAAGTCCTCCACCATGTGCAAACAATAGTCTGCCACAAACCCTGAAAGTAAATAGCTCTGGGTTTAGCCAGAGATTCCCATATGGAAAACAAATGCAAATATTATGTCTAATAAGACTTATAAATTTACTACAATTTATTCATAAAAGTGGGACCTTTCGCATTATACTCATGGAACATAACAATAAGTATAACTTGAATAGGAATTATATTACTTTCAATAAATAGTGTGAGAAGTAAGTGTTATAAGACTCATAAATCTATACACATAAGATTGATTATGAGTATGAGAACAATGGGACCTGCAATGCTTTGCTAGATATTATCTTTGGGCTTGAACAAAAACAAGTGTGCTATAAATGTCTCTCTCTCTCATATATCTATCTATTTATATATATATCTATATAGATAAATAAATATAGATAGATATATGTAGATATATAGATATAGATATATATAAATAGATATATAGATAGGTATGTCTTTAGTTTGGAGTGACTGTCCGTGCCTTAACTTAAAGGTGTCCTCTCCACTTTGTCTGTCATTTGTTGATGTTTTGTATGCAGCATGTTCCTAAAATAAAGCTACTTACATTGCTGGGTTTCTTCCAGTGTGCCTTTGTCACCGTTGGAGCATAGTTGTGTTTGTCAATATTTTTAGCCATTTTTAATTCTCCTTGACAAAAAGTCCTGCAGCTTCAAAGATGTCCCAGTGTCACTGACTTCAGCAGATTTGGATTAAACGCTCCATGACTGCTGTGCCTTTCTGAAATGGCAAAATCCTAGCTGCATCGCCGCTGTTTGCAAGCATCACTGACAAAGTGTTGGATCAGACAAAGTTGGTGACAAGATCCACAGACTCTTCCAGTGTGTGCTCTGAGCATACAAGATTATCTGCAAGTTTATGTCTCAGGTTGCAGGCAAACCTGCTATTGCTTAAAGCTGAGAAGTAATCCTCTGACTGAAGCTGGAGGTGTCTAGCCTTCCGCTGATCCCTCTTTGTCACTCTCTATCTCTGAAAAGCATTACAGGAAGAACTCCAAATTTTATACCAACCACCTCTGTCTTTACTACTATCTGTATCCTGGCTTAGGGTGACAGGTGGCAAGAGGTGGAGTCCAACTGTTCTACGGTCACAGACAACAGCTGCAACTATGTCCTGTTTACAGATCACCTATTACACTAGAATCAGGATATAGCATAAAGTAGATGTTAGAAAACTATGCAAACCAATAGTAGAATGAAAGTAATGAAAAGGAACAATCTTTTGATGAAAAACAAGACATCTCATTTTTGCAGAAATTGACAAAGAGGAGGCGATGAGGGGATCCCTAGGGAGCCAAGCTAGCACACACAGTGCAGGTGTAGAGCTCAGACCTTTCATTATGAGAGCTAATAGGATCGATTATGACAAGAGACAAATTAAACACGCATGGCTTCCTCTTGCTCCTCTTGACTTATCAGCTGCAACGCCGTACATCCTCGCAGAGCTCATTAAAACTTCAACCAGCTCCATGAAGTGGATCGGATGGATACACGTGAATGTGAAATTCACATGAAGTCTGGTTCTTTGTTCTGCATTTTCATTTCAGGGCCATTAAAGATATTTCCTGACATCTCAAATTTACAGAGCTCTGTAATAAGTCACCCTGACTGCTGTAACAAATCAGTAAAAAAAGGTTGTAAATGACAAGAAACATGTTTTCATTAGAAAGCTCACCCACAATTACTCACGCAACCCTTTCCAAGAGCAGTGGACAACACTTCATGATTATTTCAACTCTTGGTTTTGGTATACTAATACACTTATTTCTTTAAGCGCTACGGTTCTGGTGAGTAGGATGTTTCAGTTAGTTTTGTTTTTTGTTTTTTTTATCTCTGCCATTTCTGCCACCAAAATTTGAAAATGATCACTTTTTGAGTTTTGCATTACATCTCTAAGAAATCTGCAAGATTATTAATAGGACAGTTCCGTTTGAATCAGGCAATGGCCATAGAGCTGATGGGGTTAATTGGAGATTGACCTGCTTTTCGCAGGGCTCTAATTAAAGTGATACACTCCTCGGAGTCTTGCTCCACTGAGCCCTTGTTGTACTACAGCACACCACATTACCACGCTGTCCCTAAAACTCTTTCCATGCTTTCCCTTTTTCTACTTTTTCCTCAATTAAAATGTGCAAAAAGGGGAAAATGACATAAACAAGAGTTGCTATTCTTAAATGTCTAAGTGTCAAACAAAATGTTTGACTAACTGTTACTGGTAAGTCTGTTTTACCTACAGATGGTGCATGCTGCAAAAATAAGGAATGATGGTTTCAGCAATCCAATCTCTGAATTCCTGAATTCTTAATCCCTTTCTCTTCCTACTCTCCCTGCTTTCCCCAGATGAAGGCAGATTGTGAGAACTGTAAGCCCGTTCCAAAGTGTGAGGGATCTTTTGAAAGCAATCCGACACGAGTGACACTGTTCCTGTCGTTTAATCACCGAGGAGCTAGGAGCTATTCAGTTTCTAAGATCCCAAAATATCTCTGCCAGGTTTTCACATCAATCACAGAAGTGCTAAAGGTAAGCATAAAGATTCTGACAGCAAAATAGATTTGCTACGGACGTGACAGTCAAAACAGATTTATTGAAATTATTTCCTCCTATTTCATTTTCACTTTTGGCCCTTTTTCCTACACCTTCAATAACAGCAATTTAGTGTTTCCTCAAACCATTTTTGCTGAAAGAAAGAATATTAGTTCTAGTATAGCTGACTCATGAAGGCAAAAAAAATGCTTTAGTGAACAGGAGGCAAGCTGAATGTGGTGAATCTGAAAATGACATGACAGCTAATAAACCGCAGGCATTAAAGAAATGGAAGAGCACAAATCTTCACACTGAAGCTTAGCCTAATGAAAACCCAGAGGAAAATAAGCAAGGCTCAGGAAAGCATAAAACAACTGTGTAATAATTGAGCCCCACTCAGTGTTATCATGCATAATTGACATTCCAATTAGGTTACACCTCACGGATGATGATGGGCATGAAGAAGCTAGTGTTTTGATTTAAAAATGACTCATTCAGACTTTGATTTGTTTGCTCTGATGGAATCAGGCTTGTTAGGCTTCAATTTTAAAATGGTCAGCATCCGGCTGACAATTTCCTTCTAAAAATAGATTTCTATTAATTGAATCAGTCAAACATAATCATCCAGACACAGAGCTCTGTGTGCTTTAATACCACAAGTTACACAAAAGAAAGCAAGGACAGAAATCAAAGTAACACGCCATGAAACTGGGTCTAATACATCACAAGAGATTAAATACAGATAGAACACTGAGCAAGTGTGGAGACAAGATCAGCTGAGACACGTTAAAAAGATCAAAGAATGAGGGGGTCACACAGAGGTCTTTAATATAGGTCAGCGGTCAAAGTGCAAACTCAATTTCCCCAGTCCTACCTTTTGAAATGGTGAGGCGGTGAATGGGAGCTTAGGATGGAGCAGCTGGGGCTCTAGAGTTGCAGAAATTCGGGGGTCACTCCCATCTTGTTTCCTAAAATCAGACAGATGGAAGAGAACATTCAGTCAGAAAAGGTCGCCCAGCTTGAGATCAAGCAAGAGCACAACAAAAGGTAATGCCTCAGGAAATGTTGTTGATCTCTTTAGGCAAGAAAAAAAAAAGTCGTATGGAGTGTACGAGGTACTTGTAGTGGTGTAAAGTCACCTTTTTGAAATTAGGTTACTGTTACATTGCTCTTTAAGTGAAGCACATTCCAACCTGACAACAAAATAAGGTCTAATTTACATCGCAAAGTAATAATACATCAGTTTTTTATTGATATTAAATTTCAAAATCCTGTTTTCCAACTGGTTTGTTTGATCTGCAGCGTCATAGTCATCAAGGTTTAAATCCGTTGAACAGTATCAAATTTTATAGCTAAGTTACATCTGACACAAACCCCATGATTTCTTTGCTGTTTATGGTATAAGAAACAATAACTTCCAAAAGATTTCACCTTTTCTTTTACCACACAATGTACCTCACAGACACCTCAGGGGTCTCAGGGAACAAGACCAATACTTTCACATTTATCAAAACAAAAGATCTCTAATCCAGACGAACGACACACTGAACAATACTAATGTGACACATCTTTTGTTCTAAACTCAATATCTCTACCAGAACAGTTTTCTCTCAGCATGATGACTGATCAATACCTCTGATGAATATGGTGCTGTATTGACATCGACAACTGGTCAGTTTCCACAGCATCCTTTTAATTTCTGCAATTTATTTCAGTCGCTTTCATATGCATACAGCGATTAATCATCACAGAAGAACATCTGAACTGATCACGAATCAGCGATAATATCATGAATTATGTGTATGTCTGCCGGCGATTATTAAAGTAGGATACGGCAGCTACGATGAAATATGTTCAGGGTGCGGCGTACCCCAGCAGCCGAAAGGCACGACACTCCGCAAGCAGAGAAGTATTACTCTACACCCTCAACAACTCCAGGGGACAAAATGGAACGCTCTTTAAAAAAATAGTTATTTCTCAAAGAGATAATGTGGCTGACTGTGCTGACAAAGTATTCAGTTATCTGAGTGAATGTATGGAGCTGCAGCGGATGGTCGATGCTGAGGTCGGAGCTGCTCAAGAGGGACACTGGCTGAGATGGAAATCGGGTTTCACATGCCCTGAGAGCACTCACATTCAAATTTAGGTGAAGAAAACAGAGCATGAATCATTAGTACACCCTGCTGCCGCCCTGCTATTACACAACAAGTGAGTCTTCAATCAAGAAAAGTCCTGCAGCAAATGAAACTGGAATATTTCTAAGCTCTTTCTCAACAGGCTCACACGAAGAGCTCTCCCAAGGGAGAACAATATAGGAAAAGGCATCAGCTGTCCTGAACTCTTAATTAGAACTAATGCTCAATAGATCGTCAGGACACACACACACACACACACACACACACACACACACACACACACACACACACACACACACAAAAGACACACATATTTAATTATGCAAAATGAATGAATGGTTTACAACAGTTTAAAATCTAGGTAATACTAGAAACATATGTCTCCCTATAGGAGTCATATTGTGCACACATTATTATTCTACAAAAGACAGTGTACTGGGAATTTATAATATGCATACACCACTCCAGAAAAGTATCACAAAAACATGCACAAGGGTAAAGTCCAACAAATGTCCAGTACAAACTTGTCCTTCATCATAAGCATGTGGGGCAGCACAAATAACATGTTGCTGCTCACAGACACCTGCTCGGTTCTATGTAGGACTACCACATAAGCCGTCCTGCGGATCAGTTTGCAGCATAAAGCCACAGCCTTATCCCAACACCACAACAAATTACATAACACACCCCAGCTGGTTGGCAATGCAGCACAAAAATCAGCCGTGTGAAGAAGTCCCTCTGTGTGTCATCTGAGCAAACTGATGTCCTGCATGGAGCAGAGCAGGAAACTTACTCACACAGTGGTGTGGCAGCTGTACACTTGGCGCTCCCCGGGAAGTCAAGCCAGTGACCAGCACTCGGACGGATAACTCACCGTCCACGCTCCTTCCAGAGTTAAGCTTCTCTCTCCCTCGTACTTTTCTCTCTCTCACTCTCTCGCTCTTTTTATTCTTAATTCTCCAGCTCCAGCCCGATCACTCGCTGATTCTCATCAGTCGTTCACCTGCTGGCCTCACGCTCAGCTCTTTAGACTATCGCACACTCCCAGTGAGCATCCTCTCTGATTCTCCTCCCTCACTCTCCCTCCTCCCACCCAGTCACACACACACGTGCACGCTTTAGTTGCCACTTCCTCCATCTCCACCCTCTTTGTCCGCTCTGCAGCTCTCACACACAACCCGATACTCCAAAACCTAAACTCGACACTAACACCCACCAACCCCCCAACCAATACCACTTACAATCTCCCTTATCCCCCTTCCAAAGAAGGAGACACCCCCCCCCCCCCCCCCCCCCCCCATTCAACTGAGAACTACTGAAGTCTGCAGTCAAAAAGAGAAAGCGTAGATTGTTAGGGTAAAGGGGGTTGTCTTCAATCCCCACACTGCCTCACAAGCCTGCTCGGGCTGTTGCTGTGGCAACCAACGTAAGCCACACATGAAAAAAACCCCACCCACATGCACATTCATGTTCATTATCATAGGACTTGAACAAGGTGATTGTGTTCAACATTAAGCACCCAGAGATGAGCAGACATCGTAGCCTCCCCCAACACTCATTGTGCAGGATGAGAAAACATGTGTGGAAAGGTTTTTAATTACTGTAATGAGTCTCATTTAATCCCCAGATACATGTGCGTTTCCGTCACTTAGCTGACATCCACAGTTCCCAGCAGACCTCCGACTAATGTCACCAATAGACAGATAAATCCCTGCTAAATAATACTTTAATGCAGAGGAGTGTCAATCTATTGTTCCTTTACTTAGCTTTTCAAAGTGTAAACCTGAACTACCAAACGGTGTGCGCGTGTGTGTGTGTGTCAGACATGAAGAGATAATAAAGGATTACAGCACATTCGTCACACTGTGAACCATTAAGAGCTGTGTATTGTGATAAAAACAAATAATCCTCTCAACTCGAAAAGCTTCTTGGGTTAAAAAAAGAGAAAAGAGCGAAGTCTATTATATCATTAATACAAACTTTGAAAAATGTCCAGATTACCAATAATCTGCTGAGATGTTTTTTTGAACTGTGACACTAATGTCTCTTTCTCTTCTTAACGCTTAAGTGAATAAAATCTGGTTCTTTTTTAAAGGTCCCAGTGACCTGAGGTGTAGGTTTTAAAAAAATGAAAACGTGAAATGTGACAGCTTTGTTGCGAATTATCCGATAAGAGCAGATACTGCTTAAATGTCCCGCTTAAAATCTGATTACCATGAAGTTAACACAGATTATTCGATCAGATTTCAATCAGATGAAGGGCATATGCATTTACAATGACAGCTTGAGACATAATTGAACACCAAATACTGACAAAGAAATCCACAAAGAGCTTTTTTTAAAAAAAAAAAAATCTGCTGTGGACAGTGATAGTTGTTTTTAAATTGACTGCATCTTTTCTGCTTTAGCATCCTCAGTAAATCAGTAAATACCCTGTAACTGACCCAAACTGCAATAGATTCCCATCCCATTAGCCGCTGAAATGGCCTGTGGTCACTGCTCTCCTACCCCCATATCATATCCTCTGAGAATTGCTGCTGCGCTAAAAAATGTCCTCATCTTCCATGCCCTCTCTCTTCCAATCTCACTTTCAGCTATTTTTCAACCAAGAAGAGTTTGATAATAATCCAAAATCCTTTGAGACATAAAATCAAATAATCCCAGAGCTAAGTGAATCCTGAAAATCCCACAGGATGCTCATTATTCCTGATGCAGGTTTCATTATTCTATTAATATTTCTATTTATACAACAAAAAATTAAACTTCTTATAATTTAAATGTGTATCACCATGCTTAGCAAAGTATGCCCTGCAAGCAGCTAAGAATGTAATCTGTATGATGTGTGTGGGAGGCAACGTGTGACCTGCTAGTGACCTAAAAGGCTAGCTAAAGGTTTAATCACAGAAGCGTTTCACATCAGTTACACGTCTGAGGTGTCCAGCAGGCAAGATGGCTGCTCTTAATTCTTATTTATGCATAACAAGTATGTCTCCCACAGGTTGCGATTTAATTAGTGGTGGTCGACCTCAGGGGGGTAGAACAGGAGGGCGGGCAGGAACTGTAAACAGCACTGAGCTGTAAGAAGTACAGCACTGAACGAATGACTGAAGGCATATCTCCAACAGACTGTCTACATAGATATTAATATTAAATATATAATACAGTTCAGTGTGTTCAGTGGTGAATTATGTCAAATGTTTTACTTCATCAGCTGTGTTAACTGGTAAAACAGAAGCGGGCAATGAATTTTCCCAAGCGGCCACATGAGAAACTGGGACTGTTATGGAGGACTGCAAAGAAATATATTATAATGGTGCGAACCTCCACAATAGTCCTAGTCTCCCATGTGGTGTCTTGTAATAATCAGTTGTTATGATATAATATTAAATCCAAAATCTGAGAATCAAAGTCTATCAGAAATCCTTCATCAGAGTTCCCGCGGCACAATGTCGGAGTGTTCTCGTGCTGTTTTTGGATATGTTAAACCCTGCCTCCCATCACTCTTAAACAAATTGACTGTTTAATCAAGCACATAATTTGTTTGCGAGGCAAAGTAGGAGTGCCAAGTGCAACTCAACTTTGAGGAAACTTTCCACCGCTATAATGATATCTCTGCAGTATACCTCTACAGAACCCTACTGTGACTATGATTGTGATGTGGTTCGATAATTATACAGCATTTTAAGTGGGTAATGAGGTTATATTAGAGGGTGGGGGAATAAAGCTGCTATGAGATGTAAGCTTATTCAAGTTGTTATTCTCTCCTGAAATGAAACTCTTTGTGCTTAAGTGTCCCGGTTAGATGCAGAGTAAACAGTAAATATGACCTAATTATAATAATAACATAGTCTTTCAGGTGATGTACGTATGCAACATTCAGAGCTGGATGTTTCCTTAGAGCACTCCTGTGAGCCAGTGTGAGCCACACCTCCCTACTTCATTTGTCACTCAAAAAAAACAACAGCTATTAGCCCTTGCCCTTTTTTGTGAGTTGCAAATGAAGTAGGGAGATGTTTTTTTGTTTGTTTGTTCTTGTCAAGTATCAGGTTGTTTCCTTTTAGATTACTATTATTGACATCATAAATCATGCTTGTTGAGAAGTATTTTCACTGCACTTCTTAACTCCAACCTTGCCTTTCCTCTACTTCCACACTAAAGGGGTACACTACAAACAAAGTTCAGCTCAGCCAGGATTTCTCTGTGTTAGCTTGCTCAACAAAACTTAAAACAACAGCTGGAGAACGTGGTTAACAGAACGGTAGCTAACGACTTTGTCTGTTAAGCCGGGCTTTCTGCTTCAGGCTCACAAAAACCATGGGCCCTTTGCAAGGTCATGTGACTCTTCCACATGAAACAATCCCTGTGAGCGCAGCCTGCTCCAATCAGACATTATCAGATGATGATGATAAGATTAATGCTGCAGAAAATTGTTAATCTTGCACCTTATTGCACAGAGTGCTAAAATAAACATTCTAATTCAAGTTAACAGCTTTATTGCCAAGTTTGGCTCTCTGTGCTGCTGTTTATTTCTAAGGTGTAGGTGCACATTAGAGCTCTGAAACATTACATGTTACTGTACCATAGCCTAATGTTTGAGCCTAAGGACACGTAGAAATTGCTTTAGTTTGTTGTCAAAGCGAAGTTTTGGGCATTTTGTTGCTTGAACAGGTGATTTTGGTGTGTTGTGTTCTGCAACTCTAGCAGTGTAAAAGAGAATTAGCGGCAGATTAGAATTAGGAATAATGATAGCTATCCATTTTCTGCTTCATTAAATTAATACATGCAAACTCCTATGATGATGCTTATATAAAATATATTGCCCCAGTGGATAATATATGTTGCAATTAAAACATGCTGTAAATGGAAGAATCTGCGAAAAGGTTTTCCAGCTGTTTTTAGATTTAAACACATGTTCAGCATAAGTTACCGCAGTGATATAGTCAGATAAAAGGAAAGCTACTTTCGTGACACAGGAAACTCTGACTTAAGCTCAACATAGCCCTCTAAGCCAATAATCTGGTTTCATAATACATCCCTAGGATGGAACAGAGAGCAGAGGAGAATAACAAAACAACAGCAGAAACTCTCACACTAAGCTTTGCCGTTTTACTTTCCAAATGTGCTGTAAGAGGTCAACCTTAGTATCTTTATAAATTTGGTGAATGCCAACACATTTCCAGGTACTCACATTAACTCCGATCCACTAACATGCACATATGGATGAGTCGGCCATAAAAACGTAAAACAGCAAAAAAACAGAACAGTGTGACATCATTTTCTGTGAAAGATGCTCCATTAAATATCTAATGAGCAAATAGCTGCTTGCTGCTATATTAATGTTGGATTCAGATATTATAGTATCTTTGAACCAACACAGAGCATACTGTGTTGTAAAAAATACTGAGCATGTAAAAAAAAAAACCCATCCTACTCAACAACAAACAGATTTTCTCATGAATTACATTTGTTTGTGATGGTTGACAAAAACATTTCTAGTCAAATTGTCTCATGTGTCATTAACTGTATGGACGAGTCATCCTGTTAACCCAGAAAATGAAGGAGAATCTTCTAATGTGGTTAATGTTGTAAAAAGCTCTACTGTAACCCAAACCACAACTGTTTCTGGGATATAACGAAGTAGTTTGGTGGTACTCAGACTGAAATAAAACTAAAGATATAAAAGTCAAAACCTAAAAGTTAAAGGTCACAAATGAACACAAAAATAAGCGAAGAGAAAACACAGGAGTTACACTCTGTTCCTGAGGCATAATCCTGTACATGGTCCTTAAGTCCTTACGCAGCTCTGCAATTTTAACCTTATGCAATTATAAGTTGTCTTGTTGAAGGACAGTGTGTTTCCCTTGGGGTAGGGTTAGGCAGCTGGAGTTCCTCCTTGGATTCTTAAATACATTTCACATGTCGTTCAAAAGGCTTCTTCAGTTCTAAAGCTGAGTGACACCCGTAGTTTAATACTGCTAGAGTCTAAATATTTGGGTATTTTCATCAGTTTTTTAGAAGTGAAGGAGCCTTTTGGGTGAGTAGTGAAATCTAAAAAAGAAGTGTATTTGCCTTCAACGCCAGAATACCATGACATGGAAGACTGAGAAGCTACTAAGGCTACTAAGACTTTTACTTCAAAATGTAAAGGACACCAATTATTTATTTTAAAAACCTGCTGTTATGCTATATTTTTGGTATTTGCAAAAATCTTGAGGGAAACATAAGCTCAGTTCTTTTTGATTATATATTCCTGTATCTTCACAAGTTTGCTGAACTGCTGCTTGGTACACAGCAGATAATATACAACGTGTCTTTTTGTGATGACAATAGTTAAAGCCAGAGGTTTGATCTCATTTAATTTGTGCACACAGTTTACAATCTCACAGCACAAGTCATTTATCAACTGCACCATACGTCTTTGTAAACTTATATCCATAGAAATGTATGACACAGACCCAACAACCACATTCTGCCGTGATGTTTTGTTTCTTATATATCAATATAACACTGATGATAAAGAAGAGTAGTACAGCACAGAAGTAACTTGACCTGACCTGCTCAAATGCACACGCAAGTCCTCCAACAGCCAGGGACACAAGGAGTAACAACACAAACAGTCCTTGGAAATGGCTGTGTTCCCAAGGACACCCTACCCAACCCCCTTAAACTGATTTGAACTACTCAAACAAATGACAGGATGATTATCTCTGGTGTAAAGTCATTTCTCTACTCAGAGGCAATTTTTCCAGATGAAAAGATCGGACTTTCTGACTTGCTTGGAAAAAAAATATGTTATTTTGCTGGAGGTTATGTTAAAAAAATATGTAACATAATTCAAACGATCTTATGAGTCAGCTTCGTGTCTTAATCTGTGTGCCAGAAGGAAGTAACAAAAATAAACATATGAATTTCCCTAATCTGTTTTGCGAACCGGTTTCTGGTGCCAAGCAAATACTGGGCAAAATCAAAAGCAGATAAGTCTGAGAAGCTTTCCATTCCCCAGGGAACTGTACCTCTAAAAGACCTTTTATACAAAAAGGCAGATAAGGAAATCCTAATCAGCAGTTCCTAATAAGAAACTAGAACACAAATGGTGGTAAAATATATATATATATATATATATATATATATATATATATATATATATATATATGTATACTAAAAACTTCAAAAGGTTCAAAACCTTTTTTAAATCAAAAGCTACAGACGAAATAAATCTGGAAATAAAATGTCTGTGGAATCTGATGCACAAGGAGGCTCTTTCTCTTGAGTCTACACTTTCCCTCATAGCTAGCCCTATTCAGTTAGCAATAAAAGGCCAGGTATAGCAGGTGGTATTGAATAAAGGATGTTCTCTCTACCAATGAGTCCTGATTTTCAGCTTCCTTATCTCTAACAATGTCACTGTGCAGATTTCCTTAGAAACAAGCCCTCTGGGAAATCACAATCAGGCAGATGTGCCTTTTCTACAACAGAAGGTCACTCTAGTGTCCTTCTGTGCTCTTTTGTGCTTGACATATTGGAGTTACTAGTGTAGTCCATGATACCTAACCTCATACGGTTTTATCTGTTAAGTGTACAAATATCCTATCAATCAGGAATTTGTTCGCAAAACTTCCGATCATGCAAGATTTGTTAGGCCTGGGAAAGAAAAGGAAGAAGGAAGGGAGAGAATAGAAAATCCTCGAGTCAGCCTCCTCCTCCCACTGGCTTAGCTCATCATTTCTGCATGACATCTGTCAATAAACAGGCCCCACATCTTTAAAACCTTTCCTGCCATTTTCATACCTAAACTCCTGTCTTACGCAGTGTGACTGCAGCAAAGCAACTTGCAAGCAAATAAGTGAACTTTAAAATCGCTGAAGGAATAACTAAGTGCTGAAAATCTCAACGAATCAGATGAAGCAAAACGGGAAATGTCAAGTCAAAGTTGCCTGGGACTCGTCTCAACCTTCAGCAGCCGGCTGCATTCTGAGCTTTATGTTTTTATAAGACATCTTCTGCTGGGCCTGGATGGTGGATGACATTTTAGGAATTGGATTATTGAGGTGGTTCGAACCAGGGGTGAGGTTGTCACTTCGGTGCTATATTAGGTCAGACAGCAGGAGACACACAGAGAAACAGTCAGGTCTGATCGGCCTTGACAGTTTGCTCTCCCAGTATGTCTGCTTTTCCAGACGACTCGGCTTGACATACATGGATGAGCGTGCACAAGCAAGCTGACACCGAGACCGTTTTCACAATGCAGCGGTGAGCGCATGTGCAAAGGAGACAGTCAGACGATGATGAGGAGCGACATCTCTTGGGAAATCAGTGTACACAAACAGAGGAGTGTTTACAATGACACCTCTTAACTGTTTACAAGCTAACCTCCCCCAAAAAGACAGCAGGGATGAAATAGGCCTAGGATTTAGAAAGCATCATAAAAATAGAATAGGAACTCACATCAAACAATTGGAAATATATAGCAAGGTCATTCAGCAGAAAGGAAGAAATGAATAAAACAGTAAAAAGCAGATTTGATCACCGTGGGGGAAAACATGCACAGATGCCCATCAAGTACACTTGTTTACCTGACTTACGGGCTCATTAAGTGCCAAAACTATGCACTACTAACTTTGGCCACCAGAGGGCTAACAATAAGGGAACCAAAAGACAACAAACACACAACAAGGCTCCATCGTTTTGTTAAATATGCATATAAAATACTCATATTGAAATGATAATTTAAGTCTAATATAGTTTGCTTACAAAGTAACTTCAACAAACAGGTCAAAAAATACAGAGCATTAAATTATTATATAAAAATCCTCAAGCTCGAGAATCAAACCTCTGCAAGTTGCATGTCATGTTTCACATACTGGAAAAAAATCATCTTATACATTTCAAGAGGGCAGCTTGAAATCAAATATATACATTTTTCCTATCTTTAATTTATGCTATTTATTGATCTAGATTGTTTTAGATTGAGTTGCCCCTTTTTATAAAATGTTTTATTTTATAAAAATAGTTTTACAACTCAAAATCATCTTGAAACCTTGTTGCAAGTAGTCTCATGTAGGCACTACTTTATGTCTCCTGAACTACATTATAATTTATCTGAGACTGTTTACATCCCCTCACCCAATGACTACCATGAGCCTCCCATCACATGTACATTTGCACACTGATACAGCTGGCAATTGTAGTACAGGATAGAGAAAATAGTAGTTCCTACATGGAAGTGCTTACAACAAGGTTTATAGATGTTTTTTTAGGAACTAGGTCATAAGACATGGCTGCTGAGTTGTTATTGTTGTTGTTTTTTTATTCTGTATTTTGTTCTCTTCGTGCAATATAAGGGAGGGATGGGAAATGCCATTTAGTTTTACTATATTCAGAGACGACAGACATCTTTATGGCTAATAGCTCTCACACTGAAACAATCTATATGAATAAATGGCACTGCAAGCCGGAGCAAAAATATGTAAATGTAATTTTATCCCTTTCATGTTCATGTTAAATTCAGATTTATAGAGAATGCATATAAAGCTTTGCCCTATAGCTGATGAGTGTGAAAAGCTTATCAATCTAAGAGAAGTCTAAGAGATGCATTTAAAGACTGTTTTTGCAAGAAACAAAGCTTGTTTAATGGGCAAGAATAAAAGGCTCATTTTGTTTCTTTCCACGTTTCAAGCAAAGACCAGTGCTCTCTAGCCTGATTTTTTTTTTCTTGCCAGTAAAAGTGGCACCTAAGGGTGGTTCAAAAGTGCAGACCTGTCCAGCATGAAGGTCAGGTGAGCTGAAGCATGGATGAGAGAGTGGGATCTGTGGTTTGTTTTAAAGAATGGGCAGTGAGTTATACAACCTACAGCCTGCTACAATAAGCCATGCTGCTCCAGGGATAGGAGAGCAGAGTGCACTTTTTACTTGGATGTATGTTCACATGTGCTCAGTCGAGAGAGGAGAGACACTCTTATACAACATCTCAGTATAGCCATTATCCACACTAACCCTTCTCTCCCATTGCGTCCCATCGAGGGAGCTTAGCAAGGCAGGATTATCACCAATTACAAGCCTCCCCCGCAGAGTGTGGAAACTGGGTTTGAGGATCATGAGCTTATTGTGTATGACCCACAATGACCAGATGAAAGATGATCATTTTAGATTTAATCAGCAGCAAGTGTGAAAAGACTTCATCTTAAGACTTAGTGATATTAAATGCATCAGGTCAGCTCTCCTGTCATGAATCACAGAATATTCTACCTAATCATTGAATCTATATTGTAAACAGTATGAATACAACAGAAGGATAATAAAGATAATCCTGTGTATGTATATTAAAATCTGTTTCCCAAACGGCTGGGGAATCATGCAGTTCTTATCAGCATTATCTAAAGTCAAGTCAATCAGAAACTCACCAGAGTTTTCTTGGCCTTCCGATTCGGAAAGGTGAGCACGGCATTTTGCTGAGTTCTGTTAAAGTTTTGCTGCCAGATATTTTTTTACAGTTTACAGTTCAGATTTCCAGTCATGTCCAACATACAGTTGGATGCATGAACTGTCAGCGCTTGTTGATTTCAAAAAAAAGATTGTCAGATGGCACTTTCACAGTTGCTTTATCCAGGCAACGCCAATGTTGCTGATAAAAGATGATCTGCCCCGCTGGGTATAACCAGCGATCTTAATGTAAAGTAGCTTTAAACACTGCACCCAATTTTTCAAGCAGTGCTGAATTATTCCCTGATTTGAAGAAGATTGCCAAAAAACGAGTATGACTGATGAACTTGTATAATCGTATCTTGGCTTTCTAATGCAGGCCCCACATTTTCTATTTGCAGCGTCACCTCATCCAGTCAGTTGCTTCCCCCTCCTTCCCTCCTCTTCACGCCCAGAAGTCTTTTATCTCCAGTGCTGCTTTTGTGTCCTGTTTTAGATCCTCCTCTTCATCTTTATTTTGGTCCGGAGTTTACTCTTCTTCTTTACAAAGAGGTGCAATCATTCTGTCTCAGGCAGCAGCAGCTGATGGCTGGACGACAGCCTGTGCAAACAAGCTCAGCCACTGCTGAGTAATGCAGGCCTGGCTGGTAAAAGATATCCTCCTGCATTTGTATTCCAGAGGGAAGGCAGGATGATACTATGGCGGAGCACTGTTTAATGTGCTGCATTCAGACAGAGGGGGACGAGGGCCAGACACTCATGCCACCACACCTAAAAGCTTTCAGAAATGGTGTCGTGTATCTGCAGTGGCAGGAGGTGTGCATGCTCAGATCCCTGCATCTCTCCATGTGCCACTCGCAGCAGCACTCCAACCTTGCCAGCACGGCAGAGATGGCAGGGCGGACTGGGTATCTGTGTTCCCGCTGCTGCCCATCTGCTCTAACTTTTACAGGCTCATTCATCTTACTTAACTCTACTCACTGCATTGATTCGCACATTTAAAAATGACAAAGCTGGTGTGAGTCAATGACATTGATCATCAACAGAAGAAAGCTTTAAGATTTCTAACTTTAATTGGCTGTGTTTGCTTATTGAAACGAAAGGAATGTCATTTATTACAGAAGGAACACGTACCATAAGCTTCTGGCCTTGGAGAATGTCTTGTCCACTCTGAAAAACAAAAACAAACAGCAGCTGTTACAGTCCCAAATAAATATGTTTTATTTAATGTGCTTATGTCGGCATTTCCTAAAAACAAGTACATTTGATATATTTTTAAACTTTATTTCAAATAATTACTCAAAAGTCTAATAACAAACAGGAATATAATACCTAGTAACAGGTACATGTAGTTTCCATTCATTTGCCTTCCTGCAAGTTTACTCAGATTAATTTAAAGTGCACTTAAAAAAAACGTTCAATGAAGTGAAAGAGGTTGATTATGCATCAAGCTGGGTTACCCTGAAATAACTCCTGCCATCTGTTAAAGCATCATTTCCCAGAATGAAGGAATGATTATTAGTCTGGTGTTTTCTGAGACAAAGTGAATCATGTTTCAGTTTAAATCGACGCTTTCAGGCTCAGTGCACATTGTCACTCCAAAATAAACTGTCATCTGTCCTTACATACTCTGGATAAACAGATTTAAGCAGGAGTAATCACTGGAAACAATAACCAGATGACGCAGGGTTGGGAACTCCGGGGACGAGAATGTAGAAACCCGTTTTTGCCAAAAGATGGCACTGTGCGTGCAGCAGAAGGTTAATCCTAACGTGCAATTAATAACAAACTGGGCTTGCTCTGCTCATCAGACAGAAAGATATTCATCATGATAATCAAGTCCATATGGCAAGATTTAAATCACAAGACACACACAAAAAAGACCAATTACTTCTACTCTGAAAACATCACAAACAAAAAACTACAGCTTTTCTCGGGCTGCAGCGTTTAAGTGTCTAAAAGGTGAATATTTGATTCTGGTGAGTAAGCTGCAGATATTCCTCTTGTGTGGTTAGAAAAGAGTAAGAAAGAATACCTTTTTTATATAATATGTTATCTTACATGCTTTCCTGAGCGGTGCTAAAGATGATACACCACCTGACGGTGTAAATTAAATACAAATGAGCCAATAATGCGATTGATTTCCCCCTCCTTGCTGACTGTATCTCTCATGACATAGAAAGGAGACATCCCGAAACCCCAAGCTGGGTCTCTGCCTGCTCGCACTCTGTATCTGCCAATAAGGCCACCATGGTTTAGAACTCTTACTCATCCTTCCGTGGAGATGATTAGTGTGCATGGCACAGCAACACCCGGAGGAGCGAGCAATTCTGGAAAGTGACTCTTGCTCTCTGAAAAACAGAAAAGCACACAGAAAACGACCATGCCACAGTAGCTACCCTTGTGAAGCTGTAGATGGGCATTTTTAGCATTTTGACCATGTTCGCTCTGATGATGTGTAATGCCTCAGGTTGCCACTTAGCTTTTAACACTAACTACAAACTTCAGCTGAAGGTGAGGAGAATATTAGCGCTGTAGCAGATATTGTTGAATAGCATTAGAAATATACACATTTTGACCAGATGGTGGCACTGTAAAGTCAAACTCATTACATGTGCTATATTAGTTAAATTGTTATATTACTAGATAAGTGCATACATATTACTAGTTTTATTCTTCATATTTAGGAAAAAATGAATGGCTCAGTACAGTATCATAACCATTCAGCAGCATATAGACATGTTGCACTAACAGTAAATTTATGACAATCCATCAGTTTGAGATATTTAAGTCTTGTAAAAAGGGAAAAGACTGATTAAACATGTCATACCAAGAGTCATAGGCCAAAAATCACGAGCATACAGCTCAGAAATCATTCTGGGGAAGGAAGTCCAGTTTCCATTCATATAAAAAGATCTCTTCATTTCATTGATTACCAAAAAATCCCCAATGAGGTAACTTAAGGACCAAGGGTTTTAAAAAAAAATCGTACTTCTTCTTTTGTTTGTGAGAAGTTCTCAAAAACTAAATGAAAGCCTAAAGCTTCCTCCTTCTTAGAAAACTGCCTTACTGAGAGGAAACAAGCCCTGGGGGGGTTTGTTTGTTCATTGCACTGTGGAGTCACGAATCAACAGACTTGTGTTGTTACAGTAGGTTCTCGCCTGATTCCCCTCAGCGCAGAAGATCACTCATCATTTTCAGCCCCAGGCCTTCAAGTGACGGATAATGGCACCCAGATGGAATTTGTGGTGCCGTTTTATCTCAAATCTACCACCAGTGTTGATTTCACCGAGCCTAACAGAACCGTGCCTGTAGATAAATCAGCGCTCCATCTTAAATGGAATTCATACTGGTTCTTAGGAGAGAAGAATAGGGCTCATGAGCCATCGGCTGTGCTCTTGTGAAGCGGCTAAAGTTGTTTTCGTATGTGCTGCATCACTAAGAATAACATTTTCCTCAACCTCATCCTGTGCTGCTCACCCAGGTTCTCAGGTTTCATGGAATTCCCATAAAATGAAATCAACCAGGGTGTGTCGAGATTATTGGAAAAAGGTTCCGAACCAGAGAGTCCAAAACAAATACAGAACATTTGAAAATCAAGCTTCACCTTAGCTCGACCACAAAACATGGCACCCAGCAGCTTAGACCTCCTACAGACGAACCGGGACAGAGGAATGACAGACACGTCAAACCTACTGATTATGAAATTAACATGTTTTTTGCTGCACTGTGCTGGAAAGAATGTGATGGGATACATTCTGTAGGGATTTTGCTTTACACCAAAGACTCTGAGCTGTTAGGGTTTAGACAGGAAACAAGAAAAACTGAATCTGATCTTCTTAAGTCTCCAACTGACTGAACATACTAACATTATTACACTCATAGCAATTCGAAATGCTATTATTTGTTATGCATATGGTATAACACTATTGAAAATCACATTTCTATTAATTGTACAAGACTGTGTGTAAATAAAATAAAGTAAAGATGTACCAGGCAAGACAACAGTCAGTGGTGAAAAAAATCCCAGCTGCAACAGCAAAACAAAAAAATATTCTGTCACCGTTAGAGAGGACAAAAGTGGACTATAATAAATATGGCTGTGCTAATGCATTTTTGTATCATGAGTCATATTTTGCACATTCAAATCTCACTGTGAAAAGACTGTGGATAGCCTTGTTTTGATTTGATTTTCTACAAAAAAAAGACAGGAATTAATGCCAGATACAAGCAAATATATATTTTTAATGTTTCCTGTATGCTTTCAGCTAGGTATCATACACACAAATGGGTTACCATGGAAACAAACATCAAGGGGGGGATGAAGGAGTCTCAAGGCAGGTCTCAGAAACCCGAGGTCATCACTGTGTCAGCAGCTGTCACACTCAACAATTGGTTAATTCAACTTAATCTGAGTTTAACTACAGCTTGCAATTTCTTCTCATCTCTGGCTAAACTTTTAAACATTTCCTTCACTTCTTTACAAAGAATTAACTTAAGCCAGTGGTGTATGTATGTATATAAAAGTCAGCAACACTGCTGGTGGCAAGTAGGTCAGCAGACAAGGCTCAGGAGTTAGACTGGAGGAAATCCAGCTTAAAGCAAAGAAGTTTGTTGTTCAGCTACAAATCTGCTGCATTAGCATGTTCTTCCCATTTTAATTCTGTATCTTAAATATAAGTTGCACTGTAAATTTAACATAATCAAGATAGGGGTCAAGCACAAACATCCCAACGGTAGTTGTCACCAGCAGAAAAAACAACAACAACAACATACTGATAGAAAAGAAACTTGAAAATAGCCCTGAGATTAATGTTCTTAGGGAATGAACGCATAATGATAAAGAATAAGGCCAGTGCTGTTAGTCAGTACCTTCAAACGCACATTTTAAACGAGTCATTTATACAAACAGATGTTGCTTCAACTAATGCTAGAAAACATGATCCCAGTGATTCCAGCTTACACAGAAATTATTCTAATTCCCTATGGCTGCAGTAAATTCTAATGGAGTCATAGGCAGTGTTACACCCAGTTCACCCTGAAGGAGTTGGGAATAACTGAAGTCCTTTGACAGTATTCGCTTAATATTCTCCAATTAAAACAGAAGTGAAAAGGTCACAAATCTTAACCATCTTAACCTATTATCTGTTGAATAAAGACGACACCTTGCTAACGTGATTGCAGGGTAACATTTGATTAGTTGCAGTAAATACTGAGTATAACCACAGACTGTACTAAAGGGTTGATTCCCATTGTGATTAATATGCTGCTGTTTGACAGTTGCACTCTTGATACTTTGAAACCCAAAGTGATTAGTCAGGTGTGGGTGTAACTAAGAAACCCAGGACTACTGTTTGCTCATGTGGTAGCAAAAAAAAACAACCCAAAACTTGCTTTTTAAAAGAAAGTCTTGCTATTTGGTTCATTGTGATTCTGACAGGGACCATAGTGATGTAGCTGTATTAAATGAATCTTGCAATTGAAACTCACGAGGACCGAGCTTAGCGAGCTAAGGTTTTATTATCACATAGACTTTTACATAAGCAGATTTCTTATGTATCTAGAAAAATCAGCCTCTTCAGGCCACTGGAAAGAATACATGTTTACAGCACTTCTGCACTAGCTTCACTTTTCAAATGCCCTTTTAGATACAGTCAGCGAATATAACTAAGGCTATATTCGATTAACATTATTTCAGAGAGGAGATTACACCTGGCTGCACAGCCATCTGCAGACACGAGGGGCCTGAAGCAGGGAAAGCAGCTGGAGAGTTACTATTAAAGTGCAGCAACTGGAAGGACTCTAAAGCAACTTAAATAGCGCACTCTATATGAGATTTACCAGTTGGAAGGGTGTCAGCTGAGCAATTGGCTGACTAGGGCTGGTATTGAGGTTAACTGCCATCAGCCGATCTTAACATAAATACTATTCATCCTGAGGGTGTAGCAAATTTCATTTCAGTCCTTTGTTGCCAAGATAAAAAATAAAAAGCTGGGGGCTTACCAAAGGCTTCATAAATAACATCAATGTCTTTTCAAAACTTTGTGAAAATCCATCAAAAAGTTTTGGAGAGATTTCAGTCTGTAGCAAAGTGTGTTCCACTTAAGCAACATGCCACTATTTATCCACCAAAACTAAAGAAACGTGGATGACTGGATGAATGCAGAATGTGAGCCTATTCACTTTATTCTGAATAAGGTCTTTCTGCACTTAAAACCTACACAAGGACACACAGTATTCTTATATCCGACTGAAGTGGAAGTATGAAGTGGACTCAAAAATATACTCAGTGAGATGCACAAGGCCTTAAGCAGAAATAACAGCTAGGGTAGTGATGAGAAACACTGTCAAACAATGATGAACGTGACCAGATCTAGACACTGTACTGTATCTCAGCCCAGCGTGGGCTGAATGAGCTCATGTCAATGGGCTCATTCAGCCCACGTTAATCAGCGCAAAGTGGCTGAATGTCCCCATTTAGCTACAGTACAGTTAGATACAGTGTATGTGAAAACAGACACATTGGTAGCGAAATATTTAGCACAACTACCACACACACAAAACACATGACAAGCCTTTTATTTACCAGTCAAGTATAGCAGACTTGTTCAGTTATCTTTAATTTCATGTAGTTGTAGTGTGGTGTTCTATGTTTCTCTCAGTTATATTTTAGTTGCATCATGTTGGAGTAGCTGTACTGATTACATAAAGAGCGCATAATTATCTATGCCAAAATCACAACAATCGGATTTGGTCAACGACTGTAGCCCTGCATGAACTTCAGATAACCTTTAGGTTCCGATTTAACACGATTTACAGAAAAATTAGATCCTTTCCAGCTGTTTCTTTAATCGACCAGTACATGCCTGATGTTACAGGTTCTTTTTTTAAGCTTATAAAAATTGAGCCTTTTGGGTCCTTTTCCACTATATACACATGTTATTTTATTATGTTCCAAGGTGGTTGTCAGGCAACATAATGGTGTCATAATATATGACATATAATCCAAGTTTTAAGGATATGAATCAGATGTCATTTTCATGAAATGAAAATGGTGCATCAACGGTACACATGGGTCATTTTAGCCCATTTGCAGCTGGTTGTTAGGCAACATAAGGATGTCATAATATCTGATATGGATAAGAACCTTCAGTGGGCTAAGATGCAGCAGCATACCTGTTTGAACTTGGTCTTTTAATAAGTTGACGTTTGGTGGTAACGTTGTGAACATTAGTTAATTAACACTGCTTCTGTCAGTCTCTTCCCTCCCACTTGTTCTCCGCAGATGGCTCGTCATTGTGGATGCGAATGAGAATGTCAGAGTAAATATGCAAGGTGATATGAGAACACAGGCACTGAAGAGCCCTCTGGTTGCCTTGCAGCTCCTATTTGTTTTGCCACTGCCCTTTCGGTACTTGAGTGGCTTCCTGCTCTCAAGTACCTCTATCTTGCAGTGTAATCATCTTTTTCATGCAAACATTTGCTTTTGTCAAACAAAATCAGCTCCTCTACATTGTCTTCTCATTGTTCACGGTTAAAATTGAAATAACATGCTTTAGACAATTGATCATCGACAATCAGAGATAAAAGCCGCTGTTTTTTTCTTTCAAGAAGCACAAAGTATGAAAAACAGCTACTTTCATTGAAATAAACCCTTTTTATGTTAAAGCTGAAACAGGAAGAGAAAACAAGATGAGCGGGGAGATCAGCACATGATTCATATCACAGGACTGAAAAAAACTTTAGTAGGTTAAAGATTTTTATACTTTACACTGTTTACCTGTTGTTTTTAGAAAAGACATGACTGCTCAACGTTTTCACTCACAGACTAGATCTTCTAAGAACTAAAAACTGACCCCAGATGAGGTGCAGGTGTCTACTTCCCTCTCGGACCACTTCAATAACAATATGCTTGAAGGTTATGGTAGATTCTTTGATGATGCCAGCTCCAGCTTCAACTGCTGAACCAGAACTGATTGCTAATCATGCTGTTATTGTGAAGTATTTTATCTCACACTGTGAAACAACATTTTTTCCAAAGGGTATGTGGGCTTGTTTACTTGAAGAAATGGCACTTTCAAATCAGCTGACCAGAGAATATGTACTGCAACCGAGGACTGCTCAGATTGCAAAACAGTGCCTGTCTTTCCATTCAGCTGTTTTTGAACAGGATTGAGAAGTATTCTTCCAGTCTTTCAATGGGACACTTCAACATACAGCATCATTGTTTAGGCTGCTGTCAATGGGTTTATTGGGAGAGCATTCAGTTCATTTAACAAGTCACGGCTCTGTGTTTATTCCACAGTTTATCTGCGTGAGATACACACAGAAACATCTGTATATGTAACATATAACATATGTCTTGTGTGCAACAGTACTAAGGAATACTTCCAAAAACTCACATTAAAGGTCACATTAAAGCATATGAAAGTCTGGTAATTTCTGTATTCAGTAAAAGAAATTTAGAGAAAGAAAGTGGGTGCCATAACCTACCAAAGGTAAATAATCACACCTAAATTAAGTGGCCCCGCCATTTTTTTTCTAAAATTATGAGCATGCTGTGTCAAAGAAAGAATAATCTGCTGAAAACTGAGGGATCATGTTCACCTAAGTGAATGTCGACGGGATGCAGGGATGAGAGTGTCTTACATATTACTCCCTAATGTTAGCAATCACCCTGACCTATTGAAATGCCAGTGCATTCAAAGACAACGCTAACCAGAAAAAGCACACGCTTCGCTTTATACCAAGAGCAGGTCTACGTTTCTCACTGCCTTCAATCAATGCTCCACTCTATGAGTGTGACAAACTGGGGATAACGAGTGCAAACATATCAGCCTACTTGTTAAGAACCAGAACTCCTTACAGCAAAAGGTTAGTGTAAACGGTTTGACTTTGTAGTGTTTTATTTTGTACACATGTAGAATGATATATAGACACATTTCACATCTTTATAGGTTTATTTGACCAGCTGTGCGCTCCCTCAAAAAACCCTCCTCTAACTACACTAGCTATTAACTGAAAATAACAAGAGATGCACCAATTAGGGAACAGATAGATGTGGAGTGGGCAAGGCTACAATTATGCTTTAACACTTAATGAAATATATAGACTAGAATTTGCGATTTTACTCCTATATGAGGTTTTGTTATATTACATTAGGTTTTAGCCTCTTGCCCAAGTTTCATAAAATAAGTTGGGAGAGTTGTGGGACCAAATATTTAAACCAAAAAGTATCTGTTCCTCCTTTAATTTTTTTCTCTTTTGAAAATGAAAAACAGAGATTAAAGCACAATCTTCACTTCTGTGCTGCTTTTCTACCCCATTACCTTCTCAGTGGGATGTGTCAAATCTTAATGTGCTCATTACTGAACACACTAGTGATACTTGACAGCTGGTAAGAACAGCTCTAAACAGCAGCAGTAGCAGACAGTGATGCATAAATGCAAAAACAGACCTAAAAAAATCAAAAAACACGAGAATTCTGCTTTAT
This sequence comes from Neolamprologus brichardi, assembly GCF_056152115.1. Taxonomy (NCBI): domain Eukaryota; kingdom Metazoa; phylum Chordata; class Actinopteri; order Cichliformes; family Cichlidae; genus Neolamprologus; species Neolamprologus brichardi. The sequence continues at coordinate 26,248,761 of NC_142123.1, forward strand.
GAGGAGTGTTTTCTAACATGAAAATTAATATTTGTGTGAAAATTTAAATGAAACTAACTTGTTGGTTTGACAAATACACTGCAAATCTGGCTAACCTCCCCACATCATAGGTCAGCTATCATGTAGCTGAAATTGAAGGAAAAAAAACCCCGAAAACAAAGCTACAGCTAGTTTAAATATTTACAACTGGTAATGTGATATGGTTGTGTGGATCAACACGTTTGACCCTTCCACTAGTAACAGCTCACTTAGAGGAAAATCACAGCTTGCAACTCACTGAACATTCAAATTCAGCAAAAAGCAGTGCTAAGCTACAAAGTATAGGACACCTGGAGAGTGCAGTCCTTGGGGCTCTTGGAGGCCGAGATAAGGCCCTGAAAACATACCTCCTCTGAATGGCCAACAGCCAAACATGCTGATGTTGTCATTGCAGCCACTTGCTAAAATTGATACATTGCTCAGCCTAGCAGCAACTGTCCCAGCTAGTTTTCTACTTTCTTGAAGATACTCAAAACACACACAAAAAACACACATGCACACACACACACACACACACAACGCTTTCACTGTCAGGCATGCAGTTGCACTGGGGCACCTGCTCTTTGACCATTAAAAACATTCTTGGCTGACTCTACTGCCCAGTGTCCTGTAAAAGCTCAAGTGGGCCAAATAAATACACTGCGGTCATAATTGCCCAGTGACAAACACTCAAGTGTACTGCACATATTTCTTTCCTCATAGACAAACAATAAAATGTCACATCAAAGGCGAACATGAAAATAAATCAGTCTCATTCAGAAAAAAAACATAGTGCACAATTACAACAGCATGGATTCACGGGAATAGAAAGAATTAGTAACTTGAATCTTAACATATTGATTTTGTCACCTTATAGCTTTTGTCACCTTATTTTACCTCACCATTACTGTGAACAGTTACCCTAATACCTTAATAAATGACCACGGAACAACAACAGCATTAGTATCGGATGGAATAGAAAGATATCAAACTAATAAGCAGGACATTTATGACAAAAGCTGTTTTTTGTTTGCTTTTTTTAAATGAGAGGATTCCAGAGCACCAGCAGCACAGACGTGCAAGCACCAATACAGACACAGAATGTGCAGAGTCATCAAAGCAGCTGCTAGAAACAGACACACAAGCACACATACATTCACACATGATAGCCATCTCTGTGAAGATGAATGACTGATCTAGGAATCAATAGGATTTTCGTTCTTACCCCCCATAGGCTCCAAAAGTGAAACTCCTCTTTCTATGCGGCATGCTGGCTAATGGATAGCTGTGAGTCAGTCTACTCAGTGCTGAATGGAGCCAGCACTTGTGTCACTTACACTGACTGAGCATGTGTGTGCGTGTGCATGTCAATGTGTGTGTTTGTATTCTTTGCCTGCCGTCTGAGTTCCACTCCCACAGCTGATGTGCCCTGCCTCTTCCTCGCTCACTCGCACTCCTCCTTCGCAAGCAGGGTAGAAACGGCAAGAGGATGCGGGAGGACGAGTGGGAGGGGGCTAGAGGGAGGGCTGCTGACCATGCCAGTCACCTCTGGGAACCAGGGGAAGAGACGCAGTTTTGCTGACTTACTGTCTGTATCTGTATTCTTTCTCTTTAGCATCAAGAACATAGACAAGACACTTCATGTCTATTTTTACTTGAAATTTGTGTAGTTATAAGCACACAGCTCTGACAGCAGTGAGTCCACACGTAAACCTGAGAATAATACTGTATATGATGTCAGCAAGGCAAAGATCACAGAGGTGCTCTTGGCATTGTGAAACAAGTCAAGCAACAGTTGTTCTCCCACCTCTTATGTCACTGGAAAAAGAGCTGGTCAAACAAGTACATCGAAAGATAATTCATCATTTTTCACTGATGTCCTATTCTAAGAGTCTTGTCACACCTGCGTGATAACTCTAAACAGGTTTCTTATCTGTTCATTCATCTCATCTCTTGCACACCCATCACCTGCGGTATGCATGCAAAATGAGGGTTAATGAAACACACAGTTCTCCTGCTTCACTATTAGGTGAGTCAATCAAATGACGTGAAAGGCTGGACACAAAAGGAGACTGTCTGTAGACTCTCCTTTGGCAGGCTGCTGCATCTGATAAACTGGCAGGAGTGACAACAATGCTGTCATGGATTACTGAATAAAGAAGGATTGCAGTCACAAGAGTCACCCAGCTATCTGACATAGATTCACTTCCAAAGCATTTGTATTATGCCTGATGAGCACAACAGATGTTTTCATGATTTCTGTTAGGCAGGACATAGGCAGTGTTTTTAGCTGGCAACAGCTGATTTGAAATGAAACCGTGTAAAATGGAAACTAAGTCAAATCTACCAAACCAGACTTTAATCTCCCAAAGGACCAATGATGTCTTCATTACATTAACCGCAATGCACTCCCAGTAACTGACCAGAGAAGCACGTAATGAATCAACGGGTGTACTAAACAAGCGCAATGAAGCTGTTAGACAATTGCATCATCTCTCCAAAATTACATCACCACTTTCTTCTGCAACAGCAATCACCTAAAAACATTTTACCGCAGCCCTTGGCTGACTTTGTTGGTAGCAGGCTTCACCTTGTCTCTTGGCCATGTGCGAGACAATCTAACTTTATCTTACTGAATAGATGTTTGGCTGATAAAGACTTGATTGAATAATATTGATTGTTGCTGTAATTGATTTTTTTGACAGTCAGACACAGAGTCTCACTCACAGTAAACCCTCTGGGTCTCTAAGGTGGTTGGTCTCTGAAAAATCTCCAAAACAGCTGGACGGCAGTTTGCACAATTAAGGCTACTTAAACCTGGTTGATCCCGACACTTCCTCTCTAGTGCCACCTTGAGGCTGATATTAATTGTTTTGTGTGGCTACAATCATGCCAGGGTTTCTTCCAGAAAACCTGATAACACCAACAATTTATCGTTGCACTGATTTGCTCTAGTGGTATCAACTATAGCTAACTGTGAAGTGCAGACAAAACAACAAAGCTCTGTTGGTGTAGGTGCATCTCTGGACACTGAGTGGGTGACAAGAGAGCAAAAAGCTGCTTATTAACAAATTTTGAGTGCTTTCCAATAGCCCCACACAACAAGGTATTCAGCTTCAGAGTGGCACTATGACTGATTCGTAATCTTGCTTATCTTAAAGTGAAGTGATATGCATGTCTTTTCCTGTATTTACCAGGAAATGAAACTCTGGAAATGAATGATATCGTTTTTGTGGCTCTTGGCTCAAAATAAGGCACGATTAACCTTGTAACCTCATATTATTGTAGAGTGTTTACCTTACAGGCAACTGTTGTTATGATTTGATTCTGTATAAATAAAACTGAATTGAATCGAATAATATGTTTTTCAAAGACATGGGATAACACAGAGCGATAGACAACCTCCCGCACTGACATTCACACCTATGGGCTATTTAGAATCACCAGTTAACCTAATCCCAATAATTGCATCTCTTTGGACCACAGGGGGAAGAGGGGGAAACCAGAGAGAACCCTCGCAGAAGATGCGAACTCCACCCGTAAGAAGTGGTTTGGAAAAAGTTCCACAGTAAGGTCCTCTGAGTGAGCTCATAGTGTTAACCACCAAGACACTGTGTGGCCATTCTTCAGCTGTTACCTACAGAAGGGAGCGTTTTTGCTCCTAATGTGTTGGAATCTTATTTAACGTGCCTGAAATAAGTGCAGGGCTATCAGATAAGCAGGTAAAAAATAAACATTTTAAGCTTAATTTATGCTTCTTTATATGTTTTTATATATTATTTTGTTTCATGGCAACATTAGGCCAACAACAGAAACACTGCTGCCTTTAACCACCCCAGTGACACACACATACACACCCACCTCAGCTTTTGTCAGGTTAAAACTTGTGTTTTGTGTAATGCTCACCCAAAGGATAATATGACATTACCTGCCAAACAGCAATGTCTTGGAACATCATTGATCACAGAACAAGGAAACTGCTCTGTGATCATGGACAGATGTTAAAAAGGCAAATCTGTTACAGTAGCTGATAAACTAATAAAGCCCATTTTAAAATGTAATAAAGTAAAACAAACCCAAACAAAAATAAGAAAAATACAGTAAAAATCTGCAAATACAGAACATGAGAGCAGCACAATATTGCATCAATGAGTAGTGAGCTAAAAGACTGATGAATGTGTTTTACAAAGATTTATAAAGATTTACCTGAAAATCTTTATATCACGTTAAACATAAACATCTACAATCAAATCACAAGTTCAATTACAAACAAACAGCTTTATAATAGTACCGCCACAGCCCAAGTCTATTTAAGTACCACTCTATTGATTTAGCCTGTCAGTCTTGTTGCTACCTTCAGTCTTCTGCCCCGACAATTCAATTAAGTACAGCAGCTGTGGTGTGTGTGATGCATTTGAATGAATCCAGCCCAGACAGAAGCCTTTAATCACATCACCTCAGGAACAAGGCCCAGAGCTCTGAGAAGCACTGGCTCCTCTTTTGTCTTAAAGGATGTGGAGGGGCAGGAAGACAGGCAGGAAAACTCTTAGGAGAACAGAAAAAAAAACAAGGAGATCCTTTCCCGATAGCTTTGTCATCGCACTTAGAGAAACTACAGACACACCGTCAGCAAAAACAGCTTGTAAAGGACCCTCGGTGTCCCAATGTAAGATGTAGATTTTCTAATTTAGGGCTGAAAAATCTAAATATCCATTATTACCTTGTTCAAATCAGAGTCCTTGTTATTTTAATAAATGACAATGATGAATGTTACTAGTGCTGCAGGTGAAAATGTAGGTTGCATGCTCCCTCTTGCAGTCATTCAGCCCCATAATCTCAATAATTTATTTTCAGTCTGGGCGGTTGAAAGGGTTGCAGCAGTAGGGCAGATGTTGATGTCAAGTTGGTGTGTGGTATAAGAGGGGGTGAGGAGTGGACAGAACAGAGGTAAAGATCGCTCATTCATTTTTATGTGTTTTATGTGTCAGGAAATTTGCTCCCGAGTAAATGCTGAGCCCGTCTAAAGAGAAGCAGATGCTGATTAAACAAGCAACACATGCAAAGGCTTTTGTTCAGTGGGTCATAATTTTTTATTTGATTTCCTTTCATTTCAGGCTTTGTTTTAACATTACAAATCTAATCTATTACATACTAGCATGTGGTTTAAGGTGAAGCATATCACTGCTGGCTCAACAAAAACTTTGTTCAAATAAAAAACAAGAAATCAAACTGTTTATTGGAATGACCTTTTATGGAATTTAAATGTCTCACAATCTACAAGGCATACTTACTTTTAAATTATCTTTTTTTTTAATTGATTCAAGGTTGATAAAATTATTAATGTTTTGGGTGAGAAGGACTAACCAGTAGATGCTAAAGAGCGAACAGCCCCTGAAAGAACGAGGTTAATCATTCCGCAATATTTATACTTCACTGGGATGAACAAACTTCCTATGGCGGCTGTATACATTGTAAATATTTTTCCGTTACTTGGCTTTACAAAGAGCACACATATACGAGGATCTCTGGAGAGGGTGAGTTTGTGGAGGAAATGGGGTACCATACAAATATTTGAAGGAAGTGAATATTTAAAGGGCAGCTTTTGCGCCTTGAGGCGACTTTTGTTGTGATTTGGCGCTATATAAATAAAATTGGATTGAATTTCTTTGAAGAATAAGCCGTGCTTTATATCTGAGTGTTTCATTTTTACTACATTTTATTTGCTTCACTTAATGAGTCTAAGAGTGCACGGCTGGTGCAGGCGAGGCAGATGTACTTATTTAAGGCCATTTGTTATTTTTGGCTTATTTAAATTACCCGTCAAGTCGCACTGGCCAGAAGACAGAAGAAGGTTTATGACTCCAATTCACTTTGTCATAATTTCAAGAAACTTTAAGTAGTATTTAATATTATGTTTCACTTTTAATTCAGCTCTCCATCTCGCTTCTTCTTCAGTTTCTAAAGATCAGTTTCACATCTTGTGTTCAATATCCGGACATACTTGGCCTCCTCTAGCACGCATTCAAAAATAACAAGAAGTTACAGTAATGATTGCAGACCGTCTGACTGGAAGGAATAGAGCAAGTCCACTGACCCATCCTCCTCCCACTGAGGTCACGTGCCCATCGGGCCTCTGGGAGCGGCTGCAAACAGCCTCACGCGCACACTGTGGCCTTTCATAGCCTCGCTGTTTGGGGGCCAGGATATTATGGTGGAAGGGGCTGAAGAAAAGAGGTGCTGTTGTAGTGTGCTTAAAGTGAATGGGCCCCATATGCTCCACCCTTTATGTGCAGCTCTTTGGTCTGGTTCCACTTCTATTAATTTCATTAGCAGGAGACTGACCATTATCTTTGGTAACAGGAGTCATTATGCGACTTTATCCCACGAAATGGTATTATCTCGAATTTTAAAAGGGATTACCAATAACTAATATCATGAGATCAATAAATCATGGCAATGTGTCTTCTTTAGACAATTATAATCTTATAGAGGAAGAGCACAACAGCCCCAGGGACATGTTGCTCATTGATCTTTTTTTTTAATTTTTGCCGAGAAAGATTTATTTCACTTAAATTGGTACATATTCAGTGCCGTGCTATCTCTCCACTGTGTCTGGGGCAGCTCTGTGATGGATGGTTCCTTGCGACTGAGAAGGACTTTGCCTTCATTCCAGGTGATCAATACATGACTCGCCACAGCAGAGATAGACTCGGCCCAGCTCCAGTCAGCTTTAAATCCCACAGTCGGTGGATAAATGTCAAAAAGCTCAAGGGTAATTTTTAATCCTGTTTCTCTCACGCTGGGAGTAAATTTGATGCCTCACATTTCCACCGGCAACTATTGCGAAATTGACCAGTGTAATATTAGCTGTTTGTATTCAGATAAGGTGGCAACGAAAGGCTCAATAAGAAAGTTGGATAAGACACAGAGTACCTCTACACTGTGGGTGACTTCAAGTGTCTACATGAGCATATATTCATTTCTAAGTGGTGCTTAAGAGAAAGCAAAGTCACAGTGCCCTCTGCTGGAAACCGAAACGGTTCACATTAATATGAGATATGCCGCACAATAAATCAAGTATTTATTGGAATACATATTCAAATCAAAATTTTTCATCCAAAAAGACGAATTTGAATTTATTTTAACAGAAAATGTCTGATTTTAATCATTTATTACTAAGTAATTTTCTCATAAAACATTTTTGATAAATGGAAGTTTTATTCATAAACTTTTTTTAACGAAAAAAAGCAAAATAAAGGGTTTGTTGCCACCATTTGACTGCAGCCTTTCTGTGTGGAGGTTGCATGTTCTCCTTGGGTCTGCATGGGTTAAAATTCTGTCACAGACTTTAAGCTGTTGTGATAGTGAAACAGCTGGCACGTAGCGTGCATTAATGTCATCGAACCTGCCTATTTTAATCATTGAACATACCTTTCTCCTTCTCTGCATGATTTCGTTGCAATTTTTAGGTCAGACAAATTTGAGGCATTCTTAGAGATAAGTGAAAGACTGCAAAATGGTGTGCAATCTGTAAAAAAGACACTTCAAGTAACTGCACTAATGGGTCTTGAGAAAGATTTCCCTGATTAAGGACTTGCATACAGAGATCCATCAGAGTTTTTTAGGTTAAATGTGAGTGTGCCGTGCCACAAGGATAAAGACATCTTAATTGTTATTTAAAAGAGATTGCCTTGGAGATTTTTTTTTTAAATAATAATTATTTTTAAGTCTATTTAAAGCCCTTCCAAAGAATTCCTCAAATAATTTGAATCTAATCTAATCCTCGGGTTTAGCATCTATTTTTGTTAGGAGCTCAATAAAAGCCTAAAGGAACTGTGTGGAGGGTCAGAGCCTCTGCAGTGAAACAGCAGGTGTCTCCAAAAATAGAGGTGAACTTCTGCATGTGTCACCTAGAAAACCTTACACGGTGGTGTCACAGAGGGCAGATGTGTTGACGAGTCAGGAAATGTGCTCCCCAGATACAATCTGGTGTGTGGAGTCTTCATAGCAGCTCGCTGGTGCAGAAACAATATTACACGATCAAAGCGAGGAACAGTACATACTATTCATTATTTATGCTGGCTTCATGCTTCAGTGAGAATTACCGTTTCCTGCAGACATATCAACATTCATAATTTCTAAAGAAGGATACCAGTTTGTTACAGATAATGAGTGAGATACAGAATAAATTATAGAATTGAATGCCTTAACTTATAATATCGAAGCCCTTGTGATGCTAGAGTTGTTAGCATTTAACTGTTTTGTACCCGATAAAAGACTTACTGTTAGTCGCATATGTTAAATTCCAGCACAAAGATAATCGGGTTACACAGTTTCATCATCCACAGTAAATGCAGTTACATTATTTACTGAAGCTAATCAGAGCTAGCAGGATTAATCAATAGTCAGATATCATATGTACCCTGCACTGCAGCAATACTGGAATACAGTGTGCCTGCTTTTTACTGCATTCTGCACCATTTAAAATGCATCAATTCTATAAAATTCTGTAGTAATTCATTTTTATCTCAGTGACTTTAAAGATGGTATATGGCACATGATTAAAGACCTTTATTTAAAGGTTTAGCTTCTTGTTGTTGGACTGGATCTATGCAGTAGCGAGGTTAGGCACTTTGAAAATAACCTATCAGAACTCGTTCTTTACAAGATTACTATTTCTCTAGTCACCTCCATCACGCAGGAGAAGGACAATAAGGATTTTCCCAAAAGACTTTAAAAAGAAAAAAGAAGGCCTAAGCCACTGAGCCACAGACTCAAAGTGATGACGGACGCTCCTCTGAATGTTAATGAGGCTGACTTCAAAGAGTGTGACTGTTCAGAACAGCACAGAGTAAACTAATTCAAGTAAAACTCTGTGATTATGGCCATGCACTTTGGCAGGTAATGAAACTGCTGAATTAGAAACAGTGCAAAGGCAACTTGCGATGAAAATCAAGAATAAATATAGATGCAGGGCGACAGTGACTCATTTAAATCCCTTCAAAGAGAGACTATACTTTCAGTCTAATAAGCTGTTTGCACTGGTCCAACTGACATCTTCCTCTGAGTGGAGAATGCACATAAATACAGTCTGCAGATGAATAATTCAGCAGGCAGGGAAATTATCCATCCAGTCTCTTTAAAAAAAAGACAGGCTTTTATGCATCAGCATGAAGCTTTAAATATTGTTTGGTTGTGGTTGCAACAGCACTCGGACAGATTTATAATTAGGGTATCTGATTTCAAAGCACAACACAGTGACTTTTAATGAAGAAAGGTGGAAAATTTATGAAAAAAATCCCCAACATTCAGAATGCCTTTTCTGCTTTTTCATCACATTAACTATCCTTCCCCCATGTTCTCAGAATGAAACAGCACGCCCTCTAATGCATCTTCTCATCCCCTCAGAAATGTTAACGACAAAAGGCTTGTATTTCATACATCACAGGCGGGGCTGTGATTTACAAAAGGGTTCGATAATATACTGGACATCAAACATTAAAAGGGCAAGAGCACAGGAGAGAGAAAAAATGTGCTGTCACAGAGAGCAACTTCACAGAGCTGCGTGTGTATATGTCTGACACGGTGCCAACGGCGCTTCTTACATGTATGATGAAAGAATGTCTCAGGAGCAGCCAGTGGCCTCACATGAACCAGCATATAAATAATACACATATAATCTGGCAAAACCTGTGTGGAAACTGTCTGAAGGAACAATAAAGAAGAAAAAAGACAATGACTTTAAGTTTATAAGGTTACTATGAGTCAGACATTTAGCAAGCCTGAATATAGGGACATATAAAAAGAGCTCTGTTGACACAGTAATGGATCAGACCGATAATTATAGACCGACAAGTTACAGTTTCAATTAAACTTTCAAAACAGTCACTTACAAAACAAATATGTAATAAAAAGGCATAAAAGGAGACGCGTTCTCATGCTTTACAGCCTCGCTGTAGCCTTTTATGATCAGTAAAGCTGAGATAACGCTTTATAAAACACAGCAGTCAAGGTGAGAAGAGATAAGCATGAATATAATCTGTTTTATGTCACTGAAATGGAAGTTGTTTTTATTTTTGGCAATGTTCCATAGATGGAGAAAGCGTAAGTGATGTCCCTTCATCTTCACTAAAATGAAGTAAAATGTACACTTTGTCAAAAACATTTTTTGCAATAGTGACACAAGAAGAGACCCACAATGACTCGTGTCCCGCCAATTTCTTTGATTATAACTAAAGATGTCACAGTGGTACATGCAGTTATTTAAAAATGTATTATCAGTGATAAGAAAATGAAAAAAAAAAAGATATTAATTAAATGTTCCACTTAAGACAAAATAGCTACAAAACAATTTGGTCCAACTGTGATTTAACCTCACAGACTCTCTGCTTGCAATGCAAGATTTGATTAAAGATTACACAACAGTGATTTCAAACTTCCCCACCCCGGGACGCTGCCAGGCCCAATTAGGTTGTTACCTTGAGGTCTCCTCCTTTTGCTCATCATCCCATTTTCTTATTTTATTTTTTTTTTGAAAGAGAAACCAGTAAATCTAAATGTAGTTCCATTCTTTTATATCTTGCAGACCTCATGAATTAACAAATATATAGTGGTTTTATTATGCATGTGCTGAATGAGAATGAAAATACAGGAAAGCAAGCTGTGTAAGTCTGTTTTCACTGTGGGGCTTCAGGGTTTCTTTTTCTGTTGATTTACTTGATGGAATATCATCTGCGCTGGGAAATCTTTCTACAGTGAGATCTTAAGCTGTGAAAGTAAAGGTCCTGTTACATTTAATAATAGAAAAGGCTGCTGCACGGTGGGACTGGCTGCCAGAGCACACTACTTGAGTGCACAGCTTCCCATGGCCACTGTAGTGACAGACAGAGAGGCACTCAGCTGATAGCAAAGAAAAAGATTCAATGCAAGGTAGGTGTGAACACGGAAGTGAATGGAGAGAGTTGCAGGTGAGAAGATGTTGCATAGAAAGATAAAAGAAAAAAGGATGAAGAGATGGTGCTGCAAATGGAATCACTGGTGTAGCTAGAAAAATGTGGGATGGAGGCACTGAAGGATGAAGGGATGCAAGGACAGAGCGGCTGAAGCTGATGTGATCTGAAATCTGTGCACCCATTTAATTTTAAATATTGTTATACAAAGGCTTTTCTACCTGTTAAACCACATCTATTTATTAGCATGGGATAATTCTCCAAAATGGATTACTCCCATTGAAACTATATTGCATCACTCCAAACACATCCCAAGTAGAAGAGGTGAGCGCCAACAAAAATACAGAGAAAATCTTTTCCTCTGCTCAGATGCAGAATTATTCACTGAAGGCACAGAGCCAGGAAATAGACTAAAACACCAGTCAGCCCCGCAGAAACACAGATCACATGAGGTATTCAGTGCAATGCAGCATTTATAGCTGCAGCATGTCACTTGTCTTTATGATGTATTTATGTGTTTCTGTCAGTAAACCAGGTGGATCCAGTCTTTACTGGTCTTCCATGCAGTCCACAAAGTTTAGAGATCAAAGCCCTTATCAATCCATCCCTTAAAGCTATGAATTGTCACTTATTCTTAGTTTAATTTTACACACTCTAAAGTAGGTCACATGCTGTGCTTCTTGAAGTGGAAGTGACACTATTACAGTCCTCCAAAAAGGGTACACAAAGGAGTAAACCATCAAGCCTTGTAGTCTAGCACTCACGATTCACAAATATGCCAAGCGCCAACACACACAGCAAAAAGTGTGTTCAATCCACACACACAAAACACCCAAAGAGACTGAACACTGAATTTAATATGCAGCCTCCAACAAGCAGTCAGCCAAATGAGGTGGTGATGTGCAAGAAGATGTAGTCCATTACTCATGCTGGAGGGTCACACAACACACACTCAGGACTTCTCCGACAGGAAAAAAGAAGTTAAATGGATCAAGAGAAAATGTCATTTTCCATCAAATGCCACAAAGATCTATAAACAGAAAAGAACAGAAAAGGTGCTTTAAAATGCATCGTAACTGAAGATACAGCAGCAACAACCCAGAAGAAAGTGATAATAACACATAAAATTCTCTCATACTAACATAATCAAAGCCTGACTCCTGCTAGGACAGATGATCACATAAACGCTGAACCCCTGCTTGTGTATTCCACATTTTGTTATTACAATTTTACATTTTACTTATTCGTGTTGCATTCAGTGTTTTGAGTCTCTTAAAATTAGTTTTATGCTGTAAATACAGAATATGTATTACTCACACAAACGTACAATGCAGTTCCACGCTAAGTGTCGGCAGTTACACAGCTGATTCCAGGACGGGACAGCGTGACAAAACTTGAACAAGGACCGCTATACTAGCCCTGCTCGGCGGTTTGATATCGGCTATAAGTGTCCTGCACCTCGGCCACACGATAACGACAGAAACGTGGGTTGTAGCAGACAGAGCACCGTACCTTTGCTGTTGTCTTCTGGCAGACGGCTGGAAGTGAATGAATGTGTGATGCGGACTACACTGAAGATGAATGGATGGTGCGCTGCCTAGCAACCAAACGACCAATGGGCTATTTGGTGCAAGAAAATTTGTAGGAGAAAATACACTCACGGTACACTTTACCTACAAGTACACCTTGTAGGTACTGCCTTAATTCACTCCTCAGAGATTTTGGTGCACACTGAATCTCTTCCAGAGTTTCACCACATGCCAAAGGTGCTTTGTTGGATTGAGATCCGGTAATTTGAGCACATCGAACAACTTAACCCGATTTTAGTTGATTGAGTTTTGTGGTATAGTGTGTTTGTCCTGCTGGAAGCAGCCAACAAAGAATGGGTACGCTGTGGTCATCGTTAAAATCACAAATTCTAAACCCTTTCCACCTTCATGACACCAGCATACAGCATGTATCCTGCTCCCTGTCGGTCTGTAGGACACACCCCGAAGTCTATATAACTCCACCTCTTTAGCCTGGTAGACCTCTTACCTCGTTACCACAAGGCTGAGAAGAAAGAGCCTGTAAGTTAAGGAGACTCTGCTGAACCTTTTAAGTGATTACCGTGCAATGTAAAGAGATAGTTTCTCACTTGAATGCATGGCTGTGTTACACTGGATCACCGTACTGTTAATTTAAAAACAATTGAATGCATTTGTGGCATAAATGTTCCTCATTTACTGAATCACTTCAGTAGCAGGATAGCACTTCTTAGTTGTCATTCTTTGTTTCATTCTTGTTTGAATCAATAGAAAGAATCTATTTGTTAAATCTACCAAATTATAATCTTTGGAACTGCCTTCTGTGTTTAAATGGACACACTACATTGAATGTTTTCCATGCCAGCGCAACCAACTTCAATGTTTTTTCAGTCATAAAAGGGTGGACATGCTCAGCAGCTGCACTCGGGTAGGCTGTGTAATTCAAATGATACTCAGTTGGTACTGAGGGTCCAAAAAATGTGCAATAAATAAATAAATAATAATAATCCCCCACACCACTAGCACCAGCTTGAACTTTTACAAGGCAGGATTGAGCCAAGTTTCATGTTTGTGTTTTTTTTTTTATACCAAATTCTGATCCTAGCATCTAAATATTGCAGCAAACTCTTCACACCACACAACATTTTTTTTAATCTTCTATTGTCCAATTTTGGTCAGCAGCTATAGCCTATTTTCTTCAAGGCTGGATACTTTAAGTGTTCAGAGATGCTTCTCTGCATACTTTGAGCGGAGTAAGTTGTTATCTGAGTTACTGTTACCTTTCGTTCGACGCAGTTTAGGATTTCTTCTCTGACGTCTGACATCAAAAAGCCTTCTTGTGTCAGAGACCTGCCGCTCACTGGATATTTTCTCTATCTGGAACATTCTCTGCAAACCCTGGACATGGTTGTGTGGGAAAATCCTAGTAGTAGTTTCTAAAATAATCAAACCTTCCTTTTCTGGCATCAACAATCATTCAACAATCACTTAAATTGTTTTTCTTCCTTCTTCTGATGCTTGGTTTGAACTTCAGCGAGTCATCTCTTTTCAATAGCTATGCATTATTATTACAATATACAAATTGCACAAAAAGTTCAAAATCAGTAGTTCATTTTCCATGTCTACCTATTAAAAAAAGTAAATTCATGCAGTTGCAATAGAGTGGAATTTATGCGAGCCTGATACATCAAAGGCGCAATGACGAGCTTAATAGAGAAAGAACTGTTACTTTCATATAGAGCCAACCACCACCGGCGGGCAACCCAACACCTTAATATAACAGTAAAGAGTGCTGAACCTGCATCGGACACAGCAGGAGCATTTGTTGGATTATAGGAAAGTATCTGACAAAGTGAAAGCAACAAGGAGCTTTTAAGTCCACACATGGTAAATGTGCTGTCAAAAGTGTTTTGTATGACAAAAGAGTGAAGAACAAGTCACATGACAGAGTGCTTTGTGTAGACATAAATACAGGAGTGCTTTGAACTTCTGATTTGCCCCTTTGTGTCCCAAACAAAGCTCGAAACCCACTGGTAGAGAATACAAAGAGCTTAATAAAATAACACCATCAATAAAACTTGTAGTTCTTTATTTGTTTAAATTGTGCGGCGTAGCATTGTATTGAAAGACTTCCACAGTTAGCTACAGGAAGAAACCACAGTGTCTGTTGATCTTTTAACGCAAGGTATTTAAATGCTCTCTGGACATGAGCTACATACACAGCACCCTTCAGGGGATTTACGGGGAAAGTGCTCACTATTTTGAACAAAAGAACGGTGCCCTTCGGAGTGAGCTGTGTAGCCTCTCCTTAGATTAAAAGGAAACCCTGCTAGGTAAGACATCCTCAGGCTATCAAGTGTTTGCCAGGCTTTAAAAAACATAAAATCTTATTAGTCACTTATGAGATTCTGGCTCTCATCGGATGTGAGACATCTCCTCTAGGAAAGGGGTTTTCATGCAGCCTGTGCACAGCTGGTCCATCCACAGAGGAGCTTCATGCTGCAGAGGGGTGCGGCGGGGGTAGAAAGTGTACGAGAGGTCATAATTCAAAAGACAGCTCAGAGACATCATGTAGAGGTCTGAGAAACGACACAGGCGTCTGGAGAAGTAGGTGGGGTTGTGACACGTTCTGAAGATGCTGCCAAACTGAGGGTTGAACAGGTTCTTCGTCATCACCCTAGCATGTAAAAAAAAGTGGGATAAAAGTTATGACATTGTACATGTATGAATATGTAGTCAAAGTTGTGAAATAACAAGAAGTGGTAGAAGCAAGGAGAAGTGAAAAGTCCTTAAAAAAGTAACTGTAGCTCAAGCGCTGTCATATCAAATGTTATTATCATATCTGTTCACATTTAAGGTAGGTAGAACTAATATACTTGGATGCTTTAACTGAGATACAGTGGGGCAAAAAAGTATTTAGTCAGCCACCGATTGTGCAAGTTCCCCCACTTAAAATGATGACAGAGGTCAGTAATTTGCACCAGAGGTACACTTCAACTGTGAGAGACAGAATGTGAAAAAAAAATCCATGAATTCACATGGTAGGATTTGTAAAGAATTTATTCGTAAATCAGGGTGGAAAATAAGTATTTGGTCACCTCAAACAAGGAAAATCCCTGGCTCTCACAGACCTGTAACGTCTTCTGTAAGAAGCTTTTCTGTCCCCCACTCGTTACCTGTATGAATGGCACCTGTTTGACCTCATCATCTGTATAAAAGACACCTGTCCACAGCCTCAACCAGTCAGACTCCAAACTCCGCCATGGCCAAGACCAAAGAGCTTTCGAAGGACACCAGGAAAAGAATTGTAGACCTGCACCAGACTGGGAAGAGTGAATCTACAATAGGCAAGCAGCTTGGTGTGAAAAAATCAACTGTGGGAGCAATCATCAGAAAATGGAAGACATACAAGACCACTGATAATCTCCCTCGATCTGGGGCTCCACGCAAGATCTCATCCCGTGGGGTCAAAATGATCATGAGAACGGTGAGCAAAGATCCCAGAACCACACGGGGGGACCTGGTGAATGACCTGCAGAGAGCTGGGACCAAAGTAACAAAGGTCACCATCAGTAACACACTACAACGGCAGGGAATCAAATCCCGCAGTGCCAGACGTGTTCCGCTGCTGAAGCCAGTGCATGTCCAGGCCCGTCTGAAGTTTGCCAGAGAGCACATGGATGATACAGCAGAGGATTGGGAGAATGTCATGTGGTCAGATGAAACCAAAGTAGAACTTTTTGGTATAAACTCAACTCGTCGTGTTTGGAGGAAGAAGAATACTGAGTTGCATCCCAAGAACACCATACCTACTGTGAAGCATGGGGGTGGAAACATCATGCTATGGGGCTGTTTTTCTGCCAAGGGGACAGGACGACTGATCCGTGTTAAGGACAGAATGAATGGGGCCAAGTATCGTGAGATTTTGAGCCAAAACCTCCTTCCATCAGTGAGAACTTTGAAGATGAAACGAGGCTGGGTCTTCCAACATGACAATGATCCAAAACACACCGCCCGGGCAACAAAGGAGTGGCTCCGTAAGAAGCATTTGAAAGTCCTGGAGTGGCCTAGCCAGTCTCCAGACCTCAACCCCATAGAAAATCTGTGGCGGGAGTTGAAAGTCCGTGTTGCTCGGCGACAGCCCCAAAACATCACTGCTCTTGAGAAGATCTGCATGGAGGAATGGGCCAAAATACCAGCTACTGTGTGTGCAAACCTGGTAAAGACCTATAGTAAACGTTTGACCTCTGTTATTGCCAACAAAGGTTATGTTACAAAGTATTGAGTTGTATTTTTGTTATTGACCAAATACTTATTTTCCACCCTGATTTACGAATAAATTCTTTACAAATCCTACCATGTGAATTCATGGATTTTTTTTTCACATTCTGTCTCTCACATTTGAAGTGTACCTCTGGTGCAAATTACTGACCTCTGTCATCATTTTAAGTGGGGGAACTTGCACAATCGGTGGCTGACTAAATACTTTTTTGCCCCACTGTATATAGGACAGCAAAAACTGAAATTTTCCATTTGAGCCAGTATTTGTACTGTGCAGACTTGTTAAACAACATCACTGGGAACACTGGGACGTGCTTTTAAAGATTAAGACCGGGATTAAGATGATAAGACTCACCTGAGTTCCTCTCTTTCCTTCTGCCATTCCAGAAAAACTTGTTTAGACACGGGATCTCTGTGTGTCTAGGACATTAAAGAACAATATGAATAAATTTAGCTCTTCAAAAACATAAATATGGAGAAGAAACAATACATTTTGTCCCTTAGATAAGTTGAGTCTGAGTTCAACAGTAGGGACAAACAACAACTAAAGTTCAAAAGTTGTCTTAACTGCAGTTTTTTGCCTCGTTTAAGCTCTTACAAACACTCCAATAACACGTTAATAGGATTGTAAGCACGTGGACTCTCACGCTGGAATCTGAACAGCTTGTTTTTTTTTCTTTTAACATTGTGTTCTGTCAACATGTTATCATGTGTTATCATTTCAGGTATGTGAGTGTTTGCCATGCGTGAGTGCAAGCAGAATATAATGTCCCAACAGCTCAAGGATTAACTCTCACCTGCAGGCGCTCCATCAAGCCAGTTAAAGCCTGCATCCAGGTGAGGTTCATTCCATACCGGTCTGTGCTCACCACTTTGGTTTCCTGCTCCAGTTCAGGTACGATGGCTGCTGTGCGCCAGCCATGTCTCAACATGAGGTCCTGCAACAAAAGATAAACGCGTATTGAGAAAATATGCAGCAATCTATTCTTTATTTTTCTTCCCCTTAGAAAAACATTTGATATTTAGCTGGATGCACAACAACTGTGAGCCAACACCAACATAATTAAAGGACTTTATAACTGAAACAAGAACAGCGTTTTAAAGTGCCCTGAGCATAGCAGCGCCACCCACCCACTGCTAAAACCTGCTGTTTGAGAGTGGCTGCCTATCAAAAAGACAACTGGGCAAAAGAAAGAAGCTAAAATTGCTCATTTCAAATGGAAAAGGGAACAAGAGCTGCAGTAAAGCCCCAGATATTATAAATAAGCATTGTTGTAAACTATGAACAAGCAGAATAAATGTGTGGAGCTGGAAATGAGCACAATAACTCTCTTTTAATCACTTTGACTGTCTTCTGTGTGGAAGATCCAACAAATGTTGCCATGTTTTACTCTCTTATTTATTAGATACATGATTACAGACATATTCGCTGTTAATATGTTTATACAGTGTGCCTTTACTTTGCACAGTAACACAAAACAGTCCTCAATTTCTGACGAAAAATTGCGGCGCTCATACTGCCATCTAGTGTTTCAGATTTTCACTGCACAGTCTGCTCTGACCCCACCCAAATGCTCTCAGGACTTTCAGAGTCATGCAATACGTGGAGACAGATGGCATCTGGCACCGTGCGCATCTCTGCACATACTCTGTACTTGTGTATCTTTCAAACGATGTGAACCATCTAAGCTAAAAAAATAAAAAATAAATCTCACTTTGCTAAATCGCACACCAAGGACGTCAAATGAAGCCAACACAGAAAAATGACTGCTAATCCCTATACCACAAACAGTTAGTCACCATGCAGAACACTGACTCGACAATTTATCATGATGAGATCACCGTGCTCGGATACTCACAGCCAAGTCGCTATAAAGATGATCTCCAAAGTACAGAACTTTTGATCCTCGCCACCCTGTCAGTCTGAGGAAGTCAAATAGGTTTCCCTGAAACAATAAAATCAACCACATACTCATTAGACACTCAGAACACAACAAGTAAAAACATGCAGACTTTTCATTACAGACCTGTTTGTAAATCTGTCCTTTGTCCAAACTCTTGATTTTTTCCCACCGAAGGTCACCGTTACCATCCAAGCACCTGAAAGGTCTGTAGGAGCAACAATTTTAGAGATTGTTAAAAAGGAGCACTGAATTGACTGCGCCTTATCTCATGAGAGGGATGCCGGCGCACATTCGCCACACTGAAAAACTACAAGGAGTTACTCACTTGATACAGTCGGTGAAGAAGTGAGGTTTGTCTGCCTGCACGATGACCACATCAAAAAAGTCTCTCCAGTTTTTCCCCACCATGTGCGTCATTCCTCTATCGCTGCACACCGACAAGAAGCATAAATGTAACAGAGCGCCGAGGTGTTTACCTTTGTATTAGGACAGAGTGCACTACTGCAGACGTGGACTCCATCAAGTCGCTCACACTTACACAAAGCTGAAGGGACTGTTGGTTATGAGGAAAAGTTTCTTTCCGTTGCTGGCCAATCGATGCAAAACAGCATCCGTCTCGTCCCCTCTGAGAATGAATTTATCTGTAAAGCGAAGAAAAACAAAGATTAATTGAACTGCCAGTGTTTTTGTAGCAGGGCGCAGACAAAACCGAAAGACATGAAAGGAATTCTTACCGAGATCTTCCATAATCCATTTGTACATGTATCCTTTGAGGTGAACCATGCCGACTGCTTCCTGTGGATTAAACGCCAATGAATGTTTTTCACAATATGTTCAAAACATTTCTTTGATCCCTACTATGAGATAAGTTTAAATTACAGTCAAAGGAGCTTGCAAAGAAAAGCGTCTGGACTTCTTTAAAAGAAGTCCAGACGCTTTTCTTTGCAAGGTCCTTTGACTACAATGACCTGGATGACTGAGAACCTTCACAGACATTTTGAATTACAGTCACTTGGGAAGAAAGACCCCAATTATTTGGAAATGATTAATGACCTGTCAGTTTGCTTATTTTCAGAGGAGAAATTACGATGAAGTAGTGGGCGTGCTGTATAATTGAAAACATTCCACCCCAGAACCAAGAGGAAAAGCTGTTATTGTTCTTCGCTCTACCAGAGAGTCCATTGCAAACTTTTCCGGAGCTCAGCAAATTCCTGAGCGTGGAGCTGATGAAGCACGCAACACGGATATAGTCAAATATCCAATCTCCTTTGGTATGAGCTACAGAGTGAGGCCAGACTTGGAAACGGACATTAAAACATATCATAACTCACAGAGACGTCTTTGAAGAGGTGAACTGGATCATACTCGATGTCGTTTGTGATGAAGAAGTCATTTGCTACAGCCAAGAGAGTCATCTCAGGAATGGAGAAGATATCCATGAACTGCTTCACCTTTGGTCCCTGTGGGGGAAAAAAAAAAAATGCAAGTTAATGTTTGATTCTCACAAGATGACATTTTAACTTTATTTTGTTTAAAACAAAGCAAACAAACATTTCATGTGCCTTTTAATGTGTTTTGAACAACTTAAAAATTAAATTAAGAGCAGTGTCCAATAGAGGTGGGAATCACCATACATCCCACGATACGATATTATCACAATACTTAATGCACGATACGATATTATTGCAATTTTTTAAAAATATTTTGCGATATTCAGATTCTGTACATAAAGGTAAACTTTATCAATATTCATTTTATCTAATAACAAAGTCTCGCACTCAGTCTTTCTCTCATTTCAGTTTTAATGTTGACAAACTGAATGGTTTGTATTACAGTCTAGTCCAACTTAACTGAATGCAACCATCTGGTACAATTATAGCTATTCTGAACTATGCAATTTATGAAAACTATCCAGCCCCTTCAGCAACTGAAGAATTTGAAAGTAAATTAAAACAAAATATAATTTTACATTAAATCAAAAAGTTTTAAACTTAATTAAAATAAAACATGTCTTAAATTAAAATAAGTAAACTGTCATGTTTATTGCTGCCAAAAAAAAGTTAAACACATTTGGACAGTGAAGGAATGTCAGGATTCTTGCTCAGAAAAAGGATGAAGACAGAGCATGTTCCACTCCACGAAAACTTTTTTTTGTAACAAAATATCGATTTCTGCTGTCCCTGTATCGATACATTATTAGCAAACAAAATATCACGATACTACACATTATCGATTTCTTCCCCCACCCCTAGTTTCCAATACGAGCCCTACCCAATGATGCTAAATTTCCTGTGTTTGTGTCCATTTGCGCAAGAGTTTGGCAATGCAGCAGAGTCACACAGCCAGCAGCAAGAAGCCCACCAGCAATGACAATGCAGGGAGAATACTGATTGTTGAGAAGCTGGCTTACACAGGAAAGGGAAGAGCAGCAGAGTCTCTCAAAAAGAGGAAGACACACACAAAAAAAAGTATGCATAAGAAGAACACTATGTCTGTACAGGACAATTTGCACTGTTTAATGCTCTGTTTCACTTCATTGCAGAGTTCTTCCCTCATTATGACATCTGTCCTAAGCTGTTGTACAATTAACATAACAAATGAGTACAGCCCATGTTACTGGTTGCCCCACATTTTTTGACACCGTCCCCAAGTGACAAACATCTACTCATTTCAATCAATCTATAAATCTCATAAACGCACATTTTATTCACAGGAGAACGCAGAAAACAGCCAAAGTGTGCCATTTAGAGAAAGCAAAAGATTTAGTTCATTTTGAATTTGATGGCACCGAACGTCTCAAAAATGTCAAGACAGGGCTATGTTTACTTCTGCGTAACATCCCCTCTTCTTTTAAAAAGTCTGGGAACTGACAAGACCAGTTGCTGGATTTTTGCTGTATCATTCTTGTCTGATATATGAGTCTAGCTGCTCAGAAGTCCTGGGTCTGTGGTGTTTTATTTTTCTTACGATGGTAAGTCAAATGTTTTCAGATGGTAAAAAGTCTGGACTGCAGGTAGGCCAGTTCAGCTCCCAGAGTCTTCTACTACAAAGCCATGCTGGTAAATCGATGCAGTATACATCTTGCTGAATAACGCAAGAATTCAAAATTTTGATTCATCTGACCCCAGAACAGTTTGGCCCGGAAAGGACAGCAATGATTCTGGATCATGTTCACATATGGCTTCTTTTAACCTGCATTTGTGGATGGTACAGTAAACTGAGTTCACCGACAATGATTTCTGAAAGTGTTCACGAGTCCATGCACTGATTTCCAATTATAGAATCAAGCCTGTTTTTAATGCAGTGCCTCCTGAGGCTCTGAACATCATGGGCATCCGATATTGATTTTTAGCCTCGTCCCTCACGCACAAACACGTATCCATATTCTTTGAATCTTTTGTTGTCATGCACTGTAGATGAAATTGTTACCGACCTGTTGAAAGTTAACCTAATTAACTGCAAAACACTTCTCTAGCTGTTCCTCCTCTAGTTTTTCAGCTTTTTGAGATGTGGTGCTGCTATTAAATTCAAAAGGAGACAATTTTTATTTCTTAAAATGGTACATTTTATCAGTTTAAACATTGGATATCACTCTTTATTGAAAAAAAATATGGGTTTAAAAGTCCTGTGTAGGACCAACTAACTTAGTACCCAGCTGGTACCTTAAGAGAGTCCAACTGCACCAAATGAGATTAGAGACCTATTTTGGACAGGATTGTTACAGATGGAAAGAGGCACCGTTCCTGCTGCAGGAGACCACTTAAAAGGTTCAATCGGGCGAAAATGATTCGAGTCTGATTCAAAACATTCAGAGCCCAAATTGCTCCTAATGGGCAAACATGTCAGTTTAAAGCTTGGTGACTCCCAGACCCAGCAGAGCTTTCTAATTTCCCTGCCTTAACGAGTACAGAACTAAAAAAAACAATAAAGTGCAGACACAGAGTTCTCATAATCAACTCTTTTGGGACTGGAACATTGCCTTCCAACCGATTCATGACAACAAAGGAAGAAATGAGATTACAAAATTCACCATTTGGTTCTTATGTAATGCTAAAGCCGTACAAAACCCCAACATTTGGTAAATCTGTGTACAGCAACAGATTAAATCCCAAATTCCTTGTTTGAGGAGGTCCAAATAAAACTGTAATATTTTGCTGATCCGGCAGTACTTAGGCTTTCACGTCTGTGCCAAAACAAACCCATGTTCCACAGAGAGTAAATGTACAAAAACAAATCTGGAGGCAAAGTGCAAGAACTGTGGTAAATGTAAAACAGTTCTCCACTAAACTCTGCTTTAAAGTTATTGGACTACTGAACTAATGTGATTAATAGGGAGTGTCTAGTTGGAGTGTTTTAACTTTAAAATCAATATATATTTCTATATATATCTCCTGAAGCCCAAGCTGTTGTTTTGAGTGCTTTTTAAATTCTCCAAGCTATTTGGGATTAGTTTGACATGATAAGGATCAAAAATAAGCATCAACTTTGAACAGAAAGTCACCAAAACACAAACAAAAAAAAACAAACACGTCCTGATTTGGCTTCATTTTACATTATAACACAGCAAAAGTCAAAGCCAGACTGTAATGTCCCCCATATGAGGACGGGGGGTCTCAGGAGGTTAAATTATTTTTTTTAGGTTTCTTCTGCAAAATAAAATTTAAAAAAAGAAGAAGAAGAAGAAGAATAAATTCTTACCTTTCCATAGAAGCCACTGTCCTGCTGCAGGGGGACATGATGGGTCCCACCAAAGAGCTGAAGGACCTCCTCATCTGGCACTGGGCTCAGACCCCTGGGAACATCAAACACAAATGAATGTACTGGGGTCTAATAACACTATCCCGCAATTCACTTAAACCATCTTTCATTTCTTACCGGTACACTGTCCCCGGCTCAATGTAATGGAAGGCGTCTATCTTCATTAAAAGACCCTACAGAGGAGCAAAAATAACTGAGTTTCACTTCATGAGCTGCACAGAGAAAATGCACAATTGTGCTCCTGCAATGGTTAAAGTGTAGTTTAAAAGATTTTACCTTTTGGATGTCATAGTGAAGGCCCCGAACAGCAAAGTTAGGAAGGTAGTCGTACTTGCGAATGCCCTCGGGGTACTGTCAAACAGGAGAACCAGCAGGTTAAATAAGCCTGTGTTTAAAAATCAGTTTCAAAGCAAACACGTTTGACACAACTGATGCAAAGCACACCTTGAAGTGTTCAATTAGGAATTCCTTGGCTTTGTTGTAGATCATTGCGTTGAGCGCATTGGAATACTGCGCCAGTGTATAGTCGTAATCGAAGCCATAGATGTCCACTTCAGCCAAGTCGACCTCGTTGTTCGCGTAAATGGTGGAGGAGTTGAGGAGGTTGCACGCACCAGGCGGGATCAGGTCTGGTGCAGGAAAGAAACGGGGAAAGACTCGTTTAAATTTGAGAATCACAGATCAAATTAACCAAACAACAATGAATAAGCAAGATTTAAGAGATATGACAGCTCATTACAGCTGACTCATGTTTTAATTTAAAGGGAATGTGTAAGCGACCCTTTCTGCAATGAAACTTGATGATTGTGCGCTTCTGCAGAGGAGAAAGAAGTAACTGCTGTTTTCGGTCCAGTTTAGCTGGCAAGCTCACGAGGTTGTGCAACGTGCATTTCTAAGATGTCTTTACTTGACTGAGCTCAGGCCGTCCCAAAAGAACATTTTCTACACTTATACCTTCTACCAACTTAACCTGGAAAAACATAACGGGCAGCACAGCATTCACTGCGCCTTTGAAAATATTCCCATATTTTATCTGCACACTATCTCGAGTACGGTCACACAGCTAACCCATGCGCACAGATTAAACACACAGTTTACATTTTGTTGCAGAGACGGACTCCAGCGCTGGCTGCAGCAGGAGCACAGGACTGAGTCACACATGATCTAAAAGTGGGGCATGGCCCCTCTGTAGTGACAGAGTTCAATGAGGGCTGCTGCTGGGAACAGACAAAATACCTTTCTTTCTATGCTGAGTCACATTTCAAAAGACTGCATCTGACAAACTGCATTTCCAATTGAGAATGCGTGACCAGCTTTAATTAAAACCCACCATGTGGAGAACAAAAAATGTGGTTTAAACAGAGTATGTTGGTAAAAACTTATATATACACACATATGTATATAAAAAGGCTTCTAGTGTTAAACACTTTTGAGTGTTTTCATTTTACACTACTTCATGTTTCTACTCCAGAACACTTCAGAGGGAGATGCTGTGTTACTACAATTATTTGGCTGCTATACTTACTTTGTAAATCAAGATAACGTTTGCAGTCAAATCGTGACGCATATTTATAGAATAAACACTCGAGAAATATATAAAAGTACTTTAAATAAACCAAACTGTGCCCACATGCAGCATTACATTGCTGTTTACATCGCTATAACAAGGCTGCATAAGAGTTCCTTTACTTTTAATACTTTATTTTGCTCATGTACTCTCCCTTCAAATGCACAGCTTCCAGGTTTGCCGCAGACTGACAGTTATTCTGATTATTATTATGTTCTGCACATGCAAAGCAGGGCTGGCCCACGTGAACTAAATAAACAAAAACCAAAAAGCAAATATTATGGAGCTAACGTGCATGTCAGTGCATTTGATAACAACATAGACAACTTGTACCGACCCTAAATCCCTAAGTTCGTTTTCTCTTTTTCTTTCTTTTTTCCATACAGTATTTTTCCATGTCTCATTTGCAGGGACCTGCTTAAACGCCCGCTAATATAAATAGGCCATAGATCATTTACAGAATGCATCCGATGACATACAATCAAGCTAAGAATTGTGGTTAACCGACCCTAACCCTAAATAATGGTGAGTGCATATTTGGCTGAATAGCGGAATGCTGAGCGAAAACACGTTTCACAAGGACACACAAACGCACAGTGTACGCGCAGCGTTCACCAACAGCCGCTTGGGTTGTTTTCAAGAACAAATCTTGCCAAACAGAGGAACTGACGCGTGAGCACAAATGCATCTTAAACAAGTTGCTGTGCAAAACTTTATCCTGCATGCGTGTTACACAGGGCATTAATGTGCCATCTGTGGCTAAATTGGAAAGAGGATGAACGAAATCCCTAAAAGAACAAAATGTATTCGGCGTCAACAGAGAACCATAGCGGCTGCCACGGTGACGTGCGGGATAACCGCGATATGGGGCCCCCGTTAGGACAAAAAAGGAGGGGTGGGGGGCCGGGGGGCCCTCTGCTTACCGTGAACCAGCCGTTTCATGTCATTGTAGCGAGTCCACAGGTACGAGATCTGATCCACTGGAGCTGCGGTGGACGTGAAAGAGCGTCTCCTCACACCACAGACACCAGGAGCACCCAGCGGCTCCTTGGCTCGCTTCTTGTCCCCAGCCTTGCATCTGTGAAGTGGATCGCTGGGTGACGGAGCGTCGCCAGTTGGTCTGTCCGAATCTGAGCCGCAACTTTCCTCTTTTGTCCCGTCGCGGCCCTGCTTTTTTCCTCCAGAGATCCTGCATGTGGTACAAAGTCTGTTCACTCTAGGGGATCTGGCCAGAGGAGGGGTCTTGTTTCCTCTTGCCCATAATGTACGTGTTAATGTGCCCACTGTTTTAAAAGACATTTTTACGACGCGTTATAATTACCATTCCTAAAAACCTCTGCCAGCTTGCCACTGGAAGCTGAGGCTAGCAAACAGATAAACATATACCCTCGTTTTCACTGTGGCCACGCCCCGGGGCGAGAGGCCCTCCATTTAAAGGGGAGGTACTCCGACTCCTGCAGCCAATCAGAAGCGCGGAACTCTCTGTATCTGTGATCAAATTCTCATGAGAAAACATGTTGTCAGCGAGACTTCTGTGTGTTTTCTTTAAGTTGCAGTCGCATCTTGTTCTTTCGTTTGTGCTTTGTGGTAAATGGGTGTTCTGCCACACATCCTCTCTGAGAGCTGGGCATTGTTTTTGGACAGTGTGCATTTTCAACTAAACGAGGTTTTGTTGTCTTGGCGGAAATTTTTACAAAAAAACAACTAAGTAAAATCCCTGCAGGAAAACGTTTTTCCGCACAAGCGTGCAGCTCTATGAGTATTTGGTGTATTTTAGTTTCGTGGTGTGCAGGGATATGCCTAAATTGCATGTGCAAATGCTTCATTTATGCTCTTCGAGGGAAGAAAATGTGAGAAACTTTAGTAAAACAAACACACACAAAAAGTTGCAATACATAGTATTTGGATAAATGCGGCATTTATATGTTTTCTTGAAGTTTCCCGCGGACAGTTAACTGCAAAAACAAAATGCATATTTGATTTTTAAAATGCAAACTTTCTCTTCAAAACCAGAGCATTAGAACTAATATTTTCCAAAGTCTTACATTTTAAAGAAACTTGCAACTGAAGCAATAGGGTAAACATGGATACGTGTGAATATTTCCTTCTGTTCTGTTCTAGAGTTCGCAGAGACTTTTAGTGGAGCAGAACAAAGAAAAAAAAAAAGAGGGGGAGGCCCCTCTTGTGCTTGGACTATGATGAGTCACTCTTGGACAAGTATACAGAGGCCTGCTGTAGCTTTTGTAAAGAGTGCTGTAGACCAAAAGGCACAAACGTGAGTTGAACAGTGATGCACAGTGGTTCAGAGCTAAGCCAGAAAAGAAAAAAGGTTGGTGAGGAGCCATAAGGAAAATTACAGGTTTAGCAAGATAGCGAGAGAGGTTTAGTGAATGTAGATGACAGCTTCTGTCATCGACTTCAAATATAAAGACCTCAAGTCCACTGACAACTTGCCAAATGATCTTAATGTGTTCTGTTATTGGTTTGAAAAACTAAAAAGGCCATCTTGGCACCACCCACTGTGACACCCACCATTCTCTCAAGTCCGGCTGCCGTTAATCTGCGCAACTCAGAGGCCCTTCCTCCCCTATCACAATAAAGACTTTCTTCATTCTTACGAGTGACAAGAGCCAGTTCAAAAGGTTAGAACCCCTGTAAATACCATAAAGAGACAAGCAGTCTCTGCCTCCAGCTTATGTTGACCTGAACACTACGGTGTAGAGAGTCATGTGCAATACCTCACCAGCGCAAGGCCTCTACTATCACCCCCATCCCCAAAAAACAAAGATCACAAGACTACACCCTGACATCTGGATCAGGGTGTAACTGGAGACCTGCATATCCTTGGCTGTGTTGAGAAGGTGATTGGCTGCAATCTGCCACCGCTGCTTGACCCGTGAGCGCCCAGGACCCCGAGGCAAACAGAAAAGATTGCTGTTTTCCAGTCCCACCTTAACATACACTTTCTGAAGACTTCTGCATTCCATCCAGATAAAAACGCCACACTGTTCACACATAAACTGATTTACTGTGCTTGTTACTTTTTACTTTAATGGAAAATGGTAACTGAACACCACAAAAACCAGAACGCAACCCAAAAAACAGTTCATGTGTGGTTTAAAGACACTGTTGTTCCAAAACCAGAGGAATTTCAAAAAAGGGCCACACAAATGAAGAGAAGCAAAAGCCATTTTGACAACAAGAGAAATCTTGGGAAGCACTTGGATTAAGCAAGTGCAGAAAGTGACAGGATTAAATTTGCGTTCTCTCATTCCTCTATTACATAACCTCTGTGTGTGAGCTTAAGTACTGACATCCTGGACCCTGTTTATCATTTAATCTCTATATTTATTTGCCTTATTTCTCTCTCAGAACACATGCGCTGCTTGCTTTCCTGTATAGATTTTCTATATAAACAGCCTCTTTATTTGTCCTAACTTCTCACACAGAGTTCTGGAAACTTGTTCTGCGGGTGGGCCTTGAATACACACTCCAGCTGAAAATTCTGGAAACTGCTGCCAAATATGCGTCTAATTGGTGAGGAAATCATCTGTAAGAGATTAGGAAACTTGATTGCCTGTTGTTTCTAATTAGTTCTGATGAGTTCTAGATTTAAATCTGACTTAAGTAACTACAGGACTACAGGTTATTCGAGTCCAAGATACATATAGTTAACTAAACTAAACTAAAATAAGAGGTGAACTTTAGAACTTGAGGAGAAGAAACAACATTGTATACTTACAAAACTAATCAAAATATAATGGAAGCATAAATGGAAATGTGTTTAGGTTTTGTCTTTTTCAGTTTGGTCAAATTTGTCAATATGACAAATATATTTGTGCTGTAATTTCTCTTCAGAACCTCTTAAATCTTACCCTAAATATTATGATTCCTCCCCACTTATCTACTTTACAGTCTAAGGGGCGCTGGAGCCTATCGTAGATCTCACAGGGAGCCTATAGGCTGGAGCCTATCGTAGATCTCACAGGGTGAGAGGAAGGGTAGGCACAGAGTGAACAAATCGCCAGTCTGTCGCAGGGCTAACACAGAAAGGCAATCATTTACACCTACTGAAGAATCACCAATTAATCTAACATGCATGTCCTCATGCCTGTGGGAGAAATCCTGAGTACCTGAAGGGATGGGCTCTCTCCAGGTGCAGGTACACAGAGAACACGCAAACTCCACACATGAAGGTACCTCATATATGCGAAGCTTGCCGATAGATTGAAACTCACGGCTTTCTCTCTGTGAGGAAAGCGTGCAAACCACTAGATAATCAAACCTATAGAAAAATAGCTACAATAGCTGTGGGTGAGAGATATTAAGTTAAATGTGTACAATTTAATTCTTTGCTTTAGTTTTAATATAATTTATGTACTATTGTGTTTTTTAATTACTCTTTTCTTGAAGATGACTTTTACTCTAATATCTTGCTATTTTTATTAGTTTGTGTTTTTATGAAGTTGGTGTGTTTGTACTGTGAAGTGGAGTTTCTCAACAAACTGCAGAAAAAATCTGCACAAAAGAATCATGTCCAGACCAATCCCACCACCCCCTTCTTTCTGACATTAGTCAAACTAGCCAGAAGAGCTTCATGACTCTATGACCAAACTTTATTGCGCAGCATGCTGCATTATTCAGCTGTCTAGGCTTAGATTTTCAAATGAGAACTTACTGGGAATACCACCTACAAAACCACAAAAATTAACCACAAACCAATATCCTGCTGTATTTGCAATGTAATAAACTGACAGGATATACGTGCATGCAGGCATGTGAAAAGGAACACTTTTACAAGACTATGGAAAGTCCTGTGAAAAGCTATGTGGGGCATGCTCCTGTTTCCATAGGAATTGAAAGACTTGAATTCAAAGAAAGAATTGAAAACAGCTGCAAGGCACTGTTAATGAGATACACACAATTAATCACCAAGTGTGACCATCTCTATAAAAGCAGAAGTTATGGCAGTTTGCAGGACTGAGCATTACACAGATCATCAGACTGTGCACTTCCCAGAGAAACTGCAAAAAAAAAAACAAACCCCAAGAGCAACAGCTTTGACTCTACAGAGTGTTAGCAATGACTTACTGCATGACAGCTTAATTAGGGAAAGACTGAACAGGTATGACTTGTTTGGAAGGACAGCCAAAAGAAAGCATCTTCTCTCTAATTAGAACAAAGCAGTATGGTTTAGGTTTGTAAAGCTACATCTGAAAAAACAAGACTTCTGGAGCAATCTACTGTAGATGGATACCAAAATGGAGACATTTGCCCACAATGCCCAGCATCACATATCAGCACCATGACATGGTAGTGTCAATTCATAATTCAACTACAAACTATTGAATTATGGGGTGTACTTCGTTTTTCACAGGACTGCACAGACTCCTTTCCCCCATAAGTGTAGTATAAGAAAAATACAAAAGTCACTCAATCAAAACCATGAGCACTATACGGTGTTGGCTTGTTTTTATTCTTCATGACAAAAGTGGATAGAAGGTCAATGAAAGGTCAACTTTGCATACACATAAAAAGTTGAGGACCTCAAATGTGTTATGTGGAGTGTGTGCTTGTCAACAATTTACACAGAATGCCGACCACATAAATACAGTTAAAATATTATACAAGAGTGGCAATTAAATTATACACACATCTGCACAGAGTGACTTAAATCAATTTACAACCTTCAGTGTGAAAATGACATTATGTTAAAGTATTTTCACTTTTTAGCCAGAGTGTGTGGACATAACTTCAATAAATAAATGGAGGAGCTACCCCGGCAGTCTACAATCTTTGATACACTAGGTCCAAATGTATTCAGAATATTAAAAGAAAGTTCAGTAGTTGTAACAGTTGTCTGAAATATTAATCAGCTTGATTCATTTAAGTTATTACTTAATTCTTAATGAGGTAACATGATTAATAAATACAAGGCATGCTAGCTAAAAAGTGAAAATACTTAACCAAAATGAGATATCACTTTTTTCAGTGCTAACCCTGCTCAGTGAGTTTATTTAAAATAATTAAAACATTAAAAAAATACAACTACAGTGTTGAACTTTAGCCTCCATTTAGAAAATGTGATACTTTCTGAAACAGCAGACAAGACCAAAATCAAG
The DNA here is from genome assembly GCF_056152115.1 of Neolamprologus brichardi. Classification (NCBI taxonomy): domain Eukaryota; kingdom Metazoa; phylum Chordata; class Actinopteri; order Cichliformes; family Cichlidae; genus Neolamprologus; species Neolamprologus brichardi. Next base: position 26,279,886 of record NC_142123.1, read on the forward strand.
GCACAAAAAAACCAAAACAAAACAAAACACCAGCTAACCAAAAATAAAACCCCATCAGCAGGATGCGGCTTCTTCTAGTAAATTAGTAAGAGGGAAGTTGAGCTTTAGTAAGTGTCAACATTTTCTAGTATTAATTTCTGTTTTCAAACAGCTTTTCCCAAATGCGATTGAAAGGACCACGATTGGTCGCGTTAAGTCAGTTTAATACATTGTAAGTTGCCTTCAGTGAAAAAAAGGTGAGGTTACAGTGCCAATGTCAACCTGTGCAATGCTGTCTTCAAGTCAAAGTCCATACATCATACTGCTCTTTAAGCAGTCCCTTTAGAGGTATCAAGTGACACATGTACATTTACATGCTATTCTTCATTGCAATCCTTTAGCAAAGCAGTGTCATGTCTGAGTTCCCACACACTTTAAATGAAGCGGCTTTTTCAGATTTATTTATTCTTGATTCTAAGCCATAATGTGCAAATAGATGCAAACTTCAATGTAATGCTTTTTAAATGATTGGGTATCAGTATTTATTTCTACTTTCTATAAGCAGAACCCCAGCAATACCTGGTATTAGCATTTCAAACTGAAAACAACACATGCTGTAGAGAAGCAGCCTGCTTGCTGTGGATGATGCTAGGTTATTACTATTCATTTATTTTGGTGGCACAAAAAGCATGATGACATTATGTTATGAAATACAAAACATGAATATTGTAGCTGTTCAAAGGAGCAAAGAGAAAGCAGATATCGAATGGGAAATGTTGTCACAGTAATGAAGAGAAATGACAATGGAGGATTTTACTAAAAGGTTTAGGGGAAACCAGGCCACTTTGTTCTAATGATGTAAGACAGTGACTTCCAAAATCTTCTTATATTAAGAGATGCAAATAGCTGTTGTAAAATAGCTGCAGCCAGCCATTGGTAATGGAAAATGAGGCTAGGTTTCAAAGCCCAAAGCCTAAAACAGTAGATTGTATAGAGGCACTGTCCTGACTTGGTCTGCATAGTTTGCAAAGATGCACATTACAGATTTCCCAAATCATGCATCTCACCACTCAGTGTCTGAACTGAGGTGATGAATGTATGGCTGATATTTTCCATATGAAATGTCATGTTTACTGACCTCTCTTTAAAGGGTGTGCCTGAAATCTAAGAACCAGAAATGGCGTAATAGAAAGAGCATGTAACTGCACCACCAGTAAAAGGAAGAATCTCAAGACAACAATAAGCTCTACTTTTAAGGTAAGACTATTGGTAAGGCTGCAGTGTTCTATAAAAAACTACCTGGGAGAGCTACCACAGATCATCTAATGGTTTACCAACACTAAAAGACGCCAGATGGGCCTGACCATCAAGCCAGACTAAAGGCAAGAATGTAAGACATAGAGCCTTCAGAGAACAGATCATAGCCTTGAATCAAAGTCTGAGGACAGTAAATATTGTACAAGGAGAGTCTCTGAAATAAATACTGCCAATGGTTCAGCACAACACAAAGCCTTGAACAGGACCAGATGGAAGTTGGAACCACTTTGGACAAGACAGGTTATGACTTCACAAAGAAATGAGCAGCACATTTGTCTCTTCATCCTTCTTCGGGCTGCATGCAGGCTTCTCCACTCCAAGCAGAGAAGACCAAAAGGGTGGGATGAGAGCTTTTTTTTGTTTTGTTTTTTTTAAATACTTTTTTTTCCCCCAGTCCACGGTTCTGGTAGGTAGAGTGGGGAATGTAGCATCATATCTGGGATGGACAGGATGTCTCAGGTCAGGGAAGGAGGAGGGAGCCAAGGAGTCAACATGAAGACAGGTCCTTATGGAGAAGAAGGGTTTTGGAGTAATGGGAGGAGTGTTTCAGCGCTACAAAGACAAGGTGAGACAGAGACAAAAAGGAAAAAAAAATATTTAGTTTGACTTAAGAACTTTAAAAAGTTTAGTGGAAAATGGTAAGGGTAAATTATAAGGATAAACAGATCAATACAACATAGAGCACAAAAGGTTAGCAATTTAGGGGTGATCAGTTAAAATAAGCAAAAATCTTAACCAAACTAAACACTAACCCTAAACTAAAGCTGTGCAAAAACAAGATTGTTCAAGATAAAAGCAAGCAATGAGAAGGTATTTGATCAAAGTTGTTTGTTTGTTTGTTTGGTCTGTTATGCAAACAGCATAACAATTCACATGTTAGGAAATATGAAGATGGAGTCTTGGCGCTGGAAGTACGCTTTCAATTTTGGAAAAGCCTTTTTAAAAACTGCTAACGTTGAAGCATGTGTTCTTTCAGTGCCCTCTAGTTCATTGATATCAATGATAGTTTATTAGTCTCTTATTTAAAACTTGTTATAGAGAAACACTATATGGACAAAAGAACTGGGCCCTGCACACACTGGACCTACAGGAGCTGCTCTGTAATGGAAACCATTGGCATGATTATCCCAGTACACAGTTATTTTGCCGAGGTTAATGCCAGAGGAGGTTTGGAGCTCGTCAGTTACTGCGTCAACAGAGCATTGGTGACTTTTGTATGCTGTGTTGCTCAGCACTCAGTGAGACCACCTTTACATGGTCAGCCACTTTGTGACTGAGTTGCTTTGGTTCCCAAAAACTTCCACTTTGCAAAAATACCACTTACAGCTAATTGTGGAATATTTAGGAGAAAAGAAATTTCATGAACTCACTTGTTCCAACAGTAGCAACTCATCACAGTTTCTCAAATGTTTGAAAAGGCAGACTGCATGGCTGGGCTGTAATTTACACTCCTGTGGCAATGGGACTGAAAAAACCTGAATTTAGTGTGGTCCAATACTTTTACCAATATAGTGTGTAAACCAGTTCGATAGCTTAGATCTGCTGGCTAATTTACGTTTATTTTTTTATTGTCTCCTTGATGATTTAGAGTGTGAGCTCCGAGCCCTAGAAGATGTAGCTTTATTACCAGAGCTCTTACTGGCATTAGTGTGCAATTCCTCTGTGTTTCTACTTGTAGATGTAAATGATCTTTGTCTAGACTCTCTACAGATTCCAGTCATCCTGGTTCTACTTGCTGAATTGTTAACAGAGTGTGATGTGACTGCCTGGGCCCTTGACGGACTTGAATTGAACTGTGCAGAGTCTGACAGATACGTGTTATGGCATGCTGCTGCTGCTTGTACAGAATTAGACCTGCGACCTGACTGCTTTCTCCTCACAGAAACATCTGATTTAGGGTTTAGATCATGATTTTGTTGGCTTTCACCCCATGCTTCACTGGTGTTAGCATACACACACACCATTTTAGAAGAGGTTAGTTTATCTATAGAAGAAGAAAACAAAGAAGACTTCAGTCTGGCAGAAGAGGCAGGTACAACACGAGTTGTGATGAAAGTGTCCTGACGTAAAGGGACAGAAGCTCTCCGGACTGATGCTGCCTTTTTTGATTCACTCACATACATTTTAGAGCTTAAATCACTGTTCACAGAACTGGTGGAGCCTTTATAGGTCAGGGAAAAACCACGATTCAACTCTGTGTTACAAACATCACTGACACTATGACTTCTAATAAAGGTGGCATCTCTTTGGAGACCCTTGCTTCCGCGTGAGCGGCTGCTGGTTTGGCTGGAGTTGTCAGGATAAAGAGAAAGAGGGGTTCTTACAGGGCTTGTGTGGAGGCTTCTAGTTAGAGATCGCAGGTGGTGAGTAGCAGGAACGGGGCTAGACCGTGGACTGCTCCTCAATGGAGGCCGGGCGGGACTGCTTCTGGGGCTCCGAGGGGCACGGCCTGACTTGGTAGCAAGCTCTTTGGCCCGAGAGCGACGGGGGCTGCTGTTTAAGCTGTGTGGAGACATAGGGGCCTCCAGGTCCTCCAAACGTTGAGTAAGAGCCAGCTTCTGCTGGATGGCCATACGCAGAAGAGAATTCAGTGTCTTCTTCTCATCCTCAGCAGCAGCTAGCTGCCTCTGCATCTCATCCAGCTGGGTCACATACTGATCACACCTGAGAGATGCAACATGCAGCAAGAAATAAAGCCAGAGGCATAGAAATACATGCTTAACACGACTTATAGTGTGTTAAATGCAAACATCAAACACCAGCAGGGATTGCAACTGAAGATTATTGTTATTATTGGTTAATTTTACAGGCTAACAAATCATTAAAAATATCACAAGCTATCACAAGTTACAAAAGCAAAAATCTTTTCCCACGGATTATTTTTTGTAGTTAAAATAAATAAATTAACATTGATATCAAACTGAGATAAATAATGTTGGAAAAGCTTCAATTCATTCATTCACTGGCAACTGGGAACGATGCTAACTGGAAAATGTAAGTAAATAGTAAAAGTATGTTTAAAATGAGTAATACACCCTTATTTTCATATACTGTAGAGATGCACTCATACTAGCTATCCACATGATGGCTCCACTGAACCTGATTCTAAGCAAATATCTTTTTATAAAGCTGTAATCTCTATCCTATTGGAACAGACAGTAGCAGCCCTTCATTACTGGCTCTTCTTCAATCCTTCTTAGGGATAACAACTGTCTGGAAAGGGCCTAGACGGTCTAATACATGGCCAAGAACCTTCTCAGGGCACTTTGGCAACACATAACACAATCACTAAAAACAGAAAATAATAATTAGTGCACTAATACAAATCCCAAATAAAAACACCGCAAAGAAGAGGTTAGTGAGTCAAGTGTTATGATCTGTATGTTTAACTCTTAACATCTTCCCCTTGATAGCATGGTGGTGTTTATAGTCAAACCCAAGTCCTACAAACGTTAAAAGTCTTTCTTAAAGGTGACCTTGCTTGATCAACACCACCCCCCCACCCCGCCCCATTAGCACAGGATAAAGCATGTGGTTTGTAATCTTCACGTGAACTAGTGGATTGTCCATAGGCGTAATAAGCATGGTAAGCTCATTACACGAGTGAAAGCAAAAGCTGTACCTCAGCAAGAGCACAACTAATAAGCCTTAAAACCACTAGTACAGAGCCAAATACAATCCAGTTTTAAGACATTTTAAAGCAGTTTTTTAAATGTTTTAAAAAACTTTATTAAATATATGATTGTGTTATATTTGTCCTCCCTGAGTCAGTAATGTGTTTTGCTTCAAATCACATGAAATGAAAGCTTACCGGCTGGCGAACATGACTCGAAGAGAAGAGAAGGTGGCAGCGTCCTCCTTCAGGGCTTTGAGCTCATTTCGGAGCTTCATCATGGTCTCTGACACCATACTCTTCTCCGTCTCATACTTTGTTTTCAAATTGGATAAGGCCAACTCTGCAGTCTGCAATAACAAAAATATCATTTACTATCAAAATGGGGTTTTAAAAGCATGTTATGATCTGTTGCTGGTATGAAAACACATTATTTAAAATTATGCACTTCTTTTAAAACTAGGAATTCTCTGGAGACACTTGCATGCGATAATAAATGCCGGCCAAGAATTTAGGGTCAAATTCCTTAGATTTGAGTAGCTTCAGTGACAGCTCAACTGTTCCTGTCCTATGTGATTACCAAATTTCCTGTTAAACAGCAATCTCGGTCAGAGTTTTAAAGATCAATGAAAAGAAAAATCACTATTATGAAGAAGGCACAAAATCAATAATATGACTCTATAGTTTAAACACGCTGTATCTTAAGCAAATAGTTTGTTCTAAATCACGTTTGCCCCACTAATGGGATTGCTTTTTACTTATCTGTTCTCCAAATACAAATATCAGTGTAACAATCTCATGTGGAAATGGTTTGATTACATCAGAGGCACCAGTGGACAGCTAATGTCAACAGACTTGAGAAGGAAAACTATTATCAGTGACCACTGGCCCATCAAACAGATTACCTTAAGTGTGCGCATGTGTGTATACAGGACTGACAGTTCAGGTAATGACAGAAACAGGTCATGCAATGCTGAACATAGCACAAAGGGAAGAGGGAAAGAGAGTTCAACCTCTCCTCTGATGTGCTATGTCACATCAGAGGAGAGGCTGATGTACTCAAGGTGGACAATCATGTGGGTCCAGGGGACTGTCTAGACAAGACATTGATGAGGCAGGTCACCCATACTGCTTATGTGAGATTATGCATGGATAATACTCCTGCAAAGTGAGTTATATAACAAGCACGTTTGGCGTCTCCAGTTGGACTGGTCAGTGCTTTCAGCAACATGCTCTCTCACTTGACCTAATTCTCAGTGAGCAGACAATTTTCTGAAGTACTTTTAAATGGGGAAATGCACAACATCAATATAGTTACAGGATTATTTTATTATTGTTGGCTGTATCTGTGAGTAGCAATTGTTTTTCCAACTTTTTTACTTACTCAACCTAACGGGAAGTGCTATGTCAAACTTTTTTTAATGTTATGTTTGCTTTAAATTTACTTGGAGTTGGCACCAAAGTAACAGACAAAAGTAAAAGCAATAGTTAGTGCGGCTGTGTGTTATTATAAACGAGGATAAAAAAATACTGCGCATGAACTTTGCAAAAAGCAGCTTGCACATCAAAGCTCAGCAATCAACTCAACACTGAAATCTTTTCACAGCAAACTTTTACTTTAAGTGTCATGTTTACTGTCACCAGCAACTTCGAAGTTGCTGGTGACAGTAAACACAAAACCAGCAGCTTTGTCATAATAAGAAAACTGTGTGTTAGAATGAATTTATTTTGCATAATCAATGATAGCAGCAATATTTGTCTGAGTGCTTATTGATACTTAAGTGATGGTGTGTCTGGTACTGTTACTGGGATTTACCGCCAGTCTCCAGTACCAATCCCTGCTTATTATAATAAGGCTAAGCAAAATGCACTCAGTGGACTGTGGCCAGTTTTAGTTAATCTGAGGATTTCAGATTAACAATTTCACTCAAGATTTTCATTGGTTGACTAGAGGCCTATTAAGGGTTCCAACATACTTGTATGGTGATCCTACACATAACGTATTATTGTATTCCAGTTGAAGTCAGAAATCTGAATTCCTGAGTTCCCAGTCACAATTTTTCAAAGTCTGAGCATCCCCACCAAGCTTGACTGAACAATCCAAGATGACGGCAATAAATGTAAAGTTAAAAGGTAAAATTGTATAACTTGCAATTTGTTCTGTCACTGCTGTGTATTTACGACTTGCTAATGAAGCCATATGCATAGCTCTGACACAGCACAGCGCAAAGAAAAAAAAAAAAAGGTTAGTGATGCATGAATGACTCGATCTTGCTAAAAAGCAAAAAAAATTCAGCAAAGCAATGAGAAACCGAGTATTACTGGAACACACTTGACTAAGGAGTTACGTCATCCCCAGCTTTGACGTCTGACTCCTGAGATAAACAGAACACAGCATTAGGACAGCTGTGCAGACCAAGGCCTACATGTCGTAACTCTTTACTGTCACCAGGGGGCAGTGTCAGAAACAACTAAGTGAATTTATAAAATATAAAGAGTTGAAGCAAAACAAAGTGTTAAAAACAAACAAACAAACAAAAAGTGTCCACTGCAGCCACCCTCTCTGATTCTTGTGCTGAATTTGTTGATCACTAATTTTTTGTCCTCTCACACTTCTCTTACTTGTGGCGAAAGCAACTCTCAGACAAATAACTAACTGTACCATAAATTAACCCTAACAAGAGATGACAACTCTTTTATCTTATAACTTATATCTAACACAGACTAATGGTTAAATATTAGCAAAGGCAAGGTTAATTTTCAGACAATCTGTGTAAACCAAGGTAGCTATTCTCAAAATTATGTTCATATAACAAAACAAAAACAAAAAACAATGAAGCCTGCCTTCTATGAGTGAAAGTGGGAAAGTATAGAAAAGCTTGATTTTAATGTCAAGCAGCAAAACTACAAACACTGACCTTAGACACAAAAGAATTAAAGATCAAATGACATTAGTTGGCCTCAATTCTAAACAAGGCTCATTCCAAGAGACCTTTAAGCCCTTTTTCCTTTAGTACTTACTTGGATTGGCTCAACTTGGCTTGATTCGTTTTCATTACAATCGAGTACCACCTAATATGTGTAGGGTCATTATAGCAACATAGCCATGTCCTGTGATGCCACTGACTAACAAATTGGTGGCATGTAGTCTGTTGACGTCACATTTTAGAAATGACTCGGATTGCTTGGAACCCCAGCCAAGTAGATAGTAAAAAAAAGTCCCTGGAAACACTTACTATGACCTAATGGAAAACCCTAAAAATTGCATCAAGCCGTGACAATCAACCCGAATAGGTACTAATTGATAGGGGCCATTACTTATTCATAAATGGGACATACGACTTGTTTCGGACAGTGAATGAGCTACGGTGTGTATCAAGGTGCATTACAGGTGAGGTTAGTATAACTGTCAGTGGTGACAATCATGCTAAATGAGTTTTTCCTCTGTTAAAAAAATAAATTATTTAAATTATTTTTTTTAACATGTATCACCAACCTGACATACACAGGGAGGATGAGATGAAGGCAAAAAAAAGAAAGAAAATGCTTATACAAATGGCATTTGTGTAGATTTAAAGAGAAATAGTATTTCAATATTTGGCATGGTGTTTGTAAAAACACGTTTGTCAGAGTAACAGTGGTAAGTGTGGAAGTTATGTCAATGCTGTACATGAGAATAAACATGACTGGTGACATAACACCATCTACACATATATGAATGGGGCAGTAATTGTAAAGACTGTAGCAAAGGGCTGGTGCCAAACAGCCGATACACTCACAACTTCAGCTCCTTCTGAACTAACACAATACTTCCCTACACTGAAGATAAAGACAACCATTACAACACAGATACTTGCTTACTGTGACCTACCTGTTTGTTAGCCTTGAGAACAGTCCTGAGGGTAGCAATCTGTTCTCTCTTGGTACTCAGAAGAGACTTGAGTTTTAACACTTCCTCCAAGAGGTTTTCATTGTCCCGCTCTGCCTCTCCACTGCTGCTAAGCCCTGAGTAGGGCACTGCACCCCTCTGACGACAAAGGTCCACTGCCACCTGAGAGAACAGAGACAGATATTTATAAAGGTTAGCACAGTTAGTCTGGCAAATAACATTTCTTATATAACGGGAACAACATTTTGATTAAAAAAAAAAAAATCTTTATCACAAAATGATCACATTTCTTAACAATAACACTGAAGTGGCAGGAATAAATCTTCAAACATGTAAAAGAGGATTTATTTTTTGTTTGAGAATATGCACTTCTCTAGTTAATAAACTTGTTACCACCCTGTCTTTTCTTTCGGTGTAAAGGAGGTTACAGTTCTACTCTGACCCCTGATAAGCCGCTACATTCAAGGCCACGCACACACGTGTCACTGTAGCCCATGCCAGGCACTGGATTTGTGCAGACATGGGAGCAACTGAACTCTGTTAACAGGCTGAGCAGATTATTAGGTTCAGTGAAACATTTGTAAAGGAGTTAAGGATTTTACCCAGAATAAAAGTTTGTTTTTTAGCATTAGGGTTACAGCAAAAAAGTTTGAGAATTTGCACTGGTTACAAGTTTTAGTTCACAAAGAACTAAGTAGTGTTGGAGTACTACATTAATAAATGTCACAAGAACTACACTTTTGTCTTACCCGAAGATGTTTTATCTGGCAACGGATGACTGCTACTAAGTTGCGAACATTGGAAGGGTCCCTGAAATCTAGGGTGGGGGATCCAGGGCAAGTAGGAGAGTCTCCACTGGTTACAGCACTGTCAACTTCTCCCATAAACTGCAACGCTGCAGCTTTTGAAATGAACATGTCATTGGCTCGAGTCTTCTTTTGGACGCTGTGCTGGGAATAGAGGTGTGATCTTCTGGCGCTGCCTCCTGACCTGGCACCATCACGATAATAGTCCAGGGTGACCCGTTTGGGAGTTAGGTTGTTGCATACACAGATGTGGTGATACAGGTTGGACAGCTCCTCAGAGAAGGCCAGCAGCTCTTCCTGAGCAACACTTAAGTGCCCTTCAGAATCACTTGCTACTTTCCGTGTTGCTCCAATCTCCTTCTCCAGCTCACTGATGCGCTCTTGATCTTGCTTGCTGGACTTGATACACTGACGGATTTTGTCAGCCAGCTCCTGGGCCTCAGCCCTCCAACGCTCCTTCTCTTGCTTGTATCTCTGCTCCAGGGTGTTATAACGTGTTCCTGCCTGAGACAGTTCATCTCGCAGCTTTAGAAGCTCTTCGCTAGCCGTGCGCATACGCGCTTCCAACACCTCCTTGCTCTTGGTGTCTACCTCATAGTCAAATACAGCATTGCCACCATCTTTGTCTGTCTCATTATCTCCTTTGTCATCCACCTCTTGGCTTTGTTGTCGACTACTCTGCACAGCTTCCAGCTGCTGGGTGAGAGAGCCAACCTTGTCTTCTTGCTGACTGAGTGCCTGTCTGGACATTACCAGCTGCATCTGCAGTTCCTCCACCTTGCTAGTCAGGCTGGACTTCTCTCGCTCTGCCTGGATGTACACACAAACATAACATGAGAAGTTTGTAATTATCAACATCAGTTCACAGAACAAGAACAATACTGAATGTTGATTAATTTCAAAACAAAAAGGGAGGTTATACATGTCTGTGACACACATTTCTCCCCCACCACCTTTACTCATTATAAATTTTTAATGTCAAATAGCGACATCTGTTCAGTAGGAACTTTCAAACCCAGCCTCTTGATTTAAGTGCACCATGAATAATATATTTACATTACATAGAGAGCAATGACAGCTCAAGACATTCTTCATTTTCTGAAGTACCCTTTGGTTTATGAAGCTTTATCAGGTGGGAGCTGGAGAAAGTGCTTGATGGAATACACAATATATATTAATGCTCCTCCTCCATCACAAAACGGATGTGGTCTAGAGCAGGAAGTGGCAGACAGCCCTGCTAACAGCTTAGCACACAGACTAAATTGTATATCCTCCTTACTTAGCACAAAAAAGGTGGTTGCACTTAAAGATAACCAAGCTAGATAACAGCTTTCTATTTTACATATCTACAGTAAATTAACTGTCTAAACCTTTTAAAGGCTTTTAAATTCATATATAAAAGGTCATAAGAAAGCAACATAGCAACAATGCTTAAGTAATTATCAACTTATTGTGTGTTATTTTTCTTAACTCTGTTAAGACTATTAATGGGCACCCAAGCATCTGAGAAACAATGATACCCTAAACCCTATTTCTACTTTTAGTGATATTTGAAACTGACTGTGATGGCTATAGTATTACCACACTAAACTAATGACACTTCTATACCCAAACGTTTGCAAATTCTCGTTACCTCTGTACACAATCCATAAAACGACTTCATTCTCTTAATAACATGTAGGATTGGAGTTGCTTTTTTAGTTCCTTTTAATCATTTGTCCTCGGTGGGATACCACAAAGAAGCATTTGAAAAAAAGGTAAGTGTTTTTCTGTTGCTCACCTGTAGGAGCTGCTGCTTTAGTTTCTGACTGTCTGAAAAGTGTAGCTCACTCAGCAGGTCTGCGACCAGTCCAGAAGCAGGAGCACGAAGTACATCACTGTGGCGTGGGGTGGAGTAGCGATGGATGAGGCCGTTACTTTTGGAGCCACCCAAGTGAGGAGGGTTAGCAGAACTGGAAGAAGATCCAGGACCGTTATTAAAACCGCTGTCCTGATTCTCATCCCCATCCTCCCCTTCACCCTCTCCACCCTGGCCCTCTTCCTGGCTGTCATCCAGCTGCTCCAAATGGAGCTCCAGGTTCCCCACAGAATCAAAGGGGTTAAGGGTCAAGGCAGAGAGTTCCCGCCGCAAACTGTTTTTCTGCTCCCTTTCCTCCTTCAGTGCTTCAAGGGCCTCATCCAGCTGCCTCTCTGCAATCTCCCTCAGTCTTCCAGCTTCCTCCATCTGTCCTCGCAGTTCCTCCTGCTCCTCGTTCTTTTGGGTCAGCTCCAGCTTAATTGATTCAAACTCAACCTGAAATAAGATTAGAAGCAGGACAAGAAGACTTTCTTTGTTACTTTATTCGGCTCATTTAGAATGAATGTAAATTGTATCCCTAACATGCAAATACACTTATCACTGCATTTAGCAAAGTTACACTCACAACCAGACAGCTTCAGTAGGCAAATGAAAACTACGCTGTTTGACTTCATAGTCACCCAAACCAATAATTTTATTATTGATATAGCATAAATGAACAGTCAAAATAAGGTGGATAAAAATGTATCCATTTAGGAATTCTAATAACAATGTTTGCTGGGCTCTTGCTAGAAACACAGTAGCTTTTAGAAGCCTAACTTAAGCTTTACATAAAAGACACATAAAATAATACATGCTTCTTATAAATAGCTATAATATAATATTAAAATTGTCCTTCTATGATTCACAGGCTAAAGATCAGTTAGGGTACGTGTGTTAACATCAAAGGGCCAAATCTGTACAGTCATGGACAATTTTTAGTCTGGCCTGGATATCATTTTAAGTTATTGAGAAATTCTGGTCTGCCAGGCTGTAGCTGTGGTCTTTGCAGGTTAAAAGCTTGCTAACACAGAATGCAACAAAATGAAAGAAAAAAGGAAAGTTTATACTGAGGGCAGACAATTTCAACCAAAGCAAGAAACTGGACAGCTTATGCTTTTACCAAGTGTAAAGAAAGGCCAGTGTATCTTTCTCAAGAGACATTTTATGTTTTCAAAAAACACAATTTGCAGCATTGCACTAATGTTTGAATTAAAATGAATTATTAAAATCCAAGCTAACACTAGTTCTCAAGTTCAGGCTGTTAAAAAAGGTACTTATTTGGCTATATGGTAGCTTACTACAATAGTAAGACTAATAATTGGCTAGCTTTTATGTGGACCACATTATGTGTGAAAAGGCCAAATGGACTCAAAGCATGTCCATATGTCCCTTCATGTGATTCTCATTTTCCAGTGTGTCCCTTAAATGAAAATGAATGTGGTTTCATTTCAAAATTATATTGCAGCTAGAATTAGGGGGGCTTGGGAGCGGGAGTTAGGAGTAATTTTTTCGGATCAGCAATGGGAGAAAGCAGTATCCAATGTCCGTTATAGTACGTCCTGTGCCAGGTTACAACTTATCCAGTTCAAGGTGTTGTACAGGGTTTACTATTCAAAGTCTCGTCTGTCTGAGATTTACCCACAAGTAATGGATCAGGGTGAGAGATGTCATGCCACCCATGTGACCTAGGCCATATGTTCTTTCTGTGCCCAAGACTCCATGGCTTCTGGAGTCAGTATTCAGTTATTCTTTCCAAGGCTCTTGGGACCCAAATCTGCATGGACCCTTTTCTAGCTGTTTTTGGGCTTCCAGTCAACACTGGTCTAACCGACCCTACACACTTCAAAATATTAGCCTTTACATCACTTTTGGCTAGACGTTGCATCTTACTCCTTTGGAAATCTTCAAAGCCACCTTCAGTTTCTTTTTGGTTTAGAGATGTGATGTCATTTCTTAAATTGCAAAAGATAGGCCTTGTGGCGAAGGGCAAATACAGAGAATTTTATTGTAGCTGGGGCCCCTTCGTAAACTATTGCAAGTCATTAAACGCTCTACCAGCTGATTAATATCATATCCCCCCCCTTTTTTGTGTGTGTGTTTTGGGGTTTGTTGTTTGTGTTTCTTTTGGGTTTCTTCTTAGGTTTTATTTTGTTTGTTTGTTTTTTCAATTTTATTTAAGCGTGTGTGTGTGTATTATCGTATCTGTTCATGTAAGAAAAACTAAAAAAATATGTGAGGGGAACAGATTGTATTGTCATTGTAAACTAATGTACACTTGTCTCTCAATAAAAATATGAAAAAAAATTATATTGCAGACAGATAGAGATACAGATGACAAAATATTTTTTTTCAAAGTCAACTCACAGGTCACATACATTTTTCCCAAATTTAGTACTGACAGAGATGTGTATGCACATCAAGCAGACTTGGAATAACTGCTTAATACAACAACCAACATGAAAAGTTTACATATAAGTACAGTTTCTGTGGAGCATTTTCCAAAGATGTGCTTATATTTACAAAATATTCTCACATAGAATTATTAAAACAAAAATATCTAAATTCTCAGAGCACATAATGTCCTCTAGAATGAGAAAAACATAAAAACACAACATCCCAAAATATCTTGAGAAACATGAAATAGTTACACTGAAACATGGTTGCCATGGTGCAACACACAGCTATAATTACACACTTTCAATCACACTGCATTACAAATGTTAAACTGGCTTTGGTATTCGGCTTTCAGTGGAAGCAGGTTTTATGGGAATATACTGTCTAATGAAAAACACAGGTAGTCATGAGATGAATAGCATGTCCTCTGCTGTGGGAGCTGCTTCATTTGGTGAAAAGAGCATCACTATTCACCCGGCAACTAGACTGTCCAGTCTGTTCACCAGCAGCTTTTTTGTTACTCTCCTTTGAAGTTTTGACAACAAACATGTTGTGTGGTATAGTGTATTTTTTACCTTCCTCCTCATGTGTGAAGGTGGAGGAACAAAAACCTTACTGAATTATTTCTCTTCATTTCTCCATACAGTTGGAGATTAGGGTTATTGATAGAGGAGAGAGATGGGCAGAGCAAGCAAGCTCTGGCTTTGGGCATTATCAGGTTTAGCTAAAACCCTCCCAGTTACCCCACCACACTAGTCTACTTCAGGTAATTCAGAAACGTAAGGTAACCTGCTTTTCTGTGTCAACATGCTCTCTGGCCCTAGAAATTCTGACCACTACTGTTTCACACATCCATGTCTCCTCGTCAGCTCCTTCCTGGCCCTTGCCAATTTTTTAAAAAAATGTTTCAAATTTATGCAGCAGATGGGACTCAGGGCATATAGAGTGGAGATGGGGGTTGTTTATTGATTTATTTCATATTCTTTCAATAATAAAATCAATAAATATAATGTTATACAAAAAAGATTGTGTGAAGGAAGGTGACAACTGACCTGGTTTTCCTTGAGCACAGACACCTGCTTTTGCAGAGATATGTTCTCTTCCTCTAGCTCCCCATTGTCTTGCAACTGGCGCAGCTCACGCACTTTATATTCCTTTATTTCATCCCTCAGGTGCCCTTTCTCTGCCTCAAGACACTCACACTCCTGTGAAAGAAAATCCACAGTAAAATCAGTACAAAGCACAGCTTAACATGCTTCACTGTCAATTACATATGATATACAGTTAATTCTAGGCTAGAGAACTAATATTTTCTCTATAGGGATTTAATTTTTATTTGTATTTATCACAAGAAGAGGGAGTACTGAATGAGTACACCATACCTTCTTCAGCTGGGTGGAGAGCCCCCCAAGTCTATCAATCTCTGCGTGGGCATTGCCCAGAGCAAGGCGTGCTTGCTTCAGCTCTGTCTGAACTTCCTCTATGCGCGTTGCCATGGCAGCCTCTTTACTGGCAGTCTCCTGTAGCAGGCTCTCCTCCCGGCACTCCCCATCAGCAGCTGCACGTTTCTGGCTGCTCACAGAATCTGCAAATGCCTTTACACAAACAAAAACTGATAAGGACAGCTCTAAAACACTATTTGACACACTATTGTGTTACACATTGGGGGAAAACAATAGCATTTGACCCATATCATTATAAAGATAAGAAATGTAAACAATGTAAACAAAGAAGAGGAAATTGCACTTCCCTGTCAGTTTTCAGTGGACATTAATCGCCTGAGACCTGACTGCAATGAGGAAATAGCTGATATGGTTCTGTAACGTTGGACCTTAACAGCAATTTCCACATCATTTTTGCAGTTCTGTTTGTCTTGCCAATATTATACTATGACCCTAATAGATTACAGTTATCTAGCAATAACATGCATTTTTTCACAGCATGCCACAAACACAGACCTTGACACACACTATGCACCAATAAGTGCTAATGAAAGAAAGATCACCTAAGGGTTTTAATGAAACAAACAAGCTACTAAACATGCCTAAATGAACACTAATAATATGGTTACATAATGACCAGCACAGGAGTTCAACCCTGCCAAAACCTAAATGGGTAAATAGCCAAAAAAAGGAGGTTTACACTGATTTTAAAAATAGCTGAAATCAGAAACAGTACAGCACTTAAATTTATATGGCATTATAAAGCATCCCAGCTGACCACTTTTACTGTTATTCATACAGATGAATTGATTAATATCAGTAACTACCCGTAAGAAGGATTTTTTTTTTTTCCATTTTTCCCCTTTTAATTTGAACAGGCAGATGGAATAACTGCAAAATCAGAAATCTGCCCACATGACCGGACTTAGTTTTATAGGATTAGTTTCTTACATAAATCAGTATTTAAAAGCCTGTTCCAGTAATACCAAATACCTTTGTGGGTCTATAAGTATTTGTGACAAAATTTACATTAGGAAACACTTGTTAAAACATTCTTAATATGCTAACTATTCTTCAGTTTTCTGTATGGAAACAACACTGCATTAATCAGTTATTTTAGCAGAAATTCAGTGGCAATATGAAAACGGAGTCTAATATAGTTTTTATACCTTTAAAATTGAGATTCAAATGATCTAGTAAATATGGTCAAGTCAGTATTACTGTACAATGGTTATTTACTCACCCCCCCCCCCCCCCCCCCCCAAAAAAAAAAAAAAAAAAACCCACAATGGTGGAAAGTGCATTGTTTATAATATAAAAAGCCTATGCATTATTTCAATGCATCTATGAAAGGCATGGTTTAAACACAATCTGAGCTTTGCTGTATTGGCCTGATCTTTTTATCTTGAATATCCTGCTCTGACCTTATTAAATCCTTAATGCTTTAACATAACGAATCAAAATCAGCCAAATTTAGACATCCAAATTAACATATGTTAATAGCAACATGCTGACTAACTGGATGCAAAAACGTCATAATCAGTTAACACTCTTCTCCTGCCAACATCAAATGACATGTGAGGCAAACCTGACTCAACATGTGATCACAAGACAAGACATTCAAAGTATAATATGCAACTGTAACAGAGCTGTTATTGTTTTATCAGAAAGTGAGAGCTACAAAAAGACAATGACGGGATGAACAGGCAAATTCATGACATAGTCCACTGGCACGTGTAAAAAACCCCTCAACAATGGTATCTTTATAGGACTGCTAGACCGCAAGGCAGCTCCTCAACTATGAAAGATAAAATGAATAAACTTAGAGAGATTGTGCTTATATATAATAGCAGCAATTATGGTGTTGATGGCATTTAAATTATGCCTACCAATAATGTAAACACGTTAAACCTGATAATTATAAAATACAATTTTTGTATGGTGTCCATTGTGTCATGATTTTAATACCCTGCAAAAAATACAAGAGTTCTGTTTATTAGACCATTACTGTGAAAGCTTACAACAGGAAATGCATTTCATTGCACACATTTTATTATATAAACAAAAGATCACACAGCAAGTATGTGATATAGGAAAACTGTACCTGGAAACCAGGGGAATGATGACCTCGAAAGCCTACAAGGTAAATATGGTAAATGGACTGGTGTTTTTGCAGCGCTTTTCCCAATCACACAAGCACTTTTTTCTATGCTTTTCCTATGTAAGTGCTTTCTATCTAACATACACACAGATTCATACTCTGATGAATGCATCAGACAGCGAGTTGGAGTTAGTATCTTGCCCAAGGATATTTGGCATGCAGACTAGAGAAGATGAGGATCGAACCACCAACCTTCCAATTAGTACGTGACCTGCTCTACATCCTGACCTACAGCCACCCCAAATATATAAATAAACAATCTAAAAAAATAACATATGCCTTAGGTGCTCCTACCTCTCTGAGCTGTTGTAGCTCCAGTTTGAGAGATTCATGCTCTTCTTCCAGCTGTGTGTGTTTCATCTTGAGAGCAGCACTTTCCTCCAGCACCACCAGACCGTAGCGGGCTGCCTGTAGCTTTTCCTCTGTGGCCTCTTGAAGCTCGAGAGTCAGCCGCATCACTTCAGCCTTCAAATCCCTGCTCCCCATCTCCGCTTCCGCTTCCTCTTCTCCCTCGGCCACTGCACCTGCTGGGTCTGCACCCGCCTCCAGCATCCTTACTTAGTCTCCTGCTTGTCTGCAAATGTTTTACTGAGACAATTGCCTCCTTCACTCCTCTGCTTTCATTACGCCACACCACTACGGCAAAAGACAAAGAACGTGGTTACATAAAATACTTGGAGATAGAGGTTTTTGCATAAATTGTAGTGTGACACTAATGGAGTAAACTGTAAGGTTTAACTTTGGGATTAGTTTAATGGGATAAAAGTTTTACTAAAGCTTTAAAGACCAGGAGAAAAATCTAAGAGATTAAATTAAGATCTAGTGCTGCAAGGGCTGCATTATCAGCTAGAGTGCGTTCTGATTTTTATTTATTTATTTTTTTGCATGATTGTCACACGTGATGTTTCAGATCATCAGTTTCTAATACTAAGAAAGATAACACAATAAAAATAAAATGCAGTTTGTTAATGCTGATTTCATTTAGTAAGGGAAAAGCTCCTTGCACCTTGCCCAATGTGTAACGTAACAGCCCCTTTTGGTAAATCATATGTATTATTATTAAAATAATAATACATAAAATAATCACTTGAACAGAACATGTCTGACAAAGTGAATTAGGAAAAGAAATCTGGTGAACCTTCCCCCAGGAGTGGTCATGCTACCAAAATTACTCCAAGAGTGCATCAAGAACAACATCAGAAAAACAGCAGGTCTGGGGGGGGGGGGGGGGGGGGGGGAATAAGAAAGAGGCTGGGCAAAACTGGCACCCACAGGAAGGTGCCAGGATAAATAAACCATCACTGACTAAAAAGAACACAATGGTTCATTTTCAATTTGATCGAACCACGAATTCTGCTTACTACCACAAAATTCTGAAGGACACTATCTGACCATTAGTTCATAATAGTCCACTTAAGTATGGGAAGGTTTTTGAGTGGCCAGTCTTAAATCTGATTCAGATGTTTTGGCATAACCTTAAACAGGCCACTCATGCTTGAAAATTACTCATTGTGGCTGAATTAAACAATTTCTGCAAAGAAGAATGACCCAAAATCCCTCCACAATGATGTGAAAGACTCATTGCCAGTTACTGCAAATGCCTGATTGCAGTTCTTGCTGCTAAGTGTGGCACAACCAGTTATTAGGTTTAGGGGGCAATTACTTTTTCACACAGGGACAGATAGGTTTGGATAGCTTTTCATAGCTATTGGTCCTTAATAAGCTAAATCATCATTTAAGAACTCCACTTTATATTTGCTCAGATTTTTTTTTTTTTTTTTTTTGGGGGGGGGGGGGGGGGGGGGGGTCTAATACCAAAATGTGTTTGATCTGAAACATATAAGTCTGACAAATATGCAAAAACATAAATCAAGAAACCGTTTTTCACCGTCTAAGAAATGATTTAGGCCTAAAACAAACAAATTGATTACTGAGGTTTCCTCACATCCCCATAATTAACAACAACAGGCTTAAACTTAAATGCAAGAGGATGCTGATGCTATGAGAGTAGCATCGACCAGTCTTCATCTTTCACACTACGCAAATTACTGCTAAACACTTGAAACAGCTGCTACACGACCAAGGCGCGGAAACAACATATGTTTACTTCGACCGGCCCGGGTGGGGCAGATTCCCACGATTTCCTCGTGTCCTCTTGTCTGACCGAAGATGGAAACACCAGCCCCTGGTCGTCCCGTGCCAAAGGATGTAGCTGCGAGTTAGTCATGAAACAAGCATCTGCTTCCTCTACGCCAAGAAACCGGTTCTCCGTGAACATGGACTAAGAGCTTGCAATTGAGAATATTCGCTATGTTTAAAAGTAAGAGCCTATTAATCAGATAAAACACATATTGACAGTAGTCAAAGACCACAGTGGAGAAACGTGGAAATATGACACAACTAGAGACAGCTAGCAGCACCAGGTTTAATCTAACGCTGATGCAGATAGCGAAACGGACTTTAGCTAGCTAGATAGCTTCTTAGCTTTGCAATTTCACCTTCCTACATAGCCTTAACCGAACGGACGCCAACAGTCTAACCGATTAACTAACTAACGGGGCTTGAACACTGTCGTAACAAGAGCCGGATCCTATCAGGCAAGCTAATTAGCCGGACAGCCATCATTAGCCTACCTACATACTTACCCTATGGCTTTATCCCAAAGATGGCACTCGGTGGCTGCTCGCAAACGTTAGCCTTGCACGTCCAAATGGAGCTGTCTCTCTTAAAAGCAACAGGAAACAACAGCCAAGGGCACCAACAGCGGCGGCAGCAGCAGTTTCCCTTCCTCCCACCAGTTCCTCCACCCGTTTCTCCTCCCGAGGTCGGGTGTCAAACGCGCGCCGAAACCGCCAAGGCACTAGGACCCCCTCTAGCTTAGCAACGAGGCAATACAACCTCACTAAGAACCTTATTTTTTATTATATGGCTAGTTTTGGCCAGTTGTTTCTAACAGGGCGTGTGAGTTAAACATTAAACCCTGAAATTAAAAAAATGTAAATAAATAAATAAATTAATTAATTACTAAAAGAAAAATCAGTGAGTGAATACACTTCCGGTCGTACCGTTCTTACCTTCCGCTTTTCTTCCGGATGTGCACATTATTGTGGCTGTTTGGAGCGGTGTGTCCGCTCCAGTCAGTTGCAGTGCTACAAAATGAAGGTCGTTACTTGGAACATAAACGGCATTAGGGCCTTCAGAGGCGGCATAAAAAAGGTTCTTGATTCCCTGGACGCAGATGTTATTTGTATTCAGGAGACAAAAGTGACGCGTAAGTGATTAGCAATAGCTGGTTTGAAAACGCGGGAGCTGTCATCGTGCAAGGCGCCACAGTTAGAATGAAACTGTATGAAAAATAAAAACGTTAACCCCTAATTTCTCCTCCACAGGAGACTTGCTAGATGAAAGGATTGCTATTGTTGACGGATACAACTCCTATTTCAGCTACAGCCGAGGGCGCAGTGGCTACTCAGGTTCAATACAAAGTTATATAACAGTTCATTTTGCGTCCGTGAGCCTTGAAAGTGTTTGTTTTTTTCGTGTATTATCACCCAGTTATATTAAGTGTCCACATTCAAGAAAGTGCAGTCTTCTAAAATATAATGCCACATTTATACTTTACTGAAAAGTTAAAAATGTCCTCGTAAAACTGCATTACACCCAATTCACCTCACATTGCCGCTGTGCACAGGTGTTGCCACCTACTGTAAGGATAGGGCCACTCCATTTGCTGCTGAGGAGGGCCTCACAGGTCTGCTGGTCAACCACAAAGATGCTGTTGGATGCTATGGTGACCACACTGAGTTTTCAAGTGAGGAGTTGCAGCTGTTGGACAATGAAGGCCGTGCTGTAATCACACAACACAAAATAAAGTGAGAGGAAATATCATATGTTAAGGCTCCTGTTTTAAGTGTGCTGCATGGCATATTTATCTGTTTACATGTGGCACTTGAAAACAAATAATCAGCAATTTTTATGTTTGCTTCTCAGTTAGTGGGGGAATCCCACTATGTGCTTGCCTTTTATTGACTGAGTTTTATTTTATCCCAACAGATGTCAGGATAAAGAGAAAACCCTTACTGTTATTAACGTATATTGTCCGAGGGCTGACCCAGAAAAGCCAGAGCGAAAGCGGTTCAAACTACAGTTCTACAACTTACTTCAGAGTCGAGCTGAAGCTGTACTGAAAGATGGAAGGTGAGAAATTCATAATGTTTCACTGGCTGAGCAAAACACTGTCGTTACAAGAGATGCAGGTGTATCCTGGTTTCGCCACAGATGTTTTTCTAAGGCACTGTGCTAATTTTGAACAACGCAGCTCTTCCAGTAAATCATTACGTCTTTGAGTTTTGGCAGTGGGCCACATGTTTTGCTGTCTGTAAAATAAGGCCAAACACTATCTGGTGTTTACAATTTTATTGAATTGTAAGTTAGTACAAATAAAACAGTATATTAGAAAATAGCTGCTTCTGTGTTCATGGTTACATAGCTTTAATTTAATAACATTTATATATATTCTGGTAAAATCTCAATTCTTGGACAGCGATGATGATGATGAGAAATATTTTATTTATCACACATTTGAGAAATTATTTAAAATTGTTCTTTAAATTCTACAAATGTATATAGATAATGAGTTAATCTTTTTTATGTTCTGTTTTCCAGCCATGTGATTGTTTTAGGAGACATAAATACATCTCATAGACCAATAGATCACTGTGACCCTAGTGAAATTGTAAGTAAAATACTAATATAACATATATGTGTATGTGTATATATATGTGTGTGTGTGTATATGTATAGATATGTGTGTGTGTATATGTATGTGTGTGTGTATATGTATGTGTGTGTGTGTATATATATAATATATATACATATAAGATGTATATTTTCGGCGGGGGGACCGTGGCTCAGCCACATCTGTAACCGGAACGTCGCCGGTTCTATCCCCAGGCTCTCTGTCCTGGTCGTTGTGTCCTTGGGCAAGACACTTTACCCTCCCACCTACTGGTGTTGGCCAGAGGGGCCGATGGCGCGATATGGCAGCCTCGCTTCTGTCAGTCTGCCCCAGGGCAGCTGTGGCTACAACTGTAGCTGCCTCACACCAGTGTGTGAATGTGAGAGTGAATGAATAGTGGAATTGTAAAGCGCTTTGGGTGCCTTGAAAAGCACTATATAAATCCAATCTATATTGATATATCTATATATCAATCTATATATGTGTCTAATATGTATATATATGTGTGTATATAATATGTCTATATATAATATGTATATATACATATAATATGTGTATATGTATATATGAGCGACACCGCACACTTTACATGTATGTATTTAGTAGTATATAGGCTTTTTAAATATCTAGAATCCTGTGAAAAACTAAGAACAGCCTTACTGCTTCCATAGGATTTAAGAGGGGGAATAGCAGCCAGCTTCTTGAACAATGATTAATCAGAAGGTTCGTCCTGTTCTATCAAAGCACATGTTGTGGAACTTTTTTCGTCTGGGGCCTTCAGGTGTTTACACAATGGCTCAACTTTCCCAGGAATGGCCATTCCAGTAAATTCAATCGCTTGTAAAGCTCAAAGAATTTGGAAAAACCCACGAGCGACACTCTACAGGCTTTAGTTGGGATGTTAAAATTCATGACAGTAGAATTAGAAGAAGACTGAACAAGTGTGTCTTTTTTGGAAGAGTTATAGGAGAAATCCTATTCTCTCTCTAAAAAAAATAACTTAACAGCACAACATGGGTTTATGTAATAGTTCTGAGCAAAGTATAAGGCTTCTGAAACAGTGTCCTTCAACACCATATGTGGAGAAAACCAAATACAGCGTATCAGCAAAAACACGTCACGCCAGCTGTCATCAGTGTGGTGGTGGAGGGGTGATGATTTGGGCTTTTTAGCAGCCATAGAATCTGTGCACCTGTCATTGAGTTGCCATGAACTCCTCTCTATATACCAGTGTATGCCAGAGTCAAATGCAAGGCCACACATCTGACAGCTAAAGCTTGGCAGAAATTGGGGCATGTAACAGGGCTGTGATCCCAAGCATAGCAACAAATTTACAACATAATGGCTGAAAAAGAAAGAAAATTGAGCCATTTCAGTGGCCCAAAGTCCAGACCTCAACCTAATTGAATTGCTGTGGTGTGATTTTTAACACAGTTCTGCATGAGAGAATGCTCACAAACCTCAATGAATTAAAGCAATACTGTAAATATGAGTGGGCCAAAATTCCTCTACAACAGTGTGAGAGACTAATAAAGCCATACATGAAAGAATTATTTCAAGTTATTGCTGCCAAAGGTGGTTCTGTTGCTATTATTTCATGGGGTTTACATTTTCATTACTGTATTAAATTACACAAAAACAGGAAGTGGGGAAACCCCTCCCCCAAACCTTATATGCTACATGAAAAATGACTTCTACCTACAGCTTCCTATTTAATGAACAGACACAGGAGTGGGATCTGTCTCAGCAAGAAAGCAATTATCAACAAGTGACCTTAATGTAAAGGATTGAAATAATATTACATAAAATGACAGATGTTCCTACATTATTATCCATAATAATGAAACTTTCATTATTTAGGATGATTTTGGCGAAAACCCTGGGAGGAAATGGCTGAATGGCTTTTTGTACAGTGACAAACAGGAAGAAGGGAGCGATGAGGAGGAACATGACAAAGAATGCGAGGAAACCGATCCACTCCACGGTGGGAAATTTGTGGATACCTTTCGCTTTTTCCACCCAACTCGCATCAACGCCTTTACATGCTGGTCTACTCTCACTGGAGCTCGGCAAACCAACTATGGAACACGCATTGACTACATATTTGCTGACTGCCAGCTTGCCAAGGAGCAGTTTGTGGGAGCCGACATCATGCCAGAGGTGGAGGGTTCAGACCACTGCCCTGTCTGGGGGCAGCTGAGCTGTTCACTTATTTCTAGCCCAAAGCCTCCCCCCTTCTGTACTCGCTACCTGCCAGAGTTTGCAGGTAAACAGCAGAAACTCTCACGCTTCCTCGTTAAGGTGGACCAAAAATCAGCCCAGTCTGAGCAGAAAAATGCTTTGCCTGGTTCTCAAGAAGAGGAGGAAAGGAGAGAAAATTTAAATCCTTCTGGAGCTGCAAACATCTCTGTTAAAAAACGTTCATTGACATCTGACTTGGTTCCCCCAAAGGGAAAAAAGACTAAGACGGTAAATGCTTCTTCAAAGCCTAAGGGCAACCTCCTTGCCTTTTTTAAATCCAAAACCAAAAACGTTAACCAGTGTGAAAAGCCACTAAATCTGGATGAAGCTGCCAAACCACCCATAACCGAAGAAGTGTTCTCTGTCACAGACACCAAATCTGAAAATCCTGAGCTTATCTCTGACGGTTCATCACAGCAGTGCTCCACAGCTGATACTGACCAACATATGAACACAAAACATTCAATCCCTCAGCCCACTGTAATGCAGTCAGATGCAAAGAAAGGGACATCGTCAGTGTTTTGGAAGTCGGTGCTTCATGGACCACCTGCCCCACCGTGCTGTAAGGTCCACGAAGAACCATGTGTTCTTCGTACTGTAAAAAAGGAGGGGCCAAACATGGGCAAACAGTTTTTTGTGTGTGCACGTCCTCAGGGACATGCGTCCAACCCTGAGGCTCGATGCAATTTCTTTGCATGGGTTGGCAAAGCAAAGTGACATGTTTACATTAAGGTCCATCAGTTTCAGCAACAATTGTTTTAATATTTGTCATAGTTGTATGTTGTAGTTGTATTTTTCTTTTTCATATCAAAATAATAAAACACAGTAGTTTTATATTACTTTGAATTTGGTTCCATTTGTTCTAAATGCTGAAATAAGTGAGCAGATTAGATTTGTTGATCAAAGGTTCTGCTTATTCACATTCACTTGGTCAGTGAAACATTTGGGGTAATTAGATGTTTTCCTCCTTTTAGGCTGAGTCTTTCAGGAGTCACCACAGTAGCCTTTTGCCTCCATCTCACCCTATTCCTAGCAAGCTCTTCTAACACCACAGTCCTATGTCTCTCTTGCTATCCGTGAACACTCCATCCCCCACTGTTCCTCTTCTATCTTTGGCCATTGTCACCCAGCTGGTCAACAGCACTGTTATGGTAATGTTGTGTAAGTCTTATTGATGATCCACATCTTGAGTATGGCAAAAATCTTCCGCTGGATGCCCTTCCTGACGCAGCCCTTCCCACTTATCCAGGCTCGGGACTGGCACGATGGGTGTGCTGACTCTGGCTTATGGCTTCTCATGGCTGGGTTTGTTGCTTTTCAAACAAAAATGTTAAGTATTTTTAAGCTTCAGCTTCAACAATTTCAGGATTATTAACTTTCCTTCTTTATATATTATTACAAAAATAGTTCTACTACTGCTTTTTGTTTGGTTTGGGTTTTTTTTTACAGTTGGTTGCACAAAACAAACTATTAGAGCACATTACCTTTGGGCTAAAGGAACTTTTACCTTTTTTGTATTAATTAGTGAAAGACGAAAGTCGTAGTCCGACAGCTTGAGACAGGCCTGTGTATATAAACACCATTTTAGTTTCCGTGTCACATAATATGTATGCGTTTTAAGATGTTAGTTATAATTTTTTGTGCACTTAGGTTGGTGGTTAGCACTGTTAGCACAGCAAGAAGGTCCTGGATTCCAATTTCTTCTGTGTGAAGTTTGCATGTTCTCCAGATCTCTTTACCTTCCCTTGACTCTGACTCTCCTAACATTAAAAAATATGTTTATACCCACTAGATGGCAACAGTAGTGAGTAGATGCATTGCTGAAATGAAATGTAACTTTCCACAGAAGCACGTGTTATTCACACTACTAGCTGCATGACCATATTACAACAACTGTTATGCAGGCCAGGAAGTGGCGTATTTAAATTGGTATCAGATGTATTTTTACCAATCAGTTTTAGGGTTCACAGTAGAAATATTACTTCAATATGGCAAACCATTCCATAGGTTTAAAAAAGTAGAACAAAGTATCAATCTTGCCAATGTCCAAATGCTGCATAAAGTAACAGCACATACCCTGATCAGTGTGGGAGTGCCTTGGCTTCTGAGGAGAGGAAATTTCTTTACGCGCGCATTTGCAATGTCGCTCCTTCCCCCATTTTTTTCCCTCTGCTCTTAGAGCCAAAGAGGAGCTCATGACCCTGTGAAAAGCTGCTTTTGGAATTGAACCAAGGAAGTTTGAACTTTTATCCTGTTACTTTTTTCTGGACACAATACATTCATCTTCCTTCTAACTGTAATTAGGTGAGTACAAAGACTGGAGACATGTGAGCTGCACGACTTCCCATTCTAAGACGGCAAAAGATGTCTAGCAAATTGCTGTTATAGCTACTGGTGACTATTAGTATTCATTACAGAAACAAGAAAACAAATAACATTTGCACATTTCTGCTTTAACCCTTCAGATGAGGTTGTATCTCTGTTGTCATCTGCGCACATGTTGGTTGTTGTCACAGCACAGGAAATTTAAATGACTAGATGAAATGAGAGATCATCTCGGCTGCAGATGCTTGCTTGACTTTTTGTTCCAAGAAACATAAAGTTAAATGCTCAGGGCATGATTTTACCAGCACAGAATGTCACCTCACGGAGCATTTTCTACATCAAATATAATAGTTGCCTAGGATAGTTGCTCCGTTCACTACAAAGATAACACTCACTGTATTTGTACGCAAATTTATTGCTTTCGTTTATTGTTCTGATCTTCTAACCCGCTCTTTACTCTAAAAAGTAGTGACTTTGTCTGTTTTATCCAGCTTTCTTAATATGCAAAAGACAAGTCATTCAGAGATGTTAAAACAAAGCTGTGTGCATCATCAGAAGATATGAAATGGTAAATGGCCTGTATTTGTATATCGCTTTTCTAGTCCCTAAGGACCCCAAAGCGCTTTACACAACCAGTCATCCACCCATTCACACACACATTCACACACTGGTGATGGCAAGCTACATTGTAGCCACAGCCACCCTGGGGCGCACTGACAGATGAACTCATATAACAGATATGTTCCAACATGTGTGTGTCATGGTGAGATAAAGGAATGTGGGTGTTTCTTCGTGTAAAGCTTATATGCCAGTTACATTGAATCTTATCAACCAACCGAAACAGTTCTTAGAAGGATATGACATTTTAGTTCTGGTAACACCTAGACCACATTCAAAATATGTTTACATTACTTCATTTAGGTGACATAGTGCTTAACAAATGTATTAGACTGCCTGTCATAAAAACATTTTTTAGAAATCTCTCAAAAATCTCCTTAAAACTAAGAAGTTATACTGCTATTTATCAAGAATATAACAAACTGAATTCACATTTTTATACCCAAATTTGAGCCGGCACATTGGACTTCTCTGAAAAGTCTGAAATTAATTGAGCATTCAACCAAGCAAGCAATATTAAACCACATCATTTTATCTCTTCGGGAATGTGAATAAATAACTGCAGTTTGGCATTTTTACTAAAAAAAAAAAAAAGGTATACTACTTTTCAGCTGTTTTGTAAAGCAGTGAAATTTAAAAATTCACTAATAACAGCTATAATGGAATTTTAGCATTAAATATATGATTTAGATCTTAGAGCTTGTGCATACAGGTGGATTAACACATTACAGAAACACATTTTTCTTTACATTTTACTTTAGGTTAGCTTTCTTATGAACCTTCCATTTGGTGGTGATCCAGTAAATTTGCTGATCACTGCATACATGTATAAATGACAGGGATCTCTTCTGTTATTAATCAAAGTGAAAATGTTCGCCTTTTTGAGGTGTTTGAAGTGTGTGAGAACCTTCTGTAAATGTGTCATGTTTTAATGACGTGCTCTTTTCCGGTAACGCTTGAATTCAGGTCTCAGGGTTTGTTTTCAATCAAGCGCACACACAACAAATCCACTCTTAAGCACCGCCACATGTGATCAGTCTTAAATAAGCACTTATCTCCTAAGCTAATTACAATCTGCATGACTTCCAGAGGGGAGGAAAACTGTTAGTGAATATCTGTTCAAGCTATAATAGAACCCATCAGAGATGACACCCACCTTTCTGCTTGCATACTCTGCAATAACACGGCTGAGCTTTTGTTTAAAGACCAGAAGCCCTTCTGAATAATGAGTATGTGGGATTAGTGGAAGGTTTGAAGTACTGACTTTCTGTGAAATCCACATGTGATTTATTGCCTTGCTATACCCACTATTGTTCACACCTTTCCACTGCAACCACCTGGTGAGAGGATCCCTACAAAGCCTCTCCAACATCAGCAGTACCTGTGTTGCTGGTTTAACAAAGGGTTAAGTATGGGTGTTCCCATTTCCTGCAGCTCTCCCTCCCAGCCTCACTAATCTCTCTCACTCTCTCCTCTCCTTACTATCAAGAAGATTTGGCGAGACTCCTAGGAACAAAGCTACATAGAACCACTAGAAGTCTGAAAATTGAATGAATCTACACAAGGATTTATTCTGTTAATATTCAGAAAAGAAACCTAGCTTTCTTTGGGAATCGCAAGGGTGAGTTGGAGCAAAAATGCGTGTCCTTTAAGTGAGTTCCTTGTACATGTTGAACAGAAGGGAAGGGCTAACTGTCAATAGTGAGCTGGTCTTGCATCAGACAAAAGCCATGTGGTAGCGCTGCTGGATACTAAGATACAGTAATATATATGTGTGATCATGTTTAACCTGATATGTTATGATTTTTCTCATTGTAAAGGTTGTCCATAGATGGGTTCATGTATCAGTTAAACATATTTAGTAATTACTAAATATGCAGAGGAGAAGCTTGGGTGTAAAATAAAAATTAGGACAAAAAACTCAGAAGTATTTTTTTCTTGTTATAAGCTTTTTCCCCACTCTGTGGAAAAGCTGCTCTGAGGGCCAGTGAAAACTGAAATGTGGAACAAGCAGCTGGTGCGCTGGGTTTCACACACTCTTTTGCAACAAGGCTTGTTGCAATAAAAAAAAAGTCTTTAAAATTTGATTTAAAAATGTATTTTTGTGGTAAGTCATGAACTAATTTAGACACATTTTTGTTAAGTGAAGATACCAGAAATCGAACAGCTGGTTTCCCCCACCATTTGAAAGCCTGTCCCTGACATTTAGTCGTTGGTTTGTTGGTTGTGTGTGTTGGCTATGGGCCATGGGAAAGTTAGTGGGTATGTGGCTAAAGAAAGTTGCTCAAACCAAAGCTGACTTGAGGCCAATGTGAGGGAAAAGGCTACTCTGTATTTAGACTAAAAAGCGCCATTTACACAGCAGTCCTTTGTTTATCTCAGTTGCCCACTGCTATCAAGCTCAGAGGTGTATGGTTTATTACACGTTTACAGGCCTTTT
Source organism: Neolamprologus brichardi (assembly GCF_056152115.1). Classification (NCBI taxonomy): domain Eukaryota; kingdom Metazoa; phylum Chordata; class Actinopteri; order Cichliformes; family Cichlidae; genus Neolamprologus; species Neolamprologus brichardi. The sequence goes on from NC_142123.1 coordinate 26,309,689, forward strand.
CAGTGCCGAGCGTAGGACATGTGAAATTCCAGTTTTGTGTGAAACTCTTAAGGAATGGCAAAATGTAGCGCAAGACTGACCTTAGGGGTCAGATGTGAAAACCCTGAGGGCAGTTTGGCTGAAAGAGAGGAGAAGTATCTCATGACCCTGTGGCAGGAGCACAGACCTACGCTAATTCCCAGTGCAGTGTCTCCATGCCAGCTTTGTGTGGCTCATGGCAGATTAGAGCAACATAAGTCCTACAACAACATTTGTTATTTAAAGCCTTTAATTACACACAAGGATAAAATTGAATGGCGCCCTATGTGAAAGCGCCAGTTTCCCGGGAAACATTTCATTTATACTTTATCTATATATATTATGTAGGAAGGAGAACTCCAAATTAAGAGTTTACAAGGATTTTTGTTTAGTTTTTCTTGTCCTTTGCAAGAACAACAATCTAGTTGTTTCTCTTTAAAAGAACATTCCCGAGCAACTCCGTCATTCTCAATTATGTTTGGGTTTTTTTTTTGTTTTTTTTAAGGAACCATATCTTCCCTCCAGAATTAAACAACACCAACAAAGTCTGCTTTAGGAAGCCAGAATTAAATCGAACAACTTCAACATATATCATAGAAAATGTATAAGACGCAATGTACAAAAGCGCACGACGAGGTCAACCTGCACATTTTTGTTTTTTCATAAATAATGGAAAGTTGAGAAGACTGGTGCATGGACCATGTTGGAATGTTATGTATGCAGAGTAAAAACAACTAGAGTTGTCATCATACCCTCTGCTAGCATGAATATTTCCAAATTTAGGCAAATACTTTTTATGTGAATATGTCTATTTAAAAGTCTGAAAACTGCTCTTTTTTTATTTCAGCAATTACATCAACCAACCCAACCAAAATGGAGCTTCAGAAGATGAACGGACACAGCAAAGAAGATGGGTAAGACTTAGGGACTGATTGGGTGTATCTTATCACAGCAATCGGGTCAAAATTCAACTCGGGGACGTTCTAAATTTCGTCTACCAAATGTGAGTGTTTTACAGCTTTTTAAGCTCATTCTACTTCCTAGTTTTAGCTCACTTTTAATCTTTGGTTGCAGGTTTGATCCAATTGATGCGTTGGCCGAGCAGGAGGAGTTTCTCCCACATAAACCTGGTGCAAAGAAAGAAACCCACTTTACAGATGTGAGTGCTTTGTTTTAGTAAACTGAAATACAATAAATACTATGTTATTTCTGTCTATGAACTCAAATGGCATCCTCTGTTGTCCTCTTGCTGCAGTTTGAGGGAAAGACTTCGTTTGGCATGTCCATCTTTAACCTCAGTAATGCCATAATGGGCAGTGGGATCCTGGGACTGGCTTATGCAATGTCCAACACAGGGATCTTGCTTTTTATGTGAGTCTCCAAACCAAACAGAAAACCCCAGTTTTCGCTGAACTTTGTGCCCTCTGTCACTATGCGTGCCTCTGTGTGTGTGTGTGTGTGTGTGTATGTTTCCACTCATAGAGGAGAATGTATTTGCTCACACTGATGTGCTGAAATTGTTTCTTTCTTCTTTTTTTTTTTTTGCAAACTGAATTACAGCAGATTGATTTCAGCTTCTTGTGATTTATATTTAGTAACTGGGTAAAGTAGAATGTGTGCTCTCCTAGAGGCTACAGCAGGGCTGTTTATCATGTGAGCATTTGGGCATATAAACTATAGACTGACACAGCTAAGGTTTCTGCAAACTGAAGTCGTTTTGTTTAGTCTACTTTTCAAAGGACTGAGAGTTAATAGTTTTTCTTAGAAGCTAACGGTCTTTGCTTTTCTGTTATTTTAAAGATCATTTTTGTTCCTTCTCTGTAGAGAATGGTTTCTTTGTTTTCTATTTAAACTGTGTTTATCTTTCACGGTAAGGTCACAGTTTGCAATAGTAGATACAGATGGGATATATTTAATAGAGGGTCCTTATAAGGCCAGAAGTAGAGCCTCACCAGTGTGTTTCATCTTGTTCTTTGTGTTTATTTGTGTTTGGGCAGGTTTGTGTGATGGCAAGGGGATAAATGATGTTTCTGTCCGTGACCTATCGGTGTACATCAACAGCTACATACAACTTCTAATGTGCAAACTGTGATCTGTCAGATTGTACATTAGAGCTCATGCACACGCGGCTTCTCTAAATCAGACTTGAGTGGTTAAATATAGACCCCACTGATCAGATCCAAGACACGCCTGGTTGGATCAGACCTGTGCTATGTGGCAGGGGGAAGGGAGGTAACGGCTGACTGGAGAGCCAGTCTCTCAAAGCCAAACTCTCTTGTGTGAGTGGGTAAAAAACAACAACTAAAAAACAAAATGACAACAATCACAAGAACTTCAGAGTAACAGAATAGTCTTGTGAATATGTTTTTTTTAAAAGAATGTAAATGTCTTATGTGTTTCAGAATCCTGTTGGTCTGCATTGCTCTTCTGTCCGCATATTCAATTCATCTTCTGCTAAAAAGTGCTGGAGTTGTGGGTAAGGCAGAGAATTACCAAGCATGTAGCCACAGAGCAATTTGTATGTTCATAGCTTGAACGCATACACAAGAGTTTATGTGTTTTCAGGCATCCGGGCTTATGAGCAGCTTGGAAATCGGGCTTTTGGCCACCCAGGGAAAATGCTGGCTGCTGTCATCATAACAGTACATAACATTGGAGGTAATGTCCTAAATTTTCCTTCCATTTCATTTACCTCTGACGCCGGTCATAAAACTATATATAAATATAAATATGAACGCAAAATACGTTTGTTTTGGTTTCTTTTCAGCTATGTCAAGCTATCTCTTCATCGTAAAGTCTGAGCTCCCACTGGTTATTCAAGCTTTCTTCGGTAAACAGGAGAACACGGGGTGAGTGTGAAAGCTATTCTCTAACTTAGAGTCACATAAATCAGTTTCATTTTTGTTTAGGAACACACTAATTTTTTTTGACATCTGTTCTTTTGGCTGTCTCTTAGAGAGTGGTTCTTGAATGGAAACTACTTGATCATCATAGTTAGTGTTCTCATCATCTTTCCTCTAGCACTCATGAAACACCTTGGTATGTTTTTCATTCTGTTGCACATTTTCTTTTTCTTTTTTTGCAATTATTAGTATTACTACTCATCCTCCCCTACTTGCATCATGTTTACACTATCCTTTGTTCTGCCTTGTTTTCATATCCTGCATTGATTAAATTAAAGTAACATTATTGCCTCCTTTTCTCTCTTTACTGTCTAAGACCATGAATAACGTTAACATTGTGCTGTTATTGCGATCCAGGTTACCTTGGCTATACCAGCGGTTTCTCGCTCTCCTGTATGGTGTTTTTTCTCATTTCGGTGAGACATTAAAGATACATACAATATAACCAACCGCGGTTCCGTTAAATATTTATCTTTGATTAAGCTATGAGCATGTCTCCCCAGGTGATATACAAGAAATTCAACATCCCATGTCCACTGGCAGATGATCATCATAACAAAACTGCTGCTGACCATTACAGTGTTGATTCTACAGCAGATGGCTTCTGTGATTCCAAGCTATTTACCATGAACCCACAGGTTAGTGAACAAACATTTTCACGGTGCCTGTGCCTAGTTTCCTGCTGTGTCATGTGTATTTTTATTTAATGATTTGCACACCACGCTATATTTTTTGCACTGGAGTGTATTAAGTCAACGAAACTAAGGTGTGTTATGTCAACAGCAGCGTTAAGAATATAGCAACCATAACTGTGTTACTGACCTTTGCTGTGTTTTGGCTGTAGACGGCATACACCATCCCAATTTTGGCTTTTGCCTTTGTCTGCCACCCAGAAGTGCTACCAATCTACACTGAGCTCCGAAAGTAAGTTTTAATTTTTTTTTTTACTGCTTCACACTGTAAGTTTTCAAGACAAATTATTGTAATTTATCGGTTTTGCTTTACTGTAGTGCCACCAAGAAACGCATGCAGAATGTTGCTAACATCTCCATCCTGGCCATGTTTGTCATGTATCTGCTGACAGCTCTTTTTGGTTACCTCACTTTTTATGGTAAGATGTGACCTTTCATGGCTATACAAGTGAATGGTCACTTTGTTATTCTGCTTTGAAGTGTTGTGAGATTTAACTTACAGTATTGTGAAAGAAGGAAACCACGCAAGATACTGTATGTAAAAGGCTGTCTGCTTCTCTGTGTCTAGGCGCTGTGGAATCAGAGCTGTTACACACCTATATTCGCGTGGATCCACTGGATGTCTTGATCCTCTGTGTACGTCTGGCTGTGCTTGTAGCTGTAACTCTGACTGTTCCTGTGGTTCTCTTCCCGGTAAGACATCAGTGATATTAGATAAAGATAATAATTGCATAAAAGAGAAGAAGAAGAATGTTTATACAAGATGTTGTTTAAGGGCACATGTACTATGAGAGCAAAAGGCTTAACTTTCCATATTCTTTCCATATGCTTTCATATGATGCTATAGGGACATTAAAGTGGGTGTGACTGTGGGTCCACATATAAAAATGTGTAATGGCATGATTGACAAATATTTAGCCAATGAATGTACAACTTCACAGATAGATAGATAATACTCCATTTTGAAACCCTGTCTGAATAAGATTTACTTTTTTTTATTTCAATATGACCATAATGAGTGACTGAGCCCAAAAAGTGAACCAGGAAGTTTTTACACAGGTCAAGATAGAAGTTTTGCCATAGACTACTATAGGACGAAGTCTTTTGCAGCCACATATATTGCCATCTGGTGGCATTCAGATCAGGAATTGGCTTAAAGCGCTTCTGCAAAATATGCTTCTTTTTTATCCTAGAAGCTACATCTGTATTTTATACTATCTATATATGTGGCTAGGTAGTTGCTAGGTAACATGATAAGTTTTACCTGTATGTCCGGTTTGGCTGTTCAGCTCTTGATCATGTCAGATTAGGTGGTGAGCAAAAAAACACATGCACACACAGAGAGATAGAGTTTTTGTGTATTATACAAAGATAAATGCAGTAATATAGATTTTAAAAATTGAATAAAACTAACAGAAGGGCAGCAATTAGTCTGGTAATTGACTATTTTCTACATTAGTTAATTGTTAAGGAAATATACAGACCATCGGCTAAGTAAAAACAAACAACAAACATGATCACCCTTGACATCTGAACGAACCTAAAGATATTACACTGTAGCTATTTATTCAATCGGTTTTCAAGTCTGTTGTCTATGTAACAGTTATAACTGGCATCATGTGAGTGAGGCAGAGGTGATTCATGATTCCTTGTGTGAGTAAATGATACTGACCTGAATATACTGGGCCCAGTATTGAGCCAAGTGGCACTCCAAGGCAACAGTTATCAGTCATTTTTAAACTTATCTGTTAGATAGGCCTGAGAAAACTTTAATACTTTTGGACTATTTTTACCCAGGTTCACACAGGTTAGAATTATGCTGCAAGTTCATAGTAAACACAAGGACACATAGTATTAAGCAGTCTATAGTCCTAACTTCTGTATTCCTTCCTAACAGTGTTCCTATCTCAGCCATAAAATCCTAACATCACAAATCAATAACTGCTAATGTGGACTCTGCATCACATAACTGGCTCTGCCAAATGAAAATAATTAATGTACTGAAAAAGTTTGACTCTTTCAGTGCTGTGCCACAGTGAAACGATGAAACTGAAAGCAACTCTTTCACTTTCAGGAGTGTATTGACTATAAGGACTTTTTTAAACTTAACCTTCTTTAACTAATTTAAGAAGTATTAATAGTTGACTGTTTGACAGACAATTTTTTAATGGAATAAAACATTTTAGTAAGAATTTTAAGAATGCGCAGTCTAAGCTCTTTAGAGTTAAATTATAGAGACTGACATAGTAGCGAGCTAAATGAAGAGAGGCTGACATCTTTGAAGCCTTTGCTTAAGGATTGTGACCAGGATCAGCTACTGTACAGCTACAGCTTGCTAGTTAACACGTTGTATTATTATTTCTTAACTATGTAAAAACCATACTGTAAAAATGGTAAGTTGTGGTTTAAACAGGGAACTACTGTGACCAACGAGTCTGCTTTTGTTGTGAGCTCTAAAGGTAATGCCAAGTTTTTTCACAAAAACATGCTAGCTGGTTCTAGTTTAAAGGTTAAGCTAGCTTAATACTAAATATACAAATATGAAAGTAGTATCCAGCTGAGCATATTTCACCCACTCTTTAACTATTTGTTAAAGAGGTAGAAAAATGCTTCTGAATGTCCCTCTTTAACCTGAAACTTTAAACTATGTTAAGGTCTCGATTTTCAACATAATAAACTATTTTTTTTTTAGCAAATGTGAGAAAACACCCATTAAAAGATTGGATAAAGTTGACTTTACCCAACAGCTTCTTAACAGCTGTTCATTTAATACTACTTAAAGCAATGAACCTAAATCAGGTTTAAAAGATTATCAGTCTTAATATTTGTCATCTGATCTTAGTCTTCATTTTCTTACTGTCTGCAGATCCGCAAGGCCGTGCTTCAGATCTTCTTCGCTGACAAGCCTTTCCACTGGGTTAGACACATTGGCATTGCTTTTTGTCTCCTCTTCGTGGTCAATCTTCTTGTTATCCTGGTGCCCTCCATCCGTGACATCTTTGGCATTATTGGTATGTTTACACAGCAAAAATGCAGCTGCTCAGTTCCGAAATTGGGGCTATTCTTGACTCCATATGGGATTTTTTTTTACAAGCTTCGTTTAAAATCATAAATCTCTAAGTTCATGATAGTACATATAGAAAAAATATGTATATATGGATCATTTGGAAGAATTGCGAGAAGAAAGCCTCTTCTTTCTAAAGGACATAACAACATGACATTCATCGGAACAAATGACTCCTGGAACAATGTCCTTTGGACGGATGAGATTAAAATGGAGCTATCTGGCCATAATGCACAGTGCAGTATTTGAAAAACAAAAAAAACACAGCATATTAACACAAATACCTCATACCAACTATCAAGCATGGTGGTGGAGGGGTGATGATTTGGGCTTGCAGCCATAGGACATGTGCACCTTCCAGTCACTGAGCCAACCATGAACTTCTCTGTATGCCAGAGAATTCTGGAATCAAATATGAGGCCATCTGTCTGACAAATAAGGCTTGGCCCAAATTGGCTCATGCAACACGACAGTGATTCCAAACACACCAGGAAATCTACAGCCGAAATAACTAAAATGGCCCAGTCAAAATGCAGACCTCAACCCATCTAAAACATGGATGCATAAATATATGCCTACTAACCTCAGTGAAATTAAACAACATAGTGTACATAGAGTATAATTAGTTTTTTTTACAGGACTTCATAGTCTACATTCAAACTGACTTTTTCATATAACTGTAACAGATGTCATTTTCCTTTTATTCTTGGCTGTTTGATGAACAAAAATGTGTTTTATGGTTGCGTATAAAAAAGTTTAGTATAATATTTTTATTATACTGACTAGATCATCTGTAAATCATGCTATGAATTATTTCTAATAAATAAACTCACTTATTTATTCTGTGCTATCATCTACAGGAGCCACATCCGCCCCCAGCCTCATTTTCATCCTACCCGCAATTTTCTATATCCGAATTGTTCCTGAAGACCAGGAACCCCTGCGGTCAAGATCTAAGATTCAGGTATATTCTTCCTCTATCAAAGATGGTATTAACTGTTCTTGGTCATGTTAATCTCCATATATTAGCTTTTATCTGTTCTTAATACACATGTTGTTTTCTCATCCTTTATTACTGCAGGCCATATGCTTCGCTGCATTGGGATTTGTCTTCATGGTCATGAGTTTGTCATTTATTATCATTGACTGGGTGACTGGAGAGAGTCAAAGTGTAGGTGGGCACTAGCTGCTGTAACTGAACAGAGGTACTGCACACAGAACGTCAACCAAAGCCCTCTTTTTCATTAAATTAGCCCCATCTTCTCATCCAAAGCCAAACTAGAAAGTTTGACTACACAAGATGAAGGATAACGTGAAGAGCCTTCGCCTACATCAAAAAAAACAGGAAAGTGTTTTTACATGTGATGGAGCAGACGATATGTCCTGTACCGGAGGAGAGAACACAAATGTATGAAAATACAAAGCAAAGTTTTCTGCCTCGATCCGTCCTGTCACAGCTCAAACTAAGGATTTTGTTTGGGGTCATATATAGATTTGCAGCAAATGCTTTGAATGAGAAAAAAAGTGGAAATTCCGTTTTTGGACGTGGACAGTTCCTTGGAATTGCTCAGTCAATGTCTACATTTCACAAATCTACTTCCCTACCATGTCAGATTTTACAGAACTTACATGTGTTAGTTTTGTAAGGCAATATCTTCTTTGCTTGAGACATTTGTCAGCTGTGGTTTACTTTTACTTTTATGACTGACAAATCTGCCATTTCCCCAAACTTTACCTTTTCAGCTAATTATGACCTTCGAGGGTTAGTCTGCAGTTCCACACAAACAACTGCTTATGATCAAAAATGTTTTCAGTGAATTTAACATGGATTCTAATCAATGCGTTTAATGTGATATTTCATCCATTTAAAAAGAATTACTGTCACAATTATGGTCATCGTGAAGTTTCCCAGTGACCTAGCAAAATACGGTGCAATTTATGGGATTTCTTTTGTTTTTTGCTGCTGTTCATGAAGGTCCAACAGACAGTCATGTGTGAGAGGTTTGTGAAAACCAAAACAAAGTTTTTATGTGAGCCTGAACATCCATAATTGCAAATCAAAGAATCTATTTATTATGTCACATTGTGAAAGAGTGTTTCTTTTTCTTTCTTTTTTTTTTAACATGCTTGGCAAAGACCAGTTAAAGTTGTACGTGAATTCATCCAGTGTTATAAATGCTGCGTATGTTTAATCAGTACCAGAAACTTTTCATTGTGTTCAATAATGGCTTCAAAGTGGACCTGTTATGCTTTTACTGTTTTTATCTCAGTCATATACATAACTCTTACAAGGGGTGTGCTCATCTTAAACAAGTTTCAAGTACTGAGGTTAGCAAGTCCAAGTAATCCTGAGAGCAGAAAGCTCAGACTTCAGACTGCTCTAAATGCTTATTTCCTTATTTGTGACAGTTTTTAGCTGCTGCTGCATAAGATCTTTATTTGCTGTTTGAACCACCTGCTGTTCAAAACCTCTGTTTGCAAAGGACAGTTGGTCAGAAAGAAGTCTGTTGAAAGGACTTTGGGTGCTCTGGACCATCTGAGGGCTTGCAGTAAAGTCCACTAAGCATTATTTCAAATGAAGCACGCAAAGCTGTTCTAATAGACTGAAATACTCAAAATACAAAGCACAGTGGGTCCTCTTTAAGAAAGAATTAGTGAAGTCCTTTTTTTGTTTTTAAAATGTGACTAAGAGACCTGTTAACATTGTAATTCATCCTGTACATTTTTAAATTAATTTGAATGTTGTTAACTGTCAATAAAATGTGTTTTATTTGTACATAATCGTCTCTTTTTTTAAAAAATTTGTATAAGAGGTCGCATAAACTCAGCATATCTAAAAGAACGTTACTTGAGGAGGAGAGATATAACATTGCACTTCCTCCTTCTGAAAATGGAAGTAACACGTTTGTGCTCTGGGTCTGAGCGAGAGAAGAAAAAATGTGGTCGTTCATTTCCGGCTTTGAGTTGATGTGTGCAAAGAAGAGAGAAGAGAAACTTCCTTGACTGTAGAGCTAACTATAGAGAGTATTCTGTTGCAAGGGCGCTTGTTCAAATGCCGTGCATACAGTAGTTTAGGATAACCGGTTTTATCGCAGGACCATGAGTCGTGGATCTAAAACTAAAACAGAGAGCACTCAAAGCTTTCTGCTGAACCCACAGGAGAATGAGAAGCTGGAGGAGCTGCTGGGCAGAAGGTGTGCTGTAAGTTCTTAGCTGACCCGGGAGGGGATTACCAACTGAAAGAATGTCGCTCTGCTTTATCTGTCTTGACTTGTATTCTTTTTGTTAAAAGCGTTTACCTTAAAAGAAGGCGGCGTACACTGGAGTACACCTCATTCTAATTGATGCACAGTTTAACAATGGGTTGAGGACTGTTATACTTTTAACACAGCATTGTTGTACCATCATTTTCTCAACTCTCTTTTGGCAGATTATTTTCTTAATACTTTTAGTCGCTTTATTTTTGGTCCATTTGAAGGCCTGTCTTATTTTACTCTATATTTTTGAAATCTATTGATAGTTTATGTGAATTCAAGCGTTATTTGCTGACATTAGGTCATCAAAAAGTAGGTAGCTGTAACAGGAAATGGTGGCTGAACCAATTCTTCCTCTGCTGTCAGAATTAGTCACTATGCTCAGCTTTGGTCTTACAGTGGAAGTTGCCTTGTTCAGTTCTTGCTTTTGGCCTCTGAGGTAAACAATAGCGTTTACAGTTGTGACCCCGCCGTAATAACCAAACACTAGATGTGCACAAGCTACACATTTTAATTACATAGAAGGCTGCATTGAAAAACTAGGAGCATCACAAACTTTAAGCCTTATCTGAACAAATGAAAGCAGATGAGGAAGTTTATTCTGACTGCAAAGCTGCAAATTTACATATGAACTGTAATAAAGTGCTCTCAAGTTTCCTATCAGCTCTGAGCTCTTTTCATTGTCTGTCTTGTCTATGTGTTCAGTCCATGGCCACCGCAGTCGCACAGCTGTTCATGGCTCTACCTAACAGTTCATCCATGTGGAGCTTGCAGCACACTGGGGTGGCCTGTTTCGTCAAAGACAACCCTCAGCGCTCCTATTTCATACGGATGTTTGATTTAAAGGTAACCCCCTACATAATGGGTCCCGTATTAGATAGCTTAGATTAAGTTTCTAATCTCACAAGACTGACATATTAATTCACTCTTTTTACAGGTCGGGAGTATGGTTTGGGAGCAGGAGCTCTACAACCAAATTGTGTACTCAGCCCCAAAGCCATTCTTTCATACCTTTCCTGCTGATGTAAGCACATCCCTTGTTTTACCTCATCTTAAAGCTGTAATTATGATGTGATGTGGTGCAATTACGTCTGGTGTAATCATCACTATGGGTCAAAAATCATCAATCCTGATTCTGTGTGCGTTTGTTATACACTGTAGGACTGCCAGGTCGGACTGAACTTCTGTGATCAGCAGGAAGCAGACAGTTTCCAAACTGCTGTTCAGGAAAAAATCAACCAAAGAAACACCCGTCACGGTCAGTGAGGCCACAGCCTTTCACTGCTTTGATGTCTCTTTTTAGAAGTGGAAAGCAAAGAATACATTTGAAATATTATGGTTACCACTTACTCACAATTTATTTGTGTATACATGGTTTGAGGTTAATATATATTTGAGAAAGCACTGTGGGGGAAAAACAAACAAACATTAAAATCACACTAAATGAGGAAGTTTTTTTTTTTATCAAGTTTATCAAGTACCCTATTCTAGTACTCTTAGAAAAAAATCGCTTCCACGTGATTATATATGAATCAAGTCGTTCATTTGTTTCAACGGCTGTGTGTGGCGTTTATGCAAAATGGTTTCTCTCACCTCTCTCACAGATAAGAAACAGCGCCCCCCGCACACTAGTGGTAAGATGGCAAAAACTTCAAAACACTATGCTGTGTAAACGTGGCAAACTGTAGTGCTACATATAATTTTCTGTTTTACTTTCACTGCAGACAGAGGTTCCCTGCCTCCACCCCCACCTGAAAAAGGTGTGCAACTGCTGTCTTTGCTGTGTACCTTTTACTATTGATACATAAAATGAAACATACTAGGAACATATTAACCAGTGAGCTAATCTGGACGTCTTCCAAAAACAGGACCTAGTGGCCCTCCTTCTTTTCACATGGCCACAGTGGACATTCAAAACCCAGATATCCAGTCTTCACGCTATCGCTCGGTGCCTACACCTGCTGCTGCCTCTGCTGCGACAGGCAAAGGAAAGAAGGACAAGAAGAAGAAGCAGAAAAAAGGCCCCAAGCTCTCCAAAGCAGACATAGGAGCACCAAGTGGATTTAAGTGAGTGTATGACTCGCTGAAAATGAAGTTTTATCAGAAGTTTTAGAGCAATGTTCATATTTTGTTGTTTAAATTTAACTTCAATAAACTGTTTCCTTCTTCTTTCCTTCCGTCAGGCATGTAAGTCATGTGGGGTGGGACCCTAACAACCTGGACCCTGACCTGATGCGGCTGCTGACTCAAGCTGGCATTAGTGAAGCTGAAATGAGGGATGAAAGAACCTCTCAGCTCATTTATAATGTAATTGAACAGTCAGGAGGGATGGAGGCAGTCAAAAGGGAGGTGAACAGATCAGGTTAGACTCTCACTGCCTCGTTTTTGACTCAGTTAACTATCTCACTGTTCCAAACAGGCTCATCTCGTTGTTAAACCATGGATGAGTTGTAATATATGTTTATACCTTCTTCCACTCAATTGTAGCTACAGGACCTCCACCTCCTCCACCTGGCAGACAGGGGCCCCTCCCTCCGCTACCAGGCTCTAGCCCCTCTGCTCCAACCCCTCCACCCCAGCGAGGCCGTTCTGGCCCCCTGCCTCCCATTCCAGGTCATTCACAGCAAGCAGGCCCGCCTCCCGAGCCACGTCGTTCTCGTGGATCTTTACCACCCCCTCCTCCATCAAGCCGAAGCGGCCCTCCGCCACCCCCGCCATCACATGCTGCACCTCCTCCATCTTCAAGGTCTCCTCATGCCCCACCTCCCATGTCTTCCCACGGCGCTCCTCCTCCTCCTCCACCAGCAAGCCAGCGCGCCGCAGGTTTTCCACCTCCTCCTGTCCCGTCTACACCCAGCAGAGGGGTTGGTGGTGGAGGAGGAGGAGGAGGGGGAGGGGGCCCACCTCCTCCTCCTCCACCACCACCACCGCCACCTCCCCAAACTTCTGTTTCTTCAGATTTCCCTCCTCCTCCTCCCATGTCTGGCGGTGCACCACGACCTCCTTCCGCTTCCGTTGGTGGAGGAGACAGCAGAGGAGCTTTGCTGGATCAGATCCGACTCGGGAAAAAACTGAAAAATGTAAAGAAACCTGGCTTTCTCAAGAACATCAGTTACATAAGTCAAACGTCTTGATTTTCATGCTGCAACATGCCGAGATATTTGCAGAGCGTACCGACGTTTACATTTTGTCCTCCTGTGGTGTCGTGTATTAAAGGTAACAGACGACCCTAATCCAGCTCCACCTGCATCAGCAGAGTCAGGTGAAGGCATTGTCGGTGCTCTCATGATGGTCATGCAGAAGAGAAGCAAAGTCATCCATTCCTCTGGTAAATATTACACTACCAGTAACATCTTTGTATATACACTCTGGTCTCTTTATTAGGTACACTTGTTCAGCTGCTTATTAATGCAAATATCTAATCATCCAATCTCATAGCACTAAATCAGTACATTTAGGCATGTAGATGTAGGTAAGACCACCTACTGAAGCTCAAACTGAGCATCAGGATAATGAAGAAAGGTGATTTAAGTAAGCGGATATGACATGTTTTGGTGTTGGTGCCGAATGGGCTGGTCAGAGTGTTGCATAAACCGCTGATATACTGATGTTTTCCTGCACAATCATCTCTGGTTCACGTACAATCGTCCGAGAAAGAAAATATCAGGAAGTTATTTGGATGAACTGCTGGATAGCAGGAGCAAACCTCTGGGCAAACATGTCTCGTTAAAGTTAGAGGAGAATGGCCAGACTGCTTTGAGCTGTTAGGAAGGCAGCAGTAACAGAAATACTCACTTGCTGCAATCAAGGTAGGAGCATCTCTGAACACATCCAAACTCCAATCTTGAAGAAGATGAGCTGCAGCAGCAGAAGACCACACTAGGCGTCACTTCCCAGGCTCTGATCTCATTCCAATAGCTCACCTTTGTAATGTGGTGGAACAGAAGATTTGCATCATGGATGTGAAGCTGACAAATCTGCAGGAACTGTATGATGCTATCATGCAAATATGGATCAAAATCTCTGTGGAATCTTTCCAGTAACTTGCTGAAAAACGAAAGCAGTTCTGAAGGAAAAAGGGGCTCCAAACCAGTATGAGCTAGGTGTACCTAATAAATTGGTGCGTGAGTGTATGCATGCATGAGTTAAACCATCAGAGCTACAAACACTTTATATTTGTTCTGTCTTTCAGATGAAAGTGAAGATGACGGTGGGGATGACGATGATGATGACGATGAATGGGATGACTGATCTAGCTGTTCTTGTTTTTTGTGAATTTTCCACTTGCTTGAGTTCTGATGTTTGTTTTAACCCCATGAACTGTTACACTGTTACATGCGATGATCTGTTACAGGTTCGTTAACTGCAAACTGGAGTATAGCTTGGATATGTGATAAAGTGCTGTTTGTAGGGGATTCGTAAAAAAAATGAAATAAAATGAAACAAATATTTCAATATGAAAGATCGAAAGGAACAAATTGATGAGAATTCTGAAATGCTTATATTTTTTTCTAACACTTCCAGTGTAGGATTCATCAGCATCACAACACATAGCACTGTGATTCTCACTATGGAGGTGAAAAGCGGCTCCGAGTGGAAAATATGCTTAAAGAGCCATTTAAAAAAAAAACCACAAACCCAAAAACCAACCTGTGACTACAGCTTATGACAGAACACCAACAATACTAAATCTGAGCCAGTTTCGTTCCCATTTTTATAACATACTATACATAAAAAAGTAGGTTCCTGTATCATATTCTCAAACGTCTGTGCAAAAATCCCCAGTTCCCTCAAATACCACCACCTACAAAGTGCATGACTGGAAGAACACTGTACGCTATACATAGCCTCAATACTCACATACTGCAGGTCACTAATGCACAGGACAGTAAGGGAGTCATTGTATGACAAGATCCAATGGAATTAGCTTAACATAAAACAATACACCTTACAAACATCGTAACACACCAGAAAACAGAACAGTTAAATGTACAACTTGCAACAAACAACAACAGTACGCATGCAAAATATGCATTCATGTCATCGTTATGCAAGAGCAATCCAATGACTGCATCACGACCTTATATATTATATTCACAATCAATATATTACATTTCTGTTTCAAGATACTTAAAAGAGAACATACTTGTGTTTTTGCGTGTTGGAGCCCATTAGCTATATCTTACATATACTTTACATCACAGTCAGCCTTTGTCCAAATCAACACCAAAGTGTGTGTGAAATATGTGATCAACCCCAATGTGCAGTCTGTTATTCATTCTTTTTTTTTTTTTTACCACATTGGTAATACAGCTGTGTTTTGGCGAATAGAAATGTATGCTACAACTTAGAATGTGGTCATCAGTAGTGTAAAATATATTTCATATGTATTTACTGGGCTGGCGTTTGCAAAACCACCAATACACGTTAAGGACAGAAAGACAGCATCGCCTGCCTAATGAATAGAAGTGACACCCAAAGATGTGTCAAATGAAAGTCCACCATAAAGTCTATACAGGCCAGTGCCGGACAGCGTTGGTCCCGTCTCCTAGCCGAGTCCTTGGTCCTGGCTTTCTGTGTGCCTGCGGCTGGTGCGCTTACGCTGCTGCTGCTGTTTGGGACTGATTTGTTCCCAGTAGGACTGACAGTACTGATTGATCAGTCTAATCTCAGGCGGGAATGGTGTAGAGGCGAGGGAGGACTGCGAGTATGGCCGTGTCTGACGGGTTTTTGGCTCTTCGTCCTCGTCTTGAGCGGTGAGAGCTAAAACGATGTCTCGGTCAAGGATGCGCAGCGCAATGCGTGTCACCGTGTGTTTAAAGTTGTTTTCAGTGGCGAGGCAGTGGTAGAGCCCAGCGTCTGTTTGGTTGAGAGACTTCAGAAGGATGCCGTGGTTGGTCTTAACAACCCCTTCGGCACGGTTGAGCTGAAGGAAAAAGGGTGAAACAGCAGATAAGTCAAAGAAAGGGAACAAGTTTAAATAATAATTTTAAATAATAGGGCAAATAATTGTCCTGTGTAAACACAGAAACAGCCTCTTACATAAAAGGTAGCAAAATGCACAGGTTCATATTTTAATATGTAAAATTATTTTGCTTTATATACACAGGGTCCGCTGTTGCTTACAGCATTGAGTGGCTATTTCTAAGCTGGAAGAAGGGACTTTTTTCTTTGTTGCCAGTGATCACAAACCTCGATACTTACTGGAAAAAAAGAAACTCTCAGCAATAAAAGCAATAAAGATAGTTACCAAAAAGTGAAGTGATTCCTTTTGCATCTTAAAAAAAGGAAAAAGAAAAAACATTGCTCTTCCTCACCACTTTCCTCTTTCCTTCTCTCTGGAAGAGCCACTTTACTGTGGCCTGGGGAGAACGAGGCTGACACTCCAAGAAGGTACTGCTGCCCTCTACTCCAAACTGCACTGTCTCTCTCAGACGTTTCTCAACTGGACATTTAGATGGTAAAAAAAATAAAGTTAAAAAAATGCTAAATTTTGAAGTTTACATCATTTTAAAAACACATAAAATTGCCACACCTTTGGCGTTAAAGCCTCTGCACTGCCTCAGCGGGTCGCCGTGTTTAACGTCCTGTCTTCTGCTTCTCCTGAGACAGAATTCAGAGTCGAAATTTGACGTTATATTGTCACATCTTACTTTATAGTATGGAGGTTTATGAGACGTCCCTGACCTTTTGGTTGATGGCGTGAAAGCAGAGCAACTCTCTCCATCCCAGGCACAGTAGGGGTCCCGAGCCAGACAGCAGTCAGAGCAGGCCCTGCCGTACACCCCGCAGCGGTGAAGCGACACTTGGGTCAGCCCGGCGTCTGATGACACGTACAGCTGTTGCTGTGGCAACACAAGCAAAAAAAAAAAAAACTCAGCAAGTGTCTGTGGGGCATTTGTTTCAATACATGCAAAGAAATGTATATGACCAGGTTAGATTTGTCTTACTCTTTTAGATGATATTTTCATAGTCTTGACTGGTGCTCTGGTCTAAAAATGTATTAAAAAAAGAAAAATGTAAAAATAAACGACCCCTTTTCTTAGAACACACTGCACTGTGTACTTTTTAGGACCACACATTTAGACATACCCGAAAAACCTCCACTTCCTCTAGTGTCAACTCCTCCATGCTCGTTGGGTCCTTAGGCAAAACTATTACCTTTTGCACAGTGCCTCGATCTAGAAGTATGAATGAATTATGATCAAAAACAACATTTGCATGAAAAAAAAGAAAGAAATCAACTTCAACCGAGCATGTGCAATCATCCCTGAAGTTGTCTCACCTGTCCCCAGGAAGAGCACTTCATAGCGCCCATCAACAGCATCCACCTGATCCACCACCAGGGCAGTGTACCTATAGTCCACACCAGTTCTCACCACCAGGGGGCGGCGATGGATAGGATAAACTGAATGAAACATGAGGGGATGGGCTCTGATGAAATTCACAGCCTCATCTGAAAAGTTCTTTGAGGATTGGATACCAGGAGTGAAGGTTCCTCCTGGACACTGGGTGGAAAAAAAAGGAGGGGAGATTTTGTGCGCATCATCTGGTGACTTCCTTTTGATTCAAATTTCAGCATCTGGGTTTTATTCCATTGTGTCATTTTGGACATTACGTGACAGAAACCTACCGTTCCAGGCCTTGGGTAGGGAATCTTGCCAGTGTACTCTGTCCATTGATAATTATGGCCATGTTTGTGGGCAAACGGTCCGTTGAATACGTTGCGGATATCAGCCATCGAGTAAACACAGACTGCTGATCCCTTGAACACAGAGCTTGAGCACAAACAGACAATTAAGGTAATAAGTAGAGGTAGGAGACAGCTTGCACCCTACCCATGAAATTAAGTTATGTCCACAAAAATGTGTGAAAATAAAAACTGAGTTAATGAGATTGAATGAGAAGTGAATTCATTGGCCGAGTCTCCAAATATGACTCACCCTGCTGTAGTGAAGAGAGCGTACACCATAGGGTTTCGTTCATCCTGCGTTGGCTGTATAAACACATCCCCTATTAAAAGAATGACATGCAAATCAATAATGCTATAGGCAAGTTATAATGCAACCAGTTTAAACACAGTGCTTATTTTATTATGACTTTACGTAGTTCGTCAAATCGTGTCTCCACCCCGTCTTCTCCTATCACCGAACAGATAAGACGAGCCTTCAGGAACGTCGTCCAGCGGTTCACCAGGGACTTCTGTCCTCCTTCGTCATTCTAGACAGGAAAGAAATTAGGTCAATGCATTTTATATTAAAAAGGTGAGCTGCTTATAGTTTCACAACTTGCACAGTGTGCTTTGGCTCACCAGACACACTCTTCCCACCCTGGCTAAAACAGTGGGACTCGCCCCGCCGCTGGAGTCTAGACTCTTCTCTCGGAAAAAGAAGTACAGTTTGTCGTCATTCTTTTCTGCACTGTCAGGGATCTGCTGGATTCGAATAAACACAGGCTCTGGAGGATAAAAACAGATAAGCAGAGAGAGGATTGAGGCAAGTGGTTGTCAAAAAAATGAACGGAGCAATAACCTGTAATCAGTAATATTTACCTACTCAGACCCACACTTACTCACCGTTGAGCCATCTGGAGTCATACTGCTCTGTCCTGATTGCCGTTCTTCCTCCCATGGTCCTAAACACAGCAGCATCTGTACTCATGAAGTCGATATGTACCCCTGCATATAGATTACCATCTGCACAGGTGGGACAGTAAAAAAAACAGGGTGGTAAAACAGTAGCTTAAGGAGTTTGAGAAGGAATTTAGTGGGTTTTTTTCTGGCTATAAATCAGTCATGTCTTACTGATCAAAACTGCAACATTCTCCTGTTTGGGATCATAGGAACATTTTCCCTTCCCCGAATCCACATACCCAGGGACCAGCCTAAACAGGTAGTCCTGCAGAGGCAGATTAGATAGTCAGTATGCATGAAAATAGACCACCAAGACATCACAAGGGAGCATGGGAAATCATAAACAAATCAGCGCCCCGGGTTGTAGCTGTGAAATATTTAGCGAGGACAAAGCTGGAGGGGTTTTGCTGTAAATGCCTCTAAGGGAACGGTAATCGTCTTGTTCACCTCTGCCCTCCAGCCTCTGTTGATGAATGTGCAGATGGGTTGGTACGCTCCTGTTCCACAAGTGTAGAGGTGGGTGCGGTTCCACGGCTCTATCAACCGCACAAAGTTGGCACATTCACCCTGACAAAGGAGAGTAAGACAAATGGAATCCAAACACTGTATCTTGAAAGCAGGAGCCTCCAACTTTTTTGAAAGAACAGGATGTAAATACTTGACGCTACCTGTTTTCCCTTTCCTGTCATCTGACATTCTCCCTTTCTCTTAGCAGATGCTGGCCAGTGGATCTGTTGTTCCAAAAGCACAAATACCCCCAAACAGTGAATTATTAAGGATCAATGCACTCTGAGACTAAATACCACATACCAAATGGCAGAGCGGATTTAGGAAGAAAGGAATTTATACACACTATGAGTGGCTCCTTGTTAACATTGTGCATGTCCAGAGCCACCAGGTACTCCCGGCTGCCCAAGTACAGACGTCCCTGGTCCTGATCCATCAGAAGTACACGGTAATCGCTGGTATTGAAGGTGAAGCTGAAGGGTCGTGCCGCTCTTGTGTCCATCAGTTCTGTTTGGAAAGTGTTGCCAGTTTGTTAAAAAAAATATTACAACTTCGCCACTTGGAAAAACTAGCGTCATGTGGAGAAAATCCAGTCATATTATTCCTTTTATGCTTTTACCATGTTTCATTACAGACTTGGATGAACTTATGGTCCCTTAAACAGCATACTTCTCACTTGTGTGCAGGAAAATGTGTGTCACAGATTAAATATAACTCAACTTAGAGCATTTTAGGAAACATTTTCGCTTTTAAGATCTTAATATTTTATGCGTCCTGGCTGTCTGATAGAGTTTAAGGCACCGCGTGCCCTGTGGAGTTCGACGAAAAAGCGAGTCCCTTAGGAAACACGGTCAGTGGAACTCGCGGCTAATTCTTAAGATCAGATTTATGTTCAGCAGAGCGTAACCTGTTAAGACACGCAGTGAAAAATGTTTCCCCCTTTTTTGTTCTCCTGAAAACCCTGATTAGGCTATTTTCATCTGCTGCAAGACAAATGGACTCTACTGTGGAGGACTTCACTTCTGAAAGTTTCCATTCTTTCATCTAACAACTAGTTTAAACACATACAAAGTAAGACTCGCTCGTACATCTGTGGCATGTGCAAAATTCTGAGCACCATATGTGCACACTGTGACATGGCGCACTCATGGTAAAGACAGCAGGATTATATATTGACAAATGTTCACAGAGACCCTTAGAAGTGGGCTTACAGGGAATCAAGAGGAAGCACAATCTCTATTTACATCAAAGCACCTTCCATTTTCCTTTTGAGGCCCGTGTTAACAGGATGCAGTCAAGGTGCAACAAAAATAAGCTATGCAATCGGATCTCCGGGCAACATGGGATGGAGTCTCAGAGGTGGGACGGGGTCCGGTTCTGTTCCCAAGAGGTAAACACAGGATAACAAGCTTCTGGACAAGCGCCACATCACTGGGTCATAGTGGATTCACTGAACAGGCTAAATGTAGAAACACCACACCCCTATACATGTCTCCATTCTCCAAAAATAGCAAACAATGTACTGCCATCATCTGGTAAACATTCAGCAAACACTTACCCCCTGACAACATTCTGACACTGACAGGGAAACACTGGGAAGGACACACAATTCAAGTATGAAGCCACAGCTGGGCCACTATGAGCTCTCGTGTTACAGCTTGACAACATATTGTCACTAAGGCACTAATGACTGCTGCCATTTACTGTAGTCCCAGACGTCTCTTGAGTATGAGCTAACTGCTGACAGCACCGCGAGGGCATAAGATTCTAAAACATGGCTTCAGTTACACTGCCGATTCTGCTCTCTAGCAACACTAATTCAACCGATTTACAGTTATTCCCATTTCGGCGCTTATGACTGATACAACTTCCCAGCAGCAGGGAAGTCAGTGTAGTGTTCCTTTCCTCCCCAGGCCTCCTGTACCCCCAGAGTGTCACTCAGCCCGGCTCATTCGTTCAGAAGAGTCACATGTCCTCCAGCCTCCTCAAAAACCTCCTCCACAGGCGCCTCAAGGGAACAAAGAGACTCGCTGTCACAAACAATGAACAATAAATCCTTGGAGTCGCAGAAAAGAATTGCAGAGTAAATCCAACTTTTTTCTTTTCCTTTTTTTGTTTGGTATTAGGGGGAAGGGTGACTTAAGTCTGCGAACGTGCTCTTACGAACAATCTAGCGTTCACCTTTCAGCTCCTCCAAACATCCTCCTGAAAGTGAAATTGTCAAGGACAGCTCCTGACAGATGTGAATTCCTTTTTCTGAGAGGAACACGATCAAGTTCAAGACCGAGCTTGCGCAACTGGTCAGACTTCTACTTTGTTGAAACTGCTGCAAAAACTCACTGGTATGTATAAGCTGTTTACCAAAAGGGGATTAGCGTTAAAAGTCACGCAAAAATGCACAGCAATTACTTTCTCGAGCCCCAAATGGAAAGTGTCTCCGTGTGCAAGAGCTGTCAACAGCGTGTCTTTGGTGTTACAAAATCAGCTGAATTCAAAACAGCACTGGCTATAAAGCACAGATCCCGTGATTAGTTCACCTCTAATCTGCCTCACGTGGCTTTTCTTGAAATTGTACCAAATCATAAATGTTTCCCATTAAATCGCTGCACTTGAAGAACATAATGAAGCAAGCATGTCAGCACTGCCTAGACCTGACCTGCAAACAGAAGGTCCTGACTCAACTCCACATGAAAGCGCTCGGGAACGTTATAAATCTCACTCACACCTCTAATTCTCACTTACACAAAGTTCAGGTGTGATGCCCGCATGTGCGTGTTTGTGTGTCTTTCTGCGAGTTTAAGTGACAACATGATAGGGATGCAGAAAATACCTGTAATCATCCGACATTGTTTGGATCAAAGGTGTCTTCCACATATTTGTAACACGAATCTCTGCTATTATAGTTAATGACGACAGGGAACAGACAACACGGGAAAATCCCAAACACCTGCGAAAAAAAAGCTTCAAAGAAAACACTATCTGCCCCATCTCAAATCTACTCTGGCTTTCAAAAAGGTCATGATCAAATTTCAGCTGTTTCCTTCTTGTGTCAAACCGTCAGACGTCAAAAAAACAAAGAACTGACAGGTCACACTGTAGTGCGTGTGGATTTCAGGGTGTGGAGACAAATTGTTGAAGGGCACTACCAGCAGCCACACGTAATATCCACCTTTTGTTTTCAGCGTTGCACAGTTTGACGTGTGGCAGGAAATACGTTCTTTACATATGCATGAAAAGGAAATAGAACCGCTAGTTCGGATGCGCGCGTGGGCGTATGGGTGAGCTTTTGCGCAAGCGAGTGGCTTTGCGGGAGAAACCAAAAAAGTACAATAAACTATTACGATAATCCCCGTTGACAGAAGAATTCTAGTTAATCTGTACAAACTCACCTTTAAAGGAGAGGCGAACCCGAGGAGCAGACTGCTGCACGCCCAAGCTTCTGCAAACACAGAGGGCCAAAAGGAGGAGCTGGGCTCCAGATGCTGTCATGGTAACAGTCACGCAGGTAGCCCACAGAGATCTAAATCTGGACGAAAAGAAGAAAGACGAATGAACTATTATTATAGAGTGCCCCATGAGAAATGGGAGACATAAAAAGAAAGAAGGGAGGACAGGCAAGCTAGTCTCTCTCACTTTCTCTGATCTCTCTGATCAGAAGTTTGGCCTGCAGCCTTCCAAGGCAAGACGTCTCGTTTGGCAGGAGAGAACAACGTCCAAATCTTCGCACCTGCGCTGGAAAATATGACAGGCCTATTATTTATTTAAAGTGTAAGCGTAGTGAGTTATGTGTCAAGACTGTATAATAATACTTGTAAGTATACAGTCAGTTGGAAAAAGTCTAAAAAAAAAAAAAAAAAAGAAGAAGAAGACTAATGCCTTGTGGTCTTCATCTTGTACACATTACAGTTTGTTTTGCATAAGATTTGCTCATGTTTCTTTTAGAAAACTGTATCAAAAAGATGATGAAGATGCCCATCAATGAGTCTCTCTGGTTTTCCCTCAGTCTTTTCAACAAAGCATGTCAGTGTACTTTCAGGAGCTGAGAAGTGAAATATATGACAGTTCAAAGACACAGGTAGTCCTGGCTGAAACAATTTCTGACAGTTTAGGGGTGTTGAAACGTAGCCTAACTGTTAGACCTTAACTCAGACATTTATTATGCATCTGCACTTTGCTTTGAGAGGATCCCATATAAATTATGAATACTAAAAGCTGAGTCCATAACATCCATTAAATTGTCTCCCTGAAGGTGTGCCTTGCTCGGGCTATAAGCTATCCCCCGGGTTTCCCCCCCCCCCCTCCTTATGACATCCGTGTAGCCAAGGCCTCCAGTGCACATGGTACAAGCCTGGAAATGAGTTATTCATGGTCAAAAATGGGGTGGGATTTCACAAAAGGGTTTTTTTTCCCACAATAAGCCACTCATTTATCTGACACACATAATACAAAAAAATATGCTGCCATAAAAAAAGCTGATGAAACTGAAATGACTGACATGGTAAGAATTTAGAAATTTAAAACAGAAGCTGCTGGGAATACCTCACAGTCTTCTTGGCATATTCACACAATTGCTATATTTACTCACCATGGGAGCTTGATTCCTATTCGCTTTTATCAAACCTCGTATATTACTTGCTAATAACCCGTCATGCACCGTGAGATATTTGAAATGAGGTAGAGACCATTGAAAATACAAAGGTGTGAGATTTTTTTTTGCAGTCAGCCAATGTAACATTAACATTATGACTTTATGAATAAAAACATGATAAACAAAATATTAATAATAAACTGATACTGACAAATAATTAGAAAACATATTTGACCCTAATTTGAATACATAATGTCTATGACCTGCTGACTCTGAAGGCTACATTTAACCTACCAATATTTAGATGAAGATGGAAAAAATAATTAAAGGGTGAGTCTACTTGAAATGCCTTAAAAATATCGTTACAAATGCAATTAGTGGGTGTTACTAAACCATTATATTGAGCCCGAGGGAGAGTACATGTTCGAGATGGCCTGATTTTCGTGGTATTTGTACAAGTGGCGGCACTCGTGCTGGTTTTCTGTGCTTGGGTGGGATCAGCAGTAGAGATTAAAGTTCTGCTGTGTTATTATACGGTTTCCATTTAAAGAAAAATAATAATAATTACAGGATTTCTATAACCTTGTTCTTTTTTCGGGAGGAGTGCGCGCTTACCTGTGAACTCAACATCCAGAAATAGGAGCCGTGGGCTACAAATGCGTGCACTCCAGTCATCTGCCATCCAGACCACGCTACAGAGTAACCAAACCTGAGTTAAAAGTTAAACCAGAGAGAAGTTAAATGTCCTACCTTTGATACCGGGCTTTCGGGAAAGCCGCCGTGCCTTTCAGATCCCAAACTTGCGGGATGTTACCGCTGCACTCCTCGCGTTTTGCGCCTCGGAGCTGGGCTGGAAAATCTCTGTCAGCAGCTCTGCGCAGGCATAAAACAATCCGATAGGTTTGCTAATTCCTCTTCTGAGGAAAAACCGAAGGCTAATCGGTCGCCATTGACCAAAGGCATTCACTCAACATATTTTTTTAAAAAAAAGGAGGAGAAGGAGGAGGGGGAAACAACTAATCCTTTAACGCCTTTTCCACTCTTTCCAAAAAAAAAAAAAAAGAGAGAGAAAAAAGTTTAAACCTGGATGGCAACAACCATCACCGTGATGTGATCGAGATGTTGGTCCGCTGATCCGTAAAAGTGAGTTTGGAGGTGACTGAGTGAGATTCAAGTGACCAGGTGCAGGTGTTGGGAGAGTGTATGCCCCGCTGTCCTCTCCCTTCTGTTCTTTCCCCACCCAGCCTTCGCTCTCCTGTTGGCCCACAGCAGCATTGGACCAAACCTCTTGGTACACCATATGGGTATGTTAACCCTATCACTGCTGCTGAGTTAAACTCACCGCTCCACTCTGCTGTAAACTGCAACTAATCTATATCAGTCTAATTATTTTTAGAATGCTTAAATTATTGCGTATTTTATGGAAACTGTGAAGGGCATACAGTCACTGTTGAATGTTTTTTTTCTTTTTCATTTTTAGTTTCTTTGAGGCACCAGAAGGGCCACAGACTATTCTTACACATGATGCAGGGACTGAAATTTACTATTAAGCATCTAGGAGTCGGGTCTGCTACTAGGACAATGTCACCATTACTTTTCAGAGCCAGGTCAGCCGAAAAAGATTCCAGGGATTCCTCTCTGGCTGGCTCCAGCGCTCATGACAACAGTGACAAAGCAACCAGAAAGGGGGGGAGGACTGAATGTAAAGGACATCCATCCTTTTAACGGAGCCTTGAGCTTGAAATTAAAACAGCTTTTAGGGCGCCTCTCATCATTGCCGGCTTTGTGGAGAGCCCTGACGCAGTGTGGCGCACTAAAGACACAAAAGCAGACGGTGAGTGTATTCTGAGCAACAGCCCTGTAAGACAGTAAAATAAAATAAACCCATGAGGTGATGTGGTGTGCCAGTGTGTAAAAGGTCACATGGAGGGGGGGGCAGTTCCTGGAAAAGCCTCAGAACACTCTAATCTTCAACGCTTAAATCTATCTTTAATGCACGTTTTCTGGTTTGATCCCTCATCACACCAGCAGAGTATGTGAAATCACTGACCTTATCAGAAGCTGGGTATCAGCCACATGTGATCTACAGGCGGCAAAGTGTGTCAAAATGTATCCAGGAGAGCGCCTTTGTTTCCTGCCCCACAGGAGGCATCCTTCTGTTTCCAGTTGCGGAAATGACTCATGACTGTGTGCAGGGTTCAAGTTTCCATGTGCTCTCAACTTTGGCCAGGGACACCAATAAACTGACCAGCTCCCACCCTTCACAAGCACTCATTAACTTCATCTGTACAGTATCTTTCACTGCATCATCCTGTGGTCTTATCTCCCCAGCATTCATGCACTGCTGCCTCAACTTGCTAAAGTCATAGCAACAGCCCCTCACTGAGTGTTGCGGTTGGTATTTTTGCTCTGTGTACGTGAGTCTATCCCTGTTAACTCCAGCATGATGGATGATTTTGTTGGAGACAGACTGTAGGATTAGGAAACAACATTGGCTGGTTTTCTGGTCCAGAAAAAAGCCCCCCTCAAGTGGCTCTTCTTCCCTAATGGATAGGTAATGTGAAATGTGAGGTAGACATTGATCCCTGTAGGCCAACCAAAAACTCCTGGTGAATCCTGGGACCTCAGACCCATCAATCATTTCCAGAGCCAGGGTATTGTCCCCGCAAGGAAAGACAACCCATTATTTTAACCCCCTGATGGGTTCTCCTGTAGTGTATTGATGAACTGGAGAGTGTCTGAACATGCCAGCAGCTCTGAGGCATGTCCAGGGCATCACCATTACATGAAATCACCTTAAGAAGAAATTATAGGGTAGAGAAAATAAGACTATAAGACATTCACAAGAATTGTTTGCCCTGTGTTCAGTGACAACGCTTTCCACGCAGATTAACCAGCCTTGCAATTATTATCTTACAGGTCCGAAAAAATGTAAACATCACAATGGATGAAAAGAGAGCAGGTGCTGTGCGACACTCGCGAACTTCACACACCAGTGATTATCAAAGGAGAGCAACTTTGGAAAACATCTTTGACATGAAGGGTGCATACGTGGCGCACATTCCAGACACAGCCTGCTCACCACACAGCGGATTGGGAATGAGGTGAGTGCAGACTTTTAGTGCAAACACTCTACAAACATAATGTAGCTTCGGCTTCTTTGAGATGGAGCACCGTCTGCAGTCGTCCAACATGCCACGTGTCTACAGGGCCAGCCAGCCCGCCATCTGCCTTGAAGACAAGACTGGCACTTTCCCTTGTAATAAAACGCAGCTGGGAGATTCAACAGCTGTTGAAGAAGAGCTCTTTCCAAATAACAAGGGGTATGTGCGCGTGTGTGTGGTTGGTAGGGAGGGTAGCTGTATTTCAAAAGAGGATAGTGAGGATGTAAGCAGATGAGTGCAAGCACAGTCCCCGTGTCTTAAAAGGTAGATCTGTCAGCACTCTTTGAAAAGTCTTTGGTAATAGCTGGTTAATGGTTAAGTGTCCCAGTGGGAGAAAAACAGTTCAAAATGTTATTTGTTTTGAGTATTTATGACTCAAGCTCTATCTTAACCTCTGCCACAGACATTGTTTGCGCTAAGAGAATTAGTGAAAAGAAAAATGTGGCAAGCTGAACAAAGTGAGAATACAGTGCATGCGGGTCTTTCTTTGACGGATAAATTTGTATGCCGGCGCACATGCATACAGTGTGTGCATGCCGGCGCGGAGACACAAACTCGCGCGCGTCCGCGTCCGCTGCTCGAATTGAAATTAAATTGATTTCTCTTATCTCCGTCCACACCCTTGCTCCCTGCTCTCTTCGCACATATCCTTGAGACACCAGACTCCAGGTGAATTTCAATGTCAAAGACACAAAAGGTAACGCAGAAGCTGCAATCTGTTCATTCTGTCAAGAAGTCGCGCGTGTGTGTGTAGGTGTGCGCGTGCACTCGTGTGCGTGTGTCTACAGTACGTGCGGTGTGATTGGTTGGGGATAGGCCTATTCATCTGTCTGGTGTGATCGTGGCTCTGTGACTGGGCCTAGGCGTGAGTATGCACTCTGTGATCTCCCAGATAAGAGTCATCCATCTGCTGTGTGTATCTGTCAGGGCCCGGGCAGCCCTGCTTATCACTGCACTCATCCATTTCCCTCAGTCATACTCACTCCATTCTCTTCTCATTTTTAGCTGCTCTCTCTGCTGCACTACTGAAATGCTGTGCTTCATCTTGATTATCTGACGAGCAGTGGATCGCGCTCGCGTTAAAAACCCGAAGGCGTGTTTATGTGACGCGCGGCTCCTGCGAGCGTGCGTGCACCCCAAAGCGTGCACGTCGAATGCAAGCTTCGCAAACAGCACTACAAGACCTACATTTGCAGACACACACTCACACACAGGTAGTTGTTATTCAAGGAGGCCTATCTCAAACCGTCAGATTATCCACTATTGATGAGCCTCAGAGAGCAGCTCATGCCCCTTTTTTGCACACATTGCAGGAGAAAATATAACCTCCCCCACATTAATCACAGATGAGGAATTAGCTCCCGTGTGTTGTTCTTTCATTTTTTTGTCACCGTTAATCGGCCTGAGATTCTTAAGATGCACTGAAAAAAAAAAGCGAAGAACATGAAGCTGCATGACAAGATGATTTGTGTACAGTAGCAACAAGAGCTCAAAGTGTAGTTTACAACGGAGAATCCATTTAGGATTTTGCCACCCCACACATAACAAAGGCTTCACAGACTACCCTCAGACCACAAAGCAGCCTGAGGACGGTTTTACTGTCCCAGCAATCTGTACTTAGTTTGTCACAATCAATATTGTAGGAACCAACCTCATTATTAATTCATAGTCATGAAAACATGTGGTGCTCTGAGATAGGCCGAAAAAAACTACTTCAAAGAGGAGACAAACACTGTGTTTCACATCGGATCACTTCATGTGGCCATAATGTGTTTCATCATCAGTATTAATAGTATAGGCCCATCCTAGACCGCATACCCCGGGTGCTGCTACAACAGGACAGGTTTTCGCTAGTGGAATATTTATAGCTGTGCATTAAAAGTGGAATCAGGGGTTTAAGTGTACCATTGCAACAGCACTGCTGGTCCTTTGTCTGGGCCTGTCCAAAAATGTCTTGCCCGTGGCTATTTGCAGTGCTACATTTGAAATGTCAGCGATAACAAACACTGCCGTCAAATCAAAGTGGGAATACAATAAAGAACAGCTGTATCTCAGCGGGTCTTCTTTGATTCTTCCCGTCAACATGCAAGTGTTGCAGCCAAACATGTCTGAGATCACTTTAATAAGTCACACATCTATAACTTATTAGAAGCGGTTAGTGTTCGTGTGAGACAGCTGAGGGAAGACTTAATCATTTCTCATTTCTACACACCTAATAGCCTAAATACTGCTGTCAAATGTGACTGTTTATGAGATATTAGATTCACTCATTAAAAACAAAAAAAATGACAGCTATTCTAACAATAGATTGGCATAACCACACTGCCATCTTGTGGCTATTTTATTATCATTATGAAAGCCTTTGTTTAACTCTTTCCACCTTGGAAACTTACTAGAGGGCAAGCCTAGTTTCTATGAACCAAGTGGTTTCTGTCTTGTTTTAAGGCTACTTAAAGAACAAAGAGGCTGAGTGTGCATCAGAAGGTAGTGAGGGTGATCCCTGTCTATGCAGTTTATTGGGACTACTCTTGGAAAAACCCAGAACCTATTCTAATGGTTATAAAACCACTTTTTTATTAATCAATACTGAGTTGTCAAAGCTCATCTTTAAAGGTACAGGAGAGGTGATCAAATGCTGTCTTTATGGAAAGAAGAACTAAACAGTCTTGTTGAGATCTGAAACCTTTTTTTAAAGGCAGACCGATATACAATAACCTCAGTAATGTGCAAAAGTTTTGGACCACTCATCATTTCTTTACACTTTGCTTCTAAGCAGCCAGGCGTGCTTGTCATTTCTAAGTTGGCCATGAGCAATAACACCACAATAGTATTTTGCACCACCAAGGTGTTTCTCAAAGAGCTGTTAGCTGAACACTTGAGGAAACTGGACAAGCGATCAAATCAAGGATGAATCCAAATTAGATATTTTTGGTTCACTATGTACAGAAGAGATCAAGAGGGAGAAACAACAGTGAATGTCTCCATCCATCTGTAAACATGGTGGAGGCTCTGTCATGGTTTGGGGCTGCATTTCAGCCAGTAGTGTTGAGGATCTCTTCAAACTTGATGGAATTATAAATACAGAAAAGTACTTATTGGGAAAGTGTCAGTGGCTTCAGTCGTGGATTGGCCAGTATCGAAATAGTGTGGAATCAGACTGAAAACAAAAGACATGCCAGCTAACATCCAAGGAAGAGCTTTGGGAGAATTGTACAAACTCCTTTTTTCCTTTTTATACTGTATTTGCATGTACATTTGCACATTTTCTTGGCAAAATGCAAAGAGGACGATTTAAATCTTTTTCTCAGTAGTGTACTTGCACAACAATACAGGCACACAAACACAAAGAAACACATTATACATGGTCAGAATTAAAAGCAGGTGCAAGTGTGTCACCGACTGCATTTGTATGCATCAGAGGATCTGAACCCAGATGTTACAGGCTCGACGTGAATAAGAGGAAGAGAGATATCCAGTGACTAGATGTTGTAAATATTAGATATTTATGTTTTTAAGATTTTTTTATTGCGTAGTGGGGCAGTGAAGAGGAACAGGTAAGTGAGGGGTAAGAAAATATTTAAGAAGCCAAACACATGGCAGCAATTAAATACATTTAGGTATATAGATATGATCAAGACGAGGATCAGAATGGTGATTTAAGTGATGCAAGTGAGTTGTTAGTGGCAGACGGGCTGGTCTGATATCTGAAATTGCACATCAACTGGGAGTTTCCCACACAACCATCTCTAGGGTTTACAAAGAATGGTCTGAAAAAGAGAAACGATCCAGTGAGTGGTAT
Source organism: Neolamprologus brichardi (assembly GCF_056152115.1). NCBI lineage: Eukaryota > Metazoa > Chordata > Actinopteri > Cichliformes > Cichlidae > Neolamprologus > Neolamprologus brichardi. The sequence continues at coordinate 26,340,310 of NC_142123.1, forward strand.
CTCCACTGGTGAAAAACTGGTCAGACAAGAATGGCTAAACTAATTTGAGATAAGTGCAACTCCTGTCAGCAGAAACAGAGAAGTGGGTGCTACAAGTGTTACATTTCACACAGAGGTTCATCATAAATTGCTGCATAGAAGACTAGAAAAACATTGCTTGGTCTCATGAGCATCAATTTCTGCTGCAACATTTGGACGGTAGGGTCAAAATTTGGAGTAAACAACATTCACCCCGCCTTATATCAGAGGCTCAGGCTAGTGGTGGTAGTGTCATGATGTGAGGGGTGTTTTTTTGCCAGACTTTGAGCCCCTTAGTAACAACTGAATACTGTGTAAACACCACAGCATACCAGGATATTTTTGCTGAAAAAGTCCATCCCGTTTTGACCAAAGTGTACCCATCTTCTGATGAGTCGCACCAAGTAAAAAAGATCTCAAACTGGGATCTTGATCACGATAAAGAGCTCATTGTACTCAAACGTCCTCCAGAGTCGACAGATCTGAAGCCAAAAAGAACACCTATGGAATGTGGTGGAACGGCAGATTCAGATCACGATGTGCAGCCGATAAATCCACAGCAACCCTGTGATGCTATCGTGTCAATACAAATCAAAACCTCTGGGAAATCTTTCCTGCACCTTATTGAATCTGTGCATGAAAAATTAAGACAGCTTTTAATGCAAACAGGGGTAAATCCGGGTACTAACCAGGTATACCTAAAGAAGTGGCCAGTGAGTGTATATTTGGGCATAAACTCCACAATAGATAACAAAAATTTTCTCTAGCACAGCGGTCCCCAACCGGTTTTGCGCCACGGACCGGTTTATGTCCGACAATATTTTCATAGACTTTCCTTTAAGGCAGGGGTCTCCAACTCCAGGCCTCGAGGGCCGGTGTCCTGCAGGTTTTAGATCTCACCCTGGGTCGACACACCTGAATCAAATAATTAGTTCATTACCAGGCCTCTGGAGAACTACAAGACATGTTGCGGAGATAATTTAGCCATTTGAATCAGCTGTGTTGGATCAAGGACACATCTAAAACCTGCAAGACATCGGACCTCGAGGCCTGGAGTTGGAGACCCCTGCTTTAGGTGTTGCAGGAAAATACAACAAAATAAAACCGGTACCGGTACCAAAAAAAGATGATTTATTCATAACACACGGAAAAAGATCCAGGGACACAGAGTTAACGATAAAAACAATGAAAAATAACAATAAAAACTCTGAAAACCATCCATGTCACACCCGAGCCTCAACTCTCGCGGCCCGGTACCAAACGACTCACACATCGGTACTGTCCGTGTCCCGGGTGTTGGGGACTGGGGATCTAGCATATGTCAACCACACAGACGAAGTGAAACAACTGTCTATTTTATTAGGTCTGAGCAAAAACTTGACATTTATCTTTAAAACAAAAAAAGAAAAAAAATTACCCAAAACAACAAACAAGTAGGTATCTGTAACTACAGTGTTCTATAAAACACAGCACACAAAATATAACCTTCTGATCATGTTTATGAAAAACCCTCCAGATTATTTGATAAATTTATCCATGGATTAAACATGTTTTGCCTTATCCAAAAGACAACGCAGAAGTATTATTTACAGGTTCCTTGCTAAGAAAAGTAAGCAATACAAATACTAGCTTTGTTACAGTGCACCCCATCTGTTGCTGTGAATTTAACATTTACTAACACTGTGCGCAGAAAATTACTTCGCCCCCCCCCACACAGCCTTGTAAGGAATATAATCACTTCATCTTATATTTCGTGCTCACAGGCATGCCATAATGTGGATTTGTAGAAAAACAAAGTAATAAATACCATCATTTTAAGCAGATAACACAAATCTTAAACACATTACATTAGATTAAACCTTCAATGATTTAGAAAGTAAATTTCAAATTAAGTTAAAATCTAAAAGAAAATCAAATATCAAAACGCTTCTTACTCAAGGAGTGCTTTACAAAAATCCACAAAAACGTCAAACTACGCAATAATTTTAAACACCAGAGATGGTTTACAGACTGCTGATGGAGGCTGGTGTGTAGCAAGACAGGACACGTAGAGCAGGGGAGAAAGAAAAACCCAAAACAAAACACAGGTAGTCTATTAAAACAATAATTGTTCCTACTTACTACAGTAGAGTACACGTTTCTTTATACACAACCGACAATAACCAGAGTGTGTAAATGTCTGAAAAGTCAGCATGGTTCTTTCAACGCGACTACCGCCATGATCATCCCTGAGAACAAATTTTGGTTCAGTACTCAGTGCATCTAAAATGTACTGTAACTACATCAAATTTAAACTGTGACATATTTGCTTTGTCACATGTCGATTCCTAAAAAACCCAGAAAACAAACAAACAAACAAAAGAAAAGCCCAAATGTGACAAGATTGCTAATAAAGCCTCTGAAGGCTTCACTGTTATTTGAAGAATATGCAATGCAAAGTTTTATGCCACCAAATAGGGGCAATCAGAAAACTCACCTACACGCGTACAGGTTGTAGTACAATGCTCTTTAAATCGAAAAACAGTAGAAGAACCAGGAGGCATAATATGCCCAAGAATCTGCTTAGAAAAAAAAAACAACTGCAAAAAGTGTATCAGAGTACATCAGAATACACAGTACCAACTGTATAAAACAGAGGGGAAACGCGCTGCCTTGGCTTTGTTGTTACAGTTAAACCTGATTTAAAATGCTTCTGTGTGTTTATTTTAGTTATAAAAAAACAAAACAAAACTGGATATTCTGTGCATAAAAATGACTAACATCAGGAAGAAGGGTTTAATGTTTGCTGTTAGTCTTCACAAACCAAGCATTCTCTTCATCCTCTGGTCCCTACGGTGACTCCTTCAAGCTCACGTCTTCTTCTTCTTCTTATGCTCCCTCTTCCTCTTCTTCCTCCTGATCGCTGTCGTCGGAGCCTACAGGACAAAAATCAGACATCTATCGTTTCAATGGGTCACTTTTATTATTCCACAAAGCAAACTTTAAAATAAAAAAGGTAAATAAAAATAAAAAATACCATAATTTAAAAGAGTAGGAAAGAGGGAAAAGATTATGAATTAAATCCATGTATTGTTCATTCTTTGATTTATTTGTGTTTGGTTTTAAATATAGATTTGGGGAAAATTAATTTTCTTATTTTGTTTCTTTTCTGTTTTGAAACCTAAATTGAAAGGAAAGAAATAGTGATGTTTTTTTTATTTTTACTTAAAAAAAACAAAACAAACAAAAAAACACAGGTAAGCATGCAGTGAAAAAGATTTAGTTTTGCTGTAGTAATTATGGCTCTAATTAAATCCTATGAGAAATGTATTAATGAGCCTTTTAAAATTGGGAAAGCACTTAAGAAAATCACAGCTGGTATGGCTCAAGAATGTTTTATAACACTGAAATAGACCTTATATTGCCTTATTATCCCATCGCTTGTGGTTTCCAAAAGTAGGATGGGAGACAGAGCCTTCAGCTCTCAGGCCCCTTTCCTGTGGATCCAGCTCCCAGTTTGGGTTTAGGAGACAGACACCCTTCCTGCTTTCTAGATAAGGCTTAAAATGTTGCGGTTTGATAAAACTTACAGTTACGGCTGGATCAGAGGACCCTGAATTTTCCTTTAGTTATTCTCCTATAGGCTCAGGCTGTTGGGGGACTTCCCAAATTCTCCACCCCCCCATGTGTTTATAAACCACTACTCAAGTCAATAATGTGTCCTGTAGTTTCTTGTACCATCTGTTGTTCATCATATCCCTATGCTCCTCTTTTCTATCTTCTCCATCTGTGGATGGCTGCCCTCTCCCTGAGCCTGGTTTTGCTGGAGGCTAAAAGGGAGTTCATCCTCCCCACTGTCACCGCCCTTGCTCACATCATATTACTGTAGAGTCTTGACATCACAATATAAAGTGCCTTGAGATGAAAGTTACAGTGGGAAAAAAAAACTGAGAAAAACTGCGAATTGTGTTGAAATTGCATACCTGTGTCTGCGCTCTTATTTTCATTATAACACTATAACAAAGTAAATACAAATATTTTTCAGTCTTGGTTTAAAAACTCCAATAAAACAAGATGTTTTTGTTTTTCTGATTCAGCTTAAATAAATCAAAGAATGAAGGATATGCAGACTGAAATGCCACCCACAGATTCAACAGCCTCCCACTGATTATTTGTGACACAATGGTGAATTTGTAGCGCTGCTGTTAAGAGTGATGTCTTACCGTCGATCACAATCTCTCCACCATCCTCCTCCTCCCCTGGGCTCTCATCTGAGGAGGAGATATTTCTTGTCTATTCAGTTTAACCCGCATTACTCATACATTTAAATTTCAGCTACAACACAGCCCAGCGAGCTCAACACTAAATGGACGCAGACATCCATTTTCAAAATAAGCTAGAAGTGAGAATGAGCTTCTGTATAATGCGGGATTTGAACTGTTTTATCCGTCCCGTCTTGGCACTGACCTGCACTTTGCCCTCTTTCCTCCTCTTCTTCTTCTTCTTCGCCTTCCTCCTCCTCTTCTTCCTCATCCCTACTGTTGCCTTGTTCAGCTTCACCAGCCTCCTCACCGGGTTCATCATCCGAGTCAGAGATCACAACACACTCGTCTCCGTTGCCGTTGTCAGCCGTTCTAGCCCCCGTGCCACTACTGCTGAATTAAAAAAAATAAACCTTCACATTAACAGTAAACACGCTCTTTGTTTTGATATGCAGCCCACTCAGCTACTGAGAATACTTCTATATTTTATAGCTTACGATGTGTGTTTCTCCCACTGACTGTTAGTTGGTAGGATCTGTGAGTTTGTTTTACCTGCCGTTCTCCCTCGGTTCCCAGAGAGGAGTGAGGTAGTATCTCAGAGGGTCTCTGTACAGGTCGTCCTTAAGAATCTGAAGAACAGCACAAATTTTTATCTCAGTACATTTCAATATGTTGAGATGCACATGTTCAGTTTCACACACCATGTGCATTCCTGCCAGAGGCAAATGTTTGAATAGAAAACACACAATGCACCCCCACAGACACACACAAACACGGTTTCCTGATGGCATTGTTTAAGAATTTTCCTATTATAGGGCTTCCATCAGAAAATGTAACCCTGGCGGCTTTGGTCAGGTGGGCAATTTAATGTCGCGCTCAATTAATATGGAACTATTAATTCAATCTTTTGAGGCAGAGAAAAAAAACGCATTAACTATTAACTGAAGAGGGAGCAGCATTTGGGCCTCAGTGCGTCCCTGCACACACAGCGGGTGATGAGAGAGAGAGAAACAACAACAGGGAGTTCATTTCCCAATTTACAGCTTATACCAGCGAAAGCCCACTGAAGCACATCACTAACAAAGGGCAAAGCCTGAGCCAGCCATAAGTGAACAAATATGGACTTAGAAATGGTAAATCGACTGGTATTTTTACAGTGGTTTCTACTCTTACTGGGCTCTGAAAGCACTTTTTCACAACACGTCACTTGGATTGGATCAGCTGCTACTTGTGCTTGGCATGCAAAACATTTATTAATAATCGTTCATCTCTCAATAGTTAAAAACCCTCAAATCGCCAGTAATGGCAGATCAATATATTGATCGGCTTCTGCTCCATACTTGCAGTGGCTTATACATTTGTAGAACATGTGAAAAAGCCGGTGTTTAAGACCGAGAGGAGATACAAGGCATCCGGCTTCAAAATCTGGCAAATATCCTGGCGCCATCCGCTGTGGCGACCCCATGTGAATAACGGAGCAGCCAAAAGAAGCTTAATCTGTCACACTCACAAGCTGATTGACGCTTCAGATGAAATTTGGGGTTGCTCAAGGACACTTTGACATGGTGGGAATCAAACCACAGAGCTTCAGATTTGTAGATGACCCACTGTGACATAAGCCCCTTTTCCATTAGTACCTACTTGGATCGACGGGTTTTCCGTTACAATCGAGTACCACCCAATGTGCGCAATCGTTGTCATAGCAACGTGGCTGAACTTCCAGTGATTTAATTAGTATGTGACATGAACGCTACAATCAAGGTGGACGTCGAGCGGTCTGAGGCTTTCATCAGACTCGGAGACCACCATGTTGTTTTTGTTGCCATTTCCTTGTTTTCGGGGTTTTAAAAATGTTGGTTTTGATTTTCGCGAACGCGACCCTCTCATAGCTCATTGATTGATGCCACTTACCAGCCAATCGGTGGCATGCAGTCTGTTGAAATTATATTTTGGGATTACCTTGGGTTGCTTGGAACCCCCTAATGGAAAACCCTGAAAACCGTGGCAAGCCGGCCAGAGTAGGTATTAATGGAAAAGGGGCTTTAGTGACCTCATCAACTAAACAGGTTAAACAGTATTTAGCTTTATAACATATGGGTTGGCTCTTTATTTATTTTTAAAATGTCTTTATAGTCTTTTTAAACTGTTAATTTACCATTGAAGCTTTTGTATAAAAATAAATAAATAAATGAACGCACACATTTGACCAGTGGTGGTCAACTTGATAGACACCCTGATTTTTATATCTGTTAAAAACAAACCAAAACAAAAAAGGAAGTGTCCTTATTGGGGCTGCGCAATTATTTAAAATTTATTTTCAACCGCAATTTTGGAAATCAAGATTAAACTGTGTCACATTCACATTTTACCCCTCTCTTTTCTTTACTTGTGCTCCATCCTTAAAGTCCAACTTTACTCTCAACCAGACTGTGGAAGCTTCAGTTCACTTCACATTTATCTAGTTCAAAAATGCAATTAACTGAAAGAGGAATTTCTTCTATTTTTAAAGGGTAATAAAGTCGCCATTTTTCCAGTCTGACTGTAATCATGTTAACTAAATGTGACATAATTGCTTCAAGCATTTGAACTCTGACCCTTTCAGCACACAGTTGGTACACCATGCTTGCAAATAATGATTGTCTAGCAAAATCTAATAATAGGTTAACAAAATACCTCTGAAACTGTTGCAGCCTAGTGGGTCTGAAAGCTTTCGAATACAGCAACATACATTTAAAATCAGGAGATCCTGTTAATCAAAGCTTCAAATCGAAAATGTTTTACCAAGTGAAAACAGAAACTGGAGCTCCTACAACACTGTTACTAAGTCTCCAGGTCTTGATCCAGGTTGATCAGACACAAACATGTTAAAATCTGCACAGTAAATTCTCTAATTTATTAGTAAAGCTGTTTTTATTTTTCTATTTCGACCTAACCTGCCTAAAATTATTTACCAGGCAGGGTTACTGTTTCTATTATTTTTTGCTGCTTACTGTTGTTATTATTGTATTAAATGTTTGTGGTGGCTGCCGCTTGTCTTTATATTATATTAGGAGTACATTTTTGCTCTTTCCTCTTGTCTTGAGTAGTGAGTGTAATTGTCTGTCCAATTATCGTGTTTATTCTATTATTTGAATCATTTTTAAAAACATCTTGCCAAAGAACTGCACTTGAAAATTAGCCAGCTGACTAACGCTGCCATACTCACAGAAATGTTGATCAATGTGTTGTCCTTATAAACAAATAAATAAAATTATACTTATCGATTTATTTTTGCTACAGTCCAATATGTGGGTGTACTCTTGTGTACCTGTGCTACATCATCTTGTCCTGGGCTGCTGTGGTCACTGAACCAGCTGAAAAACGTCTCATAAACACCACGTGAAGACTTCCTGGGTTCACTGTGGGCTGTCAGGTTGTGTCCACGATGCCATAGAATGGGGTTGGAGAATGACATGGGAGATCCTGAAAACATGAGCAGCCAGGATTAGAACATGAGAATATAAGCTTCCTGCTTGACATCACAAATGATTCTTTCTATTCATGTGCATGAATATAATGACAAAGAGTGAAACAGTTAAAGTAATCTCAGCCAATCCTCCATTTCAAAAGGCAACTGCGCTGTCTGAGTACGGTGTGTGCCCTTCTAAAAGCAAGTTTTGCCACTCACCAGCCGTATTGTAACTGGGCTTTTATTTACATGAGTCCCCTAAATCAGTGGTCCTCCCTTTTTCTTGAGTGCCCCAGAAGCTGAAGTTCACTCTCGCATTCCATATTTTTTTTTAATCAAACAATAAAAAGGAACCCAAACTAAATTTTATTACTTAAAGGTGCAATAACATCAGCAAACCATAAAGATAACAAACACAATACTTTACTTTTTTGGGGGAAAAACGTTAGAACAGGCAGGGAAAAGCCTGTTCTAACGTTTGAGTCTAAGGTTGTTTTTTTTTTAAACACCTGCCGGCTCTTTTTTGCTTCCTTTCACGTGATTCAGTTTATTTTGAAAAGTTTCAACAGGATCTTGAGCTTTATCGTGAAAGGTTTATGTGGAAAATAAACAAGCGGACACGCGATGATTTTACTGTCGTTGTTGCTAACGACAACGCATAAAAACAGTCGCTTGTCTGTTCGTAGTGTGGTTATATTAAATATAAGAGAAAGAGAGAACTTTAAGAAATTAATATAGCCACTACAGTGACCATCAAAACGATGAAAAAATATTGCAGTTAAACAGTTTATTTTGCGACACCACGAAACAAACGATAGTGTAAAATGAAACGATAGACGTTTTTATATCGTCATCTGATATATATCGTTATATCGAACAGCCCTAGGCAGCTGTTAATGAAAATTTCCCATTTAGTTGTCATTTTCCCTTCCAAAATATGACCGAATTGGGGGAAAAAGGCAAAATTGATAACACTACTTTTTAAGATTATCCTTATATGCTAGGGCTGTACTGAACCTTATTTTTCACAATACCAGTGTAAATTTTTAAATGATATATAAATGTCATATCAATATATCATTGACACACCAATGGCATGCATTTACTTTCCCTAGCACACACTACAATGACTCAAGCCCAGACACATCTGAGAGCAAGAACTGCATGTTAGCCTCCATTAACCACTTTGTACCTAATAAGGGAGCTACCTCATCAAGCTCCGACAAAGCACAGTGCTTTCCAAAACATGCAAGAAAACTGATCCCACTAAAGGTGGAAACGACAAACTTGTTCCACCAGTTGACGCAAACACACTGTTCTGCACAAACGGGCTATTAAGGCACATGAGGAGGAGATACTAGGAGCTGGTGATGTGTGCCCTAAAGTAAACAAATGCCTCACGTAAGCACTGCAAGAGCACTTCCTATTTGCACATAATGCAACTAGGGAGTAACCCTTTCCTATCATAAGTTCCTATGTGATAGGAAAATCAAATGGTGGATGGAAATTACTCATGTAGTTGCACGGTGGTAAAAAGAGGGCTTTAAGCAGTCGGTTAAAAAGGTCAACCCAATATACAACATCCCAGGTTGAAAATGTGTTTTAATTAGATTTTATTATGTGACAATACTATGCATATGGTTAAGTAGTAGCTGTCAAACTAAAGTGTGGCAGTTATTTTATGCTTTTTGGAGAAAACATTTGACTTATGTGGGAGGAAAAAAGCCCTTCATTTTGATCACACTAATAAATGCTGCAGCCTGCAAGCAGCAACCACTAAAAAAATGTTTTGTGTTTTTTTTGTGCACTGTCAAAAATCGTATTACTGTATTCTCCAAAAGACTGATATAATTTTGAGGCTACACTATGCTTTACCTAATATCACTTGATTTTATAATCGCATGTTTATTTTTTTACCTCCCATTCCGAGGTGCAGCTCTTTCATGATGATGTTGTTCTGAAAGTAGGGGTTTCGTCTGAAGTGGAAGCGAATTCTGTAGCCCAATTTGTTATTCTTGAAAGACTCAATCTGAGGAAAGAGGTAGGAAAACGTGTTTTCTTCCATTCTACAAATATGCATCAGCTGAGATTGTGAGAATAAAATGTCCTACCTCAAGATCAGTCATGTAACTAAGAGCGTCTTCATCGGTCTCATCAATGTGAGCTGAGAGATGAGGATGGTTCAACAGCTGGCACATCAAAGTTACGAAAAAACAACATGACAAATTCACTTGAAATACTCAAACACAGCATGGCAATCGGTCGAGCGTTACACTTTCATATTTTAAGGATACAGCTGTCACCCAAAACCCAGGGATCGTTTTCGTGATGGAACTTCTCTGATCCAGATGCGGGCGCCGCTGACGACTAATCTTCAACTCCAGCCTCTGGTGAAGCCGGGCACTTTTCTTCTCAAGGGCTTCCAGCCTCATCTGTACTTGTGCCAGGAGAGCAACCGACTGCCTCAACTCTGGAGCCATCTTTACAGACACAATGGCACATTCGCCATCATCATTTTCCTCATTGTCTGATGGGAAAGAGGAGCTCGGTGTGGAGGAAGAGCCAGATACCGATTCATCGCCCTCATCTGCTTCAGGCACATCATCTGTATCCTCTCTGTCAGTACTATGCACAGATGTGGAGCTATCTGCTGCCGCTGCTTGTGTTTTGGAGCCAACTTTTGAGGACTGGTGTCCCCCGCGCTGTTTAAATTTACTCCCTTGTTTCACCTGCTTGGCCTTTTCAGATGAACAAGGAGTCTCTTGACTGTCTTCTCCGTCCCCCCCTGTGAGACTGGCCAGCGCTTCAGCAGCTGCTATGGCAGCTGAGTCGGATTTGTCCAGAGGAGCTGTGGGACGCCGCTCCGTTTCTACTGTTTTCTCTGCTTTGTCTTTTGCATGAGCCGACTCCTGCTCATCCGAGGACTGCGGCTTGTCGGTGCTACTGCTGGTGTGGTGGCTGTCAGCGCTGGAGCTGTTGACAGGCTGTGAACTGGTGCCACCAGTGCTCTCTGAACCCTGATCTGCTTTCACAGCGGCTTGTTCCTCTTTGCCATCTTTCGACTGGCCCTCGCTCCCGGCTGCTTCTTTACTCTCGGCTTCACTGTCTTTGCAACTTTCAGAACTAACCCTCATTTCATCTGGCTGGTCACTAAGTTTTGCGGACTTGCTGGGAATCAGGCTGCCTTCATCCTTATCGGGTGATGGACACCGTTTCCTCGATGCAGAGTCAGCGGACTGCTTGCAGTCCGTCACTTCACTCATGCTAGCTAGCTAACGAGCTAGGTAGCTCGCAAGCTCGTATAAAATAAACTGAAGTGCAAATAACTGCACGACTGCGCTCGTTTCCGAGATAACACTTTTGGGGTTGACGTTGTGATCGTAGCTCAGCCTACATTCTCAATGAAGCAACAACAGGAAGCAGTGCTCGTATTTCTCTGCGGCCTTGCGGAACGCTGAAAATTAGCACGCTGCTGCTAACGCTGGTTAGCTCGGCTTACCCAATTCTTGCGTCCTCGCAGTCACGGCCGTACCGCATGCTCACAAATAAAATCCTAACAAGAAACACTCGTTCCAGATAATCGAGCCCTGCCACGCTATATCGCCGTTAAGCCGCAATCCGCCTTCTTTATAATAGTTTGTTTTTGCATTATCCGTTAGCTTACTATCCGTGCACCGACGTGATAGAAAAACAATCCTGTGATTGGCTGTGGTACGTCGCGCTAAAATGTTTCGACCAATCACATACAAGGGTGTGTTTACACGGTAATCTGTAGCGGGGCCGCCGCGGGTTTACTGCGCAGCAAGCGCAGGGTAGCGAAAATCATTGCGACAATACTGGGAAACATATTTAAGTGTTTACACGACAGCATTATATAAAAAGAGACACTTTACACCACGCTAAACAAATTATGTTAAAATGAAAATATGCACATTAGCCCACAAAAACCCCGCCAGATGTAAGCAAGGACTTGGCTTTGTTTGCATGTGAAATCATCTGCGGTGCCCACAGTGGCTTGTGTGGTGGTTAACTGAGTATTGCAGAACGGATGCAGCTTGGGCCTATTCCAAGAGACGATTTCACACATATAGCCATGCATCTATTCTGCGTAGCTTCTCCCCCTCGTCAAATTGCTGAAGGTTATACAGAAGAATCACAAACCAGAGGTCATCTGATCCAAGATAATCAAATCCAAGCAAGAGTCATCTACAGCCAGGGCAACCCCCCGCAAAAAAAAAAAAAATTGGAATTATAAGATTATCTTGTAGCATTTCATAATGCAGCCCACAACTAACGGTGTGATTACACTAGAATTAAATGAGATTGCTATGTATTTTATCTGAATTACAATGTAATTACAATTACCTAGCAATAATTGGCAGTAGATGTATTAAAATAAGGAGGTAACAATTCAAGTTTTTACAGAGAAGAAGCAATTAAAAGTAATATTAAGTGATGCACAGCTTCCAGGTATAGCAGAAACCCCACCCCCCAAAGTTTCTCATCTTACACTATAAATATAGCATGCCATAATGTTCATCATGGATGCTCCACTATTGAGTTCTGCATTTATATTATATATAAAATGTGATAAGGACAGTTCTCCCTTTGCTACACCGGCAAATATCACAGGGCACAGGTCCATATGGTCTTATCATTACAGAGGCCATAGTCTGCATTGCGTGCTGGTGTTTGTTGTTTCTGCTATATGCACGCCAATACAAGGTATAATTGAAATTTAAAATACCAAGTTAAGCCACAAAAAGTGCAGTGATTTTAGAGTGTAAGCTGGAAAATTTGTGTTTTTCTGCTAAAATACCTGGAAATAATACATTTCTGGAAATTATTGGCAGTGTAATTTTTTCCTGTGAAAACCTGAATTGTATCAACTACAAAGTGTTCCTAGGTAAATATACCATCCCCCTAGATACCCTTGCACTTTGAGAATTTTGTTCTTGACAAGCTCTTAAATCTTACTTACTTAGGCTCCTTACTAAGGTATTTCACGGCATGTACAATAAAATACGGGCCGTATTATGAAGTCCAATCAACAATCTTTTCATAATTTCATATTTTTATCACAATGGGTTATACTTTAGATTTTCTTACCATCTCAACCACTGCTACAACTGGACTGGCATTAAATTACACTGACAGCTGTTCATACTGAATGGCAAAACGTTCCCCAGTGTGGTGGAATTAAAATGGCCTAAACTCTAACGAACATAATGTATCACAGACTGAGTCTTCGATGAATTCAGGCTTGGAGAGAGGGAGTTTGGAGACGCCATCTTGAAATAATAATTCCCACCTGATTGTCTCTAAAGAGGTTTCAGTAAATACGCATGCAGCCTGTCTTTCCAACGCTGGCATTTATGACATTAATATGCTATTTCCAGCAGCAGGCGCATAGCCAGGCCGAACCAAATAGAACAAGGGGGAGCCGCAGGATTATACCAACTTATCGACACATTTAGGGCATGGAAACCCGGTAGGTCAGTGCTAAAATTAGGGGCTGGTGCTTCCACGACAGCAGCCAAACTGCCGTGCATAAAGTCATGTAAAACCAGGGGATACACTATCACAAGGGCTGGCAGTAAAGACCATGTTTCCATGGGTGACATTTAACGCCACACGTTGACTGAAGAGGCACTGTGCGTTACGCAGCGACAGCGCTGGATCATCACTGACCACAGCTGCGCAAATCATGAGTATTTGGTAGCTCTTTAGAGACGCCATATGTAGTCTTCGGCTCCTTTGAGTGTTTATGTCTGTAAAAATAATTTTTAAAAAATGTCTTTTTTGACCATACCAAGCCAAGAGGGTCTTTTTAAAACGATAAAAACAGGCAGATCAGGCGAGGACGCAGATAGTAGGTCACCAATGGACGCCGAAGATAACCAGAATGATGACGATGATGATGATGATGACACCGAGGACGTCCGCTTCATCCCAAGATGCTCCCCGGTACCCAGAAAGCGAGGTGCGTCAATTTTCGATGAGACCGCTGAGTATATGCGGATCCACTTGGCGCTGTCCGCCGGGAAGAGAGTGTCATTTGCCGACACAACAGGTGGGGATTTGGTGGATGTGAAGGAATTTGTTGCCTTTGAGTCGGACGATGAAGACTCTATTGCAAAGTGGGACGAAGAGGAGGCAAAGTATCGGAAGCCTGAGCGAGAGCCGATCTATCATGTGCTCCCAGAGTTTCATGCACCCACCGGTAATGCTCTGCTGCAGGCTGTGCGCACCAATAAAGTGGAGGTTGAGCAGATGTCTCCAGCTGAGAACGATCCTCTCGCCTTCACAGGGGTAATACGAGTGCTGAACATTTCCTTCCACAAAGCAGTTTATGTCAGATCGACAATGGACAATTGGGCCACTTACTTTGATCACCCAGCAGAGTATGTCCCGGGATCTCACGATGGAGAAACTGACAAGTTCTCCTTCAAGCTGTCTTTTGCGCCACCTTATACCACACATGGCTCTCGCATTGAGTTCGTTGTACGCTATGAAACCTCTGATGGTGATTACTGGGCTAATAACTCCTCTATGAACTATGTGGTAACTCTGCTCCTGACCTATGAAGATGATTCAGCTCATACAAACATCTACACACAGGAAATGAAAAGTATCCTGAAACCTCCAAAAGCTTACAGGTACATTTCCTGTCACACTTGTCAGTTAGACACCCCAGAGGACAAAGACTTAGAAGGGTATTTGTGTAATATTTTGCCCAATCTCTGCCTCCCATGCCTTTTATCCGAAACATCCACAGAATTATGTCACCATCAAGCCTCAGTTAGTTTAAGGTCCTCAAAAGCGGTCCATCCTATTAATCAGAAGAGAAATGCGGATGCTCATAGACCAAAAAGGTTTTACTGAAAAAAAGGGGATAATTTCTATATTAGTTATGTAATTATAAAAAAAGATATGGATGCCACAAAGGTAGGGGCTGTGCAACAGCTACAAAACTATACCTGCTTACTAATTCACTCAATGTAGTGGTTCTGCCCAGAGAGTGCATCTAGCCCAGAAAGAACTCAAACAGAGCAGGCTTTCATAAGAAAAGTGGTTCGGTCTGTTGCATAAACAAAGTACAAGGACAATAGGAAAGCTACCTTAGAGTTCTCAAAGTTTTCCCATTACTAGTTTTACCTTTTACAATTACAGCCTGTAGCAAGGTACAGAAAGAGATTTTTTTGGAAGAACATTCCCTGCTCAGTGTATCAATCACCCAGCGGTGTCTGAGGAATTCAGAATAGGAAAAGGGCAGGTGTCGTTTTCAGCCGTGGCGTTTCCCTGCACTAAAATTTACCTCTGACCTTTTCTATTGGAGTCATCAGGGAAGCAAAACCATTTCAAAGGAACGGATTGGCTCCTCTCCCTTTTGTAATTAAAGGCTGGCACACAGACCCTTCTTGCTTCATTCGCTACTCCATTAAACTCAGCTAATCCCCTGATTTACTGTAATATCAACATGAAAGTGTGTGATAAATCTCACAATGTTAAAGCTTGGGCAGCACAAGCAATAGTTGCTTGTGTTGCCCAAGCTTGTGAGGACATGTAAAAGCAGTAAGCTGAATATAAAGTGATGTAGTTGTCACGTAGGTATCCACTGCAGCTGTTTGGAGGAAGGAAGGCACCAGATGGGTTGTTAGGGATGGATGAGTCACTGATTAAATAGAAGTTGGTTTGGGAGCAGAATCTGTATCAATCTCCCACCATAACAGCCACCACAGGTTGATTAAGTGCTTTGAAGTCAGCTGATAATTGGATTTTTAACATATTAACAAGGCAGCCAGTAAGATGAAAGGTTATTATGGGATAAAACAAGTCCAGACATGCAAATTTATTACATACAATTGAAATTAACTACATTTAGCCAAAACATTTCCACCTGAAGTAACAGATACCAAATATTAAACACCTGTGTGGAGTAGCGATGTCCTTTTGATTCAGTGTCATCTGCCTTGAGCACTACGAGTTGCTGAGTTTTGCTCGAGTTTTACTCGAGTTTGGGGCTGAATTAGTCGAGCTTTCGTCTTGACCCGAGTCAAACAGTGTCAAATCTGAAGATCGGCCCTTAAGTAGTGCTAACAGAATCAGCTCTATTACTTTATCTACGTTAGTCTTTAATGTACAACACCTACCCACACAAAAAGATCAAGCACTATTTATTCTGTCAGGTTAAGATCGGGGTTTGGACTAGACACGTGACTGAGGTGTCTTCTTGGGCCAGATGAATCTCTCAGAGTTACTTCTCAAATCTTGAAAAGGAATAATGGAAAGATTAAAGGGAAATATTTTCCTTATTTTTGCTCATAACACTGTTACAATAGCCAGAGTTTTACATTTTTGGCAGTAATCCATATGAACCAAATATACGTAGCAGGTTTCAGACAGGTATAAAGGACAGACTTTTAGTCAGTATTTCTGAATTAATTTTGGATCTGTATGATTTTTGACCCACTTGCCATTCATAATAAGCTTGGCTTAAAGAAGGACAAGCTTGAAGAGCTTGTTTTAGGTAGCGGAAGAAGCTTCACCAAGTCCCAGAATGATGGAAAGCTACTCTAGCAGAGTGCAAGAATAAAAATATGGAGCTGGAATAAATCTCTTTTAATATCTGCTTGTTTATTTTGTTCCAAAAATTCCAAAGGATTTATTTAGCTTGCTATTCACGAGGGCGTGGTGCTAGCGTTAATTTATTCAAAAACCCAAAACAAACAAACAAATAAACAAACAAACAAAGTGCTTGGAGTTTCTCAAATTACCAAATTTAGGTCATCAATTCAGCAAGAATGTGTATCAGATCTTTTTCGGATTATAAATCAGCGTCTCTCAGCTAAAATTGGATACGGGGAACAAACAGCTTCTGTAGCTCTTGTCACATGCTCATCACATGTCTTGACCTTTCATTTCTTTTGGCATCCTATGCTGGACTCTTGGCAATGTTGCATCCCCCTAATCTCGAGCGAGAACAGTCTTCAGAGACCCTTTCTATTTCGTGATTTTGATCACTTTTCATTAGTGTCAGATAGGCATGGATTATGTAATGAACTAATATACATTTATTCTACTTAAGTCAATGTCTTCTCCTGTAATTTTGATCACCAGAATTATATTTGATACATCAGCTTTGATATTGAATATGACTTTTAATGGATTGGCTTGTGCTTGTACTTACCATTGGTGAACGAAATTCCAGTTTCTATCCTGCCATCCATGTTAATGCAACGCTCATCTAGTCCAGGATTGCAGGAACTATACAAAACGAGCAATATAATACAAAGAGATAGTCTGTGTTCAATGAAAATAAGGTACCTAAACGCGTTTGCAGCTTAACCGCATTAACAATGAACAAGTGTAATTATCCAGAGCAGGTGTTGATGATGGTGCATATACACATTTAGCATTTATAGCTCAAAATGATCTTTAAATATTAACAACACAAAAATAGTAAGGTCTGACCCATCGTCTGGAATCTACTCAGGCTTCAGTCAGACTAAAAATGACTGCATACTCCTTCTTACACTACATATTTTTACTATGTACAATTACGTTGTTTGTGTCTTGGCAGACAAAGCCTCTGTGCAGTGTTGCTTTGTGTGTGTATACAGTAATAAACACATTTACATTTGCATCTAAAGTGTGCACTACTCAATGGTTTTGTCACGTCTTCATGTATTTCTTATAACCCAAATTTCTCTCATCTCTTTCAGTATGAACAATGATTCAGAGGATGAACTGGAAAAGGAAGAAGGTACAGAATGAATACATATGTACACACTCACTAGTAAGGCAAAAATAAATAATCTAATATATGCTGTATTATTACTTGATTATATGATTTAAAGTTATGTGGAGATTTTTTACTATACTTTTATAAAGCGCAAGGACTATTAAAATGGGTTAAAATGGATATAAGACTATCCTGTTTCATAGTGGGGATATCACAAGTTCACTCCAGCTCAGATTTGAACTGTTTATTTATATAGATTGCTTTGGCAGTTATTGCCCACATTTGGAGACATGCGTTGATAAAATGTTTACCTTCTCTTAGATAAAATAGGACTGAAGGGAAAATGCTTTCTGCTCCAAAAAAATAAAAATTGAAACACTCAGCAGCAATGTCTCTTTCAATAAATCATGACCTAGTTACTGAAGAAAATAAAAAATCCACAAACCTTTTGTGAACAGTTTCATGCCAGAAATCTTTTCTTTCAACAGTCTAAATCCACCAATCAATAGAAGTGTGCAGCTAGTTAACACTTGAGACACCATTAATGTTTCCATGCTGTCACAAGCACGAGACTGTTCAGTTCAGTTCAGTTCAGTTCAGTTATTATTTTTATTGTGCCAAATCCCAACAACAGTTACCTCACGGCACTTATTATTGTAAGGTTAAAGCCCCGCAATTAGGGATGCACCGATACCGATACTGGTATCGGGTATCGGGGCCGATACTGTAAAATGTGTGTGTACTCATACTCGAAAAAGTTAACCGATACCATGAACCGATACCAACTTATTTCATTAATCAGAGGGTGGCTTGTCATTTCTGTTGTAGTTTTTTAGATTGGCCACTAGGGGGCCAATTATTATTTTATTTATTATTTATTTTATAATAATTTGTTTGTTTGTTTGTTTACAATATGGACACTCTGCAATAATTTAAAAGTTTCATTTATTCGCAAACCTAATTTGTATTTATTTTATTCCAAACAGAAGTGTTTATTTATTATTCCGAAAGCTCGAGACAGTGCCAATAGTTCAGTGATATTTTGTAAAATTACAATGTGGAGACTCTGCAATAATTTAACAGAAGTGCTTATTTTTCACTTGAAATTTTTTTGTGGTCATTTTTATTAAGATTTAATTTTTTATCGGCAAGGAATATGATAAAACCTGTCTTCCAATTCATTGCATTTGTGTGTGTGTGTGTGTGTGTGTGTGGTAGAAGTATCGTTTTTTGTACTTTGTATCGGCAAGTACTCAGATCCAAGTATCGGTATCGTATCGGTTTGAAAAAATTGGTATCGTTGCATCCCTACCCGCAATAATACAGAGAAAGCACCAACAATCAGATGAGTCCCTATGTGCAAACATTTGGGGGCAGTGGGAAGGAAAAACCCCCTTTAAACAGAACAAAACTGAATGAACCAGGCTCGGTGAGGGGCAGCCATCTGCTATGACTGGTTGGGTGTGAGGGGAGGAAGATTCAGAAACAGACCCTTCTACTGTGATTTTCACACATAACGTTCTGAAGATGAGTTTCATTTAATTCCCTTAGATTATTGATTATATAAGTGGGCACACTATAATATAAATTGCACTAGAGAGCAGAGGAAAAAGTCACAAACATGTCAGTTCCTACATTTGCCACAATCCAGCTCAGTGCCAACATATATCATTATTAGGTAAATGTTCCTACCGCCAGGTAGACTTACCCAAGAGTCACAGAGGTATTTACCCAGGCTAAAAAAAAATACATATTTTATTTTTTGTGATTAACATAACTTACTAAACACATTCTCATAACTTCTTCATCTGGTTACAATTACAGAAGAAGCAGGGACCTCTGAGGCTCGTCCAGGACTTCTCCGGCCTACACCTGTGTGTCCGGTCATTGTAAAGCCGGAGATTGATGTAGAGGTAAGAGTAAAGTAAAAGAATGGGGATTGTAAGCCACCAGGAGGAGTACTGATTCATCCTTCAAAAGTTTAAAACAGTCCGTTTTGATTGGAACTTGCTCCTATGTTGGCTCACCTGCCAAGAGAGGACAGGATTGGTTAAAATGATCTTTATCTGCATGCAATTTTTGACAAATTCACATTTAACATGTTAGCATTCTAAGTGCTTTATCCCTCTAGACAAGCCATGTATCTAATAAAACATAACAAACATGTGTGATCAACTTTTGAACCTTATCACCATTGGCTTGGTTGTTTGTGTTGTTCACAGCTCATTGAAGCTTCAGCAACAACTTAGGTAACGTCTCGCTTCTCACTGCTGTATGTCTCTTTTTCAGTTTCTCATCATATTCATGAAGCATGCTGTTCAAGTTTGTGCACACTTTAATTTGAATTCACATCTCTTGTACTTTTACATAACTCAGGACAGTAATATTTTTTTTACCCACATGTGATCACATCTAATATCCTCTATGCTTCCATTGTTTGAAACAGTACTGATGTTCACTGTTGTGCTGCGATGTATTGTCAGCTTTCTTTATGTGGAAATTTTGCTGATATTTGTGTTAGATTGCACACAGTGGTGCACAAAAAAGGAAAACTGAACCACTGTAACCATGCTGATATCTTCAAAGGAAGCGTTTACAGTTTCGTTGCTTTCTTGCAGAAAGTTAGATTAAAAAATTAAAGAAAATAAAGAAAATTCACGAATATAAAGAAAAGCCCAAGTATATTGTGCATTCATGTGGGATAATAATAACAAAAAAGATTTCCCCCAGTGGGAAGTCATTCTTCTGAGATTGTAGTGCTGTAGTTTTTAAACATGTTCATGAAATCTTCAAGTATCTTATCATTAAAACTCACTGGTAACTTTATGAGGTATACTTTCTGCAAATATCTAATCAGTTAATCACATAGCAGCAACACAACTTAGGCATGTACGCAAGATGGTCAAGATGTTCTGCTTAAGCATCAGAATGGTGGGAAAGCCACTCTGAATGTAGCATGGTTGTTGATGGTATTTCAGAGAACTGCTGATTTTCATGGATTTTCCAACATAACCATTTCTAGTGATTTTAGAGATTGATCAAAAAAAGAGAAACTATCCAGTGATAATGCAAATAACCACTCTTTACAACCAAGGCATGCACAAAACACCTGAATGGACAGTGCATTGAATCTTGAAGCAGATGGTCTACAGCAGCAGAAGACCGCACCAGGTGCCACATATGTCAGCTAACAATGACAGAAACAGGAAACTGAGAGAAACCTGGACAAATGTTGTCAGGTCTACTGTTGTTGTTTATGCCAAATTTTGCCATAAACAACATGAAAGCATCCTGCCTTGTATCATCAGCTCAGCTGGTGGCGATGGTCCCGCAATGGTGTGGAACAGCAAGATTCATGTAATGGATTTGTGATGCTATCGTGTCAATATGGATGAAAATTTCCGAGGAATGTTTCCAGCACCTTTTTGAATATATGGCATGAAGAATTAGGGTAGTTCTAAAGGCAAAAGGAGGTATACCTAATAAAGTGGTCAGTGGGTATATATTCATCTGACTTGCTCCACAATTAGCATGAAGACTGAAAACATGGCAATGGAGCAAAGATGCTTCCGTGGAAATCGATATACCAGCTTCCATAATAACTATGTATTTTAGAAGGGAAAGTTTTATTAGTTCTGCATAACATAAAAAAAAATTCTCACACTCCACCTCCTAACAGAATAACATGATAACGTGTGATCTGATATTAATATCTCACAATACTACAAAAGTGTCTGTTACGCTGTCCTGGCTCATTCTCATGTTTCACCTCAGCGATCACATGCATGCTTTTTCCTTTTGGCAGAATTTTTTTTTTTTTTTTTTTTTAAACACAAATAAAGGTGGATATCATTTCCCATCATTCCTTGTATTGTTCCGTAGGTTTTGAGAATCTGGGCTTTATAATTCCCAACAAACTGATACCCCAACTTTTGTATAATACATTAAAGTTACACAAAGGCATTAAAACACTGATCTCATTAGCACTCCTTTATTTGAATTGATGGTTTCCCTGAAGCTTTTTAGTCATAGATTGTTGGTCTACTAAGTGATCTTAAATGATTCAGCTGCACATTTTACAAAAAATCAAAAATAAAATTCTTTTAAGTCAAATTAAAAACCTTCTTGGAAAGTAGAATCCGTTTTTTGGATTAACTGAACAAATATTGCACAATTATATGCGTAGGTATGATTTTTGTGAAATAGAAAAATCTAGTTACTTTCTGCTGACTAAAACCCACCTACCCTATTTCAGCTCTTACCGTCTTCATATTTTGTGTGTCCAGCTTTTGCATATGTTCTTCTTGGTGCTGTTTTTCTTGTCTGTCTTTTGGTTTTATATTGCAATGATTTCATCTCAATATGACCTTGAATGTTTGTCAGGGCAGCCTCATAGCAGGGGAAACTCCTTTTCCATTATTTGCTAATGGCCATTTTCCTTTTTTGAATAAAATCCTGTTAAAATGTAAATAAGTATTTTTTAGGCATTACATTTGGTCCAGTCCCTGCTGTTCAAACAGCCACCCTCACTTCAGTATGTGTAAACGTGGGAAAACTCGAGGAGAAAATAATTAAGAAAATTGAACCGATCCAATTTTCTTCTCCTTTGGATTCACTTGTGCCGTGTGGAGTTCACTTAAAGGAAGGAATATTTAAACTACATTTGTTGTTTTGCCCTCCTGGGAGCGAAATTCGAGGGAAGGAGAGGGTTTTTTTCCCCATAATTTTAAAAAAAGATTCAAGTCCACCTCTTCATACTGCTCATGAGTTGTTTGCATTTCCTCACAGCTAAAACTTCTGCATGAGTTCCTTTTCACAGAAAAGCATTAGTATGCAGTATAATGCTTTTCTTCCCTCAGCGTGCAATGTTAATGTGGAATACAAATGTTCCTCCTTTGTCTCCTAGCTATCACTGTTGTCTTGCTGTTTTACTTCAGCAGATCGCAGCTCACCCGTCTGGTCCCTTTGTCCCACCCAACCAAGAGCTTCCATCTGACGATGGCACGCTGTCCGCTCACACTGTATTCCCAGGTGAACAGTTTCCTTCTATGTCTTCCGAAACCACACATCAAACTAATTCATCCTTTGTACTCTGTGCCAGCGAATCAGTCCAGCCAAATAAGTCACAGCCTTTACCCAGACTCCACTGTGAATTAGGCAACCAGACGTCTGAGCAGCGCGTAGACAGTAGTCCCTCTACGCCGCCGCCTGCCTCACATCCTTTTCTGCAACGAGACTCCAAACCCAGATCAGACATCTCCCAGACTGGCAGAGAGGAAATCCCTTTAGAACCATCTTGCATGTGTCTTCCTGCCACAGAGACAACAACAGGAGAGGATGGAGCTGGAGAAAAACCAGCCAGTCATCCTTGCCTTGAACTGCCTGCTGAGCGTGCCTGTACTCCCAGTGTGACACAGGGCTTTGAGCGAGACGTTGCTGTGGGAATGAGTGAACCTGTTGAAGGATTATCAGAAAGTTCCAGCAGGTCTGCAGCAAATCACGAAGCCAGTACGCCTGCACCTTTGTCTCCCGTGGCTGAGACTCAGACATCTCTGAAAGCAGAAGGTGAAGCTCTACCATCACCCGAGCTTCCAGAGAACACCTCAGTGAGTACGGGTGTCACTGAGGTGAGTGAAAACGTAGCTCAGTCTGTCTCAGCCTTGGAAGAGAAGGAAGAAGCTGCACATATTTCCCCCGATACGTCATTAGAGAATGAACCAAGCACAGCGTCAGGGTTTTCCGAGCCCCAGTCTGAGCATAACAGAAACAGGAATCTTCTGCCATCTGTCATATTTCTGAGTGGAGTTGTCTCCCTCTCGATAGTGTTGCAGGAACCCACTGCCCTCTTCCTAATTGGACTAATTTTCGTTTTGTGCCGTTGGTGATTTTGCCCCAAATCTTCTGTCAAGCTAAGTGCCTTTTCATGGTTTTAAAATAAGCCATCAAGCTAAGCAACATGCACACAAAGTCCTCTTGAAGTTATGCTTATTTCATACAAAGTCAAATAGAAGGAGAAAGTAATTATGGCGATATTTTCGTACACATTGTGTTTTCTATAGATATAATAATAATCGCCCCATTTGTACAACATTGTGAACCCAGTATTAAAGCACAATGTAGTATTAGAGCTGTTTTGTAAGTGATCACTAATGACCTTTTCTTGTCATGTAGAGAGTCTCTGTGGTGTTATGTTCTAGTTTATTTAGTCACTATCACAATGCACTTTCACTGTTGTCAATGTAACAAAGCCTGTTGTTTAAGGACTTTGACTTTTGTGAATTTCAAGTCGTTATCGCTTCAAAAACGAAACAAAAGAACAACAGAAAGATTACCCTAGTGGTAAATATAAGAGACTTACTATAAAAATGGGATTTTGTTTACAAAATGCAAAAGAAAAACATGGTCATGTGTGTGTGTTTTTGCCTTAATACTTAGTGAAAACAAGACGGAAATGGTAGCCGCTTGAGTGACAGCAAAGCAAGTGGAAAACTGTTCACCTCACTGTGGCACTTTTCACTTCACAGGTCTTCCTTCTCGCTCGTAAATGCATATTATTCTTGTTGTAGCGCAGCACTCAGCTCGTAACATAATAGACAATCTCACAGACAGACGGAGGCACTGATTGATACGTTTGGAGTGGTGAAAGTTTTTGCAGTGTATTGCCATTAAACATGGTCTCATATCCTGTACCACTTTGTGTCTTTGCTTATCTGTGTTTTTCTTTTTATGCAGTCCGCAGAACAAACACGAACAACACGACAGCTTTATGCACAGTAATGACACTGCAGTGCAGAACAGATCGCATTGAAGGCACTGACACACCTTTAAAATAACATCAGAGCCTTCAGCGCCTCCACAACTCGAGCGTGTTCAGCTTTGCTTGAAGTGGAAATACACAGACAGCAACATGAGCTGCGGATAGAAGCCAAAGGTCAGGCATTGCACTGAAGTCATGGTAGCTTATAGTATACACTGGCCACTGTAAGCTGAGCTCAGTGTTTGAAGGCTGAAAATTCTCTGAAAATCTCCTCGGATGTTATACGATAAGACGGCACCTCTCGTCAGGTCTACCTCTTCTTATATTTAGGGCTTAGTCTTAATATTTTATCTTCATTTTTGGCCAAATAAAGCTTTAATAACTTTAAACTTTTGATCCTTGGATGTTAGGCACCCTGTGGATTATATGCAGATTACGCATTAGCCTTAAAACAGACGTATTCATCCAAGCACATTTGTATTTTGCAGACTTCTGCAGGGAAAGTAGCAGGAGCGACTAATTTGTGTGGTGGTCACACACATGCAGGGTGGAAAACATTAAAAATTTAGGCAAATTCTGAAAGCTGTCCTAAGCAGGATAACTGGTGTGAATTTTATAAGATCCACCCTTTGGAATAATTACTGTTTTTTTCAGGTAGTCCATGTTAAGCAGTGATTTCAACAGGAGATCTACGAGCGCTGTGGCAATATTAAGAAACAGCAGATAGAAGGGCATCGTTTTCCACCCAGGGTGTGGCATCACCCTCAGCTTGTTTGAACAGAGATATTTCATCACGAGAAGCGATTGCAACAGCAGGAGTACCAGCTTTTATTTAAATATTGTCTGTGACAGTGAAATCCTCCAAGACAAGACAAATCGGATTTTCCACAATACCCCTCCTTTAACTTGTCATTGTACTCCTCCAAGCGTGGCCTGTGAATGTTTATTGGTTTTATCAGGTCCATCACAGTTATCATTTCACACATATTTGCCCGTTTAGTCCTTTTTTTATTTTTTTGTTCAGACATTTCCATTTCCCAGATCCACAGATTTCGTTAAACCCCCTCAAAACATTTATTAAATGGAGGATAAAACAAATGAAAAGAAATGCTTCGATGTTCAGTATTGTGCACTTATTTTTGGGCTGTACGCCTAAAGCTGTGAGCCTCTAATATGTAGTTGTCATTATTATTGACTGTTGTCCTTCAGAAGGCTTTTTAATATCATGCATCAGTGTTGTGAAAACATTTGAGCTTCTTTTCAACCAAAGGATCCATGATCCTAACACTTATAATAACTGTATTTCATGTCACCTCTGTTTAATATCAGAGAAAGGTAATATGCCTCATTAAATGGATCCAAAAATTATAATTTATCATTTTCATTCGGCTTTGGTTTACTTGTACACTGGTGTTCAAAGACCCAGAACTTTATTCTGTAACAGATGATGGCATCTTATAGCATCTGCCATTGCCAGAAAGAAACAGAAGGCCTTTTGTGAACTTCAGGTTGCTTCAATGTTTTACGTTTGGAAACACAAACTATCAGTTAAATATCTAACCTCAGCATTGTGCTGCTGTCAATGTTCAACTAAGCACTGTTTGTGCCTGGTGAACATTTAGTTCTGTTTATATGTTTGAAATGACAAACTGAAGCTTCTGATTACATTCATCTACATGCTGCGTTAGATTAAAGCTCATTATAACATTAGCTACCTTTGCCTTCATAATTTAATTCATATTTTGTTTTAGCTGATGCACTTTTCTTTAAACACTGGGGTATTTCACATGGTTTTCACCTGTTGCTTTTGTTTGTTTTGTAATACAACTAAATAAAGTAATATAAATTAAAGGTTTTATGTCAAAAATATTAGACATGTATTTCACATTTAGTATAATCAGCTTACATAGTTTGGCTGGTTAGCGTGTTACCATTTTCAAAGGGCAGTTGATTTCACAATAAACTCTGGGACACTCATTGTGAGGCTAAAAACTCAAATTATTGTATTAATTATAATCAAATTATTTATTTGTATATTTATATTCAAACAGTAATGCTAACAAGGTCCTAAAGACAGAAAATTAGATTTCATGCAGTAACATGTAAAACTCTTTTTTTTTTAAACTTAAACCCAAGTAGCTCATCATTACCATGAATGATGTAGAAAAAAAAAGCAGAATATACATTAGTAAAACTAACTAACATGTCAAACTGTGCATCCCAACTTTTGTTAATAATAAAAAATAAATAAAAATTGATGAAACGTGTTTTTTCCCAGCCGTAGTCGAGCATATATTTTTAACTGCAGATGTTTCGTAAACAGAGGTGTATCCAGAAGGAGGTTAGGGGTGGCACCAGCTATGACTGAAACTTCAGTTTAAAACCTTTCTCAGACATTTGAGTTAGTAAGTTGAACTTTTGCAATACCTGACTCAAAATTTTGACATAACAACCAAAATTTTAACTCATGAGTGGCAATTTCAAGCTTCCATACAATAGAGCATAATTTTCAGCTCCTAAAAATAAAACTAGAAGCACAAACAACCAGAAACTGCAGTAAAAGCCTGGCAGATCCAGGAGGATATGATGCATTAGGTGATATTCATGGATTCTGTACTTCAGACAGTTCTTGACTGGAAATTATTTTCATCAATTATTAAAACAGTCCTTGTATTTAAAATTATGATAGTTTGTCTAAGTACTTTTGGTCCATTGTAAATGGAGGAAAATGCATTAAAATGGCTTTAATTACTAAACAGTTATCAGATATGTGAGGGGCGGGAGCATGGGGTGGATGAGCTGAAATATAATTTGCCTTGAAACATAGTACTAGTTACTGCTAATCTTACATCACCACTGGATGAGCGCATGGATAGGAACAGTAGAAATGTAACTAAATTCATTTCCTCAAGTACTTTACTAAGGTATAGGTTTAATGTGAAGTATTAAATCTTTAGTTTATAATTATTCTGTAGATTAACTGCATTATTATAGATCAACCTACCCTGCAATATATAAGTATTGAAAATAATCAACAACTGGAACATTAAAGAGAAATATATACACACATACATGATATGATCTCTGTCTAAATAAATAAATAAATCTGGGTAAATTCCCAGATGATTAAACATGCAACTATTTTGCTGGTAATACCTGAAATGAGTAAAGAAAATCAACAGCCTATTTATGCACGATAATTCATAATTTTATTGGGGAAGGGGGAGGGGGGGGGGGGGCTTATATTGGTTTACTTATTAATGTCTCAGAAATATTACTGTCAGTACTGGTGTCCTTTTATATTTATATTTACATTTATATTTATATTTTTTCACATATCACCCTGGAAGCTAATGCAATACTTTGATTGACTCCTTGAATTAAAGCTGAAAGTCTGCACTTTAAATTACACTTTATGACCTAGCAAAATATATATATATATATTAGGGGTGCAACGATACACAAAATTCACGGTTCGGTTCGGTTCGATACTTTGGTGTCACGGTTCGATATTTTTTCGATACACAAAAAAATGTTCATGCCTTTTTATTAATTTGTCATTTATTAAATTTTCACGGCACATTCTGCACCACCTCTCTGTGCGTTCATCATTTGTTTGAAGCCAGCTCACCTCCTGCAACCACTTTTCCGAGAATATGCGCTTCTTTTGTGGTTCGGACTCCTGACATTTCTTTGGAGGTGGAGGAACACCAAAGTAACTGCTTAAAGGAGCTTCTTCGACATCTTTAAGAGTTCTAAACAAATGTCTGTCCTCCTCCTGAAAATCTTATGTATGCAAACACGCGTTGCAACTTTTTTATTTTGACAGCGAATGCGCACCTGCGGACCACTAATGTGTAGACCTGGTTATTTAGCTCGTCATATTGCAGCCACAGAAATTCTTTTGTCCATGAAACCATAAAGCTGCACTTTCTTTTTGCCTTATAGTCTGATTTGTCATAACTTTTCCGTTTTGTGGTAAGCTTTTCTTTGGCTGTCACGTCTTCACCCTGTACTGTCTTATTTGGCTCAGCAGAACTAAAATATATATCCTGCTGCTTTTACACACGCACTCACATAACGCTCAGCGATTCTCTGCGCGATCAACCTCTCATATGTTTAAGCTTGCTGCGGGAGATTTTACTTGTCATGTTTGCATAGTAAGCTAACGATTGATAAGACGATGTCAGAGGAATTGGTGCGCAAATTATCATCACTCACCAATCAGTGCTGTCGCTCTCTATACACAGTTCGCGCGATTGCAAAGTGAAAGCAAAAAACAAGCGCAAATTCAAACGCGATTTCAATATGTCACATATTGACAGTGGCTCACCGATGCCAATGACATAATTACCCAGCTACATTTCCGAAAGAATGCAAAAGCATTGACATATATTTTTCCTTCCTACGATAGGCCGACGAGCAGAGCAGGGCAGCCCGACTGGAAAAATCGCTAGCCCCAGGAAGTCGGGCTAGCGATTTTGCAGCCCTGTATCTGATTGAGGAATCACTCATCTTTAGAAAAGAGAGTTTATTACAGAGAAATGTCTCTTTCCAAAATAAAAGCTATACTATACGCTTCTTCTGGGCTATATTCTCAGCAGCATATTAAACATATCAGGTCCCCATAAGGAGAATCATGTGCTAACGGCTGTCTAAATGACTCGGGTAAAGTTTGTATGCGTGCTTGTTGTTTTTGTCTGCTTCCACTTGTCTTTGCACTAGGATGCTATCGGGTAAATGTGCAGTCATATTCGTTGTGTTCCCACTAGTGCTGTCAGCCTTAATCTGAAATGAGGTTAACGCCACAACACGGCAAATCTCCGTTAACGAGCTACCGCGGATTGCCCCGTGTGTGGGGCTGGACAGCGTCAACACATTAACGAGCTAACTGGCTAACACACTAGTTCCCACTCATGTAATTGAGCATTGCGTGGCACATCTGACATACTGTTTTACTTTTGTCCATGATGCGCTTACCTTCAGGGTCATACGTCACATGAAGACCAAAATAGTTCCAGACGCCAGATCTGAATGAGGGTGGGGGAGGTTCAATTTGCCATGTTGCAACAAGCTTAACTTCTGTCTTGCTAGCTTGCCCTGCGCTCAGTGAATCTGTGTTCGACTACTCCGCCTAGGCTGCACTGTCGAGCGCAGATCCACTGAGCGCTCAACACAGACAGCACCGTCAGAAGGAAAGTTGATAAAATAAATTAAAAATGTTGCATTGTTCGATACATATGCGTACCGAACCGAAAGCACTGTATCGAACGGTTCAATATCGATACGAGTATCGTTGCACCCCTAATATATATATATATATATATATATATATAAAAACACCCAGCACGCCCCTGCGGGCGGTTTATCCTTCAAGCTCGGGTCCTCTACCAGAGGCCTGGGAGCTTGAGGGTCCTGCACAGTATCTTAGCTGTTCCCAGGACTGCGCTCTTCTGGACAGAGATCTCCGATGTTATTCCCGGGATCTGCTGGAGCCACTCGCCTAGCTTGGGAGTCACTGCACCTAGTGCTCCGATTACCACGGGGACCACCGTTACCTTCACCCTCCACATCCTCTCGAGCTCTTCTCTGAGCCCTTGGTATTTCTCCAGCTTCTCGTGTTCCTTCTTCCTGATATTGCTGTCATTCGGAACCGCTACATCGATCACTACGGCCGTCTTCTTCTGTTTGTCTACCACCACTATGTCCGGTTGGTTAGCCACCACCATTTTGTCCGTCTGTATCTGGAAGTCTCACAGGATCTTAGCTCGGTCATTCTCCACCACCCTTGGGGGCATTTCCCATTTTGACCTCGGGACTTCCAGGTTATACTCGGCACAGATGTTCCTGTACACTATGCCGGCCACTTGGTTATGGCGTTCCATGTATGCCTTGCCTGCTAGCATCTTGCACCCTGCTGTTATGTGCTGGATTGTCTCTGGGGCATCTTTACACAGCCTGCACCTGGGGTCTTGCCTGGTGTGATAGACCCCAGCCTCTATGGATCTTGTACTCAGAGCTTGTTCTTGTGCTGCCATGATTAGTGCCTCTGTGCTATCTTTCAGTCCAGCTTTGTCCAGCCACTGGTAGGATTTCTGGATATCAGCCACCTCCTCTATCTGCCGGTGGTACATACCGTGCAGGGGCCTGTCCTTCCATGATGGTTCCTCGTCTCCCTCCTCTTTCTTGGGTTTCTGCTGCCTGAGGTATTCACTGAGCACGCTGTCAGTTGGGGCCATCTTCGTGATGTATTCTTGGATGTTCGTTGTCTCATCCTGGACTGTGGTGCTGACACTCACCAGTCCCCGACCCCCTTCCTTCCGCTTAGCGTACAGCCTCAGGGTGCTGGACTTGGGGTGAAACCCTCCATGCATGGTAAGGAGCTTTCTTGTCTTTATGTCAGTGGCTTCTATCTCCTCCTTTGGCCAGCCTATTACCCCAGCAGGGTACCTGATCACGGGCAGGGCGTACGTGTTGATGGCCCGGATCTTGTTCTTACCGTTCAACTGACTCCTCAGGACTTGCCTGACCCTCTGCAGGTACTTGGTGGTTGCAGCTTTCCTAGCGGCCTCTTCATGGTTCCCATTCGCCTGCGGGATCCCCAGGTACTTGTAACTGTCCTCTATGTCTGCAATGTTGCCTTCTGGTAGTTCAATCCCCTCAGTTCTGACTACCTTCCCTCTCTTTGTTACCATCCGACTACACTTCTCCAGCCCGAACGACATTCCAATGTCATTGCTGTATAGCCTGGTAGTGTGGATCAGTGAATCGATGTCTCGTTCACTCTTGGCATACAACTTGATGTCATCCATGTACAGGAGGTGGCTGACAACTGCTCCGTTCCGTAGTCGGTATCCGTAGCCAGTCTTGTTAATGATCTCACTGAGGGGGTTCAGGCCTATGCAGAACAGCAGTGGGGACAGAGCATCTCCCTGGTAGATCCCGCACTTGATGGTGACTTGTGCTATGGGCTTGGAGTTGGCCTCTAGTGTTGTACGCCACATCCCCATTGAGTTCCTGATGAAGGCTCTTAGGGTCCCATTGATCTTGTACAATTCTAGGCATTCCAGTATCCAGCTGTGGGGCATTGAGTCATAGGCCTTCTTGTAATCAATCCAGGCAGTGCACAGGTTGGTCAGTCTGGTCTTGCAGTCTCGGCTGACTGTTCTGTCTACCAGTAGCTGGTGTTTTGCGCCTCTGGTATTCTTGCCAATTCCTTTCTGTGTCCCGGTCATGTATTGACCCATGTGCCTGTTCATCTTAGCCGATATGATGCCTGACAGGAGCTTCCATGTAGTACTGAGGCAGGTTATTGGTCGGTAGTTGGAGGGGACTGGTCCCTTCTTGGGGTCCTTGGGGATCAGGACCGTCCGACCTTCGGTTAGCCATTCCGGGTGTCTCTCATCAACTAGCAGCTGGTTCATTTGTGCTGCCAGACGCTCGTGGAGTGCAGTCAGCTTCTTCAGCCAGTAGGCGTGAACCATGTCGGGCCCTGGTGCTGTCCAACTCTTCATACTGGAGACCCTTTCTTGGATATCTGCCACTGTGATGGTTACTGGACCCTGTTCAGGGAGGTCGCTATGGTCTGCCCTCAGATCCACTAGCCACTGAGCATTGCCGTTATGGGTTGCGTCCTTCTCCCATATGCTCTTCCAGTATTGCTCCGTCTCCAGCCTTGGTGGTGCTGTTCTCTTATTATTGTTCCCTTGCCACTGAGAGTACACCTTTGCTGGTTCTGTGGAGAACAGCTGGTTTATTCTCCTGCCTTCTATCTCTCTAGTGTGCCTCCTCAAGCGGCTGGCCAAGGCTGTGAGTCTTTGCTTGGCAGTTTCCAAGGCCTCAGGTATGGACAGCTTGCTGTATTTCTTATGCACCTTCTTTGTCGCACCTTTCTGCAACTCCGTTAGTTGGCTCACCTCCCTCCGTGCTACTTTGATCTTGCCCTCTAGCCTCCTTCTCCATGGAGGGTACTGCCCCTTGTGGCTGTTCAACTTGTAGCCAAGCATCTCACTGATCACTGCTGCCGTATTGTAGATCAGCTTGTTAGTGTCGGTAATCGTGGCTGTAGGTATCGTCCGTAGTGCTGCATTAACATCATCTAGCAGACCTTCTATATATATATATATATATATATATATATATATATATATATATATATATATATATATATATATATATATATATATACGTGTGTGTGTGTGTGTGTGTGTGTGTGTGTGTGTGTGTGCATAGATGAAATAGAGGGCACTAGCTACTGTGGTGCTGTGGTGTCCACTGTTTTCACCCCAGATGGCAGATGGCTGTCCCTCCCTGAGTCTCGTTCTGCTGGAGGTTTCTTCTTATTAAAAGGGAGTTTTTCCTTCCCACTGTCGCCAAAGTGTTTTCTCAGAGGGGGTCATATGATTGCTGGAGTTTCATCTGTTTATTTTGTATCATTGTAGGGTTTTTGCCTTACAATATAAGGCACCTCGAATCAATTGTGTGTGCTCGTTCTGGTGATGTTTTTAGGTTCTTGCAGAACTTTAAATGAGATGTTTTTCCACTTTCAAAAAGGAGGCCCAATATTCTTCCAGAGCCCGCAGAATTCCTTGGACCCCGTCAGGCCCATGTGGTCCAGTCAACCCAGTTTGTCACCGAGGACAGGAGCACCAGTGTAAGACGTAGCTAGTTGACAGGTGGAGCTCCTCAGTGCACCCATACTGGACAAAACTGGCGTGTCATTCAGAGAACATCACTTTCAAGTTATTGGGCCCACAGTACTGCACAGGTCCGCCTCTCTCTCCCTCCCTCCCTGCCTCCCCCCCCCCTCTCTCTCTCCCTCCCGCTCTCTCTCTCTCCGAATAAAACCGACGGTTTCCGCGAATGTGCGAGCTGCCTCCTTGCAAGCAGCCATAATTGGGATTATTCAGGAATAATTCGCCTAATCCAGCCGTGCTGTTTTTGTTTTTGTTTTTCCTATTTTTTCATTTGATTTCGGCAGCGTCTGCGATGTGAAGCCCTCTGTGCCGTCGCTGGATTTGTCCAAAAACCATGTATTTGTTCTGTCACGGAGGCTTTTATTTTGGACCATTAAGATGTAGTCCACCTTCGCTGGACAGCAAAACAAAGACTGCATAATAACAGTTCAGGGTAAATACATCGCCTTTTACGCCGAAAGATGGGGAAAAGAGACGTATCGCGGCTGTTGTCTGTGTGGACTAATTGTCCCGGTGCCTCTAGTCAATATAAACGCCAAGACGATTCATTTAGGGGATGCGCGATCTTTTTTTCCTCTCTAACGTTTGTGGGTGGGTTATTATAAGCATTGAAAATCTGACATCATTTGGATATATGAACAGAGCAAGATATGTTATTTTTCCACCGCGTGTGTTTCTAGGCTTCTGGAAACCCATCCTCGACGTGATGCAACATAAAATCTGTTTTCTCGGATGATATTCAGACACCAAATGAGCACCTTCTTCTCCATGAAAATGTAAAAGGGTGGCGGTGGATTTTTTTTTGTGTGTGTGTGAGAGAGTGTTTTTTGTATGCATATCTTTTAAATGTGGCTTTACATCAGTCCTCATCCTGGATTTTTTATTTTTTTGATCAGCTGTTGATTATTAGGTAGCCTCTGCCCGTCTTATGTTTATTAAATGTTGCTCAGTTCGCTTTCTTCGCGATGGATTTATGCATAACAGGTGTTGTTTGAGCCTGAGATCACACAGCAAGACCATGCAGCTTTATTATGTGCTTTTCTCTCCATTTAACGAACACTGAAGCAAAGCGACTGGGATCCCTTTTTTTTGTTGGGGTTTTTTTTTGCTTTTTTTTTTTTTTTTTACCGTGAGGAAAGAAAGGATGCAAAAATGAGGGGATGAAAGGTAGGTTATTATCTCTCTCTCCCTCTCTTTCCATCTCTTTATCGCTCTCTCTCTCTCAGTCACACACACACATACACCCACACACACACACAATAAAAAAAAATGATGGTGATTTTGACACCTGTTCATGTGTTTTTCACTCCACCCTGTGTTTCAGGCCTAGCTGCCATGGCAGCCATTTAATCAGGTGAAATGATATTTGTCAAGGTGGCAGAGAGCTGCTATGATTGAAAAAAGAATAAAGAAAAGAAAACAAGCTTACAGTTATGGCAAATCGTATTGGGTGTCATGGCCTACATAGACAAGGCCCACCCATACAAGCAGAACGACTGAGTATTGTTATCATCCTCTACCCACAAATGAGTTTGCAGGTCTCAGATTTGGTTTATATTTGATTTTTCATTCCCAGAATAAGGTTTACGTTTCCTTGCTTCAACACTGATGTCTGGCCGTGGTGATGGCAACAGTGGTTTTATCACCCTGTTGAGTAACATAACACATTTCTCACACACACACACACACACGCACAGGCCTTCGGTAAAAACCCAAATGGCTCCGTGCTCTGCCATTATATTTGTTATGTGCTTTGAATGATACTGATTACACCCTCTGCTCTTTAACTGTCACGCATACACGCATGCAGAGAGAAAGCAGAAAAATGTTCTTTGCTCATTTACAACATCCCTGTTTGTTGGACATGCCCAGTGTCGGTTGTACTGTGTCTGCTCCAGCCCACCCCCCACCCCCCACCCCCCACCGTACACCCCCATGCATTCACTCAAACACCCACACTTGCACAAAGTATGTGAGCTGTTGTATCTTAGCAACGAGCAAGGTAATTACTGAGAGAGCCAAGGAGCTGGCATGCTGTAGAGCTGCTGATCTGATCCCAGCCTTAGAGAAACAGGAAGGCAGATATTTCCACTGTGTTGCCCAACACAGCACTTCTATATTCATTGTGTTTAAATGTAAGCTTTGCTTCAATTTAGTGGCGAGCGTGTTCGACCTAACGAGCAGGTCAGACGTGCTGTTTTTCATTCCTCAAAATGTGTGTGTGTCTCTGTTCGCAGGTGGCGAGGTTGTGGACAAAGAGGAAAGATGATTCTGTCTTGTAGAAAAGATCCTTTCGGCCTCTCCTTGTAAAGACGAGAGAGCCGTGGGAGACGACGGCTGTAGGAGGATCTGTACTGTTTTTAAAGGGGCCCAAACCAGGCAGGCTCTTGTGGAAGGGGAAAGAATGGCTAACCAGAGCTTTGCCATCGACGGCCCTGGCAGTTTGCTGGCTGTGCTGGCCTCTCAGAGTGGACTAGCAAGGGGCGGCAGCAGCAGTGACAGCAGCAACAACAATGGAGGAATCTCTGCCACAGATGTGTCTGCCTACTTTAAGCTGGTCTTCTTGGGGTTGATCATCTGTGTCAGTCTTGTAGGCAACCTCTTGGTCTCCCTGCTGGTCCTGCGAGACAGGACGCTTCACAAGGCTCCCTATTTCTTTCTTCTGGACCTGTGCCTGGCCGATGCAGTTCGCTCTGCTGCCTGCTTCCCCTTCGTGCTGGTTTCAGTCCACAACAGCTCGGCCTGGACTTACAGTGCCTTGAGTTGTAAAGTTGTGGCTTTTATGGCTGTGCTGTTTTGCTTTCACGCTGCCTTCATGCTGTTTTGTGTGGCTGTCACTCGCTACCTTGCCATTGCCCACCACCGATTTTACGCCAAACGCATGACCATCTGGACCTGTGCTGCCATCATATGCATGGTGTGGACTCTGGCAGTCGCCATGGCGTTCCCACCCGTCTTTGACGTGGGGACTTATAAGTTCATTCGTGATGAGGATCAGTGCATTTTTGAACACCGCTACCTGAAGACCAACGACACCCTGGGTTTCATGCTCATGCTGGCTGTGGTGGTCCTGGCTACTCATGGCTTCTACGCCAAGCTGCTGCTGTTTGAATACAGGCACCGCAAGATGAAACCTGTCCAGCTGGTGCCTGCTATCAGCCAGAACTGGACCTTCCACGGTCCCGGGGCCACAGGTCAAGCTGCAGCTAACTGGATCGCAGGGTTCGGTCGTGGTCCCATGCCACCTACTCTGTTGGGCATCAGGCAAAATTTACACAATCAGCACCGGCGGCTGCTCGGGATGGAGGAGGTGCGATCAGAGAGGAGGCTGGGCAGGATGTTCTACACCATCACCCTGCTCTTTCTGGTCCTCTGGGCACCGTACATCGTGGCGTGCTTCTGGAGGGTGTTCGTAAAGTCCTGCACCATCCCTCATAGGTACCTTTCCATCACAGTGTGGATGAGCTTCGCCCAGGCTGGAGTGAACCCCATCTTCTGCCTCCTGCTGAACGAGGACCTGAGGAAAGTGCTGAGAGCTCATCTGCCTACTTACTGGAGGACTAAACAACACCTGCCCCAGGATGAGGCCTACTGCATCATGTGAGATTAAAATGAGCCTAAAGAGGGGGATGTTTCACGTTTTAAGGGGGAATTTGGAGAGCAGAAGGGTTGCAATGCACCTTGCTTAAGTGTCAGTGTCTGTTTTGTTGTTTTGCACAACAAAATCCAAATTTTGCTAACAAATGCAGGCACAGTGCCGATATCTGAAGAATGTTTATATGTGAAAAAATGTGTGAGTTGCAAAGGTTTGGATAGGGCAGTAGAAACGCCCTGGTAACACTTTAAGGGTTTGTACCGCTGATGACGGACTATATAATTAATAAATTGGAAACATCACAACAATCACCGCTCCAGCTAAGTGTGTCAGATGCCATTTTAAAATAACGTTGCCTTATTTCAGAGGGACACGCCCCAGAGCTTTCAGCTGAGAATGCGTTTCTGTGTCACATAAGGCACAAAACAGACACAGAGAGGCTTGAAATCCTTGAAGAAATGTGCCGTGGACTGTGAATAGAAAGTGTTGATCAGAGCGTTACTAACTCTGAAACACATCAAGGAACTCAAAGGGTCTAAATGGATTGATAGACCACCCTGGACGCCTTTTCATGTAATTCAAAAGAGACTGCAGAATATCAAGTGGACTCAATAACCTTGGATACATTTAAATAGCTGTTGTGATCCCAGAAGCCCCTAACATGCTTGATTTTTTTGGACTTGATTTAGGGCGTGTCAGGTTTCTTTGTATCATAAAAAAAAAAATTGCCTGTTTTCCTTTATTTGTAAACAATACATGTTAAGCAGATGACACTATTTTGAAATA
Source organism: Neolamprologus brichardi (assembly GCF_056152115.1). Taxonomy (NCBI): domain Eukaryota; kingdom Metazoa; phylum Chordata; class Actinopteri; order Cichliformes; family Cichlidae; genus Neolamprologus; species Neolamprologus brichardi. Next base: position 26,377,596 of record NC_142123.1, read on the forward strand.
TGACTTGATTTCATATTGTATAGACCGTACAGGAATCTATATTCCTGTTTGTGTGTTTTTATAGAGCATTTGTGTGTATGTGTGTGAAAAAGAAAAAAAAAAAGGCAGAAAGAAAAAAAAATGCAGAGGGAAGTGAAAGAAGACAGAAAGAAATAATGACGATAGAAAAGGTTCCAGTAACACTGAGTCAATATGAAAGCAGCCTCATCTTGTGGTCTCAAAATCATGGAAAATTGAGCAATCTCATCATATGGAAATTTATCCTTCAAATGGATTTTTAAGCTGGATTTTTAATGCTAATGTGCAAGCAATTGTGAAATACAGATGGATAATGAAAAAAAGGGAGACAGAATAATTAGAAAACAACAGTTGTACATTGAAAACAGGCCATAGGATTTAATGACTTGAATGGTGATGTATATTACGTTATTTGGAAAAAAAAAAAAAAACAACATTAGGAAGTGTACATTTATTTGCAAATGACGATCTTGGGAATGTTTTAAAGTGCTGTTTTGCTCTCACCAGAATACAAAAAAAAAGAGAAAATGAAGTGGCACTTAATTTGAATGAAACTTGAATGTTACCGGGCCATCTTATATCCCCCCCACCCCCGAACATTAAAGCCAGCACTTGAGTGTCTGGATCACAGTATGTTCAAAATCCAAACATCTTCAGGTTGTATACGACCCCCAATTTGTGTGGTGTATGAAAACTGGCAATGAATACAATGAATTGTCTCTCCAAATTACAATTCATGTGACACAAATGTCTGACCTACGATGTGTTAGGCATAGATATACACGTGCAGTCAATTTTTTTTAAAAATGTGGACACTTGCACAGCATACTGTACTAAGCATGCATTCCACTGCATTTCATAGATTCAAAACTGGGGATTACAACTTGTACAGATGTTGTTATGGAAAGAAAAAGTGAAAAGTGAACAGAGGTCCATAATTTCTACGTCTGGCATTTCCTCGCGAGATGATATTCTGTAACTGTACAGTTTAACTGAGTTGGTTCTTTTGCCCACTCATCAATAAAGACTCTACTTTTGATGCATTCTGATTTATGACCTGTCTCGATTGCGACACGGGCCCAGTGGACAGCACTTTACACAAAATAGGCCACTTAACAGTTCGTGCAGCACAAATTGCACCCTGTGTCCATTGTTGTTCTCGAACACATACAAAAAAGCTGAATTTATGACACATCGGTCTATCATTGTACACTTCACTGGATGAAATGAAAAAGTCATCCCCTCCACTGAGCACTGATCAACAACCACTATACAGTCAAAAAACATTGTGATTTTCTTCTCCAGTAGCATTTCAGACCTGTGGAGACAGGTGTCGCACAAAAAAAAGAACTGAAAACATAAAATATATGGACAAAATACCAGCCCACCTACACGTCACACCTGCAGGAGCTTCTCAGCCATGAAAACCAAAAACCATGAAGCTCCTGGTGCACAGTTTTAATGCCAGAGAGGGTTTGTAACTCTAAATGGGACTGAAAACACCTGATAGGCCCATAAAGTGTATCAGTGAATTATGATGTGGAGCTTTAAAAAAAGGCAGCTTAAATGCTCATTTCCACCTCCATATGTTTATTCAAAGACTCTTCTGGAGAAGCTTTGGATGATTCAGTGTTAGAAATAATCCCTATTTATCTTATACTTGGTTCATCGTCTTGGTGACATCACAGAGAGCCAAAGGTAGCAGAAATGTAAGAAAGAGAGCATTTAGATCAGTTGAAGCCTGAGCTTTTGGATCACAGACATTACTTGCAAATATGCCACCCCTATCCTTAACGCTAATATGAGCGTCTTCTATTGTAACAGTGCATACATACAGAAAATAAGGAAAAACCTAACTGGCCTTTTTGAATATAATGAAACATTCCTGCAATAAAACCAAAGGTCACATTATGCAACTCTAGGATGTTCATAAGGTCACAATAAACTGTTGTTTATACCAGACGAAGCTAATCTTTAAGGTTCAAAGTGTACTCAACTGAATGAACGAAATGGATCCATTTGAAAGTGGAATACTGTGTTATTTTCTTTTTTCAAATGTTAAAAATGTTTCACTTCTTAAGACAAAACAGCAAAAAAATCTGACAAATAAAGCATAAATATACTAATGGTCATGCACAGGAGTAACCTCTGGAGATGATGGGTTGCAGTAATTTCATAATCATTAGTATTTCTGTATTGGTTAGATTGTATGGTGTACTCTAAAAGATAACAATTAATACAGCAGAAAACTGAAAAAAACGGCCACTGTATAAATTATGTAAATTAAAAGTAGCTTTTTCTTTCACCTACCGTTTTCAAGTGGCAGCTGTTGAGTCTTTTGTGCAAACTGCAGAAAGGGTTTTAAGGGGTATCTAATCCCTCAAAAGACCATGAAAACACATTTTATATTTTAAAATAGGCAGAATTAGTGCTCATGCTAAGATATTTGGATCAATAGCTCTACATAGTAGTAGTATCAGGATCTTAAACGAATAGTAGACATACAATCATAGAAAATAAGTTTGGATATACTTTATGGTTAACTTCTCTGCAGGATAAGAAACATTAATGTAGTGTAAAAAACCCCAGCTCATACAGATTCCACATGTACAGCAAGCCTTATGCAACAGCAGTGCTTTTGACACGTTAAAAGAAAATGGATGGCTTGGAAGAAAAATACTTCATTGTTGTAATTAGGACATGATTGAAATCCAGTCACTGTGTGGTTATGTAATGTCTTGATAAACAATTAGCCTATATTTTAAATTTGAATGAGAGATAATTTCCTTTGTCTTAATTGCTGTGCTCAAGCTGATGAAAAGGATGTTTCTATAGTGAGCAGCATCAATTGTGTGAACGCCCTCTAAATAGTCCAGGTTTAACAGGTTGCATCCAACTGTGCCTCTCTGTCTCCCCAGAACTGATGCTGAAGATTCATCTAAGCGCTTATTTTTAGTTTTCTTCCCACTTCTCTCCAAGATTCACAACAACATAGGCGGTATTACTCATTTGTGAAAGCGCACCCCCGCCCGCTGTACGTTCTGAGGATGCAGAGTGCTGCATAGGCCTTGTTGCACGGTCCTATCAGAAAACATGTGGTCAAGCGGGTGAAGTTTTGTCTTGACCTCATAGACAATTCTTTTTTTTGTTTGTTTGTTTTTGATCAGCACCTATCATGGCTGCTTCAAACAAAGCCGGCGTCCTTCCTTGCAGTGTATCCAAACTTGCATGTCGCAAACTCCTTACCAACCTTGAGAAGAATGTAATCGAGTGTGAAAGTGCTGTGCTGGAAATTCTGAAACGACAGGTTCCTTCGAACGCCGTGCTTTTCAATTACTTTAATTCAATCTCTTTTTCACTTGGTAATTTCTTTTTTTTCTCTGCACTGTGTAGAGACTGCAATGCAAACTGCAGTCACAATTTGTGAGCGCAGTGATTTCCAATGCAGGGGTGTGCAGTCATTTTAATATTATTTTTTTCTAATAGTTCTTTTTACTGCAAATTCTATAATATTTTCACCCATTTAAATGTTAGAAACATTATCTAAATTAAAATAAAAGTAAATTATGTTTAGTTAAACTAGCCACAAGCATGACACCACCATGGTCAGTGAGGCTATTCTAGCCAGTCCTCTGACCTCACACAACCAACAAAGGCCTGTAAGTGTTGCTACACTTCCTCAGAGAGGACGAGTTAACTCCACTAAACACTGTTTTCAGTGGAGCTTAAATATTATGAGTCTTCATGGTGTACATCTAAAGAGGGGGAAATTATTATTTAATCTCGTGTTGAATTTGTAAGTTTGCTCACTTACAAAGAAATGAACAGACTCTAATTTTATGGTTGTTTCATTTTAATGGAGTGAAACAGAACATCAACCAAAAATTCAGTTTATAACTTTTTCCGTAATGAGGATTTTTGGTTGATTTCTTGTGACTCCCCCCAAAAATCAAAATCAAAATCAAAATCAAGCTACCATGAAAACTAGAGTTCATTTCTTTGTAAGTGAGCAAATTTACAAATTCATCAGGGGATCAAATAATTATGTCCCACACCAAATATAGCCGTCATGTGAGTGAGTTACTAAAAAAAAAAAAAAAGGTATTTGGGATACAAATCAGTGTGATAAATGTTTCACAGGATGCTCAGAAGAATAACATCAGTTAAAGGATCAGAAAGAAAGAGGAAGTATCGACAAAAGCACTATATTGATAATGTGAGCAATTTGTGACGACTTACATAAAGGAACTTCCCTCATAACAGTACTCAGCAGTGCTTCAAATTCACTGCTAATGTCAACATGCTAACATGGTGATCAGATTAAAAAGTGACAGCAGTTCTAGTGTTTAATTTGATGCCAAACTGGAACAAGATACACTCACTGGCCACTTGCTTGCTTATAGAACTGCTTTAATTCTTTGTAGCACAGATTCAACGAGGTGCTGGAAGCTTTCCTCAGAGATTTTGGTCCACGTTGACGTGATAGCATCACACTGTTACTGTAGATTTGTCAGCTGTGCATCCATGGTGTGAATCTCCTGTTTCACTACATAGCAGATGTCCTCTATTGGATTGAGATCTGGTGACTGTGAAACCAGTTTATGACAGTTTGAGCTTCGTGACATGGCGCTTTATGCTAGCAGTCGTCAGAAGATGAGTACAGCAGCAAAACTCAGTGTTGTCACGCTGTGTTGTTTAAACAATGCTCAGTTGTTGCTAAGAGACCCAAAGTGTGCCAAGAAAATATTCCCCACACCAGACCACCACCTGCAGCAGCCTGAACCACTGACACAAGGCAGGGTGGATCCATGTTTTCATGCCGTTTACACCCAGTTCTCACCCTTGTTGCAACAGCAATTGAGATTCATCAGACCAGGCAATGTTTTAGCAATCTTCTGTTACTCAATTTTGTTAATGCTATGCAAATTGTAGCCTCAGTTTCCCGTTCTGAGCCGACAGGAGTGCCACCCAGTGTGGTCTTCTGCTATCTAGGCCATCTACTTCAAGGTTAGAAGTAGTGTGTGTTCAGCAGTGCTCTTCTACATACCTCAGTTGTAACGTGTTGTTATTTGAGTTACTGTTGCCTTTATCAACTCAAAGCAGGTTTTTTCACCCAGAGAACTGCCATTCACTGGATATTTTCTCTTTCTCACACTATTGTCTATAAAAGATGGGTGTGTGGGATAATCCCAGCAGATCAGCAGTTTCTGAAATACCCAGACCAACCCATCTGGGACAAAAAACCACATCATGTCCAAAGTCGCTTGAATCATCTTTCTTCCCCATTCTGTTACACGTTTTGAACTTCAGCATGTCATCTTGACTGTGTCTAAGTGCCTAAATCTACTGTGTTACTGCTCTGTGATTGGCTGGTTAGAGATTTGCATTAACAATTACTTGACCAGGTGTATGTAATGGATTGGCTTATGAATATGGAACCATGGTTATCAAGAATCTGATTAGATTTCTTATTAGATTAGCAAAAGAAAGGGTAATCACCAAAGTGAAAGTCATCCACAAGTGATACAAAATATTTAAGGTATAGAGATTTTTGAGATATTTCAATTCAATAACCAGTTTTAATTGTGTCAAATCACAACACCAGTCGCCTCAAGGCACTTTATATTGTAAAGTACAGTCCCCACAATAATACAAAGAAAACAGAAAACCCCAACAATGAAAAGAACACCGTTGGAGCAAGCACTCGGCGACAGTGAGAAGGGAAAAAAAATCCCTTTTAACAGGAAGAAACTTCTGGCAGAACCAGCCGTCCCTCAGGGAGGGACAGCCACCTGCTGGGATCGATTTCACTCAGCATTAAGGCAGAATGCAAAATCAACCAAGATCAGAAAAGTCAAGATCACTGGATAGATTGCTATTCAGTAAAAAGGACTAGATGTTACAGTCCGCATGCATTATCAGGGACTGTAACAATAGTCCTTTTTACTGAATAGCAATCTATCCAGTGCATTTTGCCACCAGATTGATGAACTATGTTATGTTTTAGTCTTTAGGGCCATGTTGGTAGGATGGCCTTTATACCCAGAGAAGAATTTACCCCTCTCCATATACAATAAACCATCTCTGAACACCAGAAATGACTGTTCCAGTGTAGATCTTGAAGACCCACACTATGACTAATATTCTCCTACACTGTAGGTTTGACCACTTTACTACTCTGAGCACCTCTGGTATGCGCATTTCCGTTTCCAATTATACCGAGATCCATGTATGTCATGAAAAAGGCAGCAAAGGCAACTGACATTTACAATAGTTTATTGTGGATTTGTGAAATAAATTAAATGAATCAGCAACCAGCTTGACCCGAGTATACACGCACACACACATACAGGTAAAGTACAAACACATACTTAAAAACACCCTTTAATCTTTTTTGTGATGATTTGATATGCCTACTGCCTGATCCGGATTTCAGTTTCATGCACATGGTCTCAAATGCAAAACAGCAACTGAAAGCAAATAAGGCCATTTTACTACACTTGATTACACTGATTGAATAACAGTTACATAAATAGTGAACTAGATCTATGCCAGAGGGACTGTCAGTGTGATATAAAGTGTTTTTTGTTTTGTTTTTTTTGGAAAATTATGTGTTCTCTTCACATGAAGTAGGTCGTATCCACACAACTTGAGGTCAGCCATGACACATGCATGGTATTAGTGCTCGTTCGTTCTTTACAAACCAAAGAAAAAAAAAAAAGAAAAAGCCATTTCTCAGCTGCAGCTGTAGGAGCACTGACACACACAGCCCACCTCCCACACCATGAATTTCTAAGACATCCCTACCACCTACACAGCATGGCGTTCTGATTGCACTTGAGTATCATTACATTAAACATTTGACGCAGCCTGTTACATTCCAGTGAAAATCTACAGACTTGTTATTGGACGGTTAAGGAGCAGCAGGCTTTTTATATGCAGTGGATGGAAGCTTTTTTAAATTTTTAACATGGTTTTTTTTTCAGTAGTGGATCAGTCACTTTTGCTCACGCCTCCAGATGATGACCATGCCAGTGGAATCAGCAGATGCAAGTAAACTCTCGTCGCAGTTGAAGCTGACATCCAACACTGGACCCCCATGACCCTGCAGCTTGTTTACTATCGCCTTGGTGTTGCGCTCGACATCGAAGAAGTAGACGCAGCCATCCTCGCTGCCAGTCACTGCAGCAGAGGGAGAAACACAAAAAGAAATGGCGTGGAGACATTACAAGGACAGCTTGAGAAGATTTAATTTGGGATTGTCTCTAGGCAAGGTGCACACTAATTACTGTGACAACAACAGGATGTATATTATATATTTTTTTTCTCTTTCCAGCAGAAACTAGAATCAACACAGCATTATCTGCACACTCTAATGCATACTGGGCGAAATCAGAAATGCACAGGTGGTCACACACTGCGCCTGACAAGAGGACGGAGACACACAGCTTGTTTATTTTCCGCTTCCAGCATGAAGAGAAAGTAACACAGGCTATACACGAAGGAGAGCGCTTAATGAAGGTTGAGCTTATTCATAAATGTTGATGACTTGCTGACAGATTTAAACAGACAGATGTTGCATGACCACCTGAAAATAAAATTATACTCCCTGAGCCTTGTTCTGCTGGAGGTTCCTTCCTGTTAAAAGGGAGTTTTTCCTTCCCACTGTCACCAAGCGCTTGCTCAAAGGGAATTATCTGATGGTTGATGTTTTCTCTGTTCTCTGATTTGGTGCTATATAAACGCAACTGATTTTAACTGAACTTATTCAAACATTTCTTTTATATCTTTAAGAGTCTCTTTATACTTTCCATCTTCTTTTTCTATATACAACAACAAATAATAAGAATAACAGGCCAATAAGAATCATTAGGTTAACTAACAGTAGTTTGCCTGGAGACACAAACCTAATAATAAAAACACAAGTCTTAAAAATGATTGATAGATAGAAAATAAACCATTAAATCTAGCAAGGACAGACTTTGAGGTTGAGCAGCGTTATAGTTTGTAAAAGGGGATCCACACACAGGCTCCATATTTCTGTCCTTGGACTTTACGTGACCAGAGTAGCTTTAGATGAGTCACAGTTTAAAATAATCTCAGTTCATCCACTTTCTGAGGCCATTTGAGCTCTTCTCCTGACTAAACCAAGCATTTAGAGCAGTATGAAGCCTGAGTAAGGATGAGCAGAAATATTAGTTGATCATCACAAGGGAAATATTGGAATAATCCTTGAATACTGATTATACCTTTGATTCTAATCTCAAATGACTTGACATACCAACTTCCCTGGTGGATTAGCACTGGAACTCATTTTCATTTATTTACAGAACTATCTGTGTTTTGCATGCTTTTCTTGAAAACGGGAAAAACAGCAAAAACACAGATAGTTCTTTCATGTTGTCACATATTTTATGGGTAAATTCTACTGAACTCTTAAATGCTGGCAAGGACCTTCTAAATAAATGTGTGAAAGTATATATTTTAAGACATGAAATAGCCTGAGCTTCTGGATTTCAGAGGTTGGACATGCATATTTTAAACTCGGCTCATTTTTGCTATAAACTTCCATAAATCTAAAATTAAGGAAAATTAAGAAAATAAATAAAAGCATAACAGGTTCACTCTAACCCTGCTGGTCTCATGTTAGCAATTTACAAGTACTATCTCTCAAAATTTGTCTTTTTTTTTTTACTCCAGAGGCAGTGGTATGCTATTTTGGTCAGTGTTTTACACTGAATTGCCTGCAGCAGGATATAAACGATGGTCTAATTTTGTATTCAAATATTACAGCAGGAACACTGGGAGACTTCTTACCCACACAGGCACCCTGTCTGAAAGACATGAGGGGGCAGAAGATGCTATGAACGAGCTGGGATCCATGCTGGATGGGGAAGCTTCTCTTCAGCTGTAGTGTTCCCTCATTGTCTACCACCCTGCCAATGTGAAGGTGTCATAACTGGTCAAATTCAGCGTAACAGCATAATTACAAACAGATATCACGAGTAAACATGTTACAGCTTTAAAATCTGCACAGTGGAAACAAAGCTGCTTATTAATTAACAGTGACTTGCTCTTGCAGACTGACCTGTACAACAGCAGCTTATTGACACAGGCGTTAACCAGCAGCGAGGGGTCTCTGGCCTCTCGGCTAATCCAGGAACGAGCGGATATGCTGCAGATAGAGCTGCCTTCACTCACCACCAGACGCTTGGCTTTAGTAAGCTTCCCTGTGGTTGGGTCGGGAGGAACAAAACCAGCAAAGACCGACAGAAACAGATCAGCTGCTGACCCTCCAGAGCAGACATACTCTTCAGAGAAAAACTCATTATAATTTCTAATGTGGCCCTTTTCCAAATGTAAATGTGGTAGGTGTACCTGTGGCCATGTCAAAGAGGAAAGAGAAGATGCTTCCCCTGTCATCACCAGCCCAAAGGATCTTCCCTGGAGCATCAAAGGAGAGAGACAGCACGCGGCCTGTCAGCTTACTGGAGCCCCCCTTCACCTTCTTCCCAGTGGAGATGTTCACCACCTGCAGGTGGTGCTTGCTGTTCCCCACCTGGAACACAGATCTGGGAATGAAGACCTTTAATAATTCCACAGCGCTACACTGAGAAACTGACAGTGTGCACCATTTCTTTCTGTTGTAATTTAACCTGCAAAACCCAAATTTATCTTTCTCATGTTATATTTAATGAGGCGTAAATGGACACTGCTGTGACAACACGTCTTTCAGCTTACATTCTGTACATCCGTTAAAGTATTTGTCATCAAACCGCTAAGTGAAATCCAAATTATCCGTCACATTTACCACTTCACAAAGGCTGACATTTTATTCTAAAATTTTAATCAATGTCTACACAGTGGAAGTATTCATTTAGTTATTGAGACTGGGATAAAAGGCTTCTCTTTGGAGGTTATTGCCTCAGCATGAAAGGCTTAATTTATACTTCACTCACAAAAGGGGAAACATCTGGAATAAATGTGACAATGAATTAATTTCAGAGCGTGCTATGAAGTTTAGGAAATAAAAGCTGTAAATGTCCCTTGAGGTTACTCAGAAAGGTAATTTCTTTCAGACTTTAAGCATGTGGAAAACAGTAAAGGTGTAAGCAGATATCTGGTGACGGACTACACAGTTATTGTTCAGGTTTAACTAGTGTCTCGTCTTAACAACTAAAAACTAGCACACACATTCAATGTGAAGCCTGCAACTAAAGTCCGAGCCCCTGAAATTTTGAATTTCAATTTTAAATGTTATATTTATCACCCAATAAGAGAATATTCATCCAGTCTACACACTCACACATTATCGACTGTCATTCATCTACCTTGCTTTAAGATCTTTTAGGAATTTCAAAGAAAGACATCATTTATTGTAATATTTTCAGCAAAGCACTAATCCCTTTAATCCTTTCAAACAATACATATTAAAGCACAATAATGCAAAATAAAATACACAAATTATATCCTCTGCAACCAAGGATATATGCTCAGCAACCACTTTATTAGGTACACCTTTTCAACTGTTTACTAAGACAAATCACATGGCATCAGTTCAATGTATTTAGGCATACAGACTTGGTCAAGACAACCTGCTAAAGTTCAAACCAAGCATCAGAAAGGCTAAACTATGGAAGCACTACACTGGATCCACTTAGCACCAATTAACCCTTTAAAACCAATCGGAGCAGGCATGCTCCATTTTGCGTAACTATTTTTAAATCCCTGTAGAATTGGAACCACGTAAGCTAGCGCAATAATTCTTTTTGCATTTGAAACCGGAGGAGTTGTACTCACAACTTATGCCATCAGTTTGTCCTAGGTTTCCTTCCACATATAGCTTTGCAAAGACTGCATAAAAAGCACTTGCAGCAACAACAATATAATATTCCAGAAACAGGCTTTGCTGATCCGATCAGCTGTTCATACCACTTCCTACGTGGGAATAGACGTCAGCGCGAGCTATTGCACATCCGCCAATACCTGCCCGAAACCGGAAGTGGCATCAATTTTGCGAAAATTTCGTTTTTTACCTTCAGGGCCTTATAAGCCTACACTGGTGTTTTTTATGTTTGACTTCATGCTTTTCTGTATCGTTTCTGGGATGCTTAGAACTCAAATTGCACTGCTGGAAATAGTTTATTTTAATGCACATGCTGGTTTTTTTGCAAATGTGCATTATAATATTTATTTTTTCATTTTTCCTGCAGTATATAACTAGAAACTAGAAATTTCTCTAACTAGAAATATGTGTAAAAAAAAACTATTTTCAATTTTTTTTGTAGTTTATTGCACTTATTTGCAATTTATGTAGTTACTATGGACTTAATGCATAGATATTATTAAAATTTGGGCTATAACAGTTGTATAGATGTATAGCAACTTGAAATGCTCCCAAAAATGGCACTACAGTATGTAAAAATATAAAGATAAGCTCTGGCGGACTTGGTTCTATGGTAGGTCCTAAAGGGTTAAGCTTCGTTTAAACACCACAGCCTGAGTATTGTAGATGGCCATGTCTATCCATTTATGAACAGTGTACCTGTCTTCTGATAGCTGATGATAACACGCCATGTTAAAAAACTCAAATCCTCTCAAACTGGCTTCTTGAACACGATAATGAGTTCACTGTACTCAATTAGCCTCGGTTATTTAGTCATCTTTCACATTTTAGTCTTTCATTCAAGGTGATTTTCAAAAGTAACTTTTATTTCAGTTCTACTTTCTTTGTTATGTGGTATTATCTTTTTATATCACATGTAATATGGGACTCACCACAGTAAGGTTGTTATTCATGGGTTGGAAGGTGCAGCAGAGCAACTCGCTGGATTCTGGGTCTCTGACCTCTCGGATGCACCGGCCATCCTCTGTATTCCAAATACGGAGTGTCCCGTCCAGGGATGTCGACACAATGATGTCATTGCTCAGAGACCAGGCAAAGTCTGTAACTGGACCTCCATGACCTTTTAGGGTCACCTTCACACTGGGAGGAGGTGGTGAGAGTGTCATAATGGACAGAGTGCCGTCCAGTGAGCAGCAAGCAAGGAGGTGCTTGTCATCATTGGCAAACTGCAAACGTGGAACTTAAAGAACAATGAGAGGACAGAAGCGTGGAATACATGGAGATTTTCAGTGTATACACATTGATTATAATGAATTCAAAACCATTTACTTACCAGCAGAGTCGACATGTTGATCAAATATGTGGTGCATGCCAGCAAAAGCATAATTTTCACTCAATGTTGTGTCTCCTGCCATGGCACGACTGGCCTCTGCCACTGAGGTGGGCACCAAACTGCCCGGAGGCCTGTGGTCACAAATAAAAACTGCCACGTAAGCACATAATCAATAAAACACACCTCACAACCCTTGCCTACAGCTGACCACTCAATATAAGAGATCCAGTCATTACTCAGTGCCACATAACTAGAATTACGGCCAGTAAATCTAAACTAACGCATCTACTCATAGCAGAAGTAAATCAAAAATGAATTTAATTGCTTAAAGCAATGAGACAAAATGCTGGATGCGAGCTGGTCTCTGAGTGCACTCTTCTGGGTACCTCTCATCGTAGACGGCTCTGTTCATCTGGGCCTGTAGCTGGTACGAGCCTCTGCTGACAGACCGGCGATGACCACGAGCCCCTTGGGCACGGGGGTCCTCCTCAAAGTCCTGACAGAGAGCAGAAGGGGCCGCAGAGAGAGAAAGAACCTCAAAGGAGTGAGTGCAAGAACTCAAGACCTCAAACAATCATGAAACAAAAACAACCAAGAAATGTTGAAAACTTGTTGAAATTACCATGCATTTTCAAGTTACTGATACTGCCCACTTACATGGCAATGCCAGCAATTTCAACCAAGCTGCTCAGTTTAATATGAACGGGCAACCAAAGTGTTGCTTGGCTATGTTGCTCACTGATCAAAACTCACATTAAGCCTTCCAGATGGCTCTTATATCCTAAATTTCCTTTCCAGCTTTAAGTTATTTTAAAATCTTTTTCCCCCAAATTAGTGCAACCACACCCGCCTACTCTCCCGCCTGTTCTACTTTTCCTGCCCTTTCTATTTCTTTGGGTCTGACCTCCATTCGGTCCAGTGTGGTGCGGGAGCTGCGCACACTGCTGGCCCTGAAGCTGCTCTGCTCAGACAGGGGCCCGTAGCGCAGGGCCAGCAGCTGACTGCGCAGCTTCAGGTACTGCCTGCGCAGCCCTGGCTCAAAGCCACACTTGGCGTTCTCTCTGAGCAGCTGGCTGCGTCGGCGGATGTACTGAGTTCGGAACTGTGGGAAGGTAGGCGTGCGGTAAGCATTGTACCTGGAAAAGGGGAAAGAAATGACACAGCACAGGCAATAACTCACAAATGATCCATATACAATTACACATCTGAATGGGTTCGTCATCAGTTTGGACTATTAAAGCCAGCTGCCTGACTGAGTCTCACCTTGCGTCCACTGCCAACACCTGCTGCCAAACTGCTGCCATTCCACAAGCACTCTGGGTAAAGAGGAAGCCACTGCCAGGGCAGATACCTGTCACAAGACACAACACAAAATTCACATTATTAGCAACTTTAACGGAAAAAAATAGCATGTACCAACTGTATGAGGTCGAAAAAAGACAAGCTAGTATTAATGATGCACTGATAAAACTGAAATATTACCCCCACCATCACATCCTCAGCGTCAAAGGTAGCAATGATTCAAATTCTAATGGCAAATGAATGGGTGTGTTACTGAAATGTTATGCAATGCGAGTTTGACACTAGAAAACAATCCGTAAGGAGAACCGACATAATCTGCTGAACGGTTTCCGCTTTTATTTTCTCGAAACAATGTAAGCAGACGAGCTAAACTAGCGCTAGCCTGTCATTTAGCAAGTTAGCCACAACATCATATGCGACTACCGCTCATAAAAAACACTTTCTCGTTCAGTTTTCAGCTTAGACACACAGTCTAGGAGCTAACAATTTAATACAGCGTATAAGACATGAATGGTGATCACAGAGCAAAGAAACTCAGCAAAATACGGCTAGAAATCGCTCACCTTCCTTAGCTTTTCTCCATCGCTGCCTTTTCTGTCAAATCACGTGACACACTGTAACCAGCCCAGTCACTGATGTGGAGCTGCTGAATCCTGATGATGATTCACAGCGTTTACATGTAACGTTACATTCAAAATAATTAACCGACCATGGATCGACTGAGGTGCAAAATATCTAACAGTCCATTAACTCATTAAGTACACGGCTATAGGGTTTTTTATTCAGAAATCAATAAAATATTAGGGCTTTATATTTGTTTACTTATAGGAAAAAACTGTGCATGGTTTGGTTGCATTATGGTGATCTCTTTGACCCGCTGAGAAGCAAAATAATCAATTGATTAATATCAGCAATATTTTACTAGTCCACAGAGAAAATGCAAAGCATTGCAAATCTGAGTATAACTTAATGATCCCTGCCAAAACCATCCACTCCTAAAGTGCTGACAAGGTTGGAGGCCAATTCAGTGTAACAATATGTAGCAGAAACATTTAAATTTCTAAGGACAAAGTGTTACCTTCTATCAATGTGGGAGGAAGTGTGATCCATGACTTAGCTGAAAAATAACAACAATAAAAAAAACAAAAACATGATCACTTTGCCTGTAATATGATGAAAATACTTTCTTGCCATGCACAATAGGTGAACACATGGTTCCAGTGGGTTCACAATGGCAGTATTACAAGGTCAGCTCCGAGGTTTCGCCTGGCTCAGCAAAGACCTGCAGAGCTGTAGGGCGTGCTGCTAAGCTGACGGGGCTCTTTGCTTGTTCATGGTGCTCTTTCTCGAAGGGGCCCCAGTGACAGAGCCATTCACAAGCACGGGCCATAAATGACCGAGCTGAACACCACATTAAGCACTGCATTCTCAAAAAAAAAACACCATCGACTCTGGAGGACAGCCAAAATGCCAGGAACAAAAGGTTAGTAGCATGCAACAAAAAAACCCCTAATAATACAAAAAAATTTTTTAATTTATCTGCATACCAGAGCTCCATGTCCAATAAAATCAGCAAAAGCTACAGAAAAGTTGGCCTTGCTGCCAAATGTTTAAAACTAATCTGAATATTTGTGCCATTTTCAGGTAATAAGTCGGACAAGAAGTCAACTACCAAGGTAGGAACGTCATTATTATTCTAACTCTTGTCTCAATCTGCATTTTGTGCTGCTTGAGTTTATTCGTTTTACTTTAATTTCACAGCAACCTCAGAGTCCTAAAGAGCAGCCGAAGAAAGGTGATCAGAAAGGAGATGATAACAAGAAGCAAGGAGGTAAGCATTTATATTAATTATATTATTTAAAGAAAATATTAATAATAATTAGAAGACATTTATTTTGTGCAGACTTGATTTTGACAGTTTGGAGCAGTATATGAAATCCCCTACATGTGGCACACAGGGGTGAAATGAAGTGCTATGTCCCCAGTGAAGTTATCTGTCTGTGTTTTATCCCCTCGCAGGACAGCCGAAGGGAGAGAAGCAATAACTTCCAGGCATTTGTGAAGATGGCTTTGGAGACATTGCTTGGGTCCTGCCGTCGTAAACATGGGGGTCCTCGGGGCAGACAGGACTGAGCGCACCTCCCCTTCCCTCCATTTTGCTCTTTTCCCCAGAGCCTGCAGACTGTGCTGTTGTGTGGCCTGGCAATACAGCATATGCTCACCCCTGGAAGTGGCAAAAAAAAAAAAAAATTAACCTGATCTCCATCCATCACCATCTGTCGTTCAACCTTTTTCTGTCACCTTCCTGACATTGTCCTCTTTAGCTTATTGGATGCTCAGAAATAGACTCCAGGTTTGACCAGATCTTTGCTTAAAGCAAAAAAATAAAATCAAAAAAATCATGCAGTCCTTCTCAACTCACCCTAATGCCATGATTGACTTTGTAACAGTTGATACATTATTTTTGTAAATCACTAAAATAAACAGTTATTTATTACAGCAGTCCATGTTTTTCTGGCATTTGTTTTTTTAAAAAGAAAAAAAAATCTCTGAAATGTCGACACTGAATCAAACAAAGACAACATTCCAGGTTTCATTACAAATTTTATAAAAATATCACAGGTGTACCAGTGCCTTCACATTTACAGGGAAAAAACATTGACCTAAAGTAAATATCAGAACAGGTTTTAAAATACTGAGTGATGTTAGGTCTGCAGAGACTGAGCACTTGTTCTTGGGCAGAGACGAACATTCAGGCTCTAATCTAACACGACATGCTAGGCAAGAAGCAATTCCTTTGACAGTCTAGATTAAGGAAAGACAGACTGGACACTTGTATTATTTTATCAGATCATCATTAATTACATAAATGTGTCATTAAAAGCAGCCGTGTATTAAAAATCTGTAGTTAAGATTGAATATTTAATATAATCACATTTTAAATTACCCTGATTCTAAACCTTTTTTTTTTCAGCACTGAGGAATAACAGAGTTTTAAAAATACTAATACAACCTATTCTAAGCAAGAGGAAATAATTCAGTTCAAATGAAATTAACAAATTAACACAAAGCTAAATACAAACACCAGGAAACTCCACCACAAACTTTAATTCATGGACTTACTGAATATTTGTCTTTATCTAAAATTCACTAAAAGGGAAATCATAACTGTTGACAATAAAATTGCTGCCTCGTAACCATAATCTGTGCTCTTTTCATTCAAAATTAATTCCTCATTGTCTTACACGTGCTCAAGAGACAAGCTCTATTAAAGAACGAGACTCGTCATTTTCACTTTTTTTCTTATAGTAGTTCCATGAAAAGACCAAAGCTAACAGCCTAACTAACCTATAGGAAAGTTTTGTCTCTGCTGTTAACTACAATAAACTGAAAATAGGCAAAAGTAGGTCTCTGCGTAAGACCAATGGCAATTCCTCAATCAAAGGAGGCAATTAAAAAATGTCTGATGTGGTTGGGTCAAAGCTGATTTATTGTCCGCTGCTGGTGTAGCTCTACGTGTTTACCCAGAGGATAGAATGAGGAAAACGCAACCAAAAGAAGGTGCTGAGGAGACATGTTTGCATGCTCTCCTCCAACAGGTCAGAGGTGCATTGCTCCTATACCAGTGAATAGTCTGAATGCTGATTGGTTGAACCAAAAAGTGAACAACCACTGCAGTGTTCACATAAAGAGGAAAAAGTGCCAGATACTTCAAATGGCCATGATGAAACAATCCCCAGTGGCTTAATATTAAAATGTCCAACAAATAAGCAGCTGTGGCCTCTATCGCTGGTGGGAGTTGATTAGGATGCTAGCTGTCTAAGT
The DNA here is from genome assembly GCF_056152115.1 of Neolamprologus brichardi. NCBI lineage: Eukaryota > Metazoa > Chordata > Actinopteri > Cichliformes > Cichlidae > Neolamprologus > Neolamprologus brichardi. The sequence continues at coordinate 26,394,920 of NC_142123.1, forward strand.
TAACTTGTCTAAATTAAGATTTGCGGTGTCAGTGAGTGAAACCGTATTCGTTTATTCTAAAAGCACTTAGCAATAATTAGAAGTATTGGTTGTATTTTATAGCATTTTTGTTGAATGCATTTGATGAATGCAGACTGCTAACCAAGTTAGCACTAGCTCACAATGTAGCAATACACCTCCTCGGGAAAATACGGTGCTCTGAGTAAAAAACAAAGTAACAAAAAGATGGTTTCAGCCATTAAGCTAAACTAGAGGCTTAAAATGGGACTTCACAAATCAATAGATGAGGCTGAGGTGGCCGTCTTTCATATACAGTCTCTGTGGATAAAGGCAAAGGACCAACAGCAAAGCAAACACAAAAAGTAACCCACATTTCCAGTTGTTCTTGATACTACCCCCAAGTGGCAGGAGATAGCTATATCAAGTAGGCGTGCACCTGCAAAGCTCTGCATAGCACCAGTGCAGAGTGGAGCCTTCGATGTTAACGATGGTTGATGAACACCAGCTTTGACAGAGGAATGCCGACTGTGTGGACTGCAGAGATACCTTATTCACAAATGTACTCGTCATTTCTTTTTGAGTGACATTCACTGAAAATTACAGTCCCAGCTGTTTCATATTCTTTTGAGCATTTTTTTTAAATTTTTTTTAGAAAGGGCCGAGTACTACGGACAGACAAGTTGGAGGAAGCTGTAAAATACTGAGAGATCTACAATTGCACTATTGATTTAGGTCATTTCATAGAAATTGTTCACTATAAGAAGACATTGATGACTGCCACCCCTACCCTTTAAACTGAAAAGTATGATTTTATAACATAAAAAGGGAAGAGAAATGTCGACTGAGGCCATCTGCCGCAGTCGACGCTGAAACCTAGATAATGGGCTTTATCGTGTGTCCACAGAAACAAGCAGCCAATATCCACCATGCTGATAGGTATTGATTGTGACTCACAGTGAGACATCGGTAACCGCTGTCACAACATGAGGGCTCGATAACTGCGGCTCAGATAAAAAGGGAGCGACGCAGAGAAAAGAAATGAGGAGCGAGCTATCATTTCATGGATATCAAAACTAGTCCCCAGCAGGTTAGAATAATAGATTACCCAGCCAACTTGTGGTGCAACCTGAACACTGAATGTTGGTTCGTTGTTGTATACAGGATGATTCTGTTCTCTTCGGTCTGATGCGGGATAAAGTCACAGTGCAGAAGTGCAGAACCAGTTTTCCATCTCTCATTATTACTTCCTTCACTCTTTCTTCATTTCTTATTATTAGAGAATAAGGCGGTATAATATCCAGCATCCAAATGTGACCCAGTGGCTGGTCCAGCTCAGCTCTGACCACTTCTGAATGGTATGATGGGTGATATTGTCCTGTAAGGGGATGTACATAGTGAGTCCAGTAATGTGTAGTAGTATAGTGTATAGTATCATTTAAACCTTTTCCTGAAAGATCTTTACAAAATGTGATTTTTTTTTTGTCATTACTGACTGAAAATAATTTCATCTAAGGCCTTTCATCCAGCAAAACCATAAATTACTTTAACTGTTGATAATGAATATCACAACTAAGGTTACATTCCTATGCAGCAATTCACACGTTCATATGTCACAGTGAGCTCCACATTTTTATAGCAGGGCGTATAAATATAGACACCTTTAATCTTCTAAACATGCTGGGACTTCAGTATGTCACAATGCTACGTCAATAGCACACTGCTAGCCTTCTATACATATCCTGTTTTTGTAATGGTTCCTCAAAAATAACTCATGCATTTGGCCTAACTAGTCATATACACAACAATAATATCTAAAGCTTTTGAATACCATTAACTTGATTTCACATTTTACTGTATTTTCTCCTTTAAAATGTTCTTTTTCCAATCTCTTCTCTGGTTCTATCCTGCAAAATGTGCACTTTCCTCTGGGGCTTAGCATACTCTTATCATGTCTTACCTCATCCTCCTCCATAAAGTCCACACTGGAGTTGAACACTGAGCCGAGGTATGTCAAGTGCAGTATTGCCAAAGCACTGAATGCTATGTTTATCATATACACCCATAACCCCTGTGGAGGAAGAAGGTATAATGTAAGAATAAACAAGTTCCTTACTCAATATTACTACCCCAAATCTGTAACCTCTGCAAGATTTTCATGTTAGGGTCCCGAGAACCTTACACAGATTTGTTGAAGAAGATTATCAAAGAATGTTTATTAAACTCTTAAAAACTAATGCCTTCTTTTAGCCAGTTTCACTTAATAGTATGGCAAAATACTTAAGATTTAAAAGCACGATTTCAGGGGCTTCAATGTAATAATGTCCCAATTATGTACTATGGTTTATGCAAGCTGTTTTTCCTTGGCATAAATGATTATGTTCCCCTTCCCAGTGCTCTGCTGTGTGTTAAAAAAGGGATTTTTGCTGGGCATCCTGTCAGCAAACTCTCAAATTGTGTCAAATTAAGGCACAAGACAGTCCCTCGGGACTGCTATAATATAACCGCAGCAGATGCGATGGCAATAAAACCTGATGTCCACACTTCTTTAGTAATACATTAAGTAAATAATCTTGTGTCTTCCACCATAATGACTTATCCTGTTATCCTGTTTGAAATTAAAGAAGGCTACAGTAAATCAAAATGTAAGATGATGAGGAATAAAATTGTTATAATTTTATTCCTCTGAGGGGGAAACAAACAGGGAAAAATGTCTGGTGCTGTATGGAGCTAAAGTAGGTCCATTTAGAGCATCTCCTGCTCAAGTGTCACATATATGTCTGTGCAATGAGAATTTTCACAAATAAAACAGCTGGAAGAAAAGCAGTATTTTCAGCTGTTTGCAACTCTAATGCCAACAAATCTAGTTGCAAGTCTGCTCAGACATTTGTCCTTTTAAATATCAAAAATGTCATCACTTCATTCTCATTGTATGCTATTTTTTTGTTTTGCAAAATTTCATAGAGGTGATGCATTTGAGTTTTTGTTTCCAGTTGATGGCATGGATATATTTACTAAGCAGCAGGAAAATGAATGACATCCTCAACACATCCCTTTCCCCCTCTTATTAGCCGTGTAAACTGTTAATTGTGCAGAAGTTAATAAAGTTGTGGTCACACTATCTTAGCATCTAACTTGTCCTGCTGAAGTGGGGTGAACATAAATAAGGGGGAATGTTTGTAAGTGGGAGGTAAATTCAAATGCAGCTTTCCAAACAGGTTGGCAAACACAAGTGGGAATATTTAAGTGTAACACTCGTAGAGATGGTGAAAGACAGAAATAAAAACAGGAGATATGTGAGGATTGCTCAGCGAGGGAAATTTGATTAACTGGAAATTTAGAGCCAACCTATGATGTTGTAATTCATTTTTCTTTAACCAGATACTGGATCTATACATGAAGTGTTCCTTTTTCATAAAAGGAAGCTATTTCCCCCACAAAATGAGAAATGTCTTACTGAATAATTTGAAGTATAACTCCTGTATATAATTCAAAGGTTGCATAAAAACACCAGGCAGTTTACAGCAGGATAAAGTGATTATTTTGTAGTATTATGGTGAAGATTACTGTAATGAACTGTCATGGACTGGTACAGAGTGTGCTGTGGTTTTCTGGTCAAAATCAGGTTAAATCCAGAGCAGCTGACATCAATTTTAATTTATGATGGTTATACTGATTATATTCACTCAATGAATTCCAATTTTTATACTAACTTCATACTGTGTAGCATTTGGAAATCCACCATGATGCATCATATAACATTTTATTGCTACATGATAAATCTTGTTAAATCCACACAGAGCAATGCATCTCAGCTGGAGCACAGGTCGGCTGACCACAGCCTGTACACAAAGAAAAGTCTACATGAGCGTTTTATATGTAGGTCTGCCTACACACAAATATATATATATATATATATATATATATAGTGCTAAGTAAAAGTAAAAGTCTTAAGCCACCCTTCATTTCTTCATAATTTGCTAGAAAGAAAACAGTGATTTATTGAAACGTGCTAAGATTGAAAGTCAATATTTAGTATGACCACCTTTAATCTTCAAACAGCTAAACAGTCTTATGCTTTGTTGCAATTTCTCAAAGTAGTCTTCAGGAAGTGTACTCCAGGCTGGATGGCTGCCTTTTGTTCAGTTTTCTGTCTAAATGACCCCAGACAGCTTCATTAATGTTGAGGTCCAGGGTTCTGGGAAGGTCAATCCATGACTGATAGTGTTCCACTCTATAAAGCTCTTCTCTGTTTTTACTGCATTGGAAGTGTGTGTGGCAACACTGTCATGCTTAAAAATCTGTCTTTTTTTTTTTACCCTTGAATGACTCACAGGTCAGTATTAAGCATTTTCACAGGAATGTGAACTGTTCTGAAAATAAGTGAAAAATAGAAAATGACCTTCAGAAAGCCTGGAGAACTTTTGCTCAGTACCACTGTAAAAAAATCTAAATAAAGGTCTGGCTCCTTGGAAGCAAAACAGAAACAAATGACTTTTCCACAGTAGTGTATGCTGGCATCTCCTTCCTTAAAATGAGCATCTACATGAAGGCTATCAATCTTGTCACTGTTTCAAATATGAAATAATCATATTTACTCAACTTACTCAATTCTTTTTAATAAAAATAATAATAATTGAAAGGTTTTTTGGTTGAAGAAGAACAACAAATATACGAGGGAGCTGCATTTTACCTTTTTGTTCTGGTGAGTGCAGTTTGGCAGGCATTTCTTTGACAGTATACAGGCATTAAAAATAGCTGCAAGCCTCTTCCGCAACACTAAAACACGAAACAAGACCAGTGCATTAAAACAAAACAAATAGATGAGTTTTTTCCAGCATAAGAGGAAAATTACAAGCACTGCAGTAAACAGAAACAGTGTTTCACAGTGAGTGCAATTAGCCATTAGTGCAAACCTAAGCACCTTCTCCAAATGGAAAGGTTCTAATGTGGAAAAGAGAAAAACTCTGCTTACCGTGCTCAACATAAGTGATGAATCCCAAAGATATTAGGACTGCACCTAGATGAAAACTCAAACCCTGTGAGGTAAAAGAGCTTCAGTTAAAATAATCCAGTTACTGATACAAAAAAAATGCATTTAAAAAAGTAATTGTAGGAAAAGTCTGCATAGGACTCACATGCAAAAGGGCACTGGCTGTATATGTCACCATTATAGCAGAGAATGTCCCGAATTTCAGTGCACTCTTAAAAACATCTGTGAAATTAGAGTAAAAACATCTGTGAGCTGGTCTAAGAATTTCTATTTAAATGAGCCAAAATCATTACACTCACAATGGCAAACTAAAGCAAAAACAGCTGCCGCCTGTCTTGAACTCACAGGTGTGCAGAAAGCGAGACATGGGCAGATTCCACGATGTTACCACCTCCACCATTGACCGAGGAAACTCTATATTAAGCGGCTTGGATACGGTCATATCCCTGCAAAGTAAAAGGTAAATGGGCGGTGGCCTGTTATAAATGTGAATAAAGAGAAACACACTCAAGGTTAACAGGTGCGCTTGCCGTTCTAACCATTTGAGGTTGTCTTTCTCCTCTGTGAAGCCTGCCCCAGCCAGAGTAGTGGTAGTTTCACTCAAATAGCCAACAAAATAATTGCTAAAGTGGAAAGACAGTGTGTTCTCATATGCCAGTAGCCACCTAATGCAGGGACATCAAAACGGGAAGAAATAGATGAATATCACAATCCAGTTTCAAATAACGTCCGACTTATACAGATGAGTAAAAAACATACTTAGCTGGTGTAGCCCTGAGTAGCATTAGGATAAAGAGAGCAATGTTAGTGACAAAAATGTTTATTGACTTGCCTTGTGATGATTTATGCCTCATCAAGCTGGTGAAAGTGTTGTGGTAAATGAGAGGGTGAGAGGGACATCCTGGTACATATATAACTGCACAGAGAGGAGGAGGAGGATGAAGTGGGTAGATACATGCAAGCAAAGGTTTTGGACAAATGGTAATTATGAGGAATGCATGCCTACAGTGTTTGGTTTATTCAGAGTCACTGAGGTGGGCAATTAATTACCTGATCTTCCTCCTCTTTTTGCTGTAAACAAAGCAGGTGACAGACACATTACCTTAGCAGAACAGCAAGCCACAAACCAAGTCGAGAATACACAGGCATTTGTTTACAGTATGAATGTGTGTGTTCTCCTCACCTTCGTAGCAGCTTGTCTCCATAAACAGGTATGAAATAAGGGAAGAGGTAGGGTGCCACACAGTTGGAAATAACAAGGCAGACCTGGCTCTTCACCCAGCTAACAGACACTTTTAAAAGCCACGAAAGGCTCTAAGGAGAAGAAGGAAACATCAGCTGTTCTTAGATTTTTTTTTTTTTAAATAATCCTCACTCAGATCTAAAAGATATAGAATCGCACCTACCAGCTTACGGCCTTCTAAAGCTTCTTTGTAGCTGTTGAAGCTGATCCAGGGACCAAAGATGACTGTGCCCACAAAGTAGATATAACCCATGAACTCAATGGGTGAGGGCACACTGGTCACAACACCTCTATCCAAATCAAAGGCCAAAGAAATGGCTTTCATTGCAACCACCATCTGAGAACCTGGATGACAGCAGCAGCATTTAAATGATTGTTGTATTCCAAAATTAGATATTACTAATGGGAATATTAAAGTATACAGACAGCAATCACATTTAAGAGACAAATGATGGGTGTCTTACCTCTCATCTTGTGCCAGTTAGTGGTATCCATCATATGTAGCTCCCTGATGAAATGAAAAGGAAAGGTAGTCATAATGAAAAGAGTTTTCCCAAATCTGCCAAATTCCCGAATTCACAAGCTTAAAGTCAATTGGAAATTAGGATTTAGACGTGAATAAGTATACATCATACATTTAAAAAAATATTGTGGGAAATCACAATAAACTTTGTTGCTTTTATTTTGAATTCAGGTGCTTTTTAAAAATGTTTTACATGCGTACATGTGAACCAGTGTGAAAGCACGTTGTAACGTGTTGGAACCAGTGTTTATGACAGATGTGTTTGCTAGCCCTGACAGATGTCAGCTCCCGTTAAAAAAGAAATCGTGATGTAGAATGCAGAGTTTTTAAGAAGACATTGACTTCTGAGCTTTTATTTACTGGAGTCATCTATAGAACTGTGCTTAGTTTACAGAGAGCAGATTGTTGTGTTTGAGGATTACAGTTTGAATCATCATTACGAGACTAAACACACAGAGAAATACAAGAAGTTGACTGATGCAGACTGAAAATGGACATCTAAAGCTTTGCTAGCGAAGCTGCAAAAGCAACAAGGACTTTACACATCCAGAGATGGAGCTGTCAAGACCAGCTTTGTGATTTGCCTGTTTCACATTTTCATTGCTTATAGCAGTTTAGATTGAGTTCAGCTTATTTATGTAACCCCCACAACACTTCCAGCTTCTCATGTGGCCCCATTGGGAAAATGAATTATTAAAGAAGCTCTTTGGTTCAGTATCACCCCTAATGTGTAATACTGAACTGTCAGGTAACACAAGAGGACTCTCTTACCCCAGGAGCAGGTAAATGAGCACAGTGATGGAGAGAAAGGTGCCTCGGATGGTAGAATGGCGACACAGGAAGAGGAAGAGGTAGCAGAGAAGGCTGAGAAGGACCACCCAGATCATGTGCAGCTCAAAGAACAGGTAAAGCGTGTAGAAACCTCCTGCCACTGTGACCAGGTGTTTCACAAAAGAAGGAAGACCTGACATAGCCAGATAAAAATAAAGAATAATTTATGTGATTAGAGATTAAAGTGAAGGTCTGATAACACTGACTGGGGTGCAAAAGCTCTGTACTCACCGAACATCCAGATAAGTCGACATAGCAGGCAGATAACCAGCAGCTGCCAAACCTGCTCCAGGCCCTGCTGAGCTGTGGGCAGCAGGCAGCCATGAGCGAGCTCTTGAAAAAACTTCTGTCGGCTGAACACTCCCATCACTAGACTTAGAAAACAAAGAGAAGCCAAAATGCATTTTTACAGCAACAAAAATAACATTTGTGTTAACAGTGGTGACTTATAGCTAAATACTCTTCATTAAACTTCAAATCCCAGCATGCAAAGCAATTCACTACAGATCAGTGCACATGCAGAACAGCTGCTGTTCAGAGTTTCACTAAAGATGATGAGAGCTCTTCTTGTAATTAAACATATTTTTAGTTGTATCAGACTGGATACAATGAAATACATCCCAGGATGTAAAACAATATCAAGACTTCATCACAATAACACCATGACCTGGGTCTCGGGCATGTGGAGAATATTTGACATATGCTATTCTGCAAGGCATGCTCTCTCCGCAATGCAGTCGGCCAAGGGGATGAGTTGACTCACAGCTCCCTTCCTTCAGCCGCTGCATTAACAGTGCCTCGGCGTACTCAGCGCTGCGCGTCCAGGGAGAAGCAAACGCATCGTAAATGGATGCGAGAAATCCGGCAGGAGCTACTGATCCTTGCAGTGAGCGGTCCTGCTAACAACCTACTTCAGAGCTACCCCCCCCCCCCCCCCCCACTTCACACCAAAAACAGCTATGAGGCCCCCCGCCAGCAGCATGCCAGTTTGTTTTCCGTGCGTAAAACTCACCCTCTCAGAGCAGCAGGATGATCCTCGTGTCTCTGCTGCTACTTTTCCGTCCCTTTAAAATAACAACAAGCCTGGGTCCTGCTGCTGTCTTTCAGGCACACTCGGGCCAGATGATGCATATCTGGATGACTCCCATTGTCACAGCATCAGCACCACTAACCTGCCATCTATGAAGCCACGCGACGACACATCGGCCAATCTAAACCGCTGCTGAACGGATCTCAGCCAATCCTCGCTTTCGTCACCCTAATGTGACAGCAGGAAGGTCCAAACAGAATCGTCGCCCTGCATAACCCCGCGCATCCGAACCAATGAGACGTGGACAGCGTACAGATGGACTGAAGACGGGACTGTTGTGGATGCGGAGGAATGCCCTCTCTGAACGTATGCAAAAAGTCCAATGTACCCTTAATCTACATGATCTCTTATTCATTTAGTTCATCGATAAAATGCAAATTCAATCAGAAAGTCAGTTTTAATTTAATGTTACCATTGTGCATGAAATAAATATTTCAAACATAACCTACATTTTCTTCGTCTTAAGTAATTCATAAATGCAAATGTAAAGACAATGGTTAGTTTGAGTGATCCCTCACCGATGTGCAACCCTGAAATATAAAGCTGATGATGATTTAAAGGCTAAAAATAAATAGTGTTCATGCGTATTTACGCATATGCTGTGTGTCCTTTGCCATAATTTCAACGTAGGTTTATGCTTAATATTTGTTTCACTTTCTATTTAGTCACCCATAATACTGGGTTTAAAAGAAGAACACGATCAACAAAAAGGCCATTTGGCTGTTGTATTTCCTCATGTAATGGGGATTAATGGATTTTGCTTTTAAATAATTAATTTAAAAAGTCTCTTGCATCCACTTTTATGCGATATTTTACTGGGTCTTAACTGCCTTTTAATTTTATTCACTTTGATTTGTGGCCTTAACGCCTGGCAATCTGTTTAAAGTATTCTACTTTTACCTGTCTAAGCAATTTGAAAATTGTGCTTTCAAAAGATGATAAATCAATCAAATGTTTTGTTGTTGTTTACTTTTATTAAGATTGATAGGTTTTCTGCTTCCTAATAATGCAAGCTGCTTTGTAGTTATAAGTGTTAGTGAGCACATAATAAATTCCTCCAGCAGCAAAAACATAAAACAAAACTTATAAATTAAGGTATGAAAAACAAAATAGCTAAATAGGGGGGACAAACACACAAAAGAGGTCAATTAAATAGATTTTAGATAACATACTAATAGACACTACTAGAGATAATTTTTACTTGTTTTTTCACTGGTTTACTTGTCAATGTATAAACATTTTTTTAATATAAAATAGGGTTTTTCATCTTAAAAAAAATGTAACACTTTGTCAGTCTCATGCTCAAGGGCACTATACATCGGATCCAGCTTTCTCCGGAATAGTCGAGTCAAGTCTGCATTTTCACATTATGATTAATTATTAAAATATTTGTCACGGCTCAATTGCAGACAGTGCGAAAACATTCACCAGATCGATGCAGCTGAACCTAACGACCCAGAAGTTGATAACATAAAGGCTTTATAACCGCAATGTTAACTGAAAACATCTGTATGGCCAAATAGGACTTTTACTATGTAAACTGTGGTTGGCAGGTTGGATTATAGAGCAATGGGGTCCTTTTTTTTTTTTTTTTTTACTTCACATCCATGCAGCAGTTAAAGTAAAAATCCTCCTCGGAAAATTCAGCTGCATAGCAAGAAAAGTTCCAAGCAATGAAAACTAGTACACACCTTATTGTTGCTGTACTGCGGGGTTTTTCTGTGCAGTCAGCTCACAGAAGAAGCAGGTGGTTTTAATGCAGTGTGACACACTGACAGGAAGACTGTCCAAGAAAGTTAGACAGACATTTTTGGGTCATTTTAACAATCCCTCTAGAGCCACCATCAGGACAGAGACTACTTGGTCTGACAACCTTGAACTTCCCTTCAAAACTGTTACAACTCTGTGAAATCTACGCATGAACAAAAGTCAAAAAAATATAATACAGCAATTTTATTTTATTACCTTATGTAAAGAGCATATTTCACTTCATACAGCTTATTTTTTTTCTCTTGTTCCTGTGTCCATGTGAGAGCAAGTCTAATGGGCACGCAGTAGACAGCTGCAAATCACCAGCTGAGAAATAGCTTTAGCTATTTTAACAGATAATGCTATTCCAAGAATGTGTCATTTGGACAGCTATAGCTGGTTAGGTGCTTCTTGGTGTGGGGGAAATGGGTACATGGTAGTTCAATCTTTCCATTTGTCCATGTTTTCGGTCATTTCTACATTTGAGTAAATATACATACAGGTCAGCTGAAGAAGAACAAAACAAACAAACAAAAATAAAACATAATCAGTCCAAAGTTGTTTCTTTTTACAAATGGGAAATTAAAACTCCATATTGTGTGCAAACAGTGCAAATATCATAGCTTACAAGTCAGAAAAGCGAAGCCGAAGGTGCCTTAATCCATATAAGAGACCACAAAATGTTAATTAAATTCAGCAACTTGTAGGAACAGCAGGTGACATAACCCTGAGCGATGGAACGTGAGCACTTTTGGAGTTAAGCATGGGATCAAAACATACTGTTAATTGATATGAGATGTTCATGAATACATTAAACGGATCTGCTACACAACGGCAGTGTGGAAGATCCACTAGTGACTAAAAGCCAGCTAAAAAGTGATGTGGGATGACCATATTGAGTTTTATGTAACCAATATGATCGTGAGGAAAAATGAGCCTTTATGACCTATGACTGCAGTCATTTTATTATTTTCCCAATTAGCGTATAGTCTCAGTTGCTAGTTACGGCCCCCATTCAAGCCGAAAAAGCAAGGTAAAGCAGGGTATGCTCTACAGTGAGCTGGCCTTCACAAAAACATGCTGCATCCCTTAGTATCCCTCTGTTTTACCTCTACACACACTTGTGAAGTCCAGTTTCAAAAAGCTAAAATGACAAAAAACAAAAGAGTTAAAAAAAAAAAAAAAAAAAGGAGCTTAGCAATCAATGGATGACATCCCTGTGACCAATGTACCTCTTTTATGAAGACTCTAAACTAAACTTAATTGATTGTAGTTAATGAAGGAGTGTTGGTAGTTAATTCTGCTCTCAGAGAATTTTACCGTTCACTTTAAAGATTCGACAAACACTTGATGGAGGCATTTTTTAGCTGGAAGTTGTTTACTCGAACCATAACCATAATGTATTTTAGTAAACAAACAGCATTGGTTTCACAGTCAGATCCACTTCTCATATACAGATTAAAAAACAAACAAAAAAAACAAAACAAAGAGGACAACTAAAAAAAAAAAATGCACAAAATGTAATAAATGGTTGATGTAACTGTAGCTACATCATACATACATGTTGTTGATCATATACACTGCATATGATCAGCAACATAAAAAGCACCTGGTATCTGACAAAATAACTGTAATCCCTCATGGCACGCATACTGGACCCTCTGGATTTGTCCTCTTCGGCATGTGGCCAGGAGCAACGGCTGTCTTCTGCTGTAGCGGCCTCTGTGGATCAGCCGTTTTTCTGGATTGAGATCTGAGAGTTTAGAGGCCCTGTCAACACCTTGGACTCTTTGTCGTGCTCCTCGAGCCTTTCCGTTTGTAGGCGTGTGCTGCACGTAAAAGTAACACCCACACAAATTCCTGGGCGCTCAAGGTTTGCCAGCAGAACCAACCATTGTAATAGTGCAATCAAGGTTATTCACGGTTTCAAGGTTATGGCTGATTGGTTTATGTATGTAATATACGCTGCAACCGCTATCTGTTTCCAGTTAGTGAGGCAGATGTGAAAACTGAATTGTGTGGCAATTGTTATTAGAGATGCTTGATCATATTATTGATGCCGTTTGTAGCACACGGTGCATTTTTCCACAGACTAAAGTGATTATTACGGCACAAATTGCCAAGTACAGAATACAGCCTGAAGCCCAAATCCCACCTGGTGCAGTTTTACAACACAGGTCAGTTATCTTTTACATACATAACAGTATTACTTATCAAACAGCAGTGGAAAAAAAAAACAATTGCACCTCATCACTGATTAAGAAGTGAAAGATTTTAACTACAGAACTAAAAAAAATTATATCAGCATCACAGTACTTACAAATATATCAGTGTGCTAAGAGAGGCAAAAGTGGTGCAAGTATAAGCCAAACACTACGGGTTTAATACTGAACACAGCCTTGCTTTTGTTAAAATGCCTTTTAACTCAAAGAACAGAAACACTAATAGGATAGGAGCACTAATGTTGAACATCTTAAGTAAGGCAAAAAGGTCAGGTAAGTAAACAGGTCATTCTAATCCATTATTCAGATCAGAGCATAATCTCCAGGTCATAAGCTATTCTCTCCTTTTTTTCTGACTTAGTGTGTTCTTCTGGTGAAATTATTGGTGCCTCACTTTGTTCCTTCTTCACCGGATTCTTAACCCTGCACTTTTTCGGCTTGCTTAAAATATATTCATAATTTCTTTTAACCTCTAGGAAGGCTGAGGTGAGGTACTGAGGTGAAAAGATCTTCAGTGAAGATGGAAGTTCTGTATTTCGGGTGAACAAGTCATGGTGAAATGAGGAACCCGGGTTTTCTGAGTGTCTCACTTCTGGATAGAGTCGACGAGGCACAGGACACGGTCTCAGCAACACCGGTGGGGGGATTTCTGGTAATATACTGAATGAAGCCAAAGGTGGGGGCTTGGATAGAAATCCAGGATTTGGGGGTGTAGGAGCAGCAGTTGGAGCAGAAGTAGACAGTGGAGGTGTAACGGTCCTTGAGCTCTGAGTGTTGCCAGGTATTTCAGTCATCTGGCTTGGTTCCAGTTCATTTTCTGTCTCACTCCTGGAGGAACTGTCCTCAGGCTCAGACTCTGTTTTAAACTCTGTCTGCGGAAGGAATAAAATGTGGTTGTGACGCTGGCAGAACAGCGTGCCACACCTGAGGCACTTCCTGCCATCTTTAACATGGAGCAGTTTATGACGCTTCAGTTGGTGAATCGTGGTGAAAGATCGATCACACATGTTGCACGGAAAGAGGGGCTCATCCCTGTGCACAGCATGGTGCTCACTGAAATCTGCCTGAGTTATGAAGATTTTTCCACAATTTTCACAGACAAAGGACCTTTGTTCTTCATGCAGCCGTTTGTGTTTTACCAGCTGTGGTATATCAGGGAAGGTCTGACTGCACAGTTCACACCGATAACCACCTTCTGATGCAACTAAAGGTTTCAGGAGCACAACTGGCCTTCTCTTATCTAGTTTTAGGGTGTCTGGTAGTCCTTTGAAGGGTGGTGATGTCTTATTTAAGTCGAGCATTGTTTGAGACTGGATAATTTGGGTTTCTGCTTCAGTCTCAGACACTTTTGCCACCGTTTCTCCTTCCTGAAAAACATAAATACAAAAACAGAGGCAAAAAATTTAAAGAATTGTAAAGAATTTATCATTAGAAGACAATAAAAATACTTATGACAATCTTGCAACTCGTGTCTTACAAAACAACTACTTTACAACAAACAAAAACGCAGATATTTTGCATAATGTCCAAGTAGAAAAGATATACAGAAAGAGCAAGTTGTGGCTGCTACCTTTGGCACTGAGGGGGTTGCTGGCGTCTGCATTTCTTCTGAAAGTTCACTTTCAGTTCGCATCAAAACAGACGGCTCGGGATTCGCAGAAGAATCAGCTTGAAGTGGAGCTGCATTTTCCTCTCTTCTGCCTCTTGCCTTCCGGCGATGCCTTTTTCTACGACCATAAATCCTTAAAAAAAAACAAAAAAAAAACACAAACAAACATATGAAGTGATCTATAAAAGTGGGTCTCATATCTACAGTACTCATCAAAGTGTAAAAGAAAATTAACATTAGCATTAACACCTTATTTTTGTCATACACTGTAAAGCTGCACAGATTTTCAACAGTTCAGGATCTGTGACTCAATATGTACACAGAACACATACGATGAGAGATAACTATGCAGCTTGTTTACTGAATATTTATCACCCTTTCTAATTCATTACCAGTTACTGTGCCTGTTCTATTATGGAAACTAATACCAAGGGATGACCTTTGTAACCCTGACCTGGGCTGGCTATAGCTATAGGCCAGAGTAGACCTGAATGTGCTTCTCGCCCACTCAGTGAAAATGAAAAAGTTTTTTTTATGCTTTTGATCAGTCAGAGAAGAAAAATAGAACAGAAAACACCAGTACTGTTTGAAATACCACAAGCTTCGAGACAACCCTCTCTCCTCGCACTGTTCAAACACACAGAGCTCAGAAGCAAAGAGACGTGACAACTATGAACCCAGAGCAGAGCACTGACTACAGCACACACATTAAATATCACACACCGAGTCAATATGTTGTTAATGTTATCTTTACAGTGATGGGCATTATAAAAAACCTGGAACATTCTGCCATAAAGGCTTGATTTATGTGCATCTGCAACCTTCTATTAATTGAATGAACAGGTTCTCGTAGGGTTTTATCTGTTATAGTAGAGTTCGAGACAGTCTTTATTTAGGCTATGTTGCAGCCCACATAGACATACCTATTGGGACATCACCCATAGGTTATTGTGCTCCTGTTGGGAAGCCTCAATCTGTGGACCATAATTTATAAAATGAACATCACATTGTGTGCATTCACTTGAAACTGATGATGGCAATTAAAAGTATGTCCTCACCATGATTTGTATAATTCACTAAAGGTTCTGTCCATCTAAACTCATCACATGAAGACTTCTCAAATGACCACCACAGATTTTGCTGGGAAAAATACCGTTCTTCAGAAAAATTGTGTAAACTTTAAATCCCTACTTAAAACTTTGAAAATAAATAAGTAACCTTTGAGAAACCAAAAACGGGACAGAATACCCTCACAAATTTTGGATATGAATTATTTGGATTTGGTACATGGTGTAATACCTGGGGAATATTGCACTTAACTTTAATTTCAAGCTTTAAAATCTGTAAAATATTTGAATAATTTTGTCTGCTTTAAAGGGCAGTATGTGTCCTATAGATGAGGCGCTATAAATAACATCAATCCTTTACCTGCAAAACTTGTGATTTGTGAACTCTGCTGTTGGAACCTTCAAGCATCCATCATGTTATATGACCTTAGCTTAGCTACACTCCAGTCCATATTCATTAAGCCATGTTATCAGATGTTTAGCATCAAAATGTAAGGACCTAGTTAAATTAATTCTATATAATTTTAAAGAGGACACTTAAAACAATGAAGTTGCAAAACTATCAGAAAACACCCTTACCTTAATTAATTTTAAGCGTTTTTTTTAACTAATGACAATACAGACCAGAATAAGTAACAAAAAAGTATATTACAATGAAATTTAAAACATAATAAGTTAATTTTAAAAAAAAGAAAAAATATTATTAGAGAAACACAAAGCTATCCAACAACTTTGATCCTCACAGATTTTATCCTGACCCAACAATACTTTACATGTCTTACCATCTCACTTTTTTCTTGGGGCTTTGATTTTTTTTGGTGCAGGTAAAAACAGAAGGCACAAAGTCCGGCTTATCACGCTCCATAGATGCTTCTCCTATAAAACAAAAACAAAAATAAAAATAAAATATGTAGGAAGCTTTGCGCTAAATCCGACAATTTTAATCAACAAACCGCTTGTTTCTGTTACAGTATGTCTACAGTGCTAGCATAGCTCCTATCTTAGCTTACCTGATATGAAATGAGCGCCACAAACGCGATCATCTTCCGTGAGTCTCGCAGTGCTGCCGTTCGCTTCTTGTATTGCTCGCAGCCACAAACGCCTCCGGTGGCCCCGAGACGGTATTTTGTAAAATTTCAATTTTTTGCTGCGGATATACCGCTTTTTACAACCAGACACGCAGCAAACTATCATTTTTGCTTTAAAACTGTTTGGGTTTTGTGGTTAGCACGGGTTACGGAAGTTATCAGAAACAACTAAAGTCAACTTCCGCTGCCTATAGGCGCGCGCAACCCTGGTGAGGACGTTACGGTGGCCGGGCAGTTTGTTTTACGTTAATGTTAGGTAAACATCAAATAACAATCACTATTTTTTTCCTGTTTTATTTTAATGTTTTGATCCAGCATCGATTTTGGCAGACTGCTGACTAAAAGGAGAGTTTTACAGGGAGTACACCGCCAGCACGCAGTGAACTGGGGACCCCTGCTGTCCGCACTCATATCTGTGAGCCTGATTAGCCTGTGACCTGAAATGGTTCCTCGAAATTAAATAAAATTTAATCGGAAATTTAATTGAAAAAAAAGCGACTTTATTCGGTTGCTAGAAGATTTCTATAAAAACAATTCGTCTATAATTTTGTATATATGTGACTAAGTCTTATTTATTATGTTCTACTAATGTAGGATAAAGAAATTGCTTTATTATTATTTTATTGATATTATTATTTTAATCTTGAGTGAAATTGAAGATGGCAGTGAGACCTGTTATAATGTGTGGTTTGGAGACTGGGACTCTAATAAAAAACAAGGTTAGGAGGAGGAAAACATTATGATTTTCACTGGGAGTGACCAGAATGGACAGGGTTGGAGATGAGTACATCAGAGGGACAGCTCAGGTTGAGTGGTTTGGAGACAAAGTTGGAGATGCGAGGCTGAGAAGGCTTGGGCATGTGGAGAGGAGCGTCAGTGTATATATTGGACAGAAAAGAGTAAGACCACAGAAAAGATTCATGGATGTAGTGAAGGAGGCCATGCAGAGGATGTTAGGGATAAGGTGAGATGGAAGCAGAGGGTTCCCTTTGGTTACCTCTAAAGGAAGAAACCAAAAGAAAGTTTCTTTGTTTGTTTTTTTACCTGGCCACATCTACACTGGAAAAAAATATTGGTAACTACCAATGATTTCTATTAAATAACAAAAAAATTCACACTAAAAAAAATCGATACATTTTGCTATTTCGATGGTTAAGGGTTATTTTAGATTCAGCTGAGCTGTAAGAAGAACACCACTGCTTTGTCCAGTTTTTAAAAACATATTCCTTTGTGCTCAGTAGTATTAGAAGGTATAAGGCAGGCATGAGACAAACAGTCTTTCAGCTTTTAACCTGAAATTGTTATCTGCATTAGAATACACATCCCAAAACATGCATAATTTTCACCACCGAAGAGGCAGAGGGTCCTTGATCCTTTAAACAAAGGTTTCACTAACGTACAATCAAGGACACTTCAAAACATATTTATTTAATTAAGGACTAGCGTTTCCCCGACAGTGCCACGCCTAATGCACTTTCCCGACCACTTTCCACTCCCGTGACTATGAACAAAGGACACATTTGTATTCAGTTATTTTGTTCCCATTATCAGTCAGAAGAAAAAATTAATCTCCCCTAAAACTCATTTGACTTGTCCTTGGTTTTGTTTTAAAGAAATGCGTCTCTTTTTTTTCCAACTTCCCCTTATTGTTGCCACTTACTGAAAACACAAGTAGGCTCAAGTGTTTTCCTGACTGTTACTCAGAACAGAGTGCCGTCTGGCACTATTTTCATCTGCAGATTTTAAGGTAGCCGGCTTTGTATTTTCTCTTCTAATGGTAACACCAATGTATACATATTCCGGAGTATTCATCTGCTAAAATAGCGTAAACAAGGAATTAATTGGTGAACTATTTATAAGGTACATCTGGTCAACTGCCTGTTAATTGAAATATCTAATCATCTAATCACATGGTAGCAGCTCAGTGCATTTAGTCATGTAGATATGGTCAAGACGCCCTGCTGAAGTTCAAACTGAGCATCAGAGAGAAGAAGACAGGTGATTTGAATGTGGCATGATTATTGGTGTGAAATGAGTCGCTCTGAGTAACTGTCAGAGGCCAGAGGAGAAGCGCCAGACTATTTCAAGCTGATAGGAAGACAACAGTAACTCAGATAACCACTGGTTAAATCCAAGATATGCAGAAGAGCATTTCTGAACGCACAACACATTAAACCTTAAAATAGATGGGCTACAGCAGCAGTTGACCACCTGTCAGCCAAGAATAGGAAACTGAGGCTACAATTTTGTACCAGGTCATCAAAACTGGACAGTAGAACATTGGAAAAATGTCGCCTGCGCTGATGAGTCTGAACGTCTGCTGCAAAATTCTGATTTTGGCGTCAAAATATATCATAAAAAACATTAAAGCATGGCTCTATCCTGCCTTGTATCAACAGTCCAGGCTGGTGGGGGTGTTGTAATGATGTGGGGATATTTTCTTCTGACACTTTGAGCTATTTAGTATTAACTGAGCATCATTTAAATGCCACAGCCTACCGAAGCATCATTACTGGCCATGTCCATCCTGTTATAAATAATAATAATAATAATGTTTATTTGTATGGCACTACTTAAAACAAGAGTGATAAAAGTGCTTCCCAGAAACGGATTTTAAAAAAAGAAATTACGGGAGACATTATGAAGAAAGTACAAATTAATAACCATAGTGTAGCAGAACAAAGCACCATTATCACAAAGCTCAAATAATCTCAACCTGGTTTCTTGAACACGACAGTGACTTCACTGTACTCAAATGGCCCCCACCGTCACAAGCGCTCATTCCAGTAGAGCACCTTGCTGACGTGACAGAACGGAGATTCACATCACAGATGTGCACCCAGCAAACCCATCTATGAAGAATGTTTCCAGCATCTTATTGAATGTGTGGCACTATGAATAATTAAAGTAGTTTTAAAGGTAAAATGGGTCAAACCTGGTATTAGCAGAGTGTGACCAATAAGGTGTATTTGCTTTTTAGATACATATACTTTATGTGAATATGAAGATGAAATGATGAAATGAAATGACAAATTAGGAAAAGCATAATTAAATGAGTGCTAATTAAATTAATGATGCTTGCTGGGACATAGAATGGTGCCATGTTGCTATTGGTAACACCTGTTCTACTAAGAAACGCCTAAATGTCATCTGTGAAACAGTCCTGTGGTGAGTGGAGAAAAATGAAGTGGTAAACGTGCTAGTTTCTTTTCTTTGCTTTGTGATAAAAGATTATGCTTCTTTCAGTATTGAAAAGCCAGTAATGCCCTAAAAGAAGTTCACCTAAGAAAAACTGTCGCACTGTTTTCACTGGTGCATTTACAAGTGTGTTTATGGAATAAGGCAGGGCTACAGATAATAAATTGTCTTCTGATATCAGTGAACCTGACACTTTGGAATAAAAGGATTTGCTCCTGCCACCCGTCTCACTCTCTGGGTGAATATCAGCATTTCACCAATAGATGTCACTGTGGTGTAATGTGGCACACTTGTGTCCTGCCCAGTTTTGGGGAGATTTTAAAATAGCACCAAAACAGCAGCCATGCCCGATATATTTATTAAATATAATTTGAATATATTCCTCCATTTCACTTCGTACTCAGTGATGTGTAACTAACATTATAATCAATCCTCCCCAATGTCCTGGCTGAGTCATTCTAAAACATTTCACCGTGGATTTCAAACCTGAATCTGTTGCTGTGATAAACACTAAATCTAGGCTGCCTGAGGGCAGTACTATTGTGGATAAAGGCTGCTTGGTATGACAATCAATCTATAAAGCTGCGCCTGAGAGTTAAATCAATATTATTTCACTTCCACTCAAACTTCCACTGAGAGAGGGGGGAGCAGAGTTCCACTGAAGCCAGCATTTAGTCACTGCTGAACCTGCTTGTACCACAAACAGACAAGAACCAACAGCTAACACTTGGAGAGATTTCAGGATTTGCTCATGTTGTTGCCATATATTATAACCTTTTTGTATTATTCAGGCCCAGCATACAAATCCATTGCTTCTCAGGTGTGTTCTTCAATATCTACAAGCTTGTGACCTGAAAATAAATAAATTGGCATTCCCACTGTGTCACTTCCCTCCGCCTTTCCCTCAAGGTGACTCCTCCATCTGCACCCTCCCTGGTCTTGCCAATACCTCTCTCTGCAGTAACTGTGGTATAGTAACCAGGATCTGATTCCCCTCTTGTTTTTCTGAGCTGTCACCATCTCACCTGTTTCAATGAACTAAGCACATCAATCAAAGCTCTGCAGCGTTGCTCGTGATCTCTGTGTGCGCGTGTGTGTGTGCGAGGGAAGGGTGTGTACATGGGTCATCAAAGAAGGCTAGTCTAGTCTCTATGAAAGAAATGTTTGATTAAAACAACATCTGAATATATATATATATATATTGTTAACATAGTTCCTGATGACACACACAGTCCTTCCTATCCCATTCATGTTTTCATCTCCACGGCTTGCTGTTTTAGGGTTGAGGTGTGTCTTTGTACTGGCTTCATTTCAACGCACAGCACTCCCATTTTAATTACCCTCTACTTCACCCCTGCTCGGTTTGCTCTAAGTGATTGGAAGGAGGAAGGCGAAGGCAAAATAAAGAGGAGATTGATGCGAATGTTTAAAAATGTAAATAGGAATGGGTGGTCTGTCACGGGGAAAGATGGAGGAGAGGGCATCAAATAGAGAGGAGGAAGCTGAATTTGTGGTTCCTTGCATCAATCCAGTGACCAGTTTTCATGCTTTCTTCATGCTTTCCTGACTTAATCACGCTCATAAATTCCACACGCCATGCTTTTGACACTTTGCAGTGAGCGATGGACATGTTGCTACCTGGTGCAGTTGGCACCTTTACACTGCTACTGACAACTCCCTGCGTTTAGCAGCCACGGGCTCAGCCACCTTCTCCGGGGGATCTTGTGGCTGCCGCTCCCTCCATCACTCAGTTGTTCAAGGGTTGAGCCACAACAACTCAATTACACATTCATTTCACCCGCACAGTCAAGCAGCCAAGCTCCCCTCCCCCTCGTGCTCCCCATTTCTTCCCTGCTTTGCTCTTTCTCTCTGCCGACGCCCACCGTCTCCATCTCTACATGATGTGGCTCAAAATTTCCACCCATTACACCTTTAACCCCCCACCCCTCTCATTTTTACCCCTCTTTCACGGTTTGCTTCACATCAGCAGAGAAATACACATAGGACTGAAGCAGAACTGCAGAGAGATTGTGGGGTTTGGAGGCCAAAAGAATAAAAATGAAAGGCGAGGCACTTGGAGAAAAACAGCATGAAATAGTGTGAAATGTGAGGGGAGGACAGAGTAAGAGTGGAGTGGGAGGAAGGTAAGGTTTTCTGGAGGGAAAACAGGGGGTGAGTGGAGAGACTGGCTAATGATATATTGATTTGGCTGGGCCCGGGGCAAATATGTAGGCGTATGTGGGAGGAGAAGAAGAGTCACAGCTTGCAGATGTCTTAAAAGACCTGAGTGGGATACGCTTTGTTTATTGCATGCTTATACTGGGGGGAACAGAAGCACAGTTTGTAAACATCTTTAGGCATCTCGTTAAGGCAGAAAACACAGTTTATACATATAGCGCTTGCACCTAACGAGAATTTTTAAGTACATTTTAAATGGGTAATAATTCAGGAATAACGGAAGCATAGATGTCAGCAAGATCGCTGAGCTGGAACAGAATGGTATCTTCTGGCTATAAAGGCAAGCACTTAGATGGTGGGCTGTCACTGGGGATCGTATTAGGTGAGATCCCCAAGAGTGGTGGGACTAAGTGGAGGGATGAAGGTGAAATTAATGGCTTTTTCTACATCTTCCTCTCATCAATTTGGTGTTCATGTGCCCGTGCACTCATGCCCCTTTGGCCAAAGCAGAAGACAGATGCTGATATTGATTATTAAATATAAATACATCTCTTCTAGATGGATGGCTCGCTCTTTATTGATTCTAAGAGTCAATTGAGAGATTATGATAATAAGAAACATGCTCTGGGAAGAGACTCACTGTTGGAACGGCCACACAGACGGCAGTGGGTGGAAAATTTAAGAGATAATACATTAATTTAGGAAATTCACGGCCACACTGGCAGTTTGTTACTTTGATTTCTTACCTGGCTGCTGCGACAGTTCCTCCCTGTTGTTCTTATGTGATACCAGATTCCTGCTCCTGCTGTTGCATGTGAAATTATCTGCAATACTGGCTGAGACAGTGGTTGGCACGAGCAGTCATCCGGAGAGAAGAGTTGGAGACTTCATATTGTGTTCTTTGTATTAGCGCTCAAATTAATTAGACCATTCTGAGTAAGCCTTCCTTCCTCCCTTTGGACCGCGATAATCACTTTTTTCTTTGGAAAAGTCAAGTCGATGTCTACTGCACTTCTTCTTGTCTTTTCCTCGCTTAAATCTCTCAAATCCTCGTTTCTTCACCTACTACTTTAGTGGCTATTTTCTCCACTTCTACAAAACTAACTCTCAAGCTCCCTACACCCTCACTCCACTCCCTCCAGCTCCAAACCCCCTCACAGTTTCTCCTTTCTTTCATCTCTCTGTTACTGCATGCAACAAGCAGCACTTTGCACCTTAGGGACGTGATCCAGAAGCAGATTATATACACTGTATTCTCAGCTTTACATTAAAGTGTTGCAGTCCTTTCCTCTTTCCTTCAGCCTTACCTTCCACTTTACTGCCCTCTCCTCCATCCCTAATCAGTCTGTTGTGACATGATAGCAAAGCCTGTGAGAATTGGGAATAGAGGGTATGGAGTAGTGATGAGTGAGGATTTGAGAAAAGGTTGACATTAGGGAATAAGCCACTGTTACCCTGACTACCACAAAAAGCCATTAATTTGTGTAAGAGGACTTACATGCCCCACATGATTGCCAGCCCCTTGTGATAGACAGATAATTTAATTCCTTATAAAGCTGAACAAGCCTCAAGTGTGTCTGCTTGTCTCCGTCTCGCCCCTCCGCTCTTTCATAAAAAAAAAAAATCCTTTTTATTAGGTTTTATTACATCTCTCTTTTTAGCCGAATCTCAGTTTTAAATGTTTTAGCCTTGAGGCTAAGTCCTCACTGAAAGACTTCCAGTTTTTTGCATTTATTATTTGTTAACCTTGATTTTTGTCAAGAAGTTTCATTTAAATTGAGATCATATTTGTAAAGCTAGCATGCTCTAAACCTGCTTCCTTTCCAAAGGCTGGCAAAGATCAACTTCTTTAATCGCAGTTGTATAGGAGTCTATAAGAAAGTGCATCTTCAGCTTCACTCATGGACACTGGCTAGTTTCACATCTTTCTGAATACAACAAAATGTTTCAAAACACCAAGAAAGCGAAAGAGACAAGATTTCACACTGGACTTCACAACTTAATAGGTGATGTCAGTGGTGGTAGTGTCCATCCAGTCTGTCAACAAAAACAGATACCAGGGGATGACGTGAGGCGTACCCAGGCTTGTTGGTGCTGGCACCACACACACGACCAATGGTGAAAGCTGAGAGTTGACTATACACACGCTTTCAGAACTGGTATTACTTACTAATTTTACAAACTCATATTATTTGTTTAACAATTCCTCTGTGGCTGTTGCCTCTAAACAGTCACATTTAAACAGCGAAGCCACACATTCATATCTTATGATTTTAATTAACAATTACAAAATACTTGATCAACCTTTTTATTTCATCAGTTGAAGATGACATGAAAAAATATTTTGTTGGAATTAGAATCCCCATAGTGTACATCTGCACCACAGTTTTGCAGTTTATTCCAGTATTGGCATGCTCTAAATCTGTGTTCCTCAGCTTTTATGGCTAACTTAAACAGCAGTATCATAACTGTTTAATTCAAGCGACACTCTCTGTTAAATATCTCATCAACTCTGATGCTTGATAACTAGGAAAACTGGAATACTGAGACTTTCTGAATGTCAGCAACAAATTCTTGAGTAACAATCTGAAAGGTACACATCCCTTTTTGTCCTGTCTTCCTTCTCTCACCCTTAACTGGTTGCGGCAGATTGCCGCCCCTCTTTGTGCCTGGTTCTCCCGGAGGTTTCTTCCTGTTAAAAGGGATTTTTTCCTTCCCACTGTCATCAAATGTTTGCTCAAAAGGAGTTGTTTGATTGTTGGGGTTTTCTCTCTTTTATTGTAGGGTCTTTACTTTACAATATAAAGTGCCTTGGGGCAACTTGGGGCAAATTGAACTGAATTAAAAAGGTACTGTGAAAAATGTTGACCAGCGAGTCAATAATAACATAAGGACAGCACGTGGATTCAGAAAATCTCTAGTCAGTTTGAATTTTCAAATTTGACACTAGCCAAATTCGCAAATACTATATTATCCACTAGAGTTTCACTGAAGATGATGAATTGCGTAGAAACATCAAAGCTTTCTCTCTTTGGAGAAATGAAATTGTAAACAAGGTCTAAAGGTCGAACAGAGATCATCATTAGAGAGAAACCCTGCCTTGAGGTGTAGCCGATATCGACATAAACATGAACATAGAAAGGTGGTATCCTAGGTGTAGCTCGTTAAAATCTTGGATGAGTTCAAATCCCAGTGACCTCAACCTCAGAGTCAAGGTCAGAGGTCAAGTCTTCTGAAAATCTTGTGAATAGGATAACTCAAGAAGGAAGTCACCTAGGATTTTCAAATTCATACCACAGGTGCAGCAACAAAAAATCTTGCACAAGTTTGAATCTCAGTGACCTTGACCTCAAGGTCAGAGGTCAAATTTTCTGGAAGTCACCTAGGATTTTTAGATGGTATGAATGATTTTAAATTCATACCATCTACTGGGATTCTGAGGAGTGGCACTGGCAGCTGCCAGTATTTTTTAAAAAAATATATGCAGTGTGTGATTGAGAATATCATTCACAACAACAAAAAACAAAAGCAAACGCATATGATGAACTGTTTGTGCAGCTTTGCGCCCTGAATTTGAGGGGCGGCGCGGGTTGTTTTCTTTTGCTTTTCAATATAGTTTTCTCAGTGCACCTCCAGTCCTAACATATTTGTTTGGCAATTGAAAAGTTGCCAGTTTGATTCCAGCCATAAACACAAATCCCCTTTAGGATTGCGTATCAGGAAGGGCATCCAGCGTAAAACTCAAATCAAAACACGCGGAGCTGAAAGCTTCTGGTATATATGGCTTTCTCTGTGTTTCTGAAGACCAAAGTTTCGTTCACTCAAATAAGATTAGACACAGAGCCTCTTCTTTCATTTTCCCTTTCCATCATTCTTTCATTTCTCTGTCTCCTCACAGTCTATCTAAGCCCCCATCTCATGCCATCGCAATGCTTCTTTGTGGCACCTGGCCCTCACTGCTTCCTCTGTGAAATAGCTTTCACACTCAGTAACCTCTGTGGAATGTGAATGAAGCTGCTGCAAGGGTCATTTTTTACTACCTACCAATCACAGTCCTCGCTATGATGTGACAGTTGAGTCATAAACACATACGCATGTGCACACACATACACACACACACATATATATATACATACATATATATATATTATATATATGTGCAAAAACCCAAACAAAAGACCCTTAAACTGTGGTTCTTTTGCAGCTTGTGTACTGGTGCTGTGCTCCTCAGAGCAGTAAATAAATAATGAGAACACGGTTAAAATTCTGCCAGTATTCCATTGCTCTGCTGCCTTTTGCCTCACGATAAAGAAAAGGAAGGCCTCAGTGGGAATGCAATTTCTCTTTTTTCTTTCATTTTTACATATTTCTGTTCCCCTCTTCTTTTATCTCCCTGCGATTATTCCCTTTTCCCTACTCTTTTATGTCTCGTTCTCCCTTTAAAAAAAAACTTCTTTGCTGCGTCTGAAATTCACTGCTGTTGTTACCTTGCCATTCCTGAGTGTTTGCCATTAACATTTTTGCAAAACAAAAGCTCCCAATTCATCTCCCTTGTTCATTTTAGCAATGCGGAATGTGCCAGAAACACACAAAAAAAAAAGAAAAAAAGTGAAGCACTTCACACTAGAAAATAATTTGCATCTCCTTTCTTTTAAATTTCTCCAAAGGTACTCATTATTTAAAAATACTTTTAGCAGTATATTCTTTTCCTTTCTTTCAAACCAGTAATTGTCATTATCTTGTCTCACCGCACCTTTAAGAACCACCAAGTTTTTTATGTATTGAATTGACAACTTAAAAGGAAAAGAATTACATGCTAAATGCTGATAAATTACGCCAACGTAGCTCTCATAGAGGACTACCAAAAAGGATTTAAATGCTTTTTAGCTTTTCCATTTAAAAATGCCCTTTTAAAAAAAATGCCAGGACAAAGGTGAAGTTGAGTGGAGATAGATAAGGGCGGCGACCTGCAGGCTACGTCCCCTTTGTTCAGGTGGGAATGAAAGAAGCAGTGGTGGGTAATGTGAAATGACAACCACTGGTATTTAAGCTGGAGACGGATCATAATGCGAGCCAGATCTGTCCGTTTAAATGCGATGCTCTCTACTTTTCTCTTCCTTGTGGAACGGACAGTTGATATTTCAGAGGATAATAAGATAACACTCTGACATTTTGTATTGAGATGAAGATCTAAAGTGGACAGATTGGGGCTGAATGATGCACATGAGTGCAACAGATAACAAGACGACGGGATCGGCGTGTGTGTGTGTGATTCCTGTGAGTACTGCTAAGTGTGCGGGGTGCATTCGGTATTACTGGCTATGCAGCAAAATACATGTAAGCCTGTTGAACCAGACACAGCCACCATGAAATCCTGTTTCAGACTGGCTTACAGCGAATAACACACACAAAGGGGAGGCTGAATGTGTGTGAGAGAGACACAAAGAGGGAGAGAGAGAGCAGCAGATAAAAACAAACTAAGTGGCACAGGACTAGATGTTGACAAAAGGGTGGTCTTAATTAAATGGCAGTTAAGGGTCTACCTGTGATGTATTAGAGAGGATTCACACATATAAAGATGGAAAAACAGAAAAGTGGCAGGCAGAAAATTAAAAGGCTAATCTGAGTATGGCAGCATGTCCTTCTTGTCCCATGGAGCGTCTCACTTTTCCAGCCTTGTGGTACTTGGCATTGGCGCTGCAGCAAAGGTGCCACTAAAGCCTTTCTAAATAGAAAATAAGTGGTGTTCTGAGTGTGAGCACAGAGCTCCACAGGGAAAACTAGGGAGAAGGAATTGTACCCACAAATATCTCCCAGGCTGTGCAGATATTTAAAATGAAACATCTCCATATGCCTCCGCCTCACCCTCCTCTCAGCAGGTCATTTTGATTACTGCAGAAACCCCTTGTTTCCACCCCTTCTCCACTTCACCAGTGATCTCCCACACAGTCATTTGCATTTTCTATCTTGGCTTTCTTCCATATCTTTCGATTTATCCTGTCACACCTGTTATTCACTTGTTTTTCTTCTTTTCCCACCCCCCTGTTTCGCTTCCCTCCTTCTTTGTGGCAGCACAGAACCTCATCTAAATGCACAGCCAGTCATCAGCTCTCTACCTGCTCTGGGCATTTTTATTGGAATGAAAAAGTGCAATCATCCTTTTTCTTTCTGATACATCTCAACAAGGCTTGACACTGAATTGCTTAAATGAACCGATTCCCCACTTTTCTTGCACGTCTTGGTAGTACAGTGCATGAAAATCTCGATATTTCATTCACTTTTATGTGGCGTTGCTCGTTATCTTGTCCTGTCCTGCCGAAACAGAGCGCATAGACTTTCTAGTGCTTGCTCTCTTGCCTGCAGACAAGCAGAGCAAGAGAGGCAGGGGAGAGGAGAGTGTAAGGAGGAGGGAGAGGGTAGCAAATGAGGTGTGGGTAAAAATTATGGGGGACTGGAAAAGAGAGCAGTGGCCCAGCCCTGGATATGGAGAGAAAGAGGGTGGGGGAGAGACAGAGGAAGAAAGAGATTATACAGTGTAAAACCAGAAGATGCAGTTTTAGTAGTAGTGCGACGTGCAGATCAGTAAGCTCCTTCACCGCTGGGGACCAACCGCCTTTTGTTTCTCCCCCTCTACTGCAGTGGGGGGGTGCATTTATCGTCTTGCCCAGGGGGAGAAGCCAAGAAGTATCCTCCAATCAGCCTTTAATGATTTCTCTCATCTTGTGAGGCTGCTGACGGTGATTTATCACTGACCTGAGACTAGCGCTGCACTCTGCACAACACTCTAACCACCTGGAATACTCGCCATGGTTTTTATTTCTTTTCTTACAAATAAATATCCTCCTGTGGATGTTTCAAAGGGAAAGACCAGAGGACAAAAGAAGGATTAAAATGGACTTACTGACTGATGTTCTTGAATTT
The DNA here is from genome assembly GCF_056152115.1 of Neolamprologus brichardi. Classification (NCBI taxonomy): domain Eukaryota; kingdom Metazoa; phylum Chordata; class Actinopteri; order Cichliformes; family Cichlidae; genus Neolamprologus; species Neolamprologus brichardi. Next base: position 26,423,629 of record NC_142123.1, read on the forward strand.
CCTGCAGCACACTGAAGATGGACTAACTTTGACACAAGCACAGGACATATATTTTTACACCCACCACTCTAACAGAAAGGCTGCGTTTGTCACAGCGTGCCATGCCATATTTTATTCTGAAAGCATGGCAGGCTGGGAAACATCCTAAACACTCAACTGCAACAATCATGTAGGACTGACACTCAGGTAGAGGTAGATGATGATGATGAGCAGGAGGTGGAAAGACTGGGTGACAGTTGGAACCGGCTTGCCTGCTGAGCCTGTCTGGCACTTCACTATAGGTTGATTGGCCGTCTGCTCTCGAGAGTTCGACTATCAGGTTGTTTCTCCCAAGTTATCATGCGGTTCATTGAGTGTATTTAGCTTTCCTCTGTGCTTGTGTGAGTGAGGATGCCACTCGGTGTGTGTGTGTGTGGAGTTCGGGATTACACAGCCTTTGGAAAGAATACAGGTGTAGCAGAGCCTTGAATAAAGATTAGCAGCTGTAACACCTTGTCACTGGCAGCAGACAGCGCGATGGTACTTTGAGACAAGACTTTCAAACTATGACCTCTTGCTGGAGGATTAATGATAACGCTCTGAGTAATATGATGACACTTAAAGGGCAAAGGAGGAGACAGGAATATGGCATATTCTAATTCTAGTTACCTTTGAAGGAGGCAGACTGAGGCTAATCCTAAAGCAAACGGGATTTTCAATTCATATTTAAATTCAGTGAGACAGTTTACAACAGCTTTATTTGAAGAGTTAAAACTAAAGCATCAGAATTAGTAACAGTGCAGAGCATGTCTGCAAATTCATAAAAAAATAAGGTGCCTTTCTAAATGAATTAATTGGATATGTAGGATGAACATTGGTGGTACTTGTCATAAAGAACCTTGAGCTCAACAACGACCCACCCAGCACAAAATCCAGCTGATCAATGAATCAGTTTTGTATTGATTTCCCAACACAGACAGGATAGGAGGTGTCAGTAATTATAATAAATCAGTGGGTCCAACCCATGAGAGTATGGTATAGCTGAATATAAGTGGTTTGATACCGGTCATGACTTCTGACAACAGATCAGATAAATGCTGCGATTTGCTGTAACAATCTGCAAACTTTACAGTTTCTGTATGTTTTATTTGCTTGTATTGTTTGGAGAAGCTTTATGAAAAATGACAGTTTTGCTGATAGTTATAGGAAAATTGGCTCTCCCTCCGTGCAGTAAAGCGTGTAGTTGAAAGAATCGTGTCTTGTTTCCTGTCTTGATGTGTCTGTAGGTGTGCTTGTCTTTAGGTTGTTGTCTGTGGCACGCAGCTTATCTTAGCTGCACAGCAAGGGCTTAGAGAACCAGGATACTGGCATAACGGGCACCACCCAACCTGCCCCACCTCCCTACTCGGTGCATTTCAATAGATTTAAATTATGAAATTACTTTAAACACGCATTGATCGTTAAGTGGAGGATCAGAATAGGTAAAGAGGGTTCTAAAAAAGGCACTGAAGAGGCTAAATTATCTCAGCAGCCACACTCAGCAGTCCTGGAAAGAGAGAAAGAGTGTAGTACGTGGGAAGCTCCAAGTGGCAGCGATGATAGCAGAAGGAAAAAAACAAAACTGAGGCAAATTCTTTGATAGCTGCATTGTTGGCATCTAACGGGCTCAAAGAGCATTTTTGAAAACGTGCTTTTTGGAAGTTTAATTCTTTGAGTGAAAAAGACTCAGGAACAGCGTGGGAGAGTTCAGCGAGAGTTCTTCTGGGAAAACTTTGTCTTTTAGTGCAGTTTTTCAAACTAAAAAGCCACTGTAGCAATTTACAGCAAGCTTTCCGTGTGATTATTTTTGAAAAGTTACTGGATAAGCACAACATTTTATGCCTGATCTATTGAATGACACACAAACCAGCAGGACTCTTGAAGCACATCTTTTCCACAGATCCAGTCAAAAATCCTTCCTGATCTACAACAAGCACACAAACTTAAACAAGACACATTTCTGCTTGCCATGGAAACAGAAACTAGCACGTGGGCTCGCTGCTCTGAAACTATCTCCACGTTTAAATTTACTCTGGATTACAACACTTGAGCTGCAAACAGCACAGAAGAGAAGCGAACAGTGACACAGCCAATTAAACTGTGTTCTTCCCAGCCAGGGATGTGTTGTGTGTTACTCTGAGGACTAGTTGTATGCTACAACCCTGCGAATGAGGGTGGGGCTCTCCCACTGCCATAGACAAAGACCGCACAAAGAATCCTGGAGTGAGCGTTGGTCATCTGGGGCAGTTGTGGGACCTGCACAGCCACGATGGGGTGCAACATGTGTGTGGTCCAAAAACCTGAGGAACAATACAGGGTCATGTTCCAGGTGAGCTGTCTGTCTCCTCTTCTCTCTTTGTCCTTTGACTTTCTTGAATTTCTTTCTTCGTGAGTCTTCAAGCGGAAGTGTTTGCGTGTGTCCCCAAAGTATTCTTTGTTATTCTCTCCCAACTTGTTATTTTCCTTACAGTGAAGCTGCTGCACAACCATCTTTCTCAGAAATCAGCAAACGCTCAACATTTCTTGCCAACAATTTAACTAAACCATTTACACACTCAAACAACATTTGAATCCCAAATAAATTTTTCATAAATGAGCCACTCTGATTAAAACAACAAAAATACAATCAGCGTCAGCTCATGAATAAAAAGTCAAACATTAGCTCTAAATTATGTGCATAGAAAGATGTTAATGACATGTTGGCCACAGTTATTTACACTGAAGCAAATGTAAAGGATAATAAATATCTATAATTAATAAATCAAAACACAACGTTAGCACAACATCAGCACAACATCAGCATTTCTTCCTTCACCAACCTGATTTATATTGGTTATATTGATCGGGTAGTAATGTGATTAATGAATATAGGGTGTGTGTGTACCTAATATATTAAGATCTTACAATGTCTCTGTGTTTCTGAGTAGGGAAAAATCAGGAGCCTATTCAGGCTTTTTAGGTTATGTAAGTATATTAAAATTAATTGTTATAAAATACAACAGATTTGTATCTATGTGTTTTTATTTAATAACTTTCCAAAAAAAAGTGTGTTTACCTGTCCAGGTACTGCAGATGAAAATCAGCTCGTATTTAATAAATAGTTATTTTCATCCTGCAGTATAATTTGTATCTTCCTCATATTTTTTCCCACTTTCTTTAAAAATTGTCTAATTATACTCATTACTTCTAAAACCTTCAACTGTTACCCTCCTTTTCTCATTTACCTACTTGTAAGTTTTTTAGGTGCTGGAAATGATAAGCTGAATGCAGGAAAATTACAGGATAACGGTTGTGAAGTTACACTGTAAGTCATGGTATGTAAGAAATGAATAAAACTAGTTGCAAATAAACATCAATAAATAAAGTTAATTACGTGAATCAGCCCGACTGATGCAAACTCAAAATCATAACCTGCTTTTTCTTCTCTCCTCCGTTTTTATGGATTTTTATACATGTATAAATTAGCCTAGTACCTCTTGAACAAGCCTGCTAATTGATGTATTGGAATAGTTATCTAGTGACAATAATACTGATAATTATGATAATGGTACTTCACAGTGATTACGATGATATGATCTGAGAGAACAGGGTACCACTGCATGAGATGGAGAGATAGGCTGGCACAGACGAAGTAGCCTTGTGGTGCAGAACCACAGAGGCATGAGGATGGATGGGTTGTTAAACTGGGCTAAAGTGTTGTGAGAAAGAGGGGTTGCCACGGTTACAGCTTCAGCACCACCTGCCAACTGGGACCACAGACTGAATGTGAGTAAGCTCATCTGGCTGTGCAGTGCCTAAAGGAAGCTGCTGCTCCGCAACGCCGCGATGCACGCGGTGACCGAAAAGAGGTCCCATGCTTACTAAGCATGAAAAATGCTCAGCACACATAGCTATGGAGTGCAACACTTGTAGTATCTGTGGCACCAGAAGCCTCAGCTGAAACTCTATTGCCTGCTGAAGTCGGGGTCTGAGCCAGTTAACTGGGTTGCATCTGGTGCCAAAGGCAATGCCAAGAGAGAGGAAAACAGGAAGAGAGCCCAAACAGAAGCACAGTTATGTGTCAAAGAGGGAGTCCAAGCATGTGAATGAAAGCGTCTGGGAAAGCCCGACTGTCTTTTCTCCCCGCTGCTTGTCCTTAGATGTCAAAAGTAATTGATTTGAACACTTCAGGGAGCAGGGGCGAATATAGAAGTTTGAGTGACTTCACAAATTCCCAGGGTGGAGGGTGAGGGGTGAGGTGGTGGCGTGCACAGTTTGGTATGTGATCATAAATTCAGAGCACGGGTGGATCATTCCACAATCAGTGACCTTACCTAACAAGAGTCAGCAATATCGACACTGACTGCATGCAGGTCAGCATTGTGGCAAGTAGAAAACACATAATTTCATTAACATGGTGATTGTGAGGTCAACTGTACTCGAGGGTTGTGTCAGACGTAGGCATCTGTCAAGGTTTGTCATCCCAGAGTCCACTCAGCTTGATCAGACACCTGCACGTGCCTTCCAGACGGGTGTGGTGAGGAGTGGACTGAAGAGTGACAGCCGTGAAAATAGGGTGTATGATTTGGAGCAGGCAGAAGACTTGTCATGTTGCAGAGAAAGAGGCTTTCTCTGCACCCCAAAGTATTGAGGTGGTGAGACAGCAAGACTACATACATTCTATTAAACATGAAATACAAGTATGAGACAAGAGAGCGAACGCAGATGGGGTATCAAAGCGGAGCCAAAGCCCTTGGCTTAGAGAGGCTGATTGCTACAAGTGCAATCAGAATATTATGAACACTAGAAGTCTCATAAAAGAAGCACGAGCTGGTTTGTGCTAAACTGCTAAAAAAAAAAAAAAAAAAGTAAAACACTTAAGAAGAAAAAAAAGCAACAGGAAGGTGATCACAAACCTGCTTTTCTACACAAAATTCAATCAAGGTTATTTTACGGTAACAATAACTGAAAAATCAAATCTTGCTGTGCAGATGGCTGAATAATCCAAAGATCACGCCAAGCAAAAAATTGAGGTATACGGCACTTAATCATTAAAAAAAACATCATAAAAGAGAAACATAATTACACTTGCACCCCACATTTCCTGGCTTTCCACGCTATTCATTTTCCCTTTAGAGTGAAGCGGCTTTGAGCTGTTTTCCTTAACTAACATGTATAATTATACCTTCAAATTAGATGCAGTCTACTGAGTAACTGAGTCTGTCTTTAGACAATAAATACAGCGTTAAACAGCTTACAGCTACATCGCGCTCTAAAACCAGCCTGTTAAATCTGACTATATCAAAACACTTGCTTCTCTTGCCAAAGGAATAAAACTCATGCATTATACATTGGGCCTCTGCTACACATACGCTGCATACTGGTGGTTGGTACACACCCATTGGCATGTTTCTAATCAATACTGCGTCCTACAGCCACAAGTAAGAAGAAATATTTCGGTTCACTTGATGAATAGCAGAGCTGCAGGCAGATATGAATATTACCAACCATTTTTTAAGCAACATATTTTATTTTACATACATTTTACAGAGTACCTGACCCACACACTCAGCAAACCCATTCCTCCCCTCTGAGCCCTTCAGCCGCTCCCTTCTTTTCCTCTCCCGTCACTGTAAAGCAGGAGGCTGTTTCCATGGCAACCCACGTCATTAAATGGACCTGATGTGCTTTCATTCACGGTGACAAGAAGAAACATGCTGACACTCGCAAGAAGCAAACACATCAGAATCGATTCATACCAATGACCAGCTGATAAAGCTGGATAAGTGCACAGAGGCAATCACACCCAGCCGGTGCACCCCGGTGTGTGTGAATGACAAAGGCAGCCGCATGCTAGCACATGTGGACAGAATAAAGATACATCTGACAGTAACATGATTTACTACAGAAGTATTTCAACAGCATGCTGTACTACAGTGCTATCATATTGGAGTTATGATATCATTCACCGATTATATAATTTATCTTTATTTACACCTTTTCCTATAAATACTTTAATTGAATTGGTTAAAATACTATTTTATTCTATCTAACATCTTAAAACTGGTGAGAAATTCTCTACAGCACATTATAAAGTAGTCAAATATAAGGTGAAGTGCTGCTTCTATAAATCCTACCTAAATAATTTAAACTCAGTTGTCTCATATAGCCATTCGTTATATGTTTATACACCAACATCCTGTTCACAGGAGGAGCTAAAGATATTGACAAATACATCAAAATGAGCAGATGGAGACTGCATTTTTCTGCCAAGACTGTCAATTCCCTCCTTCCCACGAATGGGTTTAGTCCCTGGATCAACAAGAATTACTGGTCCCTCTAAGCCTGTCATTTTTTCTTAAGATAATCAAAATGATGTGTCTCGATTTTTCTTATTTTAATTTGATATGTATTTGTGAAAAAATGACAAGAAATGAGGACTGCGATGATTGACAATATCAGTATCAGTTCAGTGACCGTGATAATGATGTTACTGCAATGTCGAAAGAAAAGAAAATAATGATATCAGTCAAATTCTGGTGTTTTCTGGTCAATTAAACACAAAATACAATTGCAGGAGACAGTCTTTAGCAATACCCAGTCACTCAGTTATTTAGAATAATATCAGAATAATAGATGAATGACTGGAATCATTTCCATGTTATTTATTTATTAGATGGCATTTCAGCTTTTAAATATCACAGTTACACATTTTCTGTATTAGTAATCATGAAACCGGTGTGTGGAAAATGTCCAATTTTGCCCTATCTCACAGTGGCAATCCAGATCCAGATTCGGATATGGATCATTTCCAAAAGTTAATCACTTCTAAGTTGGGTCCCAGCTGTGATAAGATTTTCATGAGTAATTGTGCAAACTAACAGATAAACCGAACGATCACATAACCTTCTTGGCATCGATATGAATGTGTTTCTATGTAACCCTAACAGTGTGTTAGAAATAATTGAAGCATCAAATGGAGCAAAAAGGAAAAGACAAACAGGTAATTTAAAGCAGTTAAATAGACTGCCTGACAGACTGTTTGTTACCTTCTCAAGTGTCGGCTGTCTGTAATGCCAAAGGTGTGTTTGTCTACGCCCAATCTATGTATCTGCCTAAGCATTTAAAGCAATGTGTGAATCCATCCATTCTCTTCTGCTTATCCTTGTGATGAGCAATGTGTGAATACTTTGTCAAATCAATATCTTCTCAGTGTTATCACTTTATAATAAGACCACCACTCCAGGCTTGTCAACTTAAATTAGCTCGGTGATATCAAACAATCGGGGTTATATCTGGAGTAGGTCAGCTCTGTCTCCAGATTAATTGATTTTCTGAGGTGACTGGTGCAGCCTTCAAAGCATGGGAGGATGAGAAAAATCAATTACCAAACAAGTCAGAATTCAATAAGTCGGGGGTGGGGGGGTGCAGGTATCGTTCATGCATGCTCCTGCACAAACACTGTGGAAATGCAAATGAACACAAGCTCGGAAAAACTTGGTGATGCTGAGAAGAAAAGCTTAAAGGCTGCACTTTAGATTAAGATTGATCTTATTTGTGTGGGGTTTTTTTAACCTACAATGAAGACTATGTGTGAGATAATGTGCATTATTGTGTAGTGAGTCATTTCCTTCCCCCTTCTTTTTCATCTCAGCCTGTTGTACAGCACATGGGATTAATTTGCTCTTTAAAGGGCTCTCGGATAAAAACTAATTATGCATCAACCACTTAGTAATTCCCCGTGAGCTCCATTGTGTGTGTGTTTACATGCAAGCTCGATCGCAGTGTCAGGCTCTCTCTCTGTTTACATTTACCCGGCAAATTCTTGAAAGCTTGTTTTCTACATCTCTCCATCATCATTACACCTCTCTTCACCTCCTTTCCGCTCCTTATGTCTCGCATGCTTTGCTTTCTCCGTCTACACTTTGAACTCAGCCTCTCTTTCATCTCTATCCACAACATCCCCACCCTCCGCTTCACAGCCACCGTAGATACCACCACCGCCAGCCCCCCGCTGTGAATTTCGGAGACTGTTTTTTCTGAATTTTAATATAATTTTAAATGTAAATAAACTACACAAGGAGCCTGGGGATGAATGAGCAACAGCAGCTTTTGTTTTTCACATTTTATTTTTTTGTGAGTGCATAGTTTAGCTTCTAAACCGCAAATGTACATAATGACCCAGTAACCCAGAGAAAATAGAGTACAGCATTTGGAAAGAGTGTAACGGATTGTCCATCAAGTCGGATCTGAAAAGCTGCCTAACACACAACAACGTTTACCCCGCATGAAGTCATCTTAAAAGCAATCTCAGCACCTTTCATTGATAATAAATGAGAAAGCCCCCTTTTACCCCTTCTATCAGTATTCATACCTGTCACTCATGACCATGGAGCTGACTTCTAATAGCCTCTCTCTGATCGTGAAGGGCATACAGCACAGGAACAATAGAAATGTCCTACAGTGAAAAATAGATAATGAGTTGAGTGTTGCAACACACATAATACAAAACACACAAATTGTAGATTGTTAATTCCTTCATCACCAGTAGGTCATGCGGGGAGGAAGTGTCTTATTTGTAGCGAAGAGCCTCATTAAGAAAGGCAGCGAGATTTATGGAGGAACATTAGAGAGAGGAAGGTGGGCCAGCAGAAATAGATGGAAATAGAGGAGTGCGAATTGCTATCTCGAGGGAAGGGACAGAGCAGACAGAAGTGCTGAGGCAGCATGGCAAAATAAATGCAGAGCCTGGAGAAAACTGGAGAGAGAAGAAGCAGGAGAGGACATGGCTTTAGATGCAGAGAACAGAAAGGAATTGGATGCTATGGAAAAACACGAAAGGTAGACCCCAAGGGATGGAGATGCAGTTGCTGTAGGAGTATGTGGGAGAACCAATGTGGGAAAGAAAAAAAAGTGTGGGGAACAGGAGCCCAATGTGGCAAGAAAGTTTTTGTGCTTGGCTGCACAGGGGAACATTGATTTGACATGCAATTACTGGAAGGGGACAAGATTTGAAAGAGGGAGTGGGCGCATGAAGCAGAGTGGTAAAGATGTGGCGAGTCGCAGACAGCCAAGGTCAGTGACTGTGTACAACATGAATGAAATTATACCAAGGCTGTCTGGCTCAGCAACATGGATATGCACACATCTTCATTTTGCTGTCTCTCATATGGAATGACACCAAGAAAATTAAATTTATCTACATGTGATGTAAATGCCTTTAAATTAATGGTATTTTAGATCGAAATTTACAAACGTGTGATGTACTGGCTCTATGAGGCCCCAGTTGTTGAAGCAATGATAATATTCTGATCCTTAGCCACGGACTGCATAAAAAAGATGAACACTGTGACAGCAAACTGTGTTTGTCATCTTGGAGTGTCTTGAAATGCGACATAATGAGCAAGGGGGTGATCTGACTCATAGACCAACAATCTATTAGTGCCAGTGGAGGCTTGCTGGTTAGCTTAATTAGTATAGGTTCATCAGAAACCCAGCTTTAGTCTCCCATTTGACTTTAATTGAGGCCATAATATATAAAGCCAAAATCACTGTATTCAGACTTGAAAATAGCAATCATGACCACAAACTGAAAATGAAGCTAAACACCTAAAACAACTATTCAGTCCTGCTTCTGGACCAAAAGGCCAGCAGTTTTTAGTTTTCACAACTGCACTAGTAATAATATGCCAGAACTGAAATACACTTATGTTTTTAGTTTTTCTCGCAGGGTAAATGGTTTGTCCTTATAAATTGCTAGCATTCTGCTAATTGGTAACATGACACACTCCCTTGTTGGCATTTTTAATAATTTTCAAAAGATTACTAGATATTAGAAGTATACAGTAAAGCTAAAGTACTTGCAGAAATGCACTTCACTGTAGTATAGTCTGAAGCTATATCCATCTTTTATATACAATACATATTTTATACATAATTTTCAATAGCTAGTTAGCTTAAAGCTATTGTTAGCTTCCATGCTAGCATGCAATACCATGCAAACGTCTAGAGCCATGCTATCTTTATTTATATTTATCTTGTAAAGATCCAGAGTTTCTTGTAGTTTATTTTTTGTTAAATTTATCATTTCATCATGATAATGATCCCAAACACAATGCCAACCAATAAAAGCACACTTAGATAGAAAAACACAATGGGACACTATCCTTGGAGCTCAACATTACTGAAGGAGTACGACTACAGCATTCCATCCAAAGAATCTCTTTGAAGAAGCATGGAGAACTATTCCTGAAGACTGCTTACATTTACTCAGATATACAAAAAATATAGCTTAAGAGAGTTCAGTCTGTGTTGAAGAATAAAAGTGGTCAGACTAAATGGTGACTTTCAGTCTCATTAGAAGTGTGCAAATTATGTTTTGCCTCATATACTGTATTTTAATACAAGCATCTTCCAATAAATCCTGCAGCTATTTCAATTTTCCTACCAAACAAAGAAATGAGGAGTGACTTAAGAATTTTGCACAGTACTATAATTGTAAATTAGAAATAAACCACTGAGTATAATGTTAACTATAATTAGTTGTTCGTCACCTAAAATATTGAAGAAATTAGGGCTATTGTTATAGCAAAAGAGTACTGAAATCACATGTTGTGGGAAAGCAGAATGTATAAAATACATAACATTTCATTCTGTGGTGGTAGTCAAGCCAGTTTAGCCTGAATACTGAATAAATCTTTCTCCCTTAGGTTTGTGCAAAGCACTGCTTGGTATGATAAGGATTGTTTTGCTTTAAGTCACCTTGAAGGCAAAATCCTTGTACTGTTTCATTTTTTCAATAATCTTACATTTTTAATGCCTTCTCTCCGCTTTGTTGTTCGAACAGTACATGGACAGAAAGGAGAAGTTTCAAAAGCCAAAGGATATTAAAACAGTACAAGTGAATCAAAACATACACAAGCAGGAGCAGTATACTGTGGCGTATATTTGGGACTGTTCAAGAGCACAAAAGTATGCTTAATAAAATATCTAAAATACCTATGAAACATAGGTATAAATGTTTTCCTGATTAAAATTCTGAAAGTGTGATTTGCTGGCAGAAAATGATCTGACAAAGGTTTTCAGGAAAGTTCCCACTCTTCTGTAAAAAGAAGGAAAATGAAACTATGTTTTCCAGATTGAAAGATTTATGCAGAGAGGAATCATCTTTATTTTGCACAGACGAAAGATAAAAGTGTTTTGCAGACCAGAATGACTAACGTACTGAGGAAACTCCATTTGATATTTGTCAGTGTTGAAGCTTAATATGCGTTTTTTCTCTGCCATTACCTTTGGTCCTCTCCATTATAAGAAAAAAAAGTTCTCAGTGACCCCTTTCCATTTCCCATCTATTCACAGTTGTAATTACTTTCGAACTTCACTATTTTCCTGCTGTCTTTCTTTCTCTTCACAGAAGGGTCACATAAGCAACATGCTGTGCTCTTTTGATGCTGATGGTCGATTGAAGGTCTCAGTATTCAGCTTTTTGCTCTGCTGCTTGGTGTGATGTGTCGAAGCCTTTTATATAACTTGGTTTTATGCTTCCGTGTCCATGTATGAAGTCTACTAGCTTTGTGACACTGGAGTGTATGTTTTGAGTTTTCTGTTCACTAACTTAGTGTCAGTTTTGCTTTATTTTAGGTATCTGTACCTGTAGTTTCCCCTCCTTCATTTCCTTCTGTGAACTAACCTTGCCCATTTAATCGAACTGCTGATATGAGTTGCTATCTTCCTCTCCTCCACTTCTTGTCATTCATATCAGCATCTTTATGGTTCAGTTTTTACTAAAATTCAGTCTCTGGTCATTTCTGCTTGCTGTTTATTTTTTGCAGCTGTGGAAAATCTACAGCTTATTTCTTCTTCCTGGAACTATTTTATTTTATTCCTCTTCCTCCTCTCATTTTGCTCTTCCACTATTGAATTGTGATGTTTGTTGTTGTTGTTTTTTTCAGGTGAATGGGAAGGAGTTGACGCGTCTGTCGGGGGATCCCACCCTGGACATACGGGACCCTGTGCTATCCAGCATACTGAGGAGGGGGGCCCGCAGACGGGCGGGCTTAGCAGGAGCTCCTGGAGGCCAAGTGCCAGTGACCATGGGCATGGCCGACTGTGTGGACAGCTGCACCCAAACAGACATCAGCTTCCAGCATATGTTGACTCTGGGCAAGAGCAGCCAGCATCCCTGTGGAGCTCCACCCCCACCCGACCCTCCACCATCCCCTCCTCTGCCTCCACTCCTGGAACCATATCTACTCAATGAACTGTGAGTGGGAGCAGTTTAATTGGATTCTGCAGCATGTCCAACCATCAGACCAGAACTCACCTGCTGTGCTATCCCATGCCATTCTGTTCACACATTTGAAGTCGGTAGCTGTCCCAATTACTCAAATATTTCATGAATTTTCTCATCCTCAGCTTTATAGAGCCTGTGTACTATGACCCCACAGACTACTTCGACATCAACCAGCATGAAGTGGACAGGCAGGATGAGCTGGAATATGAGGTGAGAGCCTATTAGCTACCTCAAAACTCTAGTACAGAAAGCTGATCTCCACTTCCTGTCTGCCATTTGTTAACTTTTTTTCTAACTACACCAGGAGGTGGAGTTGTACAAGTCTCGACAGCAGGATAAACTGGGTCTGACAGTGTGTTACAGAACTGATGAGGAGGAGGACCTCGGGATCTATGTAGGCGAGGTGAAGACAGTATCATGAATGTTGAAACTTTATCAGTAGTTCAAAAAAGTAGTTCCCATTTGTTCATAATTCCAGACGTTATCGTTTTAGGTGAACCCCAACAGTATAGCTGCAATGGATGGTCGTATCCGCAAAGGGGATCGAATACTACAGGTAGAGGTTTTCTAAGCTAAGGTTCCTTTTCTATGCCATTACTTTATGTAATATTAATGCCTAAATCTGAAGTCTTAGATAACCCCCTGGACCACATCCTGTGTGCCTCATTTCAAAAGAATTTGCAAATAGCGCCACATTTAAGATTAATTCTTCTTGAATATTATTTCCTATGCTGTTAAACTACAGAGAGGTTTTTTCAGTAGCTTAATAAAGAAACCCATTTTCCTGAACTGTGCACTTTAATTCAATCTAACATTGGCATTAAGGCTCTTACATTATCTGACATTATTCTCTCCTTTCACTGTCAGATAAATGGAGTGGACATCCAGAACAGAGAGGAGGCGGTGGCTATTCTCACCCGAGAGGACAGCACTAATGTATCTCTGCTTCTCGCACGACCCGAGATAGAGGTGAGGAAATTGGAGATGCAGTTTTTAGGGGGAAATGCTACAAAATTCAGTCAAAAATACCCAGCGGAAAATGCACTGTTCTCCCTCTATCTCCCTTTTTGAGCAGCAGGAAATTCGTTCGCTTGGATATAGGTGATACTACAGACATTACATTAACATTTAGTCACAAAAATGAAAGGTAATTTAGACACAAGAACAAATAAAAGAAGAGATAGAAAACAAAAAGGAATAACTTGGCGTTGTGCTTTAGTGTTTCAGGAGGCAGAAAAGCAAAGGGGTGCAAAAACACGATGAGAACACAGATAACATGAAGGGAGAGACAAAGACAAATAGTGCTTGTACTCGCAGTGCTAATGTGGCACCACTTTGTTTCACTCAAGGTCACTCTTCCAGCAGATACGGGGGCACTGTAACACACATCAGACGGCCCTGAATAACATACCTCTACCAAATTTCTTGTAAAACCACAACACGTGTCGACCCGCTCAAATGGATTTTTCATTGCAAAGCTTCACAAGAACGCGCTTCATACGGAGGCAGGCGAAATATGTGAGAAAGCAAAAAATTTGTATGCAATCTGAGTTTTAGTGCAGATTTAAAAGGCACTCATTAAAATGGTTTAAGCCAAACACACACACACACAAACAGCCTGTCCTCTGTTTAAATGTGTCCTTGTGTTAGAGCACAAGCACTGGCTGTGAAAGGCTGACAAGATTTATATTGCTAAGGCATTGTCCCACATTAGGATTCAAGTGAGAGAGGGAGAATCATCAGAGGGAAATGCACAAGCAAAGATTAAAGAGATCTGTTGCCCTGTGGGAGAAAGAAGGAGAACTGAAGGGGTTTGCCAAAGAATGAGAATGAAGACGAACCTAATCAATAGCTCGCCTCACGGTCTGCGTGCAGTTCACATTCAAATCAAACCAATTAGGCAAAGAGGAGGAGGAGTGAGTTGTTTACTAATTCGAGACCAAGTATTTGAAATATATCTAATTAGCTTTTGAGGGGGTGCCAATCAAGTCTGCAAATTAAACAGATTAGAAAAGACAACAGCTCTTTATGAATTTAAATTCTCTTTAATTTCTAAAGACTGGATCACTCTCATCCACTAATGCTGATACTTACATATCATCAAATCATTTTTCATTTTCTTTTTGGCACCTAGTCCTCTCAGATTTTTTGTTTGTTGTTTTCTGTAGAGACATATTGGTAAATGGAAATCAAATGTATTTTTGAGTGTAAAAATCTTACAGAGCACTGGCTCCATCTAGTGACACAAAAGGACTCAGTTCAGACATACACTGTAGTCGAAATTAAAGCTGCTTTTATCAGTACTGCTAAGATAAAAAATTGGTCCAAATTTCCACAAAAAAATAATCAAATTTTCAAGGTTCTTTTTTTTTCATGTATTTTCAACTCTAAAACACTATTTTAAGGCTAATAATTCAACAGCAAGTTCATAAAGGCAGTAAAGTTTAGCCGCTGAAGTACACCTTTGGTTGGAGGCCAGATTAAAAGGAGAGTAAGTCTGAACTGGAGTCACGGATCCTGTTTTCCTGTGTCTGTTACCCGTATAAATAAGCAACTGCCTCCTTCACAGTCTACTACCTTTGATGTTGTTAAGCTGCTTTGAACTCACCTTACACTGTCTGTGTAAAATACACACAAATCGACACCCTTGCTATTCTCAAAAGGTTATTCTTTCTAAGATCAAGGGACTGAAACTAAACTGGTCAGGACGTTATGTAAGCTTTATTTAGGCCAGTATTTAAACTTAAATCATTGATCAGACTATTATTATCAGACTTTTTGGTTATTTAAATCTCACACTGAGAACATGTCTCAGCTGAAACTGAAATTATTTTTCTTTTGTAGACATGTGTCAGGTTTCTTTCTTTGTTTTTTACCTTTACTGTATCACATTGATGCCATTTTAATTGTGGCATTCCTCAAGGCTCTATCCTTGGTCCACTTTCCTTTTCACATGCTTCCTTTACACATGCTTTGTCTTAGTCAGATCATTCATAACCGTACCATCACCCACCTCAACTATGCAGTTGACATAGTTAATAACGTTAAATGCTGGCTTATCTCAAAACCCTCTGAAGTTAAATAATGATACATTTGATTTATTAGCGATTGATCTAAACATTTCCACAGTTCTGTCTCACTGTAAGCTTAGTTCATTGATCAAAAATGTAAAGCTGTCTACTTGTAACCTGGGAGGGATTTTTGACAGGTCTGTGTTGATGCTCAAGTAAAAACCATTATACAGTCGTTATATCATTTTTGTCCATTAATGATTTCCACAAGGCTGCATTTTTTCCTGACTTGATTAGTGGAATACTCTTTAGTCACCGAGTCACCAGGTGATTCAGAACGGCATTGCCCAGATTTTAACTGCCATCAAGAAATATGAACATATTATGACCGTATACCTGCTGAATTTCATATTGTATGTAAAAACTTACCATTGACGTTTACGATACCCATTCTTTGATTTGACCAACTTCCTAATGAATAATTTTCCTGTGTTTTTTGTCTCTTCAACAATGAACAACTGCCATCATCAACTGGTGCTGGATACACCTTTTACCTGTTAGAATGACAACCAGCTGGACCCAGATGAGCTGGAGCTGGAGCCATTAGACAATGCTGTCCACCTGGCCAGCTGTCATAGTGTGAAGAACAGCCCTTCTGTTCTGGGTGCAGGACCTGGAGGCTTTGCTGGTGTTCTACCCAGCCACAGTCATTCACTGAGCAGGGATTCCCCCAGTTTGCTTCAGACAGTGCTGAGCAACAGCCAGGAGCTGGACAGTGGGGTGGGTCGTACAGATGAAAGCACACGCTACGAGGAGTCTTCAGAGCATGACCTTCTGGGAGACGACCACACTAGTGCCTCCAATACGAATGCAACCAACACACCAGGCAGCATGCGCAAATTTTTCTCCAGCCGAGGGGAAACTCCACCCTTGCTGCATTCCCAGGACCTCCAGTTTAGCACGGACTCCCTTTTAGGTCTGGAATCTGTTAATGGAGGCGGCTTGGAACAGGGGGAACGTTTGGAAAGGCCCTACAAGGCAGATCCTGTGAGGATGATGATGCCTGGGCTGACTGAGGAGGAGTGTGAGAGATACAAAGAGCTGCTGGAAATCAAGTGTTACTATGAAAAGAACAGTAATGCTCTAACATTACTGGGAGGTCAGGGGCCAGCACAAGAGGAAGGGGGTGTCTCACTGGATGTGAACAGGAATGAAAGTCTGACACAGCATGAGATGGCTCTCCTAGAAGAGGAACTGCGCCACTTGGAATTCAAGTGTCGCAACATCCTGAGGGCACAGAAAATGCAGCAGCTGAGGGAGCGATGCCTGAAGGCTTGGCCTCTAGAGGAAAAGAATGGGGCAAGTGTAGGGGCTGGAGCAGGAGCTGGACGCTTGGACATTAATGGTACTTTGGTCAGCGAGGAATCCTGTCACCATGCTCTTTCAGATATCAACGAGCTTCCCGAGAGGGAGCGCTCAGATAAAGATAGCACGAGTGCCTACAACACTGGAGGGGAAAGTTGCAGGAGTACCCCTCTTGTCAATGAACAGTACCCTTCACATTCCACACAGAGTCTGGAGGGAGGAGAGTGTCTTCACTCAGCAGGTATGCAGAGTCCAGCGTCCACTCGGCAGAGAGAGAGAGGAACCAGAGGGGACGGAATACAAGCAAACTTGAACCAACCCTATTCTCCCCACGCTCACAGGCGAGGGGCTGAGGCAAAGACTTCCAGCCCTGGTGCAAAGGTTAGGTCCCTGTCCAGAGACGGGGGAACCAGGAGGGGCTCAGATGGAGGAGTGAGACGTAATCCCAAAGCTAACGGAGTGGCTGACAGGGGTGGTGGACGCAGTGCAGAAAACAGCCCTTATTTGTCTCGCCGTCAGACTGAAACACAGCCGCCTCAACGCTACCTGAGCTGCATGCAGCTGAGGTCCCCCTCCACCTCTGAGCAGCTGGGTGGACTAAGAAATGCTCCCAAAGAGGGCATCATAGATAATGGTGGCGATGAAAGCCCAATGAGCCTGGGTAGCACATGCAAAGATGTCGCCCAGGCCCCAGGTGCTGCATCCTTACCCCTGTCTCCTCCACTGCTGCCTGCCTCCCCTCGAATGGAGTGGAAGGTGAAGATTCGCAGCGATGGCACGCGCTACGTGGCCAAGCGGCCTGTGAGGGATCGCCTCCTGAAGGCACGCGCCATGAAGATCAGAGAAGAGCGCAGCGGCATGACAACAGACGACGACGCTGTAAGTGAAATGAAAATGGGACGTTATTGGAGCAAAGAGGAACGCAAGCAGCAGCTGCTGAAGGCCCGAGAGCAGCGGCGGCGCAGAGAGTTCATGATGCAGAGCCGCCTCGACTGTCTGAGAGAGCGTGAGAGGGAGCAGGGAAGCAGCGGAGGAGGACAGCAGGGAACCGAACAACAGCAAGAACCAACTTCCATCCTGGAGTTGTGTCACCGCAGGAGCATGAAGAAGCGGAGTCGCAAAATCCTGGACAATTGGATCACTATACAGGAGCTACTGGCTCATGGAACCAGGTCTGCGGATGGGAAGAAAGTCTACAACCCCCTGCTGTCTGTCACCACAGTCTGAGAAAATAAATGATTAGAGAGTGAGGGCAGAGAGTTAGGAATATAAGAAAGTGCCAAAGTGTTTTACTTTCAGGATGAGCAGCTTCAGTAAACCATGGCACAAATGTTAATCTGCAGAGATGCAGCAACTCAAATTCATGATGGTAAATGACTGTAATGATTACAAAACCTTAGACCTGAGTTCAAAATCCAAAAGGAAAACTGTCACGTTCTGTGTCTAGAAAAACACGCAGTAAAAATGTTGTCGAAATGATCATTCATTGAAGAAATGAACTCGAAGCCCACAAATGCAATGCATTTTAAATACACTGTAGCAGACCTATAGACCTAAAGACACAGAATTAAGTAAACAAAACGATGTCTGCTGTCAGGGATTGAACCACCTGCTGTTTAACAACTAGAAACTATTTTATGATCGAAAGAATGCAGAAAAATCAAAAGTGAAGCCAAGAGCCATGCAGCTGTGAAATAAGATGAGTTAAAGTCACTTCTGTGCCATAAAACTGAACATTTAGTGTCCACAGAGGACTTCTCATTAAGCACACCTTCAAAAGAACATTTTGCGCCAGTTTATGTCGTTAAAATTTCCTACATTCTTGAAGTGTTCATGTACAAATGCCTCTTTGTTTGTGTCATAAGAAAGCCAACATCTTCAGCTGATCACAGATGCTTCTTGGTCATGAGGAGCTGAGCGGTGCCTTCCTTTCGG
Organism: Neolamprologus brichardi; assembly: GCF_056152115.1. Classification (NCBI taxonomy): domain Eukaryota; kingdom Metazoa; phylum Chordata; class Actinopteri; order Cichliformes; family Cichlidae; genus Neolamprologus; species Neolamprologus brichardi. Next base: position 26,442,229 of record NC_142123.1, read on the forward strand.
GCAGACTTGACTGTATATAGCACATTTTTCAATGATACAAAAAAAAAAAATCTAGAGGAAAAAATAAACGGTGATGCACAAAGCAGCCTAATTACCATTTTTCCAAAAAGAAACACTGTATCATAAAAGCACATTAATCATTTGATAGCGTTTCATGCAAAACTAGACCAATACATTTTGGTTAGTATGCAGTCTAGTTTATCTTAATGCTGACTGTGATCAAGGCTATTGCAATGCAAAATAAAGTTGAAAAAAAAAATCCTGTTAATTTGGTCTACTTGAATTGCAATCATAGCCAAGGATGGGACGACTAATTTCCTAACTTATGTAAACTAAAGCTAATTTTTCATCTGGCTTATATGCATGTTTGATATTAAGACCGAAATGTTCTTTTTTCATGTTCTTTAAAATTGAAGGCCTTTAACATAATGTAATTGTGGATGTGTCTTTCTATGACTTTGCTCAAAATCCTAGCATAGAAAAAAGAAAACATGGTGTACTCGTCTGTTCAATATTGTGAAATCCAGTGTCTGTCATTTTACAGTGAAAGCTTTTCTAAATAAATGCTGTGATCATCTTACTAATCATTTGAGAAGTCTGTCCATCCTTATCCTCATCTATCTAAACAACCTTTCATCCAATATATAAATTAAAATGAATATAATAATAATAATAATAATAGAAAGCATTGTGTTAATGGAACTAGAGCATTAAGGCGAAACTTTCTCATGTGTTTTAGCATAGTCAGCATACTGTTCATCATGTTTTAATTCAGTAGTTCAAAAACTGGACTCTTTTCTTATATTACTCACCTCAAGTATGGACTCTTCCGCACATATATGGGAGAATGTAGTTCACATGTTTGAACTATAGGCAAAAATAAAGGGTAAATGAATAACGACACGCTAACCTATAAAAATGAGTATTTAGCAGTCGTTTAAATGAACTAATGATGAAGTGAGGAAGCCTGCTCCAAAGTTCAGGTGATAAAGCCTGAAAAGCATGGTTAATAGACCCGGATCAGATGATCGGAGAGAAGGAATGAGCTATAATAAGGTCTCAGTTGCTCTGCTACACACAGGAGTGTGGCCAAGTAGAGTTTTATATTTAACCTCCTAAGACCTGAACTCTTCCACGGAATGCATTTTTAATTTCTCTTTGATATTTGGGCTGATTGGGACCTGATAAATGTAAAAACAAAGAATTACATATATATATATATATATACATATACATATACATATATATATACATATACATATACATATACATATACATATACATATACATATACATATATATATACATATACATATATATATATATATATATATATATATATATATATATATATATATATATATATATATATATATTATACACAATTTTTGTTTGTAAGAAAACTCATAGCCACATATGAGGATATTTGTTTAAAATTTTGATAGAAGAGTAGCAGTATAATGTCCTCGTAAGTGGATATCAGGCCCTTGTAGAGCAAAATTGAGTATTTTGGTCTAAATAACCCAAAATGTGATGTCCACATATGTGGATGCCAGGTCCTAGGAGGTTAATTTATAACATTTGAAAATGCATTCAAAATTTCCCTGGAAGCCGATAAAGGGACGCAAGAAGAGGAGTGACATTTCAAAATTATTTGGTGCCATTAAAGGTTTGATTTTTGCTTTGTTTCTTATGGAAGAAACAAGACTTATATGGAGCAAATATGATATGAAGACATTCAATACCATTCAGTTCAACCAAACAAGTTTGTGCTTTGGGTAATGATATTACATGATGATTCTATGGCATTTACATAAAGTGGCTTGAAGAAACTGTTGTTGCAGTTTGGTGGTATATAAATAAAACTGAATTAGAAAAACCCCGTCACATAACCTCCTATGAGCAAGCACCTGGTGATAGTGGGATGAATAAACTCACTTTGAAGAGTAAGAAACATCAGACAGAACCAGGGGAGGGGACGGGCTGCCATCTGCTGCAATTGGGTGAGGGGAGATCCAATTAGTAATGGCAATAACAATGAAGATCCACTTCAAAGAAAACTTTCAATTTGAATATTAAATTTCTCATACTATAATGCACTCACTATGCAGTGGTGGCAGTACTGCATATGTACTATTTTTATTCTTTATCCTGCTGCTGTAACACAGTATGAGTGGAAAAACCATCAGAGCCATCGCTCATTCTGAAGGTCTTGAGACTTAAATTGGTTTTCACAAAAGGAAAGTTAGAAATAGTCAGTGTTATATACTGACTGTGGTGCAGTAGTCAGCTCTGCCACACAGCAAGACGATTCTAGGTTCAAATCCAGCCACCTGGGTCCTTTCTGAAAACGGGGCACTTGCATGGTCTACCCAGATCTGCACAGGCTCTCTCCAGATACTCCAGTCAGTGTTAATGGTTAATTAGCAATAGATGTGCATGTGAGCATCTGTCTTTCTCCTCTGTTACCTGCCTCTCTTCCCATGACTGCTGGTTTCAATCTCCTAATAATTTGTTCATTCGCAGACATTTCTGAACAAGCACAAAAACACATGTAGTGAATGTGAATCCTTACAGCAGTTCTTCCAAAATAATAACTTAATCAGTGTGTTTAACTGCATTTATAGGAAATCTATATGTTACAGCTACAAATAATAATAATAATAATAATAATAATAATAAACAGGCTTAATTCTCTCCAGATAGAACTGAAAATGTTGTTGGTTGGCACTTATGTGTAAATCTTTTCCCAAAAACAACATACCATCTCTATATATAGCGCTTTTATGACTATAGAAGGACAAGGTGAAAAATCAGTCCATGTTTCCTAAACAATTCTAAACCTTTTATTTTTCTAACAAGAGTGAAAAGAAACAAAAGGCAACAGTAAAATGAAAAGTTTATACACAAACTCACGACATCTGTGTGTCTGCAATATCAATAATAATAATAATAATATAATAATAATAATCATCTGAACAAAAGAAAACAAAATATATTGGGATAAAGTGAGTTACAGTGAAGTTAACCTTAACTTGCAAAGAGGGAGACAATGACAGAGGGAGGAATAAAACCAGGAGTCAAAAGGATGGGAGTTTAAAAAAAAAAAAAAAAAAAAAAAAAAAGAAGAAGAAAAAAAAATGGGAAGGAGAGAGGGAGGAAGCCAGGAGGTGCGGAGGTACATTTTGGGAAAGTAGCACCAAAAACATTAATGCCTGTTTTTAACACTTCCCAAAATTTACTTATTTAAAATGCATGTCCCCTCAAAACAGCATCAAACACGAGATTTGAAACAACTACAAAAAAAACCAACAAAAAAAAAACAAACAAAAAAAAGTGTATCCATGGCGCTGTTGTCTCAGATCAGTAGTCAAAATCCTCTACTGCAGCACAGCTTCAGGAGTCATGCCCAAACAACAGTCTAAAATAAACCCATAGCTTATCCAACTTCAACAAGTGACTCAAGTGAAGTGAAACTGCAAATGCCGGTCCTCGTGACAGGCTTCGCTTAAACTAGCTTTTAACACAGTTGGGATAACATAGCATACTGAAAGACCTCAGAGACAACTCTAGACCAAAGACGCTCCTATTACGGCAAGTCTCACATCTGTCAAGCACAGTCTTATTATGTTCACAGGAAGAATTCGTCCAGGGAAGGTGGAGAATAAAGTTTGGGTAAGACTGCGAGCCTGAACAACAACAACAACAACAACAAAAAAGAAAATAATAATAATAATAAAAAATCCGGACAAATGAGATACTGCGGTGTTATGGATGATACTGGAGTGTAGAAGAGTCACCACTCTTAGTGTCTGAATGCATAAATGAGGTGTGAGAAGGAAAGCAGAGCACAGGGGAGGTCCTGTATCTCTCTGTAACTTGATACAGTCTTCTGGCACAGAAAGCCCCTGTCCCTTCAGTTTTTCGGGCTAACTGACTGTAACGAAGCTCCAACGATGACTGCATCACAAAATCTATCAAAAAAATAAATAAATAAAGGTTAACACTAAGGTACTTTATGCATTTCAAGGTAAAAAGAAAAATCTAGAAAGGGGATACGATACCTCAGGATGGGTCTGGACAGGGGAGGGGGTGTGTCTGAAGGGGCAGGTTTTCTTTGTCTCCGAGGCATCCAGTGACCTTTGTCCTCCGTCCCCACTGCCCCCTCTGTGGCTCTTCCTCTTCCTTTTGGAGTCCTTGGTTCGCCCACGGCCTGCTCGTCTCTGCTCTTCAAGCTCAATCTGAGAGATGATGAAAGAAATGTAATAAATAAATTAATTAATTAATAAATAAATAAAAATAATGTAGCAGGTCAGAATAAAAAACATTCTGGAAATAATCTTGTAAAACCTGCAGAAGTTCAAACGCTTATGTTTTTACTAGTCATATGTGAGAAAAGACTGAACCAAAATCATCTGAACACTTTAGTCAAGACTGTCTGCACTGATAAAATACATCAGTGAAATTAAATATGGGGAATTCATCAGTTCTAACAGCAGTGTATAGCAATGTTTACCTATACAGAGCTGTGTTTTCATGTATGAGAATAGTTTGATTACTCAATGTCATTAGTTTCCGCTATTCCACATATCTACAGGTAAGTAGATGCCAGACACACGACATTGTGTCACTGAACAGAGACGATAACAGAGGCTTCAACTGCAACATTTTGTAGTAAAATTAAAGTAAGCGTTTTAGTAAAATATAAAAATATCGATGATGGGTTAAGCATTTGACCTAGATGTACTAAGGCTAATGCAGAGACCTGGACTGAATCTTCCTGCCTTTCCCGTCTATCCCAAAAGCCCTTGAAGTACATGGAAGCACAAGTTCAAGTAAATACAGTGATGTAATATTTTGGATTAGTCAGCACTGAACCTTTGCCTGTAAAACTGTATTAACTTTAACACCTGACAATTTACAGGGTTTCAAACTCTAAGATTTGACTCTTTTTTTTCCTTTCTTTTTTTTTTTTAAATGCATTTCAAATAAGGAGGTGCACAAAGAAGACCAACACCACACATTCCTTGGGGCCAGAGGTACATGATGTTAGTCTTTTTGTGCTTTAGTCCTGGTTCTAGTTGCAAATCGAAACCAAATGAGTTCTGGAAGATTAAAATTGAACTATACAGTCACTTTATTTTTCAGTACCTGTATGAGTGTGTGTAGTGTTTCTCTGGGTGGATCAGAGGCAGCTAGCAGGACTCTGTGGATGGTATGCATCTGATCTAGGGAAACCTCCAGCAGATCTCCTTCTAGCTGCAGCTCCTCCAGCCGGATCCTGGTATCAGGGGAAAGTTCCACTCCCTGACCTTTTAGCAAGGGCAGCAGGGCCAGCAGAGACCCTACACCTGAAAGGAAGGCAGATACACAGTCAGTACAGTGCACAACTTGACTTTTGGTTAAATTAAAATTAACATGCAATCTCACCTGTAACATTTGACTTCTTGCTGATGCCATTTTCACATCCACCCTGTCAAACGGGCACATAAATATATTAAAGATTTTGCCCGACTGGACAGCTCAGATTTGGTGTAATATAAAAATACACAAGTTGTTGATATAAGGACTTTACCTGTGTGCCATTGCTTTCCTTTGTGTTCTTTTTAGGTGAATTCTCCTCGGTTAAATCAATGACACCGTCGTCTCCTTCACCTCCCTCTGAGTCGGATAAAACAATAACCGAACTCCCTTCTGTCTCCTTCTCCACGCTCTTCTCCTTTTCTGGTTCATGATGAAGAGTTTCTTTGAGTTCTTGCAGCCTCTGTAGTACCTGCTGAACCTCAGGTGTCTCCAGTGCTTCCTTAGCTCGGCCCTGCCAAGTGATGGCCCTCTCTGTGAGACACTGCAGTGCTTCACCTTCAGGCAGACGCACGGGCAGCCTCTGCAGGGCTACAAGTAATGCCAGGATAGTTTCCAGGCGCGGGCGCCGTGACCGTTGGCACCGAGGACACAAGAAGCGCGAGTCCCAGTCCCACCAGCAAAGGGAGTTTATTGGTGGTCCAGAAGAGGGTAGTAGGGAGGGGAAAGGAACACAGCCACCATGAAACCAGTCCTTACAGAGATGGCAGCGTAACTGAGGCGCACGAGGCTGCCCAGAGCACACGCAGACTGACTGGGGAGAGGTGTGGTTTCTGTTACCATTCTCTTTTACAGAGTTCTTGGAGAGGCCGCATGTGTCCGTCTCCATGGGATCATCCCAGCTCCCATTCTCCTTGTCCTCCTTACAACCTGCAATGCTAAGTCCAGATTTACGCATGTTCACCTTCTGTAACCTTAATAGCGCATCCTTTTCCTGGTGTTCCCCTTCTTTGAAAGCCATCACCTACAAACAGGGCATAGAAATAGGTTTACCAGTTTAGCATAAAAAAAGCATTAATAATGATGGAACTTAAACACTGAAAAAAAAACCCAAAACAAAACGGAAAAAAAAAAAAAAAAAAAAAAAAAAAAACTAAAACAAAATCATATTCTGAATACTCACAATAGCTGCAGGGTCCCTCAAGTCCTGAGCAGAGAGTCCCAGAGTGTTGGTATCGGAGTCATCCAAAGGATCATCCAGCGGCCCTGCCTGATCTCGCCTCTCTCTCCTTTTTGCACATGGACATAATACCTGCAGGGGGGAACGCAAAGTTTAATTAATGATTTCATGGAGGTCACAGCGCTGTACAAACCAAAATTAAATTAACTAGTACAACCTCAACACACAAGCATTTATTCAGATAATTATTTGTTTAGTAAGTATTCTGCTTTCAATTTTGGGATTCAGACATCATTATCGATTCAACAATAACCTCTAGTAGACTGTGCTGACTGCTCTTCTTCAGGAAAGTCTTGCTGGCTTTGTCCCTCCACGAGTGTGCGCTGGTCACCTGCAGCTCCAGCTGCCTCAGCTCTTCCATGAAGACTGGTAGGTCTCTGCCAATAGCTACCAGGCCCTCCAAATCATCCATACATGGGTAATGCTCCCCATTCTACAACAACACAAACCTTATTTAATAATTGAAGGTATTTCAAGTATAAATCAATCCATTAAAGTGGGAGGTAAGCTAAAAGTAGATAGATATTTTTTTTCCTCACCTGAATTTCCTCCAAGTCTGTTACCCATGCCCGAGCTCGAGTAAGGCACCCCTGTAGAGCCAAAATGTTGGGCAACGTGACTGGGATAAGTTGGGCCTCATTTACTATTGCCTCCAGGGTGGAGAGAGGGTGCTTTTGCCTGGAAGATCAGAAGCCAAAAAATTCATTGATAGAATAGACAGAAACACTTGTAAAACAATAACACTCACTATGGCAGGAAATGTAAATTCTCTGGCCTGATTCGCCCGTCTCACCTTTGTTCGAGGCAGATCTGTGCCTTTTCTTCCCAACGTTCTGCAATCGTGAGTAGCTCCTGAAGCTCTGCCATGGCGGTCTCCACAGACGCACTTTGGGGCACATTGCAGCCTGCTTCCATCAGGTTCCTCAACACATCCAGCGTCACTTCCTGCCTCTCACCTTCTTCTGTCCCAAGGGTGCACCTCACCTTGGCCAACCAATGGCCCTGTTCCTTTAGCCCCTGGAGTAAATTACACTCTGGAACCAAAACAGCCAGCTTGGCCCCTTCCTCCAACAAGGTTTGCAACTGCTCAGGGGGTGGCGAGTCCTTCCTCCAATCTTTGTCATTGATCAATACTTGAGCTCGGCTTTGGAAATCCTCCATTGCCCGCAGAACCGTCTGAAGAATCAGAGAGTACTGAGGTCAAGCTAACATCACTCACACTTTTAAGCAGAGACCCATCACAAGATTTTTTTCTTTAGATCTCAGTCACACAGCTACAAAAACCATTCTGTGAGCCCCTGAAAAAGCACAGATCACTAGAGAAAAATGTGTATTCCCCACCAGACTGGCAAGTTGCTGGGTCAAACTGGTCACAAAGAGGGTGCTGCCCAAACATCTTTAGTCAATAGAAATCTCCTGTAGTTTGCATGAAGACACTAGGCATTTACTTTCCAAGTAGTAATTTGCAACTTTTATTTTAACAGCGATCATTATCAATTTCTAGTTTGAGTCACACTTTAAGTTTCAATACTGCTTGGTGAGTAGTATACCACTTTCACATAGTGACAGCTAGCAACCACTTGCAACTGTTCCGGGAATACAGGTTTTTCCCTTATGAATGGCGGTTGTCAGATAGTTATTCACAATCACAAGGGCTAAAGCCTTTGTGAATGAGGTTCCAATTGTAAATGACATAAATATGGAAAAACAAAACAAAACAGAAGATTATTTGTTTTGTGTGAAATGTTATGTTAACTTCTTAATAATTCTGAATTAATTCTGAATTCTTACCTTGACCCCCTCCAACTGGTTTATTACACAGGGCAGGTTTTGTATAGTCTCAACCAAGGACTTCAGCTCGTCCAGAGTCATCCTGTTTTCACTGAAAAAAACAGAACTATGTCAGTGCATACAACCTAACGCTTTGTGCAAAACTTAAGCTTGGATTCTATCTTACCTAGTTGTTGAATTGCTGAGGAGCTCTGTACTTTTCTCTTGGCAGTGTGCTATATCTTTAAGAACAGTGTTGAGTTTTCTGAGGAGCTCATTGTCAGGAAACTTTTTCTCCGCTGCTTCCATCTTCAGCATCTCCAAGTAGTCAATTTCTGCAGTTCAACAGGCCTTTGGTGTTAGTATCGTCTTTTGAAATGATTATGTTTTACTGAAATTTCAAGGCTTTATGTAATTAATGCTGATTCCTCACCTATTTTGTTTCCTTCTTCCTGCTCAAGTGCCTCTTTTACTCTGTTGGCCCAAGAATCAAAGGACTCTGATCGAACTTTTAATCGATGTAACATGGCTAATAACTCATCCAGGGTGTACCTGTACCTGCAGAGTGAAGAGATAGAAAATAACACAGATGGTAGATGTATTAGAAAAGAGAAATACCACTGTATTTATTTTATGGCAATTGTATTTACAAGTGCAAGCAAAAAAAACAAAAAAAACCAACAACAACTGACGAATACCTGAGGTAGAGTTTTTCAGTGGGGCAGTTGCACAGATCCTGAGTGTGATAGAGACAGACCAGGTGCTCGGGACAGTTTGAGCAGGCCAGGGCAGAAAGGAAGCATGTGGTCTTACATTTATCACACTGTCTCTCATCATCAGGCAGCAGCTCAAAAGCCTCACGCTCTGCTTCGGTAATGCCCTGCAAGAAACGAGTTTTCCCATATTCTTAAATGAACATTAAATAATCATCAATCCATAAATATTACTCAACTGAGGCATTATTTACTTATATGTGAATAAAATAAAGTTTGCTTCTGTGTCTCACCCTTTCCATCAGACTCTTTCGGAGCTTCCGCTCCTCCTGAACAATGATAAACATTTCCCGATGTGTAGCTGCAGCCAGATTAAGGTCTAGCTTCTCTGGGCTAGCAGCCATTTTACAGGTGAGCTCCTCATGGGAGAATACACAATATCTCCTAAGACGTCTGTAGTGCTCAATACAGGAACGACCAGCAGGCAGCTGAAAGAGACAGAGAAAAGTGATACTGATCGCGCAATATTGAAGGAGCAATGTGAAATGATAAGTTGGGACAGCGTAAACAGACATACCCAATCTGCAGTGCAGAAATTGACAGCTTCTGCAAAGTTATATCCCTGATTGAAGCCACTATGGTAGGCTCTGGGGAAGGTAATGACAAACTCCCCAGCACACTGATTGGTACGGACAACCTGCCAATCAGAAGCACAGCAATCAATTTAAAAACATAAATCTTTCTAACGTGTGTACATCGTTTCCCAGATGGTTGCTTGGGCAGTATATAATATGTATAAATGAACAATTGTTTATTTGTGCACCACAAAGACATTTAACAATCAAAAATTACATGTTTTTACTCTGCAATAGGGCTGTGCGATATGACCAAAATCTCATCTATAAGACATTTATCGTCTCGACAACGATATATATTACACAAAAATTAAATTTTCAGTAAATTCTGAGAATCTCGGTCAACTCGACTTGTGTGAAGTGTTTTCAGCTGGGCGTCATGTACCTGGAGTCGAGTGTTATGCAAGTTCAAATGGCCGCAATTTTCTTTGTGAGTATTTATTACATGGCGTGCTGCGAGGAAAAGCCTGTTCTTAAGTTTATTTTTTAGCACCTGAAGACTCTTTTTAGCTTATCATCCGTAAACATTCTGCATACTATTTCACGTGATTCAGCTTCTTTTGAAAAATCTCAACAGGATCTTCAGCTTTATTTTGAAAGGTTTATGTGAAAATAAACAAGCGGACGGCGGAGCCACGCCAGCCCTGCATGCGATGGTTTTACCATCGTTGTTGCTAACGACAACTCATAAAAACAGTCGCTTGTGCGTCTGTTGCCGTAAACAGTTTATTTTGCGACACCCCGAAACAAACGATAGCGTAAAATGAAACGATAGACGTTTTTATATCGTCATCCGATATATATCGTTATATCAAACAGCCCTACTCTGCATGTTGCTGACAAATACTTGGACAGTACAATCAGTGCTTCTCCAGTGTAGCCAGTGTGAGATCAGTGGCACATAAACAAGCTACAAGTGTGGTTAGAGTGCCCAGCCAATTAACAGAGCAGTAGATTATCAATGACTACGGTATGACAATAGTATGTTAAACAACTGATATGTTACTAATGCACAACAACATTTGTACTGCTGATTCTGAGATGTGAGGATGCCACCCACCACTTCCCACCACAGCACCCCCATACAGAGATTGTCAGGGGAATCTTTGCTGTGTGACAGGAAGATGTAAACAGGCAAGGTGGAAAACAGCTGCACAAACTACTGCTGCTTGTCTGTACTTTGAAGTAGAAAATGTGCAGCTGTATGCCCGCTGTAACCATTCAACCAGAGCAATACATAACCACATTTTGCATGGGTGTGAGGACGTTAATCCACTTCTGCTAACAATGTCAACGTTACCCACACTTGGCAAACTGATAATATGACTGGGTGAGCGCAATGTTTTGTATGATGCAAACCACCACTTGTTTTAGCCTCATTTAACATTGAATTCACAGTTTGATTAATGGAAACTGTGATTAATGGTTTCAAATGTATTTTAAATGGGGTGGGGGGCATTTAAATGCCTCTGAGGCCTACTAAAGTAAACTCCATGTGTAGGAAACACTGGTGTATGTGATTTGATGTGACACTGACCGGGACACCATGAGCCATGAGAATATTTGGGTTCATGATGGTGACCAGCTGATGCAGGAGGTCAGGCTGGAACTCAAACAGCTCTGGTGTTAGTTTCTTCATAACCTCCTCAAGTCGCTCAGCTGCCATAGAGGGAACCCCATACCAAGTCTTGGGTTCACCCCTAGAGATGGAAGATACATGGGGAGTGAAGGGGAGAGAATGCAAAGTTAGTCTTTCTCTAAAGTACACGTACAAATGACATATAGTCTCTGCACTTAAAAGCTTCCTGAACAAATGCATTGAGCATGCTGTACCAGTGCAGGTAGTTGATGGAGTAGCTCCAGTGATCCTCAATGTGCCAGCAGAAAGCTGAGAACACCATGCCCACGTAGAGCCATGGCACCTTCATCCCAGAGATGTCTCCATTAATATGGCACAGGAGTGACTGCTCTAGCACAGGCATCACATTCAAGTTCCACCCACACCGGGCATATTCCTGACCAAAAAGAAAGAAAAAACAAACAAAAAACATGGTTATGAACAACTTTAATGATTAGAGATTGGCAACATTTAGTATTTTAAAGCAAAAATGGCAAAGATACACTGGTGTCTGTCTCTCCAAATGGAATAAACTGCAGAGTTTCCTTCTCAAATAAAACATTTGGTCAATTAAATACTGATAAATATTTATATTTAAAAACATTTGTTGTACTTTGGACCAAAGGTATAATCAAAAGAAGTAATTTACTTAAATACTCTTGAACTGCGACAAATTATAATTGACTTTTTTGACAAAAATTATTATAAAGAAAGTAAATCAGTCGAAAATGTAAATAAATTTCACACTGTAGAATTACATGGAACGCACAGCAGGTGCAGCAGCAGCTTTGATGTGTCTTCACTGTAGGTTACCAGCAATTTTCATTTAAGCGTCTGTTTAGTACATTTAGCAGAAAAATGTTTTCTGATGTAGCTGCAGTTTTACTTTTGAAACATTTTAAAGGATGCTTTTGATTTTTTTCCCCACCTTTATCATCTTAACTCTGAATTAGGTAGGGATTAGTTTCACACAAAATCCATTCTACAGTGGTGTTTTGTGGATACACTAACTACTTTCGGGCTTTTTCAGTTGACAAGATTTTCAACAGTTAATCTAAAGCCGGATACTGCAATCATCACTCAAACAAAGACTGCCAATGAAAAACTGAGCTTAGAAAATAAGAAAAACAATGCACGTACCTCCTCTTCCTTTGTGAGCTTCCTCTTGCCATTGTTCATTGGAAAGCCACTACCAAACTCTTTGGAGTGTATGTCTGCTCCATATTCAACAGTCACGTCTTCCTCAATACTACTTACTAATCGCCAGAATTCTCTCTCTACGAGCTCAGTGGGGACCATCTATACAGGCAAAAAATATAAACGCTAGAGATTAGCCTCTCTCCATTTTAATCACTGAAGGGGGAATCATGATTCATAATGAAAAGCAAATGATACACTCACATGGACAGGCATGTTGAAGTAATCTGCTTTGAAAGTATCTGCCATTTCCCCAAAACTCTGCAGTGTGTACTCCCGTGTCGCTTGCTCAAAGCCAAAGGCTTCTGTGGGTTTTTTACACTCCTAAAAACATTAATTCAAAAAACAAAACAAAACAAGATGACACATAAAGAAAATCAAAACCTCTAAGAGTCTTGCAGATTAAAAGGCAAACACATGCTTTTAAACATTCTTACGTACTTCTGCGACACACTTAGGGCATCGCCAGTTGCCCTTGGGAGGATCGGCAAGTGGGGGTAGTAGACAGTAAGTGTGGTAGTTGTCATCACAGCCGTCACATAGCATTAGTTTCTCATCATCGTCTCCCCGACCACACATCCGACACACAAAAGAATCCACCTTTGAAAGTCAGTGATTAAAATAACATTAATCACAAGGCTTGGAGCCAAATGATGCCAACTTTGAATCGAACATCTGAAAAACAGGTTCCTGGGAACCAAAGCAGTGATTCTCGCAAAAGTTCTAAAGAATACCATCTACCTTGTTTACAGGGCTGAATAATCATTTATGCTATAATGTAATTAGATATCACATTTATTACAATTTTAACTGCCGCAATGGAGTAATCACTAACTCTACTTACACACTGAGGATTGTTGAGATTGCGTCTAAGGCGCATTGTCATTTTGGTGCAAGGTGTATCATCTTCCTCCTCTTTATGTCCTTTCCCATTCTCTTCTGCTGGTTCTTCTTTCTTCACTGCCATCTTTACTGTAACACTAGGAGGAGGAAGCTGTGGGCCTGATGAGCTCCCATCACTCTGTCTCTCTTGAGGGTCCAGGGGCTCTGATTTGACTGAGGTGTCACTCAAAGGAGGTGGTATGTTGTCCTTGACAGTAACAGTTTGAGGCAACTCATCTAAAAACAGGAGGAAGAATCGTTCAGAGTCAGATGTGGTCATTTATCACAAGACAAGTAAAATTTATATTGTGTGAGATGACTGGATGATTATAGCACACAAAACAAGCTTCACAATATGTCCATTTATTCAACTGTCCAATTACTGACTGGTGCCATGCCACGCCATCCCCCCTCCCTCGAATTACTAGTGCCAAGATATACAAGCCAAAATTCATGGGCCTCAAATACAAAAATTAAAAAAGCTGTTTAATAAAGTTATAGTAATGATACCTTTCTTTCTGATGCCCTTGTCCCTTGCCACCAGTCCAAGTCCCATCATCTTAGGTCCTGCACCATAAATCTGTAACTTCTTCAATTCTGGGTTCTTCTCTATGTCTTCCTCTGTTGGTTCAGGCTGTGGACAGAAGAAGTCTTTTACAAATCAGAAAGCAAGAAACAGACAGCAGCTACTCCTCAAAGCACAAAGAGCAAGCAGAACACAGTTAAAACATGAGAGCGTAGCAATGCATCACAAGAAGGGATTATTCTAGGTTAGAAAGTAAGGAAAAGTTAACCTACACCACAGTGAAGCTTAAAGGTTAAGACCAAGACCCATCACCATCACCATCACACACATCAACAGCAGATGCAACCATTCATTTAAGTGGAGGGCACTGGTAAGGATTTTAAGTTATGTCATCTATTTAGTCAACTCAGGTTGATTATTAGTTTTACGATTCGGGTGAGAACACAAAAATAAATCAATAGCAGACATACAGAGTAGATTAGGGCTGCCATTCACAATTATTTTTAAAAGGGTAAATGAGTTTTGAAAAGCAATGTCAAAGGCAGGAATGCATCTCAGACACAAAGTTTCATGCTCATATAACACAGATAAGCCATTTTAGCATCTAAAGCTGTGCTAAAACATCCCAAAAACAGATTTTATTTCGTTTTCCATTCCTATTGGATGTTTTAACTTGAGAAAAACTGCAGAAAAATGACATCACATTACAGCAAAACATGAAAACTACAAATTAGTGTAGCCACATTCTGGACTATACTGCATCTGGGAGGTTTAGAACATGGAGAAATCCAATTTAATCAAAATATTACCTGCACATAATATTAATGGGGGGTGAATATTTTAGGACAGTGATCAGATTTTCAGTTTGCAGACTGCACGCAACACATGCATGACCAGCAATGCTGACAAAACCATAGCAGGCCCTAATGTCACAATTAAATAGAATTATTGTTTTTAAAAAGAAAGACACAAAAGCATTTCTTGTTTAGAACAGCCAGTCCAAACAAACATAATGTCTTCTCATAACATCCATTTAAGAGGTTTCCTCAGTCAGTTTAGGCTACGTCCACACGTACACGTGTATTTTTGAAAACGAAGATTTTCTGTTTTTGTTTATAAAGGAAAAAAAAAAAAAAAAAAAAAAAAAAAAAATCCCGTCCACACATAAAAGCCAAAAACGAAGGAAAACGCTGCTAGGAACATGTCAAAGCAGCAGGTGGCGCTATATTCCTATCTGTGTAGAAATGTTAGCCAATCAGAAGTCAATAAGCCTGGGTGGGAAAGAGTAAACAAAGATGGCGCATAGAAGCAGAACTGAGTCGTATGTGTGGAAGGACAGTAACTGTGTGCATATATAGGCACTTAAACACTGCAGAGAGTAAAATGAACAGTAACAGTATTTTGTCTACGTCCGCCATTGTAGAAATTCATTTCACCGAAACAATAACGTGGCGCAGTGTGACGTCAAAAATGCGCACACCTTTGACACTGCATTTTCTCCGTTTACCTCGTCCACACGTAAACGCAAAAGCAGAGTTTTTGAAAATATCCACCCTGGCAGGAGTTTTAAAGAATCTCAGTTTTCAGTGACCGAAAACGCCGTTTACGTGTGGACGAAAGGCGCAAACGCATAGAAAAATCTGCGTTTACAAAAATACCCGGGTACGTGTGGACGCTTAGTCCCAATCATGAAAGGATTTGGTGAAAACTTGCCCAACCCCCACTTTTAGCACACAGGTGTGCACTAATAATCCAGTAAACCACATTCAAACCACAACCCGTCTTCCAACAAGACAGTTCATGTTTGCATATCATACCAATACTATTGCCAATCACAGCACAAAAACTGTACATAAACAATACCAAAGACTCAAAATTTCTTTAAATAAGAGGTCAAGACATTACAAGGAAAAAACGTTACAAATTTAATCAAAAAGGATTCAAAATATTTTCCACCTGTGTGCAGTTGTACTCCCTTTAACTGACAAATGTAGCTTTGGCCGCCTAAAACATTACCTATATTGTCCTTGTGCACAATGCAAGCACCTTTTTCAGTCAGCCAAACCCTGTGGACTGAACGCAAAAGATATCAAAGCAGATGAAAAGGGCTTGAGGTTGTTGAGCAATCACTCTTTGATCTGAGGCCTGTACTACAAAGCAAAGTTTGGGCTTCAGGTTCAACTATGGAGCTAAAGTCTTTGAGCTTATTCACCGCTTATGCTTAATTTACGCTACCACGGTTGTGTCCGTTTGCAGAAGTACTTGACTATAGAGAAGGATTTTCAACCAGCACAAAAGTACTCCCATGCAGTCCTTCAAAATCCCAACTACATGCTGCTCAATGTGGATAACTCTGCGTATTGGTCGAAATCTGATTGAGATTGAGAAGTGGGCCAGAGAAGGGAGTGACACTGAGGGCTCATCAGGAATGAGAGGAGTGCGACAAAAAGAATAAGATCAGAAAGTAATCACAAGTAATAAAATACAGACAGTGGCTACAGCGAGCACTTCATTGTTTTTAATACTTTCTCACTTCAGCTCTTTGTATGTTACAACTTTTACTCATCTCCACGGCTGGCTCATAGACCAACAACAGCACACAAGCAAGAGTAGCCCTCGGACCGGTTGCACCGCATATTTTTGTTACTGCCCCATCTAACAACAGATGCTCTCTGCAGGTAGACAAGCAGTCCAAAGCTGCCAATGGACTTCCCACACGCTACCACTGCTGAAACATAATTTTCCCCAATAGTGTGTTTCTACTGCCATGGTAAGCTACCTCTACCAGAGCAGGTCATGTTTGGGAATAAGAGTTGACATCAACAAACACCACCAGCTAGTGACTAATCAATTCTGTCAAATATAGTGCATGTTGTGAAAGCATCTATAATTTAAAGAATTATCTAAAAAGTCTTTCCTTCATGAGGACCAGTAAGAAATAGCCTTTAGAGCAAATATATTTCTAGATTTTTTGTTTTGTTTTTTTAAAAACACTGTACCTATTAATCTTTGTAATCACATATGCTGTAAACACTAGACAGAAAAACACCGGGGTGCCTTATTGAGTTGACAGACACCTTCGTGTGATTTAGTGCGACTGCAGATAGGGTAAGTGAAGCCAAATAAAGAACAGACATACTGGATATGCCTCACTTGCTTCATAGTACAGGCCTCCTGATCTCAAATGGGCAAAACCACCTAGATGACAACAATGTGTTCAGAATGGCGCTTATTTATTTTAGTGCTTGAGTGCATTAAGAATCCAATATTTCGCTGTCCGCTGTCAAAATATAGTGCTTGGTAAGTGAAACCCTATTAAATTAAACCTAGCTGGTTCTTCAGTGTGAGTGCACTCAAAAAAAGAACACATGCAGTCACACTGTTAACTGCTGTAATGAGGGAACAAGCCAACACAGCGCAAGTGAAAAGGCACACAGACATCCCAGCAACAAAGCATCACAAGCCAATTACTACCACATAGAAATAGCATGAGTGAAATAGAGAAGACTAGAGAGCACGACAGCCCAAAAACGAGACTAGAAAAATTTGTTTGTCAATATTGTCTATAATAAACCGTTTTAGTTAGGGCCTTGGAAGAATGGTTCTCAACAGCAGTGTCATTCTCGTATTCAAAGTCCAATTCCCTTGAATTTTTAAAATAATATAATGTCTAGAAACACATCGATAGCATTATAAAACACTTCTGTCCGAGATGAGACTACACGGTCTCATAGTCCTAGAGCAATTTTAAGAAAAAGACCAAAGGGCTTAAATAAGAAGAAAAGAAGTCAGGGAAGTTTCTCTGCATTCAGTGTAAATCAATATGGAGATTTAACAAGAGAAGGCTTTTTATGGCAACAGTTCTGTGACCATATTATGGGCTGGCACCCCCACACTGAGAAGGGATGATTGCATGTTAATGAATGTTTTAGTGGTTAATTATAAAAACAAAACAAAAAAATCAAACATTTAGACAACTTCAAAGGGAGTATGGTGGTCTAGGAAAAGAGTGGGGACGTAAAGGGAGCTCATATGCTCAAGAGGCAGTACCGCAGAGATGAGTTGAGAGCCAGTGGTGAGAGGATGGGGGGCCAGATCCTCTGGACCCTGCAAAGGGAGACAATAACAGCAACAATAAACTAAGACAAGAGGAAAACAGGAGATGAAAGAGGAAGGGAGAGAGCCTGGAAAGAACAGCCAGTAGTTGTAGAGAAAAAAAAAACCCAGTGGGACATTATGAGTCCAGGATCACATCTTATGTAGGATGTACAATTTTAGATCTAATAGGAGTTGCTGAGGATTGCCATTTTAGCTGAGGTTTGTTTTATTGCACGACACTTGGAATGCAGTCTAGAAAAATGAAGTTTTTCTAGATTAGCTTTTCTAGAGAGATAGAGATATTTGTAAATACAGAATTAAACAATATTGTTTATATTGACATAGCACGATATCAATTATTTTACACAGAGACTTTTTTAGTAAAGCTGTGCTTGTGAACCCTCCAACTCATGCTCATTCTCAAAGTTCACCTACCGCATGGAGGGAAAATTTGAAGGTTTATGTCTGTGCAGTTTGTAGTCATCAAGTTCATCGTAGTCTAAGGGGCTTGGAAGGAAGCGCCTGGACTTAAGGTCCATGTCGCAAAAGTCATCCAAGTATGATGACTTGTATAAGCAATGTTAAGAGTCAGTCACCAACTTCAAAACTATCAGTCTGCATTTAGTATACAGTGCAGACTCGAAGGGAAAGATTATTTTAAAGTATAAAACAAGAGTAGCAGGTTACTCTGTGTGACCTTTTTGAAATTGCTGTTGTCAGTGAAGTCTGGTGGAGTCACAGCTTCCCTTTCTTGTCAGAAAGATTTGTCTGACAGCAGGTAAAGTGGTGAAGACACTTACACTGATATAGATTTCTTATAAATGGCTAAAATTCATGATGCCATCAACCTCGTCCATAGCCACAAATGACTTCAGTTGGGTGTTCTTGTCTGCTTTTGTATATCGGCTGAAGGTAATATCAATTATAGCTCTGACACACACACACACACACACACACACACACACAGTTTAATGAACTGAACTCTAAGTGAAAACTGTTTTGGGTCTCTAAAATAAGTGCAGAGTTTCCTGGAAATTGTAGTAAACTGTGGCAGAGAAACAAACTGCTTTTAAATAGGACCCATGAAATTAATATTATAACATTTTTTGTTGAGCAACCTCATGATAAAAATTCTTTTGACATCTCCCCTGTTGCTTCTGAAGAATATTGTGAGGCATATATCACTTTTAGTATAAATATTTAATATATGATTTTTGGGGACAAATTACCCAGCCCAAATCTGAACATGTGCTCAAAATTGGACGTGTTCAAATCCCAGTATAGTGCTGTATAAAAGCTGAAAGAAAACCACGCATTGAATAGGCTATAAAGCACATTCTTAGGCAGTAATCACCATCAGTTAACTCGTCACAACTGCACACATTAAATTTTCGAAATTGTTTGTTCTCAAACTTAAATGTGCAAAATAAAAATGTAGTCCAGCATAAAAAAAATAAAGAAAATTAAAATCTACAGGCAGCCATGCTGCATCTAAGTAGAAGCAGATGTGAATGTAGGTTTGTCCAAAAGTTGGGTTGTAGATTAGTAAAAATTATTAAAGATAAATAAATAAAAATATACTGTGCATTTACTTGAGTGACTGGAGAAAGTGCAAGAAACAGATCAGAGAACAACATAATAGTGCAAAGAGGGGCGACAGCAGAGGAAAGCAAAGCAGCGCGACAGGATGGAGAATAAGCAAACTATGATGCGCTCTGAGTGCACTCTCATTTTCCAGATACAACTGATTCACATGGGTACATAAAGGACTTGGAAACAGTAGCATGACAGCATGGTCCACTCAATAAGATTTTCAAACACTTGCAGTGTAAATGGTGTGCCTGCAGTGATGGAAGCACTGTTATTTCTATGCAAAATGACCACAGAAGTAGAAAGTGAACTGTTAAATGACACTAAAATTTAAGCATGACAGAACAGGCTTCTGAATTCACTGTTACTTCTAGATTGAACAATAAAAATGCGCAGATAACTATGTTACACTTAGATTTAAAATGTTGTAATGCAAGATAGAAAAATTTTGACGGATTTTGAAGTAAACATCTAATTTAGGTGCATAATTTAACTCCTCCTAGAAAAGTTTCTTAGGTTTGCACTTGCTAATTTTATGCATCTTTCCAGTAAATGTAACCAGCGCTGATTGTACTGCTGTTTATTTTGACCACAACACTTTCTACATAAGAAGTTTTTTTAAATCTGAACAGTCACATTTTTCTTCCCTTATATAATTATAAATAAGCCCAATCAGGCTGCCTGAAAACTACATGAATACCAGGTGTTCACACACACAGGTTAAATTGGACTACGTTAAAACCACGCTGCTGCTGAAACAGACTAGATTAACCAAACCAACACGAGTTTTGCATTGCTTTACAAACAACTTTTTCTGTGGTGGACAGTTTCTTTTTGAGGCAGCAAGCCTATTTGGAAATGTGATTCAACAAATGCCATTTATGTAACCAAAACACACATCAACAGAGTTATTGGTCACAGAGGTATGCAAATATACTCAAAGAGCCTTAAGGACTGATAGTCTCACTCACATCAGGCTGGCAGCGGTTTGCTCTGCGTCCGTAACTGCTGATTTTGGATGGCTGCACTGACTGTCGTAGGGGAATGGAGTGAGGCTTGTACTCTTTGTCCACATCTTCCCCATCATAGTGCTTTGGCTTACAGTGCTGGTAAGTGTTTGGTTTTTTAAAGGAAAGAAAAAAATAATAATTTATTAATAATATTCACAGATAAACTCAATTTGATGGCTGTCTATTAACTGATCACCCCATGTACCAAGAGACCAGAATGTAGAGCATTACCTGCAAGCTGGTACCAGATTGGAACATTTCATAGGGGTAGACAATCCTCTCATAGTGTGAGCGCAGCAGAGAACCGATGTTCTTGCCCGGAGGGTAGCCAAGCCTCTGCGCAATGCGAGCCCAGCGCCGCTCCTTACAGACCATCTCAAAACCTCCTTCATCCGTCACAATCTTTGGCAGAAATATATTTTTACCCATACTTTTTACAAACTGAACAATTTAAAAAAATATATATATATATATATATATGAAGTATATATTTTGAGTTAAAAAAATATTTTATTTATACTCACCTTTGACAGGCTGAAAAGATCAAGAATGCGCCTTTCAATATGTGGAATTTTTAAAGAAGATCCCTGGATCTCCCAAAATCTGGCGATGCGGTCCAAATAATTAAGCTTCACTCTTGTCTCCGCCTAAAAACCGATGTATGGGGAAAACACCACAATTACTATAGCCTTTTCATCCCAAATAAATTACTGACAAATAAAGAAATTAAAAAAACAAAAGGGGAGGGGGGGACTCACCTCTAATTCATTAAGCCTCTGAATACGAGGTGTGAAGTGAAAACTATCCAGCTCCACTGAAAATGGAGGCTGCCAGTCCTATTTAGTAGGAAAGACATTCAATTAGAACATGTGTGCCTATGTGCTAAATCAAACTTGTGCAATATCTTGCAACAGACTATTCAAAGAGGTAAGAAAAAGAATAAAAGAGCATGGGAGAAAGGGAACACTGAGCCTATTTTGGACTTATTTGGGTTTAATGGCTTTTGGGCTCAAGAACTTGGCACAGCTTTAACCAGAAAGGATGGTTAAGGTCTTTCAATCAAGAGTAAGTGAAGCTCAAGCTGTCCACAATAATAGGCCTATCTCTGCTCTTATCAATTCTGAAGAAATTATAATACGGATTTTTAAAAAAAAAAAAAAAAACAAACAAAAAAAACAAAACACACCACTGCAGGTAATTTGACTAGCACTTATAATAGCTCCTATTTGTATAACTTCTGACCAAGCCCTAAATATGAATGAGAAAAGCAAATTGGATTTAGTGGACATATACACAACTAAACGCAAGTGTAATCCTCCTTCAGGAGCAACATACATAGACATTTTAATTAATTAGGATTCCAGAGTCATGGAATTTAAAAACGACAATAAAATTGAAGAAAAATAAATAATTAAATACATAAATACAACATAAACCAAGTATAAGCAAGTATTTACTGGTGGAGGACGAATTTTACAGATCCCAGATTTCTCTGCAATTGGACGTATCTTGGCGATGTAGCCTAGGGGATCCTGAAACTCCTCCCATGACGGCTCAAATACTGGACACTCCGGAGGAGGTACAAATTCTTCCCCTTCCATCGCCCTGACAATAGGCAAATTGTCAAATCATACAAGTTAATAAACTCTAGCCCACTTAGTAATGTGCATGGCAGCAATGGAATGTGAAAAATATTTTATGTACATGAGTCTGTTAGTGTACACACAGCAATTTGAATACCCCCGGACCCAATTCATGACCTAGTGACCTTTATAGATACTACAGGACAGTCCAGTGTCAAGAATACTCACAAAACTATAAGTCAGTGTCATAATCATATTTACATACATGTTAAATATTTCATTAAATGCTCTCACTGACAGAAAATAAGAAAAAGTGGGCGGGCTGGTGACGTCAATTTTTGCAAAGGTATTCAGAAATCTCAATTGCACATCAGAAAAAAAAAAAAGACCCATACATGCGCAAATAGCCTATTTGCTTAGTCTTGCCAAATCATCACTTCCTTATTCTGCTCTCAGGTTTACATATATACAGATGTGTGATGATCATGTTGAAAACACTGTTTCTAGTATTCACAACAGTTTACACATTTCTTAATAATAACATATATCATGCGAGGACTATGATATGTTTTTTACCCTTGAAGTGCTCCTTGTTAAAAACCCCTCCCCCATCATCAGACAACAAAACAAATGCCATGGTCTGGTAGGTCTAAAGGCCCAGTGTTGGAAGGGGCTAAGGTTTGAAGTTCTTCTGTATCATTTGTGCTACACAAGAATAATTAAATTTGATAAAACACACGAGTAATTTCTATATGAAAATGACCAAGAAGCACTGTTGTCAATGTGTACATTAAATATCTGTACCAGCCTGCAAAAAGTGTCAATCTAGTGCCTTAGCTTTTCAACGTTTCTATTTTTATTTTATTAAAATAAAAATAGAAAAGGAACTTGAAGCTGGGACTTCAGTAACATATTTTACATCCATCTAATCCCAAACAATGGCGTGGAGGCCATGAACCCTCAGATACAGAAGGCCTTGCAGCTATCACCACTCATGAGTGGGCTGGATTAGATTACTAAATATGACAAATACAATAACCTCTTTACAGAAGCCAAAGAATCACATCTAAACACCACTATTAAATAACACATGTAACTATTAGGTTACAACTGTTAGCTTCTACCAACTAAACTTAACATAACTGCCGTTTAAACGAACCTTACCTTCAACCAGAAGCGTAACGACAGAAATAAATTATCAGAAAATGCCTCCAGTTCCGTTATTTATAGTGGGTTATCTATGTGTCATTCATTTCTCATCTTCTGTAACCTAGGAACTCTATTTGTGTCTATTGTCCGGCTATCAGAGGCGATAACGCAGCTTGTGGCTAAACGCTAGCACCGAGGCCTGCACTTTTTTTCTCAGCTCCGTCCCATCGCCACCCACAGTGGTAGGTAACTAGCCTTAGTTAGCTAACTGGGCGGCTGAAAAAACTAAGTCAATACTACAGCCGCAGACCAGCTAACCTACATAATGTCGCTGAAGTCGACGCCAACACGCAGCTAGTGAACATTAATCGTATATATGCAAGTTGATATGCAGTTATCTGTTGATCTGATTACACTACAACATCTCGCTGCATTCCCGTGACTGACCCGAAGACACCTCGATGTCCCGGGGTATGATAGGGATTGTGGCCGCTCTCCTTCCTCTGTTGTTGTGATGACTGGTGGCTTAGCTAACGATGGCCAGCTGTGCTCGGTCCAGTTGGCTAGCTATCGCTGCTAGCAAAGTTGACCGTTTTTTTTAGCTTCAGCTCTCCATATACTCCGGTCTGTCAAGCATACGGGCTCAAAACATGGATTGCTGATGTTCGTTTAATACTAAACGAGGTTCTCAAACTTTGTCAATTATGTCGTTATCAGTCATTTTCCGATCAACATCATTACTCTCCTCAGGCCATCCTATCTTTCTTGACGAGACGCCATCTTAGCTTTTTTCTCACGACCGAAGTACAACCTCAAATCTCTCACGTCTCTCACGTTTACTCCCTGAAAGTAGTACCCACGTAGGCAAAACACAAAGCATGTAATTGCTGCGCGACCAGTTGGGGAAGAAGTAGGTCAGAAGAAGGGAGGTTCCAGTGTGTATTTAGGGGAGGAAAAAAGAAAAAAAAAGTTCACATCTGTGACGCCTGCGCTTCCGCAGCACATTAACAGGTCACTGGTAATGATCAGCACGATAGTGCTCTTCCGTTCTCTTCCAGAATTTCGGAAGGAATACGAAACATTAAATGTTAGCAGAAAAATGACAAGCTTAATAATGAAAAAAATAAACAAATCAATAACAGTATCAGACTTTCACCAGGTTGATTCCTGGTTATTTATTGCCATGCAGATCTTCCTAAAAGTTTACCATCAGGCAACACTCTTTTGTCCTGAAAAAGAAAGTTATGGTAAATAGGCTGTACTTATAAAGCACTTTCCTGGCACTTTAAGCTCTCAAGTGCTTTCATACTACAAGCCTCGTACATCCCTTCATTTACACACTCACTACTTTTATATACACACGCAGACACTCTGTTGGATGAATTTAGGCAGGAGTCAACAACTGAATCATCTACCTGAGTGGTAGACAACTCAGGCTACCTACTGAGCCACAGCCATGTGAGATAAGGCTCTATGTAGTCCTATGAAAAACAAAGTACACCCTATGATTGAGTAGCTTGTAGGCCTACCTTTAGCAGGTAGATTTACAAGTACAGGTAGATCTGGAGATCTATCTGTACCTGTAAATTAGGGATGGGGAAGATCTGCAAGTAATTGTTTTCTGTAAGACTCAGAAAACAAACAGCTCTCTTAAGGTTCTGCTGCAGCATTTTTTAGGTTGGATTGAGGTCTAGACTGGACTGATTGCAACTTTTTGTTTCTTTTCTTTCTCGGGGATTCTGTTGTAGATTTGTTGGTGTCCTCTTTCACAATCAGATTTCAGACAGATGGTCTCACATTTGGGTCTAAAATACTTTGGCATTCAGATGGTGACTCAGAGAAATGTTGTTTTAATGCACCTTTAATGTAAATCTTCATCTTAGAGAGAAAAGGCTTTCTTCTGTCAGCTTTTCTAAACAAGTCAGTCTTTTTATTTTTTCTTGTACTTGTACTGTCCTGAATATTAACATGTAATATGCTAACTGTGGCCTGTAGCTGTTTCTTTGTTTCTTTTGCAAATTCTCTGACCATTTTCTGACCTTGGAGGGAATTTGCTGGGACATCCACTTCTGGGAAGAATGTCTTGAATGTTTTCCACTTGTGAATAATCTTTCTCACTGAAGAATTATGGAATGACCTTATAACCTCTTCCAGACTGATGTGTAGCAACAATTGCTTCTCTAAGGTCATTACTGATGCTTTTCCTTCTTGGCATCGAGTTAAGATACATCTGAATGTCCCAGATTGGCAAATTGGCCACACTTGCTGATCATCAGTTAATTAAGTGCTTTTGATTAGCAGCACCTGGATGCTACATCCATCCATTCGCTTCCGCTTATCCTTTCCAGGGTCACTATCGCTATCCCAGCTGTCATAGCGAGAGACGGGGTACACCCTGGACAGGTCACCAGTCTGTCGCAGGGCTAACACACAGAGACACAGACAACCATTCACTCACAGATTCACACCTATGGGCAATTTAGATTGATCAATTAACCTATCCCCACTACTGCATGTTTTTGGGCTGTGGGAGGAAGCCGGAGTACCCAGGGAGAACCCACACGAACACGGGGAGAACATGCAAACTCCACACAGAAAGACCCCAGCCTGATGGTGGAATTGAACTCAGAACCTTCTTGCTGTGCGGCAACAGTGCTAACCACCGTGCTGCCCACCTGGATGCTACATGCCCTCCTAATTCATATGGAATGAATCACATGAAAACTTTCTTTTGAAGGCTCTATATGCTTTTAGTATATGGCCATCAAAACTTTTATATATTAAAGCTATCTGAACTGACTGTAACATCATTCATTGTTAATATACCTGTAAAAATCACTTATTGTCATTTGGTCTGGTTTGGTCTCAGGGTGTTTGTGTTGCTTTAGAGTTTTGGTCTTGCCAGTTTCACTGTTCTTCTTATTCTCTTAAGTCTTTTTTTTAATGTATTACTCCTAGGTATAGTTTTTGATTTCTAATTGATATTCTCTGTTATTACACTTACCCTCTTTGGTCAGTTTATTAAGTACAATTTGTCTTAAGAACTGCCTTAATTCTTTTCTCACATAGATTAAAAATGATGATAGCATCCCACAGTGACTGCAGATTTGGAGCTTTTCTGGTTTCTAACCTCTTTAATGTCCCCTTGAATCTTGTTTGTGTGAGCTTTCTTGTCTTTGCATTTAGTTTGATTTTCATAATTCCTGTTCTATGCTGATAGGTTGTCATGTTTTGTTTCTGCTGTTTCCACTTCCCCAGTCAGGCCCCTGTGTGCAGGTAGTCCTGCCTTGCTCTGTTTTGTCAGATCATCTGTTGTTTGTCATGAGTTGTCCATGTAAGTTTCCCATGTTCTTTGTTAGTTTTTGTTTCTGTGGAGTTTTTTCTCCCCTCACATTTTGTTGCATTATGGACTTTTATTATCAGATTTGTGATAACACTCACTTCTTGTTTTACATCATATTTTTGTAGCTGCATTTGGGTTGACTTGAGAACTGAAACGTGGAACGTAAACTTTTCCCCTTTGACTTTCATTATTACGTATATTCCTCTTTATCTAGGAACGACAATTCTGCTTATGTTGAATATTTAGTGGCGAGGTCTGTTTTAATGCATGTACAAAATACACACAAACACACATCACATCACTGCAAGGACACTTTAATGTATCAGAAGCAATAAATATTCACATCTCAATTCTCTATTCTTTCAGTACACATAGTACATACACAGAAAAAAACAAAATTGTTTCCTTAAAATAATATCCATAAGTGAACTGACATATAAACTTTTTTTAGGCTTTAATTTAAATCACGTTAACTCATTCTCTCACCCTTAGTCTGAAATGATAAGAAAAGAAAAAGAAGTTGATATTCCTTTTGGCCAACATCTCATATCCCTGTTTTTTATGTACATACTTAGTGGCACTCACATGCACGCACCTGAATACAGAATGGGAGCAGTTCATCCCATAGTTAAGATAAGAAGCCTATGTATATTATAATATGTACATTCAGGTTTATACAGTACAATCTATTCAATAAGTGCAGATATATTCATGCAAATAGAGTCAAAAAGGACACCATAAAGAAAAAAGTAGCCAACACATACTTATAAAATTCTTCATTTAATACTCCCGACTCTCTCCAAAACTTCTTAAAACCTACTTTTGATGATTCAGATCATCCAGAAATTTGGCATATTCTTCCTGTAGCTTACGTCACCTGCATTTTTATACTTCCCTTGCTCAAATATTCACGTCTGAATCCGATTATACACGCAGTTTTTCCTTTGTAATCAGTGGCACTGAAGGTAATCTACATCAGTGCTCAATTTTTACTTCAAAATCTGCAGTAGCAAAAGGAATGACACTAACACGAGGCCCACAGAGAAGGAAAAAAAAAAAGAACAGGAAATACAGTATGCACCTGTAGGCTATTTTACATTCTTGACTCTTGTTATGGTTTCTAACAAGAAGCCCTCAGCAAGATGCCAAGGCATCAGAAAACGGTAGCAGAGATTTCTGAAAGTAGCAGGAGAGGGAGGATTAGAAGAAGGCCATTTCTGACTTAAGACATCACGTGTGCAAAAACCACAAAACTTCATGTAAAAGCGTGCTTGTTTCAAAACAAAAAAACACACAATGAATAAATTTGATGAGCGCGATATGGGGCACTGCGTATGCACCCTGTATGAAAAATTCACCAATTTTTACGATCATAATTAAGCCTTTTAAAATACTGGGAGAGTCATAAGAAAAGAAAAAAAAATAAGGAAACACTAACTGAGATTCATTCTGTAGATTCAAGTTTTTGTCAAGTCACACCATTCAAGAGGTTGTGGCCCTGTTTGCAAACAGAACAGGAAAAAAAGAGGAATGGTGTAAATGTTCAAATCGATTTGAACAAAAACTAAACCTCCTTCTTTATCCTGAACAGTCAATAATACTAATCATTATAAGATGAACTGAATAAAACCATGGTACTATGAAAAGAACTCACACTTCACATATCTGAATACCCTCAACTGGATATGGCAAAGTGAGGGAATCTCTATGTGAATATACTCT
This sequence comes from Neolamprologus brichardi, assembly GCF_056152115.1. Classification (NCBI taxonomy): domain Eukaryota; kingdom Metazoa; phylum Chordata; class Actinopteri; order Cichliformes; family Cichlidae; genus Neolamprologus; species Neolamprologus brichardi. The sequence continues at coordinate 26,470,606 of NC_142123.1, forward strand.
CTAAAACCATGTACAAACATCTGCTGATATAATTACTCACTGATCAAAACAATTATTGGACAATATTCATCATACTCATGGCAGGTATATTATAATATCTATAAAACAGCAAGAAGCTTCATAAACATTCAAAATATATTATTATTTGTCTCATTGATTCCCATACCCCACGTTGCATTAGAAAGCCCGGTGACATCTGTTGACGTGTGAAAGACCAATAAGCAAAAGACTGTCAGAAAACTGTGCACTGGTTTTAGAAGTTTTAGACAAAGCAACATATCTGAGGTCTTCTTTTAGAAAAAAAAAAGATGCCTGTCAGCAAAGCGTAACCTGCAAGAATGAACAGAGACATCATGAAGCCAAGTAAATTATTGCAAAGTCAAGGGGCAGTTTTTAATGCCAAACTCCGCTGGAATACATTTGGTGGTTCAGTCCTTATTTACATGCCCACGTAAGCAGGTGGATACCTATGGTCTCCAGTTTCCCAGTGCCACATTATCACATCTTTGTACTGTACATGTAAATAGTCTCATACAGACTCAACTAGACTCCAAACAATTAAAACTGAGGCAATATATCTAGATATAGATTTAGTTTCATCTTAAATATATGGCTATAGACTTCTCTGATTGTGTGTGGGGAAACGTGTGGTGTGTGTTTTTGTGTAATGTTGCACGCGTGTGTGTTTCTGTGGTGCCGGTTCAGGTTTCAAGGATGCGTCCACAGGCCGTGTCGTTTAACTCTAATTGTGCTTTCTGTCTCCGTCTACATATGTGGAAAACGGAGGTGAAAGTAACAGAGACGGAGCAAACTTCGTTTCCTCTTCTCAGTGGCGCTGCTGCTGTTACTTTCTGTCCTGGCAGATTTGGTTCTAGGCCTAGCTCTGCCCATCTCCTCCAATCTATCATCTGACCTTTGAACTCTGGAGCCCCACATCCTGCTCACACTACGGTACTTATCCGGTTGATAGGCTTGGATTTGGAGCTGCCCCCTGTACCGGTCGCTCCAGCCCCTGTCACCTGCGGCCCCTGCTGAGGCTGCCCGGGGTGCTGGGGGGGGTGAGGGGAGAGAGGTGTAAGAGGGGTAAGGGGGGACGAAGGGGGGGGTAAAGGGGAGTGTGGTGGGGGAGGGGGGATAGAAGAAAGAGGAGGGTACTGGGGCAGATACGGGCCGGCGGAGGCTGCGTGATGCGCATTGACGGTAGCGGATGGTAGATTGTGGGGCAGAGTGCCGAATATGAAGTGTGTTTGGTGGGTGCTGTGGCTGACTGGGTGTGGTGTGTGCGCGTGTCCTGGGTGGGTTTGGGAGTGTGCGTGGGGGTGGGAGAATGACAAGGTTAGTGGAGGTTTGGTACCAGGGCCGCCGGCCCCTCTGACAGAGTGTGTGGGCTGCACGTGGTAGAGGGCGAACTGTTGGTTCTGGGAATGTTGGGAGAGAGGAGAAAGGGGTGGGGGACATCCCACCACCATGTTGGCGTAACGACCCGGAAGCCCATGCTGGGAGAGCTGGGAGAGATGGGCCAGCTGCGGGTGCTGGGCGTGCGGTGGGCCAAGCGGTGGACGACAGGGTAGAGGGCCTCTCTGTATAGTATGAGGGGGCACTCCTGGCAAAGGAGGAGGGACAGTTTGGACATGGTAGCGATGGTGATGGTAGTAAGGTGGTGGCGGCTGCACGGTGCCCGCGTGACAGTACTGTGCGTGAAGTGCCTGGAGCTTGGTAGCCCCCCCTTCCAATTGGCATAGAGATGAAGGGGAGTGAGGAGGGGGCCCTCCCGTAGTCGGTGGGGGGACAGGTGCGGGGTAGGGTGGTCCCGGTGGAATAAGGGGCCCTGGTGGTTTGGCGCGTTTGCTGCCGAATAGGGAACCCAGGAAGGAACCGCTGTTGTTGTTGCTGCTCCCCCCAGGGCCGCTCCCCGCTCCTGCTCTCTCTGCACTGCTGGAGACTCCCCCAGCTCCTGTCCCAGCAGTGGTATGTTGCTGCCCCGGCCCACCCCCCACCCCCGTCCCGGGGCTCAGGATGGGGCGATGAGGCCGGAAGTCTTCTGTTCCATAGCAACCAGGAAGCACACCTGGCAGTGGATAGCGCTGGTGAGGCTGTGGGCTGCTAATGATGGAGCCCTAGAAGATAAAGTATCATCGAGTTTTAGAATAAACACTAGAGTCTTGCAATACATCCCGGTTCCCGCTTATTATCACACACAGGAAATAATTGTATCTGGAGGTGGAAAACATGCTAGGGTAAGTATATACGCACATAGTCATGCAACAGGTGTCAGTCCAGGACACACACACATGCATGTACGCGCACACACCATGTACATACAGTACTTGCTCGGGAGGATAAAGAACCAATGGGGGAAAATGCAAATCTAGTGAAGGTTATAGGTCTAATTCTAGTCTTACATAAAGACTTACTTCCATTGTACTGTCCAGAGAACCAACACTGTTCCTGCGACCACGTTTCCCTGTACCCCACCAGGAAGAACCAGGTTAGCAAAGCATGAAAGATTGGAATATTTTTTGCAAAAAAAGGCAAGAGTTGCATAAGCTGTGTCTGACTGTCAGCAAGAAAGAGAAACAGGCTGTAGCAATAGAAACAGAGACCAAAATCATGCAACCCAATTCATCCCAGCTGGTAGTAATGTAATCAAGCTGACCCTGTCTCCGATGAGGCAATGTCTCACCTGTATCCGATAGGTCCCTGAGAGAAGAGCTGAGCGCTGTGCGTTTGAGACCCTCACCAACTGAGCAATTGTCATCAAAACTCGTTCTTCCCAAGGTGCCATTCACAACATCGCTCTTCACACCTACGCCTCCTCCAACCACACCTCCAGTTAGCAAGCTGGGCCGCATCACACCTTTCTGTTTCTCCAGTTCCGCTGCACATTTACACACAGGGCACAGGGGGGATTGGAAATAAAATTGAGGCTTAGCACAGAGAAGAATGACCAGAAAGGATGTGAAGAAAACGAAACATTTTGACTGACCAAAAAGTAACATTATGGTTTACAGGAAAGGCCAGCAGATGGGGCTACTTACATTCAACTCTGTATTTCTCCATTTCTTGCACTTCAGCAATACTCTCCCTGAGGTCGCTAACAAAGCGGGTGCGGTCTTGCTGACTGGGTGCCATAAACACAATAAGAACCTTCCTCTCTCCACCCAGGACTGCTGAGGTCAGACGGATGCCATGAGGGTAGTCTAGATGGGGGGGGTGGGGGGGAGCAGAAATAAATACTCTTGTCATCACAAAATGCACTTAAGAACAGTTAGAAGGTGCAAAACAGAGATCGCTTCTTACATGAGTTCTGGAACATGTGCACTTGCATCTCAACCAAAGGGAAAGATTGTCTGAAACTATAAGTCACTGAGGTTTTCTTCTTCTGGAAGATTTTTGTCACCTAGTACACAATAGAAATAGTATAATGAATTTTTTTTAACAGGTACAGGAAAAACTGACCGCTTATCTGTTACATGATAAAAAAAAACGATAATGTAAATCTTACCACGAGCAGGTCATTAAAGAGAAAGACCTCCCGCTGGTGCACTCCTGTCCTCTGAGGTCTGTTAGGGTCAGGCACCTCATAGAGCTGGCAGCAACACACCAGTCTACGATGGGGAAGGGACAGCACCTACATAGACAAACACAGTACAAATAAATGACAACTTTTAGCTAAATAGAACGATATATTAAAGAGCTTTGTATTACAGGATAAACTCACAGGCTTCTTGCCCACAATGACTCTTTCCACTGCCTGTACTTGGGACACGTGGTCATCATTGGTCCTTAGCTCCCATTTCTGTATTCTCTGGTAGATCCCAACCAGCAGGTCTCTAGGTATGTCCTGGCCATTGTCTACACCTTGAGTGGAACCAAAGAAAGCTATTTTAGAGTTGTCACACAGAAAACGTATAATCTAGGAAATTCTCACAACTTTAGCCATATTTTAAAAGTTGCAATATGTGTTTCATGAGCTCATGTAGAGGGTAATTTGATCTTTTCTGTCCAGCAGCACCTCTCAAATTCTTGATGAAATCCTCTAGTTTCATTTTCCTCTCAGGTTTGACATTGGGACTGTACATATCTGTGTTGAGGAGGATTATGGCGAAGGCCAAGATGAAGATGGTGTCGGGATTCTGGAACTGTCGAACCAGGGTCGGATTACACACACAGTATCTCTGACTGAAGACAGAAACAAATTTTGTGTGAAAAAATAAAACAAAAAGATTATTTTCATTTTGACGCAGCATCCAAGCGACTGAAATGAATCCCTTTAGTGATCTATAACAAACCTGAATGCCTCTATAAGCCGCTCTACTTTTTGGGCTTCTCCTTGAACTTTAATCTGTGCCTGGAACTTCCTCAGAGCATCATCGATGTCCATGCCTGAGAAGTCCATCTCATCCACCACACAGCTGAAACACACATGTCAGAAGTTACAGATGACACGTCTCTACCCTCCAACTTGGATATTAAGAAAAATGAATCCTATATATGGGCAGGAGATTAAAGCTGCTTCAAGATTGCCTCAATTTAGACTTGGCATGAAATATGTGAGATGGAGTGTGCGTATACACTGACATATTTTTGGGCAAACTTTCTGAAGTTACAAATGTAGATGGATTTGGATCATTCAGACATCTGTGTCTGACACGTTTTAATATATTACAGCCGTCTGTCTCAAATACTCACTCTAAAACATCTTTGTTGAATTGTTTCTGTCGGTTTCCCAGAAATTCTCCAATCATCTGCCTGCTGAGACCCTTTCTCTCCAGAATGAAGCGAGCAATGCCAACAGGAGTGTCAGACACAAAACCTCTTTCTATCAGGTACTGGATCCCCTTCTCTGGTTTCCTGTTGAAGAAAACCCACCAAGGACATTTCTTTTTGCTCCAGTATTACGACATTCGACATATTTTTCTCAGTAAAACAGCTACTTGTGTTGTGTTTCTTAGTATGTCTTACTTGTTAAATAGATTAAGACCAATACGGTACTGGCGTCTCTGCACCACGTCACTGTTGAAGGGGGGCGAGTCCCAGCTATGGCGGCTCTCCCTCTGGTATGTCTGCTTGCCCAGAGGAGGCAGAGGCTCCCGCAGGCTGTCCTGAGATGAGGAGCCTGAGCTGCAGTTGACTGTCTCATTAGAGTTGGTCGTGGAGTTGAGTGAATCATTGTCTCCATCGGAGCAGCACGGCTGCTCCAGGCCCCCAGGGGGCAGAGCTGTAGAGGACGACGACGACAGAGGGGTGGTAGGAGGCTGCTGTGGGGACGAGGATGATGAAGGTGTGTCAGGGTACTGATGGTGGTGTATAGGGTGGTGGTGATGGTGGTGGTGGGCTGCCACCTGGTGCGGGATATGTGTGGGTATGGGTCTGCCAGGAGCTCGAGTCTGGCCCTGCGCAGCTGCTGTGGAGGTGGTTCGAGGACCTGTGTTGGGGGAGTGTTTGAGGGTTCCCTGAGGGGAACCTGCACCCACACCTGGCTCCTGCTCAAAGACCAGCGTTCTGCTCAGAGAGCCTCGGTCTGAACGATCACTCATGTCCACTGAGCTGTCGCTGGGCGGCTCAATAGTGAGGAGAGGCAGGTGTGCACCTCTGAGACGATAGTCTCTACACTCTGTACACGGGGTGCTTCGCCGACTGTTACTGCTGCCGCCTCCCTCAGTGTCCCTGCTGTCCTCTCGCCCTCCCACACCGCCACTAGGACCCCAGTACTCTGTATCTGTGCTGCTAGGTGCCCGGTCAAGGGACAGAGGGGAGGATGGCATACCATCATCCATATAAAGGGTGACATCACTGTATGAAGTAGCTGTACTGTCACCATGCATACTGAGTCCTCCTCCAGCACCCCTGCCTCTTTCTCCCAAACCTCTTTGGGAAGATGGGTTGCTGCTGCTGCTCCACACACACTCCCCAAAGTCTTCACTAATCCCTCCACCCTCCTTGCTGCCCTCCTGGGAGTCATCGCGACCTGCACGGCAGGTAAGGGCATCATCTATGGAGTCAGCTAAGGATTTAACCTAGAGGGAACAGAGGGTGAGCTGTTATGAGCGCACAGTTTTCACACATCTAAAAGAAAAGAGGAAATTGTCTAAACATGAAACGGTTTATCAGTAGTTTGCTTGTAAGGTCTAAGTTTGACAAGACAGGGGACGCTGGTCAAGTTTGGTTCATTATAATGTTTCTTTGTTACTTTCTGTCTCTGTGACTACCTTCATATTATATAAAACTTAGCATTAAATGAACTTGACGATGACTACTGAAAGAAACAACACTCTTACCTGCTTGGAGAAGGAGTCCTCTAAGTGGGTGTAGTCTCCTGTGCGGTCTGGATCAGGAGAGTGAGGAGGCCCCACGGCCACACTGTGGGTGAAGTTTGTTTGTGTCTGGGCCTGCTGCTGAGGCTGGCGCTCATCAAACGAATACTGCAGTCTCATGTTGGACAGGATGATGCGGCGCGTCATGCGGCTCTCTGAAGCTGAGCTTCTGAGGCGCTCAAAGTTTTTGTTCATGCGATACTGTCTGAAGGCTGTCTGAATGGTCTTTGCTGCTCTGCGACTTACAAAGGAGCCACCATATTTTCTCTCCAACATCTCCACCTGAAATAGGGGAGGGTTAAAAAAAACACAAGGTAAAGGACGGAATCACAGTCTGAATGCTTTGCACCCATACTGCTCCAGTGAAAATATGTTTCCTACTGCTTACTGCTTTCAAAGAACACATTTACAAATATATTCTTGCGACTGATACCTTCTTATCCTGCAGATCTGTCGATAGTTCATAGCTGTCTGAAAGAGCCTTGCATCTCTTGTTCTCCTCTTCTTCTTGCTTGCGAAGAGCCAAACTTGCAGGTTGGTGGCGTGTTCGCAACGCCCAGGCCAAGCTGGCTGAGCTGGAAGCTGTAACGCATGAAGGGCCCCTGGAACCGGAGGGAGCGTTGCTGCTGCTGTCACTGTAGCGCTCTGAGCCTCGAAGGTAAGGCGTCTGGCTGAACGAGGTGTCTTTGTGGGTGCCCGTTTCTGGACACTGGGATTCCCCTTCCACACTGCAGAAGAAAAAGGAGCAGAAGCTATAAGAAGGACTCACAAGCAGCTTCACTAAATATTCCAAAAAAAAGACTTTGAAGTGTGTTAAGTCTTAAATGGAGACTGAATGAAAAATTCTGTAGGATAGACTTAAAAACATACTAACAAGGACTTACGTGTAAACTTTTGAGCGGTGCAGAACTAACCATCTCTTAGTGGAGCTCATGATGAACTTATAGAAAAGCAATATTCTGGTTACTTTCAAGCAGTGCCAGTCCCGAGACCTGACAATATTGCTTGCCTGGAGAATAAATAGGTAATCCAACAGATATAAAAGGTCTCTGTCATGTATCGTCTTTCTTAAGAGTCCAGAGGAGTAGTTAATGTACTACCAAGCGTTTCCAAGGTTAGTAGTGTTTATGCACTTTTGCACTCTCCTTGTTTGACAAACATAACAGTAACCAAATAAGTGCCAAATACCAGCAGCACCATGCTGACAGGAAAAAACAGGTTAGCGCTAGCTGTACGACAGGCACCATCAGCTTAAATACTGGAATTAAATTCACGCAATTCCTTCCAAACTCACTCACTCAGTCCATTATGCGGCTGTAAATGCAAGCAGTTAAGAGTACCGTCGTAATCCAACTGAATCCTATTTCCAGTCAGGATAGCAATAACAACAAAACCTCTCAGATATCAGTTAGTCCCAGAAGTCCTTCAGTGTCCTGTTATCCAGATTTGATGAGACAAAATCCACCCGAGTCAATCACTCAGTGTGTGTTTAGGAGAACAACTGCTGTCACATGTCCCTGCCTACATTTCCTTCTTGTGTTAGCCGCACCCCCTTCAGAAAGTTGTGTCCTGTCCCGCAACAAGGCACAGAGTGTGCAGCAAGGGTCAAGGATGTGTGGGAGCATTAGAGTCAGCAAGTGAAACAGATTTTGGCAGTAAAAGACTGGTTTTATAGTGTTAACCTTCCGTATTGTTTAAGCTCTGCATCACACAGTAATTCACATGATAGAAACATGACTGAAAAATGACTCTTTTGACCATTTTAGGTTTGAGTGGGTCACTCAGTGTCCTCCTCCCTCCCTCCCTGAGCTGTCGCTGTTCCATTGGATCAAAGAGACTTCCTGTTGTTAGTTTAGTTGGTAAAAACAAGACAAGGAAAAGTCTTCACGGGCAACAAGGAAACTATTTTAATTTGTTTTGGTTTTGATGTTGTAAGCGATACTGTTGAAATTCAAGCCCCGCAGTTCGACCGACTTAGAGTCGTTGCTGTCGCCAGAAGGGGAAAATAAAGGGCAGGGTTTTTAAGAAGGACATCCAGTGCCTTCAAGCAAAACATGACCTAACTAATTTATTGTTGAGTCTAACAACAACTCTAAGAAAAGCTTTAATATGTTGCATAACACAAGAGTCATGTTGAAACACAGTTTTAAAGAAGCAATTCTGACATCTACAGGATAGCCCATATTACCACAGTTAAGACAGGATCCACATATATTATATTGTGAATGCGTAATAATATATTATAATTACACCGTGCTCAAGAAATTCATCACAATACCAAGCTATGCTTTGCTTTCATTTTCAACAAGTTTTTGCGTATACCTCCTCTTTCTCTGTGCAACATCATTTATCATTCCTCCTCCGCTCCTTAAATAGAGAAACTGAGAAGCGGGAGGGGGTTGCTTGGTGACGGTTGCTGTGGGACCTTTGTGGGCGGTTGTTAGGAAGAGAAGCGTGGTTACCATGACAATGTATTGACTGTTATCACCATTTCGGTGGGTGTTGAAGATGCTCCACAGGTTGTGAATGACGGTCTACGTAATAGTTGCCTTTTTACGAAAACACTAAAAGTAAGATATTTGTAAAGAGTGAATCATGAAATTACTGTATGGTCTAAACTTGCTATTTTCGATAGATCAATCCTTGGATGAATCGTTACTATATTTATGTTGGTTATTTACACATTGTCTTGCATAACCTGTAGGAATATGAAATTCTGTCTAATTCAAAGCGGCTTCAGTTGGCTTCTTTTAAGGAAACTGGCCACACAAGTGCCTCTGCATAGCATCAACAGGTAGACTACTGTATGATTTCCAGCTTTGCACGTCACTTGGAACAAATGCTACTTTCATTCAACCGCGTACCTAAAATATGAACTGAAAAGGAATATTAGAGAACTACAAGTCCAGTTCCATATACCTGTCTCTGAAAAGGCATAGCTGATCCCCAGATTTGAGCTTTTAAGCTCTTTTAAACTCATTAAAAAGGAAAATCTAAAAATGCAAACCAAATGTAAAGGTCACAATTTCTCCACTGCCACCAAATAAGAGATCAACTATATGGATTATGTGACCATATAACTGTGTTATTCATTTGCACAGACTGTATGCTATAAGACGGGTGCAAATATCACAGATTCTTTCTTTGTTTGAGCGTGGGGAGAACATTTGTCACACTGTAAAATATCCAGGTTGATAAAATATTAAAGAAAACATTTTTAAAAAATTCTCCTATCTAGGTGCAGTGCAACCCACGTCCAACTGTGCATGCAATGCTCCCTTAAAACTCTGGCTATTTTTATTTTCACCTGAAAAAAAAAAGATTTTCTCTCAGATTCAGTCAATAACAGCTACAAAACGATAATGCCAAACTGCACAAGCTTCGGCTCAAATATCCGAGAGATATTTGGGAGACATTTGAAATATATAATGCAATTTCTTTTAGCCCTCATCAGATCACAATAATGTTTTAAACCCTTCAGTAATTGTTTTTTCTTACTTCACAAATAGCCTAAATAAAATCCTCAGAATATGTCACTAAAGCAGACACTGATGCTATCAAACCTGTTCTAAAACTGAACTGAAATGCAACCTCAACAAAGTTTATGCAACAGAAATGAAGCACAGCAGGCCCTATAGAAATGCTACACTTAGGCAGCCTCTTTACTGAATGTGCAACTTTCAAAAAACAAAAAAATAACAGCTGGTTATGTTTTACAGTTACTGCCTGCTGGTGCAGGGACCTCCCCAGGGGGAAAGAGTTTAATTTGGAGTTCCCTGCAGTAGGAGCCAGGCAGTAATATGCGGGAAGAGACAAGACCATGATATCTGAGTAAAAAGTTTGTTGTATAAAACATGAGTGTGGCCATATCGCAGCTGGCATCTGAATCTCATTATTTATGTAGGAAACACTGTATTCCTGTTACACAGAGAGGCTCTCTCTAGAGGCTTCCGCATAAAGACCAGCCCAGGGTTTTACTACCTCCTATCATTTAATTGGAGATGGGACAGATGGCTGGAATTTCATAAACAGGAAAGAGACTGCTGATGGTGTTTTAAAAAATTACAGAAGTGGGTTATAGAAGTGAAATTGATAACAGGGCAGATGAGAGAAAGTGAAAAGTGTATGGGAGCATGCGCTGTAAAGGACAATGCCAACTTCATGCAATCCCCCGCCTTTTTTCCCTTCATCATATAATATTGATGTGCTGACGGTGTGTGTATGTGTGTTTGCCTATGCGCTTATGAGAGAACAGCAGTAGGTCCGACTGTGCTATCGAACCCCCATCGGGACATGGAGGCTGAGGGATTAGCCTCTCCGCTGTCTGCAATGAGATGCCAATAATTGCATCGATCTGAACGTTGACTCATTTCCACCTGAGCATAGACTCGGCGCAGTTATCTCATATCCTTTCTAATCTCTTCATCGCTGAGTTTTTGTGTTAATTTTTCCATTTGTCTCCGAGCTTATTACCCAGTATAACCCCGCCAAGCTGAATGTGGACAACGAAGGATAAAAAGTGCAGCGCAGACCTTCAACAAGATCCAAGCTAATTACTTTGGAGATGTGATGTGATAATATTTGCCATTAATTTCAGGACTTAAAGAGATCAGAAACCACAGAAATGAATCCTCAGCCGGAGCAGTCAGTATTCTCTTTCATGGCCAAACTGAAAGGAAACAATAAAATCATTCATGGGTCAAATCGGAGCATTCCTGCACCGCCAACACTCTCCAGCCATTTCACCATCTCAACCCATGAGCTTCCCATCGCACACATGAACACTTTACACTTTCTTCCTACTACCTGGAGCCTCCAGTTCAAAGCCCAATAAAGAGGTACTTAATGAAAATGTTGTACAACTTGTTTGGAAGGCTGAGAATTGGCAGCATTTCTTAAACCTTAACTCATCAGATAATCTCTGGCACTAAAGCAAAAAAGAATGAAGAGATAAGTGTTGTATAAAGAGACAAGGTGACAAGATAGTGTAAACTTTTATTGGAAACTGACTTCGTTTTCTCGTCTCTTATTACACTTGCAGTTCTGAGCTTGGCATCTGTTTTTGAAACTTCCTTTTACTGTCAAGCTCGACTGATTCACTTTCAGGTTGGGTACAGCTGATTTGGCATTTAGCATCTTGTGAACACACTTCAAAGTGCTGCAAAGTGCTGACAACTCCTGCTACTAGGCATTCAAACTAACATGCCAAACATTTGCGAGGGCGTTTTAACTAATTTACTTAAAGTCATTTCTTTCAAACAGACCCCATATGGCACATGGTTATATGCTTTCTTTGCAGTTCCTCAAGAGCAGCACTCATAACAGTGGCAGATTACCAAGACTAAAAGTATGTGAATCTGTCAGCTGACTGGCATTTACACTCTGTCACACAATTACCCATCAGAGCCCATTTATATCCTTTCCTTTCCATTTTTAAGTTTATCAAATTGAGTTTCCCTCAATAAAATTGCATCTAGTGCAAACAGACCCCCATTTATTATCAGTTCCCGCTGCCGTCTGTCTGTGATGGTTAAATATCACCGTCTGTACACACAGCAGTTAATCCACTGTACAAGCCATGTCATGAATTCGCACCACTGCATTGTAGGCCGCCAAAAGCACACACCGGTGTTACAAGTTGTTTCATACAGATGCCAAAATAAAGTGGGGTAGTTTTACACGTAAAAGAAAAGTGAAAAAGCTGAGTTCTTACCATGCTGCTACTGTCAGAGAAAGTCCCACACTAACCGGAACACCGTAATAATAAACACACCCTCTCTCGCTCTCTCTCTGCATACACACATGGCTCCTGCTCACCCCGCAGAGCAGTACAGGCTACATTCTTGACGATCCTTCGACAGCTATGAACTTCCCTCTCCCTGCCCAGCTTTTTCATCTCCACCCTCTTCTGCCAGATCACTCACACGCTCACGATCACTTGTACTCCACAAGAGCAAACCAAGCAAATAAAACACATCAAAACACAGGAAATAGAGACACAGAGAAGTGCATTCATTTATTGAAGAACAAGAGGATAAAATTAAAAAAAAAAACATAATGAGTGCTGTTTCATCTTGTGCTTTTGTATTTTTATAGGTTTTTACAAGTCTATGAGAAGCAAGTGAAAATGAAAGACACATGGGCTGTGCGTTGAAATGAGATGGGCAACATAACAAAAGACACGCATGTTAGTTTAATCACTGATTAAACTGGCATTGGGTGTGAATGTGAATGCCTGTCTCTTTGTGTTAGCCCTGTCTATCCGCAGTGTAACCCGGCTGGAGCCAACTCCGGCTCCAGCCGTGTCGTGACCCTGAATTGGATAAGTGGTTAAGAAAATGGATGGAGGGAGAGTTATATGCCACAATATTAGCGAAAAATAGAGCGGGAGGCAAACAGTGACACATTTTCAAATGTAATCTTCTATAGCACGATACTACAAAATGATAATTCTCCTTAATATACTTTTATAAAAGTTTTTCCGAAAAAGTTGGGACGCTGGATAAAAGTAAATAGTGATGGAATACAAGGACTTGTAAATCACGAAAATTGTACACAGTAAACAAATAGACTGCTAAAAATGTTTATTGCTTTTTGAAAAATCCACGCTTTTGAATTTGAGGCCAACGACAGACAGAGCAGCAGCATGTTTCACACTGTGATGCATCACCAGTTCTTTTAATAAAGCCCTCTGTAAGCATGCGGGAACTGAGGAGTCCAGTTGCTTTAGAGCAACACGGGTCCCCATTCTTTCTTCATTTCAGCCACTCCGTGGTTCAACTCTTCCTCTGTCGTGTTCTTACATTTCTGAATGCTCTAAATGTTTTCAACAGGTCTAAACTGCAACAAGCCCATTTTAGAACTCATCTTTCACTGTGATGCTATTAATATACATGCAAAATGTGGTAGGCAAGGCCTTTCCTGTATGGACGTCATGAAGATGTCAGCATCTTCAAAACCTGTTTATCCTGTCCTGCATTTTTTGAAATGTGCTGCCTGGAATAAAATTCAAAATGGGCTTGGGTTTTTAGAAAACAAAAGAAAGACCTGTTTCAACATTTAATATAATTTTTTAAACCTATTTACAAAGTATAAATTGCATAGCTGTTGTTTACATTTTAAACACTGTCCCAACACATTTATAGAGATTGTAAAAACAGCTACATTTGCTAAAAATAAATGAAATACAATTTGAGTAAAGAAAGCCAGTTGGTTGGAAATAACACTTTAACCAAACTATAACAACATGTCATAGATAACTATGCATTTCCTGTGTGTTCTGCAATGAAAGGTTACCATGGAAGGCCAATGCAGAGCACAGAGTCAATTTAACGCTTAACTAGAATTATTATTATGACTTCCTGCGAATACAATGGGCTTAAGGTGTAGATACATGAGGTGGCAGATATGTATGAGCAACATTGCATGACTGAAACACAATTAGCAATTAAAGAAGCACAAGCGTCATCTTCAGACATTTATACAGGAGAGAAATCCTTGTCTTCAGGAGCTTGGAGTCTTTTATTTATTCAGAAGATGAAATCAACAAGACTTGACTTTGAAGTCATGAATAAAAATGATAATAAACAGGCAGATATTTATCAAATGGAACAAATAAATTAACAGGCTAAACAACAATGTTTTTATATCATCATATGCTAGCTTCTCTGACAATACATAATCGCTGGAGACAGAGGTGTAGAGCACTTTGCACAGATAACAAATAGTGACTACTGTGCACATCCAAAATGACATGACTCAGCTAGTGGATCTAAGATAAACATGAGTGTGACAGTAATGAGCAGGAGCTAGTGATGTGATCTGACAGCCTGATATGGCTGCAAGTAAAGAAAAAAAAACAGCAAAGTATACAGAGAGAACACAACATCGAGATTCCATAAAGTCTAAATTAGCACACAAAAATGATACCTGGCTAAATCAGTGACAGCATACATAAAAACAAATACGGCATGCATTTCTATTTTTCTTGCTCCGATGCAGCAAGACTCAGTATTTTTGGTACACAGCGAGGTCTCGGTTTTCTGGCAGCATAAGCTGCGATATCCTTTTCACAGGTAAATGTGCGAGCGAGTCGTCGTGTGGTCAGTCACACCTCAGCTCAGCGAGAGGAGGGGCTACTGCAGCCTGAGGCAGAACAACAGAACTGATGGGCACGCTCATCCTCACCCTCCTCCCTTGGAAAGCAACATGGGACAAGCCGAAGCACGTGAAGAAACACAGGACAGGAGGCAGACAGACCAGACAGGGAGAAAGAGAAAGAGGAGGACGGAGAGTGAAAAAAACACAACAGTATGAGACAGAAAAGCAGAAAAAGCAGAAAGCAAACAGACGGAGACTGGGTGGCAATTTTAAGTTAAATCTGGGACATGAAGGCATCTTTATTAAAAAATGTGCTTTCTATACACAGTTTAAGCAGCCACAGCCTTCTAATACCATTAGATGGCAGTGTTGGACCATCATGCGCACATGTGTCTGAGCCTCAGTTAAAGGATAAATGAAATGAGGAGAGGACAGAGGGGGAGAATTCACCAGGTTCACTTGTGACTCAGTCCATCTCAGTCCCAAAGCTTTCTGAGGACGACTGCTTCCTCTCACTCTTTAAAAGAAGCTGTGTGTTTTTCGGGCTGGTAGAATTGCCTAGCTATTAGTCACACCTGGGAGTGGTAGGAGACTGAAACACAGGCTCTTGAGAGAAGCAGGTAACTGGCAGACAATGATGGTGACAAATGGACTGGCCACAGCGTGAGGGAGAGATCTTCAGGTGGTTGCCAGGTTTTGACATCGCAATGTTTCTAATGGGGTTTAAGGGGTTTTATTTATTTATCTTGTACTCACTGTAATTAGGCCCCATGAAGGCAGCCCTTACCTGTCCTCCTGCTGTAAGCTTTGGTCAGTAGAAGGGCAGCAGTACTGATGAAGACTGACGAAGCTGTGAACAGTCAGACTGGTGGGAAACAGAGTGGCAGCACTGCTCACTGCCGTAGGAGTGGAGGGAGCCGAGGTGGGCTGCCCTGAGATAGATGGCGGCCGGACACTGACAGGAAGGACCAGAGATGGACAACACACACACACGCACAAACACACACACACACACACACAGAGATGGAGAAACCAGAGAAAGACAGACACATACAGTCAGCACCAAAGCAGAAAAAGCGACAGGCAAAGGAAGCAATTGAAGCTGCACATTGATAGTGACAAATCATAGCAATGGTAGTACAAAGAATGGGACATTTAAGAGGAGGAATGTAATGCAGATGTGCGACAGCTAACAAAGTGTAATAACAGTAAGGTGACTGACATCATCAAGACATACGCCCCCACCAACTACACAAGTTTTGAGTTCCGACAGATAAGTTACAAGTGTATTAAAGAGCAACAAAAGCAATTTAAGAAAAACAAGTAAAATGGGGAAAAATGTCCCTTTTAAAGTTGTTAAATATACGTTTTATTAGTGAAACTCCAACCACTCTAATGGATTATATAAAGCTCGATACGAGTTCTTCAGTGGATCATCCTGTATGAAAATGGGAAACCACTTTCTGTAATGCATGCAAAAGTGCACGTATAACACAAAAGCCTCTCTACGCTGGCAGAAATCAGAGATGTTCCATCTGCAGATTGCGCGTGAACGGTGGAAGAGGGAGCAGTGGTTGAGATTAGCATGTAAATGGCCGGTTTCTCGCTGGGGCCAGCTGCTGTCAAGGACATGCAGTCCCTGTCATTTTAGCATGGAAACACTGGGGGGGGGAAAGCACAGAGAGAGGGAGGCACGGATGCAGCAAAGAGAGTAAGAGGGAATAAGATAATGCAATACTTTTGCAATTCATTGTAGTTTCCCAGCTTGTTTTATGGAGGGCGGTCCAAGGACGAGGCAGCCGAACCGGGAAAAACAATGAGAAGCAATCTCTTGTTAAAGATAGACTTTATTTAATATTTTTTCCACTATCAACAAATCCAATGAAAAGACTAAACCAACAAAGACTTCATTCTATTTACAGGCTGGACTATTGTAATGTTGCTGTCAAAAAAAGAGAAATCGATTAATAAGCTGTGAAACACAGAGCTGTAAGGCTTACCACAAAACACAAGAGAACACAATACTCCACTTTTAATTATCCAACACTGGCTACCCGTTTAATTGCTGTCTCCCTACTAACCCATTTACACCCTGAGATTTTCAGACAGGAACCTGCTGACTGTTTCCACTTGACTGTTCACCACAAGGGTTATGGAAATAGTTGCCTTGTGAACTACAGTGTCTTTAAAATCCCTTTTTTAAATTATACTTTTAAATTTTCAGGGTTTTGTTTTGGTCTCAGCTGTTTATTTATACTGTACAGTGTAGCTTTTCACTACACTGTTACAGAAAATTACACTGCACCCAAGAGTGATCTTATATTGCCCTTTTTGAAGGTTTAATACATACATCATTGAGGTATTTTAATCTTTTTCATAGCATCTATTCTTGAAGGTTTCTCCCTTTTTCATTTTAAGTACAGCATGTGCAGCCAAAGCCTGACATGGTTTACGTTTTTGTGCCAGATAGCACAAGGACTAGAAGACATAACAGTGAGGCACACTCTTGCACTGAGTGACATGCTCCGTCACTACTACGAACATGGGCACTGTAGTTTATTCTCAGTCAAGCCCACATACACCCTCCAGCTTCCGTAAATACTCACTAGAACACCAAATCCACGGCTGAAAATAGTCCCCGGCAAATATGGTATTTACTGCTGTTTGAGTAGCTTTTCACTACACTGTTACAATTACCAAGCATCTTTTACTGAATATACATTATTGTGACTTTCTATGAAAACAGTAATAAACCCAAATCTGCAGCTCCCCTTAGCTTAATAGAGCCATAGGTTTTTGGGGAACAGTGGAATATTTAGCAGCTAATGAGCCAGATATTTTCCTCAGGAATTAACAGAGACAAACAGCAGAACTAAAAAAAGAGTGAATATTGTATAATAGATTAAATGACGATCCTCCCCTGTATCTGCTAGCAAGCCAGACTCAGACTCGAGCATTCCTTTATGTCTTTCTTCTCATTTTTCCATTTTTAATCTCTATTTACAGCAATTTATTACCATTTCAACTGCTAACCACTTTTAACAATTTCATTTTTGTCTATTCTTTTTAGCTCACGTTAGCAAATAATTGCAAATGTTTCATATCTTACTATAATACACAAAATCTCAATCTGTCTGTTTGTTTCTTTGTCCACAAACTCCGCCTACACCACCAGGACTAGAGCAACCGAACTTGGCACGTAGGTACATCTCAGGCCCCTGAAGGTTCTTAGCAGTACATGATAATAAGGCATCATCATGTTGCCTAGCAACCATTTAGCTATGGGTAAAATGACCCGTTTTTAAAATGTATGTACCTATAACTCCTTATAAAAGCATCCTATCATTTTAATCTTGTAACAATAAGATCTCATTTGTACCCACAAAACCTGAATTATGCATGATATATTATGACACCATCACGTTGCCTAGCAACAGGCTAAAATGACCAATTTTCCTATACATATTGAATTATAATTTCTAATTCATTGATGTGTAAAGTACTGGGCAAACACTTTGAGTTAAACCCAATTCTTTATATTTCATTAGGAAAATGGGAAATAAGTGCAGTGATTTAGTGAAATGTGCAAGAGGCAGATCTACTGATGCGGAACAGGATGGGTTGTGCTACCCTAAAATAATCTCTTTCCATTTTGCATATGACAATAGCTACAATTAACATTGAATATGAATTATAAAACTGAACATACTGGGTTCGACCATTAAAAAATGGTTCAGCCCACAGTGTTGAAACGCTTTATTTCTTATTTTCAGTAGCAACTCAGATCAATAATTGAGAGCGTGTGAAACTTAAGACTTTCTAACTGATCCACCTCATGTTGTGAAGCATTCTGGATTTTATACTTATTAGGCGGCATGATTATTTATTATACAGGCTATATAAAATGAAATGTAACTCAAATGTTGAATTATTTGTGTATATACTTGCAGCATTTGATGTATTTTACCATATACAGTACATATTACAGAATGTAAGACCTGCATATGTGTAAAGAAATGGATATGATTTTCCCACCCCATCTGATTTCCATGCCACCCTAAGAAAATTTATCTAAATCTCATATATAGTATATAAAGCAGAAACAGAGCTTAAACAGTACTAACAAATTTATGATACTTTTCTGCAATAATTCCATGAATTTTGACAACATACCCAACACTGTTGCCTGAAATGCATTGCCAAACCATGTCAGAGCCTTCATGTGTTTTACACACTCACTGACTTTAATCAAAATGGTCAAATTTGGTTAGTCACTCCATAAGATCTGTTGCCACTAATTTTCAATCCAGTCCTTGTGTTTTGACATACCTCAATCTTTCCTCCCTGTTTTCCTTCTTTAAGAATGGCTTCCTGACAGCCAAGTTCCACTGACAACATTTCTTAAGAGGCTTTGGCAAATAGCAGACGAATCAGCTGAAGGACCAGATGGATCCTTCAAGTCTTCACTGTATTTTTTTCTTTGAAAATCATCTTGCTGGTGCAAAAACGGCTCACAACTTTTACATAGTACTGCATATCACTGTTGCAGCCATTGACTGATCTTATTGTTGGGTAGCTTGATCCAAAGTGATGCAATTTATGTGCAAAACATGAAGTAACTAGAGCTTTAAAATGAAACTACTTGGGGTGAAGTCATGGTTGTGGTTCTGCAAATACTTCATGGGCTTAGTTGACAATGACAAAAGGCATACTCAGTTTTATCCCTTAATCCTCCTGATGACATAACGTTTACATATAACCTAATAGATGTTTGACAGGATTTCACTCCGACTCTGCCCTTTTTAATACTGGCTCAGTCAAAGAAGACACAGATCTACCACACTGAGCAGCGATTCACATCCCGTTGCTTTAATTTTAAGAGCACTTTAAGATCTACAAGAGTGGTCGAAATTAGAGTGTTTAAAGATACAATCACGTAGGTGGAGCGCTCGTTTCCTTAGTGCAGATGAATAATAAGTTCCAATTAGGGTAGCAAAAAACTGTCAGTGGCTATTTTAGCACCATAGTATCGAAGACCACCTTTTTCATTCCTGTCTATATAACTTACACTTCAGCGCATTAAAATGAAAAGTTTAGGCGTAACTTACAAGGACAGATGTTCTATTGTTGAACATTCTGACAAGATGTTACTTCTGTCTTGGTCATTTTTAATCAGGTCTGTGGAAGACAAAGGAATTAAACATTCGGAACAAATAAACCCGCTGACCTGTTCATCTTCAGATGGAGATGCTGAGAGAAGCAGAGGTGCTGTTACGTAAGTCTGAGCCTTGCTTGTACACACTGTGTGGTTTTACACTGCCAAGATTTGTATTTTACCAGCGGTAACGAATGCCTCCTGTTAAGAGTATCCCCCCAGTGAGGCAAGTGTTGACAGGCTAATCTAGAATCTGATTTCTGCTTCATGAGCAGTTACGCCTGAATCCCCGAGCGCCATAAAAACACACACACACAGTTTCCCGATCATCCTCCTCCTTCTACCACAGAAACACAAAACACACATACTACCCACACATAGTATGTACATCTCTTGTTCTATTATTAGCAGACCCACACACAATAGCAAGACAATAGGGAGAGGAGAATAAGATATGAATCAACACGAGTCAAAAGATATTAGTAAAAACAGAGAGGAACAGGAAGTACAGGCTAGAAGAAAAAGCGGTACGTTGGGAGAACGGATGAGGTGGCGTGTATTTAAAGCTGTGAGTTGACAGAGGCTCGAGGCAGGAAGAAGAGTGGGAGGAGAAAGAGCTACGCGAGAGTGGGAGAGGTTGAATACAGAGGAGGGCAAGGGTGAAAATAATCAAGAGAGAAAGAATGAAGGTAAAAAGAATGGTGATGGGGGGGGGGGGGGGGGGGGACATGATGTGGAGTGATAGTGCTGGATTCAGTGTTTCCTCAAACCTGTGCTGGGCTTGGGGGTGTCAGCGTGTAGGTGAGTGTCTATGTATAGACGAGTGAGCAGAGTGGGAGCGAGGCTCACATGCGGCAGTCACAGGAAGACATTCAGCCTCATCTCTGTGGCAGGTTTACATACCACAGCCCACAGGTCAGAGAGCACTACCATTTACATCTGTGTGGCTTTCCAGAGTTTTAATGTGAAAATCCATTCGCCCGATTTAATGGTGCGAGCCACTTCAAACTGTGCTTTCACCTTTTTTTTCCTTCTTTTTCTTCACCATTGTCTATGAAATAAGCGTGTGGGAGCGTACTGCGTCATCCCACCTCCAGCCTGACCTGGCTCACTCCTGCTGACAAACAGAGATTTTTGATGTAGCTTCAAGTAGAGTGTGTTTTTATCCCCACCACCACCACCATCTTCCACCAGTTCTTCCACAACCAACCCCCCCCCCCGGTTTTCCACCGCAAGCTTGAGTCTCCTGCTGCTTGGCAACAGGGCGGACTGCCTGTGTGGGCGTCTGGCGTTAAGTGCCAGGCAAAAGCACTGACAAGGAGGGGCATAGTTACAGTTACGATTCAAATACACATACCAGGCACCTGCTGTACCCTGTGAGTCTGAGTGCACGTGTGAGCACTTGTGCACAGGTGTCTGTGTGCGTGCACGCTCTTGATTATAACTGGATATGATTCATCCAAATGAAGAAAAATTAGGCTTCATTTGAATGTGATGTGGGAGACGGAGAAGGAGTAATTCAAGAAACTGATATCACTGCGGATCACCGAAAGGGATATTCTTATTATCCAGAGTATCCAAAGAAACCGCATCCCAACTTTCCAGTGAAACAGAACATGCACCGTGCGATGAAAACGTGCGGCGGCACTCATCTGTCTTCAATATGTCTCCCGCATCTCCATCAAGTCGTCATTCAATCCCGCTTCTGTCTTTCGCCCTGCTCCCGCTCCCACTCCTACCCTCTCTTCACTTCTCTGTATCTCTCTCTATTCTGTGTCTCTCGCCCACAGAGTTCTTCACAGAAGAGCTCACAGCGTTCCCACGGTAACCAGTCTCCCTTATTCGGCTCCGCAGAACGCGTGCATGAGTGTTTGACAAACATCCCGCCTCAAAAGTGCCACTTATCTGCATCTGAATGGGGGAGAAGACAATGCTTAAAGTCCTGGCTGAGAAAAGACTTGGGAATCACGCCTGTGTTGGTCAGATGCTGAGTCTGGGGGCAGTACGCGCAGATTGGAGGCGATTTTGACTACAGATTAGATCAAATAGGCCAACTTAGGATAAATGTCTGAATTCATCCACTGCACAAAGCACTTCAGACCTTGACTACCTCAAGTAGCAGCATGGTACAGGGAATTATGAGTAAATAAAGTTAAATAAATAAATTAAATGTCCAACTGAGTGACCCTGGGAGAAACAGGCGGAAAACATGGGAAGACCTTATAATTCAATCTCTTTACCTGTGGATTCAGCTGAAGTCCTAAATCAAAATCAATCAATCCAATCAAAGTTGACTAATCTCTGTATGACACTGGCTTCATAATAAACTAGTGCTTTCAATGTTTATTATTCTTAGCAAACTATGAGCCATGTTCTTTTCTCTCCTTTATTATTTTAAATGCTACTGTTAAATGGAGGCACTGCTTATTGTTACAATGGCAAAAATGGGAGGTAAGGATCAAATTGTTTTTTGTCTTAAAATGAGTTAAGTCTTCATTTTTGTGAAACTTTCTAACTTTCTAACTTCTAACTACCCTTACCGACCAGTCTAATTAATCTTAGCGAAACAAGCTCCAGTTTAAATGATAGAAAGAGCGATGATGTGCAAAACTCTTGATACTATAGCGAGGGGTTCATAATTAGATCCCCAGTGATGACTGGACAGCAGCTTAGCACTCTGTCCTCCTCACTAATGACAAAGCAAGACCCATAATCTCTGCGCTAATTTACAGTACACTTGGTGCTGTTAAGATGCAATCTGCACACAGCTGCCCTCAGCAAACAAAGCAATGGTGGCTGCTCCAAACACATGAGGACGGAAAAGGGAGGGGGGTATGTCAGGATCAAGATACAGGTGAGGGGAGCAGGAGGGAGGGAGGGACAGGAATGCAATATCGCAACTGTCTTGAGGACAGCTTTACGGTTTCCACAGCAACTCGCATGCACATTTCACTTCCTGTGGAAATCTTTATATCACAGCTGCTTATTTGTCTCCTCGCCATTTCAAGAAAGTCGGGTCTGATGATACATGCAGCTATAAGAGGAATGAAACTGGGAAGGGATGTTGTTTGAATGAAAGCGGCATGGGTTTGTGCCTAGAAGCACAACAACATACTACTTGAGACAATTAACTTGAACATATTACAGCCATAATTTTATCATTTTCATTCTGTCATAAAGCCTATCTATAACATGTGAAGATAACTGCCTCATCAAACCTGCGAATTCATCAGCGTTTACATATAATCTCTAGCCCGATAACAAAAACAGAAGCTAAATCTGTGTGTTTTATCTTAATTATATAGAATATATGCAGAAAGAGGCAGGTTCAGCGGCCAGTCTACACTGGAGATGAAGCACAGGTGCGTGTTTCTAATTGGTCTGGTGATATTTAAAACAAAACATGCATTTTCGTGAATCCAGACTAATGCATAGCTAAATATAAATGAACAAAACGATGACTTTTTCTTCGCGTGCATGTATGCAGCCATGAACACTCACTGCACTCAGAAATGGCAAGTAGAAAGCAACAAACACCACCCACATACAGTTGCCTCCCACATACACACACACACGCACACACACATCCATCATTTAAATTTACATCAAGCTAAACTCCATCACTGTAATCATTAGCACCATTACGATATTTTAATTCCCGGCAACATTATTCAGTCCCGAAACCAAAAATATTAACAGGTCTACGATTGGGTTCTTGTGAGATAAACAGCATAAACAGCTGCAGCTTCACTGTATTATTTTTCTAGAAAGTCATGCCAGATCCAGAGAGAATAGATTACCTCCCATCACTTCACACGGCATGTTTCGAGAAGGTCAGTACAGGCTCAGCCGAGCTTACCCACACATTTGCCCGGGGCCAGTTGTATCTGTGCTATCTTTGTTATCATAGGATGTAAAATTTAAGCCAAAAGGCTCAAATGAATACACATTATGAGCTTGATTTTAGCCTCAAGAATGAAAATTCAATCAGGAACAATAACCGTGCTTCAGTTAAATGCAAGGGGGAAAAAAAGGCAGATGAGCACAGAGGGGAAGAGAAGGAGAACAGCACAAAAGTAATTTCTGCTGCTTCTCTGAGTCATATCTGCAGCAGTGGGAAACAGAAACAGCGAGGGGGAGAGAGTGAGTGTATGTACGTGGGTATGTGAGAGAGAGAGAGTTAGAAACGAAGAGTGAGAGAAGGGGTGGAGTGGGGGTTGTGAAAGGGGATGGCTTATGTGTAGTAGAGCCACGTAAAATTAGCAAAATTGAGCTCCTTCTGAAATGAAAGGCCATTATCGTTCTCCATATTCTCCCAGAGGAATTAACGTCAATTTCCGATGGAGTAGTGAACATGCCGTCGATGGCATGCGTGGAGAGGGGAGATAGATGGAGGGATGATGGAATAAAGAGACGCACGGAGACTCGAGCACCTTCACGGGGCTCTTTGGAGCTTCTGAATTCTCCCAGTGTGACAGTCAAAGTGGAGTGAAGAGAAGAAAGATAGCGCAGATCTTTTTTTTTTTTGCCATTACATAATAAAACTGCTAAGAGTATGAGCACTACTGGGGTTGTCACCAAGACCTCCTGCCTGTCATCCTATGAGCTGTTTGAGCACACTTACATCCGCGTAGCACATAAACAAGGACACAATCTCTCACCCACACAATGAACTGCGACATCTTCACGACATGACAGGCTCTATTGTCAGCACCAGGGTTGCATCAGCTTTATTATAAAGGACATCCCAGGTGATGTCCTGCAAAGCGGGCATACGCACTCGCAGGAAAGACACACCGAGGAGACGCACACATGCGCAGCAGCAGTTGTCACCTCTGGGCCAGTGGTAATTATACTCCAGTCACACTAATTGTCTGTCTTCCTCCCTCTTTCACACATTTTTGTGCACTTACACTAGCACGTGTACTGTATAAACATGCACTCGTTCGCATACACATACATGCGGAGGGTAATACGAAATACATTTGCAGATGTCTCCCAAAATAACCGCCGCACAGCGAGCTGTGGCAGTGCCCTCAACCCTTCTTGGAGAAGGGACTTCACGTCAAACATCATTTCACCGCAAGGCCTCAGACTCACATTGTTCACACTGCCATTAACAGCAGGAAAAGGATGAAACAGGGTCGCGTTTGGGACAGCTGTTTATGGTGTGCCGCTAGGAGGAAGAAGAGGAGAGGACTTTGTTTTGATGCATTTCTTGCACGCATGGCTAATAGAAGTGGAGGCGGGCGGGGGGTTCGTTTATTCAGTTTCTTTGTCTGAGATCAAAATTGTGGGTTATGTGACCCACACAGAGACACAGGGACGAGAGGAGGGCTCCTGCTGGAGGACCAAAAACTAATTGGACCAAAACAAAGGCAGCTCTCAGAGCCTTGCCTTGCCTTGCCCAGACTCCCCTTTTCATCTCTCCCTCCCTCTTATACACACTCCGTTGACAGATGGCAAATCAGTGTGTGTGTTCCACCTTTTTCTCTTTTAGACTGAGGCATGCTGAGTAAGGTCGCTCAGTCACTTTCCTCCCCCTTGTCATCCCTTTTCCTCTCCCCCTTCCTCTCCCACATCTTCCTTCTGTCTCTCCCTCTGATCCGAGCCATATTTAGCGTGTCACAAGCACTGACGATAGAGAAATTCATGTTTGTATCTGATCCACTATCAGAGCAGAGCGTATTGTCACTGACCTAAGCTAATAGGCCACTTTTGGGCTAGACTGAGTCACAGCCAGACAAGCACAATATGGCTCTGCTGTGCGGGTGACTATTTATTAAATGTGGCACTTCATATGATACGCTTGTCTGAGCCTGGATCCAAAGTCAGCTACAATGGCTACAGGCAATTAACAAGGGAGAATCAGCAAGATCTACATTTGCAATTCATCACTGCATTTAACACCCACATAAATAACTAATATGTGCTTCTGTCTAATGACTAAGTCGCCCCTAGGGATGAGGAGAAGGGACCAGAGACAACTCTAATCGATAAGGGATTTAGTCAAATCTGAGTCAATCATTGATAAGAGGATTGGGACCATAACAACTCAGACAGTGAGCGAAATCCAGTAATAACTGCTAAGATGATTGCGTGTTGAGAAGTACATATGCACAAGAACAAACGGCTTCTGTTACCAAGACTGCAACAATTTATTTCACAGTGAGCTTTTTCACATGAATCGCTGCCTACTCACGAAGCTTAATGCTTCCAGAACAAAAGCTGACTCTATCTGCATGTGTGTGCGTGCGGGTGTGTGCGTGGTTAAGTAAAAGCAAGGACAGATGCACTTGCTGTTTGCCAAAGCTGTGTTTTGGAGCACTCTAACTTCAGGTCAGCCTTGAGTTTGGGGGAGAAAAAAACTCTCTTGGAGACCAAGCAGCCGACAGTTCAGAGCGAGGAAGAAAAGAAAAACACACTTTTAGCAAACAGCGGGTAGATTTTCATCCAGAAATGCTTCTCTTGCCTAGAAAGTTCAGATCTTTATGAAAAAATAAGACTCTCCTGCCTGGGCCCATGTTTTCCTCAGCATACTACTATGCAACTCCTACAGGATTCACATTTGAGACGGAGATCAGTGCACAAATCATCCTCTCTGCAGGCAGAATCATACACAGCATGATGAAATACACACCTTGACCACTTATCACTCCACTCATAATCCTCCAGCACTTAGCATATTTCCTCATGGTGGTGTATTAACACATTTCATCTTAGGTTCAGTCCCATTACTGCGAGGATTATCTGATGCTTCGTACAGCCTGTCATCATGTTGGCCTATGAATGTTCTGCCACACTCAGCTATCATGCAGACTGTGGTCATTACTATAATTTAGAGCCACTTGGACAAGATTATTGACATTCATTACAGGCGGAAGATAAAGCCAGCAGAAGAGGCCCGTGTATTCGAGGTGAACTTACTTTCGGCGCAAGGTGGAACTGGTGTTGGTGTCTGTGCTGTCAGTGCGTTCAAGCCGGTCTGTGGTGGAGGAGCCGCAGGAGAGACCTCGCGTCAGCCTGGTGTGGGTCCTCCTCTCCCTGCCGGGCGCTGGAGTTGTAGCTGATCCGGATATCACCTGAGTTGTTGAGGTGCTACCATCCCCGCTGCCACCGCTGCCACCAGCACCGCTGCCATGATGGATGGGCAGTGACAGGGGCTGGTTGTGGTTGTAGTTTTGCTCGGGGGTGTCCGTTCCAGGGGTACGCGGGCTGCGTTCCTGCCTCAGGTCCTGGTTCTCTTGGCTGACCCGGTCTAGCTGGCCCTCCAGTTCCTCGATGCGCCTGCGCTGCGTCTCCAGGAGCTTGGCCTGGCTCTCAATGATGTTGTTGAGCTCCAGGAGGTACTCCACTGCCCGGTTTGGGCTCTCTGGGCTGGTATCCATGGTGGGAGCCCTTCCTCTCGGGGTACGACCACCACCAGCCACAGGTTCTACCCCGTGGGGCAGAGATCCACCCTCCCCACCAGCCCTGATGAGTTGGGGGGAGGGAGGGACCAAGAAAGGCTGTGGTGAAGATTAACTATAGGCTTCAGATGTTCAGAAACAGGAAGTCACAGATATTAAGATATTGAGAATGTCATAGCGACTACATATCCCCAAACATGAGGGCAAAATTTACCATTATAACATCTTAGTAGCCATTGAAAACGTCACAAAGCCAAGAAGAGAATTTAAAGCTAAAAAAAAAGTTCATGGCACTGTTGAGTGTCTGAGTTCGTGAAGTCCCAGGCATTTTGAAATCGACACGTAGCAGGTAAAGAGTTTGGGGTGTCATGATTAATGTTAATTTACTAAAAAGAAATGTTTAAAAACAGACTTCCAGGCGGAGGGAGTGACACGCATAGGTATGGTGTAATTTAAGCTTTTCAGAGTTTGATAATGAACTTGCTTCGATGATTGATAGAGAAAAAGTATAAGTAGAATATGAATTTATCCACTGACCTGTGACATACACTGCTCATTAACTTTAAAAGCTCTGGCATCAGCTTTTGGTTAATTAAAAAACAAAAACAAAAAAACACTTTATGTTTTCATCGATATATAGGGGGAAAGGGGGTGGGGGAGAGGGGGGATATGCTAGTTTTGATCTACCACTAATTATCAGGCGCTGTCAATCATTACATAACACAGAAAAATCTGCTCCTTCCCACGTTGAATATCCCCGCAGTCTGTCATCGTCGCTTTCAACCCATGATTTGATGTGTCTTTAAAGCACAGAGAGTGAGTAGAGGTGGTTTACGAAGTTCATTCTTGAAGTCCGAATCCTCCTCTTTGGTTCGCCAAAACTACATCCCGTTATTAAAAAACACAACAAAACAAAAAACACAACAAAACAAAACAAAAAATCAAACTAGATCCCAGTATCTGTCTCGCCTTTTCATCCAAGAAAAATGCACTTTACCTCCTCGTCATGCACTCATAAATACTGATCTTCAAGATAAAACTTGTCACCTCTTAAAGGCTAAAACCTAACCGCAAGATTCTGAGGTCCTAAAGTCTTAATGACTGTTTCTAATCTTAAAACTGTACTTTTGTTTTTGCCGCTGGCGTAAAAAAAATCTGAAATTGGTCGAAAAGAACAGGGAGCGTCCTTTCCTACTTATCTGACTCTCAGTGGCAGCAGGTCGGTAATCCATGCAGGAGAGTAGCGCTGAGTCTCCTGTGAGGTGGCGCAGAAACAGAGAGGATTTCGCTCCTTGAGCGTCTGAACCGCAGCGTTGCGTGCGCCTTTTCCTCTGGAGCTCATCAAAGACAACCTGGCGAAAATAAGGAAGTAACTTCCGGGCAAGGTTTTCAAAATAAAGGACGAACGGTCGACAATAAAGTACTGACTTTGAGTGAAAATCAGTTGATTTGTGGGCAAAAACAAACACGAATTATTAAAAAAAGGCGCAAATTAATAAATTAAGGTGTCCTGAGTGTATAAGCTGCAGAGCGCTGATTTTCATACAAGATCACAACAAACAAATGACACAGTCGGTGCAATGGCTAAATATTTCCACAACTTCCACAACTAATAAGCACTGATTAAAATATATATTAAAGGTTGAGCTACCAAACAGTGTAAACTGAAAGTTTATCTTTTGCTTAAAAAAATATAAAAGAAAAATTAACGCATCACACAGTCAGTTAAACTTGATGGATTTCAAACTGTCCACTTGTGAAGTATATTATGGATCCATTTCACCTGCCGTAATAGAAATGAAAGTGCCAGATGTGCACTGGTGAGGCCAAACCCCCAAAAAGGAAAAGAACGGTGGTCACAGCACATTCCTCTCTTCGTCCCTCCTGACGGATTTGACTGTGAATGTGAAAATCTCCTATATGTAAATGGAGTCAACAAAATATCCACAAAAACACGTTAAAACTGTTTATTGTGTCTTCTAAGAAAACAAAGACAATATTTTAGGTATAAATGAGACAAAACAAAGTTGCACAAAATACATACAAAATAAATATAGAAATAAATAAATACAAAAAAAATACAAAAAAAAATTACTTGACAATTACTGGACAAGACTGATTTCAGCTATCACTCTTAGGAGAGCTTAAGTTAAGTCTCAAGACTGTGGAAGAGAGAATTCAGGAATTCTCTGATTCTATAAGGAGAGCTGGACAGGGCCGTAGAAGGACTTCAACGCAGCAGATGACCAGTATCTGCTCCTTTTTTTGAGGAAAATGAGGGGGAGCACTGCCGGTGGCCTATAAAATGACCTCCAGTGGACTATTCGTGTTTGTTTCAGATCAAACGGTCAAAAGCAATTTTACGAGGGTGACATGAGAATCTGACATCCTTCACACAGACCAGCACCGTGTTATACTGTAATAACTGTGCGCTGCTTTCAAATTTCTAAGCAGTATTATGCACATGCTTTCAAAAAGGTTTTCTTTCTTTGCAGTAGATAGAGAAAGACATTTTCTTTGGGTCGGTTAATAGTTTTCTGCAGGAATCTGAATGACTAGTCTAGCTGGTAAATAATACGTCTGTCATTCTTGGTCATTATTTCACAGTCTTCTGAGACAAACGCGCGCAACTTAAGAGCTAATTAATTACCTCTAAACCAGGATATTTCAGCATATTAACGACCCATTTCATCCAAAAGCGACACCTTTATTCATACCTCCACACTGTGCAGCACAAAGAAAATGGCATTCATTTTTTTCCCTCAGATCTCACAGGTCCTATTACATTTGTCAGATAGTGAATTTAGGAATGCAGCTTTCAACAAAGAAGCGCAAAGAAGACATTTTATATTGAAAATACTGCGAGAATCTCATTTTCTGTCTTTGTAGCTTTACGTATTCCAGGAACCCTGTTGAGCGCCTGAATCCCTGGTGTTCAGGTACGAAAACAATACAGTGCACTGCAACACTTTGCAGGTGAAACATTGCCCCTGTCGTGTCAAATAACTCCCTGTTATAACATTGAAAATGCTATATTTGAAGTCGTGATTTAATCCACTTCCATAAGACAATCTCCTGCAGCTGAAGTGAAAGCAGCGCTGTTATTACTGCCGTTTTTTTTCTTTTCTTTTTTCCATTTTGCATCCGAGCTGATTTGAACAGAAGGATGCGGCTTAGGACAACACGAGAGAAAGACAGGCCTCAGAGCGCTGTTATTTTTAGTGTCAGTGCTTAAGTGCTCATATCTAAGCTAAGACTCTGTAAATTCACCCGCTTCTCTCCCTGCACAGCAGCTTGGACAGGTGAGGTTGCCTCACTGTACAGTTAATACTCCACTGAGGAGTGAGGCTGTATGCAAAATGCATGCTCTAGCAAGGCTAGATGAATGATTGATCTGCGGGAAATGCTGAGATTTCAGCCTCTTCGTGGATCTCATTCACCACTAGTTAAAGAGCTTACATCTGATTTATTAACAGACATCTCACCCACATATTGCATCTGAATATCAGGCTGCATTTCCCCTTCTCTCTCATTCACACACACCTTCATCTTGTGAAATCCCACTTCACATAAATATACTGTTGTCTATGTTTTTGCTGCCATCTGCTGTCCATTATGTGGACCGAGGAAAGGAACACCATCATGACCACAGAGGAAATTGGTTCAGCAGTTTATTTGCACTTTTATTAGTGTGTTTACAGTTCAGCCATACTTAGGAAATGAAAAAAAAGAATATTGGCAAACATTTATATATATATATATAAAAAGGTCTTATATATATAGGCTACCTAGCAACACTGTATGGCCGTTGGATGGAGAATACAGAATGTCCGTTTGGCTGCTGTAATGTCTTTCAGCAAACAGACAGAGAACACCACGCTTTTTATTTCTCTGCTTTGTTCCTCTGGGTACAAATGGAGGAATGACGTCACTTATGGCATCAACCTTTAAATGATTATGGAGTGCTAACAAATAACAGCTGTAACAGTCTGTGTCTCCAAATGCCACCGTAGAGAACCAACGTAATATTGCTTTAACATTTAAATAACATTAATCCATTGCGTGTGTTTACGAAAATGGCGTGAAGTGACTGTAGCTTTTCCTCCTAATGGCTTATCAAGAAAACCTGAGTATATCAAAAAAGATAATTTCATAGAAAAATAACATCTCACAGTATCCATTCAACTTGGCTTCTGTTTTTTTCCCCCTCAACAGAATATTTAAAAAAAGAAAGAGAGCAAAAGAAAACAATGTGCTAATTTGTCACCTCAGATGCAACACCGAGCTCAGATTCTGCAGATTATTATTATTTCTTTTAAATATATTTTTGTGGGGCCTTTTTTTGGCATGACTTAAATTACTAAACAGCCCACACACTTCTAGTATGAGAGACCTCAGAGCAAAGGTTTTCACAGTAAGAAAAATCAGTGGTTAGGATAAAGTGGTTTATGTTACCAAGGCAACAGTACGTGGCACGATGGGCACAGCACTCTTTAGAATCTAGATAGTGGTTTTGTACTGACCCCACATACACAATATTTAACAGTACTTGAAATATGCACGCACCTGATGCATATTTTGGCATCTTTTGCTGACTTCTGAAGTAGGGTACAACACAGAGCATTCTAATCCACACCCAAGCAGCATAATACAAAACATTCATGTATAAATAGGACGGCTACAATATAGTTCTTAGTCTGTTTACATTTTTAGCCTTCACAAAAGCTAGTTCTCACATTATTTGTCATCACACAATAATAAATAATATGAATAGTTAGCTGTTGTTTGTAATATCTAGATATATACTGCATATATTCAAATGTTTAGACATATTATAATATATATATATATTTCAATATAAATCCGGTTCCATTTAGTATAGTATTTACAGTGCTTTCTGTTGTCTACAGATATTTACAGAATATACCGTTGGCTTTTAAAAGGGATTTGCATTATCACAATCAAATATAGAACAAGATTACAAGTTGAGGCAACACAAAGAGGATGCTGTACAAACACTGACTCCTCTCAGGCCAGATAGATGCGGCGCAGTGGATATGGATTACTGATTGCATTATTATTGCTCAATATCTTCATGAGGTATAAGTGAATTTCTATGTTGTGTTTAAACAGTAGGGGATACTTAAAGGGACAGCTTGACTGAAAATCAAATGTATTGTTTTTCCTCTGGCCTGCAGTGCTATTTATGCTGTTAAATTAGCAGCAGTGTCTGTTAAGATGAGATGCTCACAATACTAAGAAAGAAATCTGGTGATCCTCTATAAGCAAGCAGCTGGTGATGGTGGAAAGAAGTGAAAAACTGCCTCCCATTCTACTTTTAGAAGAACCACAAGTAATCCTGCAATCTAACAGCGTAGTGCTTTGTTGGAATAAAATGATACTAAGAGGGTTTTTAAGCCTGATTATTCAAGAATTTGAAACTACTTTGCTTCTACTGAACTACATCTACCATGCAAAAGAAAAATGTAGCTACCTAACACTAAAACTCAAGTGAAGGGGGACACAAATTAACATTTGCACTCTGTCACATGGGCACGTTTCTTGTTACAGGTAGATGCTCGCTCCTTCTACACAGTGATATGGTTGGTTAGTGCAGCACTGTAGAAAGAAAACATTTCCTACATGAAAACTGCTTACACCAACATTTTCTTTCTTAGTAGCTGGGTATCGATTTCTCAAAAGAGACCCTGCTGCTGAGTTTTTCAAAGACACGAGTGCCATTTAGTTCTATATATACATTTAAAAGAAGACCAACCACAAATAGGTATCACTAAAATAATCTAGATGGACAAAAAGCACTACAAACTGGAGGAAATAAATGCCAAAATTGATTTTAGGGTGAACTGTCCCTTTGAGAGAGGACACTGTTAATGTAGTGTGAATCACTGGTAGGTGAGAAAAGACGAAAGTGCAACTTAAGTAGGGCAACAGTGCCGAAGGGGAGGAAGAAAAGACAATGACACTGTTGGGAGAGGGATAATCTTGTTTTGTTGGTGTCATTTACAAGTTAAAATATTAACAGCCAGAGACCAGCTGTAAAAAGGCACAAAGAATATGACTTCATACTACTTTAAATATCAAAGTGACTCAGAGAAAAAAAGTTGGTAGTGGGGGTAGCTGCAGAAAACAAGTAGAGGTCTAACAGTGTGAATCTGACAGAATCTGTTACAATGGATGCTCAGTTTCCTGTTAAAAGTCAAGAGACATCACTTCTTCTTCTTCCCCCACGCCCTGTCCGCCTGCCTGTTCTCCTTCATGACCTGAGTCAGTCTCTGCTGGCTGGGCATGAACCAAGGACCTGGCTGTGTGGTGACCAAAGAAAGAGTTGAGATACTGGCAGCAGACACACTTCCGTCAGAGTGGCTGCCTTCAGAGTCTGACTCATCATCCCCCAACTGATCTATGGACAGTGTGGAAGCGAGGAAGGAGAAGGGCTTTCTCTGTGACTCCGGATCAATCACACCCACGCTTCGTAAAGGCCGCTTGACGCTGCTGCTCTGTTCAACGTTGTCCTCTTTTTCATACCGATTCAGCCCTGTGTCTTTACTTTCTCTGCTGTCATCACCCCAGGACCTCTCCCACTCAGTCTCTGGCTTCCCTTCTTCCCTCAGTTCTCTGTACTCTGCTGCCATACCCCAGTCGTCATCGCTCTCCTCCTCCCAGATTTCTTTGGGCCTGGGAAGCTTTTGGGTAAGACTTGGAATTGGTAAAATGACTTCCCCGTCACTGTCTTCGCTCTCACTTTCAAACGTTTCCACCACCTCCTTCCTCCTTTCTCCCACCCTCATCAGCTTGTCCCGATTCATAAACTCTTCTCTCTCTAACGTCCTCTCCCTCTCTTCGCTCCTGCTTTTCCTCTCTCTGCTCCTGCTCCTCCCCCTGCATTTTCCTCTTTTCGTTCCCCTCTCTGCCCTCGTTTCCGTGTCACTATCATCATAGTTCCTTAGGGCATCTCTAGGTAAACTCTGAGAGGCTTTTTCTCTCCTCCTCCTGTCCCTGGCTCTCCTCAACCTCTCTGTCTGATCAGACATGGGGCTTTGTAAACGCAAGCGTTGTCCTTCACCTGAAACATGTCTTCTTCTCCTTCCCGTCCCATCATCCCTCTCGCCTCCCTTTGACCTGCTTCTCCTCTTCTCTTGTGAACTGCGCCCCCTTCGTCCGGTGGAGTTTACTGGAGCCAAACCCTGCTTCTTGGGGTGATGCAGGAGGGGGGAGGAGGTGATTTGGTGCTCATGGCCTGGACAGACATTGTGTAGGGTTAGGGTGGTGGGCAGAGACAAAAGATATAGACTGAGCAGGCAGTTAAAGAGGAATGACAGCATCTATGGTAAAGAGAATTATGTAATCTGTTATTAAAGACTTCTGAAATCCAGAAAGGTGCCTTAGGTCAGCTTGTGTAATAACAGCTGCTTTTCTATTTTAGTGAAACTTTCATTGTTTAACTGTTCAGTGTATGGGCAAATTACAAGCTGTCCAATTACTGCTTCAGCATAGGTTTGAGAGACATAAAGCATAATGTTGTACTCTGCTACAATGTTAATTGCTAATCAAGTCCAAGTACTGTCGTTTACTTAATGAAGACAGCAATGCTGGTTTGGTAGAGAGATGTAGAGAGACAGAAAATGGGAGAACTAACAGGAACCATTACCAACCGCGTATTCTCTGTCCGTCCAATGACATAGAAGCAAGGCTCGCCTAGCTTGGAGTTGGTCATGCATAGAGACAAGCTGGAGAGCTCCACTGAGAGAAAGAGAGAGAAAGAAGGGAATGGAGAGGAAACAAAGGAGTGGAGCAGAAAGAAGAGCAGTGTTTGGAAGAAGAACCAACACAGACAAATGAGAAATGTGGTGTGGGAGTGTTAAAAGCAAACATAGTCAAATGAAACACAGATGTGATGGGTTAAAAGGTGGGAAACACCAGAAGAGAAAATGTTAAAAACAAAGTAGAGAGCATTTTAGTTGGAATCAGTCCCATAGAAAAACAGGAAACACACCCATAGCAGACATATAACATGCAAAAGCTACGAGGTTGCCTATGTTTCACTCTCAAATTTCTCTTTTGCTCTCATGTATTGCCACTCTTAAAATTAAAATGTTCCCACGCTGCCTTACCATAATCAGGCACATAGCCATTTCCTCTCTTGAGGACCAGGTGGATGCGGTGGCCTCCTCTGCGGATCTGCTCGACGGCCTGGCTGTGGGTCATCCCGGCTGTACTGTTCCCGTTTATCTCCACAAGCTGATCGCTCACCTGTAGCCACACACATCATTTCACCGCTTTACAAACTGGAGCTCAATCGTTTTAATCACCAGAGTCTGAAATTTCTATCCTTTATTTTCAACTATTAAATGTTAATGTTAAATGTCTTAAATGTTTCTCATATAAGAATTTCGTAATTTGCCACTCAATGGGAGGGCTAACACAGAGAGACAGGCAACCATTCACATTCACGCCTAACACCACTAACTGCATGTCTTTGGACTGCGGGAAGAAGCCAGAGTATCCAGAGAGAACCCACCCAGACATGGGGAGAACATGCAAACACGGGGCGACCGTGGCTCAGGGGGTTGGGAAGCGTATCTGTAACCGGAAGGTCGCCGGTTCGATCCCTGTGCTCTCTGTCCTGGTCGTTGTGTCCTTGGGCAAGACACTTTACCCTACCGCCTACTGGTGTTGGCCAGAGGGCGCGATATGGCAGCCTTGCTTCTGTCAGTCTGCCCCAGGGCAGCTGTGGCTACAACCGTAGCTTGCCTCCACCAGTGTGTGCGAGAGTGAATGAATAGTGACATTGTAAAGCGCTTTGGGTGCCTTGAAAAGCGCTATATAAATCCAATCCATTATTATTATTATAGTCATATCAACTTTAATGTCAAGGTTTCCCCTTCAGACTTTTCAGGAAATATCATCCAAACACATTTTAGCTAACAGAAAAGATTACACGCACATATTTTATAGGGTTTCTATTTAGAAGTATGTAGTAGGAATAATAGTTTAACTGGTTCTGAGTGATATGGCCTGGAAGTATCTGTGAGGCTGTTATGAATAGGAGTGGCAGGCAGGCAGGTAGGTACTTTCGGCTGCTTCTCTTCTCTCTTTAGTTTTGCCACATATTTACCTTTTACAGATTTTACACCACAAGCCTCCCTGGGCTTTTGAACCGGGAGATCTTTTCACATTTTTAGGCGAATCTGAGAGTTACAACACTATGGAAACACAATAAGTAGTTCAAAAAAACCTTCATTTTTCAATTTTCGAATGTACAAAATTACAGTTTACAAAATTGACTGTCAATGGAGAATAAATCTCAACAAGACTGATTGAAAACAAAGGAGTAAATCTTTCATCTCAGGCTTGTGTTATTACAGGTTTGATTACAGGTTTGCAGATCTGGAAATTGGCCACCGCCTTTGCAGTGTTTACTTGGGAATGGCTGCTGCACTAGCAAAGCAAAGTTGCTTAATTTATTTCATCTTCTACCACAGGATACACTGGATCATCCTTTCTGAAAGAAAAACAGATAATTCTGTCCTACAATTAAATAAAAAAATAACCTGAAAGTTCTTTCCTTTATAATCTTCACTTCCAATTTGCAAAAATGTTGGTCGTTGCGAGTTTTGAGGACCGCTGAGCTGATTAATTCAATCAGCTCGATGTGCACAGCTCTGGTTGACATCCAGGTAACGAGTACTGTCCAATGCTTGCTGTCTGCACTCCCACCTTTCGGAGAACATGTACATTAATAATTGTCCAGGATTTAAACACATTGATGCCATCCTCTAGTCCTCTCCCACGTAACTTGCGACAAATAACAGACTTGCGGATAACAGAGGACATAAAGCATTTTCTGCCAAAAACCCAGCATCCAGCTGCTTGGACTGCTGCCTCCATTATATTATGTCCTTACTGAGATACTTTGTCATGATAGAATCTCACAAGCAGTGTGGCATTGTGATGTGTGGGACGATCAGAGTATGTTCCCTTGAGAGGTCTGCAAATGATACACGAAATGTGAAGGATTTTGCTTCTTGAACAGGCGTTGCTTGTTAAACATCTTTCCCTCCTCGAGATGTCTGAACTCTTTAAAGACATCATGTTACACAGATGGAATAATCACAACTTTCTTGCGAGGGCTCAGTTGTGGTTGACATCTGTTTGAAACATTTCCAGCCTCTGCATTTTGCACTGTGAGAATTTTCCTTAATGATGCTGACATGAATCAGCCAGGCTGAAGCATTGCAGAGTTTCCTCCAGTTTGAGAATAGCTCAAAGCAGAGCCTAATTGAGCCTCTGTGGTTCTGGACCCAGGGCTGGGAGTTCAAGTTGTATTTTAGCATCTGAAAGGCTTCTGTTAGCTCTTCAGTATAGCCCCAAATTGGATTTAGCAAACATCTGTGTAATTCTTTTCAGGAAGCATATTGCTTTTGACAGTGAAGAAAAGAGAAATGACTGTGAGCACAGATACCTGTTGTTGCTCAGTGTTTGAGAGGATGGCAAAGTTGAGCTGGCGCCACCCTTGGAGGAAGGGAAGGGACTAGATTTGAACATTTTGTTGGATGTTTTTCAGAGGTTTCAAAAAGATACCATAGCCATCAATGGAAATGTGCAAGAAGGTGTTTTATTGTTTAGTAGTCAGAGAAGACCACAGAGACCATTTTCGTTATGTCCGAATGAGGACAGAGACTCCAACAAAACTGTGGGGGAGTAGAGGAAGAAAAATACACATGTTATGAAATGTCCATCCCAGCTTTTGCCATGTAGTGCGTCAGACATGCCACAGAGAAGGGTGAGGAACAACGTGGCTCTTTTTCAACATAGGAGACTCTAATCAACAATGTCCAGTTTGGGCTAATTTAGCAGCTTTTTATAAGTAAAAACTGATTCTTTAAGCACTATGGTTGTCTTTTCCTAATTTCTCACTTAGGAAAAACATGAAAAATATGAATTCCCCTTCACATTTTTTCTTGACCTTGAGGTCAGGGAAGAGTGTTTCAACATGGATTATTAAACCATAACCCCCGACCTCACGACTCTGTAGATTTTGCTGAAAAAAATAAAAGCAAAACTCAAAGAACTTCAATGCATTCGTTATATATTGTGTAAACAAGCTGAAATGCACATAGGAAACAGACTCACCTGCATTTTTTGACTCCGTGATGCAGGCCCTCCCTCCATCAGTCCCAGAACGTAGAGGCCCATGTTGTACTCACTTCCTCCTCGGAGGCTGAAGCCGAATCCTGAGGGGCCGCGATCCAGATCCACACTGTAATACCTGGAGTCCCGCTGGGACACACAGATAAAGAAGTTTAGG
Source organism: Neolamprologus brichardi (assembly GCF_056152115.1). Classification (NCBI taxonomy): domain Eukaryota; kingdom Metazoa; phylum Chordata; class Actinopteri; order Cichliformes; family Cichlidae; genus Neolamprologus; species Neolamprologus brichardi. The sequence goes on from NC_142123.1 coordinate 26,508,916, forward strand.
TTAATATTATACACTGGCAGTTAATAACAGCCACAATCGATGTAGGAATTTCAGTGCCCGTTAGGTACACGTGATTGAATGTGCTTCCCTCACCTTTGGACGTGACCTCTGTCCCTTTCTGTTTCTGTGACCAGAGTCATAGTCAGCAGTTTCCGGAAGGTTTGCAGAGTCTGCAAAAGATAGTCTGATTGTGAAATAAGAGCCAAGCTTTGCACTGTGGCATATGTGTATGTTTGGATGCTTATGTGAATGCCTACAGGTGCTGGAACGCGGGACAATGGTAAGACGTAGAGTATTTCCTGCCCGGCGAAGTATCTGAGCGAGCTCCCGATGTGGCAGAGTCACCACCGAGCGTCCCTCTACAGCCTCTAAACGATCCCCGGGCCGGATCTGACCGCTCTTTGCCGCAGGACTGCCACGACGGACCGTCACAAACCGGTGAGGCAGAAGAGAAGCAGCTGAAATAGGACAGAATAAAACAGTTATTAGCGCATTAAAGTAGATGAGGCTGGAACACGAGATTCCATCAGGCCTAAAAAGTTTCCTCTTAACTGAAGGCTGAGAGTAATAAGTGGATAATTATAAAAACAGGAAGCTTTAACTCATCAGCGCATGTGCCAGAAATCCTAAAACAAGCTATAATTTAGCTTCGGATCATTCTTGACAGGCTATTTTATGAATTACTTCCTTAAAGGAGCCTACCTAGTCCCTCCTTTCCCCGTTATCACCTTGAAACACTCTCCTCTTCTCCCTCATATTCCCATCTATCAACCTACCTCTCTAACCACTGACACGCCGCAAACAGTTTTTCAGCTGTCCAACAATGCATCTTCCCCCTCAAGAATAAACTGTCATGGAACGCAATCTTTCCGGCAATATTTTTTCCCAACCCAAATCTGTCAAACCGCACATAACAACAAACTTTAGATCTTTAGATATCTGTTTACCCAGCACCAGTGATTCTTATGCTCAGCACATCTAAGATCCCCCTCAAATTGTAGCTTGTGTGCATTAGTATGCCACCGGCTTACAAAACACACACAGCAGTACTTTTATTTTTCGTGCAAGCACCATCGAATATTTTTCTCCTCGATGTGGGAAAACGACTCTTCTCACCCTCATCAGCTATAAGACACAGTGTGAAACTGAGGTTACAGATAATACACAAGTGTGTTGTGGAAGCCGAGGACCGGACCATTAGCTTCATGTATAATGAACTCCATTTGTCTTATTGTCTTTATGAAGAGATCACATGCAATTAAGCTAAAATGGTCAGAATCTGAGGCTGATGAGAAAAATATTCAGCAGCCTAACAATAAATTTGCTTCCTTTAATCGCCTGCACCAAATAAAAAGCTTAAATTTTTTTAGCTGGACAGCTGTTTCTGTCTGCTGTATCTCTTATTTCTCTTTTTGTGTTTTAATAAACTCCCTATTAGGCTTTCCCTGACCCCACTTTGAGGGAATGCGGAGCTTTAGTGGCAGCTGGCCCTTCTAGAGTCTTGCCAGTGGCCTTATGTAACCCATCAGGCAGCATAAACATTTTGAAACTGTTATTCAGCTGAGGTACATGACGCTCAATTCTGCCCATGTCCCTCTGGTACCGAAATAGCATGTTTAGAGTGATTTAAAGAGCAAAATGAAATGCTTCGTTAACAGATTAAAATTGTATTCTTGGGGGTAGGAGTATGTCGTATGAGATGAGGAGCATGTCACATTGGAATCATGATTCAGTTACAAGGTTCAGCCTATAAATCAGAGCCCAGAGACACGAGTCCAATCTGGGCCTAATCTGGGTGACCCAGGCGGAAACAGCAATCAGGTCAAATCAAAGCCAAGGCAGCTTTGCAAATAGTCTTCTTATCATGCATAATACATCAACAGTGGCTAAACACATGAATACACATGCAACAGCGATGCTTACACGCACACGGCAGCATTGTAGAAATGCACAGACACATGTTAAGAATCTCACACACACACACACACACAGACACACAGTGACTCACATGCAAAAAGATGAGGACAGATGCACTCAGCCACAAATGCACAAACAGACACACAAGCTACACACACATGCATCTGAACGGACTGCATTATATCGTAGTGTCTTTTCCTCTGGCTCTCCATGTTCTCCTGTCCACAGTAATCCCACTGCGGTATGCCCAGCAGCCAGCCAACCTCTGACGTGCTGCACTGATTACCGCTCAGGAGTCGAGCAGCCCGCCCTCCCCTCTTCCGTAAAAAACCCTCTCTGGACCCCAGATGAGGCGGCGAGCGCGGACATCGCTACAGCAGCCTGCGGATGTATACTACATGTTGTACACCGAGGGGGAGAGAGGAGTGCTGGTTTTCAGCAGGATCACTCACATGGTAGTGTCTCTGCCAGTTAGTTAATGCTGAACATCACCGCTACAATCGAACTACCATTAGAGCTGGGACTAATCGCCTTTTACCACAAATGCTCGTTATGTCTTGTGCCGCTTTACACCTGACTGGGCTTAAAATAACAACAAGATTTCCTTTCATCAGCTGTTGCTTCAATCACAAAGGCTGCATCATCACAACTGCAAAATCAACCATACAACGCATCTCTTGCAGCATCCTTTTGATCAAGCGTCTGACACCTCGAACGTGTGAGCATGTGATTCGAACTTTCACACCGTCAACACATCTGGCTGAGCAAACTTTCGAGAACAGAACGCAGTATTTAACACTACTACCTCACCTACAAAGCTGAATGTGAAACACTGCACCAAACCGAGACCAACCTCATTTCTGCCAAACACACAAGAAGAAGTGGAGCAAATAATTACGTTTGGACTCCTTCACAGTTCTCAAAGCAGACTGTAGTCTCTCCAGCATGGCTCTCTGATTCGCATGCACAGGAAAACAAACAAAAGGATAAAAAAAAAATAAAAAATCTGTGTCAAGCAGATTCACATGCAGCGGTCGACAGGAGCGAAAACACAGGTTTGCTGTCGCTTCTGTTGCTCCTCGGCGAGGGAAACATTCAGTGTAGCATTTGCAGAGTGATGGAGAGAGCGGGAGGTACGGAGCGATAGATGCAGAGAGACGGAGAGAGAGTTTTAATCTTTTGAAAAACCCGACTGGACGCTTTTACTGCAGAGCAAAAGGGGTGTGAGAGAGAGAGGGAGAGTGGGCAGGAGCTTATGAGTGAGAGTGAGAGAGGAAGAGAAAGCCAGAGATGGGAATAGAAAATTATTAAGAAAAAAAAAAAAAAAGAGGAAAAGAGAGACAGGAGTGGCATGACAGGGGTGAAATGAAGGGGAGAATGAGGACATGATGGAGATGGAGGCTTACAAGAGTGGACAGACTTTGTACTGCAGGGACAGGTGCACCTACGACCTTAATCTCACCATGAAAACACAAATGTGTGCTCGCTTGGGCCATAAAGCAAATTGAACTGCATCAAAGTGGAACAGAGCAGCTAATGCAAGACATGTAAAGGTGAGGGGGTAATACATCACTGGGATGCTGCGGCTAACCTGCTATTCATAAGCAATACACTGAAAGCTAATAAGGGGCAGGATGTGTTCACTTCCCAGACAGAACTGAAACAATGCAGCATTGTCCCATAAGATCAAAGATACGAGACTACTTTTCTTAATTCAAGCTTGAATATTCAATTCAAAAGATTCCAGACGTAAAATTAAAAAAAAAATCCATTCTTAAATCATTTTTGGGAATGAATGAAAGATGGGGCTGCCACATAAACTTTGTGATCTTTTAGCATTAAAGCAGTTCAAGCAGTTTGAACTTACAGTATTTTTTAGTGGATAAAAGGATACGATCCATTAACAATATAAAATGGACTGTATGCTGGTGGTTTGCACGGTCAGCTAACAGCACATGTGTCAAACTTGAGGCCTGTAGAAAAAATCTGTGGCTGGCAAATCAGGTTAGACTCAATTAATTTTGGCCCATGCAGCTCTAGCTGTGATATGTTAACTTAACAACTTAAACAATTTTATCTGCAACAATGAAATCTCTGTTTGCAAAAGTATAGTTTGTCCTCAAAGTGGACAGAAAAATATTACATTTTTCTGTGCAACCGGTTTCACTCACTTGCTTTGCTGTATGACATATGTAAACTACACGACCATTTCTTTTCTAAAATTACATTTCCCTGTGACAAAGTGGTCAGGCATGAACTCATTTACCACTTGTCCCTTAACCACATTGATAATTTATTCCTTGTTATTTTACAGTCAACCATAATGCTTTAATTTAGACATTGTTGGTGTAACTTTGCTTAACATACTATCCCGGGTTTGTTTGTGGTAGCAGTAGTTACATCCATCACATCCATGCATGCATCCATGTTTTTTAAAGCAAATACTATTAACCATCAGGTCATTTGAATTTTCTCCTGTTCACAGGCAAATGTCTGGTAAATGATGTTTCTTTATGTTGCTTTGGTTATACTTTCCATGTTTGTCCATTTATTCAGGTCCTATATTTAAACCAGGTGTGTGGGAAGGGCTGCCCCAGTACTTCCTGTTTATATAGGGTCATGAGGTCATTGATTGGAACACTGGGTGTAACCAAGTGAAGGGTTTTTTCATTTTGTATAGCATTGTTTATTTTCTTTAAAGTAGATTTTCGAGTTGTACTGAATGCAATGTTTTACTTTCCAAACCATTTAGCAGAGTAAATGAGTTTGTCAGTTTCATGTGTAATCTTATTCCTGTTCTTTGTTTAGAATCGTATTGTCTGACCTATTTTTTTTTTTTTTTCTCAATGGTAGAGACTAATGAGGTTCAGGTGTGTGTAAAGTCCTGTATACAGCAAGTGGGATTTTTGCCTACCAGGATGGTTGTTTTATGGTAGAATGGAGATGCCAGAAATAAAGTACACTTAAAAGAAACTTGACTAGTATGCTGATGCTGTCCACTTATCACCTTCCTTGCTGTTTATGTTACCACACAGTGGTCATGTTCAGGCCTGTACAACAGGCTTTTGTGAGTTAGCTGTATGGTTGTCTATATTTTTGAAATTTTTGTTGACTGGCTGAGGGGGTTTATGCCTACAAATCTATACAAGATAGTTTCCAATTAAAATAAATAAATAAACAGGACATGCATTTTCCAATAAATAAAAGTGATGTGAATGTGATTCCTTCTTTGGTAAATTCCTCCCACAGTCCAAGAAAGTGCAAGAAACAACCTGTCCAAGGAGTCCAGTGTGAGATGGGATAGTAGATTGTATATAATCTTAAATGTTTCAATTACTTGTTTCAACTCTGACAAAATAAAAAAATAAAAATATTGAGTTCATTTTGTCAAATAGTATGAAAAATAGGATAAATTAGGCTATGCCTTAGGGTGGTCCTGCAACGGGATTAATGAGTTGGTAGCCCAGAACCCTAGATAAACATTTAAACATTTAAAAAAACAACAACAAATGAGTGAATGAATCTAAAGCACAGCTGTGCACCTGACAAATGGTGAGCAACTTCCTGCTTCCAAGCCAAAAGTGCACTTCATGATGAAGCAGTCACTTGAAAATAGAGGTCAGAACCAGTTTTCTTTACAACCCAAATAAAACCAACCTGGAAGCCTTTAAAAGAGAAAGGTTCATGGTGCATCATGACTCATCCAGTGGCATGTGGCCACGGTGACCGCTTTTTAATCTGTAATTACCTAATGGTCTTTCTGTCCACAAGGGCGTCCAAATGAGACCCGTTTTAGTGGGCATCTCACCAAATCGCTTTACCCAGCCAGAAAAGTTCAACTAATGTTGCATAATGTCCATCCAATTCTGTTTCTTTGGATTAAAAAAAATACTGTGTCGCTCACCAAAACAAGTTAAAAGCTTTACTATTTCTAAAAGATTTAACCTGATGAAAGTGTCATGATAAGTCACAAGTTGAATCTTACCTTTCCCATTCTCCACGTCCTGTGAGGCAATCACAAAGCCAAAGCCTTCTCCTGGCTTTCTCCTCAGCTCCACTTCAATTCCTCGATGCCGCCGAGTTCGTTCACCGCTCTGCTTCTCCAGCACTGGAACGCCGGCAGCTTCATCCTCCAGGCCCGTGTTAATCCAGTCTTTGGGCTCCATAGTGAGGGTTACTGGAATGGACTCCAAGAAACTCGTGCTCTGGATTAGCGAGGAACGTGCTGGAGAGGGAGGTGTGCCGACAGAGGTCCGGGGCACTTGCAGTGCTTCTGGGAGCACAGAGGAATTGTCAGGTGGAGGAGGGGGACGGAGCAGAGGTGGAGGGAGTCTCCGGATAGTTCCAGGGGAGACAGCTGAATGATAGACTCCTGATAAGGAGAGTGAGAGAATAAAACCGAAACAAATAAAAACAAAGAGAATACATTTTGTTAACGATTCACTAAAAAGTAGAGCTTCTTATTTTATTAATTACTGGAGACACCACATATAACAAAAAAGGGGCTTTTTAAAAAGTTTAAATAGCCCTAAAGGATAGTTTGTCCAGCAAAGTGCACTGAAACACCACCGTTATGCTCAATGTGATGCAGCAAATGTTACAGAGTAGCATCGCTGCTGAGTAGGCATTTTAAGGAATAAAGGAAAATCTACACATTAATCACCAAATAATTTCCTCGTAGTATGACTTCAAAATAAGCTTGTTCCTGACAAATGATCGTGTCATTCATGTTCATCATGTCTGTTAGCAAATAGGCAGCTAATTTGCCAGTAGAGAGGCAGTTATTCCCAACTATTCCACTGGTACAATTGAGTTATTTCATTTCATCAGTGGCAGGGTATTGGAAAAAGAATGAAAAAACTAATGTGGGGAAATGATCTAATCTAAAGAACCGAGTCTACCTGCAGGTCTGAACAGAAAATTTCACAGTATTGGGTAAGCAGTAAAAATGGACGAAAAAAGTGAATGCATAAATGGTTAAAGCAGATATTAACAGGACAAGTGGCTGAAACTGTCTTATAACTATAAATTATAAATAGTGAGTTAAATTAAAACTTTTGAACATGACAGGTGGTAAAAATGAACGTTCTTGAGACCTGACAGAGCTACAGAGGAATGTCAGGAGGGAGAGGCTGAGAACCGCTGATGGAGCAGATTGCAAAGTAAACATCAGAACAACAGCTGCTCAATCTGAATTCCACAAAACCAACAAACATTTTAATTGGTTGGTCAGATGGAAAAGTTGGAACTTTAAAAAGTTCCCATCTTTGATTCTACTGCAACGAACATGCACATTATGTATGCACTTTACTAAGCTGGCAAAGCAGTTTTTTGGTTCTAGTTCTTATGCAAGTCAGGGTTGCAGGAGAGCTCAACCTTATTTAAAAAAAATCACTGAATATCAAATGATTGTGAATTATTTACCTCCTCTGTAAACCAGTAAGATGACTTCTCCCCGTTTGGCGTGCTCCTGGATAATTGTTTGTACCTGAGAACAAACATTAAAAGTATTAAGTTTTGAAATTGTTTCAAAATTTTTAATTATGCAAAGTCATTTCTGATGAGTCAAACTTAAGGGGTGTGAAGAAAAAAATAAGCTAAAATGTTGGAAACTACTGTTTTTACGCACTGTATCATCTTCATCGGTTTATGTTTCATCTCCCTGGTTTTCTTTCCACTTTTTCTCCTTTACCTGTGTAAAGCTAAGGCTCTGGACGTCAGCTCCGTTGATTTTGACAACAGCGTCCCCTGGCTGCAGGGAGTTGCACTGCTTCCTGTCCCAAACTCGATTCACTAAAGCAATAGTGCCTCCTGGACCGCCAGCCGTCATGCTGAAGCCCAGGCCTCTGTCTCCTTCAGTCTGGGCCAAGGCCACTGGCACCAGCTCCCCTCCACTGAAAGCGCCAAGTCCACTGCCTACACTCATTGCCCCAGGTGAGGACATGCTGCTGGGACTTGCAGTGGGGCTGGTGTTGCCCTGGAAACCATTAAAGCCACGGTGTTGCGGGCTGTCTGGGGTTGGAGGTCTGAGATGGGAGGTCTGTGGTCTGAATAGGTGGGGATGAGTGCTGCGGGGACCACCGGGGGAAGAGGAGGGCCTTCCTGGGGACTGAGGCAGGGGCAGCCGGGACCCCGACAGGGTGGACAGGTCACTCTCAGACGACTTGGATGTTCCATAAAGTAAAGGATGACGAGGTGTCGCGAGTGAGTTATTGTTATGATTACGGATCATTGATGCCCTGATGAAGAAGAGAAAGGAGAGTTAAAATCAATACTAAATGCCTCTGTGTTCAGAGACAGTATCATACTAAAACATGTAGGGCTGCAGTATCTGCCATTTAGTTTTTAGAAATAATGTCCATCTCTGAAATCCCGTTTTCTCTCATCACAACATGGCAGATAGATTAACAACCCAGCAAACCGTAGTGAAGCTTAATCTATCTGACATTTGTAAGTTTTGCTTCAAAAATAATTATTGTGATTTCAAAATGCTTCCTTTTTTCGACTGGCAAGATGATTACCTGACTGATCACTGAATATTTTGTTGCACTGAGGCTAATTATAGCCTCAGTATCCTGTTTTTAGCTGGTAGGAACCCCATGTGGTTGTCATCTATTTCAAGGTTTGACATACTGTGGGTTCAGAGATGCTCTTCTGCATACTTTGATTGTAATAATTGGTTATTTGAGTTACTGTCGCAGTGTGGCCATTCTCCTCTCAAGTCAACAAGGCATTTTCTCCCAGAGAACTACTGGGACAACAGATATTTTCCTTTCTTTTTTTTTCAGAGTATTCTCTGTAACCCCAACTGATGGTTGTGTGTAGATTAGCAGTTTCTGAAATACTCAGACAAGCCCGTCTGGCATAAATAGCCATGCCATGTTCAAAGTCACTTAAATCACCTTTCCATTCTGAATCATGGTGTCAGTTTAAACAGGTATTCTTGGCTAGGTCTATGTGCCTAAATGCGCTTATTTGCTGATCAGATAATGGGCAGTTGAACATGTGTATCTAATAAAGTGGCCTGTAGGCGTATATGTCAAGATAACCCATAAAACTGTACTCCATGAATCATTAAGGGGAAAATTTGATTTATGGTTTGCACCTTGACTCCAGACTGATGGTGAACTTGCTGAGCTAGCTACGCCCACACAGCGGTGGATAGTTAAATTTCCCAAGGGGCTACAAGAAAAACTGGAAGGACTTCCCCAATGAGCTCATAAATAGATCAAATTATACTCAAATTACACACATTAAAAGACAATTAATCATTTAATGTCTCTAGGTATGCATTTATTTTTGCATTTAAGTTATTACCTGTGTGAACCAATCGCAGAAACAACTTCGCTGTCACTTTGGCTTGCCATTGTTGGGTCGAGTGACTGCAGCCTGGCTAAACTTCTGTGGGAGCGAGGTGGGCGAACAGGGGACAAAGAGACGGCATTGCTCACACTGGAGCGTCTGTAAGGGGGCAGGTGTCTGGAGGTGACAGACATGGCATTTCCATTTGTGTCCAGAGTCACGCCAGGCTCCATGTACCTCCCATCACCGTGAACCCCATTAAAGTGCTGCATGTGGGGTGAGGGTGCTGGTAGGCGAGGTAGTTGGTGAAGAGATTGAGGTTGGGTGGTGGTGGGCGGTAGGATGGGGTCCACACTGTCCAGTAACCTCGAGTGCTTTGGATAACCATCCGGGTTGTAGAGCATTGGATACCCTCTTCTAACTTCGACATCCACGCTGTGGCCTACAGACACCACCTTGAGCATCTCTACAACCTCTTTGTGAGACATTCCCAACACACAGACATCATTGATGTACACCAGGATGTCCGCTAATAAACCACAAACAAAAGGACAGGGATACAAAAATAATTATCACAAATTTCTTCGAATCAGCTATACTGTTTTAACCCTTACATACTGTTCATATTTCATGCCTTCACAGAATGGTTTTAATCTGGGCCAAAAATTCCTACATAACAAGTCACAACAAAGAATTGTTAACTACAGATTAATTGAGAATCTATAAATATGTCTGACATTAATAAATGGCGGTTTAAGCCTTAATTAACGTTTCAAGGAGTAACAATAGTGTGTTTTTTAAGTTTCCCAGCACTTGTTTTTGGAGAAAAACATCAAAGTGTCATGTCCCATTTACCTAAGTCATAACATTATAAAGAAAAAAAGATATAACAGTAAAGATTTAAAGATATTTTTATTTAACGTGAAAATGACACGAACATTCTGGAACTTTGGGATTTATTACATAACTATGTATAACTACTACTGTTAAACTGTTCTCACTTCTGTGTCATATTTTTAAAAAAAAATCAACCTACCAAACTACCGTCCATAACTACCCATGTTAATTCAATATTAATTAGAAAATTGCTTATTATCAACCAGTCTGTGCGTTCAAAGCACACTTTTGATCTGTTTTAATCTCAAATAATTTAAAATGAACAGATTATAATTTGTTAATTGTTGCATTGTTTTCTGAAATTGTGTGCGTTTGTGCTTGCAGATGCAAAGCACAAACACACATATTTATTTAGCACTTTTCTAGTTTTACTGACTCCTCAAAGCCCTTTGAACTACAAGTCACACAATAACTGTTTTCTATGCACTTCAATCACCAGTTAACTCAAAATGTGTGGAGAAAACCCACTGCAAGTACTCTGGAGTGGATTAAACATGCAAACTCTGCACAGAATTAAACCATGAACCATCTGGATGTGAGGCAACAGTGCGGCTCATCCCACTACAACCACACGGTTTCACATCCCGTGTCTGTGTCAAGGCACCATCTCTCAAGGCACCTTCTGACCTCTGTATGACCTCTGTTCCTGATGCGGACCATATATGATCATATCTACACTGTTTTACTATTACGCTCTTTTGAGATTCTCCCATGACCCTGCAAAGACCAGCGATTTTGTGTCCCTGCGGGACGCTGGGTGAATGCATGTGAACACAGGCAGTTCTCATGACAGTGTGCTGATGAACTTTGTCACCACTGTCCCGTGAAAAATACACACAGACATGACATGTCTGTCACGATTCCCTCAAACCACCATTTTACTTGATTTGACCGACACTGCTGGACCTAAAAATCATTAAATCTAAAAATCTTTATGAGTTATTATGGGTTAAATGTGACACCAAACAACCGCAGTGTACAAAAATTTGTATCACCCGTACAACAGTATAAAAATATTCATATTGCAGTCTAACTAAGCAAAATTTAGGTTATTTTTGCAGCTGAAAAATGTCAGAATGGGTCAAATTTGACCCGAGCAGTATGTAAGGGTTAACCTTTCTTACTAGTTTCATATGCTTAAGTGTGCAGCGTTTGTAAATGGAATACACACTGTGTATTTTGTATGTGTGTAGACTAATCCGACCACATAATCCTCCTAAACCAGCCTATTAACAGATATGAACTAGATCAGTCCCTGCAGAGACAGCCTGTGCCCCGGCTTTCTAGAGTGCAAATACCATGCCTAGTGCATTTGCATGAGTGTGTCTGCAACCAGCATGTGCAATGGTGTTTATGCATGATGGCCAGATTAGAGTGTGCTAGCCCTGAAGATTAAGAACTGATCACTCACTTTCTGTGGAATATTTTATAGTGAAACCCACAGAAATTCTGACAGAAAGAACAAAAATAAGAAAAAGACACTTACACACTACCAACTGCAAAACTGTAGCAGTCATGACCATGATACATATAATCTTTTACCTGTCTTAAGAGTGGAGGGTCCACTTTCTGTCACACTGTACACCTGCAGGAACTCTCTCGGCCTGCTTCCCCCCACAATATTGAAACCAAACCCTCTGGGGCCTTTGATCAAGTGCGTGTGCACAGGGAAACCCCTGAGGTCCCCAGGCTCGTCCGTGAACCCTGCGAGTTAGCGATAAAGGCGGAAAAGAGAGGATGGGTTAATAACGATGCTTACCTCCAAGAAAAAGTCATAATAGTCCTTAAGGAAAGAAATTTAAAAATATGCCAAAAGGGTGGAATCATTGAAAATACTGAACACCGTCCTGCATGTTTACATACAATTCAGTGCTTAGACCTGACAGGTCTTACGAATGAGGCAAAAGAGAGAGAGCTGTAACACTGCAAACCAATCAGCAGATGGGCTTTTAACAAAATGCTACACAAACCAAAGCATATGGTTGGGCGATTGCATTAAAAGCAGAATCCATTACAGACGACCACCTTAAAATGGAAACATAATCCATTAGGTCGACCCAGCTCTCTACAGTAATCCAGGTCTTTATTTACTATTTACTGTTGCATCAAGAAATCTGTGCTATTACAGACTGCGCCTTTCCTTTCATGTTTGTTCGTAATTCAATCCTGCCCTAATTGTGGGGACAGAAGCAGCAATCATTTCCAGCTGTAAACATGTAAATGTTTGTACCAGATTGTGCAGAAATCCTATCAGGTACCTCTGATCATAATGAATATTATATCACCTTCTGCTGGTGAGAAAAGTGTACTGCACTTTGTCGAGACAAGCCTGAGTCACAGTGTGGCAACAGAGCGTTTCCAATCACGACAAACAGCCATCTGCAACTAGATTACGCCTCTAAACAACAAATGATGTGGCCAAATCATGAAATCAACTTGCCAGTCACATGTCATACACGTGTCAACCCTGCCAGTCCCAGCAGCGAGTCTGGCTCTTCGCCAGCAGCTCTGAGCTTTAGGCCTTAATCACTTACACGTCTCAGTTCAGCTAAAAGCTCATTCCATCTCATTTGGCTCTAACAAGCTGGCTGTGTCTGTTTCTTCCCTTTTTGACAAATATATAGCTTCATTTAGACTGTTCAACGGTTAAATCGCTTGCCAGTGTTTTAATAATTACACGGAATTCGAGTGAAACGTAGAGAGAAAGATAGAGACGAATGCAAACGAAAGACGCTCACAGTCGTTTTTGTAGAGGTTTTCCCTGCTTGAGGCTCGATGACTCTGCCAGCTGGTCCTCTTTGGGTTGCGTCTTGGAGAGACAAAGTTGGAAAAGAAATGAAAGCCACCCTCTTTAGAAACACAACAGCATTGGATATAATATGACAGTGCTGGAATTTATTACACTTTTGTTGAACAATAGAAACGCCTGCCACTGCAAACAATGCAACTCGCTCTACCATCTTTTTCCAGCGTGCTAAAAGGAGGCATTGAGCAAATTGAGAAAATCACATATTCACTTTTTTTTAGAATGAAATGAAAATGATAGACAGACAGACTCAGGTTTCTGACTTTTTTAAATGCATATTTTTAATATGCATATTAAAAATATGCATAATATATTTATTTTAAAAAACTTTTATCTATTTATAAGAGTAGATATCCCTTCTACTGTTATCTCAGGTGCAGCATTTTTGCTGTGAATATGGAAGCCTTGACCTCCTATTGTTCACATCTTTTTACGAGGGGCAGCCAATCAATAATCGAATAGAGAATGACTTGATTGATCTGAATTAGGAATTGTGCAAAAGCCACTGTAACAGAGTCCAAGAATCAAAAGAATTATAATAGAGAAGACCAGCAAGGAAATACAGCCAGTCAGGCTTTGACTAAAAATGCCTGAAAACAGTAAATCTCATTAATAAAAATAATGTACATGTTGAATAAATTAAATATTTCTATGTCAGTGATTAGGTTCGGATTAGGAGTAGATGGGTGGGGTTCGGCCATGTTAAGCTGGTAAGTGTATGCAACTCAGCTATTGCTGGGGTTTAAAAAAAAAGCCAGCCTTGCTGTTGTTCTGTATTTCCTGGCTTTAGCTTCATAATAAGCTGACAGATAGAATGGTGTTATTGATCTTCTTGTCTAAAGCCTTATTCACACAGGACTTATTATCTGAAGACCTCTAGTCATTTGTAATAATTGCTCAAGAAGTCTGAGATCAAAATCTCATACAAATCTACAGGATCCATCATTTGGAAAGTTAATATTTGTACCACAGATAACCTTTTTATGGTGAATCCCAGAGGTGCTGTGGTGTTATTTATATATTATTTGTATGAAATTATCTTTAAGGTGTTCTCCACACCTTGCTTGTGCATCTTTGCTGTCAGAGTTGTGACTGTTACAAATTAAGGAGGGTTAGTGTCACTATATAGCATAAAGACCGATAGAAATTTTATATCCTCTTGCAGAAGAACAAGGATGATGATGAGATGGATAACCGCAATGACAGGAATCGGTAATTAACATTTTGCTGTCTTTCAACAGACTTGGCTGTTATTACGTGGCAGCCTATTATTATTAATCTTAGTCCTGTAGCTGCTGACCACAGATGTCAGTAAATTCAAGTAAAACACAGACTTCACTGATCCTGTGCGAACATGCTGCACAAAATACAGACGTGGGGGGTGGGTAATTTCTAAATCACAAGATCCCCTTTGAATAATAATCCCATGTGAATAGAAGTTAAATCTCAGAACGTGAATAAGCCTATTCCCTGAAATGTTGGACTATTCATTTAATAGATTTATGGCGACACTTACTCTATGTAAACTGACTCTCCTGGGTCACTGAAGGCCTGCTCCCAGTGATCGGGCATCACGCCTCTCACTCTGGCACCACTCCTGCTGCTGATGATGCCGTTTTCTATGACGTGACCATCGCCTCCGCTACTGGATGCTCGTGTGCGACCGGGAGACCGGTGACCAAGAGGGATGCTGCTGCTAACACCCGCAGAGCCTCCTGTAATTACAGTCAGAATCACTTTTATTGTCACGTGCACATGCAGGATTTTTTTTTTTATGACAGAGAAGAAATACGTAACACTGATATATTATTAAACAGATGTGGCAGGTAAAAAGTTTCTCCTGCAAGCTGTAATGACCTTATTCTGGCATTTCCACTGGGGGCTGTCAGGCAAAAAGACCTGAGGTCAGCATCTCAGCTGTCTTTGTCCTTTCTCTAAGGAGGAAGAATATGTGACTATGCATGCCACACTAGCAGTAGATGAAAAATAAGCATATTTTCTTTCCTAGCTGTCCTTGTAGCTGTCCTTCAGTTCTGAGCTCCAGCATGGATTTAAGAGACGTCAGCCCTAACACTGGGAGTCCTGCTGCACGCGACAAGTGATGCTGGACCCATCCACCCACGCATCGTCACTTCAAAAGATGACTCAGCAGAGGTCAGGGTGTTGGACGGCTCTCAAACTCCAACCTGCCTGCATCCTGCATCCTGCACCGGTCCGGACTGCCTGCTGCAATACCTGACTGCTTGGAGCACGTTTCTGGATAGCTGTCTGCCTGATTTTCTCACCTCCCACACTGCCTGCCTCTCTCTTATCTTCTGTCCCATTCTGGCTCCCTGCCTTCACCCTTCTTAACACTCAGCCACCCTACCTGCCACCTCCACCCCCTACGCTGCTGCCGTGCTCCCTTTCTCTAATATTTAATCTTACACTCACCTTCTGTTCAGCTCCTGTGTACTAGTTTCATGTTGTTCTTTGTGCCTGCAGTCTATTCAAGTATATAATTTTGCAGTATTTGTATTTCACTCGGTTATTTATCTTTAGCTTATTCACCACAATTCAAAGGGTAATATTGTTTATAATTTATATTTTTTACTCTTTGTAGCTTGGGATCATTTGAAAGTGTATGGCTGGAGGCCCTTGTCATTTCCTTTTAATCATGAAAGCACAAAAATATCTGTATATGTGATCATTTCCTGTCTTGATCGCTGTATCTTGCAAAGCTTTTGCGCCTTTTTGCTTCAACCTGTGGTTATTTTTAATCCATTTTGCATCTCTTATGGTCACTGTGTGTCTTTATGGTCATTTACATTTATTTCTCATTATTCCTGGACTTTTTTGGCAGCTGTTCTAGTCTCTCTGGAATATATAATAGAGCACAGAAACCTCTGAGTGTTCGGGTTCTTCGTGCCTCCCAGGTTGGCTCAGTAAATGTAGGTCCATACGAAATTCATCCATGGTGTGAATGAGAACTACTTCCAAATGCTCTCTCGCCACAAGGGGTCGCCACAGCAGGTAGCTCCAGATGTTTTTGATTTGGCAGAAAACCAAAGAGAATTTGCGTCCCCATCTAGACTCGAACCGGAGGTATCTTCATAACAACTGAATAAATATTAATTGTATTTTTATGATCTAATACCCACACTGAGTCCCAGGCAAAGGATATCTGCACTAGGACTCAAAAAAAAAGGAGTACCTCACAAGTCGAAGCATTATTAGTAACAAGCTGCTTCTACTTTGATCATTTAAGTGCATTTCGCTGAGGATGCTTTTATTTAAATATGTTTTTGAAAGTAAGCTCTTTGCATTAGTCTTTTCTCTCACTGGTGATTAATGAGCCCTTTAAGCCTTCTCTTTAAACGAGATAGTATTTTGGTCACAACTGCCACAAAAACCTGCAATGACCGTATGTTTGGGGAGCCTAATGACTCGAGTCGAACAATGCTGCTTTCTTGTCGCATGATTTGCTACTTTTCGTCCCTCACCTCTCTGTGTGCACACTTGTCTGCTTCCCTCTTTACCTGCTTGACCCAAGGCAGCTTGACCTTCCCTTGGAGGTGATCCAGCAATCGATGAGGCCACAGCCCAACTGAGATTTTAGAGCATACTAATCATGCTAATGATTGATTAATTTGGGCATTGGAGACTGGAGCTATTGATAGAGAGACGACGCAGTATTAAGCTGCTGAATACTTTGCAGTTCTGAGAAGATACATTTTCCCACTGCTGATATGCTATATAAATAACTCAATATAACTGATAACTTCAATGCTTCATTTATGATTACTTAGATGCAGACGAACATTCATTGCTCTGCCAGCACCGGCCATAGTTTAGCTCAGCGACACTTGCCCGAGTCTCCCTCGTTGTGTATGCCTTCTGGTGCAGCCTTTTCCAAGTTGCTGAGCGATTTGCTGCGTGTGCGGAAGTTTCTGAGCAGGTTGCGGTGTTCCTGGTAGGTGATGGGGGGGCTCTCTGCACTAACGTGAACGGGCCGAGGTGTGCCGTAGTAATTCCCTGAGACAGAGAAAAGCAGAAGAGAGACGTCCTTTCTTAATAAATTGAAATGCAATGAAAAAGTTAAATGTTATAATGAAATAAACTGAGATATTGGGATTAATGGACATTATGAGCCCATTCAAATCCACTGGCATTCATTTGAAGATCATTAATTTCACAAAGCCTATATGAACAGTTCAAACATGATATGAATTCATGAGGTAAATAAATTGCACGATTATGCACATATATACCTCGTACAACATATGCATGTACACACCTTTGTTATGTATCCCCTGAGATCATAAACTACATTCTTATAACGAGCCATCTGCTCCAGCTCCTAAAGCAGAAATGAAATTACCTCCACCCCTCCATTTGGCTCGTGGAGATCCAAATGGGCTGAGGGAAACATTAGATTAGTGAACTCAGCAGCAAGGTCACCAGCCGTCACCGTTTACTGCGCTTTCTGCAGGCGATTGGACGAACAACGCTGCCGACACTCCAGACTGCTTTACTGTAGCAATACGTCCGTCAATGTCACATGCAAGGCAGGTGAGGACGGCATTTATTGCTCCCATTAAACTCTTATAAATTATGGGTGTTAATGCATGGAGGCTTTTTAATCAGAGGCAGCACTCTGACCCTTACAAAAGGAAGAGTCTGTGGGGAAGATACAAGCTGAGTATCACCAGCTTTCATGAATAAGCACCAAGAATTAGCCTTTGAAGCCTCCTTGTATTTACCTTACACATCACCACTGTCAGAGGCACAATAAGGGAAGAGGGTGACAAAAGTCTTCCAGTGTTTTCTTGCTGAGTAGTAAATGTGAAGACCGATATGACATGGGTTTGATAAATGCACACTTAATGTGAGCCAGGAGACATTTAGCTGAGCTAAGCATAAAGAATGGAAATAGGTTCATGTAAAAAACAACAGAACTTAAGCAACAAATCAGAGCACCTACAAATTTACAAGATAAATCTCAGTTGTGCAACATGGACAGAAGGTAAAATGTAAAGATGACAAGTTGTCTCATGGTGGGTTTTTTTTCTGTTAACTGTTTAACTTTTGGCTCTTTTACTTGATCTCTGGTCGCGTTGTTTCCATTTTTGGATTCATGCTGCTTTCACTTTTGCGGCACCTTTTGATGCTTCTTCTTTTAGTTTGATTAAAGTTACCTTTGTTTCACTACCTGCCTGTCTGCCTTCTTTGACTCCTGCACTGGTACAAAATTGTGGTTTCAGACATAGACATAGACTTGATTAACGCCACACTGGGGGAATTCACGTGTTACATGAAAATGTGAATTGGAGATATATTAGAAAAATAAAAATAGAAGAATAAATAAATAAGAAAAAATATTGTACAAAATAAACAAGTAAAAAAAATATACAAGAGTAATTTGTACTATTTATAAGTGGTTAGTAAATACAGTAAAATACACTGGGAGATTTTTTCATTTGCACACAAAGAGCAGTGGGCGTGATTATACATACACATATATTTTAGCAGGTATCTATTGTACGTGTGTTTTGCCCAGCCTGACTGCTGTCGGGATGAGTGCTCCGTCCTACAACATGGCTGGAACAGCTAAACAAGCTGCTCAGGGGATATGAGGTATTGTCCATAATGGACGTTAGCTTGGATAGCATCCTCCACTCAGCCACCTCCTCTATAAAGTCGAGTGGACTGGCCAGGACAGAGCTGGCCCTCTTCACCTGTCTATTTAGTTGGCTCTGGCCCCTTTCCATGCTGCCATCTTCCCCAGCAGACTACTGCAGAGACCACCACTGTGTCATAAAAGGTCCTCAGTAAAGACATGCACACCCCAAAGTACTCCACCTGCCGGGCAGATGGAGCCGACTTTGGTCCTTCTTGTGTAGAGCATGAGTGTTTTCTGACCAGTCCAGTTTACTGTTAAGGTGAACACCCAGGAGTTGGTTTTCTCTGGAACACAACTACCATCTCCTTCATCTCACTAGTGTTGATATGCAGGTGGTTGAATTCACACCAGATGACAAAGTCAGTGATGACCTTCACCACCCAGGACAGTAGGCAAACTGTAGAGGGTCAAGTATTGTGCTCACCAGGTGGGTGAGGAAGATCCTTTCCAGGGTCTACATCAGGCAGGAAGTTAACAACACAAGTCTGAAAATGATTAGGCTTCCTGGGGTGCACGGTTTTTGGCACTGGACCCACACCAGAAAGTCTTCCAAAGGAGAGGGACCTTTTCCAGACTAAGGCTCAGATGAAACATGCGTGAATCTGTACATGTATTCGTCATTCACCCTTACAAAAAGACTGAGGAAAGACGCCTGTACAGGAATCACTTTAATTCTTCATATCATAGATTCAAGGAGCAATTTAGGTCCATATTGGCATGATAGTATCCCACAGTTGCTGCAGATTTACTGGCTGCACATCCACGATATCCCACTCCACCACATCCCACAGTTGCTCTACTGGACTGAGATCTGGTGACTGTTGAGGCCAAAAACCAGTTTGAGATGATGGGAGCTTTGTAACATGGTGTTATCAAGCTGGAAGTAGCCATCAGAAGATGAGTACACTGTAGTTGTAAAGGGATGGAAATAGTCAGCAGTCAGCTGAAACTGTTTCTCCTCATCAAGGCATTTTGCCCCAGAGAACTGCCATTCACTGGATATTTTCTGTTTTTCAGACCACTCTCTGTAAACCCAGAAGGACGTATGGGAAAATCCCAGCTGCTCAGCAGCTTTTGAGCAGACTGGTATGTCTGCCATCAACAACCATGCCACGTTCAAAGTCACAAAACTCCCCTTTCTCCCCCATTCTGATGCTCAGTTTGAAATTCAGCAGGTCATCTTGATTATGTCTACATGACTAAATGCACTGAATTGTTGCTGCAGTCTAATTGGCTGATTAGACATTTGCATCAATGAGCAGTTGAACAGGTGTATACAAAAAAGCAGCCAGTGAATGCATACCATGTCCCAAAAAGATGATTCTGTTAATCTGGACGTAAAGTTTTCAGTGGGTGAAACATTTTGTCATTCATCTAGTTGACTTCTTCAGTCTTCAGTTTCCGCAACCTTATAAACAGTACATTTGCACAATGACTGAAACTAGCATCACTGGCAAACAATGGACTATGAGGTCACTTTCTGGATCGTTTATATGGAGATTGTCATGACCATTGACCAATGATCAGAAAATAGGTAATAATAATAATAATGGATTGCATTTATATAGCGCTTTTCGAGACTCTCAAAGCGCTTTACAATTCCACTATTCATTCACTCTCACATTCACACACTGGTGGAGGCAAGCTACAGTTGTAGCCACAGCTGCTCTGGGGCAGACTGACAGAAGCGAGGCTGCCACATCGCGCCATCGGCCCCTCTGGCCATCACCAGTAGGCGGTAGGTGAAATGTCTTGCCCAAGGACACAACGACCGAGACTGTCCGAGCCGGGGCTCGAATCGGCAACCTTCCGATTGCAAGACGAACTGCCAACTCTTGAGCCACGATTGCCCTCAGTGTACCTACAGGTCAGGCTAGTTGGCAAGGGGGAAAAAAACATTGAAAACAAAAGGATAATACAGAAAAACTCCTCTGCACAGAAGCACATAAATGTCCACAGCACAACATTATGGAGCATGTGACAAGCAACTGGGGTGGGTAGGGGGTGAGGAGTAATCTCAAACAAACACAGCAGCCATCCTGCCCTGCAGCTATTTTTCCAGCGCTGGGCCCAGACCCGCCGTGTTCTCCAGGAGGGAACAAGCATACACTATATTACTCTCTTTGTGCTGGGGGACCGGGCTCTTGGAGTGGACCAATTTTTGGCCCAGTGTTTTTTGGGGTCTGAAAGCCACAGAGATGCAGTGTTTAGAGAAAATGAGTGTCAACTGTCCCGATGCTCCTGACACAAAAAGCATCACTAAGGGTTTTTGCTTAGGCAGCAGTTGATCTTCTCTCTTAGATCACCTGGGGCTTTGACAAATGTCCACCTGGGATAACCACACTTACAGAGGGCCTTCTTGATATGATGTTCTTCTGCTTCTCTGGCCATTTTTTCTGTGGGGATGGTGTTCGCTGTGTGTTGAAGTGTCCTAATCACACCCAGTTTTTGCTCCAGTGGATAATGACGGTCAAACGTTAAATACTGATCCAAATTTAATCTTTTCAGGAATAATAATCTAACCAGCAATCCTCTGACATATAAACACCAATTTATGCTATTTATATATGTATATCTATATCTATAAGTAAATTGTGTTCATTGAGGGGTTATTTCTCATTGTCTGATGTATGTTGGGTTGTCTGATCAGAATCCAGAGATGCTGTAAAGAAAGCTTTTCATCTCTCTGCATAATGAAACACCATCTTGCAGTCTGTGAATGCACAGGCAGTTAGCTGAAGTGTTTACCTTTGAACTTTCCACTCTCGAGCAGCGCTCCCGATTCGTCCAAAGAGAAAAACTCCTCAATAGAGACAAAGTTGTAGTCTACCCCTGAGATTTCCCCCTCTCTGGGCTGTCTGGTTGTACCTAGGAGAGAAGAAAAAAACCCAAATTATTATGTCATACATCAGCATCACAGGGCTCAATACACCATCAGTTCTGACATGGATGATGTATCAGTTAATCAAGACCCTTTCCTCTCGTCAGGGGTCATCAATCTGAGTTCGGCGTTGAAAAAAAATTGCAAATCAGCAGGTTATAAATAGCTTAGGATTACATAAGTACATAAGTTTGACAAAATAGATGAAATATGAAACAAGCCTATCGCTCTATACAAGATTAATTTTACTGGTTAATTCAGAACAGTGTCAAAAATAGTCTAAAAAGTAGAAATGGAGAGAAACTACAACATGCATTGATCATTACAACCAGACGGACATTTGCAGATTGCAAATCAATGCAAATTTGCATTGATGCAGCTCTGCAGCAAAATGTAACACCGCTTCTAATTCACCACTAAGTTTCGTGAAATTTGGCAGGGTGGATTTCTCTTGTTAGGAAACAAATACACAAACAACTCTAAGCCCCAACCTGTGCGCTGGCTCTCTCCTTGGCAGAGAAATAACCAAGTCGGCTATTCTTTTCTTTTTTTTTCTTTAATAAAAGGATTTCCACGTCGTTGTAAAAGCAGCCCAAGGTGAACAGAGCGTCCACAAACCAAACTTTACCCTTCGGCATGAAAAGCACAATGATGACAAAAGGCATTTACCAAGGCCTCTTTATTATAAACAGATCAATAAGAACCGAATTAAACATTAATGAGGCACTGAGAAAGTCTTAAAGCCGCTCTATCACCATTGTGAAGATGGAGCACTCAGATGATCAATGGTCTGTCATCATAATTGATTCACATTGACCTTGGCCTGGAAGAGAACGGTGAGTCCAAGCCATGGCAGTAAAAGCATCCTGTGTCGTTGTGGGATCACTGAGGTAACGCTGTGTGCGTGCTGTATTTTAACCCCAATGCCAAATCTCCAACCAATTAAACACAAGTACAGACATGTGGTGTGAAAAATATCACACCACACACCACAAAATTATCTTTCGCAAATCCAGTGGTGTAATTTTAATTTGCAAATTGAACACTGTGGCACCCACACTGACCTTGAAACAATTAATTCACTTCCCAAGACACAAAAAAAAAAAAAAAAAAAAACCCAAACAAAAAAATCCCCAACCAAAGCCAAAGTAAGGACAAATCTCTGTCCTTCTCCTAGAGGACCATATATGATGTCTGTGGATCCAGCAGGAGGGAGTCATACCCAGCTACCCTATAAAACCCATGATTAATGCACTGCTGTCCTGGGAGCAGCTCTCGCAGCCACAATGACACATACAGGACTTTATGCACACAAGTGCACACAAAGCCCCACAATGAGCCCTCACACACTCTGCAGCCAATTCACCCATGTAGTCACAGAGGCACCACACATTAGAGAGCATGAGGAATCTCCATCAGCCTGACCTGCTCTTTCTGAAGCGTAAAATGTATCTAAAAGTAACCTATGATGCTGCTCATTATTTACTGTCATATAACTACTGTTACACTGGCAGGCTCTCATACCAAACATGGAAAATGTTAAAAAATTATGAGTTCCAAGTATGTATAAGAAATCCTGGGTTTCAGACCGCTCTAAGCACTTGGCTTTAGACATATTCAAGGTTAACAATTTTAATTTGATCATCAGACATTAAAACATCAGCCCCACCCATCCATCTTCTGTTTCCAGGGGCAACCAATCAGAAGAAAGCCTGCCTCAGAGGGAGGGGGGCTTAAAGGCAGGGGAGCTAATCAAGACAAGAGATAAAATGAGAGGCTGAACCAAAGCACAGTATCACATGAAACCTGATTTTTTAAAAACTGTGCATGCAAAGCTGCTGCAATATAGTACAAAAACAATAATATGCAGAACAGGTCAACTGTAGCATAAAGGCTACTGACAAACAGTCAACAGTCAGACAGTCATTGTAGCTCTTACTGAAAACATCACCTACCTCACTGCCATAGTTATTATTAAACTCAGCATAAGTCATAAGTCAACTTGAGAGTCAGCTTGGTAGGATGTGAGCTCAGGTTAAGCCTGAGAGAGACAAAAAACAAATCAGGAGGTTTGCCCACAAAAAAACAAAAACAACTTTTAAACAGGATTTATTTTTAAACTGCCCCACAGACGTGATAGATCTGTGTTACTGATCTTCTCTTCTGAAGCCACAATCACAAAGGACCAGAATTACCCAGAGTCAAAAGTCAAATTTCAGCCACAAATTACCTACTATACTTTGTCAGCCACTGAGGTTCCAAGATAATATTAGTCCAGTGTGAATCAGCATCACTGTGATTTGGGTTTGTTTTTTACATTCCCTACACCTTTTCTTTTTCATCTTTCCTAGAAGCTGGTTTACAAGCAGACTAGCTAGAACAGCTTGTTTCTAACTGAGGATGAGCAAAGGCAAGTATAAGATAAATATAAGGATTATTTCAAACTGTGAGCCATGCAAAGCTACTGTCATGTAGCGCAAAAAGTACAAGATGGAGTTGGAAATTGGCACAATAGGTCCCCTTTAATGAACAGTATATGCTCAAATCACTTATGCACTTCTATATCGGTTTGGTTTCATGCCTGTTGGGCTAACCTCTTTTTTTGTGTTTTACTTCCACATGTTGAGTTTTCCAGTATGTGGCTTACTGTCTCCAGTGATGTCTGACGCTCCAGTCCCAGCTTATTAGGAAACTGTCGACCATGTTTAAAGTGGATGAGAAGGGCTGATGTGATGCATTATCTGTATCAGATCAGGGTGGGTCTTGCACCTCTGGTTTCCAAAAATGGCAACAGAAAAAAAAACCTATTCTTAGATGCTTTTCTTAAAAAAAAATAGCAGTTTCTTTTACTAATTAAAGATTTGATTGCAAATCTCCTGATGGCATCTGACATGTCTATGATTCTTCCCCTCCCCTCAGGACACACAGCATCACTCCAGCTGATATGGTGAGAGTCACAGATTCATTATCTATGCACCCTCCTCGGAGACATATATGACATGTCGGCGGGGAGACAGGATGGATTATTGACATCTTCTTTCCCGCCTGTCCCCGTATAAGCGGCGCTCTGATCCTCGGGGGACGGGGCGAGGGGGGGATTGAAGAGGTAATTACACAGAACTCTGTATCAACACCCAGAGAGAGCTGTCTGTCAAGATCACTGCACACAAATAGCCAACAATAAATCCTGCAGTTGAAAAGGGCACAGAGAGTCTGGGTGACATGCTGGAGCAAGCATATTAGAATAACTAAATGATGATGTTTCTTATCTCCGACTCACTCAGAAGACAATTATAAAAGTCTTTTATGGAGGAGAAAGAGAAACAGCCAGCCTTGATACCGTGACATTGGTTCTGAATCATCCAAGGGCACATGTGCAAATGCGATTATAGAAATATGGATGGGAAAGTTGAGGAGGGTCATGTAAATTCTGCAAAGCATGAATACAGAACAAAATAATGGGAATGAAAAGACAAAAAAAGAACAATCTGTATAAAAGAACAGAACACAGGGTGCAGGATTGTTTATTGAGCATGTACCTGTTCTCCAAAGCTACACAGCGATCATCCTCTCTGCACACACAGGGCTATTAGACCGCAGCCGTCCCCTCCTCCACTTTGGCACTGATAGACATTTGCTTTTAATTTAATTCCACCTCAGAATTATTGATACAGTAGCCTGCATTTACTTAGTTCTGCAATTCATTTCCATTTTTATGCACTGTCCTCTTGACTGAGCCTTTGTAATGTTATTTCTTACATCAGTGCCAGCTTGAATATCAGAGAACATTGTCTCATCAAAAGGGTTTAAAGACTGAAATAGCTCATTGGTACTGAGCACAGTTTCCAGGGAAGAACTATCTACACATAAAAAAGCGAGTCAAAACTGAGGTAGTCTCGTACCATCTTTGCTTCCCTACGGCAATCACGTTTTTAAAACCTGAACTGAGGCTAATTACTCATTGTATCAGGTAATTCAAGGAGGTGTTGGAGGGAGCAGTAGGAGCACGCACATGATCCTGAAGGGGGCCACAATGAGCCACTGATGAAAACTCTTCAGCTTTAAGTTCCTGTTAAACACAGCTGCCTACTTGTACAAAAACAACAAAAAGGAAGAAAATTCAGCTTCTACGTATCTACAAGTGATCAAATTTGAAATGTGATCGGTTCGGAGATGCTTGTGCTGCTATAAGCATGAGATGAACAGCATCTTTGTGGTGTCATCTTCAGCAGGTCAGGGGATTGCACTTGCAGGGGCTGAGTCTGCTTTATTGTCACTCTTACTAAAATAAAGCACCCAGGGATGGGAGGTAGTTTGCCAAGTTTGGATCCTCTGGACTGTTTCAAGTGATAAATCCATATCTAATCAATATGGATATATAGGTAAACATATATAAATCCTCTGTTTTCTCAAACTAACGTGTGAAATCATTTAACAACCATTTATTGTGTATACAAAGATCCCCTCCTTATTGATACCGTTCTCATTACAAAACAGCTGAAAGACTTAATGTTAATTTGGGTGATTCAGTCCCCGAGCAGCTGCTTGTGTAGATGCATGGCTAAGTAATGAGGGAGTGTGGCTAAAATTGCAATTACACTGTAATGACAATAAGCATGCGGTATACTGAGAGATGCAGTTTAAACTCTTTTACGCACTTCTCAACCGCTCCTTGTTCTGTCAGCGAGTGCGTCATGTGGTGCGGGGGCAGATTGTCCCACATGACCTACTTCATGGACTAAAGGAGAGATTAGCAACAAAACTCCACACTGCCACGACAAGGTTAACAATACTGACACACGAGGTGGGTTGTATATTTAACACTACCACCTGAAAAAAATAAGGAAAAAAAAAGCCCCCCAGCAACAACAACAACAACAAAAAATATATTATTAAAGAAAGCCAGGAAAATACAACAAAACACAAAGCTTCTCTGATAAAACTCTACTCAGCTGTTATATCCTCTGGCTGTTTCCAGTGACGTCATATTACAGAGGATTAAGATAGCAACAGATGCACTACAACTAGCTGCCTTTGGCTGCCATTGTGCTTGATTTTAGTCATAGGCATCAAAATGAAACGGCGTTTGCAGACCACAGGCTTGATTTTCAGGACATGATGCAAACACCAGGACAAAAGAAAAAACTTGTTAAGCATGAATAGAATTAGATATCCCACCAAACAAACGGTCAAACAGCTTACGGATGTGGATTGTAAACATGAGACTACCACTCAGGAAAAGGCTCAGTGTTGTGACAATACAAATGGTTGCTGTTACAGTTCAGTCAGCTTTACCAAAAGCTGATTTAAAATATATGTATTTCTCATATGCCAACGTTTAATATTTCATAAAAAAAAAAAAACTCCATACAAATATACACTGACACAAGAAAGTGATCAAAACAATTCTGCCGGCTCAAATGCTAATTAACACCATCATGTTTACATGGCAGGAACAATGAGACTGGTGTAAAAACAAAATATTAGCAACTAATAAAAGAGACATGCCCTTATAAATCAGTATTTTCATTCAATTCAGTACAATTTCATTGAAATGAACTGAATACAGTTCAGTGAAATAAAACTGAATTACACCTGGAGACAATACATTTGCTATTAGGGCATGCCACGTGGTAGCATCAGGACACAGGTGATGAAACTGCAGTAGACAAGATAAGATATACAAAGGCAAGATACATACAGGAATGCTGGATATAAAGATAAGAAGTGAAACACAGGAGAGGACTTACAAGGTACAGCACGGAGGTAGAGGTTCTCTCTGATGACCTGCTGAAGTTGGCTGTCCACTGATCCGGGTGTGAAGCACTTACTCAGATACAACCTGAGGTCCTTACACAATGTGGGGCCTGAGGGAAGGGCACATAAAACAAGTTTGGCATAGAGATGAGGAAGGAGAGAGAAAAAGAAATAAATCAGCTCAGTAAGCATAAACAGTAGGATGATGCATACTTAAATTTATCTAAAGCGCTAACTTTTACTCCTGACAAGCTGGATTTAGCACCAGTACTTTACAGCCCGCTGATGTCTCTATATCACTTCATAGTAGCTCCTGAGAATTAAACGTGCCTGTCCAAGTTCCTCGTGCGTATACCTACAACAGCCTACTGAGGTTAATTGTTCCAGACACAACGGTAGAGGCTGTCACCAGAGGAGGCAGAGCCGATCAACACAGCGGGGCTTTGTTTCCTCTCTGATCTCTTAATATCGTCTCGCGTGCTTTACGGCCTTTGATGGCAGGCCACGTGCTGTTATGGATGGACTGAGCGTGTCTAGAGTTTGTCAGTCTGACAGACGACCATTCTGTCAGTGCTTCCCCTGAAGGCTGTCGCCGAGCCATCCACACTCCTGTCACCCCCTATCCATACTGGCTGTTACAGTGGTTCTGCCCAGGAGCAGGCAGAATTTACAGAGGGCTATTTAAAAAAAAGGATCAGTGATATAACTTTATTAGTGGAGGCAGCATGTACATATGACTGGTCACATATGGCTGCTGCCTGTAAAGGGAAATGAATCTAGCCTGCCGCCCTTTGGGAGAAATGGCGGCTTTGTTCGTGATGTTACGAAACAGCTGCTAATTTCTAGTCTGCTGAAGAGCAAAATTCAAATCTGAACTGAATTAACTCACAATGTTTAAGCATATGTCTGAAGCCAGGAATAACAGGAATGCAAAGAAGATTTTCTGGAGCTTTGCTGTCATCAAAACCAGAGAATGAAATTTTAAAGTTGGGTATTTTTGATTTGTGTGGCATCACTGCTCTTTGTTTTCTCTCTGCAGCATTAATGCTTGCTTCCTCTCGGGACTGTAGCCTGATGTCAGTATTCTGAGGCAGGAGCAGAGGGAGTTGTAGTAGTAGGAGTAGCAGAGGAGGTGTGGTACAGAAACCCAAAGCATCAGATCATCCATCACTGTCCACACCACATGCAGTCAAGCTGCACAGACAGGACCAGGCAGACTTCAGAAATGATAATGGATCTACCGGTAGCAGAACGACCAGGAGCAAAGGTCCCCATTTACGCCCCTGTGGCCAAATCGGCCATCAATCTAGCGAGCAAGGCCATCGGGAGGTGCAGTCAGGTGACACTTTGGTGACATATCGTTCTGTCCGCAGCCGACAAAGACATCCGTTCCCCCAGCCCTCTGTTCTAAACATCAAGGCCCCACTACGAGTGACAGGCAATTCGATTGCCACACTCTTGTCATGTGTCATCAAACATTTTGAACTCCTACCCACATGTTAACCAGTCCTCTTGACATAATTGACAAGCACAAATCAGCAGAGCAGAACACTACAGACCGACGATTTGGAGTGTGAGAGCTCGGGGGAGGGAGGGTGTTATTGTGCAGGAATATCATGGATGACAGCTTGGAAGCAAGTGTAGCAGATTGTTTGGGTGTAGACAGATGAAACAAGTGCAATGGCGTGCAAGATAAACAGTGATAAGTCACTGTAAACTGTCTACAGTAAGAGTGTGGGAATTTCAGATTAAGAGTTAAGATATGTGAAGGGCCTTACCAGAAACAAAGCAGACCTGTGTTCACACATTTCATCACCTTTGTGCCCATAATTTGCTCATCTATTTAAATGAGTTGCAGACTAATGTGTTGGCTGTTTTGGGTGCTGAGTCATACCTGGTGACACAGTTTTGATGCGGATAGGATGGGGGCAAGAGTTGAGGATACCACGGACATCTCCTAATGTCATCCCTAAAACTGGTGTTCCCCCAATCTCTAGGATGATGTCACCCACAGTGAGGCCACCACCCGGGGCTGACGTGACAAAGGGAAACTCTCCATAATCTGCTCCTCCACCGATGGCGATGCCCAGCTCTCCCGACGAACCTTGCAGAGGTACAAAGCTGTCTAGCACCTTTGAACGCCAGTGCAGCTTCTTCACCGCCGACTTAGACATGGCAAATGAACTGTTGGGGAAAGGAAACGGGTGTTTAGAGAGCGAGCAGAAGGCGTCGGACAATAAAAAAAAGGAGGGGAAAAAGTGTCGGTTACATAACAAGGAAGAGAAAGAACCTGTGACTTCATGTTATTTAACTTTTGTCAGTTTGCAGATGCCTACTGCCTGTGGAGTTGCTGCGTTTCACATCAGAGAGTCATGAATAATTCTAGCGTCACAGGTTAGGATGGCAGCTTGAAAGTCAAGAACAAGACAACATGGAAAATGTGTCTATGTTTTATGCAAACACACAACAACACAACAGCCAAATGACTGTCCAGCCAAAAGACTGAGAGAAACTTTCCCTCATGCTCACTGTGCTCTTGGCTGACGTTTTATTTATGTGTAAACAGGCAGCACGGCCATGAGTGCACAGCCACAGTCACATGGGAAAAATCGAGTGTGAGTTTGATGGAGGTATGAGAATCCATTTTCACATACTTGTCTTTATCCATACGTTTTCTAGATCATCAATAACCACGCCATTTATTTTCCCATGGATAGATTCTCCTACGCTCTGCTAGGGTGATGTTTTGTCCACTAATGGCAGCTGGTTACGGTAAAGAAGACAAATAATAAGGCAAAGCTGTACTGAAATACAGTTTTGGGTTGTTGTTTTTTTGTTAAAACACATTTCCTAGAGAGCAGCTGTGTGTTTGGGTGGGGTGGGAGGGTGCAGGAGGATGTAGCTGGCACGGTGAAGATTTGTTTGAGTTGTCCCGGATGTGACAGCTGCACTGCCAGAGAACAGACAATGTTCCTCTGACATTATCAGAGCAGCATTGTCACCTTAATACACGGTAAGACGGAGCCACACAAGACACTATATCACAATCAAAAAGACAAACACAATGTGTGGAATAAAAGCTTTAGAAGTCAGGCAGGCAGATTTAATTTCCTTTGGGCAGCGTTTGGCAGGCTTTTGCCCTCAGTTTCCAGTCTTTATGCTAAGTTAAGCTACCTACCCCCCGGCTCAGGCTTCATAATTACCATAGCAACATGATGGTGATATCAATCTTCTCATCAAACACAATTAAGCATATTTCTTACTTACTTTGGAACACCTCCACTAAGTCAATTTAGCTTAAATAAAATATCCCAAATGGATACTACTGATTTCCACTTCCAGTGTGGCCAGGAAATAAGCCATTACACTTCACTTCACCAAGATGCAATCCTCTTAAAAGGCTGTGGTGACCCCTGGCTAGGCAGACCCAGAGCTAGTAGGGAGGCCCTAGGGTCCTCTGACCCAACAGACCTAGTAAGTCTGCTTCAAAGAGTGAGAGAAGGACAGGATATTTCTAATCCTTTCCAGCTGACTGGCAAATCGACTTGCAGATCTGACAGAGATCCTCTTCCATCCTCTGCTGCTGCTCAGTTAAAGAAGGGAGGTCCCTGGTGTGGGTTTTTTTTTTTTTTAAATAAGATTGAATTATAAAAAACAGAACCATGAAACCCAGAAATACAGATGGGTTGTTTGTGTTTTTGCAGTGCACTCAGTGAGTAACAGGAGAGGAGAGAAAAAGGGAAAAGCAGAGGTCAGATGGAGATCGAGAGGCGCCACCCTGCCTGAGGGCTGGCGTAGGACTCACTTATTTGACCTTGTAGGACTTCAGCTTAGGTGAAACTAGAGAAATAGTTGAACCCCAAAACACACATTTCTTTTTGGAATAACAGCCTGTCACTGTTGTTCAAGCACACTTGAATTAAACACAATCAAACAAGTAGCGTTGTTTACGCCGGCATATTTCAGCCTGAAATTATGCTTATCGCTTCAGTCTTGCCAAACAGTGCCCCCAGTCCCTCTCTCTACCCCACTGTGAAACCTTCTGCAGCTACACTGTCGACCTGCTTCTCCGAAGTCAGCCAGCCATCCGCCCACACAGAAAACACAGCAATACAGCGTGCATTAAGGGTGGCGTGAGGCCAGAATACAAACAAAAGCAACTTTTTCCATTTAATCATATTGTACACAACATCTGCATCGTCCCTGAATAATAAGTCTATAAGCCGTTGGTCTTTTCATGATTTATCTAAAGATTTCTGGGAACGTCTCAACAGTAAAGATTAAAAAGCTTAAAATAAAACCACTCATAGGTATAAAGCAGTATTCTGTTGGAACTACACAGTTGCGTTGTGTTTCTGCCTAACGTGTGTTGCCTGAGATGTAGTTGTTGTCTTGACCTCCTGCGTCTGATGGGGGTTTAATGAGCCACAGCCTGTCAGGTTGTTGAAGCCTGACTCGTCCCGCTGCAGACACACACTCTGACACTCTCTCTCTCTCCCTGCTGTTGGTGTTGACACTACAAACTGGCCCTGCACGCTCATCTTACCATGTTCATTAAAAACACATTGTCATCAAGGCTGGGGAGGAGCAAGGGCTACTGACTCTACGCAGTGATCTTATCATGTTAGATTTAATAGATTACTAAGAAATCATTTGTTTGCATTTAATATAATTTTGAATATGATGATCTTACCTGTATCGGACCATATCTGTATAAATCAGTTACTCCACATAGCTGAAAATTAAGCTAATACAGGAGTGGCATGAATTGCAATTCCTTGAATGGCAAGTTTTTAAAAACTGGAAGAGGAAGAAAGAACCAATCTACATGGACTTCCATGTTAAAATAAACTACAGAGCAG
Source organism: Neolamprologus brichardi (assembly GCF_056152115.1). Lineage (NCBI taxonomy): Eukaryota > Metazoa > Chordata > Actinopteri > Cichliformes > Cichlidae > Neolamprologus > Neolamprologus brichardi. The sequence continues at coordinate 26,541,000 of NC_142123.1, forward strand.
AAATTTCATTTAGTCTCCATAGCTAATTTCCACCTTTATGTCAACTGTAATGACTGATTTCTTTCCCCTTTTTTAATTACTGACCTGTTTAAACTATGTTAAGTGATAAGGTTTAAAGCCAGAGCTGGATGTTAACTGGGATAGCAGTGCAATAATGGTTTCCTAAAGACTGTATATAAAAGATCAATATAGCTTCTGGGCCTAAATGTGAAGCCTGTGTGGAAGTCTTTTAAACCTGGATTATCTCTGATGACCACTAGTTGCACAAAGAAGTCTGCATGCATAGACTCCTATGGAAAAATAGCCCTCAGCTCAGTAAGCACTTTCCTAATGAGTTTGACATAGTGCGCTATGATGCTCATTTTGATGGATTTCATTGGCAAATGGCTACTATATGAGCATGCGGTGGACTTTACAAACCAATAGATGTTATATGTCTGTGATGTTATCAATGCAACTTCGTCCATGTTTTAAATAGTCTGCAGTGCCACCTCAGCAACATCCAGGAAGCTGTTTCTTCAGTTTTAGTGTGTTAAATTCTAGCAGTTTACATGTATGTTGTTTAGCATTAATTAACAGATAGCAGTTGCCAAGCATTAACCAGTAACTTAGCATTCCACTTTCTGATTCACATATATTTATTTTTGGTTCCAAAAATCCAAGATGGCAATGGCCATGATGCTACAAAATAGGCTTCAAAAGGAGAACACAACCCAAAAGGTGATATTGCCTTTAGCCTATTGTATGAAAACATGAATGAATTTTCTGAAATACTAATTAGATTTTGTGTCGTATGAAATTTCCTTTGATCAAAATCGCAATACGTGACTGCTTGAACTGATTATGAGATGAAAATGATGAGCTCTTAATCATCCTCTCATGCTGATTCAAAGCAAACCTAAAAATATGCAGCTATGCTAGAAGCAATGTGACTGTGTTTTAAGCTAAAGTCAGCCACATGTTCCCAATAAGCATGGCAACATGCTGAGAGATAACAGCTGTAGTTTCTACCTTGTTCTTGATCTTATCAACGATCTTATCAAATAAAGAGCAGTAAAAGAGATCCCAGCAGTTTTGCAAGGATTTGGGCCCAAACCATTAACACAGGACTAATTGAAATATTAAATTATTAAATATTAGTTTTAAGATGTCGACAAATAAAAAGTGAATCACTAAAGTCTAAGGAGCTTGGAAAGAGAGTGACTGGACTTCATTAAGTTGCTTGAATGAAACTTAAAGGAGTCCAGCCGTTTTCTTTCCAAGCTCCTTAGACTACCACGAGCTGGATGACTGAGAACCTGCACAGGCATGTCAGACGTGTATTACTAAAGTTGTAAGACTAATGAAGCTGATCCTGTGGAAACATAAATCTGTGTACTTAATGCCAAATCAATCAAGAGGTACACTATAAGGAAACAGGAACCAAGTTACCTTCACGTTACACCTACTGGAGCTGCTTGAACATGGAAACCTATGTTATGAAGCACCCAGAGCGCAGTTTTTGTGCTGATGTTAATGTCAGAAGAAGTTTGGAATTCTATGATGTCAAAGCTCTGCTACTTCAAGACTCACGCTTCGACTTTGCAATAACACCACTTAGTAACTCATTGACTATCTATGAGGAAAGAAATTTCACAAATTGGTTGCAGCGGCGACATTCTTTAAAATAATCAGTGACAAAATTTTGGCAGACTGCATGGCTAGGTGTTTGATTTTGATTTATACTTGATTTTATACGTTTTATTTTTATACAATGGAACTAAAAACACCTGAATTAAAAGATAAAGAGGTGTGGTCCAATGCTTTTGTCAATATAGTATCTTTCCACTATGAAACACATCAAATAGTGACATGGAAGACAGTAGGATTCATCCACTGGGGGCTGTAATTGCCTGTACATAATTTAATAGCAATTCATTACACAGTTATGAGCTTAATATGGACCAAAGTAATTGCCCCACTAGCGCTGCTATAAGTAAAGCCATTCTGAGAGCATGAATTACATAGACTGAACAATATGCAGGGTCACGGATATCTAAGCCTATAAAAAGAATGCTCTATAGAGATTCCTGACCTTTAGGTCAGAAAAGAGCTGACCAATACATATCCTGTTTCACTGACTTCCTCTGCACCAGTGAGGATCTCTATAGTTTGCAACCTCTGCCTTTCAGTGTAATTTCAACCTCCACAGTGATCTGTCAGGGGCAAAACACACAATTCCTTGATTTAGTCTATTCTTAGTGCCCATTTTTTTCCTCATCATATCTGTTTATTCAGAAACTACAGTGCATGTGCTAGAGGCTACGAGTCAGTGTATAACACAAACAGCTGTGCCTCACAGATTTCTGTATGAAAATGTCTTTTTGCCCTGAACTACATGAGCACTCATTATCCACAGAACATTTGTCGTTCTTAGCTAATTAACCACAATAGTTATTTTTCCAATAAAAGAAAGCAAAAGTGCACTTTAAGCCTCAACAGAATATAATAACACCTTCTGAAACAGCAGTGCAAAAAGCTGCATTTATAGGTAACAAAATCCTTTACAGTGATTAGTCTAAAAGGCCATTTTCCCCCTGGCAGTTCATAGTCATGATCAGAATATTTTTATTACACGACAAATTAACTTGGCGGTTATTTCAGGTTGGATCTCGAGGGTGTTAATTTATTAAAGTTACAGAGATGAGTTTTGCCATGGAGCTCAATAATTCAAAGTCAACTTAAAGCAACGAAGCAAGGACAAGAGGGAATAGCACTTGACATTGGGCTGGACGATGTCTTGAAAGACCTTCAAGAAGAACCCCCCCCCCAACAGGTGTAAGCAAAACACATCAGTTAAGACGGGTGAATAATTGAATTGCTCGGTAAAAAGTGTCTCTGGTGAGGCCAGCAAAACAAGAACATCTTGTCGTGACAGATTTATCCAGCAGGGCGAAGCCAGGGTGCACAGACTTCCATTCATAACAGCACTTAAAACCGTTTTATTGACCACACAGCTGTTAGCAATGAATTTAACCTTCGTTTTGGCACCTCAACACCTATTCTCAAAGTCTGCCTGTATCGATAATAGAGGTCCAGCTTTATGGGGAAAGCAGCGACTGTCAGCTCTCGTGATTCTCCACATGTTCCTGATGTCTATCTAGATCCCATCAAAGCCGTCTCTCAGCTTGTAGATCACTCTCTGACATAATCAGCTTTGACAAAAGCAGAGTTTGTTCAACTTCTTCCAAAGATGAGAAACTTTTAACGCAATCAGCGTTTTGCCTCTGAGTTGTTGCTCTAATCAAATGCTGCTCTCCCCAGTTTAATCATCTCATTTTAAATCCTCACGTCATTAATTGTTGTCCTGCTGCTTCACGAAGCAGCAGAACTAGTATGTGCTCATAAAAGCTTCTTGGTTGCTTTGACTTGCTGGAGTCACGCTTGCTCTGCTGTCCACATTTTGTTGCAGCTCTAAATGGAGCCTCCGGTAATGAAATTAGCCTGGGCAATTAGCTCAGCTACAATGCTCTTTGAATTTATGTAAGCTTATTTTGTATTTCATGCATGCTCGCTGAAATGCAAGGCGACGAACAGTTGTCTTTCCTAAATGTAAATTCCGGTGGATATTGATGAACTGACTTTGTGTTTTGTCAGCTAGAATGTGACCAGCATGCCTAAGCGCTCCATTTGTTGGTCTCTCTGCAAATGCTGGCAATGAATAAACAGAACAAAACAACAAAACAATAAGAGAGGGTTTGTTTGTTTTTATACAACGCTGCATAAGCCAGTCAGCATGACTGTGCATTACATAATGATTACTGACCAACAACACTATTGCTCCACATCAAACCTTTGAAACGGCTATAATAAATGTCCACTGACATTCATGACACTGCGTGACACTGAAGCAGAAACAGTGTTTTTACTATTGCTGATTAGATAATCCAGAGAAGGTACAGTAAACAGATGAAAAAGGAACAAAGTCAAATAATTTTTGATCCTTGTTTCATAAGTGTTTGGATTTCCTGCTAATTTATTTCTCATGACTTTAAATTGAATTAAGTGTTACATTAATTATTTTCATAATCATTTAATCTCCTGCTTATTTTTCCAAATATTGCATCAACTTCTAAATCTGTAAAATGTAAAAACAACAACAAAGGCCCAGCATGATGTCTTTAAAAGGCCTAAACCAAAAGACATTTCAGTCAGACGGCAGCTCTAGTTAGTGTTCAACATCAAAGCTCCAAGCTCAGCACTTCATAATACACTCACTGCCACTTTATTAGGTATACTTGTAGTATCAAATGAATGAATTAGCTAATCACAAGGCACCAACTGAGTGCACTTAGGCAGACCTAATAATGTTATGAAGTTCAAACTGAGCATCAGAGTGAGGAAGATTTAAAGGACTTAAAAGTGGTGTTGTCGTTGCCAGAGGGGCTGTTCTAAGTATTTCAGCAATTGCTGATCTACTGGGATTTTTTTCCACACATCAATTTCTGGGATTTTTAAAAAAGAGGAAATATCCAGTAAGCAGCAGTTCTCTGAGTGAAAATGCCTTGTTTATGTGAGAGGTTAGAGGACAATGGCCAGACTGCCTCAAGCTGATAGGCAACAGTAACCACTCAGTAAAACCAAGGTATGCAGAAGACATCGCTGAACACACGTCAAACTGTGAAGCAGATGGGCTAAAGGGGCACTAGACCACATCAGGTGCAACTCCTGCGAGCTACGAGGTGGAAACTAAGACTACAGTTTGGGCTCACAGAAAATTGTACAAAAAAAGATTGGGCAAATGTTGCCAAATCTGATGAGCCTCACTTTATGCTGTGACATTCAGATGATGGGGTAAAGATTTGTTATAAATAGCATAAAAGCTTCCTGATTTCTATCCGTTTTTCAGGATTTTGGTTGTAGAATATTGTAGGAGAATATTTTTTGGCACACTCTGGGCCCTTAGTACCAGTTGAGCAACATTTAAATGCCACAGCCCACCTGAGTACTAATACTGGACATGTTCATCCCTTTATGGAGAAAGTGCCTTCTGACAGCTGTGTCCAGTAGGATAACAAGTCACGTGTCACAAATCTCAGATGATCTAAAACTGATTTCTTGAACATGACAATGAATCCCCTTTACTCAAATGGCATCCACAGTCACCAGAACTCAATCAAACAGACCACCTTTGGGATGTGGTGAAACTGGAGATTACAGTATAATCATGGATGTGCAGCTGGCAACTGTGTGATGCTATCATGTCAATAAGGGCCAAAATCTCTGAGGAACGTTTTCAGCATTCCTCATCCTGGAGACTACAGGTTAGAGAGTTAATTAGCAGGTTAAAAGGAAACAGTTATCAGAATGCAAAGAACACAGCCATGATTGTCCATGTGTTTTAGACTTATTTTACTTTATATCTAAAGTATTTTAACTAAACGAGTGATTGAGACACATTGACTGATTCGTTCTGACGAGATAAAAGAAGGTTACACTAAATGACAGACTTAAAAATATACACATTCTACTCAGAAGAAGAACAAAATTAACTCACCTAAGCTGCCGTCACATATGGGAGTGAAAAGAGTGAGTGCAGACCTTATATAATGTGAGCAGGTGAATTCCGTTGAGCAACAAAGGAACACGGGAGCCAATCAGTAGTGAGGAAACCAGGACAGGAAGTGAGGTAAGGGAGGTGAGGTGTGGATGAGTGAGGAAAAGAACAAATGAAGTAAGACTCTTTGCTACAGGTGGATTCTGGAGTCAAAACAGTAGCACTGACATGTTAAAGGAAGATGTGTAACATTTGTAGCTATGCATTACTACAGTATAGAAAAGGGTGACAAATAAAACCCAATATAATGTGTGAGGTATGAGGTATTTGGCCTTCAAGCAGCACCAGAACAGCTTCAGAACTCCCTCGACTGATTCTTCAGGAGATGTAAATGAAAGCCTTTGTGAATCATTCTTCCAGAAAATATTTCCTCATTGGTGTTTTGATGGTGGTGGCGGAGGGACACATCAGTTCAAAATTTTCCACAGGTGTTCGCTCGGGTTAAGATCTGGTGACAGCGAAGGCCATAGCATTGATTGATCCACATCATTTTCATAATCATTAAGTCCCTCAGTGACCCCTTGTGCCTTTTTATGGATATATATTGATTTGTACTGGCCCTCCCACTAGAGGTACGTGTGAACCCAAACCATCCAAGTATTATTATACATCCCATTGCATAACAGAGCCAGATCCTCTCACTGTGGGTCAGGAGTTCAAGGTTTTCCTTGACTGAGTGACCCTACTCTGCATAGTTTCTGATTACCTTTCTCCTAATTGACTTATTGATTACTCACCTAATCATTTACGTTCTAAATGAAAAGAGTTTGGTCTGTTGAGCCCACCAAAAAAGCTATTTGATGTTTTTTATGTTCAGCTCACGACACCTGTGGTGAAGTTTTTCACCATTTGCCTGTTGTTTAATTGACATTTTGATTGGAGTTTAATTTTTGTTGTAAAATAATTCATTCATTTCATCCATAGGGGCAGCAGTTTTAGCAGATATCCCTAGATCTCCCTCTCCCTGGCCATCTCTTCTAGCTCTTGTAGGGGGACGCAAGGCATTCCCAAACCAACCAGGAGGTGTAATCTGTCCAGCATGTCCTGAGTCTGCCCTGTCACCTTGTTCCTTTAATGCCTTACCTAGGGAAGTCAAGGAGGCATCTTAGCCAGATGGCTGGACCACCTGAACTAGCTCCTTTTGATGTGGTAGAAGTGCAGCTCATAATCAATAAATTGATTATCATTATTAATTTTTAGCTCAGTCTTTATGAACTAACTCACATTGTTTAAAGAATCATTCCAGGGTTACACCTAACTATTAATGATTGGTTTGTTTGGACTTATCGATAAGTCTTTTTGTCCTAAACTAGCCTCATTGTGACAAAGTCCATAATGACTTCCTAAATCACACAAGATAAAGAGTTTGAACAAAACCAGAGAATATTTTAGTCTTTAAAATAACAACTGATGAATTTTCAGCAAATCCATTTATTTCTAACATTTCTGGCATTAATTCTGAAAAGAGCCCAGAATGCATCTTGAAACATTTATCTTGGAAGTTCAGAGAGAAAGGGGTATTTAGTGAAAAATGAGGTACCAGTGAAGAAAACAAAACCTTCAGCTGAACCCATCCCACACACTGAGCACTATAAGCTCATCTGTTCCCTCTAACCTGTGGCGAGGCACACTGCTCTTAATCTTGCAGCATCCTCCCAGGAGGTGTTGGAGGTCAGCCAAGTAAAGCATCTTAAATAACCAGTGACCTTAAATTCATGTGACTGGTGGAGTGGCAGACAGATGGAAAACGCACAGGAAAATCTTCCCAGCTCCTACTTTGTCGCCTTATCGCTTACCCATGCCCTGACCTCTCGCTCCGAACATTTACACCAAACTGCACAAGCAACACCGGGTGTACTAAACCTCCCTGATGCTCACTCTCTCTCAAATCTAGGGCATGGGAGTGCTCGACATAAAACAAACAGCAGTGGCAGATTTATAAATATAAGATTAAATGCTTGTGGGTTCAAAATGCCATGCACAGTGGCATACACATGCACTAAAGCATTTTCCACTCTTACACACTCAATATAAACTTAACACAATGAATAGTTGATAAGAATAGAAGGAATGAAAAAAAATATTCTCTGCACGGCATCAACAAATCCAAAAATGAGTTCATGTTTTTATTGAACTATTACTAAGCTGCTTGGGTGTTGACGACAAAAGGGGATTTAGTGCGAGATCCAAAAATTGTTGAGCTTTGGAGCAACACCCAGATAAACACACAAACACAAACACACACACCTGAAAGGATAACACCAGCTCAGTGATGCTCGCCTTGGGCAAACTGTATATTTAGAGTCACGGGATCAAGGTCAAGGCAGGAGGCACATTAGTGGGTCACTTTATGTTGTGCAGACTCTCGGCTCCTCTGAGGACCAGCGCTGTGACAACAGGTCCCCTTTTACGCAAAAGCGGTGCACCCCTCGCCGCGATCCCAGATTAGCTCTCATCAGGAAGACGGAGCAGTTTAATTAAACACAGCAGATCAGCTCCTCAACAGTGATGATGGATAAGAGAGACCAAAAGGGAAAAGCAGAAAGAAATTAGGAAAATTCAAAGCGGATGAAAAAAAATAAAAAAGGGGGAATCAGTGGAAGCCTGGAAGGAAACAGAATCCAAACAGAGAAGGGTGCGGTAACCTTATGAAAGAATGGCTGAAATCATAATAACAAAATGAATAATTCATAAGGAAATGGGAGGGAAGGTTCAGTTCACTATAATGAGCATTTTTGTGAGGTCGCAGTTTGGTAACCTAAGCAGGCCCTCAAGTACATGTGTCTGTGTGTGCCTTCAGTTGTGTGTGTGGAAGAGAGATACTGCTGATTCAGTAGGGATGGGTGAAGGTGACCCTCGCTTGCTCCTGCTGCCAGTCTCACCACCTGATATTGATCCCAGTTGTCCAACTCAGATCTGACTCAAGGATACAAGGATTCATTGCCTTCTTGACATTTCAAATATGGAACCGTGTAAATTGTAACTCCACACACTAGCATTGATTAGTTATTGATTTTCTACCTAAGTCAGAGTAAACCACTTAAAGGCAGCTTGGCCGATCCAAACTGAATTTCAGTGTGTGTGCAGGTATGTCCACAAGAGGTAGTTCCAGCACGAGCATGCTTTTGTTGTTGTTGAAATTTCATATCAGACTGCACACAAACTGCTGAGAACTAAGAATAGAGCAAGCTACAACTGTAGAATTCAAAAGCAGTGGCTGGGAGCAAAGGTTTGGACCACAGATGGGAGAATGTGCCTGCGTAGCCCTGCCCTGTCAAGGGTAAACTGCCTTGAAACACTCTCACACACTCACACACACACACACGCACACACACACACACACACACACACGCACGCACACACACACACACACACACACACACTTTGTTTTCACCACACCTTAAAACAACAGCATGAATATTCATGATGCCGAAGGACACAGGAGGTACATAATTAGACAACCACCAACTCCCAGATGACATGCATTACTACGACAGAGGAGAAATGCACCTTACTTCATCCTCCCCTCTAGTTAGCGGTGAAAGGGGAGTTGACATGCATTTCCACTTACTGGTGGTTAAAACTTGAGCTGGATAACTGGAAACAAAAGGGGGACAAATGCAGAATAAAAGGCTCTCCTTATTTATAGTGCAAAACAGGTGCTGGATGCATAGGTTAAGCTAAGGCAAAACAAACAGTGGAGTACCAGAGCAGAACGAGCTCTCAGTGTGTGGACTACCTAACACACATGTATGTTTCTCTACTAACAAATTAAAGATTTATATTAACAGCATAACCTTGACTGCTTTCTAAACCCAGGGCAATGCACGCTATTAACTCAGGGTTACACATCCATCAATTTAATACAAGATGCCTTTATGGAACCAGGACACACCCTAAACGAACTGCAACAAAAACACTCGCACGCGCAAGCATGTACAGAGAGCTGCCAGGCACTTGTTCACATGCATGCACACACCTGGCTGTGAACTATAGAGTGCATTTTGCAAGTCAGTCTATTTCTGAGGGCAAAATGGGTGCAGGTGCATCGAGCATTTCATTAAGACCATTTCTGGAGCAGGGGGTTGAAAAGTGGAGAGAAAAAACACACACGGGCGAATGGATTTATGAAACAGGGCTCAACAAACTTTCGAAAGCCATTCAAGGGTTCATGTGCACACATATACACAGATACACACACAACCAAGCATGCGCACGTGATTAACAGCTGCTACATCTGTTAAAACTGACATTGTTATCCAAAAGATCTGCCACCCTAATCACAAACCCACATTCTTCACACTCTCTCTCACACACACGCAGGCTGACTAGTTTACATGCATACACACACACTCTCTCTCTCTCTCCTCTCAGTCCACTCTCTACCTCCCCCCCTCATCTTACCTCACACACACTTGGCTTACACACAACAAATTCTCAGATTTCCCATATTTAGGGAAATACTAACCTGCCTTGCCGCTGACACACACACATCCTCTTCAAGCAGTTCAGCCTTTCAAAGAGGATCCGTTTGAACGCGTCTATATACATTGACCCGACTGAGGTTAAATGACAAGCCAGTATACTTAATTAAAATGAGTTGCTTTGTTAAAAAGCAACGGCAGTAACAGTAGCAGCAGCAGTCCGGTGTATAATATTTTTTTTAAAAAAGGTGTGGGAATGCAGTGATGTGTAGATGCTGCCACTGTATCCCAGACAAAGTCAGATACGATGTGCGCGGCTGACGGGATATATTTGGACACTAGTGATGCTCTGAGAGCTGTGCTGATCTTAGAGAGAGAGAGGGAGAGAGGGGAGAGGAGAGAGAGGGAAAATAACACACACACACACACACACACACACACACACACACACACTGTCGGCTAAATGTGACAGCGGCCGCTCATAATTTGTAACAGCTGCTGCACTGCTGTGGGCAAACCAGCGTGGAGGATGGATGAAAGACGTGGTTACAAATGTTTAACTTGTGCAATAAGTGTCAATAATAATGGCTGGACTTACCTCCATGTCCGCGTTACTCGCTTCAAATCCTCCCTTCCTTGTTTGCGAGATGGTCCAGGTTAATTGTTTACGGATGCATAGTTATTTGATCGATGCAACTGCAGCAGCTAACAAAAAGACCAACATCGGTACTATCGATTTGACCGGGTAGAGGTGTCATTGAACTGCAGGCGCGGTGCTCCCGGGGCGTAAGTGAGAGAGACAAAATTAGATTAGGCTTTACTGTCCGGTTGAAAGTGCGGGTATAGGCTGCAGCTGGTGCAACTAAAATGGACTTTTGCAGCGATAGAAATAGTGAAAGCATAAATGGCAAGTGAGAAGGTTATCTTGAGAAGTTAAGGAGCACGGAGGGGAGGGAATAAAAGAGTTAAAAGTACCGCCCCTGTTAGGTCTCTTTGTACCTGCAGTAGCAGCAGCAGCAGCATCACTTTTCGCTTACGAGTTAAAGGCGTGAGAGCAAGATTTAAACAGGAGACTTTCTAAGCCACAATTGCGCTGCATGTTATTTAATCCAGCGCTGGCAAGCGTGGTTTCGTAATGGATATGAAAATCTGAGGTTAGTGAAGGTGAGAATCTAGGTTGTCCTTCAGGGATGTTGCAAGTATGTTTTGGGACGTATGGGAGCCCGGATACACCGCTGGCTACTGCTTTTCGAAACACGAATGAAAACTGATTTCAAATGCTTGTAAAATTATGAAAATAATGCAGAAATAGTCTTATAAACTTTACAGTTTAAAAATACCGACTGGAAATATTATATGTTCTTAAAATTTACCTAAATATTCCCCCAATATTTCAAATTAGAATGACTACTCGGTCCTTATTGGTTTTTAATTAAACGCAAACAATTTCACGGCACTGAGCATTATCAGGGACACGTGTTATTATAATATATTTTTCATCTATAAATATGAAAACTATATTCGTGAACTGTGAACATTTGTTTCCTCTTCTCTGTGGATTTTGAAAATTACAAAACAGGGACAGCATCGCCGTCAAAACTACTCTGTACCTTTAATTATGACGCATGACGGAAGATGTAGTAATCTTCAACTGGCTAGAGAACGTTCTTGTGCCGGGAATAAACTACAACTACCACAAGTCTTTCCGCGTACGTCATTTTTTTCTTTTTCACAAACAACAATGGCGTCGCACGGAGCAGATGCGGGTTCCTCCAAGCCCATAGCGTCTTTGGAGGAGCAGCAGGGAGAGAGAAAACCAGCGGCCGTGTCGTTTGGTTTCACCAAAACAGCCAGTAAATTTAAACCGTTAACGAGCGACGCTCAGGCCAAGAAAGATGACAGAGATTACCTGACAGGAATTCATGGACATGAGCTGCAAAGGTCGGCTTTTTCTGCTAATGCTAACATAACGTTTCGGTGTCATTTACCGGTTACGTTTCTAATCTTAGCTAGTCATTGTAATTACTGTGCTTTTTGACAATGAATAACTATGTATAATTGTGATATGGACACAGTTAGCAATGCAGACTGTTATTTTGAAACGGCCCCGCCTGACGGCGCTCTAATTTTGTACTTTGGTGCAGTTCAAAGCCAAGTGAGAAACCCAAGGAGCTCATCATCCCTCTGATCCAGAAGAACCGCTGGCACAAGCCGGACCAAGTGGGCCAGAACTCAGAAAATGGAGGCAAAACAGAAAACACAACCCAAGACAATGACTCTGTGGAGTCTCAAGCTGTTAAGGAGCTCATTGAAGGTTTGTGTATGTGTAGGAAGCAAGGCTGTGAGTACCATTAGATAACACAAATCGCCTAAAACTTCTCTTTACGTTCATAGATTCGCGGAGGCAGCTTGATCTGTGGCAAAATGGCCCTAAGTCAGAAAACATAAACCTCTCCATCCCCCTGTTAATGCAAAACAAAGTGCCAGAAGGCTTTGAGGATGGAGACCAAGTAAAGGTGGACCTGAGGCCTGAATCTGTAAGTATGGAGAGCAACATAAGGACATAAATTCTATTCTATTTGCTGTGCAGTTCACAGTATTATCTTGCCAATATACACTGCTGAAGGGTATAATATTAATTTTATTTTTATACAAAGTTTAGAAGTATAGACAAGAAGCTGCACTATGTCTTTTCTATGTGAGGGTGGTGCAGGACATGGATGAGAACCGTGAGATAGTGGTGAGGTGTGCTTGTGATGGTGATGGACAGGATGACAGGTAACGTCAGGCAGGAATGAAAGTCAGTACAGTATACAATACAATACAACTTTATTTATAGAGCACATTTAAAACCCACTGGTATACCAAAGTGCTTCACATAAAAGACAGAAAATAAGACATAAATATTATAAATATTAAATATTATAGGACCTTAACAAAGTTCCAAGTACTCTAACAGGTTAGTGTCACTAATACACAATATACAAAAACAGTAGAAAGGCACACACTAGAGAACAAGAATAAGGGTTTGTGTGATGGAAGAGGATGCCAGAGAAAAGGGTGAATGAAGTCCGATGAACTACTTTGGTGACTCCTAAAGGGAAAAGTTGATTACAGAGACTTTTTTAGACATGCCTGTTTTTATTCATATCCAACTGTTTCTACTACAGCTGAACTGTACTGACTAAGAAATGTGAAAATTCCAGAGTGATTTGGGCAGCACAATGGTTTCCTCACACCAAGGGGTCCTGGGTCTGAACCTGACAATTAACTGGGACTTTGCATGTTCTCTGTGTTCTTGGTTATTTTAGCTACTTTTCAAAGATGTGTGTAAGCTTAGTTGAGGTTATGTTCAGGATGTTTCCCACCTCTCAGCCTATGACAGTTAAGAAAATAAATGATGAAATAAATAAATGTGTAGAAATATAGAATTATTTGTTTTGATGATAATTTTCTAGAAATCACCCTTTTTGCAATATATTTAAACAAATTTTTATACTTAAAAAAATGGTGAAAATGGAATTAATGGATAAAAATGCAAATAAATAAAAAAAAATACATAAATAAATAACATGCAGTATGGAATTAAAAAAACCACCATCAAAATGAACATTAAGGTCTGTAGCCACACAGTATATTTGGAACTACAAAGAACTAATATCTGATTGCGACAGCATTAAAGGGCTTGAACGTGAAAAACCTGATGATATATCCTAAAAGACAGCTTCTTATTAGATGTTGAATTTCAGTCTTTGCTCAGGGAAAAGTCTGAAATGAACCATAGAAATTACAATTTAAGGAACTGATACATAACTCTTGTATTAAATTTAAACTAGGTGTAAAAAAAAAAACCCCAACTTTAGTTGTCTCAAAAGTTAAAAAAAGTGACTCTAATATGACAATTAACTGGAACAATATTGCATTTACAAAATGAATTCTGTTTTTTGTTTTGGGATATAGCCCATGCATGTTGAAAAATATATACATAAATTGTTTTAAATTAGTCAAATTAGTCCTGAAAACATACCTGTGTAAATTTTGGTCCCCACTTAGATTTCTGTATGGACATGAGTCCATATCCTATTATATTTCAACAGTGTTGAGATATAATAGGCATATTCAAATACCTATTATATTGCCCTTACAGTTAACCCTGCATTGTTTTAAAACAACAAAAACAAAACAAAGTTAAGCAAAACTAACACTGAAACCAATAAAAACATAAAGATTTTTAAACATTTTTAAAATAAACGGAATTTAAAACAAAACAAAAAAATGTTGAATAAAATGCTAAAAATAATGAAAAAAGGGAAACTATTATGACTGTATCAAATGTGTATAATCTACAATATAATCTATTAGAAAGCAGTGAGCAAATAAAAAAGCCCGACAGTGCAAACTGTCTGGTAGACTGGCTGCTTTGACTCAGACTGAAAGTGCTGACTCTGGACTGGGAGACACCCCTGCATACATACACAGCGACACACACTTTGTCATTACAGTAAGACTTTGGTAGCAGGCAAGCATCAGAGTCTCCCAGAGACATAAAGGCAACCATTTGGGTCTCTCTCTGTTTCTTTTCATGTAAAGGCCTCACATGTCTTCTCACTGTCAGCCCATATCTGCTCTGTCACTGTGGATGTGACTAGCAAAACACGAGAGTCAGGGAAAATTTGCTCACGGTGCCCCTGAGCTCATTTTCATGCAGTATCCTCTGCGAGGGCTCCCAGCCCCCTTTAGAGGAAGACCTTCAGTGGAGAGAGATGAGCAGGGCTACTGCTGCTGTAGCTGCGGCCTGTTGACTCTGAGTCAGCCGGGACCGAGTCTGACAGCCTGTGGCCAAAAGGCTGAGTAAGACCGGCGTGACAAGCTGTTTCTCTCTGTCAGCTGCAACAAACTTTTTTTTTTTGTGCTTTATAAGTCAAAGATTACATAAGCACCTTGTTTAGCCCGTTGGGAATTTTTAATGCAGACTGTGATGTCTGAATTTTTGAATATAATATGCTTTAATTTCCAAAATAATTTTGCAGTATTTATTTGTCAGTCAACAGAGGCAGATTATGAGCGTGTTCCTGTTGAGGCTTATGGACTTGCAATGCTTAAAGGGATGGGTTGGAAGAAGGAGGAAGGCATTGGACGTACCTTTAAACAGTAAGTAACAAATTGATAGTTCTGCTACACTGACGTTTTAACGCAGTGGTGTTCAAATGTATACTGAAACAGCAAGTCAACTGGCAAACAATTAATTGGCAGCTGTTATGATTGCTGCATAACTGATTAATTCCTGTGGATTTTCTTATTAACCTACAACAGTGGCACAGACTATAAAACTAAAAATAACTAATAACTGTGCATTATTCTTCACCTACATAAAAGTAAAGCATTTAAATCTTTAGCCTGTTTTACAACCTGAACATGTCTATTCATGTCTATTGATTTATTCCTGTGCCTGCCTAACTGCTATAGAGATGTGAAGCCAATTGAGCACCAGCTGCGTCCAAAAGGATTGGGTCTTGGAGCAGATCGTTCGGCAGTAAAGGACCTGGAGCCCAGCAAACATCAGCGTCCCCCAAAGCCAGGCGAGGAGCGGGGAAAGGAGGAGGAGCTAGTGATGGGTCCCGGGGGTTGTGTGCTGGTACAGTCGGGGCCACATAAAGATCTCTACGGCAAGGTAGAGTTGATCTAGAATCTGTGTGGAACAAAGTCAGCATTTCCCACACAAGGACTGTATTAGACATGCTAGCCAAGTATATTCAGTGACTCATTTGGGTATTTTTATTTATTTATTTTAACTATACAAGTGTATGATTCAATTGTAGATACTCTTCTCACAATTATTTTGCAAGTTCAGTCTGCTAACAAGTCCGCCCCCCTACACCCTTTCACTCCACAGCAAATGTAAGAGATTCTAATTAGGGATAGAGTAGAAATACAACAGCAACCTCTGAGTCTTCCTCACCTTCCTGCACCAAAGACAGGGACTTGTAACGAACATCTTTGGCAATTTATTCTGCTGTCAGATTATTGAGATCTTCTTCACCTGTTATAACATGCACCTATTTTATTTCATTTTCTGAAATCCCACACTCTATCTTCTTTTTCATTACCACCATATTTGTATTTTATCATATGAAGAAAAATAAATAAATAATTATGAGACATTTCACAAAACCATGTATAAATCGTGGGTTGTATTTATGAAATAATCTCATGGAACTCATTTTTGTGCAGCTATAGTAAGATGGTATTTCTGCAGACTCATTGAGGAGGGCTGCGCAACACATTTTGATTAAAGGCTAGTCAGTTTGGAACTGCTTGTCATGTAGTGTGTACCCTAATATAGAATCACAGACAGTGGCAACATGTAGGGGCTGGAATGGAGTTGAGCGCTTGATGTTTGAAAACTGGTTCACTTGTTAGTCATGTGTGCCGTGGTTGAAAGGACTCCAGTTTCACCATCTTGGACTAGAGTAGTGATATAGTCCTTGTTCAGCTCTGTCGATCTGCTGCAAGCTGGAGCAGAAGCCCCCAGCGAACCAGAACCAGCAGCAGATGGAGAACTGGTTCATGCTTCAGTACACAGAGCAGAACGAGGACTATCGTTCCCATCTGCAGTCAAGGCGTGGAGCTGGAGTCTGTCCAGTGGCCACTCACTGTGGGAGGCAGCTGTTTATATTGTTCAGTTATTTGTTATAAAGTTCTTGGCTATCACAAACAGGTGCATACACGCACAGGCATGCAAACACTTAGACATACACCAGGTTCTAACGTTAAACCTGTAAGAAATGTAACTGAAGTTAGCCATTTGTTTTGTACTACCCACTTCTATGTATTTTTCTTTGCCTGAGGTAGATAGAAGGTGTTGATCCAGACAATGCTCGAGTCATGGTGAAGTTGGCTATTGGCAGCAAGGTTGTGACGATTAGCCAATACGCCATTAAACTGGTGGAGCGCAAGGAATATGAGAAATACAGCAAAGATCTCAGTGAGTAACTCTGACTTTTAAAAAAGTGACCTTTATTTTTTTTCCTGCATAACGAATTGGAAGAAATCTCACTTAAAATATGGTGACATTTCATTAAATACCAAAATTCTGTTTTGTAAAAGACTATTGCTATTGTAGTTACATATAATACAGATTAATTTTTTAATTAAATATCTAAGGGATCCTGCTGTTATGCAGTGTTCTGGGAATCAGACTTATCCTTTTCAGTGACATTTCACCGAACAGAGATTTAGCCACAGCCTGTACTTACGTTAGCCAGCAGTGTTTTTCCTAGAATGAAAAGGCCATGAAGAATAACTCTTTCAGTACTTTTGTCTGTGTTTGCAAAAAAAAATTTTTTTTAATGCCATCTAATACTGCTTTTCCCCCAACAATTAGGTCGCCTCAGTAAAGCCCACAAAGACAAGGAAAGGGAGAAAGAGAAGGGAAAGGATCAAGAGAGAGAGCGTCAGAGGCGGGAGGAGAACGAGAGGAGTAGTAACAGCGACAAAGTAAAACACAAGTCCTCAGAAAGAGATCGAGAAAAAGACGAGAAGAAGAGGAGACACAGAGAATCAAGTCAAGACAGGTACATTTTCACTAAGAGATGTAATATTTCAATAATGAGCATTTTAAAGTGAATTATCTGATGTTTTTTTACTTACTTTATCATTTTAACAGCATGTTCTCTGCTTACATGTGTTCATCTGCTGTTTGTTTTGTAGAGATAAGCCTCCAGTGAAAGAAGCAAGGCGACCACCAGCTCCCCCGTCCTGGCTCCAGAGAGACCTGAAAGTTCGCTTTATAGACAAAGCGTTCAAAGGGGGCAGGTACTACAATTCAAAGGTACTCCAGCTTTATTACACCTTTCTATGTCAGTTATTAACAGCTTTGACTTAACAGATTTTAATGTGTTGAAGCTACAGGCAGATAAAAAAAATTAAAGGAAAGGGCAAGCTGATAGGGAATCACATACCACCACAGCTTCATTGTGCCTTCATTAGATTTTGGTGGGATTTTTAACTTTTCTGACATTTAGCAGGCTTAAACGGTATAACGAACTAAACAATTCCTAAATAACATCAGAAATACAAATTTATTGAAATAATTATTCATTTCATGAATGTACTACAGCCATACAGCCAGCCCACACGTCTCACTGTTGCAGTCTATGTGGCACTGCATTCCTGATTTCTCCATTCTCCCTGTTATTGGAATTCATAAATAAGAAAGGAGGAAAATAAAACATTGTGTTAGCCTTGCGACAGATTGGCGACCTGTCCAGGCAGCACCCTGCCTCTCGCCGTAAGACAGCTGGGATAGGCTCCAGCCCCCCCGCGACCCTGAAAAGGATAAACGGCACAGAATGGATGGATGGAAAATTAAACAAACACCATCTTATGACGTGAACTTAGTTGGGAAATAATTTAATCTAGAAATCTGGGCTGGGGACAACACGACACTTGTAGAACTAAGTGGTCTCTGTTTTGTTGGTTTGCTCACCTGCATCAATAAGGTGGAGTTTCAGGACTTGCTCCATTTACTACTTGAAGTTGTCATTGTTCACAGCTCACTGAGCTCAGTTGCCACTGCTGGTAGAGCCTGCCCTCTGGTGGCGTTTCTGGGCGGCATGCCATGATAGATAGCTTTATAGAAATAGATGGTCTAGTTTTGGGGTTTTTTTCTGTGACAGTATTGAAAATCCTGCTGTCAGGATTTCTAAATACCCTACAGTTCAGCTCAAGCCTACTTCGCACTGACTCTCTAAGTCTTTGAAATTCTACCGAGGCCATAAATCATTCTTCTGAAAAAAAATTCTCCCATTTGATGCTTTGATGATGGTTTTAGAGAGTACTAATATGACATGAGTAGTTGGTTTAAGATTTGGTGACACATCGAAGTGTGGCTACTTGTTTACCAGTGATGGGGTCATTATCATCCAGGAAGAGCCCACTCCCACTGTGATAGAAATGTTAATCCCCCAGAACAACTTTGTATTAAGTGCGGTAACCCCAACAGGGACAGAAAAATAGCCCTCACAGCATAAACAAGCTGGATATACCCTCATTGTAAGGTTAGGGACTCAGGATTTTCCTTTAAATTGTTAGCGGTGTGCCAGTTTGCATTAAAGATGGCTTTATTGGATGTGAAAATAAAGGACTAGAAAGCCCTTTTTAATAGCCTTTTTTAGTTTTCACACTCTATATAGAAAACTTTTAATCCTAAGCAGCTAAAATAGACGAATCACTGCTTTGTTATCATCATGTAGCATGTCAGAAACTACTTTATCTTTCAAGTGTGTTCACTTTTTTGAGAGTCAGACATTAGTTGTAGTTAGTTTTAAACCAAAGTATCGGCATTCACAGAAAAGCCACAGAATGTTGCTGTGATAATTGCAAACCTTCAGTTTCCGTCAGAGCTCTTAAAATAAGTCTCGTTTTTGTGCAGATGCAAGTGGAGGATGTCCTGACGCCGTCTACCTGTGTGTGCCGAACTGAAGAGGGAAGACTGTTAGACGGTGAGTTATTAGTGTGATCTCGGGCTTGCTCAGTGTTATTTTTCTCAGTCTGTGGCGTTCGTGTTTTCTGTTGCCTAATTGGAGCTTGTCAGGAAATGTGTAAAATGTGTGCTGTCACTGTCTCTGTTGAATTCCTTATTCATCTAGCAAGTTAAGGTGTTTTTAGCTGCTCATAATTTGCATGAAAAAAGCTTTTTATGTAGTATATTTATATCGTACATAGTATAAAACAAGCTATAAATTAATCACTGTTATTGTGAGGTGTTTAAGGAATAGACAGATATGACTTTTTTTGTTAGAATTTGAAGGAAAAGTTTGGCTTCATTTGTTTTTGAAGGTTTATTAAATCTCTTTTTTTCCCATTTCTTTGCACATAATGATGAGTAAGTTATAATTGTTGACCAGTAGATTAACATGTAATGCTCATTTTCTTTTCCCTCAGGTTAAGTTTCCCAGGTCTGCACCTTTGCATATTTAAATATAAAGGTGTATAGGTGCTCGCAGCTAACTTTCAACAATGCAAAGCAAATATGGATTTTTAAAAAATGGTTGAACTATCCCTTTTGGCACGACCGAATCTCCAGAATAACCAGTCTTCTATACTGTTTACAGTTAGTTAATTTGAGAGATATGTACAGTTTTAATCTGTTAGGATTATACTCAGAAACAAAACTTATCATGACAGAAAAGATCTGTGTTTTGTTTGAAATGAACTTCATATTGTCCTGGCTGCAGTTGTGCTTTCCAACAGCTAACTTTACACAATGCTATCATGTCAAATCTGTCACTTTAAAATCATGTCATCATAAAAGTGTTCAGAATCTTTAGGCGCAGGACAAGAATCTGTTTGCAGATTACTTACAGGTAAATGGTCCTGTTGAAGAGCAAGGGGAGGGATTACTGATTATTGTTATTGCCTAAATATAACCTTGAGTTAGAATAATATTTTACATTTTATTTGTTCTTTAAAATGTATTTGTTGCAAAAATAATAACAGGACTTCTTACCACAGATATCTGCTG
Organism: Neolamprologus brichardi; assembly: GCF_056152115.1. Classification (NCBI taxonomy): domain Eukaryota; kingdom Metazoa; phylum Chordata; class Actinopteri; order Cichliformes; family Cichlidae; genus Neolamprologus; species Neolamprologus brichardi. The sequence continues at coordinate 26,561,545 of NC_142123.1, forward strand.
GCTATGGTGGAAGCATTGGTTATTGTTCTGAGAGGCTGGTCTGCTGATTTAAATCTGGCAACCAGACTTCCCAGATTGGGGATTAATTTGATTCTTTTTCCTTATTGGTTATTAGCAAACTTACAGTGGCTTGCAAAAGTATTCGGCCCCCTTGAACTTTCCCACATTTTGTCACATTACAGCCACAAACATGAATCAACTTTATTGGAATTCCACGTGAAAGACCAATACAAAGTGGTGTACACGTGAGAAGTGGAACGAAAATCATACATGATCCCAAACATTTGTTACAAATAAATAACTGCAATGTGGGGTGTGCGTAATTATTCAGCCCCTTTTGGTCTGAGTGCAGTCAGTTGCCCATAGACATTGCCTTATGAGTGCTAATGACTAATGCCGGGCTCACACTGTGCGATTTTTGGCCCATTTTGAGCCGACTTTTGAGTCGTGCGACCGTTTTGACGATCGGCCCGATTTTGGCCTTCGTCGTGCATCGTGTAGTATACGTGGGGTAACGAAGCGATTAACACCTCACGACCAGCTCCCGATCATCAATCGCTTGGTCGTGAGGGTGTCTCCGCAGTTTCTCACACTGCGCACGCGCAAACACAAATGTCAGCGAAAAAGACTGCGCAGCACGGCAGTGCAGCGTGTGATCTGGACACAAGCGATGGAGGCACTTGTAGAACTTTGGAAAGCTCATCCGAGCCTTTTCGATGTGGCCTCACAAAATTATCACGACCACAACAACGTGAAAATAGTTGGATAGACATTGATGCTGAATCACAGCTGCCTGATCAATGTTTTTCATTAGCAATTTAGCAAAGTTGATGGCGGTGGTGTGCGTGTCTGTGTGAGTGAAAGACAGAGAGGGAGCGCGAACGACAGAATTTCTGTTATAACCTTCATTTTATGGACGCACAGTGCGAGCACTCGGGTCGCATAGTGTGAGACCCTGCATCGTGACCTACGAACTTCTAACCCCTGCGAGTCAATCGTACAGTTTGAGCAGGAGCTGAATCGCGCGACTGACAAAATCGCACAGTGTGAGCCCGGCAAGAGAATACTGGGAACAACAACACCATGAAGTCCAAAGAACACACCAGACAGGTCAGGGATAAAGTTATTGAAAAATTTAAAGCACGCTTAGGCTACAAAAAGATTTCCCAAGCCTTGAACATCCCACGGAGCACTGTTCAAGCGATCATTCAGAAATGGAAGTGTGGCACAACTGTAAACCTACCAAGACAAGGCTGTCCACCTAAACTCACAGATCAGAAATGCAGCCAAGAGGCCCGTGGTGACTCTGGACGAGCTGCAGAGATCTACAGCTCAGGTGGAGGAATCTGTCCATAGGACAACTATTAGTCGTGCACTGCACAAAATTGGCCTTTATGGAAGAGTGGCAAGAAGAAAGCCATTGTTAACAGAAAACCATAAGAAGTCCCGTTTGCAGTTTGCCACAAGCCATGTGGGGGACACAGCAAACGTGGAAGAAGGTGCTCTGGTCAGATGAGACCAAAATGGAACTTTTTGGCCAAAATGCAAAACGCTATGTGTGGCGGAAAACTAACACTGCACATCACTTTGAACACACCATCCCCACTGTCAAATATGGTGGTGGCAGCATCATGCTCTGCGGGTGCTTCTCTTCAGCAGGGACAGGGAAGCTGGTCAGAGTTGATGGGAAGATGGAGCCAAATACAGGGCAATCTTGGAAGAAAACCTCTTGGAGTCTGCAAAATACTTGAGACTGGGGCGGAGGTTCACCTTCCAGCAGGACAACGATCCTAAACATAAAGCCAGGGCAACAATGGAATGGTTTAAAACAAAACATATCCATGTGTTAGAATGGCCCAGTCAAAGTCCAGATTTAAATCCAATCAAGAATCTGTGGCAAGATCTGAAAACTGCTGTTCACAAACGCTGTCCATCTAATCTGACTGAGCTGGAGCTGTTTTGCAAAGAAGAATGGGCAAGGATTTCAGTCTCTAGATGTGCAAAGCTGGTAGAGACAGACCCTAAAAGACTGGCAGCTGTAATTGCAGCAAAAGGTGGTTCTACAAAGTATTGACTCAGGGGGCTGAATAATTACGCACACCCCACTTTGCAGTTAATTATTTGTAACAAATGTTTGGGATCATGTATGATTTCCGTTCCACTTCTCACGTGTTCACCACTTTGTATTGGTCTTTCACTGTAAATGTCAGAATCTGCTGGCTCTACTCCTGAGTGCTACCTAGCTGGTATTACTGTAGAAATTCTTCAATGAATGACCCAGCGTGTCTTTTTTCTTTTCCTGTGGCAGATGTGAAGCAGGACATGCTGGAAACTATTGTCCCAAAAAGTGAATATGATTCTGTAATGGTGGTACTGGGTGAGCACAAGGGAAAGGTGAGCAAAGTAACCTCACTGCTTTATATATATTTGTTTAAATCTGATTAGCTAATGCTGATCACTATATTCCCACCTGATTCAGGTTGGCCGTATTCTTCAGCGGGACAAGAACAAGTGCAGAGCGATGGTCCAGCTCGACAGATACGAGGATAAAGTGTTCACATTGGACTATGACTCCATTTGTCACTATGTTGGGGCAGCAGCAGACCACTGATTTCTGATGTTTACTGTAATATTCACTGTCCTTTTTCCATCGACTTCATCCCAGCTGGGTTTTTTTTTTTATTATTATTATTCAAGTATTATGGATTTTAAAAGATTGCAATTTTGTAATAAAAACTTGTCGAGATTTTTTTTCCTTGTACATATGGCAATGCAACAATTGAGAAAAAGCTGCAACAGATAATTTTCACAGTAGTCTTAAGTTTATTATCATGTTCACTGATGGGTCTAGTAACGAGAAGTGAACCTTTGGGTCATATAAAAACATATTTACAAATGCTCTACACGGCAGGAGTATGAATAGAGAAGCTGTCCAAAAAAGTTCAGCCCTTGATTTCTGACATGTACACATTTCACAATGAAAAGAAAAGCCTGTCAAACTATGATGTTTAGCATGTGACCATAATGAAGACCAACTGTAGAGTTGTGGGTTTTAAGTTGCTGTCTTCGTAGTATTTGCTTTTACTCCTTGGGTATTTGGTTTGCTGCGTTAGCCCGAAGAACAGCTCCTGGACTCGGGTACGGACGCTGCTGGAAGAGAGGCCCCGCTGCTGTAGTGTCTGCACCCGTTTTTGCTTCATTACGTTTGGGCAGCCCACTTGACCACGACCCCCTGCAAAAATGAATACGTTTGTGTTAACTGCATTTGTAATCAGCACTACAATGTCTTGTGTCTGAAAAGGGGTTTTGTCAAGCCTGAGAAAACAACCTTGATCAAATTGCAATGACAATCTCAGCTTGGTCTTAGGAATATTTTAAACAGAAACCCTGGAGGTGTAGATCTTTAATAGACATTTCCACAGCAGACAATTTGGCTCATGGTGGCAGGAAAACTGCAAGTGAGGTAAATTTAGTTAGCGATGGCTACAGTATGTTGCATTTACAGCTACAATAAGACTGACTACACATACAAGGATAATGAAACTAGCGTGCTGAAGTAGTTCTTTGAGTTGTTTTTATACCTGTGCTTTCTCTGACATGCCAAGTCAAAATGCTGTTTAAAAAAAATAAAGTGTATGGCCCCTTCCCAGCGTTCACACGAGTTCCTGCTCTGAGGGCTCAGAGCTCATAAGGATACGAGGCCTTTCTGCAAGTCTTTATTTTATGCTCAAGGGAATAAGTGAGTTGTGATAAAAGCTGGTCAAATTTGGTCAAATATTAAGAATATCTTTTATGAAAATGGGAGGAAAACTAATCCAGTTCACTATGAACATTATGCTACTGCAATAAAATCTGCCTCTTGTTGAGGTGTTGTGCCTCGCATGAAATGTAGATTTATGTGAGCTCCCTAAACCAGGGATATCAGCTATGCTGATTACCATTTTGAATTTTGAGAGGACACACTCAAAAACTGTACCTGTGCTATGTCAGGGTTTAGTTCTTACGTCTAAGATAAAAATGCATGATGGGAATTGATTTGGTCTGTCTCTCATAACTATTTTTCAACAAGTGCAAAACAATGATTCTGGCAAAATCAGAATACCAGAGAACGACCTGTATATAGCTTATATCGAGGTGACCATCTGTACTGTACCTTGGAGCATCAGAGTAAGCACTTGGATCCATGGGGTCCATCTCATCATCTTTTCTACCTGTAAAAAATATTAAGTGTTCAATATTCAATCGTGTGAAAGTCGCTGATGTGTAAACGTAATGAATCAGATGTAAACATTACCTTTTTTGCTTCGACTGTATGGTGCTGCCTCATCTCTTCTCTGCTTTCTTCTGTCTCTGTCCCTCCCATCATCACGCTCTCTGTCCCGGTCCCTTTCCCTGTCCCTTTCCCGATCTCGATCCCTTTCCCGATCCCGGTCTCTGTGTCGTTCTCTGTCCCTGTCTCTGTCTGGTTTCTCAACTTGCTTCTCGCCTTTTTCATCTCCTCCTTCTACTAAAAACACAAGTTAAGGCAAGGATCACAAGATTAGCCATGGCTGAAATCTGTCAAAAGCAAACTGTATTCTGAGGTTGTACATGCAAAGTAGCACACGTCAACTGTAACAGAACTGAAATTTGTGCTTCTTGAAAACATTACATTATAGAGGCTGAATAAAAGCATACCTCTTATTTTCTTGGCAGGTTTTGTTATTATTGCAGATGGGTCATTTGGGGATAACCAGGCAACCATATCTGTCTCGACATTCCAGTAATAAGGAAGACCACTGTGTAAGGAATAGAAAACATTAGCGATTATTATTGCAACCACAAAATTAAATAAAACTTACTTAACAGTTTAAAAATACACTTTAGCTCTCCATGACAGTAGTTATAATGTTCAAGGACTTCTCAAGAATAAAATGAGAAACAAGAAAGAAAAAGTAATAAGCGCATTCTGATTGTGACGTTTATAACAATCATTTTGAATTAAAGTATAAAATTCTTATTATATTAAATTATAGTATATCAAGTGTACATACCAAGCAGAGTCAAACACTTTGTACCAGTTTGGTGGTAGATTCTCCACTCTGGTGGCTTCATAATCTACATTGTTGTCATCATAATCTTCAGCAATAATCTCCTCATCTGCCCCTGAATTAATTGAAGGGGAAAAGGTTTTTAAAAAGGCATGGAAAAAAAGCACAAAACATAAGGAGAAATTCACGAAGGGTAGAGACCCGAATATGAAATCTGTTCCACTACCTTGCTCTGTTGGTTTAACAATCCCTCTCTTGGCCAATCGGGCCAGTAGTGCTGGAGGTAAAGGCATCCTGAAAGACGGAGTCCATGTCAAACTCTGTTCATATTATGGCTGAAATTCACTTGGGGTACCAAAATAACAGTTGCAGAACAAATGCTCATAGCACATTATTACACAGTATTAAAATAGTCTTAGATCTGTCATAAATCAGATAATATAATACATATCATTTACTTTCAATAATATGTACCCTTTGATTATTTAGGACATATAGAAACTCATCATTTACACACAAACCACTGAGTCACATGTGGCCATAAAGTAAAATGCACATGATTACCACCATTATATAGTTTAGTGATCTTTAATATAAGCACATTTTGTAACCGTTTCATTACTTTCATGGGCTATTTTATATATTAGACACATGTCTTTAATTATTATTTTTTTTATCATCATTATGTTTAATATTTTTGGTACACCATTCATTTCACACTTTACTGAGCACTTGGTTTTGAAACAGTTCCCATATTTACCTGTTTTTTATTCTTCATCTTCTTCTCATTATCATTATTTTGTTTTGTCCATTTTTTTCTGGGACATTTCTTGTTTTCTGATAAGCGGAGATTAAGCCTTTACTGTAATAATTCTATCAAAAGCAGCTTTAACACTGCCCAGAACCACATTTTTGCAGCAGACTTGTCACATCTGTAGACTAGTATTTCCTGCAATAAATTACTGCTGGCTGTTTTGATGTCGATATCACAATGATATTCCTGAATTGTAGTTTAAAGCATGTATCCTGGCAGGTCTGAGAATGACTAAACTCCTGAACTGTTATGTGTCCTGTCATCATTTAAAGTAATCTGCTCATAAAAATTAAAGTAACTCCATAATCCTAATAAAGAAATCAGTTTCTTAGGTTATATGGCCATCGTACGCGAATCCCAGGTAAAACTTTACTAGCTCCTTATCTTATGTGTATGTGCATATATGTATTTACATATATACACATACATATATATATATATTTTCTTTGTGATTATTTGTACCACGTACAATACAAACTGTTTCCTTTAACGAGAAACTAACACGCTTGTGGTGCATCCGTGGCTGCAGATGTAAGATTAACGCAATAAACAAAACTATGCGTCTCCAAAAAGCATCCACACCACACAAACACAAATGTTACCCTTTACTTCAAAAGACTGAACAACAAGAAATAATTAAATTCTTACCTTTTTTTAAAAAAAGGTGGCCGTTTTTTATCGTCAAGCTAACGATACCTCTTTCCAAAACAGCATACACGGCGCGCTTAATGATGACGTAATCACGCCCTCTTGACGAAGACGACGACGTAAACAGACATGGAGGAGTATGCCCGAGAGCCCTGGTAAGATTCGATTTTAAGCGTTTGTTTGTATTTTAGAACTAATTAAGTTGGAGTCAAGTGTTGACTTTTTTAAATTTCATACTCAGCTTTGATGTGAGAGTGAGCAGAAAGGCTCTGTGGTTGTTGCGGCCTGCTTATTAAAGGCATATAAAAAAGATAAAGACGTTATATAGAGGCGCCCTCTGCACACACAATAAGCTGGTAGAGTCATCTTTATCTGAAAATGTCGCTGTTTTTAAGTGACAACTGGAGTTAGGATAGAAATTAAAAATAGTTCAGGGTGGATTAATCTGGTTCCAAACAGGCAGTACATGAAGCTTTATTTATTTATTTATCAAGTTAAGACACACCTCGAGCCAAGGTTGATCCCCTACAAGTCAAACTTTAATGACAGAGTTCAAAGGAACGGGATAAAGAATCCAGATATCGGCCACTTCATTAGGCATACCTGTCCACCTACTGATTAATGTAAACCTACATTCTGTCACTTGGCAACAACTTAGTGCATTTAGGCATATGGACATGGTCATGACGCATTGCTGAAGTTCAGGCTGGAGAAGTTCAAACAGCTGATTTTTATTGATTTTGAACATCACATGATTGTTTTTGCCAGAATGGCCGATCTTTTCAATATTTCCGAAACTGTTTAACTACAGCCTTTTCCCCACAAAATAATTTCTAGGGTTTTACAGAGAACAGCGTGAAAAAGAGAAAATATCCAGTGAGCAACAGTTATATGGTTGAAAAAGCTTTGTTGAGAGTGGCCAGACTGCTTTGAACTGAAGGCAGCAGTAACTCAAATAACCACTCCTTACAACTGAAGTGTGCAGTATAGCATCTCTGAATGGACAACATATCAAACCTCAAAGCAGCTGGGCTTTGGCTGGAGAATACTAAATTGTCATTTCCCTTCTCCACACCTCATTAGTTCTTTCACTACTGTTTGACATATTCATTTATGATGTTTGACATGTTTTATAACACAAACATAACTCAGAGGTGAGTATTTAGTTATTTGTGTGGCTTTAAGGAACTAGTTCTTCATCCATGGGTAATATACATTTCTCAGCCAGAACTGTGCCCATATTGTCTTCGGCTTCATCAAAACCCCGATAGATAACTTCTGCATTTTGTATATGAACTGGATGTTAGTTGTCAGATATATCTCCATTGTCAGTTTTCCTATCACATAGATATCCATTTCTCTCTTAACGCAGCCCCTGGAGGATAGTGGATGACTGTGGAGGTGCTTTCACAATGGGTGCAATTGGAGGAGGGGTGTTCCAGGCGGTCAAGGGCTTTCGAAATGCCCCTGCTGTGAGTTCAAAACACAGGTTTTTGTTTGTTCTCTGGCTCGTCAGGTTGTTAAAAGCAGAATTCAACTGAGCTCTAATATTTCAGGGTGTCGGACACAGGCTGAAAGGGAGTGCAAAAGCAGTGAGAGTTAGAGCTCCACAGATTGGAGGTGAGCAGTTCCTGTTTTTTGTTACACATGGCAGTTAGTTAGTAATATACCATTTTTTGTGTAGATTAAATAGTTTAGGTACAGTTAGCTTCATAAAAGTAGCTGAAGTCTGGTTACTTCTTATGTTGCAGGTAGCTTTGCTGTTTGGGGAGGGCTCTTTTCCACAATTGACTGTGGTTTGGTTCGTCTGAGAGGGAAAGAGGATCCTTGGAACTCTATAACCAGTGGTGCGCTGACTGGAGCCATCCTAGCAGCACGCAGTAAGGAGCTCATTAGCTCAAAAGAAACAATACACCACTGTGTCTCTCTGTGTCAGTAAATGCAGCCCCAATTCTGAAAAAGTTGGCACGCTGTGTAAAATGTAAACAAAATTCCAAATTCTTTGGAATTGGGTTTCTACATTGTGATAATTAGCGTGACTCGCTGAATATTGCATTTTTCTCCAGGTGGACCTCTAACAATGATGGGCTCTGCAATGATGGGGGGAATTTTGCTTGCTCTCATTGAGGGGTTTGGGATTCTCCTAACCAGATACACAGCGCAGCAGTTTCAGAACCGTGAGTGAAGTTAATTATGTTTCAGAAATGATATTTAAACTGGGCAGAACCAATGATTTATCAGTAGTTTAGCAAAATGTCACATGATTAAATGTGTGAGTGGTTTTATACCCCTGTACTGGTGTCCACTCCTCAGTTTGACAGAATTATGGCTGGACTTCGGCATAGAGCAACATTTTTCATCTCACTGGTCCCATTTTTACTCACCCTCGCCACACTTGTAGCATTTTTTTGTTTCTATCAAAATGTTTTAAAGAACCTGAGGAAAATCATCCACTCTCTCAAAGTTCTTGTGCAGTTTAATTTGTGTTTCCTGTTTGATTCGTTTTTCCAAACAACACAATTTCTCACAATGTTAATGATATAACTTATAAAAAACTTTGAAGGATGTGAGACTATTAAAATCGTTTTTGTTTTTAGTGTTGCTATGAATCACCAGACAAATGTATGAACATCAGGTTGCCTCCAGCACAGCTCAAGTTAGATTTCCTGCTGAGACATGTCTTATTTTGGATGAGATTGTCACGGCTGATGCTGGCCAACCGTGGGGATGTGAGGAAAAGGAGGACCTAGGCGCGGAGCTCTGAATGCAAGCAGTGCGTTTATTTACAGTGAATGGACAATAACAATAAATCCTCAGTGCGTTCCTGACTCCCGTGACATGTCCTCTTCCCAGTGCCACTCCCTCAGTGTCTGAGCACCCCGTGCTCGCTTCCCTCTCGTCTCCACGCTTCTCCTGCGGAAATAGCAAAGAGGCAGCTGTAAGACACACACAATGCGGACTAATCATACTAACTGGCCGAGAGATTAACGTGAAGACACGCAATGATCCAGCATCGGATAGAGCTCTATCACACTCTTAAGCAGCTCCTCTGACGAGGCTTGATCAGCTGCAGGTGTGTGAAGGTCTTCAGGTGGGGCCAACCACCTGGCACACCCACCAGGCCTGAAGGTGCCTGTAAACAGGTGCTCCCAGATACACCTGCATCCACACACACACCCACATATACCTGCAAGCAGGGAGAACGAGGGACAGCAACACCAAAAACACATATAATATAAAACAAGTCCATAATTGCTCAGGGACCCTAGGTAGCTCAGATCCAGGTCCCGGACAGTGATGAGCTGAGGAAAGGCTACAAAACCAAAAAGCCTGAATGCACAGCAGACCTAGACAGTAGTAATATTCATAGAAATATTTCTGAGGGAAACATGGGTTATATATTGATTACATGCCAGTGAAGCATGAAAAACTGACTTTGTTGTGTCTTCTTCCTTGATTTCTCCAGCAATTCCCTTTGCAGACGACCCTAGTCAGTTACCACCAAAGGATGGAGATCATCAACATCAGGGGCAAAGCGGGCAGTTTCAGTAAAGAAGGTTCAGGACTGAAGCTGTGGACAACCAAAAGCATAACAGGAATGCCAGCACATGAACAGCATCTACCAGGATGACCGAGAGGTGGAGATACTGGTCCCTACTGGATGCTAATAGATACCTCAGGGACAAATTACTGTTTCAGTTATTTATGAGTAAATGATAATAATTTCCTCATGTTTGCACAACCTGAAAAATCAACGTTTTCAATATTTATGGTTATTTTGTTCAATGTGTAGTTCTCAAAACCACATAGTAAATTAAATTAGTTATTATAGCAACACGTATCTATTAAAATAAATAATTTTCGCTCATTTATATTCTTGCTGAGAGTTGGGGACAATACTCAAGCAACCAAATAAGTTTTATCCAAAAACTGCTTTATGCTTCCAAAGATCTTATACTTGGGCCGATTATGTATTTTAATGACTGAAAGGCAGAAAGTTAAAGTAAGAAAACTGCACATCTTTAAAGTTTTGCATTAGAAAGATATTTTTCGAATATTAACATTAATATTTATTTACCTGTGAGGTGTTAAAGTCGGTTCAAAGGACATTTGAGGGTTTTTTTGTTGAAACTCAGCAAACCCTTTTTTTAAAAAAATAGTTTTTGTTGATTATAAGTGTTTGTCTAGTCTGTTATCTGTGCACCATTTGTCACTTTAATTGCTGTATAAAGCAACAAAGCACTTTTTAAAAACCTGAAAGTCTCTCATTTCCTGAAATTAGCACCATCCACAAAAAATTCTATCAAATCGATCTGGTTACAAACTGTCAGCAAATATTTATGGTAATAAACGTATTGTGAACAATGTTCCTAAAAATAATAAAGCTTCAGATGATCTTTAAAAATGTGATCGATTGTTTATTTTCACGGTTGTGACTTCAGGTAATGTGTAATGTGATGAATATTTTTGCAGTCTTGTGATTTACTGCTGACTGGCGCCCCCCGTCGCCGGCCTTTCGGTACTGCATACAGTGGCTGTTTCTCTCCAAGGTCCTGAAATATTGGGGTCCCAGCTTGCAACTGTTTTCTTCATCTTGATGGACTATTTTCTTAATATTATTCTCTCTCAAAACTAAAACATCGCAGCAAACTCCCACAGAGCCGGAGAGTTTCTCCACCTCCACCTTCCCCTTGAAAGATTTCCCTTGTCATCCTTTTAAACGGCTCAGCTACTTTAATCCTGACGGCTGGCCGCCGCGAATATATGCACGCGTTTGTTTTAATACTCCTCACCGTTGTGTGCCCGCATAGATAAACTTAATTGCAGTCTTCATTTACTCACCGCAAGAAATGACCAGAAAGCGGCTTTAATTGGATTTATGGGCTACAAACTGGCGGTGAACAGAATGGCCCGCAGCCTCTCAGCTGCACCGGCTTTCTGCATGTGGATATGAAATGACAGGCTACAGATGGTCCTTATTTTTTCCCTTCTCTCTTTGGGGGCCAAATTCAAATCTGTGATCCATTACGCATCACAGATTTTGTGAGGAGTTGATGGTGCGTTTTCTTCAGTGATTACGTGGCGTTAACCTGCGAAAATGGACCCGGCAAAGAAAGGTATGGTCTGTCAGGCTTTCAGGAATGTGTTTAGTATGCCTCCGCGCGTAACATTTGCTATGTTTTATTGCACTGTAAAGCTATTCTGAGTGGGAACAGACAAACGTAAGATGAGCATAAACATTTTTGTCATGACGCTTTTCTGAAAAGTAACAAAACCTAACTAGTAAAATAAAAAAGGGCTTTTATAATAACCAGGAAATGCACAGCTGGTCTCATATTCAAAGTTTTCTTACTAGGGCAGACAGTTTATGTCTTGGCTGCTCGTTTAGTTTGTTCACGGATGGGATGATAAAAGTACCCTTAGGCTTATTCTCTGTGCAGTGCCTTGTCAACAGGTGTTCGTGGGTCTACTTGGGGATAGGGCTGGGCTAAGTGCCACGCTGCTCCCACTAAAGAAGTAGGTCACATCTGGTCTTATAATATGAGGCCTCCGGGACAGAATACCTCCCTGTTGCCACAGCCACATGTCAAATCCTTTCCTAATTGTGTTAGATAATAAAATCTGAGCTCACATAAGCAATGCTAGAGTAACATGACTTGAATCTGTGTGCAAATGCACACTGGAACTGGACAAAACATTGTTTAACTTGCCTTTTTTTTTTTTAATACACTGAATCTATTCCCCAAAACAAAAGAAACAATTACCTTGCATGTATATGTCCTTACTTACAATAAAACAACTCAACCCATGCCCAACAGAGCTAACATTCACTGTGTGTGAAAATGCACATTTTCACCCTGCCTTTTTAATCTTTATGTATATATTGACTTATTTATTTTCAGATGCCCTCCCTGGGGGCGATGCAGGCAAATCAGACACCCTCGGGTCAACTGGCTCGGTCAGAAAAAGAGGAGGGGGCGCCAAGAAGGCGATGCAGGCAAACAAGTCTGCCCTCAGGGCCCCCCGAGCTCTTTGCTGCCTCACCCTTAGCAACCCCATCCGGATGGCTGCACTGGCCCTGGTGGAGTGGAAATATCCTTTTCTCTGAGAGAGTTGCTGTGTTTGTCTCTGCACATGTAGTGTGTTTTGGTTTGTGTATGTTTAATCCTGCATATGATGCACATTCATTAATAATCATTTGTTTCATGTATTTTCCTGGAGAGATACATTCACAAGGCCCGCTCTTGCCTTAACTAGTCTGCAAGCCCTTTGACATTTTCATTCTTCTTGCCATTTTTGCCAACTGTGTGGCCATGGGTGTCACCAAGCCGTTTCCAGATGACGATTCCAACCCTACCAACCACCAACTAGTAAGTGTTCAGTAAAAATATAAAATAATTTAACAAAGCCACCAAAAATATACAGCGTGGGCCATTTATATGGATACACCGTAATAAAATGGGAATGGTTGGATACTGGATGCCTGTGTTGGCATTTCTCCTGCGGTGTTGCTATCAGTGTGTGAAGAGCGGGAGAAGAGGGTTGCATTGACAATCAACACATTCAACACATTTTATAAGTGGTCAGCAACTTGTAAATAACTCATGAAAGAATAAAGTTGCGTTGAAACCAAGCACACCATTGTTTTTCTTGTGACATTACTAATAAGTTTGATGTGTCACATGGCCCTCTTCCTATTGAAAAAACAAAAGTTGTATCCAAGATGGCCGACTTCGAAATGGCCACCATGGTCACCACCAGTGTTGGTCAAGTTACTTGAAAAAAGTAATCAGTAACTAATTACTGATTACTTCCCCAAAAAAGTAATCCCGTTACTTTTCTGATTACTTATTTTCAAAAGTAATTAATTACTTAGTTACTTTTTAAAAACACAATTTACAACCTGAATAGGTGATAAAGCGATAGATCTTTCAGCCCAATTCTACTTTTTCTACATAATCCATCATACAAAATGTAATCAAATGGAAAAGTCCATTTTTAAAACTTGTTTTATCAGTTTTAATCTTTTAACTTTATGTATCAAGCAAACATTTAATTATATGCAACATTCTCTGAGTGGAAGAAATTTGTTTAATATTTAAACCTATTTTCTGCACATTCCAGCACATAAAATAATTCATTTCTTTTGTGTTTACACTCACTCTTTCAAATAGATGCAAGTAAAACACAGCAGAAAATAAATAAAGTCAAAGACTAGCGGTCCTTTTGCTCTATTTTCACCTGTAAAGCAGGAGTACCACCCATCTTGAGGAGTTTGCCCCCTCACATATACTATTGTGCCACAAACAGGACTTTAATATCACCAACCATTCCCATGTTATTACCGTGTATCCATATAAATGGCCCACCCTGTACATATATGTACATATCTGTACATATATGCCAGATCACAGATGATAGTGTGGGTCAAATATATGTTTTTGGACACATGGATATGAATAAAACAGCTTGATAGTGAATAACTTACTGAACAGCTTCTATATGTAATACAAACTGGCACACTGTTTTTATTTAGTTGTTTTGATGACATCTCTAATCTAGAAACATTAAGGTAAAAGCCAGTGACGAAGAGGCTGGACCAGCTCGCTGTCTAAAGGGTCCAAGTCTCTACCCCTGAAGGTCATTGTTATCCCAGTAGGAATTGCTAGAAACTTGTTTGACCCCACATTGGGCCGGTATACCCAGCTCTAACTGCTTTTGTCCAAATGCCTACCCTATTACCCAACAAAATAACCCTACTCGTCAAACACAGATACCAGCGACTCTGGTTCACAGCAGTTCCCACACGCTGACACTTGTTGAGTTGCTATGTTTTTACTTTAGTGGTCAGGAAAACAGGTCTCCGAGGACATATTAGTTTTGTGGGCAACTGGTGAGAGCCTTTAAAGAGATGTAGCCATGCAGAAGTCTAAAACCTTACTATTAGATGAAGACTCCAACAAGTGCACAATTTAGACTTAGTCTGCAGAGAAAGTATTTATTTAGACATTTAAGCAGGGGCAAGGCATGCAAGAGGAATGGTAGACAATGCATAGCTCGTTATTTAACCTCTGTGTGGAGGACTATACTTCAGGCATCCTGACTCCTGCAAAGGGAAACCCAACTTAGTGTAGAAAGGAGAAGGTCTGTAACACTACACAGAAGGGAAGGAAGGAAAGTGAATTTACGTCTTTAACAGTGCCTCACCTTTACTTCTTAATTTGCAGGATACATGACAGATTTATTCATTTTTTAGACACATCTGTGGATACTTGGCAGTGGTGTCAGAAAGTCAAATAGACGAAGAGATCATATCGTTGGAGGACGTGTGAAGAGGAAAAAATGTTTGATGAAAGATCTTACATGGAGGAAGTCTTGTTATCTATAAACGTCAAAGAGACGCTGGTGCTTTGATCATATAGAGCTGCCTTCATCAGACTTCAGAAAGGAGGCTCGAGCCTTGGAAATATAACAAGGTTAACACTTTGTATTGTCATGTGATGACATGTCTGATCTCCTTTTACAACTTCTATGCTTTTCTGTTCCTGGTTTCTACAGCTTTACTCTCAGTAAGAAGATTTCCCTTTGCCTTCCTGGAATCATTTTCTTTGTTGGATCGAATATAAGTGACTGAATCCATTCATTCATCCATATTGGTGGTAGTGCAGTGAGCGTGACCATTATCTATCTGAGACACACATGCCTGATATGTATTATCAGTCATTATTTCATTAGTTCAGTCAGTATGTCTGGTATTCTGGTGGATGGTGATGCATTAGCATGGAAAAAGTTGTGCCACAACCTCGGTGACGTGACATCTATCTGGGATCATGACTTACCTAAACACCAACCATCTGCCCCTTCTTTCCTTCCAGCACTCTGTTTTTTTTCTGATCTCTTTTTCCAGTAAATCAAATGTCATATTTTTGTCAAATTGTAAGCAAGTTCTATTAATCATAAAAGATTCCTATGACTAAATAATAACTTAATACATTTATAAAATACGTCATGCAATAATTTTGCTTTGTTTGACCTAATCCTGACATTGTTTGCAGAGAGATAACAGCTGATTCAGTATTTGAGTTTGAGCTCAGACCCGTTTAGTCAAATGTGTAGTGGACACACAGTCGCAGCAGGATAGATGTTAGTAGATTTCTTTGTTGGATTTCACAGAGCGGACAGTTGAAGATATTCTTCATTGGAGACTTAACTATATCCGTTATCATCATAACTTTTGGATCAGATTTTGGGGAAGGTTACAGATTTTCCAAGCTCCATCTTCTTATATTAAAGCACTTAGTTCCTGGATTATAGTGTCAGCGTGAGGTAAAGTCCCAGTGACAGTGACACTGATTAGAAGCTTTAAGCTGAAGGTTACAGAAAAGGGATCTGTTGGCAGACTTATGCATGTGTTAGACAGTGGGTTAAGAGGTTAGAAAGCCAACAGTATCAGCTCTTAATGACTGCACAGGTTGTTTTTTGCATTAGGCGGGAGCTAAAACCAGTTGCAATGTGTGATAAATAGAATAACAGCCTCTAAATGTCAGCCCTAACAATAACTTGACATTTTCTTTAGTTTTCGTCCATTTTTTTTCACATTCCGTCTGTAAAAGGTCTTTCCAATTTTACTTAACCATCCCCGTGTTACCTTTTCTTTTGTTCTCAGGAACAAGTTGAGTACGTCTTTCTCGTCATCTTCACCATTGAGACCTTCACTAAAATTCTTGCCTACGGCTTAGTCATGCACCCCAGCGCCTACATACGCAGCGGATGGAACTTGCTTGATTTCATTATCGTCATTGTTGGGTATTTTGTGTACTTTATAAAGTCACATTTTGCATCCACGAATGTTGTATTGTTAGTACGAAAAGTCAAATACAGCGGCTATTTTCTGACTCTGCAGGTTGTTCAGTGTGATGGCAGAAGGAATGACAGATCACAAGCCCGGTGAGGCCCACCACGCTGCAGGAAAACCTGGAGGCCTGGATGTCAAAGCTCTCCGAGCGTTCAGAGTGTTACGACCACTTCGACTTGTGTCTGGAGTGCCAAGTGCGTCAACTACAATTAGTTTTGTTGGGATATTAGTATGAAGTGAAGGTTTGCACTGGGGGGGGGGGACACAAAGCAGCTTATTTTTATTATTATTATTATTTATTATTTTCAACATTTTGTTCTTTTTAGATTTATTTTAATTGTATTCTTAACATTTTTTTTATTGTTCACATCTATACAAATTTAAATCACAGACATTTCAAATACTATTCTTCATCAAAGCAAAAATTCATTTTAATCTTAAAAGGTCAAATTTAATTTTGTTATTTAAACTTCCTCCTCTTTTTCTGCCTTTTTGTGGTTAATGTTTGTGTTTGTTTGTCTTGTCAGGTTTACAAATTGTGTTGAACTCCATCATGAAAGCCATGGTCCCCCTGCTCCACATTGGTATGCTGGTCATGTTTGTCATCATAATCTACGCCATCATCGGCTTGGAGCTTTTCATCGGGAGGATGCACAAGACGTGCTACCTCATGAGCACAGGTCTGTGTCATTCTGTGGATTTTCCATGTGTCATTGATTTCTAGACTCAAAGCCTTTTGGTCTCTTGCCGTTTCCTGTTCCAGGTCTCATGGTGGACGATGACCCAACACCTTGTGCGTTTGCTGGGAACGGCCGCTTCTGTGTCACTAATGGGACTGAGTGCAGGGGCAAGTGGCAGGGCCCCAACGGAGGGATCACAAACTTTGACAATATCTTCTTTGCCATGCTGACAGTTTTCCAGTGCATCACTATGGAGGGTTGGACAGATGTACTCTACTGGGTACACATACATATTGCTAGATCACAGTTTTCAAGCTCCATTTTTTTCTTTTGTTGATTGACAATACTTATCAGTTCTTTATGCCTTTGTCTCTGTGCAGATGAATGATGCTATTGGCTATGAGATCCCATGGATTTACTTTGTTTCTCTGGTCATCTTTGGATCATTTTTCATTATCAATCTTGTATTGGGTGTGTTGAGCGGGTGGGTAGTCCCTGCACTGCAGGTTTCAACTAACTTTGCGTGAATTGTGCAATGAGAAACAAAGGCGATACTTTAAAATGAATCTACCACATATGTCCCTAATGGTTTTCCTGTTGTTATTAAGTTTGTGCTTGTATTTATGAGCACAGAGAGTTCTCTAAAGAAAGAGAGAAGGCCGTCGCTCGTGGTGAGCTGCAGAAGGCGCAGGAGAGCAAGCAGATGGAGGAGGACATGATAGGATACATGGACTGGCTCATAGAGGCCGAGGATGTGGACGAAGAAGGAAACAAACGTTAGTTAGGAGAACATTTACATTCAAATATAAACTCTCAAATCTTTACATTTGTACATACTAATCTGGCTCGATGTGTCTTTGAAGGTGCTGCAATTGCAAAGAAAAAGATGATGAAGAAGTTTGGCTGGTATAAGCACAGTGAGGATGGAGGAGGTATGATAGCTGCTGCTTGTTGCTGTTATTATTTTTCATTTTACGTGATAATCTCTAACAGCCAGTACGTGTGTGTGCATTCAGCAGAGTCAGACTCAGATGATGATATAGCATACCTGGATGATGATAGCGGCTTCTGTGCGTCTCTCATGTAAGGAAACAAAAAGGTCAACGTTGTTTTAAATCGTTTTTTCTGTGGAGGAGATGGTGTCATTTTATTAATGTTATTCTCTTGTTTGATTTCTTTCACAGGGCAAAGATGATGGCCAATAGTTTCTGGTAAGAATAAGAGAAGACGTACAACTTTAGGCTCAGTGGGTTTAAATAAATGATGCATTTTTTTACACCTGAAACAAAAAGGACTTTATTTTCAAGTTAATGGTAAAATAATTATGAAAAATAAATATGATGTCATGATTTTATCACAGCTCAGGCAGGCACAGGCGGTTTTCCTGCTTGCACACTAAATGCTAAACACAAATTTTGGCTAAATGAGAGCTGGTAACATAAAGTACTATACACAGGATGAGAAATAACACAAATTGGAAATAAAGAAAAGACAAAACAGATAAATTAATTTATGGGTGCAGTCTACAAAAACTATAAATCTTTGAATTAAGGCGTTTTCAGTCCCATTATGACAGGTGTATAAAATCAATCACCTATTGATGCAGTGTGCCTTTACAAACTTACTGAAAAATTGATCATTTTAAAGAGCTTACTGAATTTGAGCCCACGCTCAAACTATAGAAGGATGACACCAATGAAACAAGTCAGCTTGCGAAATTTCTTCCCTCCTAAATATTCTGTAAGTGGTTAGAACTTGTAGACCAGAGCGGGATCACTCAGTACTGAGGCCAGTGGTGAGATTGTGCTATGTCATATTAATACTTTTTGACTGTACATGTCTACTATGCATGCAGTAAAAATGTTCATTCCACACTTTCTTTAGTGACCAGCTGTGCCAGCTGAATCACACTCTCAGGAAGAACTGCCGCGTTGCAGTAAAGACCACTAACTTCTACTGGTTGGTGCTTCTGTTGGTGTTTCTCAACACTGTGGCCAGCGCTTCAGAGCATTACGGGCAGCCGAAATGGCTCACAGAAATGCAAGGTACTAAATAGCCCCGCCCGTTTTTATTCTAACCTGTGATCCCAACCATCTTTATGCTTTGATTCTGAATGAGTCAGTGATATAAGAACAAATGTTACTTTTTTTTGTCCCTCAGAGCGAGCCAATAAGATCCTGCTGATGCTCTTCACTCTGGAGATGTTGATGAAGATGTACGCCTTTGGTCTGCAGATCTACTTTATGGCGCTGTTCAATCGCTTTGATTGCTTTGTCGTGTGTGGCGGTATTCTCGAGACACTCCTCGTAGAATTTGAAGTCATCCCGCCCATTGGCATATCGGTGCTACGCTGCATCCGACTGCTCCGCATATTTAAGATGACTCGGTAATTAGTGATTAAACCTTACGTGAGAAGGGAACTACAAATTTCCATGCCCTATCTGCCCATCCTGATGTGTGGTCATGATGTCCTGTCATTTTTAGGCACTGGGCTGCCTTGTCTGATCTGGTCACTTCACTGCTCAACTCTATGAAAGCTATCTGCTCCCTTCTGCTTCTGCTCTTCCTCTTCCTCATCATCTTCGCCCTGCTGGGTATGCAGTTGTTTGGAGGCAAATTCAACTTTGATGACACTCAGATGAAAAGAAGCACCTTTGACTCATTCCCTCAGGCGCTGCTCACATGTTTCCAGGTGATTTACGTCTCCAAAACATCTCTCTCTTATGCTCACTGCTTAGCATTTCTGTTTATGGTATTGATTAGATCTCCTTCCCTCTGTCTGTTGAATTCCTTCTTGTTCATCTCGGATGGACTTTTGTTACAGATCCTCACTGGAGAGGACTGGAACGCTGTGATGTACGATGGCATTATGGCATACGGAGGGCCAATATTCCCTAACATGGTGGTGTGCATTTACTTTGTCATCCTCTTTGTCTGTGGTAACTGTATCCTTTTCAGCAAATGATTATCAGCAATGATATCAGCTAGAACAGTCTAAATATTACATTTGGTCTTTCATTTCAAAAGGAATAAACAGCAATTCCTTAATTTTGTGATCAGACATCCTGCTTAATGTCTTCTTGGCTATCGCTGTGGACAACTTGGCAGGAGGTGGTGGGAAGAAAAAAGTCGAGTAAGTTTGATATATAGACTGCAGATGGATGTAGCTACAGTCACCCAAATTTGTGAACTCAGCATTATGTCCCTCTCTGGGACTATATACACAAATATTTCACAGCTCTTCCCTACTCCTTCCATAGCAATTAAGAGGATAAGTAGCAACAAGTTAATCAGATGGAACTGATTAACTCAGCATCAGCGAATCTCATCACCTCTCTAAAAAAGCTTAGTAGTTTGGTCTGGAGCAGGGGCAGGGAACTCCAGGCCTCGAGAGCCGGTGTCCTGCAGGGACTAGATGTGTCCTTGATCCAACACAGCTGATTTAAATGGCTAAATTACCTCCTCAATACTTTTTTGGAGTTCTCCAGAGGCCTTGTAATGAACTAATCATTTGAGTCAGGTGTGGTGACCCAGGGTGAGATCTAAAACCTGCAGGACACCGGCTCTCGAGGACTAAAGCTCCCTACCCCTGGTCTGGAGCATTCAGATCTGTGTTAATACATACAGAAAGCTGTGAGAAAGCTTCTTCTCTCTCTTGCATCTGAGCAAATCCCATGACTTTGGGAACAATACCCTTTAAACAGACATGACCAAAGTGTAGATGTTTGGTCATAATGCATTTTTGTATCATTATCAATTACCATCCCCCGTCCCAGTTTTTGTCCCTCCCACACGAGTTTAGGTCAGCTGTGTAGGTTGCAGCTTGGTTCAATATGCTTAAGGAAACGGTGACACGTTCTTCTAATTTCTGCTGCATTTACGCATCAGTGTATTCAATATAAAATGTTATTTGAAGCATAACAGTAGTGTATGAACATTTATTTATTCAGAGAGAAAAAGGAAGATGAAGAAGAGTGGGATGAAGATGAAGAGAAAGAGGATGAAGATGCAGGGGTAAGGAACTCTGAAATCTTTTTATATATTATATTGAATGTTTATAGAAAGCGAAGTAGCCGCTGGTATTTTGTCTTGGGAGCAGAACGAAGATGACGACTGGCAGGAAAATGAGGAGCTGAGAGTCATCGAAGGCCTGGAGGGTGAGTTTGATCGACATTACACCCAACAGAGAGATATTAACTATCTTGACCAACAGTGATTATAAGTGTGTCTTTATTGTAGGAGTGGCTCCTCTGAAGCCCGATTTCTCCGGACCCAAAGAAAAGATTGTACCAATACCCGATGGAAGCTCCTTCTTCATTCTCGGAAAGAAAAACTGGTAATTTTAAATAATCATGAACCCGAGAAATGATTGAAGGGATACAATCTAATACCAGTGCCGTGCACGTGATTTCCTTCCCATTTTTCATTCCTCAGTTTACGAGTCGCCTGCCACAACCTCATCCATCACCCCTACTTCACCAACTTCATCCTCATCTTCATCATCCTCAGTAGTATTTCACTGGCTGCTGAGGATCCCATTAAATCCCACTCATTCAGGAACACTGTAAGGCCAAGCTTCACTTGCTTTTCCTGTCATATTCCCTACATGTTTACTGACTCATAATATTATTCATTAGACTGAGAACTGATTTAGCTTCTGTCTTCCTCAGGTGCTGGGATATGCTGATTATGTATTCACTTCAGTTTTCACTGTGGAGATCGTACTTAAGGTAACAGCTGCAGTGGCTGTAAAGGACCAAATCTAATAGAAAATTATGCACTAGCAGACCTCGGAAGTACATGGCAGTGCAATGAGTTTCTGACTTTGTTTCTTCACCCTCTCACTCATGTTTAGATGACTGTTTATGGAGCTTTTCTGCACACTGGCTCCTTCTGTAGAAATGCCTTCAACCTTCTTGACCTGCTGGTTGTCAGTGTGTCACTCACGTCCTTCTTTCTGCAGTGAGTAGATACACGTGAAACGCAAGCTGTGGTTCTTCTGTCGGGTTCTGGCAGAAAGATCAGGAGCAGTTGTAGCAAAGAGAAGAGATTTGAGGATAACTTTTTTTAATTTATGAGCTCAAACTTTTCTTTTCTAATCTCTTTTCCTTGTTTCTTCCAGCTCAAGTGCCATCTCTGTGGTGAAGATTCTCCGAGTGCTTCGAGTGCTCAGGCCTCTTCGAGCCATTAACAGAGCCAAAGGATTAAAGGTAAACAGTAGGGGTGCGACGATACACAAAATTCACGGTTCGGTTCGGTTCGATACTTTGGTGTCACAGTTCGATATTTTTTCGATACAAAAAAACTGTTCATGCCTTTTTAGTTTGTCATTTATTAAAATTATAAATATATATTTTAACTCAAAAGTACAGTTTTTAAATTTAATGTTGCTGAAACAACAAATTAATAAAAAAATTAATCTATCTGATTGAGAAATCACTCATCTTTGGAAAAGAGAGTTTATTACAGAGAAATGGCTCTTTCCAAAATAAAAGCTATACTATACGCTTCTTCTGGGCTATACTCTCAGCAGCATATTAAACATATCAGGTCCCCATAAGGAGAATCATGTGCTAACGGCTGTCTAAATGACTCGGGTAAAGTTTGTAGCATGCGTGCTTGTTGTTTTTGTCTGCTTCCACTTGTCTTTGCACTAGGATGATGTCAGCATAAATGTGCAGTCATGTTCGTTGTGTTCCCACTAGTGCTGTCAGCGTTAATCTCATTGAAATGACATTAACGCCACAACACGGCAAATCTCCGTTAACGAGCTACCGCGGATCGCCCCGTGCGTGGGGCTGGACGGCCAACACGTTAACGAGCTATCTGCGCTAAGCCACTAGTTCCCACCAATGTAATTGAGCATTGCGTGGCACATCCAACATACTGTTTTACTTTTGTCCATGACACGCTTACCTTCAGGGTCATACATCACATTAAAACCAAAATAGTTCCAAACGCCAGATCTGAGTGAGGGTGGGGGAGGTTCAATTTGCCATGTTGCAAGGAGAGCTTAACTTCTGTCTCGCTAGCTTGCCCTGCGCTTAGTGAATCTGCGTTCGACTACTCCGCCTAGGCTGCACTGTCAAGCGCAGATCCACTGAGCGCTCAACACAGACAGCATCGTCAGAAGAAAAGTTGATAAAATAAATAAAAAATGTTGTATTGTTTGATACATATGGGTACCGAACCGAAAGCACTGTATCGAACGGTTCAATATCTATACGAGTATCGTTGCACCCCTAGTAAACAGCTATATTCTATAGTTTCATTCCAATATTCA
Organism: Neolamprologus brichardi; assembly: GCF_056152115.1. Classification (NCBI taxonomy): domain Eukaryota; kingdom Metazoa; phylum Chordata; class Actinopteri; order Cichliformes; family Cichlidae; genus Neolamprologus; species Neolamprologus brichardi. The sequence goes on from NC_142123.1 coordinate 26,584,856, forward strand.
TTTAAGCATTATTTCAGACAGAGCACCAAGTAAAGCTTGGTCTCCAAGCTGATAACAGCTGATCCCACTGCCTACCTACATCGGCTGATGGCTCAGCTGATACCCTTCTATGTATCCAATTAGCAAATCTCATAAAGGGTGCACCGTTCAGCCTGCTGCATCTGCAAGCCGCTTGCACCTCAGCTCCTCCTTTTCATGTCATGTCACACTTAATCAGTGTCATGTAAACTCGCTGATCACTTAACACAAATATCTAATCAGTCATTCACATGGCAAACACTAATTTAGGAGTGTAGACATGGTGAAGAGAAACTGACAAAGTTCCAACTAAGCATCAGAAGAAGAAAGGAAATTGAATTTACTTTGAACATGACATGATTGTTGGTGTTAGACAGGCTGGTCTGAGTATTTCAGAAGGTGCTCATAGACTGGGATTCATCTCTAGGGTTCAGTGAGGATGGTCCAAAATACGGGGCCAGTGAGTAGCAGTTCTTTGGCTGAAAATGTCTTGTTGATGTCAGAGGTCAGAGGAGAATGGCCAGACAGCTTCCAGCTAATAGGAAGACAACAGGAAATTCAAATAGCCACTTGTTACAAACAAGGTATGCAGAAGATCATGTCAGCACATCAAGCCTTGAAGCAGATGGGCTACAGCAGCAGAGGACCATCCAAGCTACCACTCCTGCCAGCTAAGAACAGGAAACTGAGATTATAATTCACACAAACTCACCAAAATTGGATAACAGAAGATTGTAAGATTGTGACTTTTGAGTGGTAGGGTCAGAATTAGGTGTAAACAAAGCATAGATCCATTGTCTCTTGTGTCAACGGTTCAGGCTGCTGGTGGTGATGCACAGGTGTGGGGGATATTCTTTTTGGTCCCCTTGTAGCAACTGAGGATCCTTTAAACGCCACAGCCTACCGGCATTTTGTTTCTGATCATGTCCATCCCTTTATGACCACAGTGTGATCTTCTGTCTTCTAGTGGCTAATTCGAGCAGGATAACACACCATGTCACAAAGCTCGAATTGCCAAGCTGGTTTCTTGAGCGTGCCAATGAGTTCACTGAACTCAAATGGCCTCCACAGCTCTCAGTCTAACAGAGCACCTTTGGATGTGCAGCTGACAAATCTGCAGCAACTGTGACAATATTGTTGTTTATACTGTACAATTTATTCAGTGTACATAAAAAAAGTGTAACATGGTGCTTTTTAGTCACATCGTTTTTGCTGTTTATATGTTCACAGAATGTGGTGCAGTGCGTGTTTGTGGCGATCCGCACCATCGGTAACATCTTAATTGTCACAACCCTCCTCCAGTTCATGTTTGCGTGTATTGGAGTGCAGCTTTTCAAGGTTCATGTTCACACTTTCAGCACGATAAGATTTTAACACCCTCAGCAGATATATAGAGTGTGTCGAGTGAGTGTTTGTAACAGTGTAACTTCTCTGTGTTTGCTGTTATAGGGCAGATTCTACAGCTGCACTGACGAAGCCAGACACACTCCAGATGAGTGCAAGTCAGTGGGGTTTTTTTTTCACACAACATAAAGCTCTTGACAATTTCTTATCACGCTGTTTATTAAAAGATGTGCATGCATCTAATTTTAGAGGCACATTTGTGGTGTATAAGGATGGAGATATGAATCACCCCATGGTCAGGGAACGCATCTGGGAGAACAGCGATTTCAACTTTGATAATGTGCTAATGGGAATGTTGGCTTTATTCACTGTGTCAACATTTGAAGGTTGGCCGCAGTGAGTATTAATTCTACATTTTAAGTCCATCACCTCTCTAAACTATCTGTGTCATTCCTTGGGAGCTTCATTTTTTTATAAGTTTATTTCTTAGAAGTTTATTGAACAACTTAGCGTTTTGTTATTTTCTTTATTTTGGAAAATATCGCTAAAATAGGAAGTAACAGAGCAGTTGTAGGGACTATTTTTAGCTGAAGATTAAGTGAAAACAGCCTTCAGAGCACTACAGTCGTGGCTTAAAGTTTTATCAGTGGCACAAATGTTTATGTTTCATACACTTTGCCGCTTCACTTTTTGTTTAGATTATTTTTAGAATCGGAATAAGAATATTTTATTAACCCCAGAGAGAATTATATGGTCACAGCTGCTCCAAGACATGTTTCCATGAAACAGTGAAGAACCATCATGACATCAAGACTTTTATTGGTCAATAAATTAAAGCCATGCAAAGAGTCAATATTTAGACTAATCAAAATCCAGTCCTGCCTTAAAAGTGCTCAAAATTGATCACAGTTTTTGGGGTTCTGTTTGTCTCTCTGCTTTTTAAGCACTGGCCATACTTAACATGTACTCAAAGACCAGCTTTTAATGATCCAGAAGCAGTTTGGTGACAATCTGTTAAGTTTTCAGCATGATATAGCACTTTTCACAAGGCAAAAATGAGACGTAAGAGGCTCAAAGATCATCCATCCATTCATCCATCCATCCATCCATCCATCTTCTTTCGCTTTAGGAAGGCTCAAAGATCATTAAATTAAAATGTCCATATCTTAATCACATCAAACATCTGTGCTCAACAATAAAAACAGGAAAGTATATGAAACACAAAATATGTGTCACTGCCAAAAACTTGTCATTGTGACTGTAGACCAGATTTCATTGTAATCTAAATATATCCATCTAAATATTCACCAAGCAATTATTTGTTTCATAAATTGTTTACACATCACACAAATAATGATGAATATAGAATTTGAATTGACATTTCATGATTGCGTGGCTATGCCAAAGCTTGAACTACCCCATTTTAAGCAGACAAAAGAAATACTGTGTTTCTTGTGTGTCTGAGGGCTACGCTACAATATCACTGGGACTGTTGTTTTACAGCCTGCCTTATGAGATTACTCTTTATTACTTATGTAAAGATATTGCTACTGAAATGACATGCTCTTTTGTGACGGCACAGAGAGGAAATACATACATGAAACTACATCACCTTTTCATGGCTTTTTTAATGGAATTTCCAAATAATAACATAAGTTTAGGAATCTTTATATCAATGATTAAATGACTCAATGTATCAGGAATCCTGTGTGTCACTCGCTTTGTCTTTTTTATTTTATTTTTGCCTAAAGGCTTCTGTACCGGGCCATCGATGCCAACGCCATAAATCGAGGCCCCATTTACAACTACAGAGTGGAAATCTCCATCTTTTTCATCATCTACATCATCATCATCGCCTTCTTCATGATGAACATATTTGTGGGTTTTGTCATCATTACATTTCGAGAGCAAGGAGAGGCTGAGTTCAAAAACTGCGAACTCAATAAAAATCAGGTTAGTTATCATTAAAAACTGTAGTTTTGATGTCAGTGTAATAGCATTATTTCAGACTCAATCTTTTCTATCCTCTCCCTCCTCACAGCGTCAGTGCGTGTATTATGCATTGAAAGCTCAACCAATTAAGATTTACATTCCCAAAAACCCATCCCAGCTCAAATTCTGGAAAATCATCAACTCCAGCCAGTTTGAGTATGTCATGTTTGTACTGATTCTGGGAAACACCCTTACTCTGGCTGTTCAGGTACAATGTCAGTCAGTTTTCACTCAGATAAAATACTAACATATTGATTCAGGGCTGTGATGTGAATTTTTGTGTTGTTTTTCCTCTCAGCATTATGAGCAGTCAAAACTATTCACCTCCATTATGGACATCCTCAACATGATCTTCACTGTGGTTTTCACTATAGAGATGATTATCAAGCTAATGGCTCTGCGCGCACATGTAAGGTTTCACTCTTTTTCATCAGACAATGATATTTGGCACAACTCCACTCACTGTCTGCTGTCTCGATGACTCTCACTTTGCTTGTTTAATCTCTGCAGCACTATTTCATCGATCCTTGGAATTCATTTGATGCACTTATCGTCGTGGGAAGTGTGTTGGACATTGCAGTCTCTGAATTTAGCGTAAGTTTGTTCACACAGCAACAAAATATCACCAGCTACCTTCCTTATCTACCCAAATATCTAATCAGCCAATCACACGCCAACAATTAGTCATGCAATAAATGAGTCAAATGAGGCATTTCGAGATAGTCAAGATAACCTGTTGAAATTCAGAAAGAGCATCAGATTGGGGAAGAAAGGTGATTTAAATGACTTTGAACAAGGCATGGTTGTTGGTGGAGAACTGGGATTTTCCCACACAAACATCTCTAGGTTTACAGAGAATGGTCTAAAAAAGAAAAAATATCCAGTGAGCAATTGCTCACCTAAATTCAGGCGAGGTGAGCAGTTAACACACTGGGTGAAGCCAGTCCCAGTATTTTCTGTTCAATTTTGATGAAACTTTCCTTTAAATATCCTGAAGATTTGCTGGTATTTAGCTGCAGGGGCTAAAAGGGATCTCAGCAGCTTGGTGTCGGTTATTATGGTGCTATTATGTAGGAATAAAATCAGAAGATAATTCAGATGCGAGAAGGAAAACTATTACTGCCATCAGGGTTGTCAGCTGCACTTTTGTGAACAATTAACTTAACAAATGATTAAGAACTACACGATGAAAAATAATAAAATAAACCTTTCTACAATTTTTTGAGGAAGAAATTCTATATGGCTTGAAATATGTATTACTCTGAAAATGAAATAATTTGTGCTTTAATTTCTTTTCTCCTGCATGGTATCGCCTGCCTGTTGTTCACCACATGCAAAACAATGCAGGGCGGAGGCGGTCATGGTGAGGTAAGAGCTGAATGCTGAAGTACTCGTTTTAATTCTTCTGCAATACACTTTGGGTGGACAAAAGCTAATAAGCTAATAACCTTGAGAAAAAGAAGTGCAACTTGAACAACATGTCTCAGCTTTTCTACTCATAACTTAAACACTTCTGTGCTGCTCCTTGGCTGCATTTCTTTGTGATATCTCAGGGTTTGTGTAACACCTTTGTCAGGAAGAAAGCTTTGAAACTCTTCTGGATTGGAGGAAATCAATAGTTTGAACATTCACCTTAAGGATTTCCAATCCAAATGGCTTGTGAAAAGTCCAAAAACGGTGCTCTTATCTTCAGTCTTTACACTTGACAAGCGCTTCAAGCAGGCCAGAATTAACCGTTTACATAAACCGTCCTGGCCTTCAGGACACGTTTCACACTCCTGATGACATATCTGCTTTTTCAGTCTCAGATATTTAACTATTTCTGTCTGCCTTTATTCTTTCTAGGGTCCCGGGAAAGGTGAAAGTGGAAAAGTGTCCATCACATTTTTCCGTCTTTTCCGAGTCTTGAGGTTGGTCAAACTCCTCAGTAAAGGAGAAGGCATTCGGACTCTTCTCTGGACTTTTGTCAAGTCCCTCCAGGTCAGTAGCAGCACAGAAATAACAAAAGGATTAAACAATTTCTTGTGACACCTGTAGACAACTTTTATGTAACTTTGCTCTCGACTGTTATCTGCTCAGGCTTTACCTTACGTCGGCCTCCTCATTGCCATGATCTTCTTTATCTATGCTGTGATCGGCATGCAGGTGAGTCTTTGTTATGAACGTAGGTTTAAATTTTGGCCGTTTCACTCATTGCAATTAATCAAACAGGTATCCGATGATAAACAAAACATTACATCATACAGGCTGCCCCCAGTTTACAAGTCTATAATAATAAAAAGTCTCTGGTTTTAATGACAGTTTTTTTTCTCTTGTAGATGTTTGGGAAGGTGGCTGTTGATGATGACACACACATCAACAGAAACTGCAACTTCCAGACTTTCTTTATGGCTGTTCTGGTACTTTTTAGGTGAGTCTTTTTAGCCAGAGGAAGGGGCAAAATTAAAGGGACAAAGCTGAATTGTTGAAAAATGAAGCTTTACTTCATCCAATGGCCACTGGAGGCCGGCTACCAGAGAGATTAAATTAATGTGCTTACAGCCTTGTAATGAAAACTGTTTTTGGCAATGAAACTAATGTCCTCCTTCATAAAGACTCTTAAGTGGGCCTCTTGAAAAGTGTTTTGTGTTGAGGCTTACCACCTTCAGTGACCACTGGATCAGTGGACTGAACCTCTCAGCACTGCTGGTAGTATAGGTGCCTTCTGGAGCACTTTAAATAAAAAATTAAAATGTGACACCATGTGCCTTACTTTATCTTTCTTTTTGACTTTTATGAGGATCATAATTTACATGATGAACATCCTGTTTTCTAACTAATACGGGGCAGTTTCTTTGTGCAACCAGAGGTATCGCTCCCTGCTGCTCATTAGCAAGAATGCACATTCAACGCACTTCAAAGACAGCTCCGTATTTTATATCGTTGTTTTTGCAGACAAAACATAAATGCCGAAGCTTCAAAATGCACAGTCTAAGAAACAACTGGTGATGGCATGGAAGCTATGTCCATCGTTTATCTACAGTCCATGGCTTTCTTCTCTCTTCCGATAATACATTTCTTTATTATAGTCAGTGTTGGGGAGTAACGGAATACATGTACCGCCGTTACGTATTTAAAATACAAAATATGAGTAACTGTATTCCGTTACAGTTACCGTTTAAAAAGGTGGTATTTAGAATACAGTTACTTTGTTGAAATAAATGGATTACACGGCGGTACTTCCCTGTTTCATATTGTGGCGGGTCAGGACTGTTTGGGTTTTGTTTGACAGCTACGTTCTGTTGTTCCAGGCGGCAGCGTTACGGTTGTCATGGTTACAGGGTTACGCTCTCCCTGCGTGTTTCCTGGGTGAGAGAGCGCCTGTTGTTGTTGTGCTAAGCTAATAGGCAGAATGCTACAGGTATAGCTCTAAAGAATGTAGCATCATAGGCAGTGTAGTCCGTGCTGCAGGGAGAATGGACTGCCATACACGTTATGTGTCTGTGAGCGAGGGAGGGAGAAAAAGGAAAAGTACGAGTTGTCATCGAGCAAAAACGGGAGCTGGAAGCATGTAAATATAATAATAACCACTGCAGCCAAGAAGAGAGCCTGACGAGCCCAGCTGTAAGTAAGCTATTAAGACTCGACTGTACACCGTGTTCGTGTTTTCCTCCAAAAACAATAAGTTCCGTTGGAGCAGCCTTTCAACGCCTCTCTCTGTCTCTCGCTAGCAAAGTGACCCAGACAACAAAGTAAAGCTAGTTTTCAGCTACTAGCCCGACACAGAACCCACCGTATTAGCCAGAGGTCCCTTTACTACGGTCCGGAGCCGCGGACCTTCAGTAACAGTAATAAATCACAGCAATAGTACATTCATGTAGTTGTAAACAGCATGATAATATATTAAGTAATCCAAAGTATTCAGAATACGTTACTCTCATTGAGTAACGTAACGGAATACGTTACAGAATACATTTTGGGGCATGTATTCTGTATTCTGTAATGGAATACATTTTAAAAGTAACCTTCCCAACACTGATTATAGTCTTACTCAGAATCAGAAGTTACTGTGCTGCATTAACACGACTTTTTGGTCAAACAAAAAGTGCTTCTAGTGTGAAACTTGAATTACTTTCATGCATCTTTTCTAACATCTAGAAGGTCTAACACAGTGTGAAGGAATAGTGATAATGCTGCTGTTTTTCCTTGTAGGTGTGCCACTGGAGAGCAGTGGCAAGAGATCATGTTGGCAGCTTTGCCTGGCAGACGCTGTGACCCAGAAGCTGACGTTGAACCTGGTGAAGAGTTCACCTGCGGTAGCAACTTGGCCTACATTTACTTCATCAGCTTCTTCATGCTATGTGCTTACCTGGTAAGCAAAGCCACCGAAAATTCAGGATCATTTTTTTAAAATCCCTTCGTTCATCTTGTTTGTGGTAAAACATGTCCTTTCTTTTGATATGACTAAACACTCTACCTCCTGTCTCTAAAAGAAATGTAGGTATAATTAATTCTAACTCGTGTTTTGTAGAATATCAGGTCAGGAGGAATCAAAGTTAGATGAAAGCAGACAGCATAGTATTACAGCTGCAGCGTACTAGCAGGTTTAAAAGCTTACCCTGTCTTCTCCAATTCCCAGCTCATCAGACAACTCCCATCCACGGATTTTATTAATCCAGGCAGCACACTCAAACCACAAAATCCCGATTTAAAAGGGCACAAATATTTTGGTAACAGTACTTTGACCATGGTGCTATTTTAAAACATTAAATGTGTCGAAAGAAGGTGGCGTTTGCCCTAGAGAGCAGGCAGAGGAGGGTCCACGTAGGATCTCATACTCTATCAAGTTGCTGCGTTCCTGCAGTGGAAATGGTAAAAAACGCAGAAAATACAGCAGAGTATAATCTGTTCCAGATTACCTGCTTAGAATTATCAGCAGTATCATATATGATTCAGACAGGGGTAGGGAACTCCAGGCCTTGAGAGCCAGTGTCCTGCAGGTTTTAGATGTGTCCTTGATCCAACACAGTTGATTTAAAATGGCTAAATTACCTCCTCCACATGCCTTGACATTTTCCAGAGGCCTGGTAATGAACTAATCATTTGATTCAGGTGTGTTGACCCAGGATGATATCTAAAACCTGCAGGACACCGGCTCTTGAGGCCTGGAGTTTCCTACCCCTGACCTAAAATATAACCCTAGTCCAATACATAGACAATTTCAATCTTGCTATGGAACCCAATGTAATCCATGCGATTTATAATATTTACCTATGACAGACGTTGGCCTTTAATCTCTTCCACTGTTCCACTGGACAGTTTTCTCAGTTTAGGCCAGGGGTGTCCAACTTCAGGCCTCGAAGGCTGGTGTCCTGCAGGTTTTAGATCTCACTCTGGGTCAACACACCTGAATCAAATGATTAGTTCATTACCAGGCCTCTGGAAAATGTCAAGGCATGTGGAGGAGGTAATTTAGCCATATTAATCAGCTGTGTTGGATCAAGGAAACATCTAAAACCTGCAGGACACCGGCCCTTGTGGCCTGGAGTTCCCCCGCCCCTGGTTTAGGCGGTTCGATTTATAGCAGTGTTACAGTTTTTCTGTTCATTTGTCCTTCTTTATGTTTTCTTCCTTTGTGGACAGCTGACAAAAATCAATCCGTATGTGGTTTTCGGCCTCTAGCACAAACCCACAAAGACCCACCTGGCAGCTAATATAGATCAGGACCTCTGTGTGCTGTTGGGTTTTTTTAATATGTTCACAGAACTGTGGTGGCCTGACTTGCCTGTTATGACTTTATACAAAATTTAGAAGCAACAATAATTCAAAATGTAATCTCAGGTGCTTTTATTTGCTAAATTTACTTAAAATGTTTCCTAAATTTTCTTTTATCATTTTTACACTATACTACCATGTTATACTCAGTGTTGGGGAGTAACGGAATACATGTACCGCCGTTACGTATTTAAAATACAAAATATGAGTAACTGTATTCCGTTACAGTTACCGTTTAAAAAGGTGGTATTTAGAATACAGTTACTTTGTTGAAATAAATGGATTACACGGCGGTACTTCCCTGTTTCATATTGTGGCGGGTCAGGCCTGTTTCGGTTTTGTTTGACAGCTACGTTCTGTTGTTCCAGGCGGCGGCGTTACGGTTGCCATGGTTACAGGGTGACGCTCTCTCTCTCTGTGTTTCCTGGGTGAGAGAGCGCCTTGTTGTTGTTGTGCTAAGCTAACAGGCAGAATGCTACAGGTATAGCTCTAAAGAATGTAGCATCATAGGCAGTGTAGTCCGTGCTGCAGGGAGAATGGACTGCCATACACGTTATGTGTCTGTGAGCGAGGGAGGGAGAAAAAGGAAAAGTACGAGTTGTCACGGAGCAAAAACGGGAGCTGGAAGCATGTAAATATAATAATAACCACTGCAGCCAAGAAGAGTGCCTGACGAGCCCAGTTGTAAGTAAGCTATTAAGACTCGACTGTACACGGTGTTCGTGTTTTCCTCCAAAAACAATAAGTTCCGTTGCAGCAGCCTTTCAACGCCTCTCTCTGTCTCTCGCTAGCAAAGTTGACCCAGACAACAAAGTAAAGCTAGTTTTTGGCTACGAGCCTGACACGAACCCAAGGTATCAGCCAAAGGTCCCTTTACTACGGTTCGGAGCCGCGGACCTTCAGTAACAGTAATAAATCACAGCAATAGTACATTCACGTAGTTGTAAACAGCATGATAATATATTAAGTAATCCAAAGTATTCAGAATACGTTACTCTCATTGAGTAACGTAATGGAATACGTTACAGAATACATTTTGGGGCATGTATTCTGTAATGGAATACATTTTAAAAGTAACCTTCCCAACACTGGTTATACTGGACTTTCTGGATCCCTATTCTCACTTTTTTCAATAATAGATTTATTTATATAAAACACATGCTGTTATAGTCATATCTTTCTCTCTCAGATTATCAACTTGTTCATTGCTGTCATCATGGACAACTTTGAATATCTGACAAGAGACTGGACCGTACTCGGCACTCACCATCTGGACGAGTTTAAGAGAGTTTGGTCTGACTATGATCCAGAGGCCACGTGAGAATCATTTTAGTATCATTCTCCACAACTTGTGTATTTTTTTCTGTCCTTGCATACTTTGTTTTACATCTGTCTCACCAGCTCTGCGTCCATCTCTCTCCTACAGCGGTCGTATAAAACACATCGATGTTGTCACTATGCTGCGCAGGATTCAGCCGCCTCTTGGTTTCGGAAAATTATGTCCTCATCGTGTTGCTTGCAAAGTGAGCAAAAACACATTTGCTCCTGCGGATTTAATGAACAAACTAAAGATATGTATCTGACTCCTTCTGCCTCAACTTGTCTTTGCAGAGACTGGTTGCCATGAATGTTCCCCTGCATCCTGATGGCACAGTCACCTTCAACGCTACTCTGTTTGCTCTCGTGCGAACCTCACTGAAGATTAAGACTGAAGGTTTGACCTGCTGCATATAAACAAAAACACAGAAGCTCATTATTTGTGTATGAGATTACCTCACTCTTTGACGATAGTGCTGTTTATATTAAAGGATCTGTTGTTTGTGTCCCGCTCAGGTCCCATCGACCAGCAGAATGAAGAGCTGAAGGTGATTATCAAGAAGCTCTGGAAGCGCACTAAACCCAAGCTCATTGATGAAGTCATTCCTCCCCCTAGAGGTATACCACAAAATTGCACTGCTTTCCAACATAATGAAAAGTAAAGAAAACCTAAAGCACACTGAATATTAAATCAAGCCCTTTTTCTTTCATATTGTGTACCTGATGATGCCAAATATGTACATTTATTCATATAAGTAATGTTTGTGTAACATTACCTTCTCTCAGGAGATGAGGTGACTTGTGGAAAGGTTTATGCCAGCTTCTTGATTCAAGACTACTTTAAAAAATTCCGGAAAAGAAAAGAAAGGGAGAGGAAATCCAAAAGGAAGGACAAAGCAGCTTCTCTACAGGTAACATAAACTCTGCTATCCAACTCAAATATCCCATGTTTGACACAACTTTTTCATTGACTCGATGCAAAATAAAATCACACGGTCATGTCTGTGTGTGAATGTGGACCCAAATGCTGACCTAAAAGAGGATTAATAAACAAAACAAATCTTTATTTCAGTGAGGCAGAAGTCCAACAGGCAACTGGCAGAAAATAAAAGGAAATAACCTAAATGCTCAAAGTAAAAGAATAAAAAAATGCAAAATACAAAAACTCATGCACATACATTTTAATTGCATCTTGAACCATGTTTGCTTTCCGAGTTAAAATCATCTTTTTCATGCGAGTTTTAAACTGAGATTTGAAAGGTTAAGTTCAACTTACGATCAAATATACTTTTTTATAATAAAAAATAAATAATTATAAAAATAAAAAATCTTTTCATCTCTCTTCAGGTGCTTAACTTTGCATTAAACTCATTGTTGAATGTAGGCTGACTTCAGTTTATGGATATGTTTGTAGCAAGGGCTGCGGACACTGCAGGATCTGGCTCCAGAGATGCGTCTGGCAATGGCTTCTGATCTGGAGGACGAGGAAGGTGGAGGCGATGACATATTCGAGAGTGGGCCTGAAACGTCAGCAACCCCCACTCCCTGCAGCACACCGATGCCACCTCTGGACACGCTGGTAGAGCAGACGACTGTGATCATGGAACCAGAGCCCACGATCTCCAACGGAGGTGTGATCACAGAGCAGGTGACGGGCTTGAAGGAACACCACAGGCCGGGATCCGAGCTGGCAGGTGTCAGCGTGGTAACAGAGCAGCCTGTGAGGTCAGAACCCCTCCCAGTGAGGTACGTTACTGCGTCATACGTGAATTCTCACATTGGTACTCACACTGGTATTCCTTCTATTTTATACCAAGGAGTTTTCTAACTTGCTTGTACTCTTAACAAACAGGGCGGACTCCATCAGTGAATCGCCTCTTCCTCCTCCACCTCCACCTGAGATTTTTGTTGAAGAAGTCAAAGCTACAGAGGAAGTATCCGAGCAGGCGTACTTGAGTGAAGGAGATGCTGCAAGTCTGGCATCAGTAGACCGGTAAGGAATAATCAAGAGGGTCAAGCGATAGATGTAGGTTTATTAAATTATTCATTAAAAAAAACAATTTGGGAAATAGATGCATTAAAAAAAACAACAACTGAAGACAAGATTGAACAGCCTAGCATTAAGACTGGAAACAAGGGGGTAGAGAATTCAACCTACCAGCACCTCTAGAGCTCACTAATTAGGACTTTTACTCTTTGGTTGTGCAGGTATATGTATCCAGAGGCTGTTTCCCCAGTACCAACTGATGCAGGCTACAATGGCCAGAGTCTGGAAAGAGGCAGCAGCCTTGGCGAAATACCGTATGACTCTAATGGTACCAGTGGCTTCGTCAGCAATGATTACACTGACATCAACATGAATGGAGGGAGTGCTGCCACGAGTCCCACTCCCTACACCACAAATGAATATAATGAGAATGAATATCCAAGATACAGTGAGAATGGAAACGGCGTCATGACCGCCAACGGGAACGGAAGCGCAATGAGCGGCGGCCACGAAAACGGCAGCAGCATCGGTTACACTGGAAACGGCTACACTACCAATGAGAACAGCGGTGCCCAGTTTGTTAGGAGAAGGTTACTTCCTGCTATTCCAAAAGGTTTTCCTCCTTCTATTCCATTCTGTACTGATAGACAGAGGTGGTTGTGTATTTTTGGACATTGCCAATCAGAAGAAATTTAAAATTCAAATATTTTGATAATGTTTTTGGTGTTTAAATAATCTGTCAAGTGAATTTATCAAATATTACTGTTATTTTACTTTATAAACTGAACTTTTCTGAGGGGTTTTATTGGGCATGTGAACTATAACTGAACCCTGCTAATACAAACTCTCTCCACGCATGCTGCTACTCTTGCACTCAGGTCATTTTACTAATATCTTCCTGCTTTCTGTTTCAGGTCATAAACCCGCCTTTAATTTCCAGTGTCTGAGACCACAGAGCAGCGTAGATAACCTCCCCATCCCAGGAATCTATCAAGGCCACACATCTCCAACTAGATCACGTTTGCAGGTAAAACAGTGACACTCAGCCTGCTAGTTTTCCTACTCATTTCTAGCTTAAACTCATAATGATATGAATAAATGATAAGAGAGCAGCCTGTCTGATCTGGATTTACTGGCTCTACTTTTGCTCTCCTCTGTCAGAACCAGCACAGCCTGGAGTCCCGGCCCAGCAGTGTGTCCTCCATGTCGTCCACCTCCTGGGCGAACACGGCAGCAGCTGGTGCCACTCCTGTTCCAGGAATAATTGCCCCCTCGGCACGCAAGGGCAAGCTCATCTACACTCCTATGATCTTGATGGATGAAGCCACAGGTACCAGTCAACCGCTGTGGAATGACGGTTCTGCCAGCCTTCCTGCAGGAAGGCGCCCCGGCTGGTACCCCGGTCAAACCAGGACGTACACCAGTGTAAGAATGCCACCCCCTGTGAACCAGGGCTTCATAAGCAAAGGCAGCGCAGACAGTCTGGTGGAGTCGGTAAGTAGTTTTTGAGATTTTCGTAAAGGTGAAACCTCCTACACCCACTATTATGTAGAACTTGGTGTATTTTAAATTCCCGTGACCCTTTGTAACTTGATTTGGTGAGACTTTAAGGCTGATATTCACCTGTTTTGACTAATTTGAACTTTTGAAACCTCATGGGGATATTCTTGCCCAGTAAAAAGGATGGCAAAAGTGTTATCCATCATATTAAAAATCCTTTTAGGAACAGATCTCACCATGAACAGGATGAATGACTAAAGCAACTCTTTGCACTATCGCCTCCCTGAAATGTAATCCTGCTCATTCATTTGAATATTTGCTCAACTTTAGATTGGACGTGAGCAGCTGACAGCACGAACCTGTCTTAAATGATTGCTTCTTTACTCTTTCTGTCACCAACCACAGATCTTGATCTCTGAGGGTCTCGGTGTCTATGCAAGGGACCCGAAGTTTGTGAACTTTGCTAAGCGGGAGATTGCCGAAGCTTGCCACATGAGCGTGGATGAAATGGAGAGCGCAGCTGCTGACTTGATAGTGCGTGGAGCCACTCAGTCGATTTCTCGATTTGAGGAGGAGCTGGCTGATGAAATGAACTGTGTGATTTCTTACTGAGATCAGTTGAACTGTAAGAGAAATGTGTGAGAAACTGAGATGTGAAGTTTGTTTTTTCTTTTAAAAAAAAAGGGAGAAGAAAATCTTTTGTGTGTGTGTGTTTAAATGTCTTTTGAAAACAAAAAGAAACATCCCACATATGAGATTTCTATCATGTTGGGTATGATGTGCTTTTGTTTGTGAATGCCAAAAACACACTTTGATTTTAAGTGTACGTGTCAATTTGTGACAAGAATTTTGATTGCAGCAGAAGAGTCAGCAGGACGCAAGTTCATTTTCTGCATTGTGCTCTCGTTTTGTACCCTACTTGAACTGTGGTCACTTTATACACGTGTGTTCAGCTACAATCAGGGAAACTAGACTCTGAAATAAGAGTGTTTTAAATCTGCACATGTAGATCAAATACTTTTCTTTACTCTTGATACAACTGAGTAAGACTGTGAGTTTCCAACAGCATTAGCTTCTTTAGAGAAATATTTAAATATAATGAATATCCTCTAAGATGCACAATGCAAACTTGTGGCGAAAATGTCCAAATTATGTTTCGGATTCATTGTGACTGAACGGTTGCGTGGCTATCCACTGTGCACAAATAAAATGAAATGTTTTCTCAAACATTCGTTAATTTTTGTTTTGCAGATCGGATATCGTTCCAAACGTTGCACACGGTCTCAAAGGCTCTTTGTATTTGTTTAAAAGCACATACTGAAAACCCACAACAAAATTAAAGCAGCGAATTATATAATCAGACATTAATGGACCAGCAGATGGGTAACATCTGGGTTTCACTTCCCCTTTTAAAGAAAAGAAACATGCAAAGCTATTAGCCATGGATGCTTGTTATTCGGTGCTATTGTAGTAGTACATCAAGTATCTGTGTAAAATCCATTTTGTGTTAAGTAGAAAGCTTTTACTTTGGTTTGTTTAGGTACGGCTTTACCGTTTTATATTTCCTTTTTCTGTCTGTGCTCTTGATCAGAGTCTGTGCTACTGTTTTATCCAGGTTAGCTGCTAGTATTTGGAAAGGGACAGGAAATAAAAATATATAGATTGGATTACAAAAAAAGCAAAACCCTGAGAGAGTCTATGTCACAGAGAGTCACAGTGTCTATGAAGTACACAGAGAGTGAAAGCAAGGAGAAGACAGGAGCTTGGCATGTCATGGGAGGGGTTTTTTTGTATCCAAGGCTTATAGCAATGTAACTACAGGATGCTTTAAGGTTGGGTAAGTATTCCTTATTAAAGGCTTTGAATCACAGAGGGAATGATACCTTCGTCATTTCTCACGGTAAATCTTCCGTTTCAGTTTGAAGATTTCTGCAATAGGACAAGACTTTAAAAGGTTTTACTTGATCCAGCGCCCTTTCCAACCTTTCTTTTATTTCCAAAATTTCCAGAAGAGTTGTTAAACAGCACTAACATTGATCAAAATTCTCCCATTTGACATTCTTTTCACTGGCTCTTGTTAAATCCAGAATTGAATTTAAAAATTTTCTCCTCCTACATAAGAGCTTGAATCATCAGGATCCATCACATCTTAAAGACCTCATATTATCTCAATAGAGCTCTTTGATCTCAGACTGCATGTGTCATGAAACGGCTGTGTGCAGGCAGGAGAAGGACCCAAATGCAAAATCTCGGAAACAGGACTTTAACTCAAAAACCAGCTTTATTTGCTGAATGCAAAAACAAGGCAAGTTTATTTATATTGCACAATTCAACAGCAAGGTGATTCAAAGTGCTTTACAGAGACATTAAAAAACAGAAACAATTAAAAAGCATGATTTAAAAAGAAAAAGAAAAAAGAAAACAGTAGATAAAATCAGTAGTTAAAATGTACGTTTTGAAATTTAAGCTTGAAAGTAAAACAGTGCGGATTTGGTGCTTTATTCAAATGCAGCTGAGAACAGGTGAGTCTTCAACCTGGAGTGTTTCAGCTGATCTGAGGCTTTCTGGGAGTTTGTTCCAGATATATGGAGCACAAAAGCTGAATGCAGCTTCTCCGTGTCTGGTTCTGACTCTGGGAACTGATAAAAAAAAAAAAAAAAAACGGATCCAGATGACCTGAGGGATCTGGAAGGTTCACACTGGGTCAGGAGGTCACTGATGTATTTTGGTCCTAAACCATTCAGAGCTTTATAGACCAGCATCAGAACTTTAAAGTGTAAACGAGACAAAACTATACTGGGAAAATACTAATGATAACACGAAACACAGGGAGAGGAACACAGCCATGAGGGAGGATACGACATGGAACTGAGGGAGATGCATAAATACACAGAAAGATAACGAGGGACGTGGGAACACACGGGGACACAAGAACTCACAATTAAATAAACACAGACACACTGAGGGAGACAGAGGGAAAAGAAACAAGGGGGGATCTAATAAACAAAACTTAACAGAACACCCTGTGCAACATAGAATTAACCTTTAAAACAAGAAGTGAACTTAAAGAAAAATGGCAAAAAAACCACAGGAAAACTCAAAACACTGGATCAAAGTACCCAGGACCATGACATACAGTAGCACTGGCCCACATACAAAAACTTAAGCTGTCTTTGAATTGAAAAAATATGCTCAGAATGTGTTTTAAGACATGCCTTAACTGTTGTCAGTGTCATCCAATAGATTGTATTGTACATTAAAGATGGATGCAGCCACCATCATATTCACCCCTCGTTTTGGCTTTCTAAATGTTAGCCTTTTGGTAAATGCTATGTTCTGTTTTTGGAGTAAGCAGTGACCATATTCGGATGAGAGTTATGCAAGCTTCATTAGAAAGCTGCATCCATAAATTATATAAGTGCAAAGCACAGACAGATATCTGCAAGCCAGTGCAAATTAAGAGGAGAATAAAATACAAAAATTCACTGACCAGAATCACAAAGAACGTCTGGTACAACGGGCCATGTTATTTTGGTGGTACTAACATAAGCCAAGTTTTATCTCTACAGCATTGAAAAGGTGAACTCCATGATCGTGTGTGTTACTGATATAAACAAGAGTGTGGTGCCTTTAATCCAAATAATATGCTCCAGCTTTTGCAATCAGTTGTGTCAAACCCACGTCTAACATCTAACAATACGAGCAAAAAGAGGACGAGTTGATCATCTAATATGAGAAGGTTGTCTTTTTTTAATTTATTTATTTATGCAAGTTTCGAAATTTTTACACATTCACAAACCGGGGGACAGAGGAACACAGACAATAAAGACAATAACAACAAAAAAAAAATCAAAAACAAAACACAGGAACAAACAAACAAACAAAAAAAAAACAGCAACAAACCCCACAACAGGGTACACGACCAGCACTTATTAAGAACAACAGAGAAAAAAAAAAAAAAAGCAACTGGTATACATGTCAAACAACTCACAATCCAGTGAGTCCAATCCACAAGATCAAATTCACAAGATCGCTAGGAGGAGCCGATAACAATCATACAATAACAGTTATGGGCAACAGCTCAGAATGAAAGTAGTTAAAACAACGTGGTCAGGACCCAGGGCGTGAACTGTCCTTCTTAATGTGGTCTATAAAGGGCCCCCATATCTTCCTGAACTTCTCCATGGAATCAGACGTAGAGAACCGAATTTCTTCCAGGTATAAACAGGAGACCATCTCCTCGAGCCACCTCTTGAAGCAGGGAGGGGAGGCAGATTTCCACTCCCCCAGAATCAGACGTTTGGCAATCACCATTATGAGAAGGTTGTCTGACCAGAGCTTTGGGGCTGGCTTAAAATCTTTAAACATGCCATTCTGATGCAAACAATTGGAGAAGTGGTTTCTTGTCACATAACAGCTTTCTTAAAGACTTTCAAGACAAGGAGGTTGGATTATCTCTGCACAGCAACATTAAAACCCTGTATAATGTACCCTTTAAGGAAAGCTACCTTCTGCATTTCCAAATTTCAGTTTTTATTTCTGGACTGTACCGAAGTAGCTTTGCATAACTCGTCGTTCAAACTATTCTACATATATCTTATACTTCATGCATCCCCTTCAGTTAATTTACTGACTAAAACAAGGGATTTAGCTCCACTCCTCCTCCCTTGAAACATTTCTTCTGATTGGTCGCCCCACCCTATTAGTAGATTTTAATAGCAGGTGGCCAGATGACTGGATTAATGACATCCCTCTCATTAACACCATACAAAGAAGAAAACTGTCTAATCTGGAGGATATGTAGCAGGGATTACTCGTTTCTATGCTTAACATTTTTAATATGATTATCCACAGTTATAGTATTATACTATATATGTCAGATAATAAGGCCCTCTTTAATCTACCCCAGGTGTCACATGGTGGGAAGTAAGTACAACTTGGACATGCCAGCAGTACATCACTTTTTTTTAAATAAAAAGAAGGGGGTTGAATTGGCATTTGCAGCACTTTCATACACTTCCTCTTCCCATCTAGTCATTCAAACATAAAGATGTGAAAATGGATTTTCCGTGTGCTGTTTACTTCACCGTTTGATGTGAATGTGACCAAAAAATATTTTTAAACAAGTGTGAATTATAAGCACCTACAGACTTTTGCTTTTGAGCTTTATCTTTCTCTATCTGTCGCAAAAGCGAATAATTTATCTCCATCTCATCCTGTCTCGAGCCTCTTCTTCTGTCACGCCAACCCTCGACATACGTTTACTTTTTCAGTGTGCATTTTAATGCATAGTTTTAGACAACAGGGAAACGTTTGCTTTTTTTTTCACTAAAATTGCAGTGACTTTGTGAAGGCACTGTTTGTCTGCTTTTGTGATTAAAGGCTTTTTTGGATGTCATACTGATCTTAATATTTTGCATCTCTTTTCGGTTATTTCATAGTTACTTTGCATAACTACAGCAACTACAGTTGCAGCTCCCGATGTTTGGCAATAAAATGCTCAGAGACATTTCTGGTGAAAACAAGGAGTCAGACCCACCTGGCCTCACTAGCACTCCATTTATGATTCCATCGTCATCTTCCAGAACTCTCGGTGAACTTTCCCCAACTTCCCTCGCAGGTTTTGGCTACGGGGATTTCTAAAGGGAAAATATACATTAAAAAACAAACAAACAGCTGTTTTGATAATGTCAGGTGATCGTGCTGACTGTTAATGACTAGCATCTGTTCACGAACCTTCATTGACCTTTTGATGTTCTCCTCTAAACCACTCCTTCCACTAAAGCGTGAACAGTCTCCATGCGCTCCTCTCTCCATCATCACCCCCGGGGTAGTTTCTGCTCCCTCGGAATAAAAGCAACGACGCGATTGGATAGAGTGCCCGGCTCGTCGTTACTCCACATCCTCGTAATTATTTTGACGTCACGACGCTCGTTCTGCTCGTGACGCATTCCAGCTCTTCCTTCTGGGCGTCTTCCTCCCCTGGGCTGTTCCGGATGAGACGCCTCCCTCCCTCCGCCCCTCTGATCCTCTTATCAGCGAGTAAGCGGCCAAGATGGATGTTGTAAACCAGGTAAGGCTTTGATGGGGAAATCATCTATTTCATTATTGTTTCGTGTGGTAACGATTGTTTCATTTATTAATACTCGTTTCATTTTGTCGCCCGTTTTAATGGCGATATTTTATTCTAAAGGTAGACATCGAATGCGTTTTGGAGTCCTTGGACTCGAAATGTGAATTTGGAAATTAATCTTTAAAATGCAGTTTTATAGGGACACGAAAGGGTCCAATCCAATGAGAGATTATTCCACAGCTGATGCTGCAGTGTGTGTTTTGAAGTGGCCCGCTGAGTGTCCAAAAATGAGTAGGATGTCCAGAGATTTCTGCAGCAATGACATTTAGCCACGGAAGGAGACGATGATACCTATTATCTCAGGGGATTCACCTAATTGATTTAGTTTGCCCACGTCTCAATTAGCCCCGCTGTTGCCACGATAACAAACGACAACCTGATTAATTTCCAAGGCCCTCGCTGTATTCGTATAACCGCAGTAGGCCAAAGAGGAGCACAGGCTCCTGCATCTCTCTTTCGCTGGTCCCGAACAGCTCATCTCTCAGACTGCTGAATGGTTTGTGTCAAAGGCATCAAGTCTTCCCGGGGAGACGAGCGGATATCAGGCTGTCAGGCTCCTCTGAGCAGGAATTTTGTCAGTACCTGCGTCATCTGCTTAATATGGATGTTTGGCTTTGTGCAGAAACAATGAGGATAAAAGTGGCCCCGCAGCCTGTGAGAAAACCATCGTTGCTGCTTATTCCGGTGCGGCCATTTATTGATGCACACGGGGACACACCGCCTTCTTTGCTTTGTCGCATTCACCTGCACGCCAACTCCTCTTTTGCCTCGATCGTCAATTAAAAAACGGGATTTCCTCATAAATAAATCAAAGAATTGCCGAGGAGTGTGCAGCACGGGAGCAGAGCGGCAGACCGCTAATCAGCTTTGTGTAATTGTAAAGCTGCAGGAGCAGCTCTGTGCCTCATTCTTACACATACAGATACACCACAGCCTTTGAAGTCTATACTACAAATTACTACACTACATCATCTCATAAGTCCACAAAGATGTGAGCTCTGGCAGGTGACTCACTGTATTCACTGCCAGATTGTTGCTGTAGTATAACAAACACCTGCAGGTGCCAGGAGCAGGCCAGGCTTGTGGGCAATGAGACTGAAGTAATGAGGTTTGTGTTTTTAATCAGCCTCATCGTGCCTGCTCGACTGAGAGGCACAGAGTTTATAAAACTAGAGTAAAGCCCAAAGCGTGATGTTTTTAAAATTAAGTGCTTCTTTCTGATGTTTTTGTCTTGACAGCTGGTGGCCCAAGGGCAGTTCACGATAATCAAACAACCTCTGGGATTTATAAAAGCTCTACAATGGGTAAGTTTTCTGTTGTTACACATTTATTGGTGGCAGTGATCGTGATATGCAGCACCAACGAGGGAATATTTTAATACAAATTGTAATAAAATCATATTACAAAAGAAGAAATCCTGAAGCTTTTCTATGGTTTTGTGTGATACATAATGCCTGCATGTCCCTTGATGCCATATTTGTGACCTTCTGTCACACAGAGGCCATAAAGCTGCATGGTACATTATAATGGCTATGCATGTCGAGTCTTGGGGAAAAGACTCAGAGGTCAGACGTTTTTTTAAATTTGTATTTTCTTTTATTATTGTTCCTGAAACATGAACCAAGCCACTTTAATGACTGAAATCACCAAAAGGAGTTCAATTGATACATCTCTGTAAGTTGAGCTGTTTTCATGGTCATTTAAGCATTAACTATCTGCATTACTGAGTACATCTTGCTACTGTTAGCCATAATTCAGTGAATTGTTTGGCAATATACTGATTAGGAGTGGAAGACTGCAACAAAACCAAGGCCTACATGGAGGTCTGACATTGTTTTTAATGATTTCTCCTAAAACATGAACTTATCCTAAGGCCTCTTAATTACTGAATTACACATGATTAAGTAATGCATTGAGACTCCAGATTGAAACTGTGGAGTCTCATGTTTCTTTATGGTTATGGTAATACTTGCCCCAGCAGCCCTGAGTGGGAGATACCAGCAGGCTGTATTACATCACTCTGTAGTAACACTGTGTCAATTCACTGAGGAATATAATGACAATTTGTTAAATCCATCTCAGAGGATGTGCCCTCATGCTAGTACAATTTAGTACCCATTTTTTTATGTGCAGCCTGTTCCAACCAAGCTACTCATTCATTAATTCATCGATGCAGGGAGAAAACCCGAGGATCGCAAGGATTTGCCTTTATTTGTTTATGCTGGTGGAAATATGGGACACCTCACACGCTGTGTTATACTCACAAATAGCCAGACATCTTTTTAGATTTTCTTTGTAGTTCCATCAGGTGCTCAGCCCTTTAAGTCAGCTTTTAGGCAGAAAATGTTGCACGGCATCATGGCAACAGTTTCCCTCTTAACTGGAAATGTTTTTAGCTCACACAGTCACAGACATTCTCTCGTTATGTGTTGTTTTTCACAGTGTTTGTCCTCCATCATCATCAGCAGCATAGTGAAGAGGCTGCAGGGTGGAGAGTGGTGCAGCTACATTGGATTTTTCGCTTTCTTTCTGTTTTCCTTTGTGTCCACAGCTGGGGGGCATTTCAGTGATGGAAACAGAGGCACTACTTATGGTTATGCTACAAACTGACCGTGGCCGCATCTGGTTTGCTGTCATAATTGTAGCAGACTGCGATCTCGAACGTGACTAAAATATTCTCTGCAATAATAATCAGAATGATATGTTTGTAATATAATAATAATACAATAATTACTATAGTCATTTAAAAAGCATGCTTTTCCTTTGACATATATTAAGGTATCTAGAAGCAATAATTAAACCTTGGGTTGCTGATAGTCATAGCACCTATTCATCATTGCATTTTTGAATATCCTGAACTGAAAACTTACTTCACTTGTATATTTGTTTCATTCAGGGTTTGTTTTGTTTTGGTCAATTACTTGACCAATCAGTTAGCAGTGATTGCAGATGCCACTTTTACAGCTGAAATGACCAAGTAATATTATTTATCGCCATAGTTATAATGTAGTAACTGATGGTTTTTAATTATTTTTATTAAGTTGGTGTATCTCTGTAGGTCGAGCTGTTTTCATCATCACTTAGGGCAGTAACTACTTGCCTTAAGGAGTAAATCTTGCTACTGTTAGCCACAATTCACTGAATTATGTTGCAATATACTGATTAAAAGTGGAAGATTGCATTGCACACACTCTCTCTCTCTCTCACACACACACACACACACCACTTTCCATTATCCTTACCACACCAATTTCTGCAACAACAACAAAAAATGCAAAGGAAGAAAATCAATAAATTAATGTTAGGGAACATTCAATGATTAAAAATATCACAACAGCACATCTAAAAATAGGGCTTAGCTCACAAATGACCCAAAGGTTATGTAGCTCTAATGTTTCAATTCCTCCTACATAATGAAATGTCAGAATGCATGTTTGGGAGGGTGCGGGGCGTGCCCCTCCTTGGATGGGTGCAGTAATCCCTGGCTGCTCCTCTGCTCCTCAGCATGAGAGCACAGCTAAAACAACCCAGATGAGAACGCGTGTGCCAGAGCAGTGCTGAAAGAGTTCCACATTGTAATGGGCTCTGCAGATATGCTCGAGAATAGTCAGAGCCGTGAGTGTGCTGCATGACTCTGAAGTCCTTCCCTGGAGCTGTGTGAGTGTGCCAGCACCTCATCACTGCCTCCCTGGGTCAGTGCGAGCCAACCACCAATCAGTAGCCCGCTCAGGAGGCCAAGGCCCATGAATCATCTGTCAGTGGGCCTGCGTGCCTCAGCGTCAGGGCTAGAGGAGGAGCTCCTGGATCTACTCCTCTTTGTGGATTAATATGGGCATGCCTAACCAGTAACACTGTGTTTTTTAGGTGAGGGGATAGAGGATCCACCCATGAGAAGTATTTTTCCAGATTCTAGTGGAGGTTTTGCTGGAAACAGAAATCAGGAAGATGTATATTTGTATAGCCGAACAAAACATTTTTTTGTGCTTTTATAGAGCACAGTTCATGCATCAATAAAATAGCAGCAGTTTACCAGCTGTGTTCATATCAGTATTCCCATTTATGAACTGGAGAGATGAGAGTAGTTAGAAATGGACAGTCCTGTATATGGGTTGAGGATTTGTGGTCATGCAGAAGCAAGTGAGCACTATTCTTGTTGCATGAGTGACATTAAAACAGCATACTGTATGTGTGACTAATGTGGATTTGCCCACCTCACCCCATCCTCTCTCTCTCCCTGTCTCTGGGGAATAGTGCTGACACAGCCTAGATTTGATGGATGTTAGAAGACATTGAGTTCCAGAATACAGCTGATGTAGAGCTGAACCCCAGGAACTGTTCTCAGCTGCTACATGAAGCCACTGCGATGTTGAATTTAATCTGTATTCAGATTTCTGCTCTGACTCATTCTCAGCAGGCTTATAAAGGCTGCTTGTGAGAACATAAAGTAACAGCCTTTTTCACTTTGGCATGGTCTCTAATGTGTAATAAAGGCTGTTGATTTTGTTGTAGCTTGGGGGGGGGGGGGGGGGGGGGGGGGTTGCTGTGCAGACACTCTTTGTGATTATTACTCCAGGGCCTCTGGTGGAGGCTTAGACAGCTTGTGTTTATTTTGGTTTTTGTGTGTATTTTTTTCTACATATATATGGGTCAGTTTATAGATTGCATACTAAATGGCCATAAATGGCAAGTTTTGAAACATTAAAAATGCCTTTGCTTTCGTTAGAACTAGGATAGTTCCAAGACTACAACATCTACATGCTCTGTTATTTACAATTGCTACTTCTATCCATGTCTGGATCAATAATTTCGGAGATGGAGGCAAACCAAGTCAGACAGAGAGTGTGAGAACAGCAGATCATTTGTGTCTGAGTGTGAAGAATTGTATATCTTCTGCTGACAACCATTCAGCATACCAGGAGGGGTAGAAACCAGCCTCTGCCTCCTCGCTGTGTGATGCTGCCAGCAGTGTTACCATGGCACCTAGCACTCAGTGTGCCACCATCTCTTTACTCAGTCTGGCTGTCCCACTCCTTCCTCTCCACAATGCCTCCCTCTACTCATTTATCACCATAAAAGTGCAGTGCTTAATTGTCCAAAGGCGACTTCCATTTAGATTCTGTTTGCTGACCACAGATTTTTATCCAAGCTCAAAAATGATCACAGGAATGTTTCTACAAAAAAGTTTACAGTCCTGGGAGACAAGAAACTGACTATCCCCCGACTTTTCCTTCAGTGCTGGTACTTTGCTTTATGGCCAAAATTAATAGCATTCCCACACCTTTAGTGTTTGCTGTTTATTTAGAAAACACTAGAGTGTGATTTATATAAAACATGGACATAGATACTATGTTGGCATCCACTGGTTTGTGGACTACTGTTTTTAAGCTTTGAGTGTTGCATTTTTGGCTGCCACCATTTTCTGTGTTGGAAACAGGAGTTACCATATTTGCAGTTCTATTAGCTAACACTTGCTAGCTTGGTTTGCATTCTGGATTCACATTGATGGGAATGCAATCTGCATTATTTCTAATGGCCAGCAGGGGACGACTCCTGTCATTGGGGAAAGAAGACCAGTTATATGGAAGTGTTTAATGTGTGTCCATAAGGCATAAACAGCAGCTCCAGTTCAATAACTGGAATTAACCGAGCCGAGGCAGACAAGTACAGGCCCAGGTATCTCAAAGCAGCCACATCCCTAACTTTAAACTTTAATAAAATCGTAATAGACTAACCATGTGACATAGGCTGGACAGTGAAGGATCACGTGAAAAAGGCCATAGTCATAGGCCTGGAGACAGTGAGGATCTGGCAACCTCAGAATGCAAGAGAATAATGTGTAATCCCCAACCAGTTGCTGAGTGGTTTGGTTAACAGCAATGTCTGTGAAATCGATTACTAAAGCCCAGCCACACAGGCCTATAGACCAGTCAGTGACACCCCTGTTAAAAATGTGTATTCCTCCACCTGTGTATGTATGTCTATGTAAGCATCATTACATACACAGGCGAACGTAAGGCATCAATTAACACTTAATAAGAGGCTGATGGTAATTTATGCAGTTCCTTTGGTTGCTTGCAGATTACAGTGGTCGCCTGGGTTTGCATGGAGTAAACCAACTTGTCTGCAAACACTCACCAGCTATTCTTCAAGCTGTAGTGAAACTGTTAGAAGGGCAACATGAACCAGAAATGGATAACATTTGGCTTCAAACTAAGGTAGACTCTTTGAAGGGTCGGCAGGTTGGCTGCGGTAATGAGGCACAACCTTTGCACACTACATGCAACAGTGGCAATCTGCTAAGGTGGAGCACCATTAAACCTCTTTATAACTGATTTCAGCTAGCAACTGCTAGCAATTTGTGGGAACCACTCGCCAACCAGTTGGAGAACATGTATTTTTCACTCCCAACTGTTAGCTGTGTCATAGGTGATTTTCTGGCCTTACCTTCACCTGTGTGTGTAACAATGCTTTGATCATCAAGATCTGTTATCAGATCAAAATTCATAAGTTGTTCGCCATCATGTCAGAAACATATAGCATATAGTACTACAGCAGGGGTTTCAAACATTAGGCCCATAACCCACCAAGTCACTTTTGATCAGCGTACTCTCAAATCCAGTCCGTGCAAAACCAGTGATGATCTGATAACAGGCATGCCAAAATTTACACAAAAACTGTCCAACAGCACGTCTGCACTGGCTGTTTTGAAAGATCTTGGTGATCAAAGCAACATTACATACACAGGCGAAGGTAAGGCATCAACTAACACTTAACACTTTATGCTGACTGTATGGAAGCAGAGCATTTAAAAAGTGGTATTACCGATTGCTGATACTTCAAAAAGTATTTTTCAGGATCCACCTGGAAACATCTCATTGTGCTATCAATATCAAGTTGTTACCTAAATAAATATTAGCCTCTGCTCTGTTGCCAAGAAAGAACTAAAAAGCACCTAAGACTCTTATCATGAGTACTGTATGAGCACCTTCCTGACTTTAATAATCTGCTATGCTTTGTTGTTTTTAAAGACTCTGTAAAAAACAAACAAACTATGAATTCTTGCATGTGTTAATATACTGTATTAATATTTAGCTACATCATCATGTTGCACCACATCAAAATCAGGCTCGTTACATATTTTATGTTTAAAGGTGTGTTTTCATTTGATCTGCAAGAACAACACACAGCTGAGGCACCAAATAGTCTCCATACTGAGCTCACTCAAGAAATTTTAACCTCTAATTGTTTTGAAAATAATGAACAGTTAATAGTAACAGCATGGGTGGTACACATTTATAGCATAACACTGCAGGCTGTGTTAAGGATTGTGCTTACACTGCAGTTACTGCCCAGGCTGTAGATATTGATTAATTGCACAGTTACTTCAGAATTTCATTCTGTTATGCTGTTGGTTTGGAGTTTAAACAAATATAACACCCCTATTTATTATTGATATAAATGGTGATTTGCTCAGTGTTAAGGATTAATTGCTTGCCCATGAAGAACATAACACGAATGGACAGATTTTCTCACTTTTAGGGTGCATTTAGATGTCTCAAACATTCTGGGTTAGATCTGGTCAATTTCCAAAGCTCCAACTGGATTTCTGCACCAGAGCTACACTGCAGATGGCAATTTTTTTTTTCTTTGCTTTAAATTTAATAGAGAGAGAGAAAGAGAGACGACTGTGTTGCTTACGGGTGCTCTTGTCTCTCCTTTCACACATAATGCCGCCTCTTTCACATCTACAGTCATTTGCATCGATTATTAAAACCTGTTAATAAGCCTTTGGGCTTTGGCAGAGGACACTTTAAACTTAAACACAGCCCTAAAGGAACAGAGAAGAACAAAATTGAAACAATAGGGCTCAATTTAGTCACTCACTCTGTGCAAATCCAACAAACGAGTCTCTGTACTCACATTAGCTGAAAGATTACTGTAATTAGTTTAGTGTGTTTATGCCTTCTGCACGTAGGTCATACTATGAGGCTAGAGGAAGTGACGTGAGCTGGTGTGTGTGCATATGCACTCACGTGTGGGGGTGTGCCAGTGTGTGTATGTATGCATGTGTTGTGACTGACTGTACAGTAGCTGGAAGCTGAGTATTTGGTAACAGATGGTGAAGCACCTCCGTCAGATTAATAGCTGGATTTTCTATCCAATCGGATCTGGTCTGCAGAGTAGGGAGGGTGTGGTAAAAATAGTCCGACTTGTCTAATCTGCTGTTTGTGTGTGTGTGAAGAGCGAGAGGCTGCAAGTTTACCTCCACTCATATTTGTCTGTGCTGTTTATGCGACTGCAGGTAAGAGGTGAAAAATAAGACTGAGCTGAGTGCACCTACAGTAATAATGAGGCACAATGTAAATGAATGCACAATCACACGCACGTGCACACACATAAACAACAGTACAAAACCAATTTAAATGCACCGTGGGCAACAGGTGCAGTCAGTGCTGTGTAACCTGCTGATAATGCTGTATTTATTTGCACTCTGTGGGAATTTATTAGCACCTCGCTCTGATTGGTCGATCTTGATAAGTCTGCTTGAAACTGCACAGGTTGGGAAGGATAGTCTGCAGCTTTCAATGTAAATTATGCTATCACCTGGAGATCACCCAGAGTTGTTTTGGGGGTACAACACCTAAAATAAACTGGGTGTCAAACCACCTGGGGGGAATGTTGGATACTGATAAATCAGTTTGTGCATTTTATTTATTTATTTATTGTTCCATGGTTGTCTAGAATGTGTCAAAGATCACATGGATGGGGTTTTAAATTCAGTACATATTTTATTAAGGCATGCATGTATTTATTTTTATTCATTCATTGTAATCATGCAAACAAGCAAACAAATAAACAACAAGAAAGCTCCTAACACAAAAAATTCTGCTCCTCATATGTAACATAAAGAAGTCCACATTCTCAAAGAAACAAACATGGTTGTCCAACTTTATCCTCTATGTATTTTATTCTTTGTGGGGAAGCCAGAATTCAAACAATGTTTGTTCATTTTTAGTGCAACTCTTACCTTCTGGATACAAATCAAGTAATTTGGCGTATTCCTGCTCCTTCTCCCACAGATCTTTGCAATCTTCGCTTTCTCGACATGTGGAAGTTACTCTGGCATGTTCAAGATGAGTGTGGAGTGCAGCGACCGCTCGGAAAGTGATCTAGGCGTAGAAGTAGAGTTTGAATATCCATTCAGGTATGGATTATATCATCACATAACTGAACCTTTAACATTTAATTGAACTTACAGTTTAACAGCCTTCTACATTAGATTAAGTTTAACAGCATTCATAAATAAATATGTCCTTTTGGGGGGGCAATCTTTGTCACGAAAGACTTATTTTTATTTTAGATATGCTTGTTGTTCTGTAGCAAAAAAGCTCAGAGAAGTTTACTATTTTAGAAGCTCTAGCTAACTGAACCAATTCTGCTTGTTGCAGTCATAAACTGTACATAAAGAAAAGTATGCAGTTTCTGCTTTTGAAAAATAAACCTAATGTGGAAGTCCCTTAAATCTGCCTTCTGTGTAATGGGCAGCAGGAGAAGACTCCTCTGGTTGCATAAAAGTCTCTGAGAATTCAATTCACCCAGTTTTGAATAAATGAAAATTCGGCTATGTTTCAGATTTACAACTTTAGAATCATCTGTTATGTTTTTGCAGCTCTTACACCTTCTCATCTGTGGCTATCCCTTTTTTTGTGTTCCTGCCCCCAGGCTCCATCAGGTTTACTTTGATGCACCCACTTGTAAGGGAGGAGACAAGGAGCGTCTGTTCCTGGTCGGGGACTACTCCTCTTCAGCCGAGTTCTTCGTCACCATTGGTGTCTTTTCCTTCCTCTACTCTATGGCAGCGCTCGCTGTATACTGTTTCATCTTAGAGAAGTACCGTGAAAACAATAAAGGGGCCCAGATTGTGAGTTTGTTACCTTGAACCACATAAAAAGTACATCTTGTCTTAAATGTAATACTTCTCAATTAATGGTAGTAAAAAACAATAACCTTGTGTTGCTGATTTCCAGGATTTTGTTGTGACGGCGGTATTTGCCTTCATGTGGCTGGTATCTTCTTGTGCTTGGGCTAAAGGCCTCTCAGATGTGAAGACAGCCACTGATCCAGAGCGGGTCATCACTCTCATCCAAGCCTGTGAAGAACGAGAAAATAAGTGCCGTGAGATCCATGACCCCAAGGTCTCCGGCCTCAACACCTCTGTGGTAGGCTTAAAATGCTTCTGTTAGCGACACAATGTAAAGAGATGATACTAGAATAACTATAAGAACAAACGTTTGTCTCCTTTTTCCTCCACAGGCTTTTGGTTTCATCAACCTTATCCTGTGGATTGGAAACCTCTGGTTTGTCTTCAAAGAGACCGGTTGGAAGGCCGCTTTTGCTGGAACGTATGTCCCATCACAGGAGAAGCAGCCCGCCCCAGATTCCTATGCCCAGGAAGGCTACGGACAGCAGGACCCCTATGCCGGCTCCCAGGGAGGTTACCAGCCCGATTACGGCCAGCAGGGAGGCTACAATGAGGATGGAGGTTATAACCAGGGCTATGACCAGCAGCCTACCTCTTACTCTAATCAGATGTGAGCCTGTCCTGAAACACTACAGCTGCAGAATGGTGAGTGCAAATATGAGTAGAAAATCTGTCCAGTTTTTCTACTCACGTTTTTTTTCTACTCGTGTTGTTAGAATGACATAGATATCCGTTATTCAATGTGATATTATATTTTAAGCACAAATAAAGGGTTGAATGCACAAATGCTTACTACGGTCCACTTTTTGAGTCTTTTTTCACATTGTCTCTTGGCTAAAATGACAAGTACTATGAAAATGACATGGAGAAGTTTTCTGGCGTGCATGAGATTTCATCAGTAATGTTAAGATTTTCTGAAATCCAGCATGCAACTGCTTCAAAGAGTGACCTTAAACTTGTATTTTCTGTAATAGTTACAAAACAAAAGTTATGAGAGAATGATCCAACACTTCCTTCATCGTTGAGCTCAGAAAAACACACACATCCTGATAATATTAATTAATTAATATTAATATTATTTACACAGCACCAAATCACAACAACAGACCCTACAATAATACATACCTATGAGCAAATTCTTTGGCGACAGTTGGAAGAAAAAACTTCCTTTTAACAGGAAGAAACCTCCGGCAGAACCAGGCTATGGGAGGGGCGGGGCCATCTGCCGCTACCGGGTGGGCCGAGAGAAGTAAGACAGGGCAAAAGACATGCTGTGGAGGAGAGACAGAGATTAATAACACATATGATTCAATGCAGAGAGGTGTATAAACATGTAGTGAGTGAGAAAAATGACTAAGGAAGAAATACTCCATGCATCATGGGAGTCTCCCAGCAGCCTACACCTATTGCAGCATAACTAAGGGAGGATTCAGGATCACCTGATCCAGCCCTAACTATATGCTTTAGCTCAAAGGAAAGTTTCAAGCCTAATCTTAAAAGTAGTGACAGTGTCCATCTCCCGAATCCAAACTGAAAGCTGGTTCCACAGAGGAGGGGCCTGAAAGTTGAAGGCTCTGCCTCCCATTTTACTTTTAAATACTCTAGAAACAACAAGTAAGTCTGTAGTCTGAGAGGAAAGTGCTCTAATGAGGCGATATGGTACGATAAGGTCATTAAGATAAGTTGGGGCCTGATTATTTAAGACCTTGTATGTGAGCAGGATTAAATGCAATTTTGGATTTAAAAGGGAGCCAACAACCTGGCTGTACCTTCTTATTAACAACATCAATTTACAGTTTATATGTATCTATTTACAAGGTATCCACTTGTAATAGCTTAGTAACCTGAGAAAGGTGAAGTTTGAAGATGTCCTCTTTTTTCATATTTTCGTCATCTACTCAATATCTTATGCAGCAGGTGATAAAAAGAAAAATTGTAACTTTCATTGTTAATTAAATAGTTAGTTAGCTACAGCACAAACAGAAGTATTCTTACCCTCTCAACTCCATTTTGAAAGGAGAAAACAAAAACATCCACAACTAATGTTCTCACAGGCTTCAAAGAGATCAGGCCTATTGTGACTCCAAGGTAAAATCTGGAGGATGAAGGTCAAGGCTTTATAATGAAGAGTATGCCAGATTCAGTCAGTATCTTTCAACATTTACTGAAACAGCATTATTGTTAATGTTCAGTAGTGAAGGTTGCAGGAGAAAGATCTAGTCATTCGATAAGGACCAATTGTGTACAAACATCTGACTTGCAAAGGAGCTTTTGAGCCAGCTACAGTACATACATTTACCAGCTCTCTTTGGCCTTTGAGTTCCACTACCCTCCAGAGGTCTTATAACTATGGTGAGAGAGCTTTTTGCTGTAGACTACACTGACAGCTAAAACTGCACTTAGTATTGAAAGATGTGAAATGTCTGCCACACAGAGCACTTAGAAACGTGGTTTAGAGTACTCAGAAGCCATTGCCTTGTATTCTTGGATTTAAAACCTGCACTTTGGCTCATCTTCTTCAATGATTTGTTTTCCCTGTTTGGTCAAAAATGTTTTAAAGATCGAAAAAATGTACTGATCAATGTACTCAAACAATCTCAAAATAATTTGCTTGAATTTGAGCAGCAAGTTCAGCAGGTAAACAAGAATGTCACTTTTGCTATTGACCAATCAAATTTCAGCATAGAGAGAAAGTTACTCCACAGTTAAAAAGGATGTAAACTCAATATATTTTTGACAGATTTTCAGGCTCTTTGATTTGCAAACCGAATGCTATACTTAGATCAAAAGAGCAAAGTATTGTTTCATATCAATCATACTGTATTTTTCATTAAGTCAATATCCATCCATTCATTTTCTTAACTACTTCATAACATTAGAGGTAAAGTCCACAGGACATGTCACCAGTTTAGCACAGAAAGTGAATTTCCTTTAACCACACATTCATTTTCTTAACTACCTGTCACCTATCTATGCATTCCTCGTGTATGTTAAGACGCCAGAGTACCCAGAGGGAGCCCATACAAGCACAGGAAGAACACAGGACAGGACACTACTCTGCCAGCTAATTTCTTTTATCCACCCATTTGCATCCGCTTATCCTTTTCAGGGTCACGGGGGGCGCTGGAGCCTATCCCAGCTGTCATAGGGCAAGAGGCGGGGTACACCCTGGACAGGTCGCCAGTCTGTCGCAGGGCTAACACATAGAGACACAGACAACCATTCGCTCTCACATTCACTCCCATAGGCAATTTAGATTAATCGATTAACCTATCCCCACTAACTGCATGTCTTTGGACTGTTAGTGGGGGATCGGTTAATTGATTAAACACGGGGGAATACATGCAACCTCCACACAGAAATGATGGAATTGAACTCAGGACCTTCTTGCTGTGCGGCAACAGTGCTAACCACCGTGCCACCGTGCTGCCCTAATTTATTTTAATTAATAATAATTCAGCTGAAAAAAAAATGAATTAAATAAATAAACAGATACGTGTGAAGTAAAAAGAAAAAAAGTGCCACAACCTTGCAGAGGATGGATTTCGACTTTTACAGAGAGGCAAAGGTAAAGGAAAGTGGAGGGGTAAAAACAACAGCTACTGCATTCACACACATATGAACTTGAGTCGCTTCCCACTCTTAATCCATATGGTTTACTATGATGGTGGGAAGTTTTGATCATTTCTCCAGAAATACATTTGTGAGGTCAGACACTACGTCGAATGAGAAGGCCTGGCTCGCAATCTCTGCTCTAATTCATCCCAAAGGTGTTTTATGAGGCCGAGATTAGGACTCTGTGCAGGCCAGTCAAGTTCTTTCACACCAAACCCGCTCATCCATGTCTTTATGGACCTTGCTTTGGGCACTTGTGCAGTCAGACAAGTAGCATTCTCCTGGCAACCACCAAACCCAGACTCGTCCATTTGATTACCCCACAGAGAAGCGTCCACTGCTCTAGAGTCTAGTGGCAGCATTTTTTACATGGCTACATCCGATGTTTTGCATTGCACTCGGTGGTGTAAGGCTTGGATGCAGCTGCTCAGCCATGGAAACCGATTCCATGAAGCTCTCTACGCACTGTTCTGATGGTTACATGAAGTTTGGAGGTCTGTAGCTCTGCAGGAAGTTAGCGACCTCTTCACAATATGCGCCTCAGCAGCCATTGACCCCACTTTGTGATTTTACGTGGCCTACCACTTTGTGCCTGAGTTACTGTTACTGTTGTTCCCAATCGTTTTTTTTTTTTTTTGTTGTTGTTATAATCCCACTAACAATATATACCAGATGCTCTTCTTGACACAACCCCAAAGGGATTTGTGTCTCCTCCTGGAATTGAACTGGAAGGCTGCCACACAGCATCACTACAAAATAGAAAGATGCACAGTGAGTTCATAAAGACGAACTTGGTTTATTTATTCATAGAAGCAAAAAACACGATTTGAATTTCAGTAACTGCCCAGCTCCTTATCCTACAGTGAAATATACATCACATCATACTGTCATTTCTTGGTGTTACTGTGAATAAATAGTATCATTGTAAGCGTTTAAAAAGCCCTGATTTGTTGAGTTAGTTGTATGTATGTGTAATTTATCCAATGATGTGTTTGCTGTTTATTTAACATTTTCTTTCCCTCTCGTCTTTGCTTGTCTCCTTTGCCCAGGTTGACCTTGTGATTTTGGAGTGTGGCTCTCCACCGACCACCACTTTCATTTCCACACTCCTCTGTTTGTCTGTTTGTGTATCTGTGAGTTGACAGGCGGAGGGAAGGGAGGCCTGGAGGGGAGACACCAGTGGGGCTGGGGGAGGAGATCATCACTGTGGGTGGGGGTGGGAAGGAAAAAAAAGAGGGAAAATGGATCTTTGCTGTAACATGATGTTTATTCTCGTGATGTATTTACTGTAGAAGACAACAGAGGATTGTCTGTTTGGTTATACGAGAAAAACTTGAATACAAATACCAAAACATTCGTTGATGAACATTTATGAGAAATCTTGTAATGGAAAAGACATTTACGGAAAAAGAAAAAAAAAAACACATTGTAGTAACATTTAACTTGGGAGAATGTATTTGTCTGTGCTGTGTAAATATCAACATACTGATATATATGATTATATGTACACAGTTGAATAATTGTGCACTCCATATTAGTTGTTATACAACAAATGTTGAGCACAGAGTTATTCAATTGCATTTACTTTGGTTCTGTTTAGGAGCTCACATAGTTTAGCCTTTGCCCTTAAGTTTCCATGAACTATCAATACCAACATCATCTTCTTATTTTCTCATCTCAGAATCTGGGCATTTTTTTTTATGTTCGCATTATGACTTTTTTTCTCATGTATTTGATCAGCATTATAGGCAAGATTTAAGAATTAGGGTTGATGTGATGGCAAATATTGAAAGCAACTACACACATATATATGAAATGAGCTAAGAAATTGAGACGTAGTGAGATGTGAACAGCATTGGTAACAATGGGTTGCTTCAACTTTATGTCCATTAAAATATATTTTTCCCATCAAATGTCACCGTCAAGAGAGGATTGAATTCTTGTGACGCTCTGAATATTTTAAATCCTGGCATCTAAAATAAAAAGTGCATAGGGAGAAGAAAATGGCAATTGTGGCAGTGAGCAGCTGCCTTAGCAACGTGTGTGTGTTTATTCGTTGGTTTTATGTAAGGGCATCAAACTCATTTTGTCAATGAACCACATCCTGTTTTCAGTCGCCTTTTATGTGGTCCTGAAAGTTGTAAGACAGAGTTATATAGTTTTTTAAATGGTGTTTCTATCACACTGTAAACAGTGGCATACATACATTAACATTAACTGTAGAGAAATGAGAATAAAGTGTATAAAACTTTAAAGACCTCGCTCATGCCATGGAATAACCACGTAATATTATGAAGCATTTTAAACAATATGTCTTCATATATAATCCGTCTGCATCTTCAGTCGTTCTTAAGCTCTTCTCTTTCTGGCGTCGAACCAGTTTACTGCATGCATCCTGCTTCCTATATCTCAAAGCATCCTTAAACATATTCCAGAGGCTGAGGCTCACGGCTGCAGGAAAGCGTTAGGCTACACAGTAAATGTCGTGGTACGTTCAATCCATCCTAGAGGTTACTGCACACGACACAAACTGAACAGCGGCTCTGCTATATTCTACTCAAAGCACAAAGTCAGTGTTGCAATAAATATTTATTTCCAGATATCAACACACTTTTTGATTGCCAGTCCTCCGACTGGACATTCTAGATCGTCTTTGCCGAATGGTAGGAGATGCGTCTCGATTGTAGTTTTGCTTCCACCAGCTTCGTCACAATAAATTGTTCATCTTCAGTATACTGGTCCATTGTACAGCCTCGTATTCATCCAGATGTTTTTTTTTTTTTTTGGAAAAAAAGTGAACATACATAGATAAATATATAAATTCAGGGTTCTTTGATTCAGGCAGTGTAGAAGCACCTTGCTTTATCTCCTCCTCTAGTCTCCCACCTCGGTTGTTTCTCTCTTTCTTTCTCTTTCACTGTAGCTCTTATAAATATGCTGAAATGAAATATACTCTGTTGTTAGTGGTGAATGATGTCTTGTGATACTCTCTAAGCCTTTGGATAGTGCTGTGTTTATTGTGTATGATGTATTCCTATTAGTATTTATGATAATGATAAGTCAGAGAAAAAACTAAATAACCGAAACGCTCCAGAATTCTGCTGTATTCTTATTATATGGGATCCATGTGAAACGAAATGAAATAAAATTGAAATTATTCTGTTGAAGGTTAAAAGGTGTTTTTCTGTTCATATGTGGTTTGTGTGCTTTCAAATTGTTAATATAATTTACATGAGAACATAAAAAGTGACATGCCACTGAAAATGTTCTGAAGTTTCAAGATGGACAAACAGAGAAAGCTCGATCTATTTTAATGCCTGTACAGTTTCATATGGCTTCTAAAATGCTAATCATGCTCAGGTAGATGGCTCTATAGATGGCATATGTTTCTTGAAATAGGCCTACATTAAGCACGGTCATACTAACCTGGAAACTTGCACAAATTAGAAAGGCTGAAGTCTGAATACCAGGAGTATAATACAAAATGCATTGTACAAATGACAGAAGTGAAAACTGATCTTTAAGTTCATTTTTTTTTAAATTTCCTTTTATTGTTTGGCGATGATGTAAGTGTAAACTACAGGTAATCTTTTGAATTTTGTACAAAACGCGGCATTTTTTAACTACATGATAAAAGCATAAAGGAATACAATTACACATTAAAACTCAAAGTAACACTCCCATTGTTTACGGTAACCTCTGCACACACAGAGATAAAAGCATCTTGCATTGGCGCACAGATCTTATCAGCTTGCCTGTGGTCATAACAAAAAAATGTTAAACTGCTTGCTTTCTGTTTAAAATGACTCATGCCTTATGCAGTCTTCAAAGATATCATTAGCTTGTGAAATACTTTAGGGTGTTGAAAGTATAGAGGCTATACAGTGTTTGTGAGTGCTGGAAAGCATTTTTTTTTATAATTCCTGCTGAAAGGTACAGAAGATAAAGATGTCTTCAAACTCTCTGTGAGAAAGCCAGCAAGCATTTTAAGCATTTGAGGGGTTTTTATGTCATGGATACCTTTGGAAATTAAAGCTAATTTTTGTATACTTTTCAAAATATTCAGGATGAGAGAAAAAGTGAGCAGTGCTGGAATTCAACAGACAACAACTTTTCTTTACCTTTAAGAGCTAACGTTGTTTGCAACTTTTCAGATAAGTAAAAGAAATTCCCAAGATAGCATTTTCATCCCTTTTGCCCCCATATCATAATTTAAGACAACATCCTACATTAATACTGAAAGTAAACAGCAGTGATGGGATTTCCGGCTCTTTTTAGAGATCCGTCACTTTCGGTTCGGATCACTAAAAAGAGCCGGCTCTTTCGGCTCCGAACCGGCTCTTAAGGTTGTTTTGTTGCTTTAATTAATTTATTATTAACAATAATATAAAATTATGCACAAAAGGAATTACTAACATAAAAAAGTGGTTTTATTTATATATGTTCATATATAAATATATGCAGTGGCCCCTAGAGACAAAACACGTACAAACTCCAAAACACATTTCTAGCATGAACTGAACTTCCAAAGCAGAGCTACTAGATCACTTAAATTACACAATTGAAAGCATGTGTGTATTGTTTGTGTATTTATACACAGGCACTCATATATATTCAAATAATTTTAAAAAAAGTTCATTTACCTGTTACTACCACACACCAAATCCGGTTGTTGGTACTTGCTGACTTGTGTAGCCACTAGGTAACAAAAGCTCAACTCTGCGCCTAGCATCCTGGAGCACTTCTGTTGTCTTTTGTACGTGTTTTGAGTTTTTATGTGCTTCTGAGTTTTCACGTGCTTCGGAGTTTGTACGTGTTTTTACGTGTTTTGGAGTTTTTACGTGTTTTGGAGTTTGTACGTGCTTTTACGTGTTTTGGAGTTTGTACGTGCTTCAGAGTTTGACCGTGATTTGAAGTTTGTATGTGCTTTGTCTCTAGGGGCCACCGTAAATATACTTTTATTTATTCACTCCACATAAAATGTAATAAATAAATCATGTAATACAAAAACCACATTTCAACTTTTAACTATTTAAATTTTCAGCTTTTTCCTTTTACAAATTTAAAGTGAAACAACACAAAACCCTGCAAACCACAACACAATTAAATATAAATTAAAATATGAAAACAAAAAGAAGATGCATATTCTCTGTCATATGGGCCCACATGAATAAAGTTTCTGAATCCTTTATCATCTGCAACTGAAAATAGTTGTGGATGATTACTATACCTTTCTAATGTGAAGTTGTTGTCCCTGACTCTCTTTCTCTCTCTCTCCCTCCTGCTCTGTTCCTGTGTAGTGTAACTACCGCCCCTCCCCACTCTGCCCAGCGTAAAGCACAAGGCTTGCGTGCAGAGTGAAGCAGAAAAAAAGTGCGAGAGAGAGGCTGAGAGAAAGAAAAAACAAAACCCACGTGACGACTCGCGATAAGGAACCGGCTCGCGTCGTTCTCCTCAAAGAACCGGCTCTAAGAGCCATTTCGTTCGCAAACGACCCATCACTAGTAAACAGTTCAACACTAATTTTCTTTATCTGGTGTATTCATAAAGAAAGAAGGGGACGTATAATCATCTAGGTAATGTCCAAAAAGTTAGATCTGGGGTGGGAGTATGACCGACCCACAGTGATACCCCTCAACAAATGACTTAAATTCCCACTGCCCACTGGATAAGAACATGGACAGGTATTGTAGTGGTGGAAGTAACTTGGAGTGGAGTGTTTTACTGAAGTGTTTAATTTTACTCTATTTTGT
Organism: Neolamprologus brichardi; assembly: GCF_056152115.1. Classification (NCBI taxonomy): domain Eukaryota; kingdom Metazoa; phylum Chordata; class Actinopteri; order Cichliformes; family Cichlidae; genus Neolamprologus; species Neolamprologus brichardi. The sequence goes on from NC_142123.1 coordinate 26,624,251, forward strand.
TGCTTTTTAATTGTGCAACATACTCTGAATGCAAATATTGTACTTTATGCCACACACTATATATTTTGATAATGTTGCACAGTAATAAAAATCATCTCCAGCTGCAACTTAAATACTTCCTTTTGGTTGCTCCTTTATTTCCTAATCAATCACTACTTTCCACTAACAACAAAACAAATTTTCCCATTTCTCATAATACCATCTGCATCAAGACTCCACACAAGGCTGAAAATGTTTTACACACCAGTTTTCTACATTGGGTTTATTTCTGATCAAATACCCTGCACTCCTCGTGCTCGTCGTCGCTCCATGCCATTTGCCACCCCATTAGAAAAAAACCTGGAAACGCCCCTGTTCACGTGCAAGCTAGCATGTCGCACTTTTTTCTTGCATGCAAGGAAAACAATGAAAAGAAAAAAACTACCGTTGGACTGAAGCGCTAGTCTTTTGTTTAGCTTCCTGTCAGCCTTCTTGTTTTCACTTTTTTAAGGGAGACGGGAAAGTATGTAATAAAGCAACATATTTGTAAGTAAACTTGTAACTTGCATGGTTTCTTTGCTCTCTAGCAACCCATTCTCTTCGTCCTACATATATTTTTTGGGGATTTGAGCGCTCTGTGCAAATATTAATAAAGCACAAGCACCAGCCCAACAATCTAGTTGTTTATTTGCAGTTAAATAGTCCCCGGCAGCGCCACGGTATAAAGCAAATGTAAACAACCTAAAATGACATAACAAAACATTAAAATAACTTCGGGTAATTGCAGAGAAACAGCTCCCCTTGAGGAAAGCGGTAGCGAGCCAACGCCCGGCAGTGAACTCCTCCGTTGGTTTCTTGTCCCTCCCTCAAGTTTCCGCAGAGCTTCTGTGGTCGTGCTGGCTGGAGTCCAATCAGCGCATCCGCCTGAGGGGAAAAGGAAAAGAGGGTCTCGCCAATTTAAGCAAGAGCAACGATAAACCGCACCAGGGCAACACTCTCTAAACTTTCCTCCACTAAAGAAATAAAGAAGAACATTTGTTTAATCTGCTCGTAGTTCGGGGTCGAATACACGCAGCACACTGTCTGTTTAGTGAACTTTGATAAAGTACAGAATGGCCGATACAAGTGCATCAAGCTCTCCCAGCTGCGTGGAGAGGCTGCAAAGCTACGTGAAGACCCAGAAAGGGTTCATCCTGGCAGCAGAAATAGTAAGTTTGTTCTCACTGTGATATTTGTGTGTCGCTCTGCTGTGATGATCCACGGTTAACGGTTCACAGATATGGCTTTCATATGCTGCATGTAAAGCTCACTTGTAACTAATCAATAATTTATAGATGGCTAAGTGGATTTATGTTCTGTATCTATTGATTTTTTAATCACTAATGTGTCATTTTTCCTTTGCTCGGTTTTCTTCTGTTTTTTATTCACATTTCTCACTCTAGTCTGTCCATATATATCACACCAGAAACGAAGCGCCCTACAGGGCATGTGCACCTTAGCATATGCTACTTCCGGTGCGAAACTCCTGTAGGGCGCTTCGTTTCCGGTGTGATATTCGCTCCTTGCTGACGCTTTTTCCAAAACAAGTCAACCAAATGGATGAATCATGGGGCGATTTAGATTTCTCGAGATGTCTTGCGCATTTACGGAATATATATGTAGATGCTGTTCATTGACCTGTCAATCTTTTTCCCTGCGCCTCAGAGCAAAACAGAGAAAGGATTCAAATTCTATGTTTCTCAGTATTTGCAAACAGCGGCCCCCCTACTGCACTTCGGAGTCACACTGCTAGCGATAGATGCAGCAATTCTGTACTGTACTGGAGAGACGGCACGGAGGAGATCGTCGGCAGCCGATCAGGACAATGTGATGTAAAAAAAACATGCAAACTTGCACTAAAAAATTTGCAAAACAGTGAGGTGAAAGGTGAACCGCGTTATAGCGAGGGACCACTGTAATTTTGAAAGTAAGTCACAACATACCTTTCGTAAATACTAATGTATAGAAACCCTTACAAGCAATTATTCATTTTTTGTGTGGCTTTTTCTCACGGTTTGTTAACATGCTGTGTAGGTGTGTACTTGACTATCTGATATCGACATAATGGGGGAAACATCTGGGTTTGACTATTGTTTACCTGTAGTTTGAATGCTGAACATTTGCCTGTTTAAATCATAAGAACTGTCACTATACAGAGATGTGCTTTTGAATGTAGACATGTGTCTTCTGATTTTGTAATGTAGTTCTGCTTGTGTTGAGTGATGTAAACAACTGATCGATCTAAACGCTTTAAACGTCAAAATTGATCATTAGATTTTTTTATGACACAACAGGGGTGAGTTTTCCCACCTTCTGCTCTTTGTAACTTAACGCGATCTTTCCGTTTTCATGTTTTGGACATGATTTTGGAGTATATCTTCACATTAGCGATTCACCGCAAAGTAAAGCCACCGGAAATGTACAACCATACATCCGGTCTCAAACCAGGAAGTTAGCATTTTCTCGTGCACAGAGTCCATTACAAAAGCCAAGGGGTTGTCACATGATTCGTAAGGTATTGAGGGCATTGTAGGCTCAGCCAATCAGAGCCAGCGTATTTCGTTATACGGGCATTTTGCTGTAACACGGGCAGAAATATTGCCGTTCAGCGCCTTTGTAACTTGAATTTTTCGTTAAATGGGGTATTCGTAAGTCGGGGTTCCACTGTATGTGCTTTCTCAGAGGTTAAGGGATTCCACCTGTCACTGGTGCTCCACTGTTCTTGCTTTTGGCATCAAGGGGCTGAGATACTGATCATTAAAGGTCACATAGGTTAACTCAGCCCACCGTCTCATGTGCTCACTTATAGGCTGGATATTGTCTGTAGCCAGAGTAGCAAAATGCAAAGTATATCACATTATTGGTAGTTTAAAGGCTCATAAAAGGATTTTCCATCCCACATTATAGGTTTGCACATCTGGCTCTGGTTAACAGGACTGCATGCACCCTGCAAAGGCAGGAATAGAAGTATAAATGCAAACAACCTACAGCTCCTAATAATAAACTGTCGTAGTGGCAAAGTAAAATGACTTCCTGTCTGGGAATACTGTTGTACTTTACTGTCCTTGACCACTATAGAGATTGACAGAACACGTGACTTTCGCGCATTGCGTTGTAGGTACGAGTGGCAACAAAATTAAAACACTGCATCAAGCGCTAGCATTTCCAGCACCGGTAATCATTAATTCTGCGGTTTTAATCCCTACTTGCATTTTATTTGCCCCAAAAACAGTTACGTACAAAACGACGGAGAACGCGGCAGGTCTGTACGAAGACAGACTTGACGAAAAGGCAAAAAAAGTACAAGTAAAAAATTAAAGGAGTGAAAGGGTTAGACCCATACGAGCATACAGAGTGGAGTAAGGACGTTAGCGTGCTGCCCAACTTTCATCACGCACATATTTACTATTATATGGTCCTAAGTGTGAGTGCATACACTCACAAAATGTTCAGTAACTTCAGATCCCTGCAACAAGCCCAGGTCCAGTTTACTTTGGTGATTTGGACTATTCCATTTCACAGCTGTTGTTACATTTTTTCTCCTTTATTTCCTGTACAGGCCAACGCAATCTATTTGTCATTTCAGGTTGTAGTATTACACAACATTTTCACATCTAATAGAAATAAAATAAGTGTTTCATAATCCATTCAATTTGTTTTTATGTATAACTGGCATTATTGTTTCATTCTATTATAGAATCTTACAAGAAAGAAGCAAATTTGTATTCCATCATGCTTTATTAGCTGCTTTGATGAAAAACAAATCAACAATGCAAAAAAAAAAAAAAACGCACTGCAAAACAACATACTGGAAAACAGTTATTCACCATTTGGGCACATATATGCGTGACTTTTCGTGGCTGTTTTGATATCGCTTTCTCTCTTAACCGATCAAATCTCACTGTGGTAGAAGCTTTAAACTCGGTATGACCCAGGTTGATAAAGGGTGCCCAGTCTGGATCGTATTCCTGCATTTTGTAGGCTGGTTTTCCTACAAAACACAACGGACATTAGCCCGCAAAGCCACTGTGAACAAAGCAGCAAAGCGCATCGAATTCAATTCAAATCAATATAAGACTTATTTGTAGCCTACATCAACAATGATGTTATGATAAATTACGTAATAACTACAACAGAAGACTTTGTGGAAGTGCTTGGAGCAGACTAACTTGTGAACTGGAGTGTTCTGGAAAGTTATATTTGGTCTTCGAATGGCTGCAATCCAGGCCATCCGTCGGCTCTTTGTTACTTCGGAAACATGGCATGAACAATTTCTCTTCCATGACGTAATCCGATAAAAACCGATCTCTTTACCCGTCGGCTTCCCGTGGCTGTCATGCGACTGGTTTTACCCCGGAAATGACGTCACATTTTCAGTCTCTATTTTCACATTAACGCCTTTGTTTGAATTCACAGCGGTGTGATCTCTTAACACATGAGTCACTTTAAGCTTAAATACTTTGCACAAGTTCTGTATTGTCAGTGGATCAGTATCTAAGTACATTTACTTAAGTACTGTACTTGATGTCATTGCACTTCCACTGCTTTTCTTCTTTATGTTGCAATTTACAAACTAAGATTTTTGTTAGAGATTCTAGTCAGCTGGTGAAATATAACGCAATGTATGAGAATGCAAAACAATCAGCATCACTTGGAGACTCATAATAAATTCCATATGCATAGTAATAAGACAACAGTACGGATTGAGTAATATGATTACAGAAGCTTTGGAATATAGGACTTTTACTTGTAGTTGATTTATGTTTCCTTCAGGCAGAGACTTGAATACCTTTTAAAGTGTTTGTCAGCTTCAGATTAAGCTCTTGAGTCAAAGTTTTATCACATCACCCTACATGACTCGAGGGAAATGACTTGTGTTAAAACAACCAAACATGTATAAATTGCCAGATATTTGTCTATTGTCTTGTGTAGTCTGGAAGATAAGTGGATCTACTTGAGGCGACTTTTGTTGTGATTTGGCGCTATATAAATAAAATTGAATTGAATTGGATGACAGGGTGGGTGCAGTTTTCTCTGTGGTGGGGTCGGGTGGGCTGTCCCGGGCTCTGTGGGGCCGGGTGGCGCTGCTGAACTGGGCCCCGGTTATATTACTGTGAAGCACTTTGTGGTTTTTATCCTGTGAAAAGTGCTATATAAATAAATTGATTTGATTTGATTCATTTACTGTCCAGCTGGACGTGACAGCTCTATAGACAGATTATTTTCTGTTGCTGTGTGACGCTACAAAAATGTGCAGTCCTATCAGAAAAATTGCAGCTGATTTTTATACCTGGAAATTCTAACAGGGTAGAGGAATTTACGCAGTGTGGGTGTTAGTTTCCTGTGAAATTTACACTCATATCAAGTCTTATCTTCTATTTTCTCTCATCTCTGTCTTAGCTTGTCAGTTTTATCGTCATCATCTGCTATGCTGCTTCCTGGTGTGGAGGCTACACCACGGTGCCCATATGTGAGATGACCTTCTCCATGATCTTCTTCGGCATCTTCATGATGGACCTGGACAAGCAGTTCTCAGGGATCAGCTGGGTCTGGACTGTGAGTCCACACACACATAACTACATGCACACCCTCTGACACATTTCTGTGCTAAATTGCATAATATTTCATCTTTTGCTTCCCTTGGTGCAGGATCTGTTCCGTGCTGCGGTTGGTGCCGTCCTCTACATCATCATCTCTCTGATCCATCTGTTTGGAGGATCCAGGGATGGAGCTTGTATGGCAGGCGCGGTTAGTTAAGCCAGAATGACTCAGCCTGAGTTCTTAGCTGCATACTGAATCTGCTCATATTTATTTCTCTGTTTATTTTGACAACTGATGGCTGTTACCCCTGACTAATTTCGGTGCTGCCAGTTATACATGTGAAAACTGAATGCCTGGTGTTTTTTGTCACTTTTTTGTGTTCAATATGAAACACCCAGACTTTCTGAAAAAGCAGGCACTCGACATTGAGTAATGTTCATACTGCAATACCTCCTTCCTTTTTGACTACAACTGTAGACTGTGACTTATTACCTTACTTTAGCTCATTCAAAAATTTCTAAGACAAAAAAAAAATGCCGATATAACACTAAAACACATGTTATGTAGTTTGAATGTTAGTTTATTGTTGCCAAAAACAGGACACGGTGATGACTGGAAATCAGTCTGAAACAGCTAACAGCAGCATTACAGTGCATTGGGAGTCAGAGGAGGAAAGGCGTAGCTGCACACAAAATTGGTAGCTACAGCCACTAATTATATTAACAATGTAACGGCGTTATTAAAAGGCTTTGCAATGAACAGAGAACAGAGTACACCGGTAGCTAGTCTGGGTTCAAAAACTCATTTGATATCAGACTCTGTGGTGTCATAACTGTTTACACACAGTAGAGAAACATATTTTTTTACAAAAATGTAAAAAAACAACAACCCCATTTTAAAGTTGCTTTCTCATTAAAAAACAAAGGTTTTTGTTGTTTTTTTTAAGCAGAAAAAAACCAACAACCCCATTTTAAAGTTGCTTTATCATTAGTTTTTGCCTTTGAGCAGGATACACCTGTAACCTTTAAAAACTTTGCATGCAAGTTGCAGATATGTGGTGTCTTGTCCAGTATGATGTCATGCTTATATCATATGTCACAAGCATGATAGGGACCCTGAATTTGATAAACCTTTAAAAAGATGGGAGTTAATGTAGTTTTTGCCATATACTACTGGATGTACTGACAACTGTCACTGTATTACTTTGGTCATGAGGTCTGGCTGAACATACTGCTGCTCTCACTGAAAACACTCAGTGCAGATTCACAAATCCTCAGATGAACAATGAGCAATTTTGACAAGTCCCTTTGAGTGAGAGAAGTTGATCATTCACTTATATAAAAGATGGAAACCGCTTGTGGGTCGGAAAAGTGAAGCCAAAGCAGAAGTGTCTCAAACCTGCATTCTTTGTAATAACCAGCAGGTGGCACTTCCTTTTGGTTATAGAGATATCAGGCTATATGGATGATCTCAGTAAACACTTTGATGAGATGGAAAGGGCAGTGCAGCTTATAGTATGTGGAAGTGTTAATACAGTTAATTTCTTACTGGAAAACTGAAAATAATGCATGAACAAAATGGTAAGACTGAGCCTGTAACTGCATCACAATCTCTGTTTGCTTTTACACTGAATCAGAGGACAATAAATATTGTTTTGTTGGTTTTTGAAAGATTTTGTTTACTATTTATCAGTTTACTTTTTAAAAAATGAACTAAGTGGGCTTGTTATGCTCCTAATGACAGTAGATTTTCTGTATGTTAAAGATAAATTTCACATCTCATTTCCCCACCACAACCATCCTTGTGGTATGCTATGTCTACACGTAGTCTTATATATGATATGTACTGCCAGTCTTTTTCAACCCCTTTGATGTGTTTTTTTTTTTTTTTTTTTTTCCATTTTAATATGCTTTACAAGAGTCTGTAATTTAAAAGTTCAAATGGAAATAAAAGCCATTTTACCACAAAGAAAAACTGTTTTCTGGCTTGCTCTGTACACTCATGTGTCCTGCTAAATTATCTTAAAGTGCTTCATTTACAAGTGTATACAGTCATGGTAAAAAGTACACTATCTATTCCAAGGTATTGCATGTGAGGACACCTGGTCCTTGTCAGGTCTATAAAAAGTGGGTAAATACAGCACGAGATAAACAAAAAGACGACGTGAAATTATTCGAGAGATAAATTTTTAAAGGATAAAATACAGTAAATAAGCAAAGTAATTCAATTTCACAATATAAAATTCAATTTAGTCATGATCATTTTCAAACCAATAAATTGAATTTCAGATTAGACTAATTCAAATTCAGTTTTTAAAAGCATTTATTCATGTTACAATTCAGAATTCAGCAGAAATGAGGTTTTATTTTCGGAAGCAGGTAAAGACAGCGGCCGACAGCGCTGTAAAAAAAAAAAAAAAAAAAAAAAAAAAAAAAAGGTAGACTTGTGGGTAACAAGCAAGCGAATATTGCAGAGAACAGATTTTTAGACGGGAAACTTTTCTTGAAGTATACTGAGAGAGAGAGAGAGCTGTCCATGAAGTGTGATTTTTTTTTTTTTTTTTTTATTGTGGTGGAAGCAAAACAGCAAAAGTCAGGTATTTCATGACAATGTTTATGTGAAGCGTAGTTTGGATCTTCTTTTGCTGCTGGTTCAGTCAATATTATTTGGAGAGCGATAAAATCTGCAGCTCAGAATCTAGCGCAAAAAAGACGTAAACACAAAGCAGGGACCCGCCGAAACATCAGAATCAGCGAGCTGTCGGCTTTGAGCCCCAACCGTGTCAGTCGGGTGAGAAAGGCGACTTTGTGCAGAATCCACGTACCTGCTCTCATTTACTGTTTTAGTTGTTGAAATTTTGTGAGGTTTGACCTGAGATTCTGGCATTTCGGGCAAAATAAATGTATATAAAAAATCGATTCAGGATTTTAATGAATGATATCAAGCTATCCAAGCTAGAATCGATTTAAATCGATAATCAAAACCCACCCCTACTCCTAACCACAAAACAAGTTTTCCCATTTCTCATAATACCATCTGCATCAAGACTCCACACAAGGGTGAAAATGTTGTACACACCAGTTTTCTATATTGGGTTTATTTCTGATCAAATACCCTGCACTCCTCGTGCTCGTCGTCGCTCCATGCCTTTTGCCACCCCATTAGAAAAAAACCTGGAAACGCCCCTGTTCACGTGCAAGCTGCCATGTCGCACTTTTTTTTTCTTTTTTTTGCTCTGCGTGTGCACAAAGTCACAAATTATGCATATGTCAGCGAATATGATGCAAGGAAAACAATGAAAAGAAAAAAGCTACCGTTGCCTGAAGCTCTAGTCTCTTGTTTAGCTTCCTGTCAGCCTTCTTGTTTTCACTTTTTAAGGGAGACGGGAAAGTATGTAATAAAGCAACATATTTGTAAGTAAACTTGTAACTTGCATGGTTTCTTTGCTCTTTAGCAACCCATTCTCTTCGTCCTACATATAGTTTTTAGGGATTTGAGCGCTCTGTGCAAATATTAATAAAGCACAAGCACCAGCCCAACAATCTAGTTGTTTATTTGCAGTTAAATAATCCCCGGCAGCGCCACGGTATAAAGCAAATTTAAACAACCTAAAATGACATAACAAAACATTAAAATAACTTCGGGTAATTGCAGAGAAACAGCTCCCCTTGAGGAAAACGGCAGCGAGCCAACGCCCGGCAGTGAACTCCTCCGCTGGTTCCTTGTCCCTCCCTCTTTTAGAGTTTCCGCAGAGCTTCTGTGGTAGTGCTGGAGTCCAATAATCGCATTTCAACAAGACCTCCGCTCGGAGAAGTTGATTCATCCGCCTGAGGGGAAAATAACGACTCGCCAATTTAAGCAAGAGCAACGATAAACCGCACCAGGGCAGCACTCTCTAAACTTTCCTCCACTAAAGAAATAAAGAAGAACATTTGTTTAATCTGCTCGTAGTTCGGGGTAGAATACACGCACCACACTGTCTGTTTAGTGAACTTTGATAAAGTACAGAATGGCCGATACAAGTGCGTCCGGCTCTCCCAGCTGCGTGGAGAGGCTGAAAAGCTACGTGAAGACCCAGAAAGGGTTCATCCTGGCAGCAGAAATAGTAAGTTTGTTCTCACTGTGATATTTGTGTGCAGCTCTGCTCTGACGATCCACGGTTAACGACTCACAGATATGGCTTTAATATGCTGCGTGTAAAGCTCACTTGTAACTAATCAATAATTTATAGATGGCTAAGTGGATTTATGTTCTGTATCTATTGATTTTTTTTAATCACTAATGTGTCATTTTCCCTTTGCTCGGTTTTCTTCTATTTTGTTATTCACATTTCTCACTCTAGTCTGTATAAGGAATGAAAAGTATGTGCTTTCTCAGAGGTGAAGGGATTCCACCTGTCACTGCTGCTCCACTGTTTTTGCTTTTGGCACCAAGGAGCTGAAATGCTGATCATTAAAGGTCACATAGGTTAACTCAGCCCACCGTCTCACGTGCTCACTTACAGGCTGGATATTGTCTGTAGCCAGAGTAGCAAAATGCAAAGTATATCACATTGTTGGTAGTATAAAGGCTCATAAAAGGATTTTCCATCCCACATTATAGGTTTGCACATCTGGCTCTGGTTAACAGGACTGCATGCACCCCGCAAAGGCAGGAATAGAAGTATAAATGCAAACAACCTACAGCTCCTAATAATAAACTGTCTTAGTGGCAAAGTAAAATGACTTCCTGTCTGGGAATACTGTTGTACTTTACTGTCCTTGACCACTATTTTCACATGAACGCCTTTGTTTGCATTTCACAGCGGTGTGATCTCTTAACACATGAGTCACTTTAAGCTTAAATACTTTGCATAAGTTCCGTATTGTCAGTGGATCAGTATCTAAGTAAATTTACTTAAGTACTGTACTTGATGTCATTGCACTTCCACTGCTTTTTTCCTATGTGTTGCAATATACAAACTAAGATTTTTGTTATAGATTCTAGTCAGCTGGTGAAATATAACGCAATGTATGAGAATGCAAAACAATCAGCACCACTTGGAGACGCATAATAAATTCCATATGCATAGTAATAAGACAACAGTACGGATTGAGTAATATGATTACAGAAGCTTTGGAATATAGGACTTTTACTTGTAGTTGATTTATGTTTCCTTCAGGCAGAGACTGAATACCTTTTAAAGTGTTTGTCAGCTTTACATTAAGCTCTTGAGTTGAAGTTTTATCAGATCACCCTACATGACTCGAGGGAAATGACTTGTGTTAAAACAACCAAACATTAAACTGTACAAATTGCCAGATATTTCCTGTATGTTTCTGCTTTAATAGGTTCACTGTTAACATAGATCCCAAATATTTAATAGCATTTATCCACCCGATAAAGGATAAACTCAACATAGTAAATTGCAAAGACAAAAGGAAAAACAAATAAAACTGGTCAGCATTAATATCCAAAACAAAATGAATTAATGCGTTCCACTGAGTAAAACGGAAAATGCGCTTTTTTTTCGCCGAACCAACTTTTTGCTCTCATAGCTCGACAAGCTCATTATAAAGCAGCCCCTCAGATGTTGGTGGTCAGTACTCTGCCCACTGTAAAACCTTTCCCCCCCCAAAAAAATCCGCTTTGCCAGATAATGGAAATTCCAAGCTGCTGTGAAGTTTTACCCTGGGAACAAAGAATGCGTGAAATGTTTAACACACACATCTCTGGTCTGCCATTCAAGGATAGGTTTGCTTTATGCTTCACTGAACACCCTTCATAGTTTTTTTCCTCTCCTACTCATTACTTTACTGGAAAGTGATAAACTCAGACGGAAGTCATCTGATGGTGGATATCTGAAATGCTTTGGAGTGTAGGGAGAAGGACTGTGGGAGCAAACAGGAAGGCCAATGTGATTACTGCTTATTATGGGTGTTTCCAGCTTAATAGGAAAAGGGGTATCTCATCCCAGCAGGCAGGGATGCAGAAGCATGCCAGTTGTTAAACCAAAAATGTGAAGGAATAAACTTCCTGACTTCACGCACAGTATTTTAGCCTCAAGGTTTCAGTGCATCAACAAATTAGGTTTAGACCTATTTTTTTAATTCTGCCTGTAAGAAGCATGACCATGCATGAACATGTTTGTATTTGCAGAGCAACTCGCAGGTCACAGTCACTCCCATGTAGCGCACGCTTCACATGGCACAGTTAAGCCTGTGGCAATGAGTTGTGATGAGCTAATTAATGACCTTGTTTATAATATTAAGAACGTGAACTAGTTCAGTGATTGAAGAGTGGAAATCCATTTTTAGTGATTCAGGTTTTTTTGGGGGGTGGGTGGGGAATGCAACGTGTATAATGGGTACAAATGAGTAGTTTTAAGTAAGAAGAGAGATGAAATAGGACTTTCCCTTCTTGCTCTTGCACACATTCATTGACTTCCCTAGCAACTGTTGCTGTTTGGAATGGCTCTGCACTGTGTACTACGTCTTTGCCCTCATGTAGCTGCTGACTATAAATAGCCAGCCGTTCACAACAGTTTCCCTCCCAGTCAATTCAACGAGAGCAGCTTATTTTTCTGATTTGAAAAGATCCTGCCTGGGATCTTTTCAAGCTGCCTGGTGCAAACAGATCTACTGCTGTGTGCAAAACATAAAGGTGTCAACAACTCAGAGAATTTCTTGTTCAGAGGGACTCTTGTGTAGTGGGTGTTTCTCTGTGCGACGGCCTCCTCAGTAGCCACTGCTCTCAGAGCAGCCGCCTCGAGTCCGAATAGAGCTTCTTTTGTGTAGGGCCTTGGCCTCAGCCTCCTGACTGCACTACAGAGGCAGCCTGTGCCAGTCTCAGGAACACACGAACTACTGATGCATCAGAGTTGCTGGCTGGCTGTTCGTGTGTGGGGAGGGGAGGCTGTAGTGACAGATGTAGGGGCTGGTGTCAAGTCAGTTAAATCATGCGTGTATCATATAGACTGCTGTGATTTGACACTGTCTCCTGAGTCGTCTGTGTCTGAGAATAAAACATTGCATTGAGTGCAACTGCCTTTTTTAGATGCATGTCAGAGTTAAGAGTGTGATTTTATTTAGTAAGTATTACACGACTATGATGAATGTAACCATAGATTATGATGTGATGTGCTTTCTTTAAAAGGCTCTGGGTCAAAAAAGAATCATACCTAATATAAGATTTAGGGTAAAATAGTAAGTATATATATTTTTTTAAGTGTTAGGATGCTTACGTGTTTAAGACCTGCAGTGATTAATTAGTAAATTCATTAGTTAAAAGAAAGAATATCATTTTTCATTCCTATGCACCATGAATTTAATGTTTTCAGTGGGTTTTAATGTAATTTCCCCTTTTCCTATATATGCAGTCTTGTTTTTTGGCACGTGTGTAAGTGGCAGAAACCCCGCTGTGAGGTTTAAACACAAATGTGCAGGAAAAGGATTCACTGAATGTTGTCACAAATCAAATAAAATGAATGCCAGTTAGTGTGTTTTAGCAAATATAGTTGTTATACTTTTGAACCTTTGAAGTTTGCTCTCCTCCACGGCTGTTATATAACTTTGTGTGAAAGCATCTGCCCACACAGTTTGACAGCGGCAACAATAGCGATATTGAAAAACGGACTGATAGTGAGCTGTAGGCTGCCTGAGTTTATGGTTTCTCCACACTGGCCGCGTTTCATTGGAGCGAGAAGAATGCATGCTGACTTTTTTTTTTTTTCCCCTTATATGGAAAAATATGATGAAACAATCACTGGCTGTAAATCTAAGATGAAAGCAGCGTGTGATAGGCAGACACTGTGCATTATGCTCTGTTCAGTTGTCTCACTCTAATAGTATTTTGTCTAGAAAATAATTTGTTAGCATGAATAGCTGTTGTCATGTGAATGTTGGCTTGGAAGTAGTCAAGTGGCTGCTGTAAGCAGAATAATGATGGCTTTGTTGGAGTCATTTACTGTCCAGCTGGACGTGACAGCTCTATAGACAGATTATTTTCTGTTGCTGTGTGACGCTACAAAAATGTGCAGTCCTATCAGAAAAATTGCAGCTGATTTTTATACCTGGAAATTCTAACAGGGTAGAGGAATTTACGCAGTGTGGGTGTTAGTTTCCTGTGTCTTATCTCCTCTTTTCTCTCATCTCTATCTTAGCTTGTCAGTTTTATCGTCATCATCTGCTATGCTGCTTCCGTGTATGGAGGCTACTCTGCGTTGGCCATATGTGAGATGATCTTCTCCATGATCTTCTTCGGCATCTTCATGATGGACCTGGACAAGCAGATCCTCGTGATCAACTGGGTCTGGACTGTGAGTCCGCACACACATAACTGCATGCACACACACTGACACATTTCTGTGCTAAATTGCATAATGCTTCATCTTTTGCTTCCCTCTTTTGTGCAGGATCTGTTCCGTGCTGGGATTGGTGCCGTCCTCTACATCATCACCTCTCTGGTCAATTTCATTGGAGGATCTGGGGATGGAGCTCGTATCGCAGGCGCGGTTCGTTAAGCCAGAATGACTCAGCCTGAGTTCTTAGCTGCATACTGAATCTGCTCATATTTATTTCTCTGTTTACTTTGACAACTGATGGCTGTTACCACTGACTAATTTCGGTGCTGCCAGTTATACATGTGAAAACTGAATGCCTGGTGTAACAAAGGTTGTTTTTTTTTTTTTTAAGCAGAAAAAAACAACAACCCCATTTTAAAGTTGCTTTATCATTAGTTTTTGCCTTTGAGCAGGATACACCTGTAACCTTTAAAAACGTTGCATGCAAGTTGCAGATATGTGGTGTCCTGTCCAGTATGATGTCATGCTTATATCACATGTCACAAGCGTGATAGGGACCCAGGGACCCTGAATTTGATAAACCCTTAAGAAGATGAGTTATTGTAGTTTTTTGGACTAGATGTACTGACAACTGTCACTGTATTACTTTGGTCATGAGGTCTGACTGAAAATACAGCTGCTCTCACTGAAAACACTCAGTGCAGATTCACAAATCCTCAGATGAACAATGAGCAATTTTGACAAGTCCCTTTGAGTGAGAGAAGTTGATCATTTACTTTTATAAAAGATGGAAACAGCTTGTGGGTTGGAAAAGTGAAGCCAAAGCAGAGGTGTCTCAAACCTGCATTCTTTGTAATGACCAGCAGGTGGCACTTCCTTTTGGTTATAGAGATATCAGGCTATATGGATGATCTCAGATTTTGTTTACTATTTATCAGTTTACTTTTTAAAAAATGAACTAAGTGGGCTTGTTATGCTCCTAATGACAGTAGATTTTCTGTATGTTAAAGATAAATTTCACATCTCATTTCCCCACCACAACCATCCTTGTGGTATGCTATGTCTACACGTAGTCTTTTGTCACGTGTTTAGTTCCAAACATGTGCTTTGCAGCTTCTTCATGAACCAAAGTGTCTAATAGTGTGAAGAGCACAAAGTCTTCTGGCACTTAACTTTAACAAAATACTGATAATTTATTTAGATTGTATTTGTGTTAGTTGTGATTCTGATTGTCAGTTCTTGCTTCTTAGGTGTTTGGCTTGATCGCTGGGCTGATATTTGCATACGACACCTACACAATCTTCCTCCAAGTCAAAAGTAACAGACAGCACTCAGCAGCTCCAACTGGTGAGAAAAACACAGTTTTTGTTAATGCATTCAAAACATGTTCTTGGTTTTATTTGATATGTGCAATTTTCTCTAATGTCTTGTCTGTTTTTGTTTTTAACAGATGACAGAGTTTAAATGTTCTCAGACAGAAATACTTCTGTCAAGAACACAGCAGAACCAAAAGCAGTCATTTGGGCAAAGGTTAACAGAGGAGCGGGTCAGAGAGGAGGATGGACAGTAAAATGAGCAAGTCACAGTTTAATAAATGCTGCTGCATGACCTGAACAGATGAAATGTATCATAAAGAATGAAGCCAGAGAAGAAGATGACATAGCCTTAATGAGGGGTGCTGGCATCTGTCTGTATGTCTACTCCATGAGGGATTCCCCTCTCAAACTTTTATTCCAACCAGACTAAAAGGGGAAAGCTGCCAATAATAGGGAACACTTTGATTAATGCAGAGAGATTATGAAAGAGCGACCTAGCACTCAAAGAATCCTCAACCGATGCTTCTGAGATAATTCCATAACAGCAAAGACGCTGGTAAAGTATAACCTCCTGGGGGATAAAAAGCTTTTTAAAACATTATTTTGGGGGCAGCAAACTCATAAAGCACTCTTTTTTCCAGGTGTCCCCTTAATCACTGAAATAAGAGTTCATTTTCATAATCCTTTATATATCTCCCCATATAAGTGCCCAATGGTCTTATCAAGATGCCAAATGGCCAGACTTGCTTCTAGGAGGACTTTGGATGATGTCATCATGCAACTTGTCTAATACACTTGTCTACTGTTAATGGACTGCTGTAGTAAATAGTAACTGTGTTATTTGGGCTTCAGAAGCAACTGACACAGAGGTGGTGCTTTTTGAATCGTTTAATATTATAAATTTCTTCTTGGGGGACTTTTTTTGTACTTTCTCAGCTGGTTAAACCTTTGCTTTTCTGTTATTTAATAGTGTTCTGTGTGTTTTACAGTCCCTTAAAAGTCTCATTCAGAGTAACCAGTTCCCTCACCATCTTCCGTTTCATCTTTTGTTTCTAAGTACTAAAAAATTTGATTTCATTTTTATTAATCAGCAATCTTTGGCCGTTTTTCTTCTAGAGTTTTGGAATTTAGGAACCATAGATAGCCCATTAACTAAACAACCACACTTTTATTATTTAAAATTACATCGTCATCCTCAAGTTTTGCCTACAACTCTTGGATTCCTGCTCAGGTTATGCATTTTTCTTACATTTATAACACATTTTTTTAAGGTGCTACAATATTTTTCTGTAGACTGTATACTGCTCAGTAGCACAGTCCATATTTTGAACATGCTATGTTAACATTAGGATATGTACTGCGAGTGTTTTTTCAACCCCTTTGATGTTTTTTTTTCTTCTCATTTTAATATGCTTTACAAGAGTCTGTAATTTAAAAGTTCAAAGGGAAATAAAAGCCATTTTACCACAAAGAAAAACTGTTTTCTGGCTTGCTCTGTACACTCATGTGTCCTGCTAAATTATCTTAAAGTGCTTCATTTACAAGTGTATACAGTCATGGTAAAAAGTACACTATCTATTCCAAGGTATTGCATGTCAACACCTGGTCCTTATCAGGTCTATAAAAATTGGGTAAATACAGCACGAGATAAACAAAAAGATTACATGACATATACAGAAGCAATCTTGAGAAAAACTAAATACACTCCCATGATTTTGTCATGGAATGACCTTTACTAGCAATAACTTGACGTAATCATTTTCCGCATGACTTTATGAGTTTCCCTCGTTGCTGTGGAGGAATTCTGTCCCGCCCTTCTTTCCACTATTACTTCAGTCGTCGAGGTTTGCAGGTATTCGTTGATGAGCAGCTCTCTTAAGGTCCCACCACAGCATTTCAGTCAGGTTGACGTCTGGACTTTGACTGGGCCATTGCGACACCTTCATTCTTTTCTATTCTCTTGTAGATTTGCTGGTGTACTTCAGGCAATTTTTCTGTTGCATGACGTAATTTGAGCAAAGCCTTAGCTTTTGGACAGATGGCCTCAAATTTAACTCTAGATATTACTTATACAGTAGAGTTCATAGTCAAGTCATTGACTGCAATGTGTCCAGGTTTTGTAGCCAACAAGCTGATCTAGACCAGCTCAAATCAACACCTCTACAACGCAATTGGTATGAGGTGTTTGTGTTCAAATGATTTTGTGCCGTGCTTACTTTTTGCATATTGTGGCACTGTGTATTATGGCCAAACATCTCCACTCTGCACACATCTGTTCAAAGGACTTCCAGAGGTCATGTGATTTGTTCAGCTGCAACTTTGCAAATCTAAGTCATCCTGTCATGTTCTTTTTTTTTTTTTTTTTTTTTGACAGAAGAGGCTTTCTCCCTGCAACCCTTCCAAACAAGACACATTTATTAATCTTTTTCCTAATTGCACCATCATGAACTTCAACATTTAACTGAGACTGAGTCTGAGATGTATTAGTTGGGCATCCACTCCTGGAAAGATTGACAATTGTCTTGAATATTTTCCACTTGTAAATAATCGTTTTCACTTCAGAATGATATATTTCAAATTGTTTTGAAATGGTCTCATAATTCTTTTCAAACTGTTGGCAATCAAGGAAAGGTCATCAGAGATCAACCCATCAAAATTGATGGGCTGCTTGTCTTGTATTCATTTAATTTTAAGACCTACAAAGGACCAGATTCTTTTCATTAGGACACGAAATGTAAAATCTTGAACGAGGAGGAGGATGCACTTTCTTTTTACCATGACTACAGTTTAGGTACTGTGCATTTGTACTGTAAACTGTTTTATATTTCACTGCCACTAGATGGAAGCAGTCTGCAACTCTCCTATTGTGAACTGTTTTTCCTTATAAGCCACTAGGTAAGCCAATAGTGTAAAACCATCTAATATCAACAAAGTTATGCTGGTGCCCCTCATCAGCAGGACAATATTCAGATACGATCGGAAATTACTATGATTTGACACAATTCCTGCCAGGATCTGAATGACCTTGTGCAAACGTCTGTGATCTGTAATCTCGTCTGAGTTTTTTTTTCTCTCTCCCCTAAATATTATTATTTTTGCAGTTTGTGCATGCTGCCCCAACTCTTCGTTCTGAGATTACAGTGTGTTTATGTAAATCCTTTCCTACTTTGTTTTGAGCTTTGATGCTGCTGCCTTCGAATTGCAATAACCATTTTGTGACCCGTGTTATTTTAAAGACCTGCAGTGGAGTGATAATCCCTTGTTTGGGGTCATGATGGATGTTATCAAACTATTTCCCACTGGAACTCGAGAGTAATATTAACCCCCCACCCTAACCCCATCTGTGTGCATATTTTGTCGCCCCATTAGGAATATTTAATTTGAAGCTACAGCCAACGTGGCTGACTTCTCTTGTGCTCTGGATGTGCGTATTTTATAAAACAAAATGTCTTGGTAGACTTTACAAAACTTTGCATATATCCATGTCAACTTCCTTGTAGCCAAGGTGAAGTACGGGCCAAAACTTTGGGACAGTCGGCTATTGAGGTCTCTGTTGAGCAGGACAGGTAAAGTTGGAGGTTCACCAAGGTTACAGGTTGCGGCAGATCCGTGTCCACACAGTCAAAATAAAAAAAGGCACGCCATCAATTTGATTGAACAATGGGTTTCAATGTGATAAATTGAATAAGTAAAAATTTGAATGAATATTTAGTTGATGTTTATTTGTTAACGTTGCTTAAATTTGGACTCTGCTCAAGAATCGACAAGAATATACTTCAGTACCTCTTTTATTTTGAAGTCTCCGCCGGAGGTTGTATTTTACACTTAAGCTAGCTTATCAATTCGAATGCCAAAACTCCTTCCTTAGTTAGCAAAGACGGAAAGAAGAATCCGGGGGTAGTCTGGAAGAAACGGCATGTAGTTTACACCAAGCGTGTTACTTACAGTTTTTCTCGCTCGCCGTTGGTTTGCTTTGCTTCTTCACCGGAAAACTGCTTTTAACGTCCAGCCAACATCATGTTCCTGCGCGGATCTAAAAAGCGACGGTCCAACCGCTCGGTAGGTGCCTATTTTGTTTTTTGTTTTTTCCCGTACATTTATACCTTAATAACTTTCAATGTCATTTTGAATATCATCATCTTTCAGCACAAGGTAGAGTTTGGAGTGATTTAAAGCTTCCGAAGCATTTTCATTGTAAAAGCAGGCGTGAAATGAACTTTTAGTACATTGAAATCCAACGCAGAAAGCAGCCCAAGCGGAACTTCGTCCCACCTTCACCTGGCTTTTGTTTCCCTCCAACATTTTTTTCCTACGCTCGAAATAGGGCAACAAAAAATAGAATCATCTATCTGCCACAGAGTCCCACATTCTTTGTTTCTTGAATCATGTCGAGTGCCTCAGGTGTAGTCAGAAGGGTGAATGTGCGTCATCTTTGTACCTGTGCAGGTTAGGATGGGGTAGCTGTTACCGGGACGTGTTTATTACCTTTGTCAAGCTTTCATGCCGTGTATTCAATTATGTTGTGGTTGGAATGCTGCTTTAAAAAGCAGCCTAAATAGTAAGGAGTTTAGTGACGATGGGAGAACACCTACGTCTGTTTTGACATGGAACATCTGGCTCCGCATCTCACCTGGACTACGTCAACGTCCAGGTGAGTTCAGTGACTGTAGATCCAGCTACTATTATAACTGACCTATACATTGAAATTAACATAGAATAGGTGCCTGTGTGACTGGTAAAAAAAAAAGTATTTCATGTTAATTTGTATAAATACTCCATCGTAACACAAAGCACACACCTGTTCCTACCTGTGCATGTAATAACAGTCCTTAAGAATTAATGAATATCATGAATATTTAATGCAACACTCTCATTACACCAGCATTAGAAAAGTGAGGTTTAACTCGTCTTACAGCACCATTGTTCAACACCTATGTATATATCTTTGGGGTTTTCCTGCATCTACAGGAAACAGTGTTGGTAACCAAAGAGATTTTGGTCTTCCACTAAAGGACAACCAGCAAGCCCAATATAATTATTTTTAACCGTTTTTCAAAAAGGGGTTCAGTTTACTCTTACAAAAGTACAATTTGTTTGCAAAATGACTACAAATAACAGAAGAAGACATACTTCTGTTAAATAAGGTATCAAAGACTTTTCTTTAACTACACACAGACCAGTCATGGTTATGCAGGTAGTCACTGGCCGAAAGACCTGTTAAGCCATGAAAAACCCTTATTGTCTAACTTAAAATTTTTTTAGACCTATGTGAGGCTCAGTAGGGATGAACTGGCTTTGTAATTCATGCCAGGATGTGAGATTAGAAATGATCTGCAGTTTAATTAAATGTGGTTAAATGGTTATTCTTATTCCCCCTTTAGTGCCATGGGTTTCCTCTGGGTTAACTGGTAATTCTAAATTGGTTGGTTTAACCCTCTGATGGATCGAGGCATACCCCATTTCCAACCTGTTTCAGCTGGGTCAGCAGCCTTTACGACATTGAGCTGGTTAAGCGGTTAAGAAAATTGATGGAAAATTAAACGTCTTAATTTTCTTGGCAATTGAAATAGATTTTAGTCATAAATTGTCATGTAATTTAACAGCACTACACAAACATCTTAATTTATGTTCTGTTGTTTTTCTTGTAAATATTCTTCAAGAAATCTTCTGCGTAAATGTGGTGTAATCGACATTGAAATGTGATAAATAAGCCATAGACTGTAGACTTTGCTCTCCCACAGTGGAGCTTTGAACACATATTTGAACAAAAGCCTTTTGATTTAGGCTGGATTACAAATTTAATTAGTGTACATGATTTGAGAATAGAGACTATGTACACAGTAAGTAAACAAGGCCCTCAGCAGCAATTTGAAACTCATGATTTCCTTGCCACAGTGTCTCAAATAATATATTTACTGAAGCACTCAAGTGCTGAAGTGATAGATTAGCCTCATTAGATTCAAATAGTTCCCATATGGCTCTCAAGTAGATGTAAATATGTAAAGAAACCCTACTCTGTCATTCAAGATGGCAATATCTTACTTTCCGTATTATTGATATAATGAATCTGCAATTTTATCTGCTAAGATATAACCAATTTAATATTGCTCTCAACTCCTCAAATGACAGCTTGACAAATTTGACTATATGCTTTCTTATGCTACAATTATTTGGGATCTGAGAAGCTGCTGTCATAAGATAATGTGTACTGAACTTGCCTACTTTTTCTAGCAATAAAGATGTAGATGTGGCTATAGCTGAATTTCATTTTACTAAAAAATAATGAAACATAACAGAGGGAAAAGGGGAAGTGTCACAACTAGAAATCCCTTTAGCTGCCTTGGTTTGAGTCTTGGTGCAGTCACTTAATTCATGGTATTAGTAACACATGTGCTTTTTCTACTGTGACTGCAAAATCAGGGTTCAACATAACCCAGCTTGGGCCAAGTAAAATAGTATGCCAGGCAATTTCAGTGGCCTGTTCTGGCCAGTGACTGTGTTTTCACCAATTATAGTTGTACCTGTGAAGCAATGCCTTGATTTGCTAAAAGTTTATAATCAAAGTAAATGTAAGAGGGAAGGAAAGCAGGGTTTGTTACTGTCACAGGTAGACAGGTGGTTAACTCGCTTGGTGGAAACTAGCGAGCTAACCACCTGCTAACTTCTAACTCCGTTAAATTAAATAAATTATGATTTCATGGATGCCTGGATGTTAAACTTAATTGTTACACCTGGTAAAGCAGCAACACTGATCATTTTATTAAAGATGAAAGAATTTAGCCAGTTTTTACCTCCCAGTGATGCTGTGGTGTTCGTTTGACTTTGGGACCTGAAGAGACGGAGTTTTGGACCCAGATTACTCCAAGAGGCTCCTGACTACGGTAGCCGTAATGCTCAGACAATCCATCAAGCGGTGTGGCTTTGTAGCTTACCAAAGTCATACTAGAACATTTTTTTGACAGAATTTTGAGCGCCGTGTACCACATAAAATCAGTTCGAGGTCGACAAGGACAACCAGAATTCATATATAAGACGCACTGGATTGTAAGGCACACTGTCGATTTTTTTTAAAAGAATATTAAAGGATTTTAAGTGTGCCTTATAGTGCGGAAAATACGGTAAACGTAGCAGAAAAGTGACAATGGTGCTGCAGGACTTACACACTCACTCACATTTAAGTATATTCATGCAATTGTAAAATGTAATTAGCATGAGTGCAAAGAAAACATTTAATTCCTCAATAAAAAGGTTGATGACACAACAATGATTATAATGCAGGTGTAATTCTTACAACAAAGAGCAACAAAGCAAATGCTCAAGAACATTTATTTTATATTTTTTAAATTTTTTTGCAGATTAAGATACATCTACTCATAAAGTCTGTTAGATTAGATCAGGCCAATCAGCAGTTTATAAATAAGTTAATAGTACCCCTGGGCCTGTAAAAATACATGAGGGGCCAGTAAAACTCAGATCCGCAGGTCCCAGGGGACCAATGTGGGAAGGTGTTATGTTGGACACTGAAAATGTAGAATGTTTGAAGAGAGGTGCGTCCACTTAGCGTGCCAAGACCACAAAGGCCCCCGACCTGTGACCTTTCCTGTTAATGCTTAATCCATCCAACACCTCAGCGTTGAGGTCCAAAACCAACACCTAGTCATTCTCTCTTATGTGGGGAGCCATTTTTTTCCACTACCTCACTCAGCCTCAGTATGGGCCACATGATATCATTCAGATGTATTATTTATCCTTTCCTTTAAATTATTGCATGTAACCCCTGGCTTAGCCAGTGCTGTTGCATGCTGATGCCAGATAACAAAGCTGGCAGTCTTTCAGTTTGTCCATTACCTGGTTACATGCCACGTGATTAAACTTTATACCTACTTAGTGAAAACAAAGGACCTGATATGAAAAGTCTTGACGCCGCTCAAAGTGTGAACACATGATCCGCGCCCCCCTGGACTTGTGAATGTATTATTTACTTTACCCACACTCAGTTTAGAAGAAACTTCCTATCACCACTCCCATCACATCCTTCGCTCACAACACAAAAGGAAAACCTCTTTGTCAGGATGCAAACTTGACACTTTATCTGTGGTGGAAGCCTGAAAGAAAACACACACAAAACCTTCAGGTCTGTGTAGCCTTGATAAGACAATATAGAACTGACAGAGGCGTATTCAAGGCTGTGGGATAAAACTGTCAAACTGCAATAAATGCTATTACCTGCTTCATTTAACTGTTGGGGTATCCAATAAGATGTTGGTGTTTTTTTTCATCTTTTAATTTAGTTTGAATTTGCAACCATGGCTAATGGCATGGCTAATTTTAACCCTACTGATATGGTTGGATGCATATTTGGATATGATTACATGTTCTCCTTTTGGCTCATTTTGAGGTAATTTTAAGCTTTTCTCAGGATTCCTAATCCTTCTTTCTTTATTACGTCACCATTGAAGCAATGCTTAGCTCTTAATTACTGTCTGCCCTTAAGTGAGTGAATAGTTATGCTTTAATGTTGACCCTCTAATCTGTTTTGTATAGTTCCAGTAAATCAGTTAATAAATTTCACTGCCTAGGGTGGCCACTTTGATATGTTAGTTAGTTTCCAGAGTGGATATGATCACCTAATTTGTATTAGTTAAAATCTTAAGTTTTAGTTTTTATTTGTTTGAATGAAAAAAGAAAGTTCCAAATGGTATAATGTGTGTATTACAGAACTTTGTGAAGGCAGTTCACAAACAGTCGTGTCAACATCCCAAGTCTCAATAAAGTTTAAATCATGTGTAATGGGTCTTGAGTCAAACACTCACAAAGCATGTGAGTGTTTGAATCAAGCAATCTGCAATTAGTTGTGGCAGATTGCTGTGCCCTCCTGGAGACTCGTTCTGCCACAACTGATTGGGGAGTAAGTTGAAATAGGAGAAAGGAAAGAGTGTGTAGAGAGACAAGGACAAAAAATAAACTATAGGAGAAAGAAGACAAACGTTCATGACATGAAAATTTGAAAAGTTGAGAAATTGGTTCATGGAATGTCTCCCAGCAACCTATAGCAGCATAACTAAGAGATGGGGCAGGTTATCAAAACTTTTGATAAAATAAAACCCCTCAAATATTTTGTTTATAAACAAAAAGAAACAAATGTTCACACTCTGTGGCTTTATATAAACAATCCATGAACTGATTGGAGGATGTAATCACCTTGGTATCATCCATTAGCAGGTTATGGAGCTGAGCGACTTAACCATTTTTTTAGTGTTATTAAACTGGGCACGACGATATAGGATAGCAACTCTTCAATCATAAGTCAGACCCTTCCTAAAGCATATTCTGGTTAATCTTTTTGTTGTCGTTGTTTTTTTGGGGTTTTTTTTTCGTAATTTCTCAGTAAGACTTAAAACTGAATATTTAAGACATAAGGTCATCGGAAAAGTGTTTACTGAGGTCACAGATCAAAGTTGGAGAGGCACGCTTTTTTATACATATTCATGGAACTGCACATGTTTTGCAACCAGTCACCCAGTGCTGCCCAGTAAACAGACTATGGGTTTCATTCACATCTGCATTGTTCTTGAAAGTTACGTAGACTTAGAGTACAAAATCTCTGTCCAACTTTGTAGTGTTGGCTCTCCATGTTTGTTGTTATTGGGGCTGAGAGACTATAATGTTTGTCAAATTACTTGTGTTACACCTTCAGACAACAAACGTTAAGCATCGGTTTCACTGGTTTCTCTTACCAAAAGTGAAATCCAGTAAGGAGCAAGAAAACATTTCTAAATCTGTTTTCTATTCCTCTGTGATGTTGATGTCACTTCTTAAAATTGGCCAACTAAGCAGTTTTTTTTGTGCACTGGCACAAGAAACTTTGTTAATCAACTTCTGCTTTGCTTAAAATATCAAAAGGGTGTCTGAATAGAGAGAAATTACAGCGAAAGCATAAACATATAAAGTGTCATTTAATTTCTTAACTCTTTGAATTGAAAAGCAGTAACACCCTGTAGTATCCTGAAGTGTAATCATATCAGGTCAGCTACAATTTCCAAAAGCATTTTTATCCTGCAGCTATTCACTTTCATTCGCTGAAACCTTAATAAATGCAATATGTAGGGCTGCATTTGTACAACAGTGTTAGATGTACAGACCTTTTTTTTAGTGTGTGCCTCCAGGGCTCGGTCTGTCACTTTGTCAGTGCGACATCTCAGCCGTTCCTTCCAAAGGAAATAACAACTGAAAGGTTCAGTCACCCAGAAATCATCTGAACGCTTCATTTAACCCGTCTTGTCACTTTTCATACCTGGCTTTGCTAACAGCAGTCCAAGCCAAGTTAAAGAGGAGATTAGCAAGGCAGCGTGGAGTAAAACTGATCCCAGTGTGTGTCATCGTGTTCTTTTTAAATGGCAAAGCTTTAAAAAAGGCATGCAAATTATAACTCATACAGTAGTTCTGGATTAACTAGTTCCCATGAAGCTCTGTGCTGTCATTAGTGAAAATATCTCAATATATCAACCCTAAAAACAGCTACATAACTCCTCAAACCACCTAATTTTTTAAAATTGAAACAACTTTTTTTTTTAGTTTATGCCTCTGTGGTTTCTCTTCCACTAATAATATACTTTCAGGCCTCAGATGTCTGTTAGATAAGCGAAGTGAACTGATTAATAGTCAAAGTAATGTGCTGCAGTTTCTGAGATGGCTCATAAATATCTCAGCTTGGGAAAACAGGCTTAACGTGAATAACAATGATTATGTGGTTAGTGTGGCCTGAAAAATAAAGACAGGTGAACAGGCACGCACAGGTACCGTGTTGTATCACATATCTGCATTTTATTACTTCACTTGTTAAACTCAGTGGTGTTGTTTTTTTTTAATGTAGAATTTCAAACCAGTTGTGGCCAAAAAAAGTAAGAATCTCAGCAGAGGGAAAAACACTTAAGTAGCTTCCTTTTTGTTTACCAACCTGGGAAGAACTGTAAGCTTTCCCCTCTGTCAACAGTAAGCTCTTCTCAAATAAGATAGAGCTTGTGTATATTAAAGGACTAGAAAAAAAAGGTAGAGACAGAGTAACTATACTGAGAGGGAAAGGGTGCAGCTCTCATCCTGTGTCTGCTTCCTTCCTCCCATCTCTAAAAAGAGCTTTGTGTATGCAGTAAAGCTGCAGCAATAGAACTGAGATATGAAGCGGCTGATTTAGTGCTAAGCTGCAGAGTTGCCTTCAGCAATGCTCAGTCAGCATATTTGGCAAGAGGAATATTTGGGATTTAACTACCTGTCATGTATTCCTCCATATATTTCTGCAAAACAAAGAGCTTTGCTTGAACTCACTGTTGAGTTTAATATGTAACTGTGTGGCTGAGCTGAGCTCAAGTAAACAGGTTTTGTAAGGGGATCGTTATGCCAAATTAAGGGTATCACTTACCGTTTTGTGTGTATTTTGTAACCTAGAAAATTAAACACCCACTGCTGCACTGATTAAAAACACAAACAGCTATAAGAATACTTTATTATGTACAGGCATGGCGTACCGGAGCACACAGTATCTACTCAAACGATCAGTGATGTTAGGTTTATGTGCCTTAAGTACAGTGTTAGTACAAATACAGTGTTAAGTACACATCACTGACTGTATATAAAAGATAGATGGGCTGGAGAATAGTGACCATATTTAGGCGAGTGGGTAGAATGCAGTTGTTGGGTAAAGGAAGCGAGCTCATTTAGCAAGCTGAATCCACAGAGCCCAAGACAGTTCTTTAACCAGGCTCTAAACCTGCTTTTTATTGCTTTTAAGTTGGAAGTATTAACATGTAAGTCATAGATGGTATAAATGTAGCCAGTAGGATGTGGCCCAGTGATTTTTTTTGACCAAACATTTCAAAACCTCAGTATTAACACTTTGGCTGCTGCCATGTTGGTTTCTTTGAGTCAGAAATGACTATATTTTGGTGAAAGGGTGGCATGCTAAGCTATCAGCTAATGTTAACTAGAATAGAACATAGGCTATTCAAGGGCAACACAGACATCAGTATCTGCTAATTAGTCTGAAATAACTTCTACAAACATGGTTGAAAGGTCTGGTTTATGGCTCATTTACCTGACATGATACATAGACAGCCATAGCAAAATCCACATTTTCACCTAAACTTTGAAAATAAAAACTTCAAGCTTGCAGTATTAGTAAGGTTTTGGTATAATGGGGTGGGGGGTATTAATAAACTGGTTAACACGAGTAATGACAGCCCGCGCTCCCCCCACAGACATGCTAAACTAAAGGCTGAAGTGATTGAATTTAAGAACATTCTGCTTGAGGCTTAGGTGGACTCGTTAGCTCACTCCGGTGTTGATGCTTTCCCTTCATGTCTAGCAAACACTCTATATCCTTATTCTTTTGTGTCTTTTGCCAAAAGACACAATTGAATCGTGTTCCAGTCAGAAATTACGTGAGCTAAAGTGATTTGTGTTTTTATTCAGCAGGAGGAAGAGGATCCAGACAGAGGCCAACCCTGTATGCGCTGCGGAGACCAGTGCCCCGGCTTCCGTGTCCATGGCTGGAGGTATGAACTGTAGGACTCTTAAACACTGACAGCGGTGCCTGTGAGCTTTGCAGGAAATGTTTGTTTCATACCGTAGAGTCATTTCGCCCTGCTGGACTTCAGAAGCAAAACAAAGTATAAAAGCAATGATTTTTTTTTTTTATGCCACTTTAGCTGAAAACGTGATTTATAGAAACATTAGCTATTTAATCGTTTTGCAAACAAAAAACATGTATGCATTAAAAAGAAAAAGGTTTCATCTGAGTTTCACTTTTATCGTGACAGCAGGCAAGCAGGAGAGTCAAACTGATATATTTGTGTTTGTGTTCTTTGCACGTGTATTAAGAAGGACGGCATCATGTCAGCCAATGTAAAGGAGATTAGCTGTGATCTATGTATGCAATGAGCACAGATCAGATATACATTAGAAAACAGCAAACATGACCCAGTCAGGGCAGCACATGATATTCACAGATCAACGCAGATCACCGCTTCTGACTCTGAGATACAGAAGAATCAGGGCTACAGACACATGTGTTATTAAGCTCTTATATTCATAACAGCAGCTTTAGTTTAACATTATTTCTTCATGGGGAAAAATAGAAGCATTACAGAGAAGTGGGATTAGCGGTAGGCCTCCTGTAACATGTGCATTATGTCCAAGCTGCAGTGATTTATACTTAAAGCATCATTAGGCAGAGAATTAGAAAAGACAAGCCTCTCCTGCAGCTCTACCCTCTGTTTTAAGCTCCTTCCACCAGATGAATGTATGGACATATGCATGTGCTTCTTCCAGACTAAAAATGGATCTAGTTAACCATTTGTGCTTTGCAATTCTTTGATTGGTCAAACTGTCCCAGCATAGGCTAGAGTTTTTTTAAACCTGAAAATGAGCATCAGGGCTGCTGGCATTCTAACTCTGACCTGTTACCATCCAGTCTTAAGTATATCTTTATATATTGAGTACATATTGATTCACTTGGGGGCAGGTGCCACCGTGCCAGTCAGTTTGGTGGATATGGGTCAGTTTGATGGAGAGGCTTGATTGTTATCAACTTAGACTGCTTAAAGATCAGGGATTTGTGCTCGCTGTACGGTTCTTATTTTTATCTTTCAGTTTCAGAAAATAGACCTGTTTTGTTGTTGTTGTTTGTTTGTTTTTTTTTCTCCTGCATACTTTCTGCAAATAACAAATTAGCAAGATGCCATATGCTGCAAGGTATTGGCTGCAGTCACTTGTGCCTTTTGCATGAGTGCACAAGTACATCAGTTAGTGGTGCAATGGATCACTGTTGATCTGTGATCTGAACCGAACCCACTCCACGGTTCGGCACGCACGTGATCCGAAGATTCAAAAAAGAAAAAAAAGTATGTGTGTGGTGCGCATGGTCAATTTGTCAAGTGATAGTCATGGTCAGCGCTAGTGGTCCAAGTGGAGGAGCAGAGGAGTTTGGGGCATTTTAGCAGCCCTTTGCTGCCCGATCCCACCAGGCTAAAGCTATTACAAAAGCTATTGGGGTGTTTATAGCTGCTGGCATGAGGCCGTATTCCGTTGTGCAAAACAAGCGGCTTATACATATGATGAACGTGCTTGAGCCATGCTATTATATCCCGTTGCACATCCACTTCAGTGACAAGATCATTCCAAGCATGTATGAGCAGGAAAAGTGTAACGTTATGGCTGAACTGTCACAGGCATCTTTTGTTGCCCTAGCTACAGATGCGTGGACCTCAAGGGCAACGGAAAGCTACATGACCATGACCGCTCATTATATCACAGCAGAGTGGCAGATACAAAGCCCTGCACTGCCCTATATTGCACCTTAATTTGTTTTTTATATAATTGCGTGGAATGAGTCTTGAGTTGAATGTTTTTTAATGGGCAAAAAATACTTAAATTAATAAATGGAGAGTTAAATTTTTCTTTTCATTTTTCTTTTTTTGCTGACTCGAAAATTGATCCGATCCGAACCATGAGTTTTTTGATTCGTCGCACCACTAACACCAGTACTATCAGCATCAATACATTGCCTACCACACCTTTGCCAGACAGAGACCACAGATGATCAATCAGATTTGTGACTGAACTCATTTTAGCATTACAGGGCAGATACTGGTTGAACTTCGACGCGAGTTAATGAAATAGACTTTTGGGGTAAAAACAAATTTTCTGTTGTATAAATCCTCTGAGAGGTAACATTTTATAGACACAAGCGAAGCTGTACTCAACAGGGGGATAAATGTTTTCATACCATGTCCACATTGTGTTCAGAGGGTTTAATTTGTCTTATTCGTACTTTTTAAACTGCCGTATACCTCTTTTACTTATTTGTTCAGAGTTGTTAAACACGACCAAAGTCCCTCCTGATGAACAATTCAACCTCCTCTGTCAGGTCTGTTTTTGTATGCTTTCTTTTTAGCCCCTCTTTCCTTGTCCTCTCTCTTTTAGTCCTTTAGTGTATATCCAGCTGGTGGGGTCTCTGGTTAGTCTAATCCTGTCAATCTTGCTAATAAGATTAGGCCTTACTGCTGTGATAGCAACCCTCTCAACCACTTCAAACCCCCCTCTGTCTCTCCAGTTTCTGCTTTTCAGTGCACTTTTCCTATTTCAGATGGGACTTCTTTGTTTCATTACGCTTTAATGTATGGAATAAAAACAGAGGCTGCTCCAGCTCGACAAATACTACAAAGCTAAGGGTTACTGCTTGTTGTTCACATTATTTCAGAAGTTAAAGATTAAAGAATGAGTCACTTAGAAGGAAACTAGGTGATTCAACTGCATTGTGCTGTGTTTGGTGCTTACAGACCCAGAAACTGGATGATCACAGGGTTTGACACTGACACACAAGATTTATTCCTGATAATGAAGGCTGCATTTATAACCCCTAATGTGTACTACATGGTTGAGACAAACTGGCCTCGTGATGAAAGAGTAAAACAAAAGGCAGGAATGTGTACTTCATAAAGCCAAAAGCCTGTAATTTTATCTTTTTTCTTTTTCAGTTTTCTCTCTATTCGGGTCAAGACAAAAGCATAGAAGTTAGCACGGAATCTGAAACACGTGTGCCGCACTCTACCATGCACGTTGATCTGTTTACAGTGCATTTAATCTGTGTAGCATTAACAAAATGCTGTAGTTCATTGTTAACGTTTTTTCATTACTCGTTTGGCTGATGGGCAGATCCGAAATGACATTGGGTGAGCTGACAAGGATAAATGTCTTGTTTAGACGTTGTAAGTCTCTTAGGCGATCCAGGAGACTGAAAACATGAAAGTGATTAAATGATTGAGATTTATAGGGGTCAGTTTTTAAGACCTCGGAGTCTGGCACTAATTGCATCGGTCTAAATAACCAATTTAAACTCACACCTTTGCTGATGGAGAAGATCTTCCAAGTGACCACAGGCTCAGCTGCTGATGCTCGGTGAGAGGGAAGTGATCCATCTTCATCCTGAGCTTTATCAGGCACAGCTTAAACTGAGGTGGGGGCAGATGGTGCTTCCGCTGCCCAGCAGCAAGTGAATTGAGTTACTTTTGACCCACAGGTCCCCAACACGCTTCAGAAGTGTTCAAAGTCGCCATTGCTATTAGTCTGGGTGGCCATGCGGCAATTACTCTGTCACTAATTAGTAGCAGGGAGTTATGGGAGGAGGCCCATCTGCTTCTTAGAACCAGATCTGTGGAGAGTTCACAGTTCCCTGCTGCAGGTATAGATTATCACACCAGCAGCAGCATTTTAAAGAGTTATCATATGGCTGCTATGCTAGACCCCTCACCAGTTTTAATAATATATGCTGATTTATAGGTTCACTCACAGTCTGGATTAGAATTATTTATTTTTTCACCAGTTTTTATCTTTTTGTTTACAACTGTTTTAAGTTAGTTTCCAGTAGGTTTCCTCATTTCATTTCATTGTTTTTATCTTCAAAAATGTTCAGTTTTACTTTACTTTTGTTATTATGATATGATTGTTACTTTTTGGATTGTTGTTAACTACTGAAAAATACACACGTTTTTTTTTAAATTTTAGTTAACTATAATTTCCTAGATAGGCTGCTTGAAGTTAGTTGTAGTGGGGCAAATTTGTCAGTATTGATTAGTCTTCTGATTATCTTCCTGATCAATCATATTGCCATTAAAGTGCAAAAGAAACAGGTAAAGCAGTAGTAAAGTAAATTTTTGTTTTCATTTCTTTATCTGTGTAACCATCAAAATGAAAACATAATCTCTGGACTATAATATGAGCACCAAGTGTTTAGATTTAAGAAGCAACAGTGAGGTCAAAAATAGCTGCAGATTGATTTGTTGTCAGTAGAGTAAAGGGATAATCTACTGTTTGTTGAAGCACCTCTGATGACTCGGATGCTGATCCTGAAAAAAAAGAGAAAACCGATCATTCCATTAAAAGATTGTAATCACGCTGCGTCTTTTTGAGCAATCATGTTTTTCCTGGTATTCATTCATCATTCATCTTCACCAAAGTCGGATGAGCCGCTATGACTTCGGAGATGTGTCGTGACTTCACAGAGACCATGAGCCATGCTGTCGGTTTGATATATCACTAGAGACACTTTGTACTCATGCATGGCCATCTTGATCACATAACATTATAAATACTCCACTCTACAGCACAGCATTGCTCACAGGATCAAAATCTGCTCCGCTTATGATTAATAACTGCATCCAAGCTACAGATAGATCTGTTATGAATCAGTTACAGCAGTCTGGTCAGGGGCGGAAAGACGCAGTGACTTTATGCATCGTGATTGTCACTTGATGTTTCATATCTTCAAAGGCAGCGTGAGTAAATTGAGAGGCTTAATTGAAACGTTCACGGCATGTGCACTTTAGCTTATCTTTGTGGGCAGATTTAAAAGTCACATGGCTTGTGTGTACTTTGAGATCTGTGTTTGCATTTTGTGTAGTGTATGGTTCCGTTCAGAGCCTTTTGTTTGCGCCTACTATCGGGGCGGAGGAGCGTGGGAGTGGGGGCTATAGGGGGACATTGAAAAGAGCTGCTCAGACAGAGAAATTATCAGATGGAAAGGACCTGCCATAGAATATCCTGCTCTCACTGACAGACAGACGGCAAGGCAGTAGGAACCTACTGGATGCAAGAACAGAACAAGTCTGCATGGGACTCCATCAACAGGCCAAACCGGACTAATTTGTCATGGTTACAACAGGTAATGAAGAAACCAGATTTTACTGTTAGGATTAGACAGAAAAGAAACTCAAATAATAATTAAGTTGGGAGATGTGAAGGAAAATGCTTTTAGATGATTGTTGTTCCTTAGTCTGACTTTATGTTGTTTTGTACACTTTGTAAAATTATCTGTATAGTGTGGAATATGAGGTCATGTACAGATACTGCTGTTACTCAATCCCTCCTTGTACACAACTGGCTTTTTATATATCGCGCATTACCTTTTGAGGACATGGTAACATAATAGAAGAGCGGCTTTATTTAAAGACTTAGAAATCAGTGATAGTGCAGGGTAAAGTTTTACTGGCTAACCCAGTAACCAAAGGGAAGAATTTGTAAATCATTATTTTCGGTTTTTTATCTTTCCATTTAATCATTCTGTCGGTGGAAAAACACACACTTCTTATCTGTATGTTTTCAGTCAGACTATTAAGTTCATTTAGTATTATTCAGTTGCTATAGCATTAACAATAACAGAATCAGTTTTCCCGAACGTATCGGTGATTGTGATTTGGCTGGCTAAAGCAACTTTAGAGGCAGACTGTGAAAGCGTCATCTGCCATGTCTTAATAAAAACAAACTAACTTTTTCTCATACATGTAAGAAAAACCCACCAAAAAACTGCACATTGGCTTCTTTTGTTACAAACTGTTGAGTGGTGTGTTTCTTGTTTGCATGCAGTAGTTGCACTTGGATGAGTGCTGCATTTTTCTTGCATTTAAAAAGTTTGGGCACAGCACTACATTTTTTTTTTTAAATCACCAGGATTTTTAACCAGTTTAAGTGGTATCATTGAATCAATCTTAAAATTCTTTTTTTTTTTCTTTTTGCCATTTGCAAAATAGCAGCCGACAGGGACCATTGCAACTCTCAGCAAGGGACATTGCAGAACCTGCTCTAAAAATGTCATGCAAGTGTTTTTGACTGGATG
Organism: Neolamprologus brichardi; assembly: GCF_056152115.1. Taxonomy (NCBI): domain Eukaryota; kingdom Metazoa; phylum Chordata; class Actinopteri; order Cichliformes; family Cichlidae; genus Neolamprologus; species Neolamprologus brichardi. The sequence continues at coordinate 26,658,071 of NC_142123.1, forward strand.
TTGTCTCTTTTGGTCGTTCTTGGTAGAATTTTTGACTCATTAGTGCTCAACGTGGCGCTGCGCATATCCAGAGGGGACAGAGCACAGATGTGTTACATCAGAGGCTCGTGAATCAAGTAATAGAACAGGACGAGGCACAGCACCGCACAGCTTGGTAAATGACACTGCTGAAATAGCCCTCTGTTTGTATGTTTCTAAAGTCATGATCAAACAACTACTTGCAAAAGAGCCATAAAATGGGAATGTTTTAGAAAAGCTTCCTGAGTTTCTGTACGATAACTGCAGATAACCATATACTGGGGTTACTGCCTTTAGATTTATGGTTGTATATTTACAGGGCATTTGGAACATGTGCGTGTACCCTATATTTGTATAAAAGAAGAAAGGCACTACTAGACACTACTATCATATTTCTGTAGCCTGTTTTTTATTTCAGTCATACAGTTTCATCCACCAGAACAGAAATCTTGCTAAAAAAAAAAAAAAAAAATCACCCTTTAAATGAGTTTATAAATGTAAACAAATGGATATTTCAATGATCTGTGACAATGTGTGTAAATAAAAGACAAAACAATGGGCTAATATCAGACAGAATGTGTTTTATCAAAGTGTAGCATATGTCAATAATTTGGCGTGTGCATCTGTTCAAACAGGGACCCTAATTTGGTGAAATAGCTGCAGAGGCATTTGCAAAGAGAGGTATAATTTGAGATTTTCCTGTAATACCTTTATACCCCACATACTTCCAAATTGGCTCTTGTCTCGGTAACTGTAGGTTGCATGTGAGAGTTAGCACCTGCTTGTAATTAAAGCACTTGCTAATGCTTTCGTGGTGCGCAGACTGCTGGTGGTACTGGTGGGGTGAGAGGGTGGAGAATCTACCATCTGTGTCCCATAGTGCCAGGTCACCTGCTGAGCATCTTCATTCCCCTAACCTTTTATTTGCATAGGAATCCACATAAATACAGCTGGGAAACAGATTTGTGCCACCGTAGCTTAGCTTAAGCTCTCTTGCTGTGTTTATAATTATTTATATTGGTGCTAACTGCTTGGCAGCCATGTGCATAGAACATGCCAATGCAAGACAGCTGCATATACTGAATGTGCAGTTCTGGGCCTGAGAAAAGGAACTGGAATCCCATAGAAGTACTTCTCATCTCTGTTTTGTCAACCATTCAAGAATTACCTTGTGTTGGGTAAAGACATGCAGTGATTACTGGCTGTCACCTGGATGATTTTTATGAGGCAATTGATTAGAGGTGGAGTGCTCATGCATTTTACAAGCAGTTGTGCGATGGTGTGTGCGGGCTTTTTGGTCGTGTGGGGGTTGGGCGCTGATATAAAGCAGCTTTGTGCCTTGTGAACTTGAGCCAAAAGTGCCAGCTGGCAGACTGTTATGCAATCGCAACAGAGATGTACACATGCAATACATGCTGCTTATGGACATATTGTTCAATCTCCAGAAAACAACAACAAAAAACGTGACACCCACACCTCACTGTTAGCCCAGGGCACTTTATTCTGACTCTACTGGTCCCACACACAAGCACACCCTGCACCAGATTGATTGTAACAGTCTGAGGACAAGATGGGTTGTAATACGAGGCTGAGGGAGATTATTGCTCCCGTCTTCACCTCCCAGTCCTAACTGCCCCGGATTGACAGCTAAGCTTATGCCAATGACCTGATTTCCTGCTCGTTTGGTAGAAAAATACTCTGGGTGTGCTGGCGCCGATGCAGGTCCTGTAAGATCTTGGTGTAATGACGGCATGAACTGGTCTGAGATAGTGATCTGTAGATTGCGTAGCCCCTAATCAGATTGTGACAACTGTTGTATTAGTAATTTGTGACGGCAGGGAGTCTCGCAGAGTGTGTGGGCCTGTTTGTGACGTAATGTTTCCAACGCAGCGTGTGTTCATAAATAATATGGTTATGCACAGTGGGAGTGTCTGCATTAATGTGGCCTAATCCTAATAAAAGTCTGGCTTAATTAAATGTTTAATATGTTTTAATGGTCACAGTGAAAAAAAATCTTACGGATACATCTGAAATCAAGTCAAAAACATTGTATTTTACACCTGGCCACTCGAAGATCCAGGAGAACGCTTGGAGTTGTGTTTACAAAGATTTTTGACATTAGTTCAGTTTTGCCTGGGTTATAAATCAGTTGTAAAGTCCTCGGGAACATCTCTGTCTCCACAGGAAGATCTGTGTGCACTGCAAGTGTGTACGAGAAGAGCATGCTGTGCGCCCGGTGCCGGGGCAGCTGGAAAAGATGATGACAAAGCTAGTATCTGACTTCCAGAGACACTCCATCTCTGATGACGACTCAGGCTGCGCCTCCGAGGAGTATGCATGGGTTCCACCTGGGCTCAAGCCTGAACAGGTAACAATCAGGGTGCACAAGAGAAGTCGAGACATAAATTAATGCTGAGCAGGCCTACGTGATGCTCATTTACTTGGACATGTTCGTGCATAGACTGGTTGTAAATCAAATTGCTCTATATTTGATAAGTGGGTGTTTATATTCTCTATATGAGCATAATTGTCTTGTCATTCAGGTTTACCAATATTTTAGCTGCTTACCTGAGGACAGGGTGCCTTATGTGAACAGTCCAGGAGAGAGATACCGAATCAAACAGCTGCTGCACCAGCTTCCAGCCCACGACAGTGAGGTAACATCTCCACGACTCTGACTTTGGATGCTTTAGACTTTAATATAGGGGTGACGTGCCTTTTTTAGTTTAAAAAAGCAACAAAGAAAATCAACAACTAACCTTATTTCTTTTTATTAAGCTTCTTTCTTTTAATTTTTCTTTTTTGGGTGATTGGTAGGTAAAGAGGAAATTCGCAACTTTTGAAAACTAAATTATATTTTAATCTCTTCCTATAGTCATTTTTAAAGCCAGTTATACAATAAAATAGTCTGTTAATCCTTAATAATGGTCCTTTCTGCTTCAATTATACAACAAATATATTAAAGAAAAGAATGAAATGGTTTCACAGCTGCAACACATGAATGTCAGCTTTAACAGAGAAATATATTTCTTGAAAATAAATACAGGGGACATGGATAACGCAGACTCTTACTTGCCATCTCTTGGTTTGGGATGAGAGTTTTACACTTTACTGTCATTAAAATAATTGACAGATAAATTGTTAATGACAGTTATCATACATACATACTTTAGGTCTAGTTGTTTGAATGCTGATGTGAGTTTCTGTGTCTTTTTCAGCCCCAGTACTGTAATTCTCTGGACGAGGAGGAGAAGAAGGAGCTGCGTCTGTTCAGTCAGCAGAGAAAAAGAGAAAACCTGGGGCGGGGCGTTGTAAGACTTTTCCCAGTAACTATGACTGGAGCAATCTGCCAGCAGGTAGAGATTTTTTTTTTCCTGTTGAGGCCGAAATAAAGTTCTAAACAGCAGCACCTCACATATGAAAACATAAAAAAAAGCACGTCCAAGTCATGTAGAATGAAGTCAGTGTAGGTGCAAGTAGATACAGGCACAGCTCAGGGGCCACATGATTACAGGGCTGTGGAAGTAAATTGCTGTGCAACCTGGAGCATTTACCATTTTGTCAAAGGATATACCACCTAACTTGCTTCCCTCTGCACCACCCCCCACCCATCTATTTTTCCAGTGTGGTAGACAGATCTGCGGGGGCGATATAGCCGTGTTTGCGAGTCGGGCAGGACACGGCAGCTGTTGGCATCCTCAATGTTTCCAGTGTGCCTCCTGCAGCGAACTGCTGGTCGATCTGATCTACTTCTACCAGGATGGACAGATATACTGCGGTCGGCACCACGCTGAAAGGCTTAAGCCCCGCTGCCAGGCCTGCGATGAGGTGACTGTCTCCCCAAATCCTCTTGCTTTTTTTTTTTGTTTGTTTTAACATAAAATCTCAGCAACAACAGTATTAAATGTTTTTAAATGTTTCCCACAGTAATGTATTTTATTTGTATACATGAGTGCATGCAAAAGGGGGAGTGTGCACACTTGTGTTATTAAAGAATTATATATACGAGGTGTACAAGGAAGAGTAGACTTACCTTAACAAACATTAACTGCGTCTCCACGGCCACACGCCAGCTCTATCATCCTGGAGAGAAGTTGGTGATGATAGTCTTTGTTCGTGTCCAAAGCCTGCGTGAGCTCAGTGTCGGTGCACCACCTGCTGCTACTTCTGGTTAGAGTGGCCCGCTAGCTAGCAGCGAATCTATAGAGGAGAACAAGAGCTACAGTAACAGCTGCAGCCCAAGATGGTGTAGTTTGAGTCCATCCCCAGGCAGCTGAATGAGAATGAGCCAGCAAGTCAGCATAACGTCATAAAACATGACGTGAATGGGTGAAACATTAGTGAGTTAGCAGTGACTCAATTAGTCACAGGTGGCATTGTTCTCCAACACAAATAAAAAATGCCAAGTTGCTAAATGCACTTGGGAGGCTATTAGTATAACTGGGAAGTTACACAAAATAGTTTGTTGATGTTTTTTTTTGCAGGTTTGTGGAAGTAAACTACAGTAGGAGAGAAAAACATAGTTATGTCCTTAATTTTTTTGGACAGAACACAATTTTTGTATTTTTTCCCACCTGTACAGCACCACAGTGGATTGTAAATAAAACAGTTAGTGTGTGATTTAAGTGCAGACGTTCAGCTTTAATTAAAGGGGTTTAACAAAGAAATTTATGTTAACTTTTTTGGAATCACACACATTTTTTACACACTTCCCACTCCCCACAGAGGCTCAACATTAATTTTAATTTTAAATATGAAGATTTGTTTCTATACTTGGATAAAGTGTAAAAAATGACTGCCTTAGGGGAATCAATGGACATACCAAATTCTCCATCCATCCATCCATTCGCTTATCCTTTTCAGGGTCGCGGGGGGCGCTGGAGCCTATCCCAGCTGTCATAGGGCGAGAGGCAGGGTACACCCTGGACAGGTCGCCAGTCTGTCGCAGGGCCAACACACAGGGACAGACAACCATTCGCGCTCACATTCACTCGCAAAGACCCCGGCCTGATGTTGGAATTGAACTCAGGACCTTCTTGCTGTGCGGCAACAGTGCTAACCACCGTGCCACCGTGCTGCCCCGTACCATACCAAATTCTGTTTCCTGCTTTTAGATTCACTGGCAGGCTTTTACTGCTGCTGCCTTCAGTTGCTTCTTATTTGTGGGTCTCTGGATTTAGTTTTGTATTTAATAACTGAAAATCATAGTCTGTTGGGCTGGAATCAGGTGACTTTATTTCATGTGTCCATTTTTTTTTCCAGAATCTTTTTTTTAATGCTTTTTTCATGCAACATCTAATCTGGCCTTCTTGTTCTTGATGGTTACCATTGTTTTGGAAACTCTGTATTTCCATTCATAAAGGTTTCTCTTAGTTGAAGACTTTGATGTACCCATGTCCTTGATGTCTGGGCTTAGCTGGATGTTATGCAGGTGTTTTTCTTAACCATGGAAATAATTCTGTCATCATGCAGTTTAGTTGTCTTCTGTGGTGGAACAGGTTGTTGATTTGGCCACTCGTTATGATGGCCTTCCTCACTTGCATTGACATCTCTTTGGGCCTCATAAGTAAATTTATAGTGAAAAGCTAAAGTACAAATTCAAGACTTTGAATTAGCTTCAGATATTATGTCTGCTTCATTTGTCATTAAATAATAAGGGACATAAGTGTGCATGACTTCAGTATATCCAGTTCAAATATCTTTCCTTTCTCATGTAGCCATTCCCAGATTGGCTATTGTTGTATTTTAGCGTTTCCCAGAACCAGTGCATGCTATTTGTAGAATTTTCTATTGGTGTCTTCTGGTTTTGAATAGCTCATCGCTGTGACTTAAGGGATTAGTTGAGATAGTTGAGAAATGGATCTACCACAACTGACCTACAACTGGCGGTTAGACCCAGGGAGTGGCTAACCCTACAAACAGAACGGCACTGATTTTGTACTCTGTTTTGTTAACCTAGTTCTTCAGTGTTTTTGAAGTTTACTTACTTCTGTACCTGTGAAATTACTTCTCTGTCTCTCACTTTCTTTTAAACCTAGATTATTCTAGCAGATGAATGTACGGAGGCTGAAGGAAGATATTGGCACATGAAGCACTTCTGCTGTTTTGAATGTGAGGCTGCTCTGGGCGGCCAGCGTTACATCATGAGAGAGAGTCGACCGTACTGCTGCTCCTGCTACGAGTCGCTGTACGCAGAGTACTGTGATACCTGTGGAGAACACATAGGTACTGAGCTAAGTTTAATGAATTAAGTTTTTAGTGAAGCCATGTTTTCACATTACCAGCCTAATTTGTATATACCAGCAATGTAAGTGTTTATTTGTCTTTAATCATTCCATCTTTTTGACGTCACTATTTTATAATATTGCATAGTTTTAGCATGTTGTTATTCATCATCAGAGCCTACAGAAGGACTTATAATAATTTACTAATATATCAAGAAGAGCAGCTAGAGACTGCACTCCTCCACCAAATTGAAAATTGAAAAATCAGCATGCATGAATTAATTAAAAAATCTGGATCTGGATTAGTTTGCAATACTTGCCTGAGAGGATGAAGATGATGTCTGCCTTTTTTAAATTGTGAATCATTTTAATAACAGCTCTGCATCATTGTAATGTGATCTCCTGTATGCTAAAGAGACCCTTTGTCTTTTTCATGTAGGATGTAGTGCTGAGTGAGAAAGGTGTTAGCTGTGATGAAGCAAAGACACGTCGTGATACTTTAAGCAAACTTTTACATGTATCCCGTAAGCAGATATTCTGATGATGGTATATTCTTACAAAGAAGCCTGTAATACACCATATTCGTTCTCTAAGGGCACATCACACGAGTTCTAAAAAGTAACTACTGACCGATAGTATAACGTGTTATGCATTGCTTTTAAATGTGCTCCGAGGTAATAAAGATTGATTTTAAAGTTCCACAGCTGACACACAAATATTTCCTCAGGTATCGACCAGGGTCAGATGACATACGACGGTCAGCACTGGCACGCTGTGGACTCATGTTTCTGCTGCGCCCGCTGTCAGCTACCTCTCCTGGGGCGTCCCTTCCTCCCTCGCAGGGGCCTTATTTTCTGTTCCAGGTCCTGCTCTCTGGGAGAAGACCCCAATAACTCGGATTCCTGCGACTCTGCCCTGCAGAGCAGATCGCCTCACCATAACAGACGGTATGGGACAGCAGAGAAACACCACAAGCTACAGTGTGGTTCTCCACTGCAGCCACTAGAGGGCATCAACCCCATTATAGCGCCTGCAAAAGACTGCATTCATACTGCAGTGGAAACCAGAGGTGAATAACGGTGGAGCTGTTGTGCAGTGAGTTCATTATGTCTGACTTACTGTAACCACATGTATTTGTGCTTATTGTAACACATTTATTTTCTCTGCTTCTCTCAGGTGTCCACTGCACGGCTCCAGTTCAGAATGGAGTTCCTTCACCCAGTCATCATCCTCGTCAAAGAGGCTCGTACTCACCTCTTCCACACATTCATTTAGGGAATGGCTTAGGTCCTTCTTGGCCCAGTGACATTCCACATTACAGTTTACTTCCAGGGAACTGTGCTATCAAACTTCCAGGCAGTAGTCCCCAGCCCGAAGGAGAGCTAAATGGAAGTACTGGACTAAGTGGTCTTAATTCAAGAGGAACCTCTACTGAAATTGACTGTAGGACTTGGGTGGAAAAGACAAATAAAGTTATGCAAGGTATCAGAAACCACTGATACTGGACTGACTATTATATGCTTCTTATAACCTTTTTTTCATTGTCTCTTAACTACAACATGTCTTCTATTTTTCTCTTCAGCAAATCCTCCTCAAAAGAACTCTCATGTGAACAAACTCATTTCACCTGACTCGCCTCCTCTTCCTCTGGACAACCCCTCGGTCCTCCCACCTCCCCTGCCCATGAAGTCTCGTGACTTGTTGCCCCGGGATTCACCTTCACCAAAACTCCAGCAACCAGAGGACAGATCCTGTGACTCTCCACCCCCGCTGACTCGCAGCAACACAGCCAGAGTCAGCTTCAGAGAGCCAATCAGCAGCAGCTACTCTATGGACGAGGATGAGGATGATGAGGGGCTGCAAGAGGGTGAGGAAAACCAGGAGGATGAAGATGAGGGGGAGGGAGGTTTCGGAAGCAGGTTACATCTGCAGAAAGGTGTCCCCCCACACATGGATCTGCTGGGTATGTCTTCAGGCACTTTGAATATTAACTCATTCAAATGAAGTTTTCTTTTGCGTGTGTTTCTCATAGTTACTCATTCTTTTTATTCCAGATGGATCCTCGTACCAGCAACGCCATTTAAGGCGAGGTTGGGGTCGTTCCCGCATCCCTTCAGACCCTGCTCTACACCAGGGGTCAGAGAGGCGATCTCGACGCTCGCGATCCGACAGGCCCAGGTTGGACTCCCTGGACTGGAGAGGCGAGAAAGACAGAGACAGCCGAGGCAGCTCCAATGGCTCCTCTCTGACTCTCCATCCGGGACAGTACAAACACGAAGACTGCTGTTCTACCTGCTCTTCATCCTCAGATTCAGAGGAAGAGGGCTACTTCCTGGGACAGCCCATTCCTCTACCCCCGCAACTTCGAAAGCAGCCACCCGAGGAGGGCAAAGACGTAGGCGGAGAGGAGGGGAAGGAGGGGCAGAGGGACTTTGGCCTGAGGGGCAGCATAAGGCGGAGAAGAGCTCACAGCCTGGGTGCAAAGGACAAAGATAAAAACTGTGCTATTTCCTAACCACAAACAGCTAACCACGTTAAAAACACAGCATGTTATTTTTTTAGATTATGGTGCACAAGAAAAAAACGAATGACCATCATTATTCTGATGTTTATCGGCTTTGTGACAGCGATGTAATGTCAGATCCAGATGACATGTTTAGACTTATCCAAGGGGGAACCACAGCCAAAGTTCCTGACTTAGCAAAGGGAAGCAAAATAAACCTGAGAGAAGTCACTGCCTCCCGTTGACGTCTCATTTTGAGGTGAATGAGTCATGCAGGCAGGGATGAATGGAGCAATGTGGAGTCATTATTTGTTACACACCTTTGTAAGTTTGCTCATACTTGTTTGAACTGAACTTTGCAAAACACTACCATAACACACAGTAACACATGTAACCTGGGGCCAGTTTTACAGACAAGCTTTCACTGTTGTTTAAATGTGCCTAAATGATACAGTGTAAATTAAAGTCGGGCTCATGTATAAAGCTGAGGGGCCATCTCAAACTGCACAGCTAACTGCAGAAAGCGTTTTCTCTTCTGGAAAAAATAGAAGATACAAAGGATGATTACTTTAAATACAACACACAAGTCAAGCTCAGGATGCAACCATCAACTCACTGTGTTTTCTGTTTTGAAAAACCCACAATATTAGAGTGAGTCCAAGGTTCCCATATGAGCAGGCACTTGACAACAGCGAGGAGGAAGAAATCATAACCAGGATCAGGGTGGAGCAGTTGTGTGGTGCAACCAGTTTGAGGCGTGAGATGAAAGAGAAGAGAACACAAACAGAGCGCGGTTAAAAGTTAATGACATGCGACAATGGCTTATAAACATGAGGGGAGTGGAGAAGAAATGGTAATGCTCATATAAAGTCCTTGAGGGAAGTCCTGATGTATGGTTCTTGATTAACCAGTTCAGCCTTAATTACAAATGTAGAGAGGGTGTCTGTCTCCTGAACCCTCTCACTCCTGGAGGCTGCATCTAAGTTATATCCAACTGACTTAAGAGCAAAGTTAAGATGGGACAAAGACTGCAGACCAGGCAAAAATATCTCTGTTAAACTGGCTCCAGCACATTTTGTAAAAAGAATATATTTTTATGTCTGACTTACTGTAACCACTTTCCTGTGCTCTTATGTGCAATCTGTATGTGGCTGTAAAATACTACAGTTATACTTACACTGAATAGCCGAGTAGTTTGGAGGTGAAGTTTAACGACTTTGGCAAACGGTGGTTGTTTCAGACTTTGAAAATCAAAAGTGTAATTTGTGTGAATTTTTGGAGGTCACTTATCTTTTTTTTTTGTATAGTTCAAATGAAACGCTGTAAAATCTGTAAACGTCCTTAAAGTCTGTACTCACTCGTCACTGGAGTGTCATTTATTTTTCTATGCTTGGTGTAGGTCACTGTTGTTGTTGCTGGTTTTATTTGGGGCAAAAGCAAGAGTCTGTAACACCCTTGTGTTTCTCTGACTGTATGCTGCATATATGAGTAAATTTGTTTAACTTGTTTGCCTAAATGTGTGTACAGCCTCAGCACCGACCTTTGAACAGCAGGAACTGTCTGGATAAAATGTAGAGGAATCATGGAGGGATTGGAAAAGTACATGTTTTGTGTTTTTCAACTACTAGTGAGAAATACTTAATTTTTTTATTTATTTTTTAAGCAAGTTTTGACTTAACCTTTGTAACAGTTTCAGTACTTATTGGTGCTTTGCTTGCAGTTTCCTTGCTCCACTCTTGGATTCTGGGAAACGGTGCTTATCACTTTGTTGAGAGCAGATGACAATGATAGGGTCACATGACCAAAAAAAGCAAGCCTGTGTTTTTCCTTGTAAGAGACTGATTGGACAAATCAAAAGAAGGGGGTGGGCTCAGGAGCAGCACACATGAGTTGTCAAACAGGTTTGTCCTGTGTGGTTTGAAATGCACGAACACACGAAGGAGAAACCCAGGTGAGACTTAGGAACTCAAGGCAACCTGTGAAGGTGAGTTTCCTCTTGATAGAAAGAAAAGCTTTCTTTACTAACTTGTACCTTCAGAAAGGCTGGGTGTGAGCTTGGCAGGGCAAGACTAGTGTGTAGGCCATTTTGTTTACCTGCCCTTCCCGGGTGTCTGTGTTTTGCTTCCTGCTTCACTCCCTTTGTCAGAGGAACGTGCCAGCACTTGACTCGGAAACATCAAATCGTCTGACTAAACTCCTGAAATTCCCATTGTGTTTCTAAGCTACCAGCCAGTTGTTTTAAGGAGATACTGTAGATAATTTGAGGATCATTTTGGGGGGAACTGGAGACGTAAAAACAGTTAAGCCTGGAGCTCTACTAAAACTTTCATAACTATGTCAGCAGGAGTTTAGCCCGGCTTAGGCTGGAATGGCAAATATGCTGAGAATTTGACTGTTGGATGCAGACTGTTCAAGCAGCATAGTCCATATGCACCTACAGGATCTTAAGTATGCACAGAAGAAGTCTGACCTTCACTATTTATGGACTTAAAATAGTAGGCTCCTTCTTTTTTTTTCCAACGTTAATTACTCCACAGAAGCTTGTAGTTGGCAACAGGCTGCTATATTTAAAGATGAAGAGTCATTGTTCCCCTAGCAGCTGTTGGTGTGTGTGATCTGCTCTGTATTCCCTCCAGACAATAGCTTGTTGACAGCTGTCCTGATCCACCTCCCCATCACCCCTCACACACACACACACACACTTGTATCACTCTTTTCACAGCCTTTCTACTGACTGAAAATGAGGTTTTATTGTGTGTTTGTCTGCGGAGAGATGGATGACTGCGAGTAATTGTTCGGATCTGTCTGAGATGGCAGCCAATGAACTTGTTAGAAGCATGGGGCTTCAGGAGAGCGATTGGCTGCAGTCTTAAATAAGTGGGAGGGTTCGTGGTTGTAGAGTCTTTGGGAAGTTTTGTAGCTCCACACAAGTTTCTGCTTGTGTTTGAAGGTAAATGTTTTCTATTCACTGGTCTTTTATTTTGTTAAGCTGCTTTTCTTCTCATTTGACTGACACTGTTTTTTTCACAGGAAGTCCAAATGTCAAGGAGCTAGAGTTCAGCTGACTTGCCGAGGTCGAGTCACTTCAAATATGCCATTAAGGTGATCATGAGAGAACCATACAGCCACATAAACAGAGGTTAACAGTGAGGACTAAACAGATTGAATTCCAAGGTGGCTCGGGAAGTGGACAAGGTACGACTGCCTGGCCACAAAATGCCTGTGGAAACGCTTCAACACACCGTGAGGCAACCAACAGAGACTGCTGTCGCTCCTACACCCACACGCTTGCGACCCAAGGGAACAGTGGGGCTAGATTTCTACCAGAAGTACCAAAAAGCTGCGAGCAGACCAAAGCAGAGTGCTGTGGAAAGGCTGGAGGCAGACAAGGCTAAATATGTCAAGAGTCAGGTAGCTCTTACCAAGCAGCAGCCAGTCAGGCCTCCTGAAGTGCGTAAGCCTCTACTCAGCCCCAGCTCTGCCCTGTCACCCACCAGAAAGACCGCAGACCCAGCAAAGACAAAGCAGGAAGGATTACAGCTGGACATGGAGCACCTGAGTAACCTCATCAGTGGAGTGAATGAAGCGCCACGGTCCGGTGCAACTGCAAAGCCAAACGACAGTAAACCTCCTTACTGTGGTGCAGCTGTACACAATTTTCCCCGTCCCACTCCTGCAGGGGCACAGCAGAATAAGGAGAAGCCGTGTCCACCTCCACGTCCTGATAGGTTAGTTGCAGCTAAAGTGAGATTAAAAGCATCTGACCCTGCTAACGTAGAGAGCACGAGCTCTCCTGGGCCTCCAGCTGCAGCGACGGTACGGAGGGTGGATGTCATGCCTCAGGCCAGCCCTGTGAGGACAGCAGGCAGACGACCTCAGTTAATTCGACAGCCCCTTCAGCCAATATCTCTACAGTCTCAGTTTCGACCCGGCCCAACTGCTTCAAACCTGCATCTCTTTCTCCCCAGAACAACACCAGGTCCTTCTCCTCTGAAACCTGTTATTGCTCAGTCAAAACCTGATACCTCTTCCACTTCTCCAGCCGAGACCCCAGTTCCTGCCACGCCCACACTAAGCTACCCTGTTATACCTCCTCCTTCCCCAGCAATTACCCGTTTGTCTTCCACCAGCTCCAGGAAACGCCCTTCTCTAACCCGGTCTAAGTCGGACATGAGCGACAGGTACTCCCGAGCTGGGACAGAGCTGGAGCGCTTCTTCAACCTGTGCGGCTTGGACTCCGCAGATGTGCAGGAGCTGACTGGTTCTAGCTCTGACATTGTTTCCATGGCTCGTTTTCGCAGCGCGAGCGCTCCAGGGTCCGAGTGCGCAGCCTCCGGCAGAGAAGACGAGGGTGAAGAGGATGAGGAGGAGGCTGGCAAAGCTGCAAATCGTGTTCCCTACGGTGTTTCTGTCATTGAGAGAAATGCACGAGTGATCAAGTGGCTCTATGGAATCAAGGAGGCAAAGGACAACTCGACAAAGAGCACCAATTTATAGGCTGGTCTCAAGTCATTTATAAGCTTTGTATTAAAAATAAAAATGCCAACTTTAATATTTTTTTAAGAACAAACTTGGATAAGACATTGACTGATGGAGCTCCATTACTAACCTGTTATTACACTGAAGAGTGTTTATTAATGGGAAAGTATAGTGAGTTTGTTATATCTCTTCTTTTTCCCCATACTTAGAAAATGTGAGCCACAATCTTTGTTCTGAAGGTTTTTCTCGTGCTATTTGGACTTTTCAATGCTGTATTACTTTTGTGTGTCACAGCCAGGCTGGCTGGCAAAGATGTGACATCTTCATTAAAAAAATCACTTTGTGCTGTAAATGGCTGCCATTAAAGAGAAAATGCTGCAAGAAAGTTGTTTGGTTCTCCCTGTTATGTAGAGAATACAATGCAGATACACATCTGCAGGTGATGTATGAACAATAATTTAATGGAAAAAAGTGAGATTTCACACAATTGGTAAACAGTTGGCTTCTAACACTAGTATTGACCTCCCTTGGCAGACATAACCATTTAGCAGACCTTTGGCATGGTTGTCCACCACCTCTGAAAACTCTGATGCAAAAGCCCTTCAGTCTTCAGTTTAAAAGGTTTGAATCTTCCATCTCTGATTTCAAAGCAATTCCTACCCAAAGGTATTTTGATATGTAGAATTCACAGTTGTGTGAATAAACAAAAGGCATTAAAAACTATCTTCTACAAAAATATGTCATTACTCTGCACCAATACATGAGTGGTATTGAATATCTGTCCTGAGATTATTTCACATTTGTGTCTGTTTTGCGGCTAGCTTTGGTTTTGGCTTGAAGCTTGTTTCCACCACTGAAACCTCTTTTTTTCTGCCATGAATAAATCAAAAAATTTCAGGTTATTTAAAATTTTGACATCATAATTCATGATTTAAGGGTGTTTTCTCAAGTTCTATTTATTTTCTCCCAAGTTTAGTGAATCAAAATTGTGACATCAAAACCCCAAACTTTGACTTATGGATGGTAAAAAAAAAAAATGTTTCTTTCAGTTGCCAAAACAAATTTTCACAAGAAAGATCTGAAGAACTCTGACTAGTACTGGAAGTGGGAAAGGAAAAAATTATATTTGCTGATTTTCCACTGAACCGAGACAAATGTTAGGACTCATCTCTGTGGAGAAATCAATAACAATAACCACATTTGGTGCAGACCAATATAGACGTTTGTTTCCACTATTGTAAAAGTCAAATTTGGGGGTTGTAATCTCAACATTTCTGATTATTATCTCAAAATGTTGGCTTACTAACTCAAACTAATGAAAGAAATAAATAAAAAATGATGAGAATTAGTTTGAAATTTTGCCATATTGTGGTAAATTTCTTTTCCAGTGATATAAACCACCTGACCTGACTAAGATTGTAAATATGGGTTTTACGTTGATACCCATATTTACAATCTTACCTGCATTTCACTGAAGCTCCACAAGAGGTCACAGCCACCCATACTACCTCACTCCAATACAGCACATCAGTACAGAAGTATTCTGCAGTTACTGACAATGTGGTGAAAGCGGTGGCCTTTTTCCAGAGTCAGAGAAACTCTCACTGCAGCTGTGGAAATACAGTTCTGTCATTTTAATTTTAATATTTTTTAAAACATGTTCCACAAGTTTGTTGTTTCAAACAGATCTGCAGCACTGGTAGTTCTTATGCTTTGCTGTTGGGCCACCTCGTTTCTTGTTAAGTCTGAGCAGCTGTACTGAATAAGAATACCCCTCTTCAAAACACAAAAGAGTTGTTGAACCAGAATCTGGTTTCAAACGGGTGGCATTCACCTGTGTGTGCAGGGACAGCGTTACATGTCCAGTGATACTCAAGTGTTAACAATGAATTGCCTTAAGAGTTTTTCAGAGCACTTCCAGACATTTAAAAGGATTTTATTCAAGCAAAACACAAACGGGAACTCGTGCAGGAAAGATCAGCAGGGGGTAAGGACCGTTTCTCTTTATTCGTAGAGTTTACATTCACATTCAAACCCTTCATTTTAAAGTTGGTTAAAAATGCTCAGTTTTTTGTTTTTTTTTAAATTATCTATAATAGTAATATCATTACAATTTCCCCTTGAATATTATGATTTAATGTTTGCTGCAGAAGCTTGTTCTCAATTAAATATGTTAGTTTTGTCCTCTCAAACAAGCTTTGACTTGAAGTCAGTGGCAGCCAGCTACTGTATTACTTTCAACACTGGTGTCAAAGTAAACTTTGTGTTTCCTACTCTATTTTTATTTTTTTCAACAACATTTTTAAGAAATTGAAGAAAAATAAAACGAACATGGATACAAGAAAACACAAAAAAATTACACAAGGTGCTTCAAAATATTCTTGTTTTCATAAAAAACAATTAACTCTTGCATGAGTCAAAAATGTAACAAACTAGCACCCTTGTTAAATAGTGCTTTTGTTACGTTACATGGATTATAATCTAATTAATAACTGAAAATAAGACAACTGATATTTCTGAATTACTTTAGTTTTGTTTGACACTCCCTCCATGGAGGAGAGACTGTACATGAGCCAAATGAACTATTTGAACTAACTACATTCAGGATTTTCCTCCATCCTCTCTCTGGTTTTCACAGGACTCAGGTGGTATTCCTCTGACCTGCAAGCTGTGTTATGCTGTGGGTGGGGTCCCACATCTGATTACCTCAGTAGCTATTGGTATTTCCTTGCAAATTTTCCTTCTGGATGTTGTAAAGGTAAAAGTTCAGTACTTCCCACAATATAATGTTCTGTACTGCTTCTAATTTTAAGTGGCTAAAATATCACAGATGGAGGCCTTCTATGTTTCCATGATTTTGTTTGTGAGTCGGGCCTGGGATGCTGTGACTGACCCTCTGGTTGGATATCTTGTGAGCCGCAGTAACTGGACGCCCATTGGCAAACTCACTCCATGGTTGGTTGAGCCACACATTTAATACGCATTTCACTTTGAATTTAGATTCCTGGTGCAGCACTGTGCTCAGCAGAGCCATCAATCTTTATCTCACAGGATGGTTATTTCCACTCCATTTGGCATCTTGTCCTATCTGCTTCTGTGGTTTGTGCCACGAGGCTCGATGTCTGAGACTGTCAGCGTGTTGTGGTTCCTCACAGCGGCTTGCCTATTCGAGTCCCTCATGACTGTAAGTTGTTCGCAGGCAAAATCACTTTCATTTCCAGTACATTTCATAGGTAAAAGTTCAGCTTGTTGTTTGAAAATCAAGATGCTACATAAAAAGAACACGATATACTCGTTACAAAACAACACCTATAGCATAGACTGTATGGTTAGTCAGGTCATGATACCACGCCTTTCCCCCCCCTCTCATTTTTGATATTGCACATCCTGGATTCCTCTTCTCACATCTTAGTCCCTCCCACCAGATATGCAGGCAAAAGAGGCAAGAAAGACGAGGAGGAAGGTGTCGGGGTAACAGGAATTTAGTCAAATAAGACTTCCTCACCTCAGAATTGTCTTTTGAATGATGTTTGTCACAACCTCAACATAAATAGTTTGGTTATAGCTCAGGTATTGTTCTATTTTATGATGATAGGTGTAACAGTATTCATGTTTTTTTTTTTTTTATTTATTCAGACAACATGGCACAGTCTGACAAGATACAATACCCTTTTTAAAATCGCACACAGATACGTTGGACGGCATAAAGTTTGAAAAGACATTTGGACTAGCTAATTAAAGAGTCATCTTGTTAGCACTTAGCAGCTCAAGCAAGATAAACATTAGGTGGGATAACAGGCAGGCAACACAGACGCTCTGATAACGAACACCAGCTAACAGAGGCTTTGAATACACAGAGGAAAGTGGAGACCCCTGGGGGAACTAGAGACAGCTGAACTTACTCGAGGACAGTGACCAAGAGGAAGCAAAACTAGACACCAGGAGACAATGACTAAAAAGCAAAAGAGGAAGTGACTGTCAGTCAAATGTGAAACATTGCACACTGGTGAATTTAACAGCAAAAAAATAAATAAAAAATGGAGAAACAATTCAACAGAAACAAAATGCAGCAAACACAAACATCAGACAGGAACTGAGAGAAAAGAATACTACTAAATGCGTGACAATAAAACCTAAACCAAGGAACGATAGGAATTAATGAATAAACAGAAATCACACCCTGAGAAATAAAGAGAACTTAAGAACAAGCAATCAGAAACCAGAGGGCCAAAAAAATAAAAGAGAAATCTGAATATTAGCTCTGAACCCTTGTTAGCTCTTTGGTCATCTTTCTGGTGACTGAAATTCATAATACTCTGATCCTACTGTTATTTTTGCTCAGAGCCATGTCACCATGGCTACTGAGTTTCACACCAATGGTGAAGTGTCATTTGGCATCACGTTTTTCTTCCTGTCAACAGTGCTACAATGTCCCCTACCTATCACTGAATATGTTTCTGGGAGGAAATCAGAGAGACAGGGACTCTGCCACAGCCTACAGTAAGAGTATTGACTCACTTACATTCAGAAACTTCATCAGACGCCAAACTAAATGCAAAGTGTTTTGAGTTTCTTTACTTTTTTGGCCAGGAATGAGTGTGGAGATGGTGGCAATGCTGCTGGCATCAGTAATTCAGGGACAAGTTGTGGCTGTGTACAATACAGAGAAGCAGGAGGCCTGCCGGGACTGGGACCAGGACCATGAAACACCTCAAAGCACGTCTTCACCACAGACTGCTTCCTTTCAACAGACGGTATGCTACTCTACATACACTCTAAATACACTCTTCTTTATTTTCTGTTATATTTGGATTTTCATATTAAACATGGCCAAGCATATATAAAAGCACATTCAGGCTTCAGATTGATCTAGACACCAAATGTTTTATCTACACCAGTTTTTTCTACTTTTAGCTCTGTATGATGTCACTGAGGAAGCCCCACCCATTTGCTGACCGATCTTTACAAACTAGCCAATCTGGTTATGTCATCATCACACAGCCACATCCTTTCACGATTGCCGTTATGGCGCAGGTAGTATTCTCGGTGCTACAGTGTTCCTGAACAATAGGTGTTGGCATAGGAGGAGAAGAAGCTAACCTGGAAGCAAAGAAAGTTTTGTCCACAAAGTCTCATCTTTCCAAACTGTTGCGTCATCCTCTTTATTAACTACAACTCTCTGAGCTTCTGCACTGATTATCACTGAAACACCAGTAAAAACCGAAATAGTCGTACACTCGTGTCTCCAATCCAGCAGCAGCACAACGTACCAGGTTACAAAAAAAGGTGGACAACTGTCAGCTTGTGACAGCAGATGTGTCATCCATTTGATGTCAACTCTGTCATAAGGTGCCACTTGCCAGATATAAAAAGTCTGATTTTATAAAACTATGTAAAAAAAAAAAAAAAAAAAAAGGCAGAGGATTCTTTAACTGTGACATCAGTAAACTCTTTCCTGGTGAATTTACTTAGGAAAGCCTTAAAACTATCCCAGTTGCTAGTTTTAAGGCTTAGCAAATACAATGTGATGCTAATTTTGTAAATGATTGCTTTTGATAGTGTCCCAAAGAGTCATGAAGCAGTGTGGATGTCAGAACTTTTGATTGATAAGTCGTTAACCTAAAACCCCCGCAGTGTCAGTTAGATGTGCATCAGCAACAGAAGAAACTCCCAGCTTGAGGCTTCAAAAATGAGACTTACCAAAACAACTGATGATGTCATGGTGGCCACGCCCATCCAGCATATACAGTCTAGCTCCGTAAGTGAATTATGTTTGAGCTCTGAATATATTTTCTGTGACATGAATAAAATATATAGCTGTAAATGGGCATATTAGGTCCCCTTTAATGTAAAATAAAAATTGTTCACCCTTTCATAGGACTCGCATTTCATTAGTAGAACAGAAGCTTTTTTTTCTTTTTGTGCTCACATAGTTTTAGGGATATCTTGTTACCCTGTAATTTACTGCTCTTTGCTTGATGTATACACCATTGTTGTGGGGTTTTTGTGTGTCTGAGGTGAACTCACATTACTCATATTATGGAGATATATGGGCACATTGTGGGTGCTCACTTTCATTGCAAATCCTCATAACTGAATCCATTACATGTAGAGTGACATCTTGATTAATAGTTAGAGTAAGTTTTGGAAAATTAATTAAATTAAATTTAAATGTAAGTCTTCTGTTTCATGATTCGACATGCTGTGTGTTCAGAGATGCTATTACGCATTGGTTGAAACAAGTGGTTTCTTAAATTACTGTTGCCTTCCTGTTAGGTGAAAGCAGTCTGGCTATTTTCCCTGTCCTCTGACATCAACAAGGTCATTTCACCTGGAGAACTGCTGTTAGCTGAATATTTTCTCTTTTTGGATAATTCTTCATAAACCCTATAGATGATTGTGTGGAAAAATCCAAATCAGTTTCTGAAATACTCAGACAAGCCTGTCTGGCACTAATAACCATAACATATTTGAGTCACTTAAATTGATTGTTCTTCTCCATGCTCAGTTTTAACTTCAGCAGGGCGTCTTGATCGTGTCTACATTCCTACTGAGTTTCTGCCATGTAAATGCCAGCTGATTATTTGCATTAATAAGCCGTTACGTACTTTGCATTTTCTTTTGGATTTTATGTGAATGAGGTCGACATCTTCAGCCGCAAGCTGATTTGTGTATTTCATGTGCTCTCTGTAGAAACACCATTGAGCTTTTTGTGTTTATTTATAATGCTATAAACCAATTATTTACAGTGGGAAAACTTCTGTTTTTAAGCCTCTAGACTTTGTAGACAGAATAACATGCTTTGTTTAAAAGTTACAATTTCATGTGTGCATTTTGCCCCCAGCAAAAGGCTTTCCTGACCTCAGCTATGATCATGGGTGCCTTGTTTTTCCTCTGCAGCCTGATTTTGTTCCTCGGGGTGAAGGAGAAGCAGGGTGAGTCATTCAGAGACAGTCAGTGTTCAAACACAATAAATAAAACTGTTTTTGTTCTTGTTGAACAGCTTTGCAGAGGCGATCATGTTATCATGAGGATCTGGTAACAAATATTTCAAACCTTTATTTGTCGAGTAGGACAAAAAAAAAATGTTTTCATTTTCTTTTGCTTTGGCTTTGGCACCGTTTGTGAACAGAATAATAAACTTGTCAAAGCTTAAACTATATGTATAGGCAAACCTTTGAACCTCTGAAGTGAACATTTTTTTGTTAAATGAAAACATAATTATGCTGAGTCACTCTTGAACCACAAAGTAATTTAGTTTGATATATGCATGGCATGGACAGGTGTAGCTGAGGACTTAATCAAAATGTAAAATTAGCCAAAGAACTCATGATTTTACTCCACAAAAAGAGTAAAATCATGAGTCTGATATTTCACTCTTTTCTCTCATATGTTATATTCCCAGCCTCTCGCTGCTCTGAAGATAAAGTACGACCTTCCTATTTGAGCTCGCTGAAGATGCTCGCATGCCACGTTCCTTACCAAAGGCTGGTGCTGGGCTTTGTGTTTAGTGCATTTGCCTTTCAGGTACAACTGCATATGGTTTCTCCTTCTTAATTCTGTTTTTATTCACTTCAAAGTCACATGTGAAACAATTTGTCCTTTTTTTTCTTACCATCTGTTTTGATCTCAGATGTCCTTGGGTAACTTTGCCCTGTTTTGCAGTCATGCTGCTGGGCTGGGAGCCCAGTTCCAGCACCTCCTGCTGGTTTTACTGGTAAGGTGCAGCTAACTTAACAGACTATTTCACACCCTGCTCTGCTGCATGGTTCAGTAGCTTTCTGGCCAGTTTAGATATGGTTTGAGTTCAAAATAGAAATTCAGTCAACATTTCCACAGGTTTCTGCCTCTGTAGCAGTTCCTGTGTGGCAAATAATTCTTCTGAGAATTGGGAAAAAGTCCACCGTTTTCATCGGATTGTCGGTAAGACCTCTGAAACTTGATGATAGGAGAAATGTTCCACACCTTGAATCCTCGTTTTTGTCTCTCCCAGCTCTTCATCCCAGCAGTGATTATAGTTGCCTGTGTTCCCAGTAACCTGCTGGTCTTCATGAGTATGTGCGTTCTGATGGGATTCAGTGTGGCAACCGTATTCCTGCTACCCTGGTGAGTCAGCTCCCAGCCTGAACACAAAGTTTGAGGTCCTTTCCAAGGCCTCCTGTCAGATCTAATCAGAGTCAGAGATGAATGCGGTGCACATGAATCATTCATAGTCTGTACTCAACCCTGGCCAGTGATGACTATTCCAGAAACGATGTGCTTTGCTGACCAGCCAGAACTCTCCATTAAAACTGACATGTGGGTTTGACATGTGATATGTCAACTTGTTGTGTGTGTGCTGCAGGTCAATGCTCCCAGACGTGGTGGATGACTTTGCTGTGAGACACCCGTCCTGTAAGGACCTAGAGCCTCTGTTTTTTTCCTGCTATGCCTTCTGCAGTAAACTGACGGGAGGGCTGTCTGCTGGACTCTCAACCATGACATTACAGTGAGTCAGACTCCAGTCCACTCACTTCTTGTGTTTTGTTACGTGGGTACATCACTCAGTCTGTCACATTATGTGCTCTCCTCGTCTGCAGGTTTGTGGGCTATGAAGCAGGTGCTTGTAACCATGGTGACAGAGTGGCGACTGCTCTGATCGTACTGTTCTCGCCAGTTCCCATCACACTTTTGCTGATAGGGATGGTGTTTTTTCACTTCTACCCAATTAACGAGAGGCAAAGCTTGCAGCTCCGGGAACAAATCCAGTAAGAGGCTCAGACATGTCATCTTTGAAACAGCTACAATGGAGATTTTTATCATTAGAAAAAGCATCAAATTAAGAAGTGAAAACAACAGCATTAAAAGAGTTGCTCACATAGATTGCCTATAAACAGAAGCACTATGCACAAAACACACAGAGGGGAGTAAAACTGAAATCATGGGAGAACCCTACAACAGCAAAGATGGCGGTAGAAATATAACCTTCAGAGGACAAAAACCTTTCTAAAATGTAATTATTGGGCAAAATCACGTTTGACTAGTGATTTGACATTTAATATGTCATATGATTAATTTGTCAGGATTAGCTGTGTAGTAGGCAGATTGCAGACCCAGATGCACGGGGTACACAGGGGTCGATCCTAAAGTGAGCCTTTAATGTCGGCTATTCTAAATAACAAAGCACCAGCCAGGGATTACGATCAAGATATACAGAAACCACGAGGAACACAGAGCAGGATAACACACAGCACTGAAGGTCAATGTAACGAGGGACAAAGAAGACAGACAGGGGGTGAGGTGGAGAGGAAACAGCTGGAAGACACAGCTGAACTAAATCAAAATAACAAGACATGAGAGAATTAAACTAAAACACGACACCGAAGTCAAATGACTATGAAATCATAGCACAGAGTAACTAAACAGAGACAAACTTGACACAATGAGACACAAATGGGCAACTACACAAATAACTGAAGACTAAACAGAATAAACCGTAAAAGGGATATTGATAGCAAAACTTGGCTGAAACAAGGAACTAAGGCTCAAGAATTTGGACAATAACAAACTAAGAATCAAATAGAAATAAAATAATACGCAAACATTCAAAGTTCACAAACTGAAACCTCTGGGTTAAAAACCCAAGACCATGACATTGTTCATGTCGTGATGACCATTAAAATTAAAGTTTATTTAATTAAATTAATTTTAATGCTTCTAAATAACATCCCAAGTAAATGACTGGAGGTGTTTCAAATTGTTTGCAATACTGGAATTTGTTATACAAGATGGACCAAACTACTAAGATATCAACTGCTGCTTTGTGAAGGGTTTTTTTTGGTGTTTTTTAAACCAGATGTGAAGAGTGACTGTTTAAGAAACAAGCAACACCACACCGTACAACTGCGTATGCTTAAGGCACTTCTTCATTGGCTTTCATATACAGTTCACAGTTGCTCATTTTGATGAACCTTTGAAGCTTTAGTTTCAGCTCATTGTATCACAACATCTTAACTGATTTCATGGCAGAAATCTCAGGAAAAAAAGACACTTCGCACATCTATTTTGTAAGACAGATGCGTAGGAGAAGGACAAACAGATCCAGCATTGCAAACAGACTCCCACACAGTTTAACTTGGAAAGATCCCTTTTTTCTTCATCAGGCAATATTATTTCTGACATATATTTGACAAGTAGAACAATCAACTTAGATACCCAACATAGCTGATAAAATCAAAAATGTTTAGCCAGACACACGATCAACCTCATTACATATATACATATTTAGATGTAAATAATTTTCAGCCACTTCATGTACAATATAATGAACAAATACATAAAAAAAGTAAAAGTAAAAAATGAAATTCCAGCAAAAAGTTAGAAATGTGAAATAAATTAGCTGCAAAAGAGATATCAAAAAGAAAAGAGAGAAAAATAGACTTTTAGCCATTAAGGTTGAGGAAAAACATTAAATACTGAGTTCATAGTTGTCTGTTATAGCATGTTCACAGCACACAGATCAAGTCAAGTCTTGGTTTTAATAAGTCATAAGTTAAGTTGTTTTCCCAAGAGTTTGTTGAGAAGATTTTTAACAGGCTACTCTCTGACCACGAGATGGTACAGAGGGAGTCGCTGTGCTCAGAATAGCACAAAGACCAGAAACAGGGAAACTGACATGCTAAGCTGCAAAAAAAAAAAAAAAAAAAGTTTGGGATTTATGAAAAGCACAAAAAGATCAAATCTCAAAGGATAATTGTAATTTTAAAAAGTATAACACAATAAACTGACTTTGTTGAGTGAAATCACTAAAGAGAGTTCATTTTAATATAAAGCATTGACACTCTGCCCATATGGATTGGCCAGAAGGATAGGCAAATTCAATATTTAATTCAAGGGATTGTTGAACTCTCTATATGTTGCTTAGAGAACTGGAAATAGCTAAAGTGAATTACTGAAAGTCATGTCAAATACCATATTGTACTGAGTACAATATGGTATTTGTACAACTCTAAGAAGCTCAAAAGACTATGCTTGGTATGACCACCTTTGTCAAGATGGCCTGAACCTTTTCTTATTATTTCTTTAAATAGTCTTTGGTAATAGTAAAGCTAAAGATTTTTGCACAATAAATGTAAAATTTATAAACATACAACTGACCCCCAAATGATCTTTTTAACAGCGTCATCATGCTTGCTATTATTATATGGATGAAGAGTTCAGTAAACTATCAAGACAGATTGTAAAATGTCAGTTATTCACTTCAGCAGCTCAATATGTCAGCATCTACAATATCAAAGAATGTGTAAGCAAATTTATAAACTCTTTGAGTGTAAATAGCATTGTCACAGACTTGGATCAATATGGATTTTAAACATAAAAGAATAAGAGTGGAGGTCTGGTTTTGTCTGTGGATTAAAGCTTAAAATTTGAACTACAAAATAGTGAAAAAAAAAGGTGGCCAACAACATACTAGAATGAATAACACTAGAAATCTGCCATGTGAGTTGAGTTGTGTTAACAAATAGTTGATTGGCTGGGGAATAGGATTACATTTAGAAAGATGTGAAATGAGATTTTAGTTAAATTGTTGGAGATTATGTGATTACATTGTAAGAACACATTATGTTCACCCATCTGCAGTATAAGGTGTATTATTATTATCTTTATTTATCAGATTTGTTTAAATGTTTTTTGTAACGCCAGGGATTACATTGCTCATTAAAATGTCATGCAACTTGTGTTCATTAACTGGTTCCAAAGTAGCCACGGAACACAAAGTAATCTGACCCAAGCATGCCCAACAGCATCTCTAAAGTGTATGGGCATCTTGCTGGAGTCATTATTCCATATTTACTTCCAGCTCTTTTTCCATGAGTATGCCCAGATGTCATTGTTCCAAAAGAGAGCAAAAAAAAAAAGTTTTCCATAAACCTTCAACATAGTGAGCAAAAGTAAATCAAAGGAGATCTCTCTCTGCAGCAGTATAGAATCATTTGCTACATGCTTTAACAGATAGCCTTACAATAGTCCTTGCAGGACTTAAACATACCACTTTTAAAATGAAAGATGGATAGGAATGATAATACATTTATTATTTATTTTGTATTTTTTATTCTTTATCCAGTTCAGAAGTTACATCATCATCTTCAGAGCGAAGAGAAAACACAGAGCTGCCAACAATCCTGCAGCAGGCCCACGCTGGAGTCACATCAACATCACATTATGACTCAAACACATTAAAATTTGAGAACTTACCACACTGTTACAGTCAGGAGAAAAAAAATTCAGTCAAGTCTGTTTGTTCAAATGTTTCCAACAGATCTTTTGGAGATGGCAGCAGGCATAAAGCAGATCGGTTAATTGTAAGTCCTCGATGTCATGAACAAAGCCCTCACCAGTGCTCAGGATGGGCCAAACTGGGCATAAATGTTCCTGAGAATCATTGCGAGTCTGCGTCTAACAGGTCGCATGTGAGAGCCAAGGTGTCATGGGTTTGAGGAGTACATCCCACAGCAACTGTTTTAGCGTGTTTTAAACATGATACAACCTTCATGTCTGTACTTTTTAATTTGATGCTTCAGCAGGGAGTTGGTTCACTTAGCTTAGCATATCATTTGATCGGCATAATCTAGAAAATGCATAGCTAAGAAACTAATAGAGAGTTACAGAAGGCCCAGCCAAGAAATCTTTGCAGAACACAAGCTTAGTCCCTGCAAACTCTTTGCACAGACTAAGTGGAAAAATTGTTTTAACAGGTCATGTCTTTATGTTAGGGTATCAATCTGACCTGTTTTAGCATTATATTTAGCATAGACAAATAACATTAGGTTAGATTAGATTAGATAAAGCTTTATTAATCCCTCGGTTCGGTTCCTCCTGGAAATTCTGTTTCCAGTAGCACAGCACCGACAGAAGCTGCAAAAGAATGGAAGCAGAAATTGAAAGATACCATATATACACATATACACATATATAAATACAGAGACACATATAAATACAGAGTACATAATAGCGATAAATAGGATAAATAGGAATACGAATACCAGGGAATTGCACATTTCAACTATTGTGAGACAATAGTTAGTCTCAGTTAGGCAGCAGATGTTCTTTAGCAGCAGTGTGTCACACAAATCAGGTTATGGCATTAGTGTTATGGTGCCATCACTCCTAACTAAACTATTTGCTGGTGTGTATAGGTCTATTTTAACCTAAACCACATTTTTTTTTTCTTCCAGCTCTAACCAAGTAGACTTTCTAGAGCAAAGTACGGTCACCTGGAATTTAAGCCTGCAAATCATGCAGCTGCCATCAATTCAGCCTCTAAAGATGGATTTTAAAACAAGGGAAATTTCTCAGTAGACTCTACTGCTGCTTCAAGACATAAAGCCATCAATGTCAAAACTGAGCATAATAAGGACAGAGCAGCATTATACGATTCAGTGGGATGAGAAGGTTTTCGCCTGTATCAAAGGCTAAGGTCACACAAAGTAACCAAACAAGCCAGATGATGTAATCCTCTCCACTTTTTTAATGCTGCCAAGTACTTCCACCTTTGAATTATCTATTTAACACTGCATTAGAGACGGGTGCTGGTTTAACTCAGTGGTGTGATTAGAGCTAAAAATGATTACACATAACTTACGTAAAGGAAAAGTACAGGCAAAGGTCATATATAGGTTTCTTTAATTTTCTACTTTGTGCCACCTCATTTCATCTCCCCTCTGTCCTCCTGCCTGTGACCTAAAAGTCATTCTCAGTGAAGCATTGTGAAAGATTTCTCATCTCCAAAAATAAATATTCAGTAGAGAGTACGAGAATAGAAAAGGGTCAGGAGACGTGCAAGGATGCACAGGTATAACCTTAGAGGAAGTTCTTTCAGAAGCTGTGATGTGATGTATATAAGAAGCATGGCACTTGGTTAATTGAATTCGAAGTGTATATATAGTGTTAAGCTGTAATGTATGTGAAATATTCTGCAGGACACAAAACAGTGCAGTAATAGACAACAGTTCACAATTTAAAACTAAATAAAGAAATTTCTACGGTTCATAATATAAATCTGTAAAGTTGTGATAGTATACTCACGTTGTCAGTGTCTGTTCTTTAAGTTGGACCAAGGTCAGCAGATTTCCTGTTCCTGAATTTCATATAAATACATTATGTCCATAATCACTTATTTGTGCCATCATTTATTAAATTTGACGAGTGTTTGCAGTCAAGTCAGAGGGTTCTATGCAAACTGTGGCCGACCACAACGATCTGCTAGTGATCAAAGCAGTTGCGAGGAGGTTTTTCCCTAGAAACATGACTTTCAGATACTGTTCATCTGTTGTGGATAGTTTCTTAGACCTGACACTTCTTTATTTATCCTCCACTTTGAGGACACTGTACATCATAGTGGGCCTGTACACTGTACATCATACTGTACATCATAGTGGCCAAATTTGGCCCGCGGGCCAAATTTGGCCCACAGCCTAATTACATTTGGCCCGCGAAGCCATACCAAATTGCTATTAGAGCTGGCCTACTGGTATTATACAGCTAATATATATATTGTTTAGTATTAAGCTTTGCTTGTTCCATATTCAGTTTTTCAGCAAAATGTGTTTGAGTCCATAAGAAAAGATTCATTCTTATATCTGGAGGAAGATTTTTTTTTTCAATAAATATTAATGTTAGCCCACGACTTTGTTCCAGTTTTGAATTTTGGCCCACTTTGTATTTGAGTTTGACACCAGTGCTGTACATGATGTCTAGATATGCCAAGTTTTTGGCTAATAACTCTTTGGGAATCACTTTAGTGGTGCAAAAAATTTTTTTTATACCTGTCAAACTGTGTTATCGTTGGCATTTTTCATACATTTAACTGAAGAAATAACTAGTAATTATGTGTTTTTGCAACAGATTGCTAGTAACAAAGTCCCTAAATATACAATTTAATGTTGCCTGTTATGTGTAGACAAAAGACTGTTTCATCCCTTGACTTAGGTGTATTTTTATGCTTATATGATTCATAGGTCAGTGTTAATAGGCTTAACGAAACAAAACAAAACAAACAAACAAAAAATGCTCAGGACTGGATTGAAAATGAGTGACATGGCAGCCTGGAGAGCCTGGAGAACCAGTTCTCTTGCTTCCACATAGTAAAAAAACAAACAAACAATACTGCAAATCCTCAGCCATCACAGATAAAAGTCACATCAGTTCATTTTCCATCCTCATCTGAAATAACAGGATGTTACGGTGCTAATGTCAGTAGGTTCATGTGTTGAACCAGTGTTGCGTTCACTTTGTTGCGAAACATGGTGCATACGTGCAGGCATTCTGTGGCTCATCCCATCACGATAAAGAAACAACAAAGAAGTCAGGGGGGTGGGGTGCGGAACATGGGAAATGAAACAGTCATTCAAGTTTTTAACAATGTTCCAGATTACAAACAGTGTCATGCAGGCTTTAAACACCTATCCCAACTACAGATTTACAGTTTCAATGCTGAACCTAGTTGTTTTTGACTTTGCTGATTTGTGTATGATAATCGTTTCCAAATTTGTAGGAACACAATAGATATAAAAATAGATGTGAAATAGATGTAAAAGCTGAAAAAAAGGTTCAGAGTTGCAATAAGTGACAGCAGTTACTTAGATGGGTGGATATTAACAAGAGTTTTTGATACCAGTGCCAGTATCAGTTCCCCCCTGTGCCTTTATCATTTCCCTTATTGTAGAAAACGTAGAGGTATGCAAGTTTCAACTGCAATATGTCTGATTAATTTCATCTGAGTTTTCATTAGCTGTTATAAAATACAATGCACGAAGGGGCCTGAAATGCAAAAAAATCCACTCTTAAAAGTGATTTGATTTTTTCACTGTGTCATTTCTTGCATTGCATTTCCTCCAGGATCTGATCTCTGAACAAGCCTATACATTTATACCTAAAAGTGTTCAAGTCACATGACTCCTCCAAGATAACCTAATACTACTTTAGATTGATTTTTTTAATAATCCAAATCCCTCATGGTCATGGTCATCTCAAATGAGACCTTTCCTAATTGGGATATCTCCCGATGGGGTAAGACCATAAAACTTAAATCATGCAGAACCCCCCCCCCCCCCCCCCCCCCCAAAAAAAACAAAAAAAACAAAACAAAACTATATCCATATAGATATATATATATGGATGTATATATATGGATGATGACCAATCATCTGACTTAAATGCTCGTCTTAGTATCACGCAATCGTAAAACGTAAAACGCTTACTTGGGCCTTGTTTCCAAGTAAGATATTCTTATAAAATTGTTATAATATTGCTTCATTGGTGGATTTTTCCTCCATCCGTGCCCACTCGCTCGTCAGGAGGCCGCCCATGCCTCCAGCTTCCGCTCGCATTGTAGGGTGGTCCAGAAGAAGGATACAGCGGAGCGAAAATGGGAGTAGAAATTCAGACTATAACTCCGGGTGACGGTGAGAATTATGTGACTTGTTAAACAGCCTAATATTGTTTTTATCCCGAGAGTGTGCGCTTCATTATTCTGCCACTTTTCTCTCTGTTTTCCTGTTTTCAGGGCGGACTTTCCCGAAGAAGGGGCAGCGCGTCGTGGTGCACTATGTTGGTGAGTGCGGAGGCTGGAGCTCCGAGATTTGGACGCTGATTTGGATGCTCTTTAACGTTTTGAATGTTTCCTCTAGCCCCTACCTGGGTGAAAGGTGTCTGATTGGGTGAATTGTGAGCCAAGTTAGTTTCATCTAACAGTACCCGAGTGCCCATTGCTTCTTCTGCTGGTTAGCATTGTAGCTAGCTTCTGTTAACAGACCGACTATTTTGACTGTTGGGCTATCATCAGCTATTCTAATGCTCGCATACTTTTATTATACCCCCCGGTCTTTTAAACCGGCCAGAATTGTCTTTATTTGAGGGACCGAAGAGTAGTTAAGTTCGTTGAGCTGAAGCCTCCTAACGTAAACTATCCGGGAACCCGTTATGCTAACGCTAGCATCACGGCTAAGCAGTTAGCTCATGTTGGAGAAGACAGCCGGGTGCAGAAAAGTGGGATTAGTTATCAACAAGCCGAGCTCTGTGTCGAGTTAGATATTCAGACATGTCTAACCAGCCTTCGGACTCTTATTTCATCTCCAGGCACACTGGCAGACGGTAAAGTGTTTGACTCTTCGAGGTCCCGGGGCAAGCCGTTCAAATTTAAGATCGGACACCAGGAGGTGATTCGGGGATGGGAAGAAGGAGTAGCCCAGGTGAGCAAGATTTCCGCACTGAATACCTTTATGCAGGTATTACTTAACTAGCTATGTTTCCCTTACAACGGCTAAAAGTAACGATTGTGATCTTTCTCTCTTGGGGGGCATGGAATGCTTTTATAGTTACGTTTAACTGCGTTGCTTATATTGGGAGGTATTTAGCCCAATCTCAGCTGTAACATCTGTCAGTAGTGACGAGTATGGAAATAAATTTGTGTTACTCCAGATTGATGGTATTATTTTTGCATAAGTGGGCCTTTTTTTTAAGCCTCTTTCATTAGAACTGAATGCATCCAAATAGCACTGACAGCTCTTTTAGTGGTTTCAAGTGATGCTGGAGCATCTCTGCTCTCTTTTCTTCATCCTCTATCTGCCTTTCCTGTTGCTTTAAGTGGCACAGAGCCTGTTCCAGCTGTTAACACGCTGTTATGATACTTTGCCACCATTAACCCAGTGTAATTTTGCAATTATTACTGTTAGAAATGATTTATCTTTAATGATATAATGCTGTGGTGTTTGTTCTGTTGTTTCCAGCTTGTGTTTTATTGAACCATGTAAGATTTTGGGGGATTAATGCACGATCAGATGGGTGAACAAAAGACCTATTATGCCCAATTTAGTCTCTATATTTTTATTCATGGGTTCTACTAAAGTAGCTATTATAGGATTAGAAGGGGTGAGTGATATAGCCTTAAAATTATATTGTTTTTCACGAAAAATTGCAATAACAAGAACTGCGATGCGGGAAAAATGTTTTATTGATGCTTGCAGGCAGCAGTTTTTATAAGTGAAAGTAAATGAAGTGAGTTTTCTACGTTTCTTCTCTAGTAAGTTACTGTCGTTGATGGCATACTTCCTAATTTGAAGTGTGAATGTACTGAAACAAGTTGCCAGCAGCATTATGTCCAGTGACACAGCATAATTCAAATTCAAGCACAACAGTAGCCGAGGCACTTGTTCTTCCCTAGAAAATTTAAGTAAAAGTATAAAAGAACTGCTCAGTGTTTTAGTTTAACAATAACTAAATTAACTCAGGCTCATAACTGCTCTGAAGCTGCACAGGATGTTGTGTCTTTGGTCAAGCTTTTTATCCTTCTGCTTAAAGTCTTGGTTTTCCACCATGTAACCATGTCAGTAATTTCTATCCACTGCTTGTGCTTCCACTCATGTGGTGTGAGGCTAGCCAGCGATGCTTGTTGAAGTGATCTGTGGACATTTGGGTTGCACATCACGAGCTGTTAGTATCTGCTTCTTTGTAGCCTGGTTGTACTTGGTTGTCTGTTTTTGCCTCAAGTGGTGAAACAAGTTTGTTGTTTTCACCTGCAGCATGAATAGTTTTCTTGCATATTTTGTAAAACACCGTGTTCTGTTGGAGGTTATTAAAGTTTTTAGGTGCTAAATCGTTATTGGAGGATGACCCATGGCTGTCGCTCCCAGACATGCCCATAAACGCATGGTGTTAACTATAGCAATGATATAGCTATATGACATTTTTATATCATATAAAAATGATCTCGGGATGTACCAGAAAAAGTTTGAAAACCACACCTTCAAGCTAGCCTTCTTCTTATTGGTTGCCCTTCATAAACATAAGATTTGAACCGTAGGTGGTTTGAGTTTCTGGGGTCCTGGCCTGAACTGACTATATTAGGGATATCCCCATTTTTTTTGGTGTCATTTAAAGGCAAGAATGGGGGGGGGATCTGAAGCCGGAGCTTTTGCCTCACATTGTTTGTTTGTGCGCTGACCTCATAATAAACATTATCCACCACTGTAACTGTACATATCTGACAGAAAATAAGAGGAAACATGATCACTGCACACTACCATTAAACTGCTCTCTTATGATTGTGACATGCTAGCTTTCCCTGGCCAAGCTAACGCTGAGCCTTGTTTTCATTTCCTTACTCAAAGAAGGGCTAAACATGGCTTATTTAAAGCTTTGCTAATCTGTGGATTTGCAGGTTACTCCTGTTTGTGCGCCATCTACTCTCAGCGTCTTAAATGTCGCTCCCATAACTGGTGGTTCCTATTGTGTTCTTTGTCTAATTTTGTTTTTCAATGGTGGTTGGAAAATGGCTCGTAAGCATGTTACTGCCACCTTCTGGTAGTAGTAAAGCAATAATTAACTCCAGGCACACATGGTTACATAATTCAGTTTTGTTTCTTCCTGCGCTTGTCCATCCTTACTAATAATGCCTTTGAAAAACGCAGTTCAGCATCACCACAGACTAACATTATGAAGATTGCCATTGCATTTAACTGCATTAGTTTAAGATAAACAGAGCCTGTACTATTAAGAGGCCTTTAAATAAATCTATTACTTAGTTCGATTGCGGCAGTAGTGTTTCATTTCCATCTTCTCCACAGATGAGTGTGGGTCAGCGGGCAAAGCTTATTTGCTCACCAGACTACGCCTACGGCAGCAAAGGTCACCCAGGGATCATCCCACCAAATGCCACTCTCACCTTTGATGTGGAGCTGATTGGTCTGGAGGCCTGAAACTTGTGCACTCAACTTTAATTCCACTCAGATTTTCAGGGTAAGACGTGTTTAATAATGTGAATAATCAACATGATTAGATTTGTAACACCCGGCGCAATTAGGGAAACATATGTATTAATAATCCTAAACAGTACTATCGCTCCCCACATGCTTACAGTGACTATACAGTTATCTTTTGTTGCTTATGTCCAGAGATTAAATAGTATGGATATAACAAGCTTTAGTGTCAGTAATCCACTCTTCCTCTCCTTAATCACAGCTCTGAGCTTTTTTTTTCCTCTTCCCCCCTCACTGCAGGTTGACTCCTATCTCGGGAACATGGAGGAAAAAGGTTAACAGATGATTCCTGCTCTTGATTCCTGCATAGGACCTATGTCTGTTGTTACACTATTTCACTCTCCTTTACATTTATATACAAGTTCTGTTTTGTCACTTGCTTTAAAACGTTATCCCTTATATTATACTTTAGATTCCAGACAGTAATAAGTCATAGGCCATCTTATCACATGTATTTTGTCATATACTGCTTTGTATTTTTATGGTCATATTTTTTTTTTTGGACTTCAAATTGACTTTATTGCCGCTGTTTGACTGACTAAATGCGTCTGCCACCAGGACCATGTTTTAAGTGTCATAAATACTGAATGAGTCTCATTCCTGTGGCTTTGTGGCCTTTACAATAAAATCGTATTGATTGCGGGTAATGAATTGTCTTGATTCAAAATAAGAATAAATTGTTTGACACAATATTTTTATGAATTACTTTTGTTATGTACTCTAAAATACAAAAATGCCCAGAGCATGTCATAATCAGGGGATCAAAAATCAAACGTTTTCCTGAAGAGCGTTAGAGGACCTGGAAGATGGTCTTAATTTATGAGCCAAAAATACCTGCTTGCTTTAATATCCACAGCTAAAGGAGAAAAATTTTCCTCTAGGAATGGCTTATTCTAATAAATTAAAGAGCGATTTTTAAGTAAAATGATGTTTATTTCTCCGAGTTATTCTTTGTCACTTCATTGCCCTTTTTTGTCATTTTAAGCCACAGTCAAAAAGACCCAGTGACCCTGGCAACCAGCAGTTGTTAGGGAAAAATGTGCATTCTCTGATGCAACCACGTAGGGTATAAAAATGTTAAATTCAGCTTTTCAATGGATGCTGCAGGATTCTTTAATTTGTCAACTGGCTTCTAGGCCTGTTACTGGGGCTTTGCACTGATGCATGAATAAGGTGAGACTCTACAGGTGAACAGGGTATAAAATACCACCGTGTTATTTCCCCCAATTAATCTTAAGGAATATTGAGTGTAATACTTTCTAAGTCTTAGTTTTATTAAAATTTTCACTTTTTTTTTTTTTTTTTTTTTTTTTTTTTGAGCAAAAATTGGACAAAGCTCAGTTTTGATGGCTGCTTTTTACAGAGCTATATTTGTGTTTGTTGGTTTTTGTAATGGTCTTAAAAAAAATAAAATTATTGTTTTTTCTGTATTCCAAACTTTGAGTTAGTTTCATTTTCTTTCTAATGTGGCATCATTTTTTTTTGTTTCCATTGTTTTTGTGGTTGTTGGAATATTCTTGTTTCATTTTATTAACAAATTAATCAAAAGATTCTTTACACAGCATATTTTTGATATATTTTCTTGTTTCTCCAGACAGAAAAAAATGACCTTTTCACCATGTTTTCAGGAATCAGATTGATATATTTATAAATCTTTAGAAACTTCAATAATATAACACAGAATCGAGCTGGGGATTTTAAAGAATGTAAGTGCTACTTAAATGGAGATTTCTAGGCTCAGAATACAGAAGCTACTTTGGGCTGTTCCCTTATTCACAAGGGGTCGCCACAGTAGGTAGCTCCACGTTTGGTTTGGCAGTTTTTATGCCGGGCGCCCTTTAATGCTGCAACTACAAAGGGATTTGTGTGTCCTCCCAGGACTGAACTGGGGATTTTTTCACCTGTTAGGTGAATGCATCAGGCTCAGAATATGTGAGAAAAAAAAAATCAAAGCAACCTTTAAATATATACATTGTAAAAATGTTCTTGTAAAACTTTAAGCGGTAAGTTACTATGAAATTTCCCCTAATAATTATTGACATAAAAAAGGTTTGGTATTGCACATTTCCTGAAATTTTGTATTTAAATATGCAGATGAGCTGATGTATTATCTAATATGCATTCATTTGCATAGATAATACAATGGAGAAAAAAGTGTTTCTGCCTGTAATGTCTCGCCTTAATAATTCATATTATTATGTCTCACTAACAAAAGAAAATAGAAAACAGAAGCATGTTTTATTTCCAAGAACAAAGGAAACAGTATTTTTTGCAATATTTGGCTGTTTCTAATGACTGAAGTGACACTGAGCAAATACAAATACATAAAGGAAATACTGTTGCTTTGGAACAAAAGTCAAACAAAAATGAATAGCGTGAAATTTGAAGACAACATTGTGCGCTGCTCCAACAGACTTTATTATACAGTAAAATCGTCTGCTTCTTCCTCACGCTGAACCTCTGATTGAACTCCTCATAAACCTCACTGGAAGGATCCCTGAAAGCCAAACCTTTGTTCTTTTTGCATAATAAGGCTGAAATCGGTAACTACATTTACAGCACGTCATAGTGTGTGATGACAATTGAGTCACATCAAAGGGCCACTTGAAATAGATACATTATAATATTAATGCTCAAACACTGATACACTGCATTAGGCTTGACTGCAGTACAGTGAAAGAAGCCACAGTTGATGCCAAAAATAATTATGTTAATTCTTTCTAGCAGCTGTGCAGACATCTTTTTTTTTTTTAATGTAAAATCAGAAAATATAAACCTGTGTCAAACTGTTATCTCTTTACAAATTCACTAAAGTGCTCTCGCGACTCACGTCATTCATCTGTGTGGATCACCGGTTACTAAATCTCCAACTTTCCCTCTTTATCTCCTTAAGATACAATGTAGATAAATGATCTGAGTGTGCGTTAAAGCAGCGGTCCCCAACCTTTTTTGCGCCACGGACCGGTTTATGCCCGACAATATTTTCACGGACCGGCCTTTAAGATGTCGCGGATAAATACAACAAAATAAAACTAGTACCGGTACCGAAAAAAAGAAGATTTATTCATAACCCAGGGACACAGAGTTAACGATAAAAACGATAACAAAATAACACTGAAATCCGATAAAAACCCTGAAAACCATACATTTCACACCTGAGCCTCAACTCTCGCGGCCCGGTACCAAACGACTCACGGACCGGGGGTTGGGGACCGCTGCATTAAAGGATGGAGCAAATCAGACTCTCTCTTTCACACACACACACACACACACACACACACGTACACACACTACGCTAGTTTGCTTTAAGATCCAAAATGTAATAAATGTCCTTATAAAAGTATTTTTTCACAATTTAGACCTTTACATTATCTCCATTATGTAAAATAACCTTGTATTAACCTGCAGATTTCTGCTTCTCTATTCTTGGTCACGGATGCACTTCCTTATTCATGTGTCCGAGCAGGATCGAAATGGAGTCTATACAGTTTTCCTTATGCTGTAGGAATTTGAAAACAATCTTCCATCTGTCTGTTTCACTCTCACTAGAGTCAGTTCACATCTTTGCTTCTCAGAAAGTCCAAAATTTTTTTTCCTTGTTTGTGATACAAAAACAAATGCTTTTCCTCTCTTGCACCCACACCCTGTGTGCTCTGTTTATCAACTGCTTCTGAACACGTCACAAAAGTGCTGACTCTAATGTACTTTTCTGCTTTGGTGAGGCATCAGTGATGCCAAAGGAATTTCATGACTGCGACTCTCACATTCTCTGTGAACAATTTAGAAAATGTGATGATGAAATTAGAGAAGCATTCAGTCACACACTATTTCTCTTATTTTCATAATGTGTACATTGTTGCTCTGAAGGCATCGCATACTGAAGGGGCTTTTTAATGCAAGCAAGAGAGTCCAAACAAACTGTGGGTTACATGCAAACCGCAATAAAGAGAAAACCACTTAAAGTGCAGGCAGTAGCAGTAAATACAGACTATATCAGTAAGGAAATTATTTGATGTACAACTAATCTTTTTGTCTAAGGCAAAGCATGATCACAGACTCTAAAAATCTTATAAGTTTTGATATCCAATGCGAGGTTGAGACTGAAATGTTATAAAGTAAAGTCAGTGTTGTGCCTGGAGAGGTTTGGAGTCTTTTCTTAATGCCAAACGTGGCTGAAAGTTTCAGATTGATGTTGTTCCGTTCATGCTGGCGGGTCTGCGGCCCCTGCCTGCACCCTGACGTCGAAGTGAATGGAGAGCCACAGCACAGCAACCTCTCAGCAAGGACCCGATGTGGTACACCGGCATGACCTCCTGCGGTGCTCCTCGGCACAGCCATGCCATGGTTGGAACCACCGGCACTGCCAAAGCCAAGAGATCTACTAGGAAGTACCGGCTCCAGTGGCATCGCTGAGGGGAATGACCTTCTTCACCAGCTCCTCCATTTTTATCCTTATTGTCTTCTTCTATCTCCACTACTGTAGCTTCCTGCTTAACTGGTAGTGGAGCTGTAGGGTGGGGCTGGCAGGTCTGAGGTCCCGCTGGTTTGTCCGGTTCTGATGGCTCTGCATTGTAAATATACTGAGGAAGGGATAGAGGAGGTAAAGATGATGGAAATCGTTGTTGTTCTGATGGGGTTATGTCTGCTGAGACTAAAGAAATTACACTTGGGCCTTCTGCACTGCTTTCTTCACAAAGCCAGGTCATGGTGGGGCTGCAGGCCTGGGAGCGGACCTCTGGTTTCTTCTCTGCTGCAGGAACAGGAATGGGGTTAGACTCAGTAGCAGAGACTGCAGCAGCCGTAACCGGGACTGCAGCAGCCGTAACCGGGACTGCAGCAGCCGTAACTGGGGCCTCCTCCTGAGGTAAGTGCAGAAACAAGTGATGGTGGGGGAGGTAGGTGTGTCCACTGCACCTGCAGCTGCTACTGAGAGTGTGGCAGGAGTGTGAGATTGGCAACACAGCCCCACCGCTGCACAACCTTTCATAGGTGGAAGAGCGTGGCACAGCTGGGGGGCCTCGGATGTGGCTCTGTGCCGGCAGCTGCTCTGACAGCAGGGCCGCCTCCAGGAGCAGGTGAGTTTGTCCTGCTGTTTGCGATGCTCCGCTCGGCTCGGGAGCACTTGAGCCGCGCTCCAGCTGCAGAGCCTCGCTGCTCAGTCTGGAGTGGGCGGCGCTGCGGGTTAAAGTGCTGGCTGGGGAACATCCACAGGAGCGAGACTTCCCGCCTGGCCGACCTCCCTGCAACCCTGAGAATGGCTT
Source organism: Neolamprologus brichardi (assembly GCF_056152115.1). Classification (NCBI taxonomy): domain Eukaryota; kingdom Metazoa; phylum Chordata; class Actinopteri; order Cichliformes; family Cichlidae; genus Neolamprologus; species Neolamprologus brichardi. The sequence goes on from NC_142123.1 coordinate 26,696,349, forward strand.
GTGGTCATGGGAGTCTTGTTGCCGTACACCCAGGTTGGACCTTACCGACTCAACCACCTCCTGGAGATGCTGGATCTCCTTGCGGGCCTCTTTTAGGGCTAACTGGGCCTCGACACGGTGGCATTCCTCTTCTATCCAGTCTTCCTGCATCCTGTACAGCTGTGCCCTTAACTCATCTATTTCACAGTCCCTGATGAGGAAGTAAAGATTTTTGAATAGCAGTTATTTTTGCAGAGTCACTCATACACAGACACAGTGTAGGGAAGCACTAGGGAAGTGCAAAAAATGAAATAGTATTCATACAACAACAACTGCAACCACAACAAGGAAAGTAGGCGTATAGAGAAAAAGACTAACCTGTGCTGTAGCCTTTCCACATTTTCCCTCAGTCTGGCTCGCAGGTGTCGTATACACACCTCCTTCTGTTGAAGGGGTGTAAGGTATTGCTCTGGGGTCGGGGGCCTGATCCCATGGTTGTCGCTGCAAGCTGTGTGCTTCACCTGACGTCTGAATCACACGTGGATGAAATACGTTGGATTTAATCACATATGATGAGTATAAATTGATAGCTGACTGACAGTGAGTAGTAAAGTATAGTAGCATTAAACAGAAATCTGGTGATATAAAATAAAACAAACCAATCCGACAACCTTCCAATAAACCCTTACTCTAGATTAATATCAGCCAGTTTTTGCTGACATTGTGTCAGCACTGGTAATTCAGTTCAACAGTTATTGCAGAAGCCGAGGGGAGCTGAAGTCTCAGCTGGCAAATCCCCTGTAAGAGCGTGCCAGTCCGACACAAGACTAACACATTCAGACAGTCAGTTACATCCATGGCTTTGGGCAATTCTGCGTGCAGTCCATTGGACTTGAATGTTTTATGAGAAGATGACTGAGTATAAAAAGATCTGGGGTAATTTTGGTAACATTTTGGTGTCTTATTTTCCGACTGTTAGACTACAGGAGTGTAAGTTGCATGTTACCTGGGGGTACTGGGATAAGTCCGGGCTGTGGGACTGCCCTCTGGTGGCCTAACTCGACCAGGGTAGGTGTGAGTACTGGATGTGTCGCTGTGGGAATATCGCCCGCTGCCGCCACTAGTTCCCACCGAGCGCCTTGTTGGGAGATCAAATTATTACTTAATAATATTATTATTAATAATTGCAAAAATCAGATTTCAATCAGCACAACTATAAGCATGAGAGGATTTTTATTTCGATGTGCAAAAATTTATAACTGGAGAAAATTAAAAAAAAAAAAAGCAAACATCAATGGCAACAGATACAAGACAGACTCAAGACGCACATTCAAGAAAGAGCTGGGGTGGAAGTGGGTCGCAAAGCAGCTTGCAGATATGCTGCAACTGTAAGTAGGCTGAAGCAGCTTAAATAGCATGCCCTATATGAGCCAATTTGATGTGTAGAAAGATAGCTGCTGAGCTGGTAGGTGCTGATTTGCTGGGGTGACAGCTGAGCTTGAACTAATGCTACACTCAATATGTAATATTTTTTGCCATTTGGCTGAAAAAAAAGAGAGAAAAATGAGAAGAAACAGTACCTGCGCTGACCTGAGGAGGGCTTTCGACTCGGAGTTAGAGACATCGATGTGCAAAGGAATGTCCAACGTCTCCACGGCTCTCTCTAGAGAGGGACACTAGGAGCCCTCAGGGCTGCGCTGTAATCACCGTTACAGACACAAACATATCACAGGTAAAACCAGCATGAAGAAAACTGAATCCCAAAACCTGACAAGGAGCGTGTTTTGCTTCTAAAACACTGTGTCTTGTGTGTTGCCATTATGTGGCTCTAGGCTGGAAGGCAGTGACAAAAGTCTAACGCTGACACTTGTAAAAGAAATAGTCTAGGCAGCAGCAGATAAAGCCTCCTTTCTCTGCTGACACAAAGGCGACACAGTAAGTCTACAATCAGCGCAGCTGCCTCTCTCTACGTTGTGTCCTCCCTGTCTGCAGAGCTGCAGGCAAACATGATGAAACTTCACATTAACTGCTATAAAAAGCTATAAAACAGAGACAAAGCCTCACTTTTGGTGGCTGGCAGAGTCAACAGTCACTGGGGTTATCAACTGTTCACAAATACTTAAATAGTAGAACAGAGATGGTTCCTGCATGTGTTTCTACTATTGTAATTTCAACTGTGTTAATCTCTATATTTAATTTAATATATTTCATTTCTGTCTTTAGAACTATACAGGCACTCCTGATTGTTTCCCCAACATGAAGGTTTGAATCAGTTTGAATCCCTTCTTCACAACAGCAGGTTTAAAATGTTAATGTCAGCCGTGGTATTAAAACTCAAAACAACCTGACTACTGACTGAAATACTGGGCTGGCCCACCTTTTGCCCTCAGAACTGACTTATTCCTTGCTTTCCTTCCATCTTTCAGTAAGGTGCTGGAAACACTTCTCGGAGATGCAGCTGCTGCAGTTTTGTTAGCTGGACATTCCTGATGAGAATTTACTGTTCCACCCTAACATCCAAAAGGCGTGCTATCCTGCAGCAAGTAGCCATCAGAAAATCAATACACTGTGGTCATAAAGGGATGGATGTAGTCAACAACAGTAAGTGTTCCAAGAAAATATCACCCACATCATTGCACATACACCAGCATGAACCATTAATACGAGACAGAATTATTTCAATCTGCTAATATCCGATTTTAGTGAGTTTGTGTGAATACTAGCCTCAGTTACCTCTTCTTGGCTAATAATAATAATAATAATAATAATAATAAGAAGAAGAACTTTGATGTGTATAACACTTTCAAAATACCCAAGGACACTTTACAAAAGAGTAGAAAGCAAAAAGGCTGACAGGAGTGGCACTTGCTGTGGTCTTCTGCTGCCCTAGCCTGTCTGCTTCAAGGTTCAACATTTTGTGTTTTCAGAGCTGCTCTTCTGTGTATATTATAATATAGTGAGTGGTTATTTGAGTTACAGTTGCCTTCCTCTCAGCTTGAAGCAATCTGTCTGGATTCTCCTCTGATCAACAAGAAATATCCACCCAGATATCTCCTGCTCACTGGATATTTTCTCTTTTTTCATTAATTCTCTGTAAACCATAGAGATGGTCATGTGGGAAAATCCCAGTAGATCCTCAGTTTTAGAAACCAACAACTTGAGTTTAAAATCACTTAAATCGGCCTTCCCTCCTCATTCTAATGCTCAGTTTAAACTTCAGTAAGTTGTTTTGGCCATGTCTAGATTCCTAAATGCACCGAGATCCTGGCTTGTGGTTTGGTGATGAGATATTTGAGTTCAAGAGTAGATGAACAGGTTACCTAACAAAGTAGCTGGTGAGTGTATATAGATTGAAATGTTTCTTTTTTCTTCCTATTGTGTATCTATTGGTTATGGTTTTGAGGACTTGTTCATTTTTAAGTCTTCATTTGTCATTGCATGCATGGCATCTTTTGGTACAAATGTGATTTCATTTGCAATTTCTACCCAAAATATAATAAAAATAGAAACCATTGCTCTGCTGTTTATTTACTTCTACAGCCAAAAATGTTGCAGTTTGTGCTTGTAGAGTGTTACTAAGCCCATAAATCACAAAACATTGTATGGTACACTTGAGAGCATTATATCTGCTTTTTATTTAAAGTTTATATTTAGATATTATAATAACTGATTGTAAATCAGGCTAAGTATTTACTAATTTAAGCAGTTTATACATGTTGATAATGAAAAAGAATCTAAATACATATACATTCCCTGAATTTAATTATCCCATAGGTAAAAATAGTTTTTTCGCAGATAAATCACTTGTATAATCAAGGTGATCTAATGGTAGCTATACAGCCCATTTCTGTTCAACCCAACCAGCACAAAAAAATCCAAGATGAGGACAAAATGTTCTCATCTGTCTTCAGAAGTCTCACAGCTCTGCGTAAAGCTTAAGGAAACCTGCTCATCCACGCTCAAAATGTACCGGCTCTTCAGGCAGCTGCAGACACAACAGACCTGTAATTCTGCTGTTAATGAAACGCGCACCCAGCGAGCCGGAAGCGTCTCATTGTGCCCTATATTTAATTTCTAGGACGACGAGGCAGGAAATCTCACCTCCCTCTCCTCCGTCTGCGCAACAAGTGCTAAGAGCTGGCGAGAAATACGCAATCATCTTACGTAAGTGTGAGTTTCGGTGTTCAGTGTGGAGGCGAGCAGCATCAAACAGCCGGCGCATAAAACTGTACTCAAAGCAGCATTCAGGCACCCTGCAGAGGATCCAGGAGGTGGGGGATGCCGGGAATGTTTCTGGATAAATATCACAAGGAGAGATGGGGACGGCGCGCTTTGTCCTTGAGTCATCATTACGGTATTGAATCACATGATTTTCAACATCTGTCGCCTAAAATAAGACGCTGTTAGATGAGCAGTTAAAGAAGTCTCATCACTTTCGCATGGCCAACTGACTGCAAGCGAGTCCCTAAACAGGACACCCAACACCCCAGCAGGTACTTTCTACCGAAGACAACGCTTCTAATCGAAACCGCTGACAAGCACATTTCGCCCCAGCTGTGTCCTACATACGATCATGTTGAGTAACCGTATGATACGGATACTAAACAAGGGTATATCACCATGTCTCTGAAGCTCAAAACAAACGTTCCCTGCAGACACAAAAGACCGACAACAACCTGCATGTGAAGCGGTACCATTTGGGCAGGTGGCAGCTGTGCATCGCGGAAAAGCCTCGGTTTCTGCCTGACTTAACGGTCCCCGGTGGCAGCAAGAAGAAAAGATGCTGGTGGTGCTGATGAGGGTCCATCCTGCAGCCATGAAGCCCGCAGATTAATGAGGCAACTGCGTCTGCTGCATCGCTGCTTCTTAAAGTGACAGCAGGGAATCATAAAGCCTCATCCGGCAGGATTTACCTGCATGTCTCTGTTTTCTGACAGGTGAATCCTTTATTCTAATAAAGACAGGCAGGCTGCTGAGCACCCTGTTCAACAACCCAGGTGACGGACGGACTTGCAGAAAGAAAATTATGCTCCAATTCACAGATAAAGCAAAGTTTGTTTGCATAGAACAGAAATAAATACAAGTCTGTGCTTCGATATATGCATTTACTTTAACACAATCCACAATGCATCAGCCAATACAAGACACAGCACGAGTAGAGAAACTTCAAACTCTAAATTTTCACTACTTAAATAATTAACTTTAACAACAAAAGGCCTTTATCAACAGCCAGCTCTCACTCTCCTATAAAGTTTAGATAATTTTAGTGTCCCTACCTGAGTGGATGACACAGAAACCTTCAGAAAAGCATTCACAAATAAACATAGCTTTGTGAGTCAATCATTACCATTTTAGTAAACAGTACACAAAGAATCTGTTTCTCAGTGCTGTTATGAAAGAGATTGAATTTAAAGTGAAGGGGCAGAAATTATTTAAAAATGTGGAACAGATTGCTGACAATCCAATCTCAATCTCAGTAACATAAAGTCATATTTCTACCTGCTAAAGAGTCACGTTAAATACTTTGTTAAAGAAAGGTTTGAAGAATGAAGAACAGCAACATTTCAGATAAAACAACAAAGAGCTATGTGACTTTTTTTTGTGTAACTGGTCACAGAAATAACTTCTGAGATCTTGTATCTGGAATAAATATACACGACAGAAAAAGCAGAAAGCAGACTAAAACATATAGAGAGTTGAATATATAAAATCAGAGACCTGATAAAACAGTCTGGCAAAGCATTTTAGGAAACGTGTTCCTTCACTGAAACCCAGAACAAGCAAACATATAAACAGAGTAATATGTGTTCATATCATGCAGTTTATACTATTTATTCCAGAAGCTTATTTCATTAACTTTAATATAATCTTATCAGAGTTAAACAGACACACGGTGATTCTGCGTCATTTACAAACCCAAGCTGGCATGTTAGAAGACTGACTTCTGCTTTTTACTAATTGTAGAATTTGGGTCCAGGTGTGGCAGAGATGTCCTCATAGGGAGCGGTCTGACACAGGCGGAGGACTTCTTGTTTTTTCAGGACGAGGAAACAGAAGAAGGTGGTTGCAGCTTGCCAGCGATTGCTTCCTTCACAAATTCCCTGCAGGCTGAACGTGGGGTCTTTGCTGTCATGCTGGCTCTGCTGCAAACACGAACACACACAGACAAGAGTTTAATTTCCTGTACATCATCCCTAATCCTCTCCCATCCCTCTCATTGTTAAATTCCTGTCCACGCTGACTACAGTTTCTGATATTCAGGGTACCAGTACAGGGTATCCACATTTAAAATAAACTTCAATATATTATTAAGTAAAATTTGATTGTCAACTAATTTTGTTACTAAATGGCTGCGATCAGATGTGCTAACCAACAGACCAGCAGGTCTTTTCTTTTTGGTAAGTATAAACAAAACGTAATCCCTTTACATTTATGTATATGTTAATTCTCTCTTTTTTATGCATGGTGAAGTTGCATTTCTGGATAGTAACAACTCAAATAAGTTTCAGAAAGAGAAACAGAGGCGACCCCGGTATGCTAAGCTTTTTCTGGACTTTGCTACTCTCCTTTAGGTCACAAACATTTGTTCAGTTTTATTCTAATTAGTAAAAGGATACCATTAAACAATTCTTGAATACATTATCTCCCTAAGGCCAACAATGATGTCCAGAAGGTGGTGAGGTTATGTCATTGACATTGGGACAACTTTCATCTTAGAACCAGTATTCAAAAAAACAAAAACAAAACCAAACCCTTTCCTAAACCTGGAAACTGGTTAGTGATTTCCTGGCGACCAAGGGTTGCTAGGGAAAAATGTGTTTTCTTCACATAGTTTCGAGTGGTTGTGGGAGGCTGCTCACACTCGCTAGATAAAATTGGTCGCAAAGAGGACGGCACACTCAAAACCTCCACGTGACTGATTTTGAACAATCAGATGTGCCCTATTTAAACCCTCAGTAGCAGGATCGCAGATGTCAAGCCAAGACTGTTAGCTGTCATTTACTCAACACTGAAATGTTTGCAGAGTAATCAGGATGTTGTTATCATATCTATACCATAACAGTCAGGTCAGAATTTTGTCTCGATCATGTGTTTTTCAGAAACCAAGTACTAATGTTAAGTCGGCTTATGTAATATCCAAACTGAAATTAAGTAGACCCCATGGGACAAACAACACTCCTGTGTCCTGAACATGCATTCTTCCCATCTATTTTAATTCCAGTTACATCCAAGATGGAGTAGCTGGTGCGACTTTAATTCTAATGTCCAACCATTTATTTTTAGAGTCTTACTTTTAGAGCGTTCAGAAGCTTCTGTGCTCGCCTGGTTATCCTCCTCTCCTCAAAGTCCTGGCTATTCAGCATAGACTGGAGGTAAGAAAGGCACCATATTTCAGTCAGTGATGCTGGGCACATCGCCAAGGCAGGGTGGGAAATGAACACCCGCCATCTGTCAAGTGCTAATAAATTGGAGCTCGTCTACCGTATTAGCTATTTTCACACACAATCATCCATTATTAGTTCACTTTCATTCCACAGTTAAGGTCGGTGAGAAGCAGAGGTTGGCAGAGGACAGTTTCCTGCCCTGCTTCTATTTGTAACCGTTTGTGTCCGCAAGCACCTGAGTGTGGAGGGAAGTTGACTGCGTGCTGTGCTCCAAGTAAGGCGGGTGGACAAATATGGAGTCTTCAGATGGAAGTGATGGATGATTAAGCTCTGACCTGTTTTCATCCTGGTAGAAAGAGCACAGATTATGAGCTATGGACAATGAAAAACAGTGAAAGCAGGGGAATTATGATTTTTTTACATAACATGTTAATACTTACTTGTGTGAGCTGTGAGTAGCTCTCATGCTGGCTGTCGTTGACGTGATCGCGTTCAGTCAGCTCAGTGTTGTGTGTTTTTTCAGGATCAGCTGACAAATCCATGACACTGACTTCTGTAGTGAGGGCACTTAGTTCCCTCTGAGCTAAGGAGCAGGACAAAGCACATACATTAAAAACAATATAGCACCAAATCACAACAACTGTCACCTCAAGGCGCTTTATACTGTAGGGTAAAGACCCTACAATAATACAGAAACAACAACAACAACAAAAAAAGAAATCTATGAGCAAGCACTTAAAAGCAGTGGGAAGGGAAAACTCAATTTCAACAGGAAGAAGCCTCTGGCAGAAACAAGCTCAGGGGAAAGATCATTTTATTATGATCTTTCCTACTTTGTCCACCATTCTTTTGTTTTTTTCACATCCTGCCTCTCAGCTTTAACTTTGTTATATTACACATGTACTGTAATAACAGAAATAACACCATAGAAATGAATAAACAAACATAAAATACCTTTATGCTCTTTGTGGCGCATCTCCTCAACATCCTCACGTACACCACGGCACTTCACTTGGAAAAAACTCCTAGCAAAAAGCTGGAAATGTAAAATGTGACATAACATTAATAGCAGGGATTCACCTTTGTCTATGCGCCAAAATGTAAAGTTTAATCAAAATTGCCTCATAAAATCAAAAAGCCTTTACTTGATTTAAACTGGCTTATCTATTATCTTCTCATGCACCTCCAGAACGCCTCGAGCACGGCTGCTATTTTGAGACCACTTGGTGGAAGTCTCATTGTGTCCTCTCGCACTATATATATCAGCAATGAATGCTGGATCTCCTGCAGTGTGTCAAAATGAGAATCCTTTAACTGATTCTACATTTTGTGCAAGTGAAGAAACTCACAGGGAAGCAAATTTGGCAAGTGACGAGTTATGATTGTTTCAGTGTGGCCAAAAGTCTCTTGCGTTTGGATCAAACCGTGTATTTGCAGTAGTCATTACAGCATTTCCACTGTATGCCCTCCCTCAGATAACTCTGCGATTTTCTGATGAAGACAATCACCAGAAAACCCAACACAAGCTAAAGCAACAAGCATGTTGCCGGTCCCACTCGTGATGCTTTTGGTCTTTCAGACTTTACCTGAAAACTAGTTTTAGCAATCGAATTCACTATCATTACCAAAAGGTACATTAGTTTAAAAGACAAATGAATGATTCCTCTGTAAATAGGTTTAAAGCTTGTCGTAAAATTGCAGAGTGCTCAGCTTAAATAGCAACGCTGGAAGGTGTCCAGAAGTGGAGAAAATAATTGATGTGACAACTCCCAGAAAAAACAGACAATAGTAGTGATATTATTGTGGGATTAATATTGTTGAGAATGTAGCAGGGTTTCACCTCCTTTATCTGGAGCGATAAAACGGTGGAACACGGCTGTGCAAAGAGTTTATCTGCACCTCCGCTCTCTTTCCACTGCATTAGCTGCACAGTGGGCGGGGCCATGTCCAAAGGAGTGACCAGATCTGAAAAGTCAGAAAGCTGCTTTCTGATGCATTCATTGCTCAGCTCTTTAGTCTGATCCACCACTAACTTGCGTTTCCTCTTCCCCTTCTTCCTCTCAGAGTTTGCTGAAGAAAAACAGTTAATCATACATGAGGTTATGTGAGAAAAAGAGTGGCATTTCAGCTGTTCTGATGTGAGTGGCTTTTGACTGGCATGCTTGGTGCTTACGAGTGATGGGCACAGGTTCGAGAGCAAAGGCCTCCTCATTAGCGAGCAGGGTGGTCTGATTCGCCATCGGGGTCTCTACTTCCATGGAATCTGCTCTGTTAGCATCTGCCAAACATATGGGCTCTGTTCAGAGCAAACACAGCTCTTTACTCTCTTAATGAACAACACAATTCCCCTGCGCTGCTGTACAATCAAGCGCATATCACTTGCAGCTGTTTAAATTAAATTGAAAATGTGATTTAAACAGCTAATGTAAAATACAGTCATGATGAAATATCACCTCGCTGATCATATAAAGGCGAGCTCGGTAGGTTTTCATTTTGTGGATTCTCCTGGATGAATTCTGTGGCCTCAGCATTATCACTGGACTGCGCCAGAAAATCTACAAAGTCAGTGGAGGAAAAAATAAAACAAAAGCATAATTCAATTTTAATTCTGATATGTGAAAAAGCAAAAAAAAGAAACCATTCATTTGTTATTAAAAACTAAAAAGCAGATAGGAGCCATGCCGTGTCTCAAAGGCTATTTATTCTTTGTGTTACAGTTCAGATGTTGGATCCCTGAGAGAATACATGAACATGAGTCCTGTCAAGGACCTGAAGGCCCAGACAGACAGGCTCCTCTCACAAACACCAAAGCTAATAGCAGATGTGAGCAATCCAGGTCAAACATTTCAGTTTATAATTAGGACAAGGATTGCAAACACCACTGGAAAAAGGAGAGCTTTGATTGAGTTTATAGCATATCCTGTGACATTTTACTCAATCACCTACTGCAAGAATGGTTTATACTCCTTTTTTGATCTGTATGCATTTGGTGACAAAACACCAATTTTTAATGGCCTGCTGAATACTGATATATTTGAATGAATATTTTCTGGCATCACAACTTTACAGTAAAGGTAACACTAGAGCCAGTCAGTATCCCAGAGAGGGATCTGTTTTTAAATACGTTCTTCTGGCTAAAAACTGACTGTAAACTGATCCTCATCAATTCACGTAAGACTACCGAGTAATCAGCACCTCCAAATCTGAGGCCATGGAGGAGTTTAAGTATCTCGGGGTCTTGTTCACGAGTGATGGGAGAAGGGAGCGGGAGATCGACAGACGGATTGGTGCAGCGGCTGCAGTGATGCGGACGCTGTACCGGTCTGTTGTGGTGAAGAGAGAGCTGAGTGTAAAAGTGAAGCTCTCAATTTACCGGTCGATCTACGTCCCTACCCTCACCTATGGTCACGAGTTGTGGGTAGTGACCGAAAGAACGAGATCGCGAATACAAGCAGCGGAAATAGGCTTCCTCCGAAGGGTGGCTGGCATCTCCCTTAGAGATAGGGTGAGAAGTTCAGCCATCCAGGAGGAGCTCAGAGTAGAGCCGCTGCTCCTCCACATTGAAAGGAGCCAGTTGAGGTGGTTCAGGCATCTGACAAGGATACCCCCTGGGCGAGGTTTTCCAGGCATGTCCCACCGGGAGGAGGCCGCGGGGCAGACCCAGGACACGCTGGAGAGATTATATCTCTCGGGTGGCCTGGGAACGCCTTGGTGTTCCCCCGGATAAGCTGGAGGAGGTGGCTGGGGAGAGGGAGGTCTGGGCTTCTCTGCTTGGGCTGCTGCCCCCGCGACCCGGTCCCGGATAAGCGGAAGAAAATGGATGGATGGAATACCGAGTAAGTCAAATCCTCGGTCCTCATCCCCGAATGCATCTCCATGTTGAGCCAAGCTCTGGAAGCTCACATCCATCAATGCATTATAACTTTGGCGCTCATCTCCTACAATCAACGACAAGTAAGGGAAGAAATTAATAATATTCTATGACAGAATGAAATCAGGCTCAACATAAACAAAGACAATAACAACTCAACTTAAGCAAGAAAACAACTCAGCTCTTACCAATGTCTGCAAAGTTTAGAAAGTTATTTCCAAAATCCTCTTTCAGAGTGATTTCCTCTGATCGACACTGGTTCAGTGAAAAGTGGTCCACAACATCTATGTCACTGTTGTGTGGACACAAACAGAATACTTATTCATCAGGTTTAAATAACAAGTAATTAAATTATGTATGATTGCAGGGCAGCCTTACTTTAGGAAGTCAACACAGAATTATAACTTAGAAAATAGGTAAGTCCACAATCAGCCTTATATTTCATATGAGCAATCCTTCTACTCATATCCTTTTATATTGACACGCGTGTCATAAAAATCAATCAATCAAGGTTAGACGTGTTGGAGAAGTGAGGAAAACAGTGCCTGGGGTCTGGAAGCTGGGGATCAAAGGTAGTGAAATCTTCGACCAAGGTAATTGCTTTTATTGTGGCCTCAAGCCCCTCCACCGGCAGATCTGTGTGACCTGGTGTATTATGAGAGAAAGAGCATGTAGGTAAATTAAGTTTTCACACCATAGGTTTGATGAAAGACTATTTGCTGTGATCGTGTACATGAGAAAACCACGGATCAGCTCAAGTTCTTGGGGTTGAAAATGCTCCTTCTTAAAATAAGTTGGTTAAGCAATTATGTCATAAATGGGATACCATCTGTCACTACTTTAGATACATATAAGTGAAACTAATGCATTCTAACACATAGAGCATGTTTTCATAAATACTCCTTTCATGAATATTGCAATGTTGCATTTTTGTTGAAGCTTTTTGCTGCATTACAAATAAATGGCTAATATAAAATAAATGATTACATGGTTGGTTCAAAAACAAAAAAACAAACACACAGTCTTATGTACCATACACTGTAACTTTAATAAACCCAGGATTAATTGTAGGATTGTTAGACTGGATTAATCGTATTAAAATCTGAATGGAAAATCTTTTACATGGCAGTTAATCAATTTCTGAAAACCATCCTTTCCTTATTATCAGCCGATAAGACTATTTCCCACACCCATAAACATAAACTACTCTACACTCTTTTTATATTGCCAACACTTTACTCACTTTTAGTCACTTACAGTTATTTATTTGCCTTTCGGTCACTTTAATTTTAAAACTGTGTATATACTGTATATTCTGTGTATTTATTATCTCACTCTTATTGCCTGTTTATGCCCTGTCCTCATCTTCAACATCATGCTGCTCTGTTGTATCTTAATTGCTCCTTGTGAATAAATAAAGTCTTTCTGATTCTGATCAGACTGTGAAATAAGATGTGGTTCCGCTAAAATTCAGGTTTTAGCTTTATTTATTTACGAGGAACTGTCACATAAACTGTACAACAAAGCTGCTCTGATTAAAAATATTTTACAATGTTATTCTGAAAGAATTTAAATTATTTAACGCACGCACACACACACACACACACACACACACACACACACAAACTTCAACAAGGCGGGGTTACCTGGCCTAAAAGCTGTTTTAATCTTAATCAGGGCATCGCTGCAGTCTGCAAGGAGATACTTTGCTTTTCTGGAGTAGATTCGAACCACACCAAGGAGCAGATGACCAGATGACCGCAAACCAATTCTCACCTACAAAGAACACACACAAACTCACGTCTCAGACTCACTCTTTTAATATAGTTAATATAAAAGATTAACTAAAACTAGCCGTTAAAAAGCATTTTAGTTATTTCAGGGATAAAATCATGATTATTTAACTCAAAGACTAAAAAAAGTGTTTATTTAAACTTAAAAAAGTAGACACCTGACACTCATCTCCACCCTGCCTTTGCTCTGTATAAACCCAGAAAAGGGAAAGCAATAGTCTTTATCACTGTGGTTAAATTTGTTAAGAAAACTATTTGTTTAATAAGACTGGGATGTCTGATTGTGTTGTGTGTCAGCTGGCTTCACTGTAAAGTTTCATGTTTATATTGTGCTATCTACTCTGAAAGTTTGCCCATGGAAAAATACCTCCTATACTCATTTAAATAAAAAGACAAAAAACAAAACAAAAAAACCAAACAAACCCCAAACTAAAAATAACATAAAAACTGAAATGAACCAAGCAAATCCACTTTAGGAACTGACTGAAACTAAACGGAAATGAAAACAGTTCAAATAGAATAGAATGGTCCTTTATTTTCATTGCTCAAGTACAACGAAAAATCATAATGCTAATGTCAACATGAAACTATAATAACTGGCTTAAGTTATCCCATAATATGTGGTTATGGATATGCGCTTTGAAAACGTTTACCTTTGGTGAAATTATTTCTCTGATAGTTGTTTCCAGGTTGCATTCAAAAACATGGGCCTTCGTTAGCTTCTTTTCCCAGTGGGCTGCTAGCCAGATTTTGGCTAGTGATCCGCGCTTAGAAGTGAAGAGTTGTGTGTAGAACAACATGTTGGTAAGTTAGCTGTCACCTGTGAGGGAAATATCAATGTTTGTTTAATTATGTTTCAAGTCTCGGCTGAATTTTCTCATGCTGATTTAGCTACGTTTAGAAAATAGGTGTTTCCTTGACCGCTAAGCCTGACTTCTACTGTCAACGTCCTCTAAGTTAGCTAAGAGTTAGCTACGAAGCTGTACGCCAATCAGAATTTTTTCACGTGAGTTTAACTTTTACTGTTATCAGTGAAGCTAAAAGCATAAAGGGGTTATAATAATTAATTTTACACAAGCACAGTAAAGGCCCGACACAAACACAGCCGCCTACCTTAACTTTGAAAGTGCCGCCTTTTGACATTGAACAGCATAACGCCGCCAGGGGTTATTCTGGCGCCATTTACGTCAATTAAAAAACAAACAAACAAACAACAACAGCCAGTTGATATAAATGGTCACAAATATATATTTTTTGTTAAAACTACTAACATTATAAAAGTACCTGTGGTATTAAAAAAAATCAAGAAATCACACATTTCACTATTCAAGCTTAAGTTGAAAAGAAATTCACATATTTAAATAATTTTTAATCAATTATTCATAAGAATACTTATTAGAACAGCAAAAGAGTGCTTTCCATTAGTTATGTTTATTGTCATTAAAGTTAGTCTTCCTCTAACAATACTGGTCTCTAGCTGTCTAAGTAGTGCTCAAGGACTTTTGCAAAGTGCAACACCATCCATCTATCCAGAAAATATTGCCTATTTTCTTTTTCCCTTTTCGCTGCTCCCTTTAATAGTCGCCACAGATCATCTGAATCCATCTCACCCTAACCTAACATCCTTCTCTCTCAGGTAAACTAATCTACCCTAACTACCTCTACTCCTTGCAGCTTCACTCTGACACATCTCTCCCTGTCATTTGCACACATGTATTTTGTCTTATGTCTGCTGACATTCATTCTTCTTCCCTCCAGGCTGTCTGCCAGTTGCTCCTACTCTACTCAACGTCATACTCCATGGAGATCCCATATGTTAAGTACCTAAAGTACTCTTATGCCCCAATCACCACTACAATAAAGTTACCAGGACATACATATATGCAAGTACTTCATAAAACTGCCCACCCAATTCTCAACCTTTCCACCATTCCCAGTTGAGAGTACTATTTAATATACAATATAATGTTTGATAATGTATGATAACAGCATGGAAACAACTCTTAATTTGTCATATGTAAGTACTTTCCTCAAGGAGAGCCTTAATCTACATAGAATAGAATAGAATAGAATAGAATAGAATAGAATAGTCCTTTATTGTCACTGTACATGTACAACAAAATTGTGGGTACTGCACACCAACTGTGCCAGAATAAAATATAAATAGTAGACAGCAGGAATAAATAGCAAACAGGAATCAATCAAGAGGGATATATATATATATATATATATATATATATAAAACAAGGGAAATATATACATAAATAATAGAAAGTCACACACTGGAGAACAAAATAGTCACAGAGTGCTTGGAGGTAGTGCAAAGAAAATTCTTGGTCTGAATAGAGTCCATGTGTGAGTGACCTGAGTGATAAGGTTACTCAAACATTGGCTCAGATTGGTGAGGTGCGTGGGGCGTGGGGGGATAATGTTTATTGACAGTCCGAATGGCCCAGGGGAAGAAGCTGTTTGTGAGTCTGGAGGTGTGGGACCAGATTGACCTGAGGCGCCAACCAGAAGGCAGTGGGTCAAACAGGTGGTGGGCAGGGGTGCAAGGGGTCACCTGTGATGGCCCTGGTTTTACTTAGAGTTTAGGTAATGCTATGTTATACTGCTTCCAACGTCTACACTAAAATCGAAACTATTCTATTCTATGCTTAATTTATTTGCTAATGATTGAGGGGGCACAGTTTATGGATGCAGTTAAGATAAGCTACTTTATATTTTGTGCATACCTGAGCGACATCTGCTTAAGATGAAGGCCTTATACAGTTAAATCTGAAGAAAGAGATATTAATGGGAGAAAATCACAAAGTAAAAAAAAAATGCAATTGTATTGATACAATAAACGATATAATTGGCCTACTGTTTGTCACATTTGACAGCATGACCCCTTTTTGGTTTTAGGTTGTCCATTTGTGCAAGAAAAGCACTAAATAACTGTTTTATGTTTCTGTTAAACTGATGTTTCTTAAAACTAAAGCACACTCAGAATCATGTAATTCACAAGAAGGAACATTTGGTCTTTTTTTTTTTTTTTTTTTACAAATTAGCTAATGTTTTATGTCTTAAAGAAAACAGCTCACAAGCAATGCTTTTCAGAGGCTTCATGCCCCAGTGGGCTTAAATTCAGTGAGTCAAACTGGTTTGTCCTCAGACTCTTAACTTATTCATGTAAAAAAAGGAAAGTCATTTAAAAACCTATGTGATTATATAATTTCTCTCACTGACAGATGTTGTATTGAAAGAACAAGTAACAAATTACAGCTATTACTGCTGTAAAGTCTGACAAGTTTCATTTCACACATGATCAGGTGTGGATTCTTAAAGCAGTCCATCATAAATGCTTCTCATGTGGTAATCTGATGTTTGGTGTTTCTACTTCTTCTACTTGTGTTTAAATCCTCCAAATGATTTAATATGTTTTTGGTCCTAATGACCAGTGGACATGTGAAGGAAAAGCACAAGGGTGCAGCACCAGACTGTCATACTGTATCTTATTTAGGAGTGCACAGACACACACAGGTGTTTTTAATTTTCTGGGCTGCATCCCAACCTGAATATTTTTTCCCTTTAATGAACACCACAGCTGCTCTTACAAAATATGTATTTCTGCATGCAGAATGTGTACAACTGGGATATACTCCATCATAACAGCACTTTGTACTTTGACAGTCATGCATTATGTGTAGCTGACACAGACAAAAAAACCCTCAAAAACATGCTGGCTTGCATTCTGCAAAAAGCGCCAGTATGCAGAAGCACATCTTAAGATGTAAACCTAAATACCAGTTTTACATCTTAACTGGAACTGACTGACTGACTCTTTTGCCACAGTAACATTGTGGCTCAGTTTTTAGTGCTCACAGCAGAGTTCATTTGCATGTGCTACCTGTGATCGTGTACGTTTCCTCCAGTTTCTCCTTCTGTCGAACACATGCGGGATGAAGGTTTGATCACCTGTTTCAGTTAGAGCTCATCCCCAGGCAATGGACAGTGTCTGCAGACATCCAGTGTCTGCTTGGGATGTGTTAATGCAGTAATACGTTTAAAAGTAAATTTATCCACCACTTATTTACAGCTACAGGATACATAAAGATGAATTGTATGGCATTATGGGTATTGGAAAAATAAAGATTATGCAGCTTAATGTTATTCCAATATATAGGAGGTTGAAGGAGGTGCTAGTCTTTATTTGCCACTTTGTCCTTAAGGTTTCCTGTTCCCTTGTTCTGTTCAACAAATTCAAGCATGAACTGCCTGTTTCAGATGTCCATCAGCATCAGCATTGACCTGATATGTTTATCTCCGACCGGGCGTTGGTTAGAGATAAAGATATAACACAGATAACACAAATATCTAGTCAGCCAATCACATGGCAGTAAATCACTGCATTTAGGCATGTAAGCATAGTGAAGACAACCTGTTTAGAGTGAGCATCAGAATGAGGAAGAAAGATACTAGACTGTTGGAGCCAGATGGGAGGCTGAGCATTTTAAAAATTGTTGATGTATTGGCATTTTCCGCACAACCACTTTGAAGTCAAACAACTGCTCATTATAACCAATGTATGCTGGGGAGCTTCTCTGAACCCACAGCATGTCAAACTTTGAAACAGATGGGATTGGCTGCAGAAGACCACACTGGGTGCCCCCCCTGTCAACTAAAAACAGGAAACAAAGACTACACTTCGCAAAAGTTCACCAAATTTGGACAACAGAAGACTGGAAAAGTGTTGCCATGTATGATGAGTCTCAGTTTCACTACAAAATGGGCAGAATTTGATGTAAACAACATGAAAGCTTGAAAGACTTGATTCAAACTGGTGGTGGTAGTTTAATGGTGTACCAGCTGCGCGTCATTTAAATGTCACAGCCTTCCTGAGTGTTGTTGCTGACCATGTCCATCACTTTATGAACAGTGTACAGATCATCTGATGGCTGCTTCCAGCAGGATTACATGCCAGTTTCAATCCACTTTTGGGATGTGGTGGAAGGGGAGATTAGCATCATGGATGTGCAACTGACAAACCTGCAGCAACTGATGCTATCATCTCAATATGGACCAAAATCGGTGAGGAATCTTCCCAGCATTTCTATACCATGAAGAATTAGGGTAGTTTTGAAATAAGGCAAAATAAGGTCCAACCAGGTACTATCAATGTGCATCTAATGAAGTGGCCAGAAAGTGTGTATATTCCATTAATCAATAGACAGCACAGTTGTTCCTCTGCTCTTTGTGGTTCAGTTTTTTTATTTTCTTCCTTGTTTTTTTCCCCCTTTGATATGTGAAAATGTATTATTTCCCCCCAAAATTTATAATAATAATCATACACCTTTCTACAATATATGTTTACATATAACTAAATGAAGGCTTATTGTCTTTCCATTGTCTTTCTGTTTGTATGCACTAGAGGGCACCAGCATGCTGGGAAAAACCAAGCAGAGCCACGGTGTCAAAGTTTGGGTTAGAATGTAACTTTCACCCTCTGTTGAAGATGAAATATAATGAAACCTTACAAGATGTGCACAGTAATTACTCACAGTCTATTGCAGACCTTAGTTGTAATGTTAAATCTTGCTGAGATGTAGTGTTGCACCTAACACTTACTTTCATGTCTGGTTTTTCTGCTGAATAATCCTTTTTTGGTCATTTGTTTTCTTTATATTTCTTTTCATTATTCTAATAAAAACATACTGTGTTTAATAACCGTATTTTATGTCAGCTTTTTAACATCCCGTCCTGGATCTTAAACACTAATTTACTTAGAGAGTTACCGTAAATACGTGGTATGTGTATTATAGAGTGCTACATTTTGACCCCATTTTCAAGAGATTTTAACTGATTTAAAATTCCACTTAAAAATTTAAAAAATAAATAAATAAAATAAAACTGACCTTTTCTGCTCATTTCCAGCACCAAATCTTTAGTCACTGTGCATGTGTTACGGTTCAAAATAATGAGTATTTATCTTTAAAGTTCATCCTTGTTTTGCATGAAGCAATTTTAGCTCACTCCCTTCTCCTCCAAATTAAATTATCATCTGATTGGATGCTGCTCATAAAGAGGAAGTGTGAATAACAGCTGGTGTGGAACCGCTGCAGTCATAGTCAGAGATATGCTCCTGGATGACCATGTTATGGATATCTAATCTCCCTAACATCATATAGAGCCGAGAAAGAAAATAAGCTCCATATTAAGCACTTCATTGATTCAACAGAAATCTTAGCTGATAGACTGATTAATCAACTAATTGACTGAAAAATTAGTTCAGTGTTAGTAAAATATGTGATTCAGTGCACTATCATAACCAGATACATTTTAATTTACACAGGAGGTCACAGCCTGACATCAGGGTGATGCTGCCAGGTATGACTGTGGTTTTCCTCGACCAGAGGTAAGATGAAAAAGCCTAAACCCATAGAGGAGTTTTTAATCTCTCTCCTCTGTCTCTCATAGACCTGCCTTTCTCTCACATATCCATGTTTAAGAACATAAATCTGTCTTCTAGTGACCTTCAAGGCAGTGACAACTAGCAGAGAATTAATCCCGCCAAAATAAATGTGTGTTTTGCACTAAAATGATGTCTGGAGTTGTCTGAGTGCACAAGAACGGTTGGTATGGGAAGTCATAGTGTGGGCTTTTAAGAGGAACAGACACACTGAGGATAAGAGAGTTGGTGATGAAGATTGGGACTTAAAAGAGGACATTCACATCAAGATAAGAGAAGCAGTGATTATTTCTGAAGTGGCTGTTGAAGTGAAGCTTTATTTCATAATTGAGTGCTGTGCTGGGTAAATTTAGTCTTTAATGGTAAAACTGTGTACTCAGTAATAATCTTAATCATGTTTACCGATCAATTTCCATCTGGCTCTACAAACAGACTGCATGGACCAGAATGAAGAATCTCACATAATTAGTCTCAGTAATCAAAAAGGTAAATAATTGTTTTTATACACAAGTAGGACTATACTGCCAGTTTCTCTTAATGCAATGTGCCATATCAGTTATTTTTCTTTTAATTCCTCGTCTGGCTGTATCTCATTGCTTCCCTATATTGGTTGCCAGTGAAAGCTTATCCTACAGGCACTTTTTTTTTTCAAACTGGGGGAAAATAAATTACTTTGCATCTAAGTCGATCCTTCATGCATATTTGCTTGTGCTCCCTGTTGGGATTGCGGTTAAGATTTTCATTTCAGCTCAGTTTAGCAAAAAATACAAGTATATCACTTTAGGTCATATGCCTTATAGATTTTACTTTTCATTACACAGATGGGGCTTCCTATATGTTTTAAAATGCACATGCATGTAATCGTCATAGGAAAGGCAACCTCACAGTTGCAACTTTGCTATCAACATGAATTTTGATTTTTGATTAGCCTTCTCAGAAAGATTTCTCCTGAAATGTTGTGTGTGGCAGACAAATATGGTTGCTTCTCAAGTCCTAAAACCAAAGCTGTTCAAGGTTATCCTCATTCAGACCAATATTTATTCATTTATTTAGGCCTTTTTCTCTTCCAGAAATGCCATATCCACTGCAGGGCAAGCAGGACATTTGGATGATTTGGCTTCATTTTTCAAATCCAGCTTCTTCACAAAAACGCTAATGTAGTTCTCTAAAAACTGAGAGCAAATTAGTTTCAGGCTCAACATGTAGAGCACACCATCCGAGGAATTTTAAACAGAGGTGTCTCCTATAATGTCAGTAAACCGCTTTATGGAAAATTGCTTTGGCAGTAAATTTGAACCTGCTGTGCTCCCAAGTTAATGAACACCCAGCAAAGCAGCTTCCTCACAGATAATTAAAGTGCTTGGTAAAAAAAAATTATTAAAGATTGCCTTATTCACAGAAAATAAGAGCTGATTTTAAACATTCGATTATAATCTCTGTTCTACGATCGTTTTCAGGAAAATTAGTGTTTACAATTTCCCCTCATGTTTTAAAGTGTTTTTATGAATAATTAGAAATTATTTCAATCTTTCTGAAATCTTTCTGTCAGATGCAACTTTCTGTGCCTCCCAAAACAGTGAAATGATCCGTTTGTTTTTGTGTTTTTAGTAAATAATACTAAACAAGAACTTTTTTATAATGAAATAAATACATACATGATACATTTTAAACATATATACATACACATGATGTCACACAGCACAGGACCACATTATAAAAGAAAGTAAAATTAAATATAACATAGTTCTTTGTATTTTTGCATTGACATGGATGAAAAGACATCCTCGTTGCTGTAAAGGAATCGCTTTTTTAAGTGATAGATGTAAATGCATATTTTTAGCAGAAAATAAACTGCAAGGCAAAATCTCTGTAAAGCAAAATAATTCTCTAGGACCTTCAGTCTTTACCATGGACTACTTTGGAAATCTTTCTCTTTGTACTGATGTAAAATACTGCAGAAACTGATTTTCCTTGATTCCTAATCAGTCGACTGTTTAAATAGAATGATTTGAAATGACAGGTTATTAAGTTGTCTTAATAGAGTGGGTTCCCTTTAATATTAGTTTGCTAAGATCTAAATAAGAAGAGAAGCGAGGCCCCACAACTGAAATGGGAGTTTCTGTAAACCAAAGGGAGTCACATGCAGTGCTTTTTATGAAATAAAAATCTAAACTTATGTACAAATTAATGTGGAACTATTTTGTTCAACAGTCTCTGTTTAGAAAATGACTGCAGGTTACATGCTGCACTGGAGCCCTGCAAGTACAGGCCTCTTGACTGAAGTGATCTTCTGCTTAGAGTACTCTGTCTAACATTAAACCTCTCAAAGACCCTGCGGGCTGGACGAAGTGGGGAAATTTGGTTGTGTTGTTCATCCCAGAAAACTGCAGCTGCCAGTTTGATTTTATGTCTCAGTTACAGTACATCCCACTATTGACAAGGACAAAGCATTAGATCAGACATTCACTCCTACAGGCGGTGAATACTTGATCATTTTAGGTTGAATACCCCTTTACGTACAGTATCACAGTCCTCAATGTAAAGAAACCTAAACAATCTTTTTCACAGTCCTTGACTGCAATATGTTCTTATAATATACTCAGTTGGCGCTGGTGGAATATTAAACATAGTTTATCCTCATGATGCACACTGAGGTATACATTTTCCTAATTAACCTTTAAGCTGGAGGGGGTTCTGCTGTCTCATTTTCTGCTCTCTTGGAATCCTGTTAAATTACTGCACATTTAAATGAAACAGGAAACAAGCTGACACAGAAGTAGACGTCAAGACATTGCAAGTATACTTTTTTGTGGCAAATCTTCTGAGAAGTTTTTGTATCATGTTTTCATTTCACAATGAAAGAGTCACTCAGAAAGGATGACATGAAAGGCCCTTGCAAAGGTGGTGAAGTCTCAGTGAGACTTTATTGTTCAGTAACCTCTTTGTCTTTTTGATCATGTGTCGTCTTGTGTTTGCTTTATGAAAGAATCAGGCTGTTCCACTAGAGGAACTCGGCCTGCGGTTTGGCTGAGAGTTGGCCGACTGTCACCTCTGTGTAGGTGGATCCAGTCAGGATGCAGGCAGTCCTTTGGGGTGTCACATGACACAGAGCTGCATTGTCAGTGCAGTGCAGACACGCCCCGTAGCTCTCCTGCTGTCCATTTGAAAAGCGCGTGGAGACGCTCATGTCCTTGTTGCGCTGTGATGTGGATCCGAATCGTTCTTTCGGCTCGGACTGCGGACTGCCCCTGTACATCATCTGTCGTAACATCGAAGTGTCTCTGTATAAACACTCGCGAAAGTTGGGCTTACACAGGAGGTAGACCATAGGGTTGTAGATGGTAGAAGACTTGGCAAACACTGCAGCAAGGGCAAAAGCAGCGGGAGGAACTTGCGTGGCATCCCCGAAAGCAGCCCACATGGCCACGACAGCATATGGAGACCAAGCAGCCAGGAAGCCTATGCACACTGCTACAGACAGCTGTGGAGAAGGAGCATTCACACATATGCATGCAGATATTCAAACAACATTGAACAAAAACCATGACATGCAGAATTTAGTTTCATGTTAGTGGCAAATTTGTATGAAAACATATATCTTAAGTATTATAACTTTAGTTTTGAATCTATCCATGCAGAAGTCTACATATGCATCAGAAGACTGTACAGAGATAAAGAAAGTAATCAATTTAATGTATAACCTTCTAATAATTTATCTTTTCATATCCTACTCAGATCCTGTTAGCTATAAAAGCTATAGTCAGTGGTGCTGAAGCGACACAGCCATAACCTCTGACCTTGACAATGAGAGTGTGTGCATTGGTGCTCTTGGTCTGTGGTGACACATGCTGCTGGACGGCCTGACGTGAGCCCCGCACGGTCAGCAGAATGAAAGTGTAGGAGAGGAAGATGATAGTGCAGGGGACTACATAGCAAAAGAAGAAAAGGCAGATAATATAAGACAACGCTGAAAGCTCGTAGTTGGGTGCATGCCAGTCAATGCAGCACGCTGTCCCATAAGGCTCAAGACTGTAATGTCCCCAGTGTGCCAGTGGCCCCACAGCAAACACAGATGCGTAACACCACACTCCAGCCACCAGGAGGTGGGCATGTGACGAGGAGAAGTTGTTACCTGATAAGAGAGGAAATAGAAAAAGGTGCCTTGAAGTTATTATGCTCGTTTTACTCCTGCTGCTGGTTAACTTTCTGTAGCTTTGACAACATCATGCTTATCAATTTATTCCACCCTCACCGTGGTTGGGGACACAGACTTTAAGGCAGCACACTAAGGAAAGCACTGTGAGGTTTGTCAAGCTGCAGAGACCAAACAGCACTCCACACATAGCATACACCTGGCAGATGATTTCTCCAAACAGCCACCTGTACACACAGACAACGAGTAAAAAAAAATGTAATAGAGGCTAGGGCCCAGAAAACTGCTCCCTGTTTGAGTGTAACTGTAGAGTCTCAGTCACATCTTTGGAGGGTCTTTTTATTGAGTGTTAGGATAGAAGTATAACAACAAAGTTTGGGAAGCCCTCTCCATCCCGAACATAGATTTCCAATATAATTTGTTTATATTTATTCTGCAATCTGATACAGTATTAAGAGTACCTGCTGGAACATAATCCATTTCAGTTGCATTCAGGCATTTAGGATGAAATAAACCACTTTCCAAAATGTTCCCACTTCTCTTCTAACAACAATAAGCCCCTGTTCAAAAACAGAGGTTCAGTTAAGCTAATTTAGAACAATACATTTTAAATCAGGCACATTATTATTACTGGAGGCCATCATGTATCTTGTGTCTGCAAAAGTGTTCGCATTATTTTGTTTTTAAAAAGTATATTTTTGGTTGATTGACGACTATTTTCTGACTGTTTGCTAAGCTAAATGCACCAAAGGACCTCTGGATATATAACATGGAAGACTTTGTCAATAAAAAACAAGAGACCTCACCTAAATGTGCTCCACCTTAATGTTTCTTTGTGAGCACTGAAGCTCTCCAGCAGTGCTGGAATTGCTCTTTGCAAGTCAGATTATGATCACTTTTACACATATGAAATGCATACTAGATCTCCTCCACCTTGTAACAGCAGAGACCCTCGATTTGAATTTGAGTTTCTGGGAAGAGCAACTCACAGGCAGCTAAATCTGGCAACTAAGAATGGTGGTGAGTGACAGGAGACCACAGATTTATTTTTGTTTACCGAAATGGTGACATTTTCATGACGTGTACCGCAGTTTTGCCAGATGACCTCTCTTGGGATGTAGCTGTTGAACTCAGGGCAAACTGACAGTGCAAAACTCTGTGAGTGTGAAGACAAAAACAAAAAACAAAGCCGAAAGCAAACACCTGGTAATGCTCGTGACGTAACACGTCTTCGTCAGGCTCGGAAACTGCAGTGTCCTCCACTGAAAACGGTTTTGCACTGTTGATTTTCCCAGCAGGAGTTGGAGTTTGAGGTCAATGATGAAAATGTAAGTAGGTATTTAGACAGAGTGACAGAAAAAAAAGGAAGTGCGCAAAGATACAAACTTTAACAGGAAATCTGATAAAAATCATCTTTTATAGATTTTTAGGTTAGACATGTTGTAACATACACTCACTGGGCATTTCATTTGGTATAACTGTTTAAACTGCTCATTAAAGCAAATATCTAATTAGCCAAATACATGGCAATATGTTGATTTAAAGTAAGCATCAAAATGCCGAAGAATGCGGAATTACTTTTGCTGGATTGCTGAATAGACTTGTCTGAGTATTTCATAAATTGCTGATCTACTGGGATTTTCCCACACAACCATCTCTAGGGTTTACCAAGCGCGAGCTGAAAAGAAAATATCCAGCGAGCAGCAGTTCTTTGAGTGAAGCCAGATGTCTGAGGAGAATGATGATGTCAAATAACCACTTGTTACAACCAAGGTAAGAGCATCTCTAAAAACACAGCACATTGAACCTTGAAGTAGAAGGGCTAAAGCAGCAGAAGAGGTGACAATTCTGTCTGCTGACAACAGGAAACTGAGGCTGCAGTTCACATTGGTTTACCAAATTTAGATAATAGGAAAATTGGAAAAATGTTGATGAGTCTCAGTTTCTGCTGTGACATATGAAAGCATGGATCCATCTTGGCTTCTATCAGTGGTTCTATTTCATGTCACAAAACAAATCAAACTCCACAGTCTGGTCCTGATGGAGAAGGAAATTGGTGAATTCACATCAGTTTGTTAGGAATGGCACTAAATGTGGAGGCCTTTCCACATGGCGCTAGATTGAAAATATAGTTAAGGCCCACAACTACACAAAATGTTTATCAATCTCCATTTTTTGCTATAACATGTAGCTATTTATAGTGAATAGAGAAAAAATGTAATGATTACTGATAAATGAATTTGAAGTTGAAATGAAATAAAAATATAGAAGGAGCTTTTACGATACCTGTGTGAAAATGCCGATGGTATGGCCAGTGGAAGTAAAGTGAGTGTCATCCCAAGGTCACTGATGGAGAGATTGATGATAAAGAACTCTGCTGGTTTCAAGGTTGACCGCTTGTGATAAGCAACAAGTAGCAGTGTGGAGTTGCCTATGATGGACAGTACACCTGTGAAAGAAAAGGAGATTGAGTTGTGCTAAATATGGATAAAGCATAAAAAAAACCAGAAAAATCAACACAAATGTTGTGTGGACTCACAGAATAAGCAGTAGACTGAACCCATGAAGATGTCATGCTCCTTGGAGATGGTGGAGGTAAACACAGCAGACGTGTCTGAAGCATTTCCCATCTGAAATGTCACCACTCGAATTAATTCATGGTCAATAAAGCTGAAAATAATCCAGGAATTTACAAAAAGTCAATACTCAACTTAGGATCCTAAAAAAATTAAAACATGCAAAAAGGAAGTATATGTAGTCACTATGTAAAATCGAATCAATGCATACAGTTTTGTTTCTGAAGCATTTCAAACACTGCACACTGTCTGTAGTGCACTGCAAGCTGTCCTACTGCTGTTATTGCAAGAAATATCTGCAGCCTACAGGATCAGATGTAGAAATAAATTAAAAAAGCCGTTTTGAAGAAAAATAATCCTCTGCAAAAGCTGAGGACTGTTCATATTAAACACAAATATCTAAAAAGCATTGACAGATGGAAAGAATTACAGCACGGTGCCATTTTTTGGATTTACAACAGGGGTACAAGAGGTTGAGGGAACAAAACATGATGGTCTTATGATTAAGACCAAATGTGCTCAGATTTTCTGGGAATAAAAAGCTTGTGAAATTGCAGTCTAAGCATGATTCAGCAAGCACACGTGCAATTGCAATCCAGACACTGAAGTGATCGAAGAGATACATAATGGGCCGAGGTGAGAGTGTGATTCTTTTTTTTTCCCTGCCATGAAACAGTTGACAGGCTCTCCAGGATTTCTAACACATTGTTGGAATATTCTTAATGGAGTCTTCTCGCCATCACTTGAAAACTGTCAGAGGCATTCATGCTTCTCATATTCTTTAGCCGGTCGGCTTCTTCTTACCCAGCTATTTGCAACCGAGATACTGATTGCTATTCAGTGCATCACTTTGCTTGATAGAAAATGAAAAATACAACAGAAATTGGGAAGGAAAGGATGGTGCAGGGACCAAATGCGGAGCAAGAGTTGGATAGCTACCAGAGATGATGTAGAGGCAATATTGATGTTCAAGGACTTAGGCAATCACAGGGATGAAGCTTCATTACTATGCAAGTCAGCACGCCAGTCAATGACGAAATGTCCAGTCAGTCTGAGTGGAGGAGACTCAGCGGAGTACAAAGCTGTGACCCATTTTAGTACCACTCAACTCCATGAACTTCATTCTTGTGTCAGCACAATAATGGATTCTCAATCAAGTAAATTTCCCCTCAGGTGTTTTAGGAATCAGTGATGGAACTGGCTTAGCACACGTTTACTATCATTCCAAAGCCTTTTCTTCCCCAAATTAATTACCTTGAAGAAACAATTCTTTGTATTTCTTTCAGCATCTAATCCCCAGTATTGATTAAAAGCAACACTGTTACCACATTAATGATCAGCCCTGTTATTGCTGTGATAGATACAGTTTGTGAGAGCATGTGTTCTGATCAAATGTGTGTTCACACAAAACATGTTTTCATCTCATGAGATCTCTTGGGAGGGGAAACTGTCAGGTTTTTGAAGATTTAAAGCTGATATTAATCATAAACTTCCTTTGCACAGATCTGAATGTGCACATGCTTCTCTCTCAAGTGTGCTGGTTTTTAAGCTCAAGCACGCTCACCAAGCACTGACTGAGTTTTTTCTTTTTTTAAAAAATTGGCTCTGTAACTGAGAAAGCGTGCATCTTCCTTTTAATTGGATCATAATATGCTTATTTTTGTATTAGCTCCAAACAAAAGCAGCTTTGCACAGTTCAAATTTCAAAATATGACCCTTATTTATGTTATATTGGGTTTATGTGTAGCTCCTCTGTTTGACACTAAGACATTTAAGCTCCTGTCCCTTTATGCCAACTTTTGTCTGATGGGTTGCCCTTCATAAATACGTTTTCAGGTGGGTACAACTTCTTTAAACTGTGTCTGAGATATATTAGAGACATGCATTCTTTATTATATTAAAAGCAGCGGAGCATAGAAAAAATGTGTCATCGTTTTCGAAAAGGCTCCGGGTTCGCTGTCGAAACGGCGTTTTCAAATGTATCCGGTTTGGAAAGCGTTTTCAAAATGCTGTGTTTTCCTTGACCGAAACCGCTGTCTCAGTGTGGATGGAAGGCCAAAATGGAGAGAAAAAGATGCAATTTCGAATGAAAACGTATTAGTGTGGACATGGCCTTAGATCCAAAAAGGTGCTGAAAACATTCTTCAGAGATTTTGGCCCATTTTCACATCATAGCGTCACATAGTTGTTGCAGATTTGTTGACGAGTTTTCTGCTGCTTCAAGGTTTAACAGGTTTTGCATTCAGAAGTGCTCTTTGAGTTACTATTGCCTTCGTATCAGCTCAAGGCAGTCTGGTCATTATCCACTGACATCTAGCATCAACGAGGTGCTTTCACCCAGAGGGCTGCCATGTACTGGAGGTTTTCTCTGTAAACACTAGACATGGCTGTGTGGGAAAAATCCCAGCAGATCAGAAGTTTATGAAATACTCGGATCAGCATAGCAAGTGTGGAAATGAAAAGGGAGCTGTTATGGAAAGATAAACTCTGTCATTGGTCTGCTGTGATAGATTGAGTATTTTGAAGCTGAGTGGGCTATGACACAACTGTCATGTCTCTGAGCTTGCCTGAATAACTAATAATTGGACGCCTTTGATACAGGGGCACGAGGACTTTGACCTCCAGATGATGATGTGAGAAGTGCGCCTTATATCACCTGCTTATCTGACTTATTATTTCGTTTTTCAAGCACATATGCACTCTATCCTTTCCTTCTTCACTCGTAACCATTAAATGTCTGTAGTCAGCGGAGATGAGCAGCCATTTAAAGGCTGACAGGCATGTCAGTGAATGAAAGAGCAAAGAGACCACATGCTCAAGAGCAATGGTTGTGTATCTGCATGGTTTCCAGCCAGTCTCAATTTTTGATTTGTGTTTAAATGTTAATCTGTTACCCAGCATTTTCTTTCCTTCAGAGAATGTTACCAACAGAATTTGTATTTTTATCTAAAGTAAATTACCCTCATTATGAATCAGAAAATGCTTGTGATCGAATGTGAACTGAATGCAAAGTGTCACATTTAATTTTGCATGCTTGGCTTGATTTACCAGCCCTGTCCCTTGAGCATTTACACTGTTTACATTTCAAAGCAGTATTGAACAGTTTTTACTTATTTATGCCTTTTTGTGTTACAAATATGCTTGAAAAAAATAACCAGAAAAGTGAAACCAGTGTGGAAGTGCCTTAAGCTTGTATTCCCTCTAATAGCCAGCAGGCACGTCTCCCTTGATTGGAAAAAACATGCCTGGTTGTACAGACGTCTATGGGGAAATGACCTCTGTAAATGGATTCCTGGGGGGTTTATAGTGTCACTCATTAATTTCAGGTTTAACATTATGTTTAGTTTATAAATTATCATCCTTATTAGAGTGAAACAGAAGTGTACAGTGCCATAAAAAAGTATTTGACCCTTTCCTTTTCCTTTCTTTTTTAAATATTTCTAAAAGTGGGATGCTTCAGAACATCAAACTAATTTTAATACTAGACAAATGTAACCAGAGTAAATAAAAAATGTAGCTCTTTTTTTTTTTACCTGGCAGAGCTGCTGAATCAATACTTCATGTAAATAGGACCTGCCTGACAAAGTGAAGTAGGCTAAAAGAGCCTTGAGGCAACTGTTTGGCACTGTATAGCTAAATTTGAATTGAATTGAATAGAATTAAAAGATCTCTAAAAGCAACCCATCATACCACGATCTACAGTGAAAAATTTCTAATTCCTTTGGACTCCAGTGAACTATGATGAGAACCATTATTCACAAATGGAGATAAGTTGAACACTAGCGAACCTTCCAGGAGTGGACGTTCTACCAAAATCACTCCAAGCACACGTCATCAACTCATCCAGGAGGTCACAAAAGAACCCTGAAAAACATCTAAAGAACTTCAGGCCTCCCTTGTCTCCTTTTATGGGGAGTGTTCATGATACAACAGTACTAAACAAGCTGGGCAAAAATGGCATGGGGGAAAAAACAATGCTGACCAAAAAGAACCCAAAGGCTTGTCTACCCAAGACTTTGGGAAAATATTCTGTTGGCTGAACAAACAAAAGTTACATTTTCAGATAGCCGGTGTAAAACTAATACACTAAAACCATGAATTCTACTCTCCACCAGAAAATCCTGAAGGATAATGTCCAGCTATTAGTTTGTACCGTAAAGCTAAAGAGGACTTGGGTTATGGACAATGATCTGAAACACAACAACAATTCAACCAAAAAACTTAAATCATATTGAAATCATTTTCATGCCTTCAATTTGACTGAATTACTAAAACAATTCTGGAAAGAAGAGTGGGCCAACATTCCTCCCCAGCGATGTGAAACACTTATTGCAAATGTGCGATTCACAGCTTTTTTCACTGAAGTCAAATAGACAGCATAGCACTAGACAGTTTCTCTACCATTAGGCGAGTGTTTACAGGCAAGTCAGTGTCTTCCATATAAACTATGGCAACTGTACCAACTGACTAGTGACCAAAGCGATTGCAAGGAGGTTTTTTTGTGCAGCACCATATGTCTGTTTGTGACCACTTTCAGCCTCCAGCAACCATTTACCAACCAGACGAGGAATTGATATATTTTCCCTGTTGACTGGTGGGTGCCCGGGCGTCTCCTACTGGTGTCTAGGCCTCTGTGACGGTGGCTCTAGCAGCTAGTTTCACACATGGCCCATAGCCTCCAGCAACCACTTGCCAATTGGTTGACGAATACACATTTTTCCCTAGCAACTGGTGGTTATCAAGGACCGCTGACCCGTCTTTAGGCCTGTTTGACTGGTGCCTAACCAGTCAACAAAAAAAAAGAAAAAAGAAAAAAAAGAAAGCAAGATATGGTGCATACAACTCAAACTCTTGTGTTCTAATTCAGGGCAACATAATTATTATGTTACCACCGACAGCCTCACCGTGCAGCACTCTACCACACTAGATGCTGGAAATCAGTGGTAAAGCCCTTTGAGTTGAGCAGTATTTAAAATCAAAGCAGCAAATATGATGTCCAGTGTGTTGTGTGGCACGTGCCACGACGACCTAGTGAGACCTTTGTGAGATTAAAGTCAACTGTCACCCTCGCTGTGTGGAACTGCCACCTCATCTGAGAGTGACTGACTGTGACAAGCGAGTGCCATCACAGTACAATATTTACAGCAAGTTTTAGCAGCATGACAGCATGGTTGGAGGCAACTCCTTCAAACATTGCCGGGCATACGACATATCTTATGTAACCTGGAGAATTAACGTGATGCAATCTGCGTTCACATGATGTGTTTAAGAAGTCAAGCACTGCATCATATTAATGTGACTGTGAATCAGTTGTCAGCTGATGGTTGTCACGAGTTTGCGAAAAAAAAAATTCTTACACATTTGGCTCAATGGAAATTGAACTACAGTTATTGCAGTCAATAAGTATGAAAATCTCTGTGAATTAACAATTTACAGTTTTGTATTTGTAGCTTTATTTTTAGGCCAGAATTATACGGGTAAATAAATTAAGCAAAGGGAGATGGCGCATGATTTGATTGTAGCACAGAGCTTCCGCAGTTGTGGTAACATAGAGGACAGATTGCCATTTAGCTGATTGCTGCTGAGGCAATTAATCATAAATGGTCTGATGCAAGCATGCAGTTACAAACTTTTGGCCATGTGACGTGTCGCTCATCCTAATTGGATTAACTTGGCATAAATATTTTTTGATATACGATGCTATAAAATAGCTTTATAATGTTAAGTTGTTTTATAATATTCAGATGGACCTCTGTGGCTATGTGCACATCACCATCTTCATCAGTCTATATCACACAAACTATTGTGTGATTAATCTCTGATTAGTATAGAAAAATAAACTTTTGATTAGGTCAGTGTCATGCCCTCAAACACCTGTTTTCATTTCCTATTTGCCTTTGATTCTCATCTGCAGTTGGAGGTCAGTCACTTTGTTAAATTATGTTGTATCCAACAGAAGGACTTCACACTCGGGCAACAAAATCCGTCTTTATCCACACTTATTGATTTTCTGCGAAGAGAGCTTTGAGTGAGCCACAATCACATATGTCTGCACAAGCAACAACGAAAACAACAGCAAACAGTTCATGCATGCAGGCAAACCCATCCAGATAAACAACGTGCGGCAAGCGGCTCAGGATCAAGGCAGGCTGTCTTGCAAATGGTCAGTGTTGTGACGGCTTCAACTTGGACCACCAGATAAAGAAAAGCACTCGTTTGTTACAGAGTGGGATAATCAGGATCTCGTCACTAATCCTGCCGATGGTCCCACAAGTCGGCTGTGAGGTCTGAGCCTTCATCTTCATCATTATTACAGCTGGCACAATTCATTTTCGCTCCCTTGATTTAGTATCTGAAACTTAAATGAATGCCCTTCACTAAATAACCTTTTAACATATCCAGATGTTGTCATGTTAGAGGAAGAATTGCAAGTCAGGAAAAACTACCAGACCTTTTCACAGGAAAAA
The DNA here is from genome assembly GCF_056152115.1 of Neolamprologus brichardi. Classification (NCBI taxonomy): domain Eukaryota; kingdom Metazoa; phylum Chordata; class Actinopteri; order Cichliformes; family Cichlidae; genus Neolamprologus; species Neolamprologus brichardi. The sequence goes on from NC_142123.1 coordinate 26,729,024, forward strand.
AAAGCGGATCTAAAAGAATAAAAGAAAACAAAACATAAATATATATATATATATATATATATAGATCTATGTCAGCACCTATATCTCGCTGTTTACTGGTAGTAAACACTAAAAAAAAACAAGCAAAATTTGGGGAGTCACATAAATGCGACATCATTGTTGATCCCCCCCTCTTTTTTTCTGTTATTGTCTAATCTCTTTGTATTGCTCTGGAAATGGACACCCCGCGGCTACGCTGCTTACCTTCCAGGGAGGAATGGCTTGTCCTCAATTAAACTCATGGAGGCCAGGTGGAGAGCAGGACACAGAGGAGAGGAGCTTGGCCAGCCACCGAGAAGGAGACAGAGAGTGGAGGAAAAAGAGGGGGGGGGGGGGGAGCACTGGTTCTATTTCATCCTCACACTGAAGAGTCCGGTTAAGGTATCCTCCTCCCCTTCAGTGACATACACTTGCATGCAGCTGGCCAGGTGGACACATGCTCGCCGCATCTTACAGCATGTGCACTGATCATTATTGTGGGCATTCAACTGATGGAGAACGAACAGCCCACACTGACGGCAGGCCAGAGAGAGAATAAAGGGAGAGAGAGAGAGAGAGAGAGAGACGGATCAGCATAATACTGGTAAGATCCGAGTGTCACTGATGACTCAAAGTACCGCTCCCCTCCCCATTTCCTCTGCCCACTCTTACTACCACTACTTTTTCCCCACATACCCTACACTTTGGATTATCCTCTCACTTTGCATATGAATGAATCGTGCATGTGATTCAAGTATGGAAGGTGGGTTTTCCCAAAGCAGTCTCCACAGCTGACTCACATGCTGCTGTGAGCTGCTGGTATCAAATTGCTTTATTAATGAATCTTGAGGTTGGTAGCCAGCAGGAGAGAAAAGCAGCAATTGATTTTATAGGAATGAAGACAATGGTGTTTTGATGTATTTTCATTTGATTTTGAATTCAATCACGGTTTCATAATTTTGTCTTATAATGGTCTCATGTCATGGTTCCAGTTCAAAGCAAAGAATGGAAGTAGCAACAATGGCTTATGGTGCTGATCAATGTATGTCTGCTGCTGTGCTACTGGCATCTGGAATTTGATGTGTAATTTGTGACTAAAAATGGATTTTGTAGGTGGCTCTCTGTAATTTAAGTCTAAAATGAATGTGACAGCCACTTTAGAAAATAAAGTGTCATCCTCGGTCACACAGTAAATCCAGTCCTGGTAGGGAGCAGCTGAACTCCACCTGAAGCGCTGTGTCATCCCACTTTATCATACCCACCAATGCAGTTTGCTTCTAGCAGCACCACTCCCAGACTGACAGTCATGGAAAGCTGCTTAAGGGAGCGTGGGCTCACTCGCTGAGGCTGCAGGGCTGTCAAAGCTGTAAAGAGCTGTGCTGTCATATTAATACCTCGGCACAGGGTTCTGGTCCTTCTCAGGCCGCTCGCTCAGACACGTTTAGATGAACTTAGTGTCACAGCCAGTGGCTGCAGTAGCATGATGTCCCTTTAGTGTAATATTGGACATGGCAGGAAGTGATCAGAACAAGTGGAAATTATTAGAGATCATGTTGAAAGTGAGCACAGTCACTTTCCTTCTGGACCTGAAGACAGCACAAATGTCAAGTCACTTAGTTTTAAACAATGCTAGATCATGTTTTTATAGTGTTAGGCAGAGATGGGCAGTAACGCGTTACTGTAATCCGATTACTTTTTTCAAGTAACGAGTAAAGTAAGGGATTACTATTGCAAAAACGGTAATTAGATTACCGTTACTTTCCCGTAGGAACGCTGCGTTACTGCGTTACTAAAACCGTGATTTTTTGCGAGAATGTCTCATGACCTTGACGTAAGCAAGTGCAATGTTTGTGACAACAGCTGTGTGCAGATCAACAGTGGATCATATATCGAGTGCGGGAGAGAGTATGAGCATGCAACGTTTAAATTGTGGAAGTACTGACCTTACTTTAAGTTTGATTCCATAAAAAGTGGCAAAAACATTAGTGTTCGTTGTGCGTGGGAAGAAAACTTCTTTTTACAGCGAAAAAACCCCCCTAAACTTCCAAACAAGCACCGAGTGCGCAATGACGTAATGGGAAATTCACAGAGAAACTCGCGGATTCTTCAACTGACTGCTGCGGCTCACCTGCACCAGGGTAAACCTCCGCCTACCCTACTCCGGCTTTACAGGTGAAAATAGAGCAAAAGGACCGCTAGTCTTTGACTTTATTTATTTTCTGCTGTGTTTTACTTGCATCTATTTGAAAGAGTGAGTGTAAACACACACACACGCACACAAAAAAAAATTATGTGCTGAAATGTGCAGAAAATTGGTTTAAATATTAAACAAATTTCTTCCAGTCAGTGAATGTTGCATATAATATATTTTTTTCTTGATGCATAAAGTTAAAAGATTAAAACTAATAAAACAAGTTTTAAAAATGGACTTTTCCATTTGATTACATTTTGTATGATGGATTATGTAGAAAAAGTAGAATTGGGCTGAAAGATCTATCGCTTTATCACCTATTCAGGTTGTAAATCGTGTTTTTAAAAAGTAACTAAGTAACTAAGTAATTAATTACTTTTGAAAATAAGTAATCAGTAAAGTAACAGGATTACATTTTTGGGGAAGTAATCAGTAATTAGTTACTGATTACTTTTTTCAAGTAACTTGACCAACACTGGTGTTAGGTGGTCCAAAGCTGAGATTAGAAGAGAAATATCAGCATGATAAAATAATATAATACTCAAATAAAAAGATAAAACCCCAAATCTATATATGCACTCAACAGACACTTTACCTTATACAATTTTTGAATTCAATTTAATTTATTTAATTTAACAAAATATGGAGAAAAAAAACACCTTGACTATAATTATTTCATTGTATTAATGATACTAATATTAGCCTGGAAAGAGCACAACATGCACAAAAAATATTCACTAACATGTTTACAGTAATGAGCCAGAACTGTGTTCACAACTTATTTCTTTAAAAAAAAACAGTCAACGATAAGGGACGTAGCAATAGCACTTTAATTTAATGAATTATACTTCAACCACTGAAAGGCTCCACAGGACTGTTAACAGAGTTTTGGAGTCTCTCACATATATTCTGAAATATTTCTTCTGAACAACATGAATACTGAGAATTTATTCTATTAAATTCTCACTAAATCCTCCTGAATAGTACTACTGGGAAAGCAAAATGGGTACTGTTTTTTGGAATCTCAGAATTACATCTGTGCTTTTTACAGATGATGAGGTTTGATTGGGTCCATCAGAACATGACTTTCAGCACGCTCTGAGTGGGTTCTCGGGCGAATGTGTGGGATGAGAGTCTGAGTCAATGGTCCTCTGCTGAAAAATGGTGGATTACTCCACCCTGCATTGCCGCCTGTAAGGTATTGTACCAGAGTGTAAAAATATACCTGAGCTAGAAAGTGAGCCATAGGTAAGGGTTGGAATGGCTGAAAAAAAGAGGTTGTTTTACAAATAGTTAAAGTTAGTTTCCAATGTAGGGTGGCTGGCCTCTCCTTTAGAGATAGATTGAGGAGCACTAACATCGAGAAGTAGAACTTCTGCTCCTTTGCATCAAAAGGAGGTTTTGGTGTCTCATCAGGATTTGTCCTGAGCAGCTCCCCTTGGAGGTTTAATTGGACACTATCAGTTGGGAGGAGACTCCAGGCTAGGTTGAGAAGGTGTTGGAAGCATCAGGTCTGGGAATCCCTCAGAATCCCTAAAGAAAAACTGGAGGAAAGGAGTTCTGGAATATCCTTTCCCGACTGCTGCCAACATTACCAGACTTTGGATAATAGGAAGAAAATAGTTGGTTGGACGCACATAGCAGACCATAACTGAAATTGACAGACCTTTCTTGGGCAGAGTTAATCTCAATTACTAGATTTCTGTATACTATTAGGAATATAGATAAGAAACAAAATTTTTGGTACTGGAAAGCCTACGTGGTCTCAGTTTATACTCCGTGTTCTTTTAACCTGTGATGTTTGCTACGACTTTGTTTACTCCTAGTAAACAGTTTGCATGAAGAGAAAATGAGGAACTTTGTTTGTCAAACTGCAGTCTCCAAAACATGCTATATTCTCTGATGATGAGTTAGCTTTTTATTTGATTTAGCCAAAACAGAAAGTTTTGGCCAGGACATCCATTTCCTACACTGACAGCTAAAAAAAAAAAAAAAAATAGAAATTGGTGATTGTTCCCTGAGGCTGAGTCTGCAGACGATAGCCGATGGGTTCCTAGATTGACTCTGACTTATCCTCCACGGAGACACATCGGTATTGCTTCAGGAAAGTCAACATTAAGCCTATTAAAATGACCTTGACCGCTGAAATGAAATGTATTGCTGTGATGTGGGAAAGTGATACTTCACCATTTATTTCCATGTAGGTCAGAGAAATATCCTTTTATATGACATCTTAACTCACTTAAAAAACCCACTTTTTTAATGAAACGTTTTTTTGGAAGGTTGTTGTTTATTACATAAGAAGATAGCTGTTAAATTGAACTTTGTCTTTGGTGAACGGCTCAAGTTCCAACTGTATTTTATCACATATTTAGCAGTGTGGCGGCTCAGTGGTTATGTGTGGCATTTTAATGATATGTTTGTGCTTGTGTTTCTCCCAGCATCAGAGCATGCTGACTAAATACTCACATCACTGTGCCCTTGAACAAGGCACTGCCTTACAGCTGGAGTTGCTCCCCAGGCCCTACTCCTCCTAATGCCTAGCATCGGTTAATGCAGGGAATGAGTTTTCCTACAGCGATCAACAAAGGAATTCTTATGTCCATTTGTTTTTTAAAAGTAAAAGTTACCCACCAAAGTCAGAAAAGACATCACCAACATTAAATCTGACACATGAAATAAATATCAATTTACTACTCTGACAATATTGCTTAAAAGTGGCTACAAATCATTCGTTTTTCATACGTTTCTCTTCCTGGAAGATGCTTAAATCTTCCAGCTCTTGTTAGCAGTGGCAGTTGACTGAGAGCAGAGGCCTACCCTCAGCCCTTTTAAGAGCATGGATTAGAAAGCTTCAGGGTACAGAATTATCTGATAAGGCCCTACAATGGGATTAATTGGTGCTGCTGGAAATTGGTCTGCTTTTTACCAATAAATAATTTGAACGAAAGGAAGCAAACAGCTTTTACATATAAAAAAAAAAATCCTTTTTTCTTCCTTTTCACATAGCTTTCAGTCTGATTATTGGATGCTTCATTCTAGACTGAGATGTTCTAGAAAAAGAGAAAATAATAAGAGTATCAAATGATTTCATTTTATTGCCAGAAAAAAAGAAATGAAAGAATAAATTACATAACAGATGATTCCCCAATATCTACTAGAGGACTGCTTTTCCGTTCCAAAGCAACGACCTTGGAAAGAGATAAAAACAAAAAAGCAAATAAGTATGTTTAATACCCATTCATAGCCACGTTGGATCCTACTCTATTACTAACAATGCCATAAGCATAAGCTGGTGCTTTAGTTGATTTTCAATCATGTGTCTGTTTTCGTGTTGAGGATTAAATTGCAGCTTTAGGGTCATTCCTACCTGCCTGAGGGACAGCGAGACAGAGAATGCTGAGACCACATTGTCCTGGTCACAGCAGCCTGAGTCAGAAAAAAATATTTGATGCGCTCTGAGGCATTTATTTTGAGCTGCAAAACAGCACTGACATGTTAAATAACTTCAACCTGACAGGAAGAAGTAAAGGATAAGATGAAACAGTCTGTAATCGATACCAGAATACAAGTAAACATGCAATGTTTATTTGTTTATCACTTTTCAGGTATCACTTTGAGACTGCAGCATGATGATGATGATTTACTGTGAAGAGATGTTGATGTAAGTGGTGGAGGCCGTGACTAGGCTGAAGAAACAAAACAAAACTATCAGATAGACGACAAAACCAGTAGTGGCCAAATCAACAATGTGGTATACTGTTGATGAAGAAGCACTGCTCAGCTCTGCTCAGCTCAGCAACACTAAAAGCTCTAAAAAAGACCAGATATGACAACTAAAGGGAATGATTGCAGAATTGTTTCTATTGTTAAGAAAAAAAAAAACATTTGTAACATCTAAGTCAAGAACAGTCTTGTTAAGGTAGGAGTATCATTATTAATGTCTGCAATCAAGCGGATTTACAACAAACTACAAACCACTGGTTACACTTAAGAATAAGAAGGTTCTAAAAAAATCTTTGGACCAATTAATTCAAGATGTTCTTGTATCAGCTGGAAAGAGAAAAGTATGAAGAAGAAGAGAAACAGCTCATGTTCCGAAGCATATCATGCTATCTGTCACATTACCTGTCAAACACGCTGGAGGCAATGTTATGGCATGGGCATGTTTGGCTGCCAGTGGAACCAGGTCACTGGTATTTATTGATGATGTGACTGCCGCTAGAAATAGCAGGAAGGACTCTGAAGTGCACAGAGCTGTAGTCTCTGCTCAGATTCAGCCAAATGCTGCAAAACTGAGTGGACACTGATTCACAGTGCAAAAAGGATTAAGACCCAAAGTATACTGCAACAGAAACCCGAGTTTCTTCATGCAAAGAGATCGGATGATAATAAGTGACCAAGTTAGTGAGTTTTCAAGTATTAAATAAAAAACTAAATGCAGAAATACCCAAAAAGGGGAGAGGAAACAGCATTTAGTGAGGAATGAGGAACTGTGCATAAAAGACAGACCATGGGTGTGCAGGCACAGCATTCACCAGAACAGGTGGGCTACCGTTGGTACAAATGCTTCAGTCTTTAGGTGGGTGCATGAATGACACAATTCATTTAACTAATACAAACTTTCATCAGTTTTGTTTCATTATGTTTTTACATGTTTGTTAAAAATAAAAATTTCACTTGACATTATGTTTCTGTTAAATAAGTCTATTATTAAATAGATGTGGGAGAAACATCAGTGGCTCTAGATTTTTATTACGACCCTTGCAAAAAATGTTGTTTTGATGGTAATGGAGGTTCTTAAGAAGAGGAAACATATTGATCTCAATAAATATGCAGGAGATGAACGCTAAGTGCAAACTGAGCATAACAAGCAACGCAAAAATAACGTCGATGTTTGATAGCTGTTATCGTTGCTCGCCTAATGGCACATAATGTGTCTACACAGTGAATCCTAATTGTCCAGCAGCTCTAAATACAAGCCCCGCCCCCATTTGTAAGAGACTGATTGATTTTAATGTGTTTTACAGAAGGAAAGAACACCAGCTAAATCTGATATAATAAAAATGTGAAAATTGATGGGTTGCACATACAAAGGTCTTCTCATTCAGTTTTTCCACTCACTTAAGGAGCCTATACTATACTATACTGACTGAAGTAAACACATCATCTTAGTACCAACATTCTCATTTAAATTGGAAATCCCTGTTTAAATGGTTCTGTTCATTGTGATCTCAAGAAAGATTAAACTTTACATGACTGACCGGGAAGGTAAATGTTGTTGAAAAAATGTGAAATGCCTTTTGGTCCATTATGGTTATAGATAGGCCGGATTCTTATCATTAAAAAAATATAATTGCTACTTATAAAATCCATCCATCTTCTTTCACTCATTTAATTCAGAGTCACAGATGGGCTGGAGCCTATCTCAGCTATCACAGATGGGCTGGAGCCTATTTCAGCTATCACAGGGCAAGAGGTGGGATACACCAAGGGCAGATGACCAATCTGTTGCTAACACAGAAGCTGTCATGTTTCGGCTGTGTACAGGCAGGAGAAGGACCCAAACGCAAAACTCACGACAACAAAATTAAACTCAAAAAGCTGCTTTATTGCAGAATGGCATGGAAAACTAAACTGGGACATGGGTAAACTGAAACGCAAGAAAACACAGCCATGAGGGATAACGAGGGAATGAGACACAGAATGAGAGCACAGCTGGGAGTAATCAGGCTGGACGAGACAAGGGAAGCAAAACTAGAAACACTCACATGAGACATGGACCTTCAAAGTAAAACAGGAAACACACTGACTGAACTCTAAACATGCAAACTTAACAGCAACTGAGAAGACAGAACATAGGGACCAGAAACATGGTACAAAAAGGTCACAGTAGACACAACATTGAACACAGGGAAGCCATATTACAAAGCCAAAGAACTAAACCTATGATAACCATAACTGAAATCTAGGGAAACAAGAAACAGTACAACAAAGGACTCAAAACATAATCCATAATATAAAAACACGAGATCTCTTCAAAATAAAACAGGAAACATGAGAGGCAGACATGACAACATAAGTCACACACATGAAACACACGAAGGGCAAGGGAGACTTTACAGGGGTTGAAAACACAAGGGGGAGCTAATAAGCAAATGAACATAGGAAACCTAATAAGCTTAAACATACACTATAAACATCAAAAGAACTAAAACTCAAAACACTGGGTCATAAGACCCAGGATCATGACAGAAGCAGACAACCATTCTCATTCACACCTACAGATAATTTAGAAATGTCAATTAATCTAACATGCATTTCTGGACTGTGGGAGGAAGCCGGAGTACTCAGAGAAAAAACATGCAGACACAGGAAGACCATGCACTCCACACAGAAAAGCCCCAGCTGGCCAGTGGATTGGAATAGATTTGAAGACCTTCTTGCTATGAGCCAATAGTGCTAACAACTGCACTGCAGGATGGTAGGAACCTCTTGTCCTCAATTCCAGTTTTATATATTTATCTTGGACTAAAGTATTGTAGCTTTGATTAAGCCACAGATCACATCCTGACATAGTTCATGCCACTAAGATATTGTAGCCTTGCTGCAACCCTTCAGCTCATGCATTGAGTTCCTGAACCTTTAAGCCAACTTAAAGTTTAAAGCCTGATGGGATTTTGACTTACTTTTGTTGAAACTTTGGTTTGTTTGTTTAATATGCGCATCACAGTTCTAATGTATGATCAGAGCTGTACTTAGGTAGAAGTAGAGATACTAGTGTTAAAAATACTCCTTTATAAGTACTGAAACAACTTTTTTACTCAAGTGAAAGTGAAAAAGTACAACCTCAGAAATGTACTCAAAGTAAGAAAGTAAAAGTATCTTTTTGAAGAACATTTCTGCCACCTATTTTTTTTTATTAATGTAATCCGTAAACTGAATACTGATTTTACGTGACATTGGTGTAATGAAGCTAAAACCAATTTTAGTACTTCATGAACAAAAATAATATCAAAATTAAATCCAGGACTGAAGGATATATGTTAGGGAACCATAAAATACCACGTGTTGAATAAAAGAGGTCTTTAAATGTATAGAGTTTAGTTTTGTGCGACCATGATGCTCCTGACCTCCGGTGCATATTCCATAAATGATTAAATCTCACGATCTATAGTTCATATGTGGAAGACCTTTATGCACTTCTTCCTCATTAAATCTTCATGTTTATGGAACGATCTGCGCTCCATATGAATTCATTTACCTTCTGCTATCCTTTTCCTGTGTCAATTTTAATCTATGTGTCAATTCAAAAAGTACATCAAACAGTTATTCTGACTGACTTTTTATAGCCAGAATTTAAAGTGACATTTTGATTTCATAATTTGTTGTCGTCCCCAATGAAGATACTGGTGAGTCAGTTGAGGGCCTAAGCAAAAATTCCATTTCAAAAACCATTTTTATTTTGGTAACAATGCCCAAGACAGAGATGGCTGTTTACGATGTGTTATTAATGTAACGACTCACTGATCCTGGTGGGCTTCCACATTTCTTCAGTCTGATTGTTACTCAGTAACTTGACTGCTGTAGACTCCTGGAGTCGCACTTGACTCGATCACATCGAGCTGGACACACCAGGGTGCTTTACCAGCTAAGGTCATTAATGTTAAATGTCAAGTAAGGAAAAGACATAATGTTATGCGATTTCTCCCCCATAGTTAAGCCTAGACTAATAGATTATTTTTTATTTATATTTAATTAGATTTAGATTTAAATGTTATTATCTGCTCACCCCTGTCCTGCTTTTTCCCCCTCACTTCCTCTTTTTCTTTTTCCAGAATGATAAACCTTCTTCACTTTCCTTGAGTGGCTTTTACTGTTGTCATTCAATTTGTTTAATTGGAATCACGCAAGGTATTTGTAATGGGAGTCACTGGAGTCAGGTGGGACTCCTTAGGGAGAGCAGGTTTCTCTAGTGTCATTGCAAACGTTTCGCATTGCCACTCTTGTAATTTAAAGTTTGTCTCTCAATATACATGTTATTCCTCCTGGTAGAAAGTAATGAATCAAAACTAATGATGGTTAATTTTATTTTAATTGTATGGATCTGGTCACAAACCAAGTACAAACAACTTGGATCTATTGTTGTTTAACCTGATTTTTATGATTGTAAAACTTTTCACCAAGAACTTTTCAGCTATACACCCCAAAACACCCAGTAGTGCTTCCTGGAGAATGTCAAATCCTGAAGCTTATTACTAAGTAGCCCTGAGACCTTGATTTAAGGTAAGCCTCTCCTGGGCTTCCTTGCTTCTGAGCCAGCTGTAATCAACCCTGTCTGTTCTCTGGCCATCACTATAATGGGGACAAAATCTCTCCTCTCACCTTAAACTTCTACAGAGGACATTTTATCAGATGATTCACATTTTCCTCCAGTGTGCCCCCCCTTTTTACTCTGTATCCTTTGTCCTCTGTGTCTGTGCCAAAGCTTTGCCTTTTGTGATTTTGGAACTTCCTTTGGCCAGGCGCTGTTTGCGAGTTGTGCAGGAAATGTAACTCTGAATCGGATCCATGAGTGAGCAGTGAAGAGAGTCAGAGGGGACAAATTCGCCAGAGTCCTGGCTGCCCTTTCTGTCCAAGTGTCTAGTTGGAAACAAACATGATTAATGTGTTGTTGTCTGGGTTTGTATGAACGTGGAGGCACTGCAAGAATAATAAAAATACGTACACCCAAACTAAGAAAAGATAATGTGGGATTTGTAGTCTAGCAGAGACAGAATAGTTTAATACTTTTTTAATGGTTTCTAGACAGTTATTCAATTGCTTCCCTGTCATGGCATGCATGTTTATCATTTTACGTTCAGTATCAGAAAGGTGATTTGAGCAGTTATATGCAGCAGTTGCTCCTGGAAGCCGTGGACATCTCTCCCCCTCACTTCCTCAATATGCATGTGCAGACCTGCATCATTATTATCGAGGTGTATATTGGTCTTGAGATTGCTCCATCGCTCATCTTCTCAGCAGACATAAATTTGGTGTCTATCTCTTCCGTCTGCCCTCCTTCCCTCCGTGGCATTTTCCATCATTATTATTCACCACGTGTCTCGGGCTAAAAAGTTTTCTCACAGCAGTGGGCTCATCTCCCACGTAGCTGTCATTTTAATGGTTGTTTGTTCGATAGGGAAACAGGAACTAACAGGGGAAGGTTATTAGCAAGGTCACCTTTCGCCCCATTGTAACTGCCCAATGAGGACTGCGCTCAGAAAACTGGGCTGGTAGATTTGTAGCCTAGAGAGAGAATGAGATGTAGGCTGCTGCTGCTGCACTGAAGGGCTCGTTGGCTGTCTTTCTCCATCACCTTGGCTATAATGCAAATTTGTAATTTTCCTCTGGCAAGCACGGCCTGTCCCTGCGAACTTAATTTTTTGGAAGGGAGACATCATTTACACTCATACTTCAATGCTCCCTGCACTTTTCAGTTGAGTCTATTAATGCTTCTCTATTGCCCTCTTGTGGTGTCCTCACTCCTCTGCACCAACACTTTTCACTTCCAGAGTGAAACATGACTACAGAACTATAGCAGACTTACAGCTTGCCTTTGGTGGCAGCAGGAGGGAGGGTTTTGAGTTTGAAGACTGGGACCTTTCTGTGTGGACTGTGCGGGTTCACCCTTTGCCTGGATGGGTTCTCTCAGGGTAATCGGGCTTTCTCCCACAGTCCAAACATGCTTGTGAACTGTATAATTGGAAAAGAACGAATGGAAGGATGGATGGATTGAACACTAGCAAGGGAAATCATAATAAGATTCATCCATCCAACCATCCATTCGCTTCCGCTTATCCCTTGCAGGGTCGCGGGGATAATAAGATTCAATTCATCCTAATTTTTAGTTCCTTTTAGGGAATTGTGTAAATATTTTTGGAGCACACACCACAGTGTTACATTTGCATTATATGGAGCTAGACTTAGATATGAAATAAAGTATTTTGATGGATGGATAGATTATATTTGTACAGTAGTACAATACAAAAGTACTTGGTGCATGTTCGTTGAAACTGATCAAGTTGTAATTAGCTCTAATTTTAGTTAATTAACTATTTGTTTGTTTTTCACGCTTACTTTTGGTTTCTCCAGTGTTCCTCTAGTTTCTATGCTGAAGTGCCCCTGGGTAAAATACTAAACACAACATTGCCCCTGAGTGGATCTGTGTGTGTGTGATAGTTAGAAAATGCTTAAAAGCATATATATTTAAGTGCTATATACGTTTATATTGTGTGCAGGAATGAGTGAATTTGAGTTGTAGTAAAAAAGTCCTTTGACTGCTAAGTTAAAATAGAAAAGAGAACATGAAGATCAAATCATTTTTTATTGAATTGTCTGTATTGAAAAACTTAAAAATTAAACTTTACATACTTTAAACATTTCATGCAGGACTGCAGTAAGAATATAGACTAATGCTCAAAAGCTAGAGCCATATAAAAACATTACATCTACACTAAATATAAGAAAAAAAACAATACAAAAACTTCATCATGTAAACATTATTAAATGACTGTTCATTTATGATTTCTTAAAAGCTTTAGAGTAACACAGGTGCAGTTGTTTATCTCTCACTCCATCACTCAGGCTCTGATTATTCTTAGCACCACCATGATTAGATTTCAAGATTCAGTTGTGAGTGCGGTTGAAGTTAGCTGCCTTTTGGTTTTTTCCTTTTGTAAGCTGACAAACCATCATTATTTCAGTGCACATTCGAAACCTTTGCATTGTAAAAACTGCATAATAATGGGCTTAGTGGAACCCCTTTACGCCTGCAAAATATTTACTCTTCACCGTTTTATAATTCATTGTCCATATGAAGTAAACTAATTCAGAGCGAAGGTATCCCCTCGTGTCTCTGCTGCCTCTAAACTCTGCTCTGTTGGCTCTGCCTTGGAGGTGCAGTTTTTCAGTTCACCTTTCAGCTCAGACAGCTGCTGCGCATGGCTAGAGAGAGTCCCACTGACTTGCAGTAGGAGACCATTTGACTGTCTCTCCAGCTCCTCCCTGATTCTCTCCAGGTCGTCTGCCAAGTAGTTTAAGCCCTTACACTGGTCCTCTACGCTGGCGACCCGCCCACCAACCTCAGTTACCTCCTTCTGGACCACCATAGCTGATCTTCGGCACCCCCGTACCTCTTCAGCTAGCCGTCTCTTCATCTCCTGCAGCTCTCCTTTAAGCCGGGTCAGTCTGCGCTCACCTGCCCCAAGCATGGAAGCCTGATGTCCAACCAGCTGCACCACACCCTTTATCTGCTGGGCCAGACGAGTCTCTCTTTGATGCCAGGAACTGTTGGCTTCACCAACCTGGTGGACCACTGTCCCCAGGGAATCCTGGAGTCCTCTCAGGGTGTGGTTAACTGAGCGCACATTGAATTTGAGGATTGTTAGCTCACCCTGGATGGAAGAATCTTGCTCTGCTTGTTCCTGCTGCTCCCTGAGGGTCAGACGCTTTAGCATGTTCTGCAGTGTAACATTGAGTCTGTTCAACTGGTCGCCTTGCATATCAAGTACCTCCTTCACATTCTGCTCCAAAGCCAGGTTTTCACTTGGCACAGCAGAGTCTCCTTGGATGGTAACTGTTTGAGGTGAGGGACATGAAGTGATGCAGAGCATTTCCAAATTGTTGAGGTGCTTTTGCATTCTGTCCACATCCAGCTCCAGTCTGCCTCGGAGTGACTCCAGCTCTGTCTCCAGAGTGGGAACAATGTGATCCTCCAGAGCAGTTGCATTACCCAGCTCCTCCAAAGCTGTTAGTAAACGACACTCCAGATTCTTCAACTTAACCTCCATTTTGGCCTCCAAAGCATGTCCAGTCACATCTCTGTCTGGGACACCATTTGTCCTTCCAGATTCTTCACTTTTGATCTCCCCAGTCAGGTTGAGCTTGGCCTCTACATATGCCAGACGCCCCTCCAGCATTCCTTCTATGTGGTCTTTGTGTCCACCCAGCTCCACTCTCAGATGCTCCTGGGACTGGTTGAGGCCTGCCATTGACCTTTCCAGCAGCTTCACCCTTTCCGTAAGTCCACTCATCCTACCACAGCAGCTCTCAGTATCATTACAACCATTGATCTGTGCTTGGAGCTTTCTCAGCTCTGTTCTTAGGTTGATGCTGCTTTCCTGTAGAGCATCCTCCATCTGCTCCTGCCGCTCACTTTGCTGCTTCTGGCACTGACTGTGCACATCCCCAGCTTTCTCCTTGCATCGGTCCTCTGCGCTCTCCACACGCTTCTCAAATCCGCCAAGAATTTCTGTTCTGGCTGTGCTTAATTTAGCATCCATCAATTTCTCCATAGCTCCTCCAAGCTTGCCATTGGAGTTTGATACCAAAAGATTTCTAATACCTGTTCTATTAGCAATCTTCTTCAGTGCTCCATCATGCCTCATCACTGTCACTTTGAGTTCCTGAATCTCAGCTGTCTTGGCTTGCAGCTCATTTCGAAGCTCTTCAACCTTTTCATTCAGTTGTGCGAGGTCTGGAAAAACATGTCTACCATCTAGATCTCCTGTGTCAAGGTCTCCCCCAGGAATTTCTACAAACCCAAAGGTGGATGGATGAGAGGCTACATCTGGAGGGGGAACAGGAACAGGACCAGGACCAGTACCAGGGGGAGCAAAGAGCAGAGCTGACAGCATCCTGTTAGCATCCTCTCTGAGCGAGGTTCGCAGGCTGTCCTCTAGCCCATTCACAGTTACCCTCAAAGTCTCCAGACCCTGGTTTAGACGCCGCACATCCTCTTCCATATGATATATTCGCTCCTCCGTCTCGCTGTCAAGAGCATGGCCTGAAGAGATAAAGAGATGCTATTAAAAGGGGGACAAACACAGTAAAGAAATCCCAAACACTATGCTTTGATGTGACTGCATTTTGAATCTAGTTCATTTTAAGAACTTGTTAAGAACTTGTTGTTCTTTTACTTTAAAAAAAAAAAGAAAGTAAATTCAGGTACATCACTTTTAAAACCCAGTTAGCTTTATTGGACAGTTTAAAAATGGGGACATACCTGTGGTCTCTCCCACAGGCTGTTCACCACCAGAGGGGGGAGGAGTGGGGATTTCTTCAGGTATAAATTCCTCAGGTCCTTGGCTATTCTCATGTTCATGTTCATGGTTGGTCTCTGTGTAATGTGGCTCTTCATGCTCTGGAGCTGGCTCTGATTCTGATGGATAAGGCTGGAAGGGGATGTCTGGGTAGGAGGAGGACCTCGAAGGCCCAAAGGGATGCATCGGGAAGGGGTTAAAACTGCCAGTAGGAGGGCCTTTGGGATGACTCCACGGGCTGGCTTTCACAGCAGTGTTAACATGTGGGCCCTTGAACATCGGGACTTTGCTAGGGGGCCCCTTAAACTGGGACCCTCTCATTGGTGGGCCCTTGAATGGTGGCATCATTTTCATAGGGTGTTGATAAACTGGATGTCCCTCCATACATCCATAACCAGAGTACCCAGGGCAACAACGCCACTCCAGCTCTGTGACGGTTTTATGTGCCACCTTGTAAAGTGGCTTGTACATCAGGCGATACCTGCAGGGAGCAGCAGTAATGGGTTAAAAACATAAATTCAGTGTTTTGTACTGTGAAGCAACCTGAATTAAAATCTATCACACGAGTAGCGTTTACTCACAAAAGAGCTGGGCATTTGCGACCCAGTGAACACTTGTTGTACTCGGCTTTTACATACGGTGCTGCTCCATCCTGTATGGTGAAGGGCACTGTCTTTTCAGTGACGTAGGCACAGTGGTTCCTTTCAGAGTGGAAATCAAAGAGGAAAGAAAAAAACTTGGTCAGATACAATTTTTTAAAAAATTACAAGATTTGTCACTGAATTATCTGACGTGGTGATGTGCATGACAGAGATGGAGAGAAACAGCACTTACTTGTGCCTGCTGGTGGGTTTTCCTTGGCTGTAGTGTTGACCAAGCCCAGGTTTATACTGGTGAAATTCAAATGGTCTGTAGATCCTGGTTTCAACAAGTGATGAAAATAGTGCCATGAAGACAAAAAGGCTCAAAACGCCTGGGAAAAGCATCCTGAGCATTCACGTGTCCAGTGAAAAGCTGAGTGAAAAAACTCTTCAAACTGAAAACAGAAAAAAGTATTCCTTTATCAAGGGACAGCAAAGGCCACAAATATTCAAATATTCTCCACTTGCTTGTAAAAAGACTTGAATTTCTGCAGTTTAGTTTCTCATTTGCCTGGGTTATACAGCACAATGCCAGTGCTGATGCCGGCTGTGGTTGTAGTGGACTCCCGTGACAAAAGTCCCCTGTGAGTTTGGGGGGGAATACAGACGCCACTAAAAAGGCTCCACCAGCTCCATCTGCATATCTCCTCCCACTCAGCCTCCTCAAAGTAACACCCTATTGACAACACAGGAGGGAAAAACCCATCATCTCCCCGGTTAATGTCCCACCTGTGACACTCTTGTGGTCGTCATCTATATAATTTTAATATATGAAAATTCTGGAAGCTGCTTTCACCAACCAGAACAGCAGCTGAGCTCTCAGTAGCTTTTTTCCTTTAGTGACATCACGGCAAACCAGAGAGGAAACGCTGCATCACCTCCAACGAGTATAGTACCCAGCTTTGTCCCAAAATGGGAAGGTTATTTATTCACCCTTTAGAATATAAAGTAAGAAAGACATGCATAAACATTATATGTAGAAAAAACAAAACAAGAACATCATGTTCAGGGTAAAAGCCTTGTTTTAATATAAAAACTAAATAACAAAACATGCCTTCACTGCTGTAAGTAAGAAGCAGTCAAGAGACAGACTTACTGCTTATTCTAATATTAATGTTTAGAAGGTCTTCGAATGGATTTGATTTGATGTATAACTATTGCTATAGATTTGATTTATAGATTTTTAATAAATGTAAAATTTGATTGTATATCATGTGATCATAGATGCCATTTTTTATCCAATTTTTTCCCAGTTATTTCTTTACATCACACCAGAGTTAGCCCTTTCTTTCATTTTCTTTGCTCTTTTAGCCAGTGTAAAATTGATGTGACACAAAAATTAAAAATCAGCTTCTGATATCAGTAAATGTCATCCTATTTGCCAATAGCCTGATATGAGCTGACAACACCAGTATCACTCGCTATTTGAAGAATATATCAGATATATTCTTTGCATACAGCATACAGCAATGTTAGATAATATGAAAACATTCAAGTAAATCCAGTTAGTTAGTAATTTGTCATAATATATAACACAGTGTAACATGAAGTAGAAGTAATGAAGTAGAAAATTCTCACATTCAGAGGCTGAAACCAGGAAATGTTTGACCTTTTAGCTTGATGCTAACATAAAAAATTAATCTTAAATACGTGCTATCAATATTTTATGAGGATGGCACACACATTTTCTCACTAGAACAGCCGAGCTGTGATGATAGTGTTGAGGTTATGTGACGACCTGACAGTATATGAGGTGACACATCTTGGCCTCCCTGACTTCACACATACACGTTGACACGGTCTGAGCCTTCATTTAACAGCAAACCTCCAGAAAGGGGAACAAACAGAAACAAATGCCCTGTGTTAAAGGCTTTGACAGTACACACCCATGGCTGAGTGCTGAGCCCCACAATTCCACACATTCATGCACAACACGGCTCTTGTCCAGTTTAAGTTCACCGCCCTGAGTACAGAAACACGCCTGGTAGCTCCATTGCACCACAGCTAGGACACTTTCCACTTTCTGGTTATATGAAGCAACATTTTAGTTGCATAAAGCCATATAACATGGAAAGTATTGTACAAACATTGGAGGTAAACTAAGTATTTTTTTAGGCTCGTATTTCAGTTCTGCCACTTTGCAGTATTAGCTTCATACCTCATTCATTTACAAAGAATTTTTTTTTACTTTTTCTTATGTTTTTACTGCTCTTTGTTGGCAAAATTATACAAGAACTACCAGGATGACTTTCAGAAAATGACCTCATTAAGTTCTGGTCGTGATTCAGGATTCATCTATTTTTAAAACTGTGGTGTTGTTGGCAGATGATGCGTCTTTGAGTGCTATTTTTGTTACAGTTGTGGTCAAAAGTATACATACACTCATCATGGGCATGAATGATTATTTCGGGCTTTTAATGATCTGGGGATTTTGTTTTTCAGAGTGAATTAACTGTGCAGCATACATCTTTAATGACTTAAAAAACAAGAATTGGGTTCCCAAGTTTGATTTTATTTTATATTTTTATAATGCACATGGAGTTAAAAGTGTACATACAGGCTCTATATTTGGTTAAATGTTGCTTAGCAAGTTGCACCTCAACCAAACACTTTTGGTAGCCATTGACAAGCTTCTGGCATAATTCTGGCTGAATATTTGACCACTGTTCTGGGCAGAAAATTTTAGAATTCATTTAAATTGGTTGGTTTCCTGGCTCAGACTCAGCTTTTATTTTTTATTTCTTGAAAATAAACTTTGCAGATAGATTTATTTAAATAGCTTTTATAGGTCTAAACAGGTCAGAATATACAAAAAAGAAAAAAGATTTAAGGAAGCATCAACAAAGAAAACTGTGAAGCAGAAGTCTCCCTGTCATTCATCTTTAACCCTTCAGTGGAGGCTAAATTGCTTATTTAATGTTGGTAAAGTTAACTCTACACATAGATGGTATGTAAAAGATGCAGCAACAATGATGTCATCAATTTCTTTGCCAAGTTCATTTTTTTAAACATATTTGGTAGAGGTGTGAATCACCAGACAACACACAATTGTGATTTTAACATTGTGTGAGATGCTGAGTGCGATTCATAAAGAGTGAATCTACAGGTACTTGGAAAAACTGAAATTATCCAGTTGTTTAACATTTAATGTAACGATTTATCACCATTTTAAACTGCAAATTATGTCCTGAAAGTTAAACTTTGGTAAAGTTATCTTGCTTCAAATACTTGATTTTTGCTGCAAAATGAGATTGTTGAGGAGGCTGACACCGTCCCTGACACCTGCCATGACCTGAGTCAGTCTGTGATCATATGGGGTCAGGTTGGCAATTACATGCAATCTATTTCGGATAATACACTAATTAAATTTGATAAATCAGTAAAACTCACATGTTGCTGTTTACATAAACAGGAATTCACATTTAATGGAAGTCCACAGTTAACTATTTAATTAAATCAACATGTCTGCATTTATAAATTAAATAGCACGCTCTCTGAGTGATTGCAGTCAGTCCAAGTCAGACTGCGGATGATTGCAGAGTGGTTATCTCCCATCATGAGTATTTTAATTTATTTAATAAAATCCCTGTCCCTGTAGCGATACAGTATCACTACACAAAATATTGCAATATAATAGTGAATAAATTTTTTCCCAGTTGTGGGGGGCAGGGATAGCTCAGTAGGTAGAGTGGTGGCCCCATGATTGGAAGGTTGGGGGTTTGATTCCCCTGAACAGCTACCCTGAGGTACCCCTGAGCAAGGTACTGTCCCTACACACTGCTCCCCGGGCGCCCAATGGCTGCCCACTGCTTCACTGAGTGAATGGGTTAAATGCAGAGAGGAATTTCCCCACGGGGATCAATAAAGTACACTTTCTTCTTGTCACAGTTTTGGGAAATTATAGAATCAAAGTTTTTCTTTCCAGGGTGTAAACATGTTTATTTCTGCTGTAAAGCTGAGCATTTTAACATGGGTGTCTATGGGGACAGACTCGCTTGGAGCCAGACGCAAGCTCCCATTAGAGGAACTTTAGTTTTTGGCACTTCATGTTTCAGCCCCTCAGGGGCCATATGTTGTACAAAAGTAAAATCCTGCTTCCTTAATAACCTCATCGTGTCCTATGTGTTGCACATGAGTGCAGAATATGGTTTTTAGTTTTAATATTTTACAATGATCATCTGGCGAATACTGACAGACTTATTTGATCTGGAGTTTCTTATTTTCCTCCTGCTGATGTCTATATGTACATGCTACCATTGCACCGTAGGCTCTGAAAAATGTGACATTCGACCTAATTTTGAACAAAACTCACATTATAGCCATTACTTTTGATTGACTCATTTTAGAAGCAGACCCATTTCCTGTTTCCTGTTTATACCAGGTCCCACCTCTTTTACCTGGACACACCGGATCAGCACAGATACACAGCAGCATGTGTGTTCTTTAATATTATCCATTAGCACTTTAACCCTCTTGATTTGTAAACAAGCTCTCATTGTATCACGTGAAACATGTTGCAGAGCACACAGTGTCCGGGCTCC
Organism: Neolamprologus brichardi; assembly: GCF_056152115.1. NCBI lineage: Eukaryota > Metazoa > Chordata > Actinopteri > Cichliformes > Cichlidae > Neolamprologus > Neolamprologus brichardi. The sequence continues at coordinate 26,749,497 of NC_142123.1, forward strand.
TGCTGGAGCTCTGCTCCTGTAAAACAAGTGCAGCTTTCTTCTCTATTCAGCTCCACCCTGAAGTTTCCCTGAATGGCATCACACAGTTACAAGTGTTTTAGCCTCCACTCACCTGCCCGTCATAATGCTTATGTCAGACTTGAGCTGTTGGTGGACGCAGGGTTAGTCCTGCATGCCTGTGAATAACTGAGCACCATATAACTTTGCAGCATATGGGGAGCTGCATTGTTGTTTCTCCTTTCTTTGTTTTTTTGTGCTTATTTAATTTTAACACCAACCGTCCAAATTCTGAACTGGCCTGTAAATCTCTTTGTGTGTGCCTTAAGTTTTCAGCTAAGTCTGTGTTGCAGGACTGTGGGGCTTTTGCAGCACTTTCCCAACAGTGCTGACTCATATAATATTTGCAAATTAATTCACTATTGAGTTGAAGCACAATCCAAAGTGTATAAAAGATCTATATATTATTTATAGTTTCTTTTTGCAGTGAAGTAAACTTAGCGTTGTGAGTCGAGTCTGGCTTCAAATCCTCAGCAGCCTGTTTGTTTCTTTCTACTATATGACGATATAGCAACAGCTACAAAGTCAGTGCAGCACTTATTCATCATGATAACTGTAGCAAATGTTACAGCTTCCTCTTGATTTGTGGCCCTGTTTTTGTTTCTTAGAGTGGTCTTAATCCACTATTGTTTATTCACAGCTGTGTGAAAGAACAAACAGCGCCTTGCAAACTTGGAGCTTGTTTCCTGTGCTTGTGTGTCCACTTTTATATGCTTTTTTTAATCTCTTCGTGTCAAATCCGTCGGCTTTTGGTGAATCCATGTTGGCATATTTTTAAGTCAGTGTTTTAGTTGTTTAATTGGGATGTTGAATTGATTGTGAGCCATCACCTTCTCAAAAGATTTAGTCAATAAATAAGACAAATGTTGGCCTGAGCAAACCTAATTTAGTGGCCACATGCGGAGCCAGGGGTCACGGCGCACTTCACAGGTTTGTTAAGAGGTTTAGTGTGTTTGTCGGTGCCAGACTCATAGCATTGTGTACACATCTGGAGATACACACACACACATCTACACACACACATTTCCATACGGATGCAAAAACTGTTTTGCCACAAATTGGCTTAGAAAGCTCCCGTTTTTTTCCCGCTGTGATCCTTCCTGCTTTCTGTTGTCTTGCTGATAAAAAGTCTTACTTTTTCTGTTTGTGTGTGGAACAGTTTTGTTTTGATTTTTTACCATTGCTGAAAAACATTCTACAATACTGACTGTTTTTTAATACATTGCATTCTGTACCCTTTTCCTTTGTTTAATTCATGAGTTTGTATTCATAAGTATTTTATCGCTCAATCAATAACCGTAAGATGACATTTCAGCAGCCTGCATACTAATAACAAACCACAGAGAGTGATTATTAACCTGTGTTTATGTATGTATCAAAACAAGAGTATAGTTGTTGTTTTTTATGTTTAATATGATTACATCTAAAAAAAAAAAAAGGGCAAATCATTCAGGCTCTGGCAGCACTCTGGTTAAATGGTTGCACCAAAGCCATTTTTTACAAAACAACTCAACAGTTCAACTCAAAAATCTCATAAAACATGCAATAGGTGCTGAATTGGCAAACACTCTTAAGTTAACTTTTAGTTAATTATATAAGACTTTAATGCAGCAGAAAGAAACAGACAGGTTTTAGCTGGAGTCCTGACTCAGCATTTCACTACCTGAACAACAGAGAAAATACTGAGATTCGCTGGATTCTTTCCACGGTGTATAGTTTCATTATATTAACAGACTCACGTATAGACAGCTGGATAATTAAATGCCTGTTTGGACGGCCTTTGGGGATCCTTTAGCACTCTGCAGCTTTCCTCATTGATTTGATTCAAACAGAAAAGATGCCATCTCTTCCATTACTGTCCCTTAGCCCTAGAGCTAAAGGCATTAGTGGGTTGCTGATGTTAGCTTGTTGACAGAAATTTAGCCCACTGATCAGCAAATTTCTGATGATTTCAGTCTCGCTAAGGTTAAGAATGTATTTGGATTGTTGATTGAAAATTTATTTTGAATCAATCATCAATCAATTCAACAGATTGACTGAAAAAACATATTATTTTGCAATCCTTCTCAACAGATTAGAAAAGCAACACGCAGAAGAAAGATGGACAAAAAGTGTCATTTATTTTGTATAAACATGCTGGATTTTACAGATTAATGATATTTCAAAGACAAACAGCTGATAAGTCAATTTTCAGTGCTTTAGATAGTTTTAAACGGGAGCCATTATGATTTTTTTTATTCTATATAGCGTGACACATCCATCCAACCAACCATTCAGTTCTGCTTATCCTTTTCAGGGTCGTGGGGGGCGCTGGAGCCCATCGCAGCTGTCTTAGGGCAACCCTGGACAGGTCGCCAGTCTTTCGCAGGGCTAACACAGAGACAGAGACAACCATTCACGCTCACATTGACTCGGACATCCACACCTATGGGCAATTTATTGTTTCCAACTAACTGTCTTTGGACTGTCGAAGGAAGCCTGAGTGCCTGGGGAGAACCCATGCAAACACGGGGAAAACATGCAAGCTGAATAAAGAGGTCAGTGTATGTGTGAGTGATCCCTGTGAGTCCATCAAACTGCTCTAAATGCTCAATTTCAGACCGGTTTTGTCTACTTTTGAATCTCAAAGAGTGTGAATATCCACAGTATGATCATCTCAGACATACAGCTCTGACTGTGAGCACAGAAGTCCCACCTAACAGAAGTCCAAACCTTGTGTTTGTGAAGGACAGCCAATCAGAAGAAAACAGGTTTTAATGAGAAGCAGTTCCAGAGACGAGTGGGATAAAAAGGGTTTATTTTTCAACTATTTTTAAATGTGGATCACGCAGAGTAGCTTTAGTAGAGTCCATGAATAAAAACACGGAGCTAAAAAGTCAGTAGAATCAGTCCATTTTGATGAAGACTAAACTATGTGAATAATTTAATAATAATGATGGTAATGAAGTATTTTGTGGCCTGAGTTGGATTTCTGCTGTGTGTTGTGTTGTTCACGTTGCACATTTCATATAATCCTGTCCCGTGTTTCACAAAATCAACCTATGCACAATGTCTCACTGTTATCAGACTAAGACTGCCCCCTTGTGTTAACTACACCTCACTCCAGTGTCTCCCTTTTTCTTCTAATTTTCTGTTTTTGCAATCAACTGATAAAAAAAATTTTGGAATATGATCACAATACAAGAAACTTTGGCTCTGGCTGCATCTCTTACTGTTACAGTCTGATATTTATTTAAACAAACTGACCCCAGTGGGGTTTTTTTGGGTTGTTTTTTTTTTTTTTTTTTTGGACTGACCAAAAAATCTAATTCCTCAGTCAAACATTAAAACAAAGCTGGGCTTCTGAATGTAAGCCTCAAATGTCTATTATTAATATTTGAGGCTCTTTGATGTTCTCTCCTGTGGAAACTATTAATTCAAACGGTTCCTTTCATCTTTTAGAGCTCTAACCAGGCCAAATGTGCCAATGCTTAAAGTTTAAAAGGAGCACTGATGCTGCAGTCTCTTTCCTCAGAAGATTTTGCAGAAACGACTCATGTCCACACCCTGCCCATTAAACCAGTCAGCTGGGTTTTATAGTCTAGATAAATTACAATGCCATTCCTTTGGACCGGGGTTTTGAAAAATCAGGCCAGGCAGCAATCATCAGCACTGAATTTGAAGAACACTGTGTTGATGGTGGGAGGATGTCTGGCAGATGTTGTCATCTAGCGTGCAATCCTTTCAAATAAACATCAGCCACATGATGCAACAGCAAACAAAACAGCAGGGGGCTCCTCCTTACATTCATCCTTGGCATCTTTTGATTCTAATAAACCCGGAGAGAGCGTGTTAAATCAAAACAAAAGAGTGTCACACTATTCATCACTGTGAGCAGCTGTCACTGTGAACAACTGTGTAGCTAGGAATAAAGGGCCCTATATACTGAAGGGACCTCTGGGTCCTTAAGCAACCTAACCATCCTCAGTTTTGATATGCAGCGTCAAATGCTTTTGCCTTAAAGAATAGATGTTAAACTCATTTTACATTGTGGGCCACATGCACAGTACACACCTCACTTTGATCTTAAGTGTGCCATACCAAAGAAGCTCTCCGATCCATCATTCTAAGAAAGTTTAACTACATATTAACTACGCATTGCAAAAGAAAATAGACATTTTTATTGTAGGTGGTGAAAAAATAGGAAATGTTGTGTCATATAATTGTTTATTTATCACTTAAGTACTTTACTAGTATTACTAGCAGTAGGAGAGCTCTTCATCAATAGGAAAAGCTGCCAAACAAAAATACAGTTAAAATTCCAAAGTTTATTCCCAGTGTAGAGACCTTGATCAGTCGATTCTGGACCCGGGCTTTGTGTTTGACACACCTGCCTTAAAGAAATACTGTTAAAATTTTATTTTGGCAATGAGTAAAAATTGCCACTTAAAGACCAGAAGCTGTGGAAACTGGGTGATGGGTGCTGGCTGCACCTGTTAAACTCACCAAGTAAAGCACAACTTGTCTCTGTCAGACTTACAGAATAAGCAAGTGAGGTTCAAAATGTTAAATTCATTTTAGCTGGATTGCTTGGTGTCCTTTAATTACTTTTACAGTGCAGCTTTTCAAAGCACTTTATGGTGCTTTATAATATAAGAGAAAGACCCTGGAATAGTATAGACAGAACCCCAATGAAGGGCGAAGGAAAAAAGTTTCCATTTAACAGAAAGAGACCTTCGGCAGAACCAGACTCAGGAATGGAGGCCATCTGTCAAGACAGGTCGGGTGTTGGAGAGAAAGCTTAGAGGGAACTGATGAGAAAGGAGACCTGTACTTCTTGCCCACACACTGACCAGTATACTTGTGTGTTATGTTTCATTCTCCCCCTGAAGGGTGTATGTAATCGGTTCTGTGTGTTTGTCTGTTTGTTGGATGTCTAGCCTTCATAGTTTTCAATCATTTTCAAATTTTGTGTAATGATAGATACCAATAACAGCTTGACCTGGTTTCCCTTTTTATGGACTGTCTTCAAACTTCACAACAATGTACTAGGCTGTGAGGCATACATACCTAGGCTGGTTAAACATTTGACCTAGACCTTTATTGTTAGCACCCAAGCTCACAGTTGAACTTGAAAAAAGAAACATATGGAGTAATAAAGCATCTGAAAGAGAATGGAGAGAGCTGTACAACATACTTTTAATTTTTTAATATGACGCTCTACGATGTCACAATAATGCCATAATATACATGTTTAAAGCACATTTTCTCAGTCTAGAACACTTCTGCACAGCTGTTAATGTTTGACTTTAAATCTTTAATACAGTTGATCATTATTTCAGTCATGCATTGTTTAGTCCTTAATTCTTGTGCAACAACATTTTATATTAGTAGCAACCGGTGACTCGCAGTCAATGTTCATGTCCAGGGTTTGTGTTTAAATGTGAAAAAGACCAGTTTTCTTTTTTCCCATTTAATAAAAAAATGCTAAACTGAGGTTGTATAGAATGCATGTAACATAATATTAAAGAGATTCATTGCTTTGTTGCACCATAAAGACTTTATATGACTTATCCTTCTCCAATACTGCATGCTCAAAGTAAACACATTATTATAAATCACCCCTTTTAAGCTGATGTTACTTATTTTCTCAGGCAACGAGTTTGCATAATGTTTTAAGCAAAGCCAGCTTATCAGATTTTACAGTCTAATACCCCTACTTCACTACATATCAGAGAAGAAAGCCTTCTACCGTTTTTTGGAAGCTATAATTGGGAAATGAAAGCTCTCTGCACCAACACATGCATTCAATGGATTAGACCTTTACAAGCCAAGTTGAGCTCTTTAAGAATCTCTGTCAAATAAAAACAATGGATTAAAAAAAGACATACTGATTAAACTACCAAACATGAATAAGAAGTCTCCTGATAATAGTCCTAATTAATGTCATATGACCTTATAAAAACTGACAGCATTAACTGAGAATTTGGGTTTTTTTGCATGCAGGACTTAACTCATTAACATCACTACAATATTTGACACTTTGAGGTGTCGATTGAGACAGAGCTGGAGGAGGCACAGTTTAAGATTTATGGTTTCAACTTGGAGTGACCAGGATGAGTACATCAGACAGCTCAGATTTAGCATTTTGGAGACACAGTCTCAGAGGAGGGATAGAGGATATACTGGACAAAGAATGCTGAATATGGAGCTGTCAGGCAGGAGGCAACGAAGAAGAACAGAAAAGATTCATGGATGTAATGAAAGAGGATATGGTAAGGGTTTGTGATAGAGTGAGATGGAGGCAGTGAAATCACTCTCTCTATATAGAGAGTACATTTTATTCTCAAAGTCCAAAATGTCAAACTTTATTTTTATTTTAAAGACATTCTTTGAATTTAATCTCAGGTAGAACGAATTGTAGCATATTTTATGTGTCCATCCAACTTTTGTCATTATATATATATATATATATATATCTTAATATTACTTGAGATCTCTGCTTTCAAATTTTGGTGCAATATAAGTAAAATTGAATTGAAATGGTGTTTGATAATGTGTAAGACACATGGAGTAGAGGACCCGAATCCAAGACACACAACAGCCGAGTAAAAGTCCAAAATCCAAATCTTTAGAACAAAAATAAGACGAAGCACTTTATTTATCCCCAAAGTTAGGAAATGACTGTGTTACAGCATCTTTTACTTTAAAAATACGAGTCTAGAGATCAGTTGGTCATTTAATTGTCTGCTTGCTGTAGAATTCAAAACCAGCTCGTGGAGCACTCCTTGATTGTCTGAATTCTTAACACAAACTTACATCTGCTCAACATTCTCCTTTTAAACAACAGTAAAAAATGTCTCTGTTCTCGAATTTTTAATAAGGACACGTTTTTTTGTTGTGAAATCAATATTGTTTTCATTATTTAGTTTTTTACTTACTCAAATGATTTGTTTTTATGTGTGCAGATTCTAGGATTACATTTTCTTTATTATTTCTGTCACATTTTCCTATTTTTTTCTCCTTTTTGAAACATTTCGAGGTTAAAAATGCCATATTATCTGATCTTTTTAAAGTAAATTAATTATGCAGATTATCCAGTGATAAATGTCTGGTTTATATTTCACTGATCAAGCACCATGGACACCCCTGTGCTACCTTGATCTCTCTAATCTGCTTTCATTAACGCACCTACAGCACTGAAACAGCAGGACAATCATGTTTTATGATAGAGGATTTTAAAAAAACTCAGTTTAATCTGTGCTTTTGTAAGTTGATAGCACTCATTTGTATTTGTTTGTGCTATCAAATGAGTACAGTGTCATGTTTTGAGTGGGTTGTTTCCTGATGTTCTGTAGAGTTCAGCCAAACCGTTATAAAACCAGAGCAGCCTGATATAAAAGCATGAAATATTTATAAATATACAAATGAGAACCAAAAGAAATTCTAGTCGAGACCTTCGGGGGCAATCCCTCAGCTATCTCCTGAAGCTCCAGTAAGGCAGAGCATAAGAAGATTCACTTTATCCTCTTGTTTTTAGTTCCTTTTGGGGGGGGGGGGTTATGTAAATATTTTATGAGAAAACACCACAGTCTGGAACTGCAATACATGGAGATGAGGTTAGAATATGAAATAAAATGGATGCATGGATGGATGGATGGATGGATGGATGGATGGATGGATGGATGATTGATTGATTGGTTGATTGATTGATTGATTGATGGACTGATTGTGTCACAGCTTGGTGGCTCTGTGGTGATTGTGGAGGTGAAGAAGACCCAAAGTGTAAGATGCAAAAATCAGAGTTTATACAAAAACCAAGTTTTTAATACTGAAGGGCACATCAAAGTCCAAAACATAAATCCAAAACAGCTAGAAGCAAAAAGAACAATGGAGACCAAAACACCAGGGAATTTTACCTGGAAGGCAGCAAGGCAACACAAACAACACAACACCTATAAAAGGACAAAGGACTATAAATACTTGAATGAAGAAAACAATTAGAACTGGAAAAAAACAAAACCTGACACAGGACACAGGACAAGAAAACAAACCTTCAAAGTAAAACTGGGAAGAAAAACTCAAGAGATTAACACAGACATGACACTTTAGGGAAACACTAATACCATTAACATTGATAAAAGACACAAACTAAAACAAAAGATAAGATGAAAACTAAAACTCTGACAACTAACCCAAACATCATATCCTCAAACAACAGGGAGGCTAAACACAATTAATACTAACCAAACCCTGATAAGAATGTGATATTTTACAGTCTTTAACTTTAAGAGGGATGAGTTAAAAATACAAAATAAAAGATTTTTCGTGCACTTAAATTTAGAGTAACTGAACCTTTGTGCTGTTATATCATCTGTCCTCAGCATGTGCATACATTAAAGGGAAATCAACACGTGTGCATTCATTTCGTGAAGGGATTCAGGAGGGTCACGTATATGTTTAAAGGTGCTTTTGGTACTGCTTTTTGTTTTCTCTTGGGCAGGTCACAGAGGCAGGTTCATCTGCAATTTTGGCTGATAAGTTGATCTCAGTGCCAGCCTATATGAGATGATGGCTAAGCTGGAACACGTCTACACATCCTATCTGCAAATCTCACACCGTGTGCACTGGTTAAGGTGCTTTAGACGGCCTATGGTTGCTACTTTGCAACCCACCTCCACCCTGCTGTTTCTGATTGTGGTTAATGACGCCTCTTCTGTGGGCTGTCTGACCTGAACTTTCTTTTTTCTCTCTCTCTTTTTTGTGACTGAATGATGATAAGATGAACTAATCACATGGCAGTAACTCAATGTGTTCAGGCATATATACATGGCCACTATGACCTGCTGAAGTTCATACTGAGCATCAGAATGAAAAAGAAAGGTCATTTAAGTGACCTTTAAGTGAACTGAAATATTCAGACAGGTTGGTCTGAATATTTCAGAAATTAGGATCTATTGAGATTTTCAAACATAACCATCCCACTCAGGTACTAATCTAAAAAAGAGAAAAATATCCAGCGAGCAGCAGTAATCTGGGTTTTTTCTATCGTGTATTTTTTCTATTGTTCGATATTCAAATGGCTGATGTAAACAGCATGAAAGCAAGGAGCAACTCTGCCTTCTGTCAGTCTTCAGGCTGGTGATGGTGTAACAAGAGTGATGCTGTCCTGTCTGTACAGACCACACTGTTGAATCTACACTACAAGGAAGACATTAAAACTTCCAACCCAGTACCAGCTGGTGAGGGGATATTGATCCTTAAATGGCTGTTACTGTTTATTACCAATATATGGAAAGCCTTTCTTATCTACAGTGGTGATGAACAGAGAGAAACAAAACCACATTAATAGAAGTTTGTGAAACAGGTTCTGATAATTATGTCAAAACACAGAAGTTAAAATTAGAGCTTATTCACTTTACCCTTTAAAAAAAAAAGCAGCCCCTTTTTCTTCCGCCTTTTGCTCATCAGCCCTTTAAGGCAATGATGAAACCAAATGTAGCTTTTTCTTACTTCTGTTTACGCTTGTTCGTATTCCTTTTGTTTTGAGTGAGAAAATAAGAAAGAAAGACAGACATAAATAAGGTCTTTTGCATGGCTTTGATTGTATTTTGGGTTATGTTGGATGCTTAAAGTTTTGTGCTCTTCTTCTCCTACGGAGGTCTTTCTTTTACTCTGCGGCCAAATGTGGCCAATAAAGTGAGTGCAAGGGCAGGTGTGAGCAGGAACAGTCACCGTCCTGCAGCTCTTCTGCACAGACCCGACATAGAGGGTCCACCACAGGGAGGGCGCAGTGCCCACGGGCGCGCACAGAGCTCCCTTTCTTTAAGAAAAGGCAAAGGGGAATTCCTTATGGTGGATGCTGCAGCTATGAGAAGCCTTTTCATCCGGCTGTTTTTCAGAGTCTCCACTGGCTGCGTTAATTACAGGGCCCGGGGCTGCACTTTGAGCTCGCTGTGCTCATGCATGCTCTTGAGAAAAAGCCGCGCGTCTGATTCTCACGACACGGACGAAAACCACACACAAATACGCACGCGCGTACATGCTCGCGCCCGCCTGAGCCCGCCGAACCAGTCAGCCAGCTGCTCGGGGACATTCTTGTCCAGTCTTCTGCAACTTCGGCTTCACAGACAGCAGCAGTGACACCGAGGACGACGTGAACTGGTTTTAAGACGTGGTTGTTTGTTTATTTTTTTTTAAATCCCCACTTAGCCCAGCAGCTCAGGTCAGAGGATGTGGAGCGTCGCTGCTCCTGCCAGACCTCAGTGAAACTTTTGTCGGTGAGCGGAGCGCACACAGAGGGGAAGAGCTGGACCCGCAGCCCGTGTGTCGGTCACCGGAGAAGATGGGAGACTTCCACTAGGCTGTCTCCGAGAAAACATCATGGCTGTAGACGGTAGGAAGGTTACACTTCAATATTATTAATAATAATAATCAGTAACTCTTTTCTTAATAGTCCGACTCGCATTCCGCTGAAATCTAAAGCACGCTGATTCCATTACTTTAACTCAATACTTGCTAAACCAGTTTATCTGTTACGTAAGTGGCCTCAGCTGGAAAGAGCTCCCTGAAGTAAAGTGCAGCTAAATGCTGCCACATTAAATCTATTAAAAACAGACTCTGTCATATACATGCATTCAGACATTATAAGAATATTATGCATAAGAAAGGAACAGAAGGAGGTCGCTGATGGTCAGTGACACAGTGCTGAAATGGACAGCGCATCCAGCATCGCCACTATCAGTGTGACTGTTGCTGTGGTCACTTTTCTGCCTTGGTTTGCTCTTAATTGAATTAACTCCCAGCAGCTAGCTTCTGAAGTCCTGATGTGCATATTTCTGATAGGTAAAGATGTGTGCCAAGTCAGAATTTTAAATACCCCAAATAAGAGCTTTAATTTAACTATATTCATCCAAAATACAAGATTAAAGATATTGCAGGCAGGCCACACACTTCATAATTTGTTTAGTAAGGATTTTGATCATGAAAGCGTTTCCTTTCCAGTACTGGCACTTTTTAAAGAGAAGGTTTTTTTCTCCATTTGAAGGGAAAAGGCTCTGACAAATAGTCTTAATTATGCATACTACATCCATGAAAGGGGCACATTTGTGTTTACAGCGGCAGCCTGGGTGAGTAACACTCTGAAGGAGGGTTCGTACATGCCTCGAGTAAAACCTCAAAGAAACCAAAAATCGCACACCAAGTTTTCTTTCGTAATAACCTGATAGTGCTGGTTTGCCTTGATGATTGCAGGACGCAGCCTGGCTCCGCTCTCGGTGGGAGATGGTGAATGACAGAAAAGAGAAGCACAAAGCAGGAGAAACGAAGGCACTCTTTCATCTCCTCAAAACCTCGTTTCACCCTGACAGCCTCTCTCGTTCTGTCCTCTTTTCAAATTCTCTTAGTCAACTTAAGATATTGAAAATGCACATTAGCGCACACGCAAACACAAGCTGCACACGGAGCTTCAAACGTGGTAAGAAAATCCTTCCAATCTGGCACATGAATGTGTAATGACCCGTGGCTTTCTGCCAGAATCTGTGCCAGTAACAGCGTGTTTACTGTAGTTGCACACTCTTTAATTACTGGATGTTGGGAAGCCACCTGCTGTTGAGTCAGTTTGGATATCTGCCTGCAGGCCTCGTCCTAATGATGAGAAAGTGACTTGTCTCACAACTCTACAAGCTTTTCACAAAGTAATTATGGTACCTGAACGCCGACTTCCAGGATTTATCTACGATCTTATCAAGGCTCAGATAACTAACTCAAGCCTGGTTTGTGTCAATAGAGCAGATTTGCTGGAATTTGCTAAGGAGACCATTCCTGAATGGCAAGTTATCCATATGGTTTCAACCCTGCCTTTTGTTTCTAAGTCATGCAGAGCGAGGGAGTAGGGAAGTAGTCCCATGCTGTTTTTACACTGTCAGCAGTCCTGCCTGTCTAATCATTATACCCCCTCCCTTTATTTCTCCAGCTGCATCCAGTTTCAGTTTCTGCAGGCCAGCTGTGGAGTACAGGGCTCTGCCCGAGGACTTTAAGCACCAGCTGAGTCGACGGACAGGTGGGAACCTGACCTGGCATGACGGCCGCGGACAGAAGACAGCGGGAGGCAGAACAGTGAAGCTGCTACAGCAGCCGGGGACCGAGGCCCTGCAGGTACTGAGCACCTACATGACTTCAGCATGTCGAAAAGCGCACCTGGTGCATGTTGTCATGATCCCCTTAGGTTTTCTTTATTCTTGAAGCTCAGGGTGATATATTACTTTCTGCCTAATTAAGCTTGATGATGTTTGCCACAAATCCAGAGTTAGGAAAACCATATATATTTTCTTTGGAATTCTAATATGTTAAAGATTAATTTAATTGCTAAAAAAAATTAACAAGAAATGTAAGAATGCAAACCTAATCAAAGAAAAGGAGAAAGGTCCTGTGCCGATAGTTTCTCAGGTCAGACACTGAAACCTTTACTCTTTCACTCATTTTAGAGTTTTTTCTGATACTGCAGAGAAAAATAATGACAAGTTTCCGACTAAAGTTTTTCACGTGAACTATGTGCCTATCTGAAAACACGGCCGCCTATCTGGGCATGATTAGCTGGTTGCAGGCATGACTGCTTAAACTAATGGTCACAGATATGACTGGTGAAATGTAAACAAGAGGGCCAGTCAGAAAATAAAGCATTTAAGCACCTTTAGCCAAATAAACAGACTCTATCTGGACATAGATGTAGAGCTTCTTGTAGGCCACACACTATGTCTATGATGTTACAATCCTATTTGTACCAGTGGCTTTGCTGATCTGTGTTGAAGGCATCAAAATAAATGTGTGTGGATATATACACTTCTCTCTGTATCTGATTTCAAATACATTGATTTTTGTAATACAGTTCACTACATGGAGATGTAGTGCACCATCTCCATGTAGAGACCAACGCACCATGGATGACTTACAGGTGTTGTAATAACATGTAACATCCACAAGGACTCAGAGATGACTTATATAAAAGCCTTAATTTATATGTTTATGTAACAGAGGCAGTGCATGTTAATGAACATTAGCAGTAAAATATAATATGCTGGATTAATTTAGATCCGCATCCCCTGGGTAGCTTGCATTCAAAAGCACACAAAGACACACAAAGTCAAAAGAATAATCCAAGTCCTGCATCATCCAAAGTTAAAAACGACTATAGAACTGGTTTGCCACAATGTTTGTTTGAAATGTGGCTTAAAAGTAGGAATTTTGCTTTATTACAATTAATAAGCAATGGCAATATTTAGTTCTTTTTACTGACATGAGCTACTTCACAGTCACCTATGTTTTTAAGCATACACATTTTTAAAAATCCACTAAGATCAAAATATTGTTGTTGTTATTTGATGCTACCAGGATAAAATGAAAATTTCTTTTTTTAAAAAATCAAAGCTTTTAGTGGCTTTTTTGAAATATGTTTGCACTGAATAAAGTGTCGTTCCACCTGTTAGTGGCCAGGTAGCAAAATCTTTTAACGTTGCATTTTATGATGTTAGATAACTTAGTAGAAGGACTTTTAAAGGTTAAATAGAGTTCATTTTGAGTCCAAGATACTTAAACTTGTTTACAACGTCATGTCCTCGCCTTGCAGTGAACACGCTGGAGTGTGTCCTCTCTGCTGGTTGTTTTCTGCACATCATACACACTGTTTGATATTTAGTATAAGACATAATTTCGTAAGCCAGTCCTGGACCTGAGCCAGTGCCTGTGCCTGGGAGATTTTTCAAATTACTAATGCATCAATATGTTTAATAAATTGAGGGTAATCCACATCTACATAACTTGTCAGTATAATAACCATTTATAGCCATTCAGTTTCCATGGCTATTAAGCACTGTTGTGTTTCACTAAAAATAACTATTGTGATTTATGTAAACTGCGCCGATGGCGATATCAAGAAATTAGTGGTGTTATGTGTTTCCGGTTTTATTTTTTATTTTCCATTCCACTGACTTCTTGCAGACATGAAAAAGTTGCACTGCTCATATGAGAATCTGCTGTGTTTGTTGCATTAGCAATATATGAGCACATGCTCATATATTCTCCTCTCAGATTTCTGCACGGAAAAGTCTGAAATAAAAAAAAAAACTCATAGTCTGACAAATGCAGCCGGTCATCATCTATTGTTGTAAATGGACACTTGAATGAAAGTTGCCCTCTCCCCAGCGGGTTGGTGAGCTCTAACAGCCTTTTAGCTTTAAATAGCACAGGTCTTCCTATGATCGCACTATGCTGCATCACCACTGTGCTTGTTGACTGAGAGCAGAGAAAAGCTGGATTTATTTTGATTCTAACTGCCTGATAGTATCCAGCCTGTGCCTGTTGTTTCAGGATAACAAACAGTTAGCCATTTCTATAGATCTTCTCGCGTGAAAACGTTCTCATATCTACTTCCAGTAGTCATTCTGTTCCGTTTTAAATTAATAGTTTTTTGTTATCTGATACAGCATTGTCTCTTCACACAGCCAGTTTGGGCAGCAGAGACAACCCATTTATACTGTAAGCTGGCCTCATTTAAAGCTCTTGGTTACAAGTCAGAGAGCCCATGCCTTTGTTTTCGCCCCATGAAAGGCTCTTTAAAAGGCTGTTACAAGCTGAAGCTAAAGCTGCAAACATAGAACTGGGCTGGGCTGATAACATAGTTGTATGCAATGCATTATGTCTTTGCTTCAATCCTCTTGGATGCACATAAAGTAGTGGTCTGTTTATTTTTGTCTCGACGCACATGAACTTAATCGGTGTTGTGTGTCTGTGCTGCATTGTAATGTGTTTACAGTATTTTCAATTCCTTCATTGTTAAGTTTTTCCACTTACTTTTTTTTTTGCCTGCTGTTCTCGTATTCACTCTGTCTGTATCTCTGCCACCTCTCACAGGCATCCAAACACTCATTATGGTCTCTATAGTGTTTTTATACTTCACAGCTGTGGACTCAGAGCAGCAAAATACATATAGTAACCGCTGAAAGGAAAATTATTTGGAATGTTTTTGGTAATGACTTCATAATTTATGTGTGTGGGTTGTTGTTTTTAGTTAGAATATAAACTATATATTAACTTCTGATTCTAAACTGGTGCGCTTAATATGCCTTAATAAAAGGTCTTTAGTGTTAGTGATTTATTAATAGAACCAGCGAGAAGAGGCTTTGGTGCATGTGTTTACTGAGATATACTTCTTAAGTTTTGACCATGAGAAATAGGCCCATATTTGAGGCTTTAAAATATTAAACTACTACTGCAATAAATGCTTCACTACACTAAAAATTAAACAATAAGAAACCAGAGCTTAAAACACAATTTAAAATATAAATAATATGAAAATATACATAGCTATACATATAAATACATAACTTTTGGTCCATATTGACGTGATAGCATCACACAGCTGCTGCAGACATGTCAGCTGTACATCAATGATGTGAATCTGCTGCTGCACCACATCCCAAAAGTGCACTATTGGATTGAGATCTGGTGACTGCAGAGGTCATCTGAGTAGAATGAACTCATGTTCATGAAAGCATTTGAGATTATTTGAGCTTTGTGACATGGTGCGTTATACCCATCGGAAGATGGGTATATTGTAAAGGGATGGGGATGGTCAGTAACAATACGTAGGTATCAAAACTCACCTATTTAAACCTGTCAGCTGCAGTTCTTAGCTGACAGGAGTGGTACCTGGTGTGGTCTTCTGCTGCTGTAGCATATGTGCTTTCAAGATGTTGTGCATTCAGAGATGCTCATCTGCAAACCTTGGTTTTATTGGGTGGCTGTAGCTCAGGTGGCAGAGCAGGTCAGCCACTAATCAGAAGGTCGGTGGTTCGATCCCAGGCTGTCTCCTGGCTGCATGCCAAATATCCTTGGGCAAGATGCTAACCCCATGTTTGCCTACTACTGGTGGTGGTCAGAGGGCCCGGTGGCGCCAGTGTTGGGCAGCCTCGCCTCTGTCAGTGCGCCCTAGGGCAGCTGTGGCTACAATGTAGCTTGCCATTGCCAGTGTGTGTGAATGACTGAATGTAGTGTAAAGCGCTTTGGGGTCCTTAGGGACTGAGTAAAGCGCTATACAAATGCAGGCCATTTACCATTTATTTAACGACTGGTTCTCTGAAGCAGTCTGGGCACTCTCCTCTGACCTCTGGCATCAACAAGGCATTTCTGCGTGTGTGTGTTTGGTTAAGGGTTAGGAATTCATTTTTGATGGTTAGGTTGGGTAAGCGGCTAGGGAAAGCATTATGTCAGTTAGATATCCTCACTAAGATATGAAAACGTGTGTGTGTGTGTGTGTGTGTGTGTGTGTGTGAGAAAATCTCAGTAGATTAACAGTTTCTGAAATATTCAGACCAGCCTGTCTGGCACCAACAGCCACGTCATGCTTTAAGTTTGAATTTCAGCAGGTCGTTGAGGTCAAATTGCTGCCATGTGATTGGCTGATTAGATATCTGTATTAACGAGCAGCTGAAGATGCATACCTAATTAGTCCTCAAGTGACCCTTATCCAACTAAATCACTGCTAGGGTTTTGCGATGGTTCTTGTTCTGCCTCTAAGGGATCTCTGGCCTCAAAAAGTTTTACAACTCCAACTTTACATGACTGTGGTCAATTTTCACATATTCTGACATTTTACTGGGCAAATAGTCGTTTTTATTCACAAAACAATTAATAATGAAAAATCATAACCTGCAGCCAAATTAGAAATGGAGCTTTTGGGGATTTGGGGGGATTGTTTTGCATATTGAAGGACATCTGACTCATTTTATTTTTAATGAATTAAGGGAAATGTTCACTCCTAATCAAACAATGTTTAAAAAATACCAATAAGTAGAAATCCTTTGTGCGATCACTCCGACCACATTTATTCATATACAAGCCAAACACGAGGGCTCAGGTTTTTACAAAAGGTAGGGTGTGAAGTGAGGAAAAACTGTTTGCTTCATAAATGGAAGTGATGAAAGAAAATCCAGAGGGTGAGAAGGAAGTCTAAAGATAAAAGCTCACCATAAAAGTATTCATGGTGCATTAGAAGTCAGTCAGAGCCAGAAAAATACTTTATTCAAACTCTGAATGTGTCTTTCTTTGTTGTTTAGATCCCCATTAACTGCATTGCCACAGCAACAGTATCTGCAGCATGTCAGTGAAAATGATGCACATCACGTCCGACATCCCCTCTCACAAAAAGACTCGGCAGTAAACCTCCCAGTGAGACAAAACTGTAATCAGAAAGCAGTAATCACTCTGAAGTAAAGCAGAATAGGTCACTTTCTTGATAAGCACCGCATGTTTTTGGAGAAATAAAAGTTTAATATCATTAGCTGCTTGATTTATTGTGTGAAAACTTCAAGACAAATTATTGTTCTTTGTGTTAAACAAAATTTACACAGGGGGGGAAAACAAACTGAGTGCACTCGGCTCCAAACCCCAAATCCTTTATTGAGTGTTCAGCTATGCCAAATACAAAAACAAACAGAATAACTGGCTTCTTATTTATTGTTGGGGAAGAGCATATTCCAGCTAAAAACCATAATCAGCATAATCTGAAAAATCTCACCAGGTGAGGCTCACACCGAGGACCACAATGACGTGACAGAAAGACTGTAAATGTCGCCCTGTGTGCGAGTAAACCACACAGGACGACATCATTACTAAGTAATTTGTCATTGTGCACAGTTACACCTCCTCTATGTCTTTAAAAATTGCGTAAGATTATATATTAAATTACATTAAACAACCCAAAAGGGATTATTGATTAAAAACTTCTCACAAAACATTAATGTTTTGTTTGTTTCAGCTCACAGCTCGAAGCCCAATGTCATTCATTCTCCCCCAAAATAAATAGAAGAGTACTCACATTATGTAGCAGTTATGTGAACAGGCCAAAGTCATTTGTATATTTCATCACAAATTAATTACTGATCACAATAAAAGAGACTTAAAAATAAGCAGGGTGGCATGGTGGTGTGGTGGTTAGCACTACTGAAGGTCCTGAGTTCAAATCCTCCATCTGGCCGAGTGTAGTTTGAATGTTTTCTCCGTGTTTGCATGTGTACTCCGGCTTCCTGATAAGGAGGAGAATGGATGGATATTGTTGATATACTTTCAGTATCTGTTAGGGATGGGTATCGTTTAGGTTTTATCCGATACCGGTGCCAAACCGGTACTTTTGAAACTGTGCCGGTGCTTAAACGGTGCTCAAACCGGTGCTTAAAGAATGGAGAACACAAACTTTGTCCAAAAACCTCTCATGTTCAGCTATTTTTTTGTAAAAAGATAACAATGTTAGCCTTTTCTGCAGCAATGGGCAATAATGGTATCATTCTTGGCTGGAAGCAGTGCTTAAACAATGGAAAAAACACAAACTTTGTCCAAAAATCTCTCATGTTTAACTGTTTTCCACTTTTTCTTTGGTCATTTTAGCCTTTTTGGCCAGGGTGAAGGGAGTATCTGCCATCAAACAAGAAGACAACCGCATGTAGCTATGATGATGTTTGCTAGTTCACCTTACATGCATTAATGTAATAACGTGGTTAGCCTACTCAACGTAAATTACACACGAACAACATTAAGCTACTCACGCAGAGAAGAGCGGCTGCTGCTGCCATCATCATTTCTGCTACACTGGCAGGGCTAGGGGCCAGGACTCTACTCTTCGGGTTTTTGGGGGATGTTGCTAACTCCGGGTCCGATAACAGGCAACCCACCCGCAGTAGATGTGCACGGTGTGAGGTCTCGCAGCAAGCTATCAAATACGGCGCATTTCTCGGCTTCGGTGTTACCTCCTTTGCACAGTATCAGCTTAAAGCACTTGTTGCAGGCTGCTGAGTTTGCATCTTTTGCTGTGAAGTACAGCCAGACTTTTGACCGCTTCGCCTTGGGCGTTTTTAATCTGTAGCTCTGCTCTAAAAGAACATACGTACCTGGGCACGCCTACTATCCTCGGAAACGTAAAATGATTGGCTAGAATCTAAAGTGTATGACACCTCAGGAAAAAAAAAGCACCGAAATAAAGCACCGAAATGTGCGCTGCTTTTCAGTCTGGTTACTACTGTTTATGACAAAACCGGTGCCATCATGGCACCGGATACCGGTACCCATCCCTAGTATCTGTATGCTTGCACTACACTCTGGTGTTAAAACCAAAAGCAAGCAAACTACTTCCTTTTTAGTTACTTCGATTTTTAGTGCAGATCACCATTGTGTTATGGAAAATGTGTTATGGAAAGACTGCAAATTCTCCAGAGTCTGTGATTCATGCAGGAGTAGAATACTTTGTCTGTCCTGTCTGTAACAATTGAAAATAAAAATACATAAATAAATAAATAATAATAAAGGTCAATCAAATGGACCAATACGGCAAGGCCATGATGATCCACTTGGTAAAGTAAATCCGTTGGGCATCTTTCTTGGCCTTCAGACAGTAATTCTGATGGCTAAAAAGAAAAAAAAAAGGAGTTGAATACTTTCTTTCTTCTTGCTATTATTCTTCTTATTATTAATATTATATTTTAATGAAATGAATCATTACTGACATCCTATGGATCAAAAAATTGTTGGTGAAGTGATGAACATGCTTAAAAAAATATATCAAACTCACCATTTTTGGTTCTATTTTGAGAAGAAGAATGTTTTTAACACCACTGCATCCTGACACATCAGGCAGACCCTCCTGCAAAACTTTTGCTCCACTGACTCTTGCACATCAGCCAGATGTGATATTTTTTATCTTGCAAATGAACTGCTGAACTTGCTACATTTTTAAAAAAGTGATTGGCTGATCAAAGGCGCAGCTTGATTACAACTCCAGTTTTGCATCCTGTGCATCTATAAGATAAAAGAGCTGAATCTCAACATGACACTGGCCTACATGCATGTCTTTGTGGGCTTTTCTGCTGCTGTTGCTGTTGCTTGTTCGCCACTCTTCTAGGGAACTTCACAGCTACACAGATGTGCCTACACTGCCTATACATATGGCAACGATCACCCCTGTGTTCTTTAATGAGGCTGAAACATGTTCTAGCCCTGTAGAGGCCCAAACTTGTCATCTTTTGATGTATATAAGGCATGTGAAATGAAATGTGATACTCAATATTCATTTTACAATCCTCCCAGCAGATGCTCAGTTAATTGGCTGTGTGCACATGTTGTGTACAGTGAATAAAAGACAGTGTGCAGATTTGTACACAGCGCACGATAGATGTGGGTTGTATGGATGCACAGCGGCAACAGCAGGCGAAAAGATTAAAAGAGCTTTAAGGTTCATTCAGGTTTTAAATGGAGTCTGAATTTTGTGCGATTCCTCTGGATATATTTTCATGGGCGACATCTCCTAGCAGTCAAACGCCACCGATAACTGATTATCTTTGGCAGTTAATGAGAGATATGCCTGTGGTAGGTTATCTATCCCAGCACAAAGCACATCAGTACAGTATGTCCCCTGTGTGAACATGTTAGTGTGAAGTTTAAGACTTTCTTTTTTAAGAGATAAATTAAGGGATACACGTCTCTAGTGTGCACAAGGGAGGTAGAACTGGCCTTCAGCTAATTGAAGGATGATTCACTAACTCAATCCCAAGGCTCCTCCTGTTGGCATGTCTTAGACCTAAATACTGAACCCAAAGAAGTGGAAGTAGCGCATGCGCCATTAGCGTGCTGCCTGCTGTAACCCTAATTTCCTTCGGGATTAATAAAGTATTGATATTGATATCTGTGTAGATTCTCAGTCATCCAGGTCATGGTCATCTAAGGAGCATGGAAAGAAAAGCAACTGCACTTTGTTATGTTTCTTGAAGACATTTCACCTTTTCAGTTGAACTGAGGAAGCTTCTCGGATAAGAGGCGAAATGTCTTCAAGAGACTTGAAGAAGTTCAGTTGCTGTTATTTCCAAGCTCTTTAGATTAGTGTAGTAATAGTGCAAAGGACTTTGAGTCGTTGAACAGATCTCACCTCTGAAAAATGCTGTCTGTTTACTTATCTTAGTATCTCTCTATTTGAAAAATCTCCTTAAGCCTCTTTTTCACTAGCACATGCTCAGCTTGATTCAAGTCCATTTTGGGGGTTTTGCATTTGGTGGCAGTACCTCGTACCTCGTCCTTCACAAGAATCAACCTGGCATTTTTAAACACAGCAACAAGGGAGAAGGCTGCAAACCGAGGAGCCTCATTCAGCCATGCAAACACTTTTCTGTGCTTAAGTGTTTTCTGTCTATCAATCACACACATTCATCAGAGAAAAACTTGGGGTTAGTATCTTTCCTAGGGACATTTGGTATGCATAGTGGAGCAGCCAGGGATCAAACCACCATCCTGCCAATTAACAGATGATCTGCTCTACCGCCTGAGCTACAGCTACGTCTTCTGTGGTTGGTGCCTGTAGATTTCAAGATTTAAAGTTCAAAATAATCCTTTTTTATCTAAGACTGAGCATTGCTGTAGCCTCTGTGTTCTTCTTCTGTTAGCTGCTTCAGCTACCTTACCCTTTAAGACCAGCCTGTTTGTTCTGATTGGCTCCCCCTCAGAAACACATGATTTTAAAAGGTGGTGGATGGTTTTCTGTGCTCAAAGCCAGTGTGTGTCCTGGTAATAACAATATTAGGTATATGCACTCTGTTTGACATCATTTGGATCCAAGAGTAGAAAAACTGTCTGAAGTTGTGTATTTAGAGCCGTTTTAAACCTGAGATTTTGGTTTCACTGAGCCACGGTGAGTGGCTCAGTGGGTTGGGAAGCGCATCTGTAACTGGAAGGTTGCTGGTTTGATCCCCAGCTCTGTCTATCTTGGTCGTTGTGTCCTTGGGCAAGATACTTCACCTACCGCCTACTGGTGTTGGCCAGAGGGGCCGATGGCGCGATATGGCAGCCTCGCTTCTGTCAGTCTTTGGGTTCCTTGAAAAGCGCTATATAAATGCAATCCATTATTCTTATTAATTTGCACATACTCTGACCTCAATATGTGCAGCTTTACCCAAGTTTGATGTGAACATCCTCTACTGCAATGGTACACATATGACAGAAATAAGAAAAATAAAGCATTAAATGTCCCCTTATATCACTAACCCTCTGCATTTATCTGTATGTTTTCCTGTCTGCCATCTTATCTACAGTACCGCTCCAGTGACAATTATGGGATATATCACACGAGCCCAACACAGCCCAGCCTGATCCGTCCTGTTGTTCTTTGGTCTCAACAAGATGTGTGCAAGTGGCTGAAGAAACACTGTCCACACAACTACCTGACCTATGTGGAAGCGTTCTCCCACCACGCCATCACAGGTCTGAGAT
Source organism: Neolamprologus brichardi (assembly GCF_056152115.1). Taxonomy (NCBI): domain Eukaryota; kingdom Metazoa; phylum Chordata; class Actinopteri; order Cichliformes; family Cichlidae; genus Neolamprologus; species Neolamprologus brichardi. The sequence continues at coordinate 26,771,832 of NC_142123.1, forward strand.
AGTAGAAAACAGTCCCACTAGTGAATTCATGAATTACAGTTTAATTGTAAAAAATGACTTTGTCATCACCTTAAAGGCCGAGCGTTACTGCGCCTGAATGGCGAGAAGCTGGAGCGCATGGGTTTAGTGCAGGAGACACTTCGACAGGAGCTGCTACAACAAGTGCTGCAGCTCCAGGTGCAGGAGGAGGGACGCAACCTGCAGCTGCTCAGCAGAGGTGAGGATGTGTGTGTTTTCAGTCTTCCTACTCCTTGACTTTCAAGACACAGTTTGACATTTTTCACATTAAAATTTCTGACTCCTATTCCTGTCAATTAAAAAGTAATCTTTAGCTAGCAGTGGTTTAGCTTAGCATTAAAATTACATGTTTTATGATGAAGATAACTGGAAAAAAAATATTGACAATGGCTCCATAATTTGTGCTGCCGTCCCACAGCAGGAGGGCCCAGGTTTAAACTCAGGAAGGCAGGTTAAAACTTGCATGCTCTCTATGCTTGTGTGAGATTTATCCACTCTGTTTTCTCCTGTCCTTGTAAAACCTGCTGCTGTAATTATGCGTATCTGTGCCAAGGATACATTTCACTTCTTGGTTGAATAACGTTGGAAAAATGTTGGTGGGTGTAGTTCCGAAACAAAGGGGCTTTTCACATGGGAGGCATTCTGCTGTGTGTCCACCGCCACCAGCCCTGCATCTGTCTGGAGTCAGGGAAGTGTTATGGCTCTCTGTGATGTAAATATGAGAACAGCAATGTAAACAAACAACACTTACACAATGAGCGGGTCTGTTTTCTATGTTTTCCATTCACTTTATTCAGATGAGACTACTGTGGTTTTAATATACAAAGCAACACTGTGACGGGGGCCCCACCCTGTGGGGTGCTCGGGGTAGAGCACCTGGTGGCCCATGGTGACTGGCCAGATGGAGCCTGAAAGCAGTGCATGGGTCAGCCCTTCTGTAGGGTTCAGTAAAAGATGTGGTTTTCTTTGTTTCTTAAACCAATTTTTTGTTCACATGTCTGTGAACTACACTAAAAGCACTGCGACTTCTCATTGAAAATAATTGAATGCTAGCAGTTGTTATAAGCCAACAATGGAGTTTGACGTAACTTGGCTTTAAGATTAATGGAAAAGATTCAATGTCTTTAAATCATGCAGTGACATTTTTAGTCAAAATTCTGTTCAAACTAGAGCTAAGAGAGATAGCAGAGAGGATTTTCTTCCATGCTTGTATTAGGCAGCAAAGTAAGACAGTAAGACTGAAGTCCCCAAGCTAAACAGCAGACATTAGTTTCCTCTGCCTACACACAGTCGCTGCTTACAGCTCATAAAACTCTCCTAATTAGAAGCATGAGAGCCCAGTAGAAGTGGTTGCATCTTAGCTGTGCATGATTGGCAGAACAAATGAAAATCAATCAGTTAAACAACTTATCAGAAACTCTTGGCTGGCTGTGCCTTTTCAGTCTTTGGCCTTTTAAAAAAAGGAAGTAAAAGCTAAAGTATAGAAAGTCCCAGTTATTTGTTTTTGTGGGGGTTTAGGTGGAATGGATGGATGCCTGAAGAAAGAGTTTGACTCACAGCACCCTTTTAATTAACAGCAGATTGTTGGTGTTACACTTAAACAGTGTTATGTGTTAGAGGTGCTGGTAGGTGCTTCTTTTGCTAGCTGTTTTCAGGTGATTCCTGCCTTTATGCTAAGCTACTTTATGCCAACGGCTGCTTGTTGTCTAATGTAGATATAGACGCGTTAGGGATGTTATGATACTAGAAATGTAGTAGTCAGTACTAATATCAGTGTTAGTTATATGATTGTTGATACCCAATTAAATAACATAGCTACAAAAATGCGAGCAAACAAACAAACTGAATGTTCCTTGTATTTAAAATTAGCCCCCTTTATTAAAAAAAAGACCATTTATTTAAAATGTTAATATTACAGCTGTTGACAGGACACAGGCTGAATTGTTAGGATGGTTCCCAATTAGGCTATGGAACCAAGCTGATGTCACAATGATGATAATAATAATGCAAAGTAGTTCCATGTTGACTTTTACTTCTAATAAACAAGTCTGGGCAGAACCGTCATGGCAGCTGCACTAGTCGCATGTAGGATAGGCGCATGGTGCCTCTGTCACTTCCAGACCTGCAGTACAGATGCTGTCTATGGTAGATGTAATAAAAGGACAAAACAAACTTGACGTGGATGGGTGTGTGTTTGTTTGTGTATCTGTTTTTTTGTTTTTCCTCTCTTTCAGCGACAGTGTGTCCTTTTGCTAGAGTAGATAACATGTTGTGCTTTCTTTGTGCTTTGACCTGTGATCTTATCTTTTCTCCTGTTTGTCCCCTTTTCTATTTTCTTTTGTATTCTCTTTACTTCCAGCTGTCGGCTCAGGCATTATTACACTATACATGTATAAAATTAATTAAATAAAAAGAAATCGGTCAGCAAAAGGAGCCTGTATAGAGTTTATAGGGATCCTCTTGGCAAATCGAATATGTTTGGCACATCAGTGCATTCAGACCATGATTCTGCTTGCTGAAGCTTGTAGAAAAGAAAGGTTTAAAAACAAACATTAAACAATTATTGTCATATTTTGAGAATTTTGATATGAATTGGTATCTTCTGATGATATCCCTTAAATACATGTTATATCAGGCCTTGTGTCTCTTTAGACTGAACATGAATGTTTGTGCTGATTTTTTACGCTCTAGTGAAAGAAAATCAATAGTCATAATAAGCAGTCTGTTTTTAAAACTGACTTAATGTTCATGGACTATCCTGACACAAAATGGTATTTGTCACAGTTTGTGTTACTGTGTTAAGTTGTCCTAAATTATCTGACTGTTAAGTCTTTTTCATGGTACAAACAGCTCAGTAACAGCTAACTGACATATATTCTTGATTTGTATCTACAGAAACCGTCAGACCTCCACAGTGTTGTTCAGATGGACTTGTTTTGTCTGCAGATTCCCAAAAGATAAAGTTAAAAGGCATTCATGAACCACAGCACTGAAGATAACAGACTCAAGACATGACAAGTATGGGAGTATTCCTGTTGGTCGAAAAAGCATCTGCAGAGAGCTGTAATATTGAGTTATTATTGTGTTTTATAATTATGTTGTTTAAATATTCCAGTTATCAACAGAATATAAGCCTTTTGTACAGTTCTGACATTTATAGCTAACCAGAACAGTTTAATCACTTGTAAATTCAGAGGGTTGGGATATGTATGGATTAGACGCCCCAGCTCCCACTGAACAATATGGTGGCAGCAGTGATGTACTGTTCCAATAACCAGCACGGACCAACACAAAATCTTTGTCTATACTTATCTGTAAGATCGAGCGGTGAAAGCTTATTATTGCACCTGTAAAAAAAAAAGTTTAAAAAACTTGCTATTAAAAGTTAAAAAAAAATATCCGAAAAGTGTTCATCGTTCTGTGTTTTGCAGGGTCCTTTGGAAGGATATCCTAGCTGGATGATGGAAACACCGGAGTCAGACTTCATATAATCATGTAACATGAAATGTGAATCAGATCTGTAGGATATGTGCATCCAGCGAGCTGTGCTCTCCAGAATAAAGCTGTTAACTGGAAGTTGGCAGCTTTTCATTCCCTGTCTGCACGATAAACTGGTATCATCTTTACAGACTGACTATGAACTGTGATGAAAAAGCATCATGACAATCCATTTATCAATTTATTGCCGTCTGTGATTAATTATTAATTAACTGTTCCTCTCTTACCGTCTCTCTTCCTCTCATTCTTCTCTTTGAAACGTTTTTTAATGTCAGAAAAACAAATTAATAAATAAAAATATTAAAATTTAGTCGTTTTTTTGCAAGTGAGTCGTTAGGCTCTGTTGAGCTGAGTGGTGTGTAGTTCCTTTGCCTGGGTAAGATACTACATTACCCACAATCCCTCCGCACAGCTACGAAGAAACTATCCATGGCTCTAACCAGCCGCTACCGGCTTCGAGGTCTAAGGATCCCAGCGGAGGCGAAGTGCGGTAAAAATAATGACGTCCCGCTCGGACAGGTACACGATGCTATCAGTATTTTTTTCCTGTGTTTGAATTTTTTTGAATCCTGAAATAATTAATGCAGTTTTTTTATTTTATTTTATTCACATGTTTATAGTCCGCAGCAGCTTCGTCCTGTATAACGCTAACCACACTGACGCCCCTTCTCCTCTCCTCCTCCTTCCTTCACCTCCTATAAACAGATGTTTACACACCATTCCGTTAAACCCTGTCTCTGTTAGTTAGTTATTAACTGATCAGTATCATGACGATGGGGGATGAAGGTGCATCAAATGCGCTTCAGAAGTAGGCGAGCTGCATGCTGACACAGTCGTGCGTCACAGTCTCTGAAGTCACGAGTTAAATCTGTGATCATATATAAACCTCTGCATTTCAAGCTTTATTACAAACATTAGCAAGGAAGTAATACCTTAATGGTTTTTTCTGTTGGAGAAGTTTGAGGTGGCGCTCGTTAAACTTATTTTAGCCTGTTATGAATGTAATCAGAGTACTACACGCCAGACATTTCTTTCCATATTGACGTGACAGTATCATACAATTGTTGCAGATTTGTCAGCTGCACATCCATGATGCAAATCTCCTGTCCCACCACATCTCAGAGGTGCCCTGTTAGATTGAGATCTGGTGACTGTGAGTACAGTGAACTCATGGTCATGTTCATGAAACAAGTTTGAGGTGATTTGAGCTTTGTGACGGGACGAAACACGTGACATGATAATGGACATAATAAAAATTAAAACGCCAAAAAAACCAAAACAAGAATAACGATCAAATAACAGCAGACAACAAAGACTCAGTGTCACAAGATTCACTGTAAAGACGAATATTAAAGAACTCGAAACTCAACCCAGTGGTCAGACACCATAAGCACTAGAATGGTGAAGCGATATTGAAGATAACAAATGATAACGAATGATTTTTACAGTTTTCAGTTTTCTGTCTGTCTTCTGTCTTTGTCCTTTGGGTTGTTGGTCAGCCGAAGTCCCTTTGCAAGGGCTGAGACTGACAGTTTTCACTGTTTTCTCACATGAAGTGTATCATAAGAAATCATTTTGCCCCATTTGGTTTTGTAGTGTTTCTGTTGATCAGGTCAGTGAACTGAAAGGAAGGATCAACAGAAGACATCCATCATGGCTTCTTTTTATTTAGAGGTGGCTCTATTAATACCAGCCAAGCAGCTCTTTGCTGTCAGTGTTACAGTGATCCTCTTAGACTCTGTCACTCACTTTCTCGCAGAGAGAGAGAAAGCAGGACACGGGGAGAAGAGCAGATTTTTCAGATGATTAAGGCTTCACAGTGAATGCACAAAGTGAAAACAGACTAGAAATAGACCTGTAATTAACACGTTCACGGCCTCGGTCAGTGCTGAGGGCCGCTTGCTGTTGTTTTTGGGGAGGTTGCCACAGTGACGGGTGAGCTGGAGGGTAACAGGTTGTCGTCCGAAGCAGATTTGACTCTGCTGGACTGCACAGGAGCCAGAATCTCCGGCTGCTGGTCGTTGAGGTCTGACCGCAGGTAAGATGTGGCTGACTGCAGTGTTGCTGCTGTTGTTTTCACGGGGCGATCGTGGCTCAAGAGTTGGGAGTTCGCCTTGTAATCGGAAGGTTGCCAGTTCGAGCCCCAGCTCGGACAGTCTCGGTCGTTGTGTCCTTGGGCAAGACACTTCACCTACCGCCTACTGGTGTTGGCCAGAAGGGCCGATGGCGCGATATGGCAGCCTCGCTTCTGTCAGTCTGCCCCAGGGCAGCTGTGGCTACAACTGTAGCTGCCTCCACCAGTGTGTGAATGTGAGAGTGAATGGGTGGATGACTGGACGTGTAAAAGCGCTTTGGGGTCCCTAGGCGGGACTAGTAAAAGCGCTATACAAATACAGGCCATTTACCATTATATTTACCATTTGTTTTCTCTCAACACAGACACCCTGCTGGTTTTCCCCCAACAAAGCTCGCATACACACTGTGAATACGTGTGTGAGTGCTATAAATAGTCCGCAACCAGGGGTTGTTGACAGGTCAGAGGGAGTGCCGTATCCGGATTAGTTTGCAGTGATTTGGTGTGAGAGCTGGGTTTATTTGGGTTGCTTGAAATGTGTCATTACTGCACAATTATAATGACCTCGAATATGCAAAACACTCATTAGTCTTCACTTCCATTCAAGATTTGTCCCATTTAGTATGCATGCGCTGTAGTAGTGCATCACATCCAAAACAAGCAGGGTACCGATTTAGTTTCTAATTATTGCCTGTGGGAGTGTATAAGTCCAGAAAGAGTCCCCAGAGAGCATGACGCAAAAGCTAAGCTGACTTTTCCATGTTCCATCGTTAATGGTGATGTGAGCCTAATCTAAATCACTGTGATCTAAGCTGCTGTGTACCTAATAAATTACCTTACAGTCTTACTACTACACTATAGACAGAGGTAAAGCAGTATTCATATTCTTTATGCCAGTACTGCACCATAACCGTAAAAGAAATGACAGTGTAACTTAAAGCTTTTGTTTTGTGGCTACAGTATCAGAACTTAAAATAGTGAAGAGAAAGAATCACAGCATGTGTTTATAGCATTGTTACGATAACAATAGTACATCTCCACTCCTACTGAGCTCTCACAACGCCTTTATACTACAAGCTGCAGTCACCCTCACGCACACTTTTTATCTACGTGCACAAATGCCTATGGATCAACTTGGCATTCACTATCTTGAGCGTACAGTGACGTTAGCTTTTCAAACTCTCAGCTTGCTGAGGTTGAGCCGGAACAACAGTAGCAGCAAATTTCCATCCTATATAGGGACAGGGATAGCTCAGTAGGTAGAGTGTTGGCCCCATGATTGGAAGGTTGGGGGTTGGAATCCGGCTACCCTGAGGTACCCCTGAGCAAGGTACCGTCCCTACACACTACTCACTGGACGCCCAATGGCTGCCCACTGCTTCACTGACAGACTGGGTTAGATGCAGAGAAGAATTTCCCCACGGGGATCAATAAAGTATACATTACTATAAACCACCATATGTTTATGTTAATCAAGTGTTCTCATACTAGAAAAGTACATGCTAGCTCATACATGCTAGAAAAGCTCCAGTAATTCATATGTGTAATTCCTGAAGACTCAGAACTTCACTGGAGGGGTGAAACACCATTCTTCTTAACTATGGTGGCACAAACTGTCAGTGTAAAGTCTCCCAGAAACGCTCACTTATGTTTAAACGTGGTTCCTGTAAATCTCAGAGCATATGATTCATATCATCTTAGTACTGAAAGAGCTCCTTCTCATCAGGATAGAGATTTTCCTCAAAGAAAAACTGGATGTGGCCCTTATATGAGATTTTACATCCTCAGTGATCAACAGCAGAGCTCATAAACAGTAATGTGTTTGCGTAAAGGGACAAAACTCTTTTCTGCTTGCACAGCAGGTGTCGGCATTCTAGAAATTGAATCTTGCTGTTGTTGTTGTTTTTGACCATGAGCTCCACATTTTTTAGTAAAATATTTAAACAGGATGTTTAAGGATGGTTGGCTATGGTACAGATTTAATGCTTTCTAAATTCAGAATTATTGGAAGAAAAGAACTAATTAACTTTAATATGTATAAATATATAATTTAATTTGTATGTGTTTGTTTGTATTTCTATGAATGTGTAGGTATGAATGTACATGTATGTGTATATGGGCCAGTTGCATTTCTATTCAAGCATAAATTTGAGTTGCTTCTGTACAATTGGTTAATATATCCTCCTGAGAACTGAGGAACTTGAACTTTTTTTGTGATTTCCTTCCTCTTTGGAGCTAAGAAAGGCCACCCAAAAACATGAGATATCAATGGAAAGCCCAAGATGTCCTCTATTTAGTACATTAAGACTTAGTAAGCTAGCTTAAATAAGTCAAAAGATACAGACCAAATCAATTCAATCCATCTATCTATCTCTATTGAAGACGCCATAAGTTTTAGCTAACCTTTAACTCTTAAGACCATAAGCACAAAAAAAAATACTTGTTAGTGATGTTAGTGTTAGCACTGTGTGTGACTGTAAATTAGCTGCATCATGCAGAAAAGCCCAGCAAGTATTTTCAAAATAAATATACATTTGCATTAGAAATCAGAGAATACAGACTACATCATTTGCTCTAATAACTCTATAGGCCTATAGCTGCGACAGTTTCCCTCCCGTTCCTTCCATGGATCGTTTGTTCAGGCTGTGACCTGCCCTGCTGTTTGCTGTTTTTGCAGTGGGAGCGGGGAGGACTCGTTGGACCGCCTCCTGCCCCCGGCCGGGGCCCCTCGCAGGAAGAGCGCTACCTCGCTGAGTAAAACAGAGCCTCCTCTGCTCCGCACAGGCACACGCACCATCTACACTGCTGGCCGGCCGCCCTGGTATGACGAGCACGGCGCTCAGTCAAAAGAGGCCTTTGTCATTGGTACGACACTCACTGATGATGTTGTTTGTCCTCCAGATTGCCAAGTCGTGGCTTTGAGCTGCAGAAGCTGTCCTTAATGTCCTATTCTCTCATATTATACCCATAAACATTTTAGTGCTATCACACATGCGTACCAGCAGACAACATTAGACACACTCTGAAAAACACACATAATGGGCCTTTGAAATGCTGTGTGGATCTGCAGGGCTGTGTGGGGGCAGCGCCTCAGGGAAGACCACCGTGGCCAATAAGATCATTGAGGCCCTGGATGTGCCGTGGGTTGTGCTACTGTCGATGGATTCTTTCTACAAGGTGATGCCTGTTTGTGTTTTTTGTCTTTATCGATTTGGTAATTATTACAGATTATCTGTTGGCTTGTTAAAGGAAGAAATTATCTATGTGCAGAGAAAATCTTTCGGTAATCTTAGGAGCTTTTCCATCACAGACTCGAAGTAATCACTGTACTGCTGTCACTTGATTTAATAAGAGGTTGTGGTTTTGCCTTAAAATTACAGCCTTCGAATGACAGACTATTCATGTGCCGCAGCAGTGAAAATAAACCTACAGAGATTTGCAGGGGAAAAGGAACAGAGAACAATGGAGTAACATATTTGTGTTTAGGAGGAACCTGGAACAAAATACACTGTAAGAACATCAATTAAACTTCATTTAAATCACCCACTGTATACTAAACAAGAAAGGTTTGAGGTTTCCACCAAGACTAAAAATTCCCTCCACAGCCTTTATGAATTGAGTTTCTGGATCCAAAAGTATATCTCACAGTTTTTATTTTAATATGTGTAAAGAAGTCTCATTAACAAAACCCTGAATCCAGATTTCTAGGTGAAACTAAGCCACACCACTAGTAAAATTTTCGTGTAAATTTGTTTTAGAACCTTTTGTGTAATCCTGACAACAAACAGAGCCAATCACATAACTTTCTTGGTAGAGGTAATCAATTTGAGTCCCAGCAGGAAACCAACATATTAGGCTGTTTGTTAAATCTTCAGAAAAAATGTCAGATTAATTGAAAATTTCCATCCATGCTCTAAACTGGCACGTAACTCATACAGTGCAGAAACATTGTATATTTTGTTTAGACAGTAAATTGTTCTCAATCTTGTTCAAACACAGAAAGTTCCCATTTGATGCTCAAGCCAAAACAAGTCATTATACGATCCACCATACTGTCTACACAGGATTATGGACCTATCCTGTGTGTTCATGCTGTCGCTAATGCTATAAACCACTGGATGCGCTCTACCACAGCGCCACGTGCTATTCATTACTGCAGACAGCTACGGCTCTCACCAGCTGTGAGTTACACAGTCAACAGTCCAGAAAGCACCCACTGATCTGTGATCTGTGTTTGTTTTCATAGACTCAACTTCTTTAGTTGAGATCAGTTGGGAAAACCTAATCATTACAGATAGAGAGTCATAACAAGTTCCTCAGACCAACTTTTTTCTTGTAAGCCGCACACTCATAAGCAGAGATTTTCAGTCCTCTATAAGACTTTAAATCTTGCTCATGTTTCCAATTATTTTTGTGCATTGTGGGTGTTTTTTTTGAGTGAAAGAGTGTAACTATTTGCTCTGCTGCAAAGGAACTCTTGATCTCAATTAAATTTGTCACATAAATAAATCTTAAGTTAGTAAATTACAAAGAGAAATGTTACTATTTATGTTTTCTGTCCCAGTGTTCAGAACCACATAATAAAAAAATGATTCATCACCATCACAGAGACACGAACCAGTCATTTTGAATAAACCACATATGCTGTTATCAGGTTTAACATCTTAAAATGTGGTTTAGCCAAGAAGATGTATCAAAAGTATAACTTCATCTTTTGTTGATAGAGTCCAACATTTTAGAAACTGCAAATGTTTGTTGTCTTGTAGAGTTTAAAAGATCAGTAAAAGAAAAAAATTGTAGTTAGTTAGTTTATTTCTTAAATAAAATACATAGAAAATGTTAATTACCACTAACTTTCCAAATGGTAATTGAGCTAATCCACCACCCCTGCCATCCAGCATTAAATCAGTGCCATTGATTATTAAATTTGGATTTTTGAGCCCAGTAAATAATATTCCCGTCTTTATGCCATGATCGGCAAGGTCTGTCATCTCAGTTGTGGGCAAATAAAGGCTATCTCATCTCATCATCATCATCAAATCTTCCCACTGCGCAGTGACATCAGAGTGACGTCTTTTATGTGTCAATTTTGGACGTCAAATTTTGGTCGACTAAAGGACTTGTTTTGTAATGACAGGTCTTTTTTTCTACATCTACTGAACATGTAGTGTTGATGTCCATAGGACCTTCGTGTACAGTCTATTTGTAGTCCCGAAGTGGTCATTGTGGACAACTTTTCAACGTCAAACATAGACACATTTTACACGCCGTTTTTTCACTGCATCTTTAGGCTTCTTAGTCCCATGTGTCCAGAGGGTGGAGGACATGTTTTCTATAGGCTACCAGTTGATTTTTGTTTACACCTTTATTACCTTTATTATTACCTTTACATTTATTAATCATATAAATTTCCTGCACCTATCATAGACGTCCAGATGAAGTCCAAAGTTCAAATGTTGACGTCCAAGCTGGGTCATGGTTGGACGTCCAAATTGTAGACCTAGTTTGGTTGTGTGTAGTTGTCCAGAACTAGTCGTTGACCAACGGACCCAATATAGATCTGAACGTCTATCCGACGTCCAATGTTTAGTGGGATCAGTAAATTAAGACAAAATGAGGTATGCTGAAGTCTTACTTCTCTCTTCTGCATCCACAGACAAACGTATCAGCTAATTAATAATATAATCTAAAAGTAATAACACAACTTCACAGAAGAAAATCTGCTGTTACAATTAACAGCACAGCAATCTGTAGTTTTTGTCAGATAATTGCATTAATAAGAAGGCACCAATGCAATTGAGACGTCCATCTCAGTGACTGACTGAGCTGAAATGAAATCTCTGTCAGATGGTCCACGTTCCTAACTTTAGGCGTTAGCAAAGGATAAATGGGTCAGTTTTTGAAAAATTCACCCTCACTACACTTGTCACAAATGGGTACATTAACTTAAAAAATCAAAGCTGTGTTTTGTGCCAGAGTTAAAACATTATTTAAATTCTGTTAAGTTATGTATTTTAACTTTGGAGTCTATGAGGACTGACTTGTTTGCAGAGCCTAAAGAAGTCATTGGCCATTAGAAGAAGTGCAGTTGTTAGCATTATAATAAAACTGCATTTTCAGCCCAGGAGTTTAATGGTTCATATTCGTGGTAATAAGCTGATCTAAATGATAAAAGAAACCCTCATTTAAAATCTTTAAATAGTTAATCAAGTTAATGAGGAAGATCCTCTGAAATTCATCTTTATTTTGTGTCTTTCAGGTTTTATCCCCTGAGGAGCAGGCTCTGGCCGCAAAGAACGACTACAACTTTGACCACCCGGGAGCATTTGACTTTGAGCTGCTGGTTTCCACCCTGAGAAAACTGAAGCAGGGCAAAAGTGTGAAGATCCCGGTGTATGATTTCACCACACACATGAGACATAAAGACTGGGTGAGTTTGGTTTTTATTGCTTTAAAGGAACCTCTGTTGATTGTGCCAAAGATGAGATGGACCAGAAAGAACCCCAGTGTTGAGGCAGCATTCAAAGCTGAAAATGTATTCAACTTAAATGAAATTAAAATTTTTAAAAACTGTGTGTCAATGCGACACACTGCAGCTTTAATCTTATAAAAGCTCAAACGACTGTTTGTGGCGCCGCTTTCTTCTTTAAAGACTCGACTTTCCCTCCTCTTCTTGCAGAAAAATGTGTACGGTGCCAGTGTGATCATTTTTGAAGGAATTATGTCGTTTGCAGACAAAGAGCTTCTTCAGGTAAGACAGAGCATTCTTTTATTTCCTTTCTTTTGAACGACTAATCATCACCAGGAATTGTCTGTGCAGCTGCTTGGCTGAAATGAACATTATTGAACTGTTGGCTCGTCGCACCTGCAGCTCCTGGATATGAAAATCTTTGTGGACGCAGACTCAGACATTCGGCTCGTCCGCCGGCTCCGCAGAGACATCACAGAGCGTGGACGGGACATTGAAGGCGTAATCAAGCAATACAACAAGTTTGTGAAGCCAGCCTTTGAGCAGTACATCGAACCAACCATGAGGCTGGCAGATATTGTTGTACCAAGAGGTGAGTCAGACAGGCCTCGTCTTTCCTAAAGACCACCTAAACTAAAATGTTTGGACATATTTGTTAACACTGGCTGTTCTCGGCTTTTTGTTCCCTCCAAGGTGGTGGGAATATGGTGGCCATTGATCTGATTGTCCAGCATGTTCACAGCCAGCTGGAGGAGGTGAGTCACCAAATCGCTCCGTATACTTGAGAGCATGGTGCCACCATGTGTCTGAAGGCTGAAACATGCAGACTCCCAATTCTTTGTGGGATAAGTGGCATCAGAAGAAAAATACATCGAGCAAGCTTTCACATTTTTAACCCTTTAACTTTGAAAAATATTGCCAGCAAACTGAATTAAAAACACAAAACCTGAGATTTGTTGATTTTACAAGTGTTATGTGTGTAGCCATGTGACCTCTACTGTTGTTCAAAAGCCAGTGAAAACTGAGTCCTGCAGTTGTAGTGGATGACATGTTCCTTTATTGTGATGAACATGCTGGGTCAGTCGAATGTGGCTCATCCTGAAAACAGTACCCCAGTAAAAAAATAATTAGGAACAAATGTACTCAGTAACTAAAACGAAAAACAAAGAATAGATGTGAATGTCGATTTTAGTTATCAAAATGCAAAGACAGAATGAAACCAACTAAAATCATACAGGACTCTGCCAAAGTCATCTCATTTTTTTGGTGTTTAAATGCGAAAGAGCTGCAGTGATTTATTGAAACATGCAAACATACAGTATATAAGGCAGAAATAGAGTTTATACAGTTCTAATGCATGCACGTGCAAAATATTTGGTGTGACCACCTTTATTCTTGAGCACAGCCTGAACTCCTGAAGCTTTTTCTTTAGGAATAGTTCTCCGAGCTTCTTGAGGGACATTCAAAACTCTTCATTGGATTTTGGCAGCCTTTTGTTTTGTTCTGTGTCAAGATGATTCCACACTGCTTCGGTAATGTTCAGGTCCCGGCTGCGGGGAGGCCGATCCAGGACTGAAAGTGTTTTATTTTGGTTTTTCTATCCAAGTGTGCTTTTTGCGCATTAGCAGTGTCAGGGCAGGATATTAAAAGGGTTTTTTTTTTAAATAGGAAAAACAGCATCACCATCCTTATCTTCTGAAACATTATTTTTTTCTCTACTATTATTTTCATTTATCGTCTCTCTCTGTCCTCCCTTTATGCAGCGTGAACTCAGTGTCAGGTATGCTGATACATATTTTCACTTCTGTGACTTTGGTCGGCTTATTTTAATTGGAAATTTTATATTCAAACTGTGTCCTCTATGGCTTCCACACTGTGCCCCATCTGCCCTCTCTGAAAACTCCCTGCCGCCTCAGAATCTCTTTTCTCTGATAGTGTGTCGGACTAACAAAGTTAAACCTTTTGATCTGATCTGCTTTGTCTCAGGGCACTCCTGGCCTCTGCCCAGCAGACGCAGCCGTTGCCCCAGACGCTCAGTGTCCTCGAGAGTACGCCGCAGGTCAGGGGCCTGCACACCATCATCAGGTAGTGACATGTGATCATGATGTCCTTCCTGCAGTCCTATAATTTGAAATTTAAAAACGTTTTGATTCCCTCCGCCGCAGGAACAAAGAAACCAGCCGAGACGAGTTTATCTTCTACTCAAAGAGGTTAATGCGGCTTCTCATAGAGCACGCTCTAACATTTCTACCATCTCAGGTGAGTAAACTTGGTTTGAATATCTAGAATCATTACTTTTTATTAATATGATTACCCTTGCATGAAAAGAGTTGCTCATAGTGATTAAAACAAACAAAACAAACAAAAAAACAGTAATTAATTCCCTCCAAATCTATTGAGTTTCTCATATTTTAATTCATAGTTTTGGTTTCAAGCTGACTGCATTTTGAAGCTTTAACATTAGCGTTTTGGCCCCCACCGTGTTGGTTTTTTTTTAGAGCCACAAGTTACCTTGCATGGATAAAAGGGCTTGAGAAACAACATACCAGATAATTAATCCTAAATACACTCACCAAAAATGAATAACAAACTACTGGGATGTTCTTGACTACACAGCAAGACATAACATTAGTCAGGTTATCAATCAAAATGCTTCAAAAGTCACCAACGGCACACACAGTGAAGCGAAGTGTTGTGATGAGTCCGAGCAGATACCGTTTGGCTGCCTGTAAATCAGCGCAGCCACATCTTTTACTCAATCATCCTGGTGGGTGACTTATAAAAAAAGTCACCTGTCTCAGACTTTTTGGAAGAGTCAAAACTATCTGTAGAGCCCAAAAAGCTTTTTTTAAAGCTGTAAAGTTGGACATTTTAAAATGGGAGTGTATGGGGATTTACTCGTTTTGCACCCAGCCTCAAGTGGTCACTAAAGGAACTGCAGTTTTTTGCACCCCTCGATGGACACGGACACAAACACCGCAACAACGACAAAGTTGCAATGTGCCTGCTGGATGTATGAAAGTGCAATACACGTGTTCCTTTAAATAATCAAACTAAGTATGAGCAAGTATTAAAAAATAATCTGAATTTTACATTTCATGTTTCACAAGTCGGCTGTATCAATTAAAAAAGTAAAATAAGCCATGGTGAACCCTGTCGGCTCCCAAATTTCAGTGATGCCTGTCACTGTCATGCAAACAAGAAGTTTTGTCTGTAACTATAGCGTTATGTTCTACATACTGTGTATGAAAACCACTTCATCTTCATATTCTATCATGACAAAACAGCTTTAAAGCTTTTTGCAATTATTTTTCTTTGATTCACTGAACTGCAGACAACCCTGTTTTCACTTTTTTCATCCTCATACCTTCTACTGCTTGCCTAGCGGTTAACAACCAAAACCACTTAACAGAACATAATTATTTCTCTGTATTTCTCTGAAAATGTACTTGTGTTAAAGCTAAGTGAACACTATTTATGTTGAATTGAGGAATGAAAAGCTGCCCTTTTTGATGTGAACTCTTGTAATAAAACTTGTTAGGCTTACTGAGTAAAGCACCTCATTAGAGCCCCCTTCACAGTTAGCTCGTGCATGTTAGTCATATTATCCAGAGGGCATGTTTCATACTTCACATTCTAAATCTGCTGACTTTACCTTTCTGCATAATGAGCTGATATTATTAGCTTCTCCTCAGTCACATAAAACAGTAACAATTAATTTCACCGGGGAGTTTCTTTTTTTTTTCTTTTTTCTCTTTCTTTTTTTGCAAGGAAAGTAACACGGAAATATGATAAAACTTGAAGTGGCCCCATTATGCCCATTTGCACCTCCAGGTTTTTATATTTGGATTTCTGAGAAGTAGCTTTGCATAATTCACATTTTAAAAATAAACTTTTTTTTTAAGGGATTGAAGAGTCTAGGTGCAGCTCAAATCTTCAAAGCTACTCTCTCTTGGCTGCCCCTTGTGAACAAAATCTTTTATATCAGGTGGGCGTGGCTTCTGTGCGGACCAAAGCTTCTTGCTAGCCAGAGCTGTGTGCATGAGATGACCATGTGAGGGATTTCTGTTTTCACTGCCATCACACAGAGTGACAAAAAGAAAAAGAAAACTGCCTTACACTGAGTGTGTGAAGCTTGAGCTTTTGATTCATAGGGATTACCTACTGAAAAAGTAACTAAATAAGTCACTATGATACTCATTACAGCAAAAATAAAAAAAATAAATAAATCTGAGAACTCTTGTGCAAATGTAGTGTTTGTGTTAAAGATCAGGTTTATATTTGTGTATTTTTTCTTTAGTGCCACTTTTTTATGTCGGTGTGTTTGTTTGTGGGGTGTTTGGTGTGCAATAAAACATCATTTCTTCTTCTGCCTTTGCAGCCGTGTTCAGTTCAGACCCCACAGGGCCATGATTACGAGGGCTGCAGTTACAACGGTAAAGGGGTAAGTGATGTTCTTGTTTTACAAGGTCTTGTTAGCTTCCAGTCGAATATGACCTCAGGGTTTCTGTCATCATGCTCGCTCTGCTGCCTCGTCTCCTCAGATCACCGGTGTGTCGATCCTGCGCGCAGGAGAGACCATGGAGCCCGCCCTGAGGGCCGTGTGCAAGGACGTCCGCATCGGCAAGATCCTCATCCAGACCAACCTCGACTCAGGCGAGCCAGAGGTAGAAAAATATGAGTCATTTACCATCAAATCCATGTGCGTGCTTTGCTTTCAAGACTTCACGCGCTCCTGGGTGTGTCTCAAAAATCACATCAAACAAAAGATGAAAATGTTTTGATTGTTTTTTTAAATTTTTTTTCCCTTCCACATGATGTGTGTCTCCGTGGTAACTACCCTTCCTGCTTTTGTAACCATGGTAACTGGTCTCCTCCTCTCTGGCCTCACCAGCTGCATTACCTGCGTCTGCCCAAAGACATCAGTGAAGATCATGTCATCCTAATGGACAGCACAGTCTCCACCGGCGCTGCTGCCATGATGGCAGTTCGAGTCCTATTGGTGGGTGGAAATTAGCATCATTACCCTGCAGTAAGGCAGCAGTAGGGACCCTCTCCTCTTGGGCAGTCACATGTGTTTTATTACCCATCTGTGTGGGCATTGAGTAGATGTTATTCTTTTTCTCTGGTGCAGTTTGAGTTGTATTATTCCTGCAAGGAAAACCTCAAATGAATCCTTTCCACTTACTGAGCTTCTTAAAGTGATCAAGAAGCCACTAACTGTTTCACTGTGATGTGTGTGGCTGAGCAGGATCATGAGGTGCAGGAGGATAAGATCATGTTGGTGTCGCTGCTGATGGCAGAGCTCGGGGTGCACTCTGTGGCCTATGCCTTCCCAAAGGTCAAAATCATCACCACTGCTGTGGACAAGGGCCTGGATGATTTTTTACATGTAATTCCTGGTATCGGTAAGCACTTCCATGCATTTTTTCATTCTTTCACGTACTGTCTTGTAAATTCAGATGGCCTGTGTTCCTACTTGTGCACACATTTTACCTGAAGTATTTTTTTTCCAGTTTGGAGTCAGCAGGAGAAAACTTTTGAATTATAGCTGACGTACAAAAATAAAGATTTAATGCAAGTTCATAAATCTTCATTAGCTTACCACACCGCCTTCAGCGTGCAGGTGTTGGGTTCATGATTTTAGCTTTGTGCAGGAAATAAAAAGCAGCAGACAAAAAGATAATAAGCATCTGTTTCTCTAGTTGACAAATTAAATTTCTTGTACCAGCAGTTTGTAATATTATGATTGTGTCATGTTAGATTTGAAGCAAACCTCTCTTTCTGTCACTACTGAGTGAGTGAGCAACGTGAACATCAGATGGCCCACTCGTAGCTTTACAAACAGAACTACTTACATATGATTATGTAACTTGTCCTGCAGAGAATACAAGTGAAAATACTGCAGCTGTTTTTTGAGGTGCACATGATGGCACAAAATTTTTTGCAGGTATAGGAAGTATAATATTACACCTGAAATCTCATAAAACTCATTTGCTTATAGGCATTGCAGTCCTGAACTTTTCTCACACTTACCTGATAAAGGGACAAGTGTTAACACAAATGTCCGATGCACTCACATTGCATTTTAGCCGGTCTTTAATCTGCCTGCTGCCTAGTACAGGATCCATTTGGTATCAGATTGCACCAATGTGTGAATGGTGTAGCTAATCGTCTAGTACATTTGCTGCTAATGAGTGGTCATCCTTTGTCCTGCCTCCAGTTGCGCCATCCTGGCAGCACCCCACCTAATCCACACAGAGTATTTCTAGTAGTGACAGTGTGTTTGAAGCTGACTATTTCCTGAAGCGTGCACATCAGAAAAGATAGCTGTGGAAACCTGATCACAGCCTGATCGTAGCAATGCTATTTGAAGTTCATGTGTGAAAATGCAGTTAGGGACAGCAGTGCCGAACGCGGACATATCGGAGAGCCCATCATTTAGCTTAGCCAAAATCAGGGGTGTCTCTGTTCAGCTTTGCCGAGGACCAAACGCTTGACTGCAGTGAGTCCAAAAGAGTTGCAGGAGGCGATATTGTTTAGCTGTTAAATAAAAAAGGGAAGTTAAAGAACAATTTGGTCTGCACTTTTTCTTTCAATGAGAAAGAACAAGAATGAAAACATATGGCGGCCTCTAAGGTCAAAGCACATGCAAGAAAATGCAAACAGGGAAATGCATAAGTTTATAAATGTTATAGTTACCGGGGGAAAAAACAGATAGTCTTGTGCAGGCTGGTAGTTGTGAACATCCAGTCAAATCTGCAGATGTAACATAAATCTCTACCGATCAATTTAGACTCGTTATGAACTGTGGGTCAAATGTGTTTGAAAGAAACAAGTCTTGGGGCTGCATAATAAGGTTCAATCAAATGTGCGTTTATGCAAACTGATATTTTTAATCACACTGAGACAAAAAATAGGGGTAGTTGATGGTTTTATATGCTCAAAATGGGTCATTAAAGCCCGTGGGTAGGCGGTTGCTAGGCAGCATGATGGTGTCATAATATATCACATGTAATTCAACATTTGTGGATATAAATTAGATGTTAAGGTCATAAAATTAAAACAACAAGATGCTTTAATAAGGTGCTAAAGGTGCATAAATGCAAAAAAAACCCAAACCCAAATCATTTTAACCTGTTGCAAGGCAGTTGCTAGACAACATAACGATGCTGTAATATCTGATGCAGATAAGACCTACGATGTATGTGTGCGCCAAGTTTGGTTGCTGAACTCCTGACAGCCTAGGAGTGGTTTTTGGACAAAGAAACAAACATACAGACAGATATTCTGTAGCCTTTGTGTATTGTTGGAAGATGTATTATTTATCTAACTGATAACAGAATATCTGTAGAAGCACAGATTTTTTTTACTAGAAATTCTTCATTTGATCACTGTAACCGAGCACATATTTGGAAGTTGAGAGTCTCCTGAATGTTTGAGCGTTGTGTGTGTAAACTGATGTCCGTCCAAGCAGTTGTTGTTTAGATTCAAGCAGGTAGGAAGTGAGCTGAGTTTAACTAGAAAGTGAAAAGTGAACATAAAATCAATTTAACGTCCTTGAAAAATACCAGTGGAAAAATAGCTTTCTCTTATTGAGCCATTGCTTGTAAAAAAAAAGAAAAAGAAAAAAGAGAGAGATCTATATCAAAAGCAGAAATTCAGTTTAAACTTTCATTCAACCTTTGCAGCTATTTAGCTTTACTATCTCTTCACACTGTGTTTTTCAGTGTGTCTTATCGTTACATATTTCTCTTGCCTGGCTTCAGGGGCGATGTCTGCTCCGCTCTGAGTGCACTGCTGTGTGTGTGTTTTTAGGGGACTTTGGGGACCGGTACTTTGGGACTGATGGCTTCGACAGCTGGAGTGATGAAGAGGACCAGGAGAAGCTGTCACACTGACTCAAACATTTGTGAGACTCTGTGAAAGAAAACACAAACTACTTGAAAATTGTTGTGGATCCTCCTCTTCAGGTGTAGACTAGCAAAAAAAAAACCTGTTATATTTACTTTTGTGTACTGTAAATTATTCTTTTTCTACTCCTCTGAAGATGATGTCTGAGTCCAGGTTTGTGCATGAGGGATATTTTGTTCTGCTCGAGTATTCATCTTAAATATTTTAATACTGAACAGTAAAGCGGTGCCATTGCCTTTGAGGTGCAGTAAAACAATAATCCAATAACAATAATTAAATGGGTCCAGGTTGCACCAGCTGTTCTTAAATCCAGAACTTAGTAAGAGCCAAAGAGTAAAGGAGTAAGTTCAAAGAGTAATGTACTAAATTTAGTTGGGCAATTAAAATATAGTGAATGTCTTCAGTAGTTTTGACTGTAGTAATGTGTAAATCTGTCATGCATGTAGGGAGTTCCAGTTCAATACAGCAGCACCGTGAGGCAGCATCAGTATGGAAACATGCTCACAGTAGCAGGTAATGCTTGCCTTGTTCACAGTCTCAGTTTTACATATTACCAAACCAAAGTACAGCAGATTGGACCAAAGAAAAGCTCACATATGATATTATTTGAATAAAAATTAGGAAGTTTCTAGGCTCGATTTCTGCTGATTGCTAGGCTGTCTCCCTGTGCGTGTGTGGGCTTTCCTCTTACCAGCTTGAAGTCCAGTCGCCTTCTTTTGAAGCTCTTAAGACTACCATGACCTGGATGACTGAGAGCCTGCACAGACATGTGGGCTTTCCTCCAGTTTTCTTTCGCAGTTCGAAGACACGTTTGTCAGGTTAACTGGTGATTGGTCAGCTTGTCTGTGGCTGTAGAAGTGGTTAAATAATTTAATTTTTCTTCATTACTGGACATTAGTGAATACATGTAATTCATCTAATAATTGTTTGGAAGTTTCACATTTTAAAAAAAACCCATAAATTTCATCCTCATGGTGGTGCTAGATGAAAAGTTAGAGGTGCTTCTTTTTGGGGGTGAACAGCACAACAGACAATTTTGAAGGTATTTGTGTGATTCTTGAAGTCGCAGATGAACTGATCTCTATCGATAAAACCAGTTGTGTCTAAACGTAGCTCTGACTATGCTCCATTGGAGAAATGTGTGTTTTTAAGAAGAAAGACATTTCACACAATTTAGATTGAGTGTGAAACGTCTGATTGCATGAACCCTACCACCATTATAGGTCACGTGTTTGGTCATTAGTTTGACCATTTTGTGAGCATAATTTTAGACCTTTACTGTTATAATGTAATTGAACCATATCTTCATAGCAGCAAACTAAAACCAATTAACTCTTTTGCACTCATCTAAACGGCTCAGGCTAATATTATATTCTGGGTATTTGGTTCACATAGAATGCAGCAGTGATCTATAGGATTTACAGGCTATAAAAGTTAGTGTGGTGAAGCCTGTTATAAATTGGGGATATGTTGATATGTTCATTTGCACGTAGTTGTTGAGTCACTTGTATTTTTATAGCACATTTAAAAACAACTGGCTTGGACCCAAAGTGCTTTCCAGTCCAGGCAGGTGGATTAACAAAACATAGAGGTAAAACATGGAAGGTAAAAACAGCATTAAGACAGAAATATGGATAAAGGAACTGGGAACATATAAAAGTAATGGCATAAACACAGTGTAATTACACTTACACAGCATTTGATCCCCTTTCTTCCACATATCCAATTCATAGGATCATAGAGGGGCTGCGGCCTATTTCCGTTGTCATGGGGTGAGAGGTGGGATACACCCTGGCAAGTCACCAGTCTTTCACAGGCTAAGAGACACAGACAACCATCTACAGCCAATGCAGAACCTAACATGCAAGTCTTTGGATTGTGAGAGGAAGCCGTGGGTGCTGGAGGGACGCCACGCAGGCAGAGGAAGGGTTCCAGTCGGCCAGTGAATTTGAACCAATGCCCCTTTAGTTATGTAGCAACAATGCTAACCTCCGCAGCCCTGCGCTCCCTTGCATTTCTTAAAAGTAAATTTGAATTCAATTAGAGTTAAAAATGTTCTTTTTTTCAGCACAGGCAAAAAAAGATATTTTACATGAAAATTGCCCCTCAACACCTTCTTCATGTTAAAAGGGGTTTTTTCCTTCTCACTGTTGCAAAGTGCTGCTCATAAGGAGTCACTTCGTCCACAATACTGTGGAGTTTGACGTCTTACAGAATAATGATTTATTACTATACACTAAACTGAATTAAATATTGGTAATAACACTGTTGTAGATTACTACTGTTTTTCAACTGTTCTCTTTTGTCCTCGTCATACAAAAGAGCAAAAAGTAAAAAATGTGAGCACTTTTTATCCAGTAGGGTTTATTGTGTCTTATAAATCAAATTAAAGCATTAAAATTTACTGTAAATACATAGTTAGAAAGGAAACAAGTCTGAGTTTATGAATAGCTGGTGCAACAAGAAAGTGTTCAGTGAACTTTCACACTTTATGCTGCTCTAGAAGGATTTTTCTGTATGAAATGGGATAAACCTATGTCTGAAGCAGAGCTGTTGTTTTAAATTTATAGTAAAGACACATAAGAGGAGGGATTAGATAAGGATTAAAATGTAAAACATAGAAATCTTGTACATAGGGTATGAAAAACATGAGATTTTGATACAGATTCAGTTTTCAGCCCTCACATCCACCACTCCAAGTTACTGCTGGAGTTTGACATTATGTGTCTGTGAGGTGCCAGGTCACCGACGGTCACATGCTCACGCTTGAATACTTTAAAAGCTCCTCTCAGGGTTCACGCACAGGCCGCCTGGCTCCTCTCTGCAATGCACTTTAAGGACTGAAGGGGTCAGTATAGCTCACATTAAGCTTCTTCCAGTATGATTTATAGTGTGTTTATTACCTTTGAGAAATGTGTTATTTTACAGCACAGGAAATGCACACGGACTCACCTGAATCACAATTTAGAGGTTTGAGGTGAGCAGCTGGAAACATCCTTGTGCTTCTCAGTTTAACTGACTGATCTGTTGCTGGGTGCGGTGTGTTAATGCTCACTTGTGAACATGTAAATAATAATGTTTCAGGGCTAAAAATGAGCAGTAAAAGATCACCTTCCTGTCGTGTTCGTGTCTCTTGATCCTTCTGGAGAAAAAACGGACTCCCCAGCCACTTTGTGACCTTATGCTGAGTGTTGTCTCTCCTCTGTCTCTCTCTGATCCTCTGTTTTTTCACCATCATGCACTTTGACTGCGTCTGACGGCCTCATTCATTCATGTTTATTCAGTCATTCATGCTCCTCACAGCGAGATTATCACATCACATAAGCTGTGAACGTGGTATCATCTTCACACCTACAGAATCTCCTACTCGTTTGTTTTGGGCTGTTTTCCTTTTTTTTCTTCCTGTGATAGCTCTTCGCCGAGTGGGTGACACTGTGATCACGGATGTCATACGACGCACGCTGTATTCTCCAAGACAGCAGAAGACTCGCTCAGCCATGTGACTACTGCCTCAAGGTTAACCTGTTACCATGGAGACAAGCCCACCAATGAAAATTCAGCAGACGGTTGCGCTGTTGACTGCAAGCTTTTTGTTTTAAGGGGTGACCTATTTTTTTTTTTCCCTCCCCCTCCCTCCCCAACACTTCACAGCCACTCAGACGCAGACCCCGCTACTCTGGCACATGTGCACGTGCGCACAGACATGCATACGGATAAAAAAAACATGGGAATGCTACTCACACACATGCACATACATGCTCCTCAATGAGGTCTGCAAGGTTGTGCACAGAAGAAGCAAAGGACAAAATGCACAGCTTTAGATTTAAATCAGTGGGAAAACATTATGTGTTTATAAATCATTTCCCTAAAGGGCCATTACAATTATTGGGATGCATTTCTAGAGATATTTCTTCTTTCCTTCCTAGGCCTAAATACTTGAATCTACAGGCAGCTTTTAAGATCACAAGATGGCAACTGTTAGAGAAATCCATCATCATCAGCAGTGCTTGGCAAATTCTGCTTTCTGTCCGTTTTAATAACCGAGACTATGAGATAAAGCATATTTTTTTTAAAGTGCCACTTTATTACAAAAGTATAAACTTGACTGACATTTCATGAATAGTAATCTTGATATAAAACATTACAATCTTTTGCACTTAGCACTTAATTACACGCTTTTGAGTACAAGACCCTGTAGTCTGAATAGCAAACACACAACATTAGCTGCCACATTTAACTTAGCAGGGCTTTCCAAGAACACACCGTAGCTCCACGGCTTCGAAAAAACAACAAACAGAATACACTGAAATTTACATTGCAGCTGTTTTTGCAGTTTGTGTCACAAGATAAAGTCATTCCAAAAACACAACTGAACATAATAGAAAAAGATAGATTTCTTGACACTGATGATATATTTATTATTCTTTCTCTTTTGTCATGTACATACACATTGCATCAACATACAGTATAATCACATTGTTTGCTGGGGATATTTGGTCAAATGAATTTGTCATTACTGTCCAGGCTTTGTATGCAATTTCTGTGCGGTGTCCTCGGGGTGATGCTGCTTAGCCAACCATTTGCTTCACATTTCTGCAATATTTTTAACACTGATAACGGAGAGAGAGAGAGAGAGAGAGAGTTCGTCGATGGGGTGATGATGAGACATGACGTTTTGCTAATACACATCAGTTCTAGTGGTGCTTTCCATACTGCACTATGATGAAACCAAAGCAGACTCGTATGACCACGAGGAGGGTACTATGTAGATGAACAGTCCACAGACATGAGTGAGGACTGAACAGACGGGAGGATTGTGTGTATGTGTTTCTGTGTGCGTATGTGTGGGGTGGGGTTGAGTGGACTGTCTCCACCTTTAGGACTCGAGCAGTTCTCCTCAGTCTTGTTACATCTGTACTGTGTCTCTTTCAGGTACGGGAGAGAAAAATAATCCTCCCCTCTGCTGCACAGAGTCCCACTGAGCCAAAGACATCCCTAATCTATCTGGCTTTGAGCTCTACAGAGAAATAAAGCAACACACTAACAAAAAATAAACAACCAACGACAATAGAAAAAAAAAACATTCATATAGAGGTACCACATGACAGTGCTTAATTTTTTTTTCATGTTTTTTTTTTTTTTTTTTTTTTTAGCATGCAACTTGTAGCAGGCAAAGTGCAGAAACAGGATCAACAAAGTAAAACACTTCATTTACAGACGGCAGTGGAGACAGTGTTCAGTCCATGTATAATGAAACAACATGACGGAGGGGAAGAATCTGGTCGGCTTTTTAAAATGTGAAAACGGTCGAAATTAGTCAAAGCTTTTAGGAGGAATGCAAAATATGTGCAAATTTTTTATTTAATTTATAATACTCTCATAATTGTTTCTCTTGGTCCCTGAGCTTTCAAGTGTTTTGATTAACAATTCGTTCATTTATATCCTTTAAATTCCGTCCTGAATCACGTCTTGACCAACTACAGGGAAGGTCTGTTCACAACAGACTGAGTGCTACCAAAATATTTCACACAATGCTTTGCCTTTTTCCCCCAAATAGGAGTCCTACTCGGACCGCATATACGACTTTTTTTACCCGCTAGAATTGAGGAAGAATTTCGGCTTTTTACTTTATTGTGCTTTGCACATATGTATCAGTAAAATAGAAGTGCTACTGTTACCTACAGATTGCTCTGCAATGGTTTTGTGCTCATTTATTTTTCACTACCTTTGGATTCCTTATAAGGATAATAAATTGGACTTTTTATTCAGCCCAGGTCATAACAGAGCAACTTTACTACCTCAAGGCCTCTGGAGCCTGTGAAAGGCTTGACGTTATGACTTGAATGTAAACAGTATGTGTGGGTGAGCATGACAGGGGCTCAGCCGTCACTCCTTGTGGCATTAGCTCAGCTCCTTGTGTTGGAAGGATAGGGGGTCACAGTGCAGCCGCTGCCTCAGAGCCCTGTTACGTACATCTCCATGCCATCGTTGAAGGTGAAGATGGTGGTGGTGCTGGAGGTGGCAGAGCCCTGCTTCAGGTCGCCGATGCTCTCGTACAGGTTCTCCCCCGGCAGCAGAAGGGCTTTGGCAGGCAGGTGCTGTAACTTGGGTGTCTGCTGCGTTGGTGGCGGTGGAGGGGGCTGCTGCTGCTGCAAGGGCTGCTGGGCTTTCTTCCTCCTTGGCCGCAGGGTGGCACACATGTTAGGGGGTCTCTCTCGCTTCCAGGCGCCTCCGCCTTCCATGTTCTCATAGGCCAGATCACACTCCTCTGTCCCAATGGACTCGTAGCAGTGGTCGTCAAGGGGCCCGCCAACTGCTTTACCCTCCTGAGGTGCCCACGTCTGGGGTTTGACCACTACACTAAACCCCCCATCCCGGTCTCGGTCCCGGTCACCTCGACCCAAGGTCCGGAAGCCGGGGTTGGCTGGGGGAGACCCCGGCACAGCTCTCTTCTTCTTTCCTGGTTTACACACCTTAGAGTACATCTCGGCCACCTGCAATCAAACAAGTTCAGAGATTATCTTCTGTAAAAAGGACTTTGAATAACCCACTCAACCTGCCATTTTATTCACACTATAGCTAAAAGTTGTGTTAGGCAAGCTGCGTAAACCTCCAGAGCTGAAGAAAAAAGCCAACAAGAAGCACCCAATACCTTATAATCTCTGCAAGACTTCACCTTTACCAATTTGAGTCCCTGCATTTGTACTTCTCACACATATTGTTGACCTTTGGAAGCTTTTAATCTGCAGTCATCTGATAAATAATGTGCTTTTCTGAGTGGTAGAGCCTGTCAAACACATTAGTTTTTCAGTTTTGATAACTGAAATTCTTTGTTAGCACTTCTACATTGTCTTGATAAGGCCAAGGCCTAATAACTTGTCATTAGTGATCACGAGTGACTACAGCACTCTTTGCCAACAGGATTTGTTTGAGAACACTTGTTGGATTAATATTTGGAACAGTGAGGAAGTCCAAGGAATTCAGTGAAGCTCCAAGAAGGAGAACTGTAGATTTTCACAACTTGAGAAGGTCTCTTGGAGCCACTTATAAAAAACTGCAAAATCCAACATCATCATTTCAAAATATTGTGATAAATACACATTATTAAGATGTGTCACCACTTTTTCAAGACCTTCAAGAGCCAAGCTGTCACTCTCAGATGAGAGGAAGTTGGCAAGGATATTCAGGAACCATCGAGGCTCAAGCCTGCCATAAAGTGGAAATTTCTGGAACACCATCATCACTGTCCAAAGTGAAATGAGTTTTACATCATCATGGACTAAGAGGGTGCTGACCAAGTAAAAAGCCCCTGCAACAAATCTGACACCTTAAGGCTCCACTGAAATTTGAAGTCGCCCTCATGTCCAAACCAAATGCCTTCTGGAGAAATATTTTACAGTCAGACAAAGATGGAGCTGTTTGGCCACAGTGACAAGATGTATGTTTGGAGCAGTTCAGGTGAGGCTTTCAAACCTAAGAACACTGTACCAGCTGTCAAGCATGGTGGTGATAGCATCATGCTCTTGGGTTATTTTACTGCCGGACCGGTATCACCTCAAATTAACAGTTACATGGTGGAAACTTGGACAGAATTGGGTGTTTCAACAGGACAATGTTTAGTAATGGATAAAGGAAAAACAGCCCATATGCTAGAGCCACTACAGGTAAGAAATTAGTACGTCTAAAGCTGACCAATTTTTTTTTTTACATCATTTATTAAACCTTACAGAAACCCAAAGAAAAAAGTAAGAGTTTGGGGTTGTAAAAAATTATTGCTCCCAGACAAGAAGTAGTCCTGGTCATACAGCAGCATACACAGTTTTATTTTTCAACAGACTAATCAATTAAGTTTCTTATCTGTACATTGGGGGAGTCAGGATGCACACAGATCCAGGCAAGCTGCTTCCTGTCATTTATGCTCAGTTATGTGTCTCCTGAGTCCTGCAGATATGAGGTATTCTCTCGTAACCCTTGGTAAGAAAGCCATGGCTCCTTTACCTCTTTACCCCATAAAGACAACCTCCCCTATACCCTTAATGATGAGTTTTGAAACCTCAGTATAGGTCATTAAATGCGAGGTTTGACAACTCTTTTTTCCAAGGCTAGACCTAGTAACCCATATAGGGGGAGATCACCCTCCCTAACTTCTAAGGAAAACCCAGTTTTTAAATGATTAAATCAATTAAAGAATGTGCGTGAAACATCTTGTTAAGCATTCATTTAAGAGGGAATGGGGAGCTCTAAATGGGATGATCCATAGACGGAAAAAATAGAAACCCCAGCTTACCGCAGCAGCAGACGGCTGTATATTCTCCACTGTGTGAGCACTCAGCGGGCCCAGGGCTTTATTTTGGAGCATGAGCATGTCATCATCCTCTGGAGGCTTCCAGATGTACTGCTCTCCGTTGCCCATAAACATCACTTCCTGTCAACAGAACAATAAATCACATTTGGGGCAGAGCTGGTCACATGGTCATGCGTGAATCTGCACTGAAAAAAAATGAGCATTCATGAATTTAAAAAGCGGATTTTACAAAACAGACGCAACAGGGCGGATGCATGGCAAATTAACCCCTCTTAAGAATCCTGCGGCACATAAAAACATACTGGATGGATTTCATACAGGGGTGAATAGATTTTCCCTGGAAGGTGGAGCCTGCTTATATTCTGGATGACTCAATTTCAACACCTTGCGTCATCCACGGGAAAATCAGCAGTGAACAGGCCTGTGAGCAAACTGCTTACACATGTAAGCCTGTGAACTGTGCGTGCTGTTGAACTCAGGTCACAGCAGATAGAGCGACCCGCCTGACCTCACGCGGGGCAGCAAATGGTTTCCCACTGTTACCTGGAGGGGTGCACAAAGCCTTACATCCACAGTAATAGCAGACAGTCTGCCTACACTCCTGCTGCTGCGAACATATGGAGGAGGTGACACTGCTGAGAGCAGAAATACCCCACTATCACCAAAAACTCTTCGACAAATAAACACCGCTCAGCGCCTGGACTTCAAAGAAATTCTAACATATCACAGCACCATGCATGATGTAGCCAAGTGCTCTGGAAACTGCAACACTGGCACAATTACAACCGAGCAGATCCTCTGCAGTATCAATAGGAACTGTGAAAGAAATACTCTGCAGACCCTGATCACAGCACCACGAACTGCATATTTATGCGTCGTACAGCTGCTGACAGAGAATAACAGAATGAAATAATGATCACAGTGATATTTCTGACATTTCTGTCCAAACAGAAACTGATGGCCGCATGTTCTATGGAAACTTGTTATTCGTTTACTTGGCTTCTGTCATGTCTATATGTACAATAGCGGTTACTCATACATGGCTTCACACTGCTCTAAGCCAGCGGTCCCCAACCTTTTTTGTGCCACGGACCGGTTTATGCCCGACAATATTTTCACGGACCGGCCTTTAAGGTGTCGCGGATAAATACAACAAAATAAAACTAGTACCAGATTTATTCATAACACATGTGAAAAGACCCAGGAAAACCGAGTTAACGATAAAACGATAACAAAATAACCCTGAAAACTGATAAAAACCCTGAAAACCATACATTTCACACCTGAGCTTCAACTCTCGCGGACCGGTACCGGTCCAAGGCCCGGGGGTTGGGGACCGCTGCTCTAAGCGATCAGTTTCAGACAGTTGATTTTTTTTTCTCATGGCTCTGTTCAGTGTCAGAGATTAGATATCACTAATGTGGACATCTCAGGCACACAGCTCTGGCTGTGAGCACAGAAACCCCACCCACATCTTGGCCTAACCTTCTGTTTTAGAAGAATAGCCAATCAGAAGAAAGGGGCTTAAAGGAGGAGGGACTAAAACTGCTTGTTTTAGAAAGTGGATGACCTGAGATACTGCACCAAGCTCCAGTGTAGGGAGTGGAAAAAAATCCAAGGCTGATCTGCACAAGACACTAAAAACAGCAGATAATTTTTTCTCTCCCTCTAGTCATCCTCCTTAACTTCCTTCAGTTCATAAAACCGACCACTTAAGGTGATGCTGTGTTTCTGTGGCTTATTGCAAAGGAAATATGTAGCTGTCAGGCATCAACATTACTTTGGGTTTTATTTATTTAGGAATAACTTTGCATTTATTGCTTAAATGATAAATATTACATGTTTTCATAAGTATCGTGATGATTTGGAGAGAGGCATATCCGTCAATCTTTGTCCTCTCATTTCTTGTGTGCATCTCAGCAAAGTGCTGCTAAGTTTTGCCACCCAGCTGCAAAATGTGACTATGCTATCATATGAGAAAAGGTAATAAACCGCATGTTTTGAAAAGCTAAGTATAATTTCACTAGCCACGCTAAGGCCCGATTATTGCCAGACCTGTTGAATCGAGAAATTACTCAAACAGATCCTTTTGGATAAAATGATTTTAAATATTTAGAAAAACAACACATTGTGCCACAATCTAAAGAAAATCAAGAACTACTGAGACACAAAGTCATGGACATCCATCAGTCTGGAGAGCATTATAAAGCCATTTCTAAGGCTTTGAGACCCCAGTGAACCACAGTGAGAGCCATTATCTACAAATGGAGAAAACTTGGAACAGTGATGAAACCTTCCTAGAAGTGGCTGGCCTACCAAAATTACACCAAGATCGCATCAATGATTCATCCAGGTCGGAAAAGAACCCAGAACAACATCTAAAGAGTGGCAGGCCTCGCTTGCTTCAGTTAAGGTCAGGGTTCATGTTTCAACAATTAGAAAGAGACTGGGCTAAAATGGCATCGTGAGCGAGTTCGAAGGAGAAAAATAAACACAGATGAGTGAAAAGAACACAAATGGTCGTCCCACATTTGCCAAAAACACCTTGATGACCCACAAGACTATTGGGAACATATTCTGTGGACTGATGAGACAAAAGCTGAACTTTTTATAAAGTCTGTGTTCCTTTACCGCTCGTGTCTTACCACTGGTTATCAGTTCATGCCCAGAAGTTCAAGCACACTTGGGCTATGCAGCAGGACAATGATCCAAACCACATCATTGAGTCCACCTCTGAATGCCCCTTAAAAAAACTTGCAGTTCTCGTTGCCGTGTGGCACAACAAGCTATTTGGTTTATGAGGCAATTACTTTTTCACACAGGGTCAGATAGGTTTGGATGACTTTATTCCCTTAATGAATGAAATCATCATTTCAAAACTGCTTCTTTTATTTACTTGGATTATCTTTGACTAATATTAGAATTTGTCTAATGATATAAAACATGAAAAAATAAGAAATCAGAAGGGGGCAAATTTTACTACACTGTACCTGAGAAGTTATTTTTAAGAATTATCTCGATTAAATTGAATTTTTAAAGTATCTCTCCCTCTTTTCATGAAAATGAGCACTGAAAAACGTGTGTTGTATAAAAACCGTGTCTAAAAGTCACGTGGAGTCAGCATCAAGTATAAATCACACCTGTGACAAGTTTTAAAAGAATAGTTTGACATCTGGGGAAACAACCCGTGCTTATTTTCATGCCAAGAGTTAGATGATAAGATTTCTGCTGCTTTCATGTCTCTAAGGGAAATCTGAAGCTTAGCTCTGTCCACAAGTAACAATATCCTATTATTAGGGCTCACTAATTAATTTGTTTGATCTAATTTGATAAATTCCGACTTAAAACTGATAAAACTGAACAGCAGGAGAAAAAGAAAGGTTTTATCGGGAATTACATTTCTATTTCTTTCCTTCTGTTGTAAATTGCTCTTTTTCAAATCAGTTCTCTAGTTCCAGGTGCAAACACCAGCTGTTCAGGTGTTAGTATTTTTATAATGTGCCTGAGAAAGATTTATTTTTCTAAACTTGAATGTGTAGTTACCTCAGAAAGTACTCAAAAGCTGTTTGTATCTTATTAGGGGTTGGGAAGCTCATCTTGTAACCGGAAGGTTGCCGGTTCAATCCCCAGCTCTGTCTGTCTTGGTTGATGTGTCCTTGGGCAAGACACTTCACCTACCACCCTACTGGTGTTGGCCAGAGGGGCCGATGGCGCGATATGGCAACCTCGCTTCTGTCAGTCTGCCCTAGGGCAGCTGAGGCTACAACTGTAGCTTGCCTCCACCAGTGTATGAATGTGAGAGTGAATGAATAGTGGAATTGTAAAGTGCTTTGAGGGTCTCGAAAAGCGCTGTATAAATGCAATCCATTATTATTGTGTTGTAGATTCCATTTGAAAGGGAAAAATTATAAAGTGAAAATAGATCTTTAGATTTTTGTCGCAAACTTACTGAGATCAAAAATTGAAAGCTTATTTATAAAAGTGTTCTGACCCTCAGTTCAATGCTTTTTAAAGCCCCTCTGGCATCCTTTAGAGCATTGAATCGTCTTAGGAAAGTCTATGCAGGCTTTGTACACCTGGATTTGGACAGCTGATCCCATTCGTTCTGGCTGATTTTAGTGGCAAAAACTTCCTCCTTCTCAAAATTATTGAATCCACTGTACTCCTGGGGGCACTCGAAGCTTTAGAAATGGTGTTGATCTACACCTCACCACATTTTTATCATGGAAGTCTACAAAGTTACTTGAACTTTATGGCTTGGTTTTTATCCTGAACTGCAGGAAGATGCAATGTGCTTTTTGAAACTGTTCAGCTGATTTATTTTCTCATAAGTGGAGTTTGGTTTGACTTTAAAAACAACTGAAGGTTTATTAAAGCAAATTATTATTGGGCGATCGTGGCTCAAGAGTTGGGCGTTCGCCTTGTAATCGGAAGGTTGCCGGTCGAGCCCCGGCTCGGACAGTCTCGGTCGTTGTGTCCTTGGGCAAGACACTTCACCTACCGCCTACTGGTGTTGGCCAGAGGGGCCGATGGCGCGATATGGCAGCCTCGTTTCTGTCAGTCTGCCCTAGGGCAGCTGAGGCTACAACTGTAGCTTGCCTCCACCAGTGTGTGAATGTGAGAGTGAATGAATAGTGGAATTGTAAAGTGCTTTGAGGGTCTCGAAAAGCGC
This sequence comes from Neolamprologus brichardi, assembly GCF_056152115.1. Lineage (NCBI taxonomy): Eukaryota > Metazoa > Chordata > Actinopteri > Cichliformes > Cichlidae > Neolamprologus > Neolamprologus brichardi. Next base: position 26,804,782 of record NC_142123.1, read on the forward strand.
TGTATAAATGCAATCCATTATTATTGTGTTGTAGATTCCATTTGAAAGGGAAAAATTATAAAGTGAAAATAGATCTTTAGATTTTTGTCGCAAACTTACTGAGATCAAAAATTGAAAGCTTATTTATAAAAGTGTTCTGACCCTCAGTTCAATGCTTTTTAAAGCCCCTCTGGCATCCTTTAGAGCATTGAATCGTCTTAGGAAAGTCTATGCAGGCTTTGTACACCTGGATTTGGACAGCTGATCCCATTCGTTCTGGCTGATTTTAGTGGCAAAAACTTCCTCCTTCTCAAAATTATTGAATCCACTGTACTCCTGGGGGCACTCGAAGCTTTAGAAATGGTGTTGATCTACACCTCACCACATTTTTATCATGGAAGTCTACAAAGTTACTTGAACTTTATGGCTTGGTTTTTATCCTGAACTGCAGGAAGATGCAATGTGCTTTTTGAAACTGTTCAGCTGATTTATTTTCTCATAAGTGGAGTTTGGTTTGACTTTAAAAACAACTGAAGGTTTATTAAAGCAAATTATTGTTGGGCGATCGTGGCTCAAGAGTTGGGAGTTTGCCTTGTAATCGGAAGGTTGCCGGTTCGAGCCCCGGCTCGGACAGTCTCGGTCGTTGTGTCCTTGGGCAAGACACTTCACCTACCGCCTACTGGTGTTGGCCAGAGGGGCCGATGGCGCGATATGGCAGCCTCGTTTCTGTCAGTCTGCCCCAGGGCAGCTGTGGCTACAACTGTAGCTGCCTCCACCAGTGTGTGACTGGGTGTGTAAAGCGCTTAGGGGGGACTAATAAAAGCGCTATACAAATACAGGCCATTTACCATTTTAATCATTATTAATGATCATTTCTCATGTTTAGTTTTTTGGAAAAATCTATATAAAAAAAGGTGTTTTTAAGTTGTGGTGAATATTGGCGTTAAAGCAAGCCTTTCTTATATATGGGAACATACCTGAGTGGTGAATGACAGGTATATAAAAGCAGTAATTGAGATGAGGATATCTGATATTGTGAGACAAACAATTCTGAAATGTTTAATAATAGCCTTTGTATAAATTAGAGAATATTTAAGCGAGAGCTCCAACTGGAAAATTATTTGTGTAGTTTAGATCATTCTAGTCAGTGTTATTTAGCATGTTAGTGGTTTCCCAGTAGATATGGGCAGATTTTACGGAGTTGAACATATTAAACATTTATGTGAACTTTGTAGCTTGGAAAAACTTGGAGATGAGTATCATTATTTGAATGCAGTTGTTTAATACTTAGGATAGTTTACTGCCTAAACTTGCAAAAATTAGTAAAGAAATTGTATCTGTATTTGGATGTGGGTGATTTGTTGACAGTTTTCTTTTTTGTTAACAATGATTATTGATGATATGTATTATATAAGCCTATGTTTTGTTTGTTGTATATTTTCTCTTTTACCTCAGGAGGAAGTTTAATGGGAATGAAATAAAGTCTAAAGTCTAAATAAAGGCAATCTCAGCGTAGAAATGCCAAAAAAACTGCAGTTCCTCTTTTGGTCATTTGAAGCCGAATTCAAAAGTGAGTCAATAAGCTTAGAGTTTAATGTTAAAATGCCTATTTTTACACAGCATAGTTACAAAAAAATATGGGTTAGGTCAATCTAGCAAATTTCTTCCTTCATGTAAAGTATACTGGTAATTATTCTCTATGACTTATTTGTTATAGCTACCCATTTCTGCTGCATCCATCTTTTTTTGAGGTTTGTTGCAACTTGGCTTTATACAGTCTACAAATGCATCTTACTAACCAACTGATTACTCCAACTTCTGACCCAAACACGGTAACTTCTAATCTAAAATGTCAAACTCTTCCTATCAGATCATAAAGATTAAGTTTTCAGCATGCAAAACATTTAACCCTACCAACCTTTGGGAAGGACGGGACATTGAAGGCCTCGACGTTTCTACGGGGCAACTTGGTGCTGTGAGGGTGTGGTGGAGGAGGAGCTGGATGTGAAGGTGGGGCGTGTCTTGGAGGTGGTGCCGGTGGTTCTCCCATATCCGTCCCGCTGTCCCTCTTTTGAGGCGCCTTATCTGCTTTCCTCAGCTTCCTGACGCAGGCGTACTCGGCCGTCTCCGGAGGGTGAGGGGGTGACATGACCTGGGCCTCAGGTTCGGGGAGCCCTCCTTCCACATCGCCGTCTGGGTCTGGGGGCGCCGGGGTGTTGGCAGGGACGGCCGGAGGGGCCGGAGTGTCTGTCTGCCCGGCCCTGCCTACCATGGCGTAGAGGGCATCATCAGTACGTGAAGTGGAGGAGCGCCGGCCCACTTCAGAGTAAGTGTGCTCGCCGTCCTCTCCAGTCCCAGAGGGGATCTGGGGAAGCTGCCTGCCTTGAGAACGAAGGTCAGAGTTAGACCGGCGGCTGGGCAGCAGCAGAAGGTCCGTGCTGGCTAGCCTTTTCTTTTTAGATGCCTCTGCAAGGCACATACAGCCTGCTGTTCTACCGTCCGTGCAGCCGATACCCCCCTAGGGAGCAGAACTCACAAACTATGCTCCTCTTTTACCGGAAGGTTCAGCAAACATTTGTGAACATGAATAAATCTCTCACTGGTAAGAGGAAATCTGAAGCTGACAGTAAACTGGGAACTGACATAGATGTTTGAGAATATGCATCCAAATTGGCTTCATTCCACTGCAGTGGAAGCAGGACAAGTATGAAGCAGGACATATGCTTATATTTCTTCAAACTCTCTGAGGCTACTGTCACAGTGCCCACAAACGCAGTTCCCCTGTCGACTGTCAGCGATGGAGCTCCAGGATTTATCTTGGCACTGTGATTTGTGTCTTTGAGAGCGAGAGAGAGATGCACGTTCATAAATCAAGACTGAACCGTCTAGTGGAATAAGGCTGAGTTGTAAATGTAATGTGAATTCTGTTTCAGGGTAAATTTCTCCGCAAATATGTCCTCAAATCTTTTCAGAAAAGAAGATTTGTGGATTTAGGGCCAGATTTAGGGCCAGATCGGATAGTACGGATGTGGAGAAAAAATGTTGCACTTTTTTGCAATACTAACATTTTTTTTTATCGCCGCCAAGGAAGTTATGTGATTGGTTTAATTCTTTTTTCCCTTTCTTTCTTTTCTTTTCATTTTTACTTTGTTTGTTCGTTAGCAGGATTACTCTAAAGGTTACGGATGGATGTGCATGAAATTTTACCAGAGATGATTAACTTTTGAAGTCAATCCAGATCCAGCTCTTCATCCAGGAAGTTTGGGAGGATTCTTTACCAGATAGGGCAAAATTGGACATTTTCACATCATAGCTTCACAAATACATTTCAGATTGAAATAAGACAAAATCTGGAGATATCATCGTGATGACCTCAAAACAATATCACAAACAAGTCTCAGGAGGGGGGGAATTTTCAGTCTCAGATGACTGTTTGAGTCAGACTGTGACCTGGAGGCTGAAAATGAGGACAAAATGAGTAAACAGATAAATATATATATGTATAAAAAAATCATTAAAGTCCTTTCAAGTGTTTCGCTTTTGAAGGTTTCTTAAAATCTGACTGACTTTTGGAGTTGACCCAGACTTGTGTCCAGCAGTTTTCCAAGGTCTTCTTTACCAATACATGATTACAAAACTGGATATTTTCCCACATGTTTTCATTGTCAAGCAAAATGTATAAATAATAACTATAAGGTTAAATAAGCCAAAACAGAACAGATAGTGGTTACGTTTTATTTATAGTACTTCTACTTGTTATGCTGTTAATTGGCTGTTACATTTTTCAAATTATTTTCTATTTTACCATTTCATGCACAAATTTGTTCTCGCTCTAGTGTATCTCCAGCTTTGGTGATTGACATGAATTTAAATTAACAAAACAATTACAAGCTTCTAATGTGTCTAAGGAAAAAAATGAAATACCCCATCCCTCTGAAAATTCCCTCCAAACACCCCTGCATAATATCAAAAGTGCTTTGTCATGCAGCTGGTCGGCTCCTAAAGAGCTGATATCACGGCGATGCAAGGTTTTCGTCTGACACCAGCGGCGTACCATATAAAAAGCCCAGGTCAGGATTAGTACGTAAAAGATGCACTCACTTTTGCCATTGCAGTTCATCTTGTTCATCTCAGTGTCTGATTTACTGATGGACCGCAGCTTCGACTGCCTGAGTATACCCTGACAACACAAACGCACACAAACAGACAAACACAGGGCCCAGTTAAACACTAATTAAGACTGAAGAGGTGCCCTCTGAATGATAGTGCGCCCTGCTGGATTGAGTTTATTCAGCTACCTCTGCTGCAATACAAACAAAACACTGAGGAGCATGTTGTCTGATACCTACCATGTCCATGAGGCGGTGTTTTCCACCCTCGCCGGGGACATTGTGTGTCTTCCCCTTCCTGTGACAAACACAACCACTCTGTCATACACGATTCAACACTGTGTGTGTGTGTGAGCCTTGTTTGTGTACGGCTGAGTCATCCTATGACTGTGCATATGTGAAAGAGACATTCAAAGTACATTTGCACATGTGCAGTGGTGGAGAATTACTGAGCACTCGAGCACTGTAGTGCAGGTTTGATGTTCTCTACTAGATTACAAGAGCCCTTCGACCATATTTAACCAGATTTCAGATTAATATGCATTTTTTAAACAACAAGTTGTTAAACTTTAAACCGGGCATGTCAACCTTTTTGCTTCTTTCCTCTTCAAATCAGTTTTGCATCAAAAATAAAGATTAGAAGAAATTCAAAGTTGAAAACATTTTTTTTGTTATTATTCATGTTATGAACCCTCGCTTCTGCCTTTTGACCCTTTGCAGGGGGCCTAATACTTATGCTTGAAACCACAGGATTAAACCACTCAAGTAGGTAAAAGTAGTTCCAGCTTGGATTTTACCAGTGGAATAGAGCTTCTACTTTATTTTACTGGCACTTCTGCTGAAGCTTATTTAAAAGGTTTGAAATAGGGATTAATTGATTGTGACTCACAGGGAATCATAATTTGGTCTAAATATGCTGCCAATACCAATTTGTTTTTAGTCTTTATATTATGTTTTTGTTGTTTAATTCTTCTTTGATTCTAGCAAAATAAAGTAATCTTTCTAAAGCAATATCTGACTTGTTTTAAAGCCTTTCTGCTCGTATCGCACAATCTTTAGCTGCGATAACTGACAAATATGAGTAACTGGCATCCATAAATCCAAACTCGTCCACCAATATACCAATATCATTCAAAAAGGCCAAGAGCAACCAATATACAGATCTTAAAAATGAACACCCTGATTCTGAACATGTGTGTACGGTCATTCATGCGTGCATAGCGCTCACCTCTGGCAGCCCACGCAGAGCACCACAATAAGGATCGTAACTACAAAGGCTGAGGCAGCAGCGATAGCACCCAGCAGCAGGACCTTGCCGTAGGGAGGAGCCGTGAAGTTCAGCCCGTCCTGCATGGAGGCCATGTGGGAGCGCTGACGCTCACTTGCTCTCACACACACTCACACTCACACCCTTACACTCATGCACGCCGGGAAGTGCCACGGTCTCACTGGGATCTGCAGGGAGAAGGCACAGAGCGGTGCTTAATTACAAAGTGATCTAACCTTTACGAAACATTAAGTACGTTAACAAAGCAGCGGAGCCAAAATATTATATTCACGGTGCAGAAGGGGAGCAGCAGTTTGAAGAGAGAGTGAATTCCCATCCAGGATGAAGCACTGAAGTGAACAGACATTACGCCTCAGGCATGTGCTGCTGCTTTATCTTGTTTGAGGGATTACCGAGCTTTGTGTCACACCTACATAGACATCAACAGCATACCTGCTCGGCTGCATAGCATCTATGTCTAAACGTTACCACATCGATCCAACAATACATTTAAACCTACAATTTTTTTTTTTTTTTCCCTTTTCAGCAGTGAGTACATGTAAAACTCAACCAAAGTTGTCCCTAAACCAATTTGAGCAGCCAAGGAACAGAACAACAAGCTCCTGCCTTCAACTGCTACCTTTTAGTCATTGCCCAAGATCTGTGAGTAGTGATTGTAAGAACAAGATGGTGGATATGAGCGGCAAAAGTGAGCTTCCATCAAAGGGTATCGGGGCTCAGCCGAAAGGGTAAGATGAAGAGTATTTGGCAATGTGGGAGGACTTCTGGCAGAGAGAGTCTCTACTTCTCTGCACCAAAGAAGAAAGTTGAGGTAGTTCGATCATCTGATTGGGATGCCTGCTGGGTGCCTCCACTGTCCAACTGGGAGGAAACCCCGGGGAAGACGCAGGTCACGTTGGAGAGATGATGTGTCTTGGCTGGCTTGGGAATGAATAAGTGTTCTCTTCTTGAAGAGCTGGAGCAGGTGGCTGGGGAGAGGGAGGTCTGGGTATCTCAGCTTTAGACTGCTGCTCTGGTCACCCAGACTTGGATACACAGCAGAAAAAGGATGTATAGGCAGATTTTCAAAAAGATTGCAGTACTTGAGTTGGCAAATCTCAGGCTACACACTTCTCTGAGCACTCAATTTCAAACTCTTGTTTTCTGCTCTTGACTCTGTATGATGGGAAAAAAACAGAGCAGATATCCCTGACATGGCCATCTCAGCCCAAAAACGTATGGCTGTTAGCACTAAATGTGCACACACTTGCTGTTTTAATATTTAAATTGTGAGGGCCAGCCAATTAGAAGAATGTTATAAAAGGAAGGAGAAGGAAGCCTTTTTTTAAGAAAGTCTATGAACTGACAGACTGCAAGAAGACCCAGAATAAGATAAACTCTTTAGAACCATGAATTATACAAAACTACTCTAGAAAAGTCCAAGAATGCAAACATAAAGTTTGAAACAAACATAATAGGCCCCCGTTGATGTCACTGAATACACTGTTCTAACTTTTAAAAAAAAGGAAATCTGAGCAGTTTTGTGAGACACCGTGCTATTTTTCAGGTTGCTTTAAATTGTTAATGTAAATTTCCCTGTTTTGCTTGTTCTGCCATGAACAAACTTCCATATTGAGGAGGTACAATGAGTCACAGTAAAGCCGAACATGCCAGCAGACAGAGTGACCTGAAACACCGAAGGAGACAAGTGTGAAAGCGGAGCGAGCAGACACACACATCTCTCCCTCTTCTTCTCTGCTGCTTGGTGCTTGGCAGACAATTTTCACATTTGGCAGCATAATATGTTTCAAGTAAACAATAAAAAACACGGAGCTATAACAAAAAGACCAAACAAACAAGTCTAATCTCTGTCAAATTATGCCATCTGTCTACTACGACAACATCTTTTCATGTGTGTTAATGCGTGTTTGTCACTTGTCTATCAGCAAAAACGCTGCAGACTGCAGGAAACATACTGAAGTTGCATGTATCTGATTCTTATCTGTTTATTCGGTTTAAAGCTACGGATTTCTTTTTAAGCAACACAATCTATTGGACTGTGTCCTTTTAGACAGACTCTTTGCAAGGTTTGCGTATGGGCATCCTCTTTAAACAACGTCATTTAGTTTTGGATTCCACGCAGACAATTTCCTTCTATTCAAGATTTAATCACCACAGACTGAATTACTTTACCAATTTGTCTGGAGTCTTGTGAGCAACATGTATCCTCTCTGAAGGTTAACCAAAGCCTTGAACACCTTCGGGCTGTTTTTAGGAGGAACTACCACATTACCACTGGGCTTTTCAGAAACAAACACCTCAGCCTGAAGCGGCTCCGGTAATTCAGCCCTCGCACTGCATTCTGAGTGTGAGGCCAAATAAGGATTCAGATCAAGTGTGAATTGCTGTTATACTCTTCTTCATTCTTCCTTGTACCTGTGCACATTCACTGTCACCTTGTGATTTGGTTGAATACAGTTTGGGGTTCATTTTTCTTTGGGACAGTCATAGATTTGAACTGTCTTTCTGGTGATTCTGTCCACAAATACTTTATGTACCAAGTACCTGGTAACAAATAAATTACTAATTAGTCTCTCATCCAGCTCATCAAGTCTTAGACTACAGTCCTTGTTCCTTGTTAGGATCACTGTGCATGAACCAGAACCAATTATCCACCTTCCACAGGTTCAGTTCAACAGAAGGAGGACTACCATCATCATCTTCAGTCCAGGATAGTGGAGGGAGGCAGCTAATTAATAATAACAGTTCTCATGACGTCGAGTTACTGTTTAGTCACTTCCTGCTTTATTTTGAAATCTATGTTTGTTATGAACATCAGTTACTCCAAATTCCCACCTTTCTTTACCCGCCTTTTCATGCCGCAACTCCTACATAACTCCTCCGAGTTGACTGATTGCCCGATTTGTTATCACCATTCAGGATTTCATGCCATTTCTTACTGTCCCCTGTTTTGGTGACTTATGAATGTTTTTGTTTGTTTTATTTGTAATTTATGCCTTTTTTGAACGTTTGCCTATCTTGATAGATTTGTTTCCGCTCTCTGACTAAACACCTGTGTATAACCAGTTAAAAGTTCTGAATTTTGGTCTCCTGTGTCACCCTGTGGGAAGGTTGCTCTTGCCTCCCAGCAAGAAGGTCCTGTGTTTGAATTCACCATCTGGCTAAGGCCTTTCTGTGGATGTTCTCCCTGTGTCTTCTTGGGTACTCCAGATTACTCCCACAGCCAAAAGATTTGCATCTAGTGGGGCTAGGTTAATTGGTGAGACTAAATTGCCCAAAGGTGTGAATGTGAGTGTGAATGGTTGCATGTCTTTCTGACTGGCAACCTGTCCACGGTGTGCCTCTCGCCTCATGGCACCTGGGCTAGGCTCCAGCTCCCTGTGATCCTGAATTGGATAAATGAAAGAACACGGATGGATAGATCCCTATAAACAAACAGTTATTCCAATTCATTCTGACTGGGGATGAAGACACTTTGTTTAAAACCCTAAATGAGAACCTGAAATGGTTTGTCGAATCTTTTGTTAAATGTTGGTAGATTTCACTTGATAATGAAAACTTTGACTGATGGCCCTACAGGAGAATCACCAGACAAAATTTGCCTTCCGGGAATTATAATTACCATTACCAAATTTTATGGCAATACATCCATTGAGTCCGGCTATATACTGTAATAAGTGGAAACTAAAAACTTTAAACATAAACCAGCTTTCAGTGAATATTGATCTGTTTTACTCAATAATGAATAAAAAAGTGAGGGAATCACCAGTAGAATGTATACTTTGGGAATATTATGAAAATCTTACCAAATTTGCTGGCTGTCTCTATCAGATATTTATTTGCAATTAAAAAAAACCCTGCTGTGGCCTCTTCACAATAAAAGTCTTTGTTGTTCTCCAGTGGGGTTGTACTGTGAAGGAAATGTTGACTGAGTATTAGCCACATGAAAAAAGCTGCGTGAAGTGTTGAGTTTAAAACAAAAAACAGTCAAATGTTTCTAAAGTTGCCTGAGAAACTTTGCACAACTCAGAGAATGGTGGGATTCTTCTCGCTTTTATATCAATGGTCGCTGCAGTAAACCCACAATATTTGATTACAATGACTATTATTGATTCTCGTGGCTCATGCTGACATTTATCCCAATTTAACAAGAAAACAAAAGTCTAATCTCTCACATTTCATGTTATCTGATGTACCTTCATCTCTCCCACAGCCCTTAACAAAGCATGACCATGTGTCTCCATGTTGGGGGAATGTACATTTGAAGCTATGAAGAACATTTCAATTAAAGTGAACCAAGTTTTAAAGGCAGACATAATGTCAGAAAAGGGCTTTTAACATTTATTTTAGTTCCTGCTTTCTTAGTCTTTCCTGCAATCGGTTGCTCAGAACATATTGTTTAACTCAGTTAATCACATAGAGTACAAACATATGGCATTTTTGAATGTCTCTATGGTATTGTAGGAGTTTTGCTGACTTTTGCTAGTTTGCATTTGTTCCAGTAGAAATCCAGAGATGAACTCAACTGTTCCCACCATCAAATCTAATTTGCACAAAACTTCCTACACGGTCGTGTTGATCGTTTTTTTTGCGCTCTGGTTAATTTTTCTATTGCAAGTTCAGTGTGATCTAACCAGAGCGCTACACTAACGAGCTTTGTTTTCTTCAGTGATTGTTATTAGTAAGATCCATGTCACATTTTCCCACAGTGGGTAAAATGCCATTTTTAAATTCTCTGAGTGTGTCTCAGGAATCTGGTTTCACAGCACATCTGACAAAACTATTCTGACTGCGACCTGCTTTTAATGCCTCTTAATCATCTACCGGTGCTACGCCTTAGCTGAACAACTTCCAGAGCAAGTAGTCTGAAACATCATGTTAGATTTAAAAAACCACAGTCACCTAGGAGGCAATGACCAGTTAATTCATAGAGTAATTATATGTGTGCAGATTTGACAACAGAGCAGAGGAGTGGATATGGAGCGGGAGAAGATAATTAGAGAAAAGAAAGGGAAAAGATGTAGGTGTGGAGGAATAGAAAGGAGAGAGAGGAGGGAGGAAGACATGTGTGGGAGTCTTGTGGCAGGTGTTTTTGAAGACACTGAAAGCAGATGATGAAAAGAGGCTGTCACATTTCCTAACAAGGTTTCCCAGCCTTCCTTCCTTCCCTCTTGCTCCCCTGTGTCAGTGAGTGTGTCCACACCTCCCTGGCCATTCTTCTTTCTCTCTATCCCCTTGCCTCCGCCTGCGGTGTTGAGCCAGAGTGACGCCTCAGCACTGCAGTGTAATCTCTGGCCCTAGAGCTGCTTCGTATGAGCCAACCAATTGGACGTAGTGCTCAGAGCAAGAAATGGCCATCCACTGGCTGCGTTTATTCTACACAAAGCCCACCCTCCCTCCTGTCGGTGATGCTTAGTGTGCTCGTTACAAACCACGGGCTCTATCCTTCAATACCTGCAGGTGTGGATTTGCCAGGTGTTGCCCTGACTGTTTATCACAAATGAGATGAGATGAGAGATGACCAGGAAACTGGAACATCATTGATCAGTATTGGTTTTGACAAATGTGGTTCTTTGATGATTCAAAATATCACATGGGAGCACGATTTTGACTTTTGGGAGTAACAAAATGCTATTGATGTGGTTAAAAGCTCCCAAGGCTAGAGAGTAAGGTTTTGGATCCAGTTTTGTCTTCATATTTTGTATATCTTCATCTCTGCACGCATCAGGGGAGAAAAGGCTGCAAGCGCCGCAGCAGTCAGTTGATAAAGACAAAAAACAGTTAAAAATATCTGACACCATTTCATTGATGTCAATAAATAACCTGTTTTGTTCAAAATATTTTTAAAACATGAATTGATCACATGGTCATAACGCATTGACTGTGGGAATGCAGCGATTATTCAGTTAACTGACTCACAGAAAACTGATTTGATGACTCACTAAGAGTTGAATTTTACACAGAGAGGATTTGTTATGTTTGGTTTAAGGAAAGAGTAAAAGTGACAGTGCAATATTACTAAAATGCAATATCATACATTCACCACAATAATGATGGCATCACAATACAGCAATTCTACAACACATGCAAGCTATTCATCTGTGATGCATTACAATTACTGTGCAAATAAAGAAGAAAATGTTGTATTTTTTTGCCTTAAAAAAGCTAAACTCCACATATTACTTAAAGCTGACTCATTATGCTCATTTTCATTTCCATATTTTTATTCTTGGAGTCTAATTGGCAAACTTTGCATGGTTCCTCTTTCAAAACAAACCCTGTTTCTCTTCCTCTGGGGCTCAACTCATCATGTATCTGAAACAAGCTGTTTTAGCTCCCTCGTTCAGGCAACTGTCTTCTGATTGGCTGCCCCTCATATGCAGAAAGTTTAAACAGCATGTGGGTGGAGCTTCTGTTCTCACAGCCAGATCTGTGCCTGTGATTACCCTATCAGGAATATCTGCTCTCAGTGACATCATCCAGAGTCAAGAGTAGAAAAAAACAGTTTGAAACAGTGTGTAGAACCGTTTGAACTTTCATCTCACGGGGATTAGAAATGCACTAACCTCATTATGTAACAGTATATCTAAAACAGTTTCTTCTTTTCACCACAAGCTGACTTCAGCTTCACCTTCATTCATTTGATAAGCACCACTATGAGGAGTCATGAAGCGGTGACTCTGGCGAGTCAGACTGATGGCATGTTTTAATAAAAATAGTGAAATATTTTGCTGTGTTTTTATTGCATTCCTTCAATTTCCACCTTATGACAAACTGGTTGGCAAAAATTTAGAGTGTTTATCAGATGACGCAAAAATATTTGAGAAAACAGGAGATTTTGCACTGATCTCCGATGTTTTACGGACCACAGCGTGAATCAGAAAAGCGGTCGATAGCTGCAGGTCACCTGTTGACTTGGACCTGATCGGAATGGCTGCAGAAGAAGAGGGATGGTTTACAGGATTGATGTGGACTCATACTCTCTAACCATAAAATTTCACTTTTTTTTTAACATGTACATGATTTCAAAAAATAACATGCTCATTTTCTCTATGTGTGGCATAAAACAAGGCCATGGGGATAAAATACAGAATTATGGTGTAAAACTCAGAAATGCATCTTCAGGAATACATTTAATGCTAGTCATACTAGTAGGCCTTTAATTTTCTAGGAACATGCACATGCACTGCATTCACATGTTTGTTCATTATTAATAATCCTGGAGCTCCTTTCAAACAAGCCCAGCCAGCCAACAGTGGCCTCTCCACCAATCTGCTCAGGTTTTGATAAACCACCTGGGAGTTCATGTGGAGCAAAAAAAAAAAAAAAAAAACTCACCCTCTGTGTGACACAAATAACAGCAGTGTGTGTGTGTGTGTGTGTGTGTGTGTGTGTGTGTGTGTGTGTGTGTGTGAGAGAGAGAGAGGGAGAGGGAGGGAGGGAGAGGGAGGGAGGGAGAGGAGTCTGCTATTGTGTGAGAATGTGAATTAGGTCAAATGTTTGCTTGCAACAACGACTAACCATGCCCCTGTGAGGAAGAACGCTGAAGCCCGTGTGGAAGAGGCTCCGTCTTTATCCGTGGCTGCCCCTGCCTCTGACACCATGTGACACTTACCTATCTAAATCAAATCAGAATAAATATAATTTCTTGAGATCATATGATTGCCATCCTATCCGAAGTGAGATGCTGGAGAAATGGTGTGTTCACACTCAATGATAGCCCTCCACGAAGGGCTTGCGTGCGTGCGTGTGTGTCTCAGGGGAGGTTGTATGTATGTGGCTCATGATGGCACCCACTCAGCAGGCATCAATCACACACTGGGTGACGGTTCGGCTGCTGGCTGCCCGGCTCGCCGCGCCTCCGGCTCTGGCAAACTGCAGTGATGCTGGTGACAACAGGTTACAGACCACGACTCAAATGAAGCCGCCTGAGACCGAAAACCATGCAGGGTGTGAACGGGGATTATTTAGGGTGGGAGGTGAGGTGGAGGAGGGGGTTAAAAAAAAAAAAAGAAAGGAAAAGATGCCCGTGCAGGTAGATGCTATAGGCGGTTATAGAAAATGAAAAATGTCAGGCTGATGCAGTGTGCTTTTATCGTGGTTTCATTAAGCCTGTAGCTCGACACATTTTTCCCTCCCTTTTTTTCTCCTCTAATCATCAAAGCGTTTCCGATTAATTCCAGATCAAAGTGGGGATGGTAAAGGATGTTGTGTCCCTGAGGTCAGGTGGTAACTTACACGACAAAGCTTGTCCCCACCACCCCAACCCCCAGCTCCCCAATTTATGAGTGCTAGAAGGGAGGGAGACGGGGGGAAGGGGGGCTGCAAATGTTAAGGGCAGGTCTAACGTTAATGATCTTTTACGCTTTACAGTCAGAGAAAAACGCGTGATCGGAGGTTTCCTGTGCCCCTCTCTCGTCAAATCACTACTAAGTTCTCTGATGAATCCCTTAATTTCGGGGTTTAAATCACGCAAGACAGCGCAGTAACGCTGAGGTGGGTGCACACGTGTCTCTGTGTTAAATGTATGACCAGGGGAAATGAAGAAACGGCAGGTCGGGCACAAAGAAAAACAAGCAACGCTGCACAGGCTACAGACCCTGGATGAATTAAGGATGTTGAGTACGTGTGCAGTTTATTGAGCTGAATGTATAGGCACATATCAATGACCCCCTCCGTTCACTCTCTCCCTCCTCCCTCCAGCCTGTCACACAGCCACGGGCACAGAGCATTGCGCTATAGCATCCCTGTACTCACTCAGCTCAGAGATTTTGGGAGGCGCAGCGTCAACCCCGGTCGCTTCCTTCAGTGTCTGCTTCCCCTCGGACCGGCCGCTCCCCGCGAGCATAATCAATCAAAGGCGATAACTTGGCTTTCCTGGGCTTCACAAAACAGGAATGCACCATATTGCATGTGGCATCCTTCGAGCGCCCGCTGACCCCCTCGTGCGCCCTGTCCGTGCTCCTCTGCTCCCCAGCCAGAAGGGAGGCTGGGAAGTGTTAACCTGCCTTTCTGCTGCCGCGGCTGTATCTCCACTATTATCTCCAAGGGCCAGGTTTCTCCTCCACAGTTCCTCAAGCCCCCTCCATCTCTGCTCGCATCCCCTCGACTCAGCTACTGTGCTTCCATGTGACACAGGCAGAGCTGGAGACCCCCCAATTATGATTTTTGTCTTTTTGATTCTAGCGTCATCCCTCGGCAGGACTTGGAAGTGCGTGTGGAGGTCTAATGTATGGAGTGACCCTGGTTTAGAAGAGTTTAGGAGGGTTTCTCAGTCCCCGCTGTAAAATCAACTGTTCTGTTAAAAGCGCATATACTCCGATTTAATTCTGATGCAGAAAAAATACAATTTGATCTATATCAAAAAATGTGGAAAATTCAGAGTCAGAATTATAGGCAGTGTACTGCTGAAAATGAACAAAAATAGTTTAAGGAGTAGTATTTTTGTCCTCGAAATAACTTTTCTGGTGTTGTTTAAATGGTTGATGTGTGAGGCAAGGTTCATGGCAGCCTATAGTAAAACCTTTAGTGTCAGAAAAACTCCCATGACCAATTTTTAAAAAATTGAACCTGGACGTGAGATCACACTTCACAGCACGATCATGACCCCTATAAGAGCCTCTGGTGTGAGATACATTTGCCCTATCCACTTAGGTGAAAGCTGGAGTCAGGGCAGATGAGATGAGATATATCACATTTCCCTAAAGTTATTTTATGTCCAATGTGATGTAATAAAGGGATATAAAAGTAGGCCAGTGATGATTTTTCACTGGTGTAGTTTGGTGTAACCTTGCCATACGCAGACCTTTGAAGCCTTTACCTCTACCACTACCACCACCTGCTGGTGTTTTCAGAGCATTGTGGAAGCGCAACCGCCTATCAGGGCCCAGTAGACGGTGTTGCTGTATGAGGGTCGATCCGTGCCACAGAGGATCGTAGAGGACAGGTACTTTAAGCAGCTCAGTAAATGTCCTGAAATAGTTCATATGTCTAATTGTTGTTTGTGTTTCATACTGGCACTAAGCACATATTCTAAGTACTCATCTTCCTCAAACCCTGACCAATTTGTTTTTGCAGCTTCTTTAAGCAGAGATTTTTAGAAATCTGACTGACATCCTGCTTTTGATTAGAAAGAAACATGAGTGAGTGGGGGGGGGGGGGGGGGGGGGGGATGAGAAATAACGCATCAGAGTTTATTTTACAGTTTTAAAAGGTGCCAGTTTTTATCTAAAACTAAGACGTATCAAGGTTAGTCCAAGTGCTATTTTACTTTAAGCTGTGTTAATATTATTTTACTATTTTAGTTATACAAACTGAATTATTACAGCATCTGCCGTGCTTCGGTTCAGGCAGAAGAACATTGATTTATAAGGAAAGGAATGAAAATTGCTTCCTGGATGAACCGAGGGGCAGTACCAGGGTACAGTAGAAGATAAATATGGATTATTTTGAACTTTGAATCATACATATCATATTTTATGTGGGCTTGTTATGACAATTTTTTTGTTTTTTATTCTTGGCCTCTACAAAAATGATTTTGCTTGCTTTGCAGTATATTTTAGGCTACAATGTGAAGCCGTTCAGTCCTGGGAGGCGATGTAAATCCCTTTGGGGTTGTCTCAGGAAACAAAAAAACGTCTGCCAAATCAAACATGCAGAACTACCCGCTGTGGTTCCCTCTAAGCTGAGCAAGTGAGCAATCGTGCACCGCTCACATGGTCTCCCCACACAGAAAATCTGCGCTGCGCACACAAAAAATCCAGTCTGAATTGGAATTAAAGTAAATACATTTATTTATTTTATTTTGCTGATTTTCTGTGCGTGGAGACTATCAGCAGTGCGCGATTGCTCACGCGCTCAGCTTAGAGGGAACAGTTGGGGCCCTTGCTAATAAAAGAGAAGCTACAGTCAGCTTTAATGCCCTGTATTCGAACATATTGCAGTGCGTATTGCATTGCTTTTTGTTTCTTTGTCTGTGGTAGAAAGTACCATTTACTTCGCTGTTGTCTGCAGGGGTTGCAGGATCAGTGCCAGAGATGCCAACAAGATCAATAAACTAATTCAAAAGTCTGGAGCCATCATTGGCCAGAATCTGGAGGCTTTTGAGTCAGTGGGGGACGGCAAGTCACTGAACAAACTGCTCTCCATCATACCCACTCCATGCCCCACTACAGAGGCAGCAGAGCGCCGTCTCCCTCAGACTTATTCAACCCTGTTTCAGGAAAACGTTCCCACCTTCTTTTCAAAACCGTCAGGCATAAGATTCCCACACTTTTAGAAGCTGTTTCTCATATTTATAGTGTGCATATTATTTATTCATGCATTCTTTTACTACCCTTCTGCACAATATCATCCTTACTTGGTTTTTAACTTTTCTTTAACGTAACCTCATTTTCATTTTTTTCATTTTTCTTTGTTGTTGTTTTTTTTTTAATCATTGTCACAATATAAGATACTTACTAAGCATCTGTAGTACTTTTATTTTACCTAAACATACCACAGGTACGCACAATTAAATAAATGTGCAATTGTATCGCATAATCTACATATTGCATATTGTGCAGTTTACAAGGTTGAGGTTGAACAGAATTGAAAACCAACAGCAACATGAAATAAATTCAGCAGTAAAAGATGAAAACACAGTCTTTAGTTTCACTGAGCATCACAGACACTTTCTGCCAAAAAAAATAAATAAAAGTTTGGTGTGGCACTATTCACTCTTTATACATCAGCCTACCCTCCCCCTTCTCCGTAGTTTTCGCGCAGCAGCCTCCGTGTTTTACTCGTGGAGTAAAGGTACGTTTCCTCACAGAGTCTGCCACTGGGTGTGAAGCTTCACAGGTCTGGTTGTTGTGTTTGAGCGGATTAAAAAAATTCTTATTATCCACATCCGCATCCCCACAACCACCATCATCAAACCAGCGGGGGCAGAAAGCAGAAGAAGAAGATGGGGTGCTGCTCGGCGCGATGCATGTTGATCCTCCTGTGTTGTTTGCAGCTGGTAAGAGCTTTTCGCACATGATGCTTCGACATAAACACATGTGTTTAGGCATCAGGCCAGCTGCTGTCTTTCCCCTTTAATAACTCAAAGCAACCTAAAAGAAAAAATCAACAACAACAACAGCAAAAATGCTATTTAAAACGGCATGTTAATGACTGCTATGCTTGAATCACTTCTTTGTTGTTTATAAGTTCCGCAGCATTAAGCTTTAAGGCTCCAGTTTTTTAAGACTATATTAAATTTAAGACCATTTAAGGCAAACTGTGGCAGGTTAAACGGTTTTACGCATGTTCTTTCATTCACATTAACTCAGGTTTGTCATTCAATTATACCGCAACAGTTGGTAATAAATTAAATTATAGTAAAATTTGCTAGTAAAATCTAAAAAGCAGAAACGCCAAAATGAACTGCTCTTTTATTATTTGCCGTTTTGTTTTTTGTTTTTGTTTTTTCTGTTAGCGCTTCTGTTACAGTAAAGTCAATTTATTTGGGACTTTTGTTCGGCCAGTTGAAAATGACTGCATTATGGCATTTTATAGATCAAACAATTAGCAGAATAGGCTGTAATGAAAATAGTAGGCTACTACTTGTTGACTACAGCAAATCATTTATTTTCTGTAGTTTTAAATTTTAGTTGAAGGTGGAGAATAGCAGTGACCCCACCACCACAATAAAGGGCTGCTCCCACTTTGTCCTCCTCCTCCGTGTTTCCCACCCTGCCCCCTTTATGGCTCACTGGGACTGTGACCCCAGAGGACATGACACTATAAACCAGCTGTATTTCCCTGAGAATACTTTGTCTCCCATGGCTCAGTTGCCTTGGAAACTTATAAAAAAAAAAACAAGGTCAAAGATCATGGTCTAACAAGCCATGGCAGCATAGGCTCAACTGACACTCACTGCTGTTTTAAAATGCATTTAAAACTCTGCTTTGCAGATTACAGCGCTGGAGAGGCAGGTGTTTGACTTTCTGGGCTACCAGTGGGCTCCCATCATGATCAACTTTTTTCACATCATCATGGTCATCCTTGGCCTGTTTGGTGCAGTCCAGTACAGATCACGCTACGTTATAATGGTAAGTCTAATACTGAGTGTTGTCTCATAAGAAACAGCTGTTTTTGGTTTGTCATAAAAAAGTTTGTTCAAGCTTCCCCTCAAGAAGATCACTACTGTGAATACACAGTAGTCTGGTGGTTAGTGTAGCTCAATATAATGACTGCTAACTTTATTTCGACTTACCAGCATCTCCACAGCTAAATCACATGTTATATCCGGAGTTGGCAGCAGACCATGTGAACTAGAATGGCAACCAACTTTGACAGAGGAGTCAGAAGAGTGCAAAATTATCTGTCTTATATTTCAGGGGCAATGCAGGATGGAAAACAGGAGGGACAAATTCTCAAGGTGCAGAAACAGGTCAATGAACTCCCCACACACTGGGGCAGCTGACTGTGAGCGCACAATATCTTCAGCACAAGGGTCGTGCTTTAAAACAAGCAGCTCAAGCTGACCTCTTTTTAGTTTAAGAGACATGAGGGCTACTTTCCAAAATCTGACCTGCACAGGCCCTGTCCGCTCAGCGTGCTCCTTTGTCATACTGGTTACCACGATTGCTGCAGAAACAGTAAGATACTCTGAACCAAATAATTAAATTGTGCTAGCACTGCAGAAACATATCTGTGTTATGGGCGTTTACGTTTTTCATTACCAAACTGTTATGAATCAGTGTAACTTACAGCTGAAGTATATCAGGAGAGTTCCGCTGAGTGGGCACAGTGGTCTGGTTTGAACTGCTGAGGCCTCTCTATTATGCCAGTGCTGGTTATATGTGAGATATATATGAGTGGCCACTTCCAGGGCTGAAAAATTCAATTGTGCAAAGGCTGAAGTTCCTCCAATGACCACTAGACGCTAACTCCAAAAGCAAATCAATCCCCTTTGACTTCCATATCAAAATGTTTTTATTAATGTGTTTAAAGCCTGGTACAAAAAAACTAAAAACAAAAGTTAAAAAATGTCCCTATAGGTATTTTCCCCTTTTCATAACAACTGCAGTGTGTATCAGTTATTTATAACTCATCTATTTTGATTTTAGTTTATGCTTTAGTTCAGTAATAAATTGCACTCAAGCATAAGTGTACGAACACAAAGAGATAATCCACCAGCCAGAACTGAGAAAAGCTTTGCAAAAAGAATAATTGCACAGTTATTCACAATATTATCTTATATATGTATACATACATACATACATATATATATATATATATATGTGTGTGTGTGTGTGTATATATATATATATATATATATATACACACACACACACACACACACACATATATATATATATATATATATATATATATATATATGTGTGTGTGTGTGTGTGTGTGTGTGTGTGTGTGTGTGTGTGTGTTTATGATAAACAGTGATATTTAATGGTTATCTTGCTGATGACTTTGCTCTTCTCGTTAAAATATGGTTAATTCTAGCTCTGAAAATCAATATAACAGCAGCCAGATGCTTCAAGATGCAGTCCAGAAACAAATGAGTAATGTAACTGTAGCTATACTCATTTTTTATACACAGTCACAGCCAATAACCAAAACGAGTCCTACTAGAAAACAACATACTAGAATAAACCACTAAAAATGGCTTTTACACTTCCTTTGTGCGAGAATTACAAAAACGAGATGCAGTTTGTTTAGTGCAGTTTGAAGTGCCGTCTAGGCTATTTTCTCCCATTTTCATGTCATTGTACCAAGCTAAGCACTAAAATGATCAGTATTTTGTGCACAGACAGAGGGTTTCAGCCTTTGTTTTCCATCTAATGTATGACAAAAAAAGGGTAAGACATTAAAAAACATGTTGAAACACATTAAAAAAAAAAACCCCACAAAATATCATGTAGTCGGTGGAAAAAAGCAGCTCCCTGTGCTATGCAGCATTAACTGTGCTGGTAGTGTATGGTATGGTGTTTGTGACCAAAACCATCTCATGTTAAGTTTGTAAGAAAGCTGAGTAGTATAATAACACCAAGCAGCAGTGAGCTGGGATGATCTGGATTATTCTGAATATGTCCTGGCAGTATAACTTTACTGTATTTAACAGGAAAAAAATATACTTTTTATTATATAGTGATATATATATATTATATATATTTCACTACATCTCAGCCCAGCCAACCTCAACCTCAGTCCATGCTGTCATTCCCAGTGTAATTCTGTGCTTCTGTTTTCTCAGTACCTGCTGTGGACGTTGTTGTGGGTTGGCTGGAATGTCTTTGTGAGCTGTCTCTACCTGGATTTGGGAGGGCTTTCAAAGGTAACTTTAATGGTCACGTACCTGTCAGGTAATTAGGGACCAAGAGCTCCTAAATACAATGTTCAGCTCTGTCCATGTCACTCCTTTCAAGATCTGCCTCCAATTACAGACTCAGAGTGACAGACACCTTACAGCAATGTGCCTATCCTCAGCCGCAAACAAGTCTCATTAAGTTGTTTATGTACACTGTCTGCACTCGGGAAGACCAAACCCTAATTATAATTTAGGGAAATGATGACAAATGTTAAAAATAAAACTGTTCAGAATAATTTTCAAGTCAGTCATTCAGTCTTGTCTTAGCTCCCCGAATACAAACAATGCTGTATTTTAATTTTAATGATGGTTGGATTCTGTTCACTGATTTAAAATGTAACATTTGGTCGAGTAAAACATTTCTTAGGCATTTCTCCTGCAAATCATCCCTGTGTAGTGTCGTTATAACTGGATCACTACAGTTATGCAATATTTATTAGTGTTAGTCTGTTTTATCAATTTGAAGATGTAGCAATGCAAGTCTCATCAGCTAGTTACATCACAGCAACTCAATGTATGTACACATGTAGACATGGTCAAGACAATATGGTCAGAGGAGAATAAGCAGACTGCTTTGAGCTGGTAGAAGGGCAACGGATACTTCAATAACCACTTGTTACAACCAACGTATGCAGAAGAGCATCTCTGAATGAACAGCATGTCAAACCTTGAAGCAGAAGACCACACCGGGTGTCTTTCTTGTCAGCTAAGAACTAGAAAATGTGGGTAAAATTGACACAGGCTTACCAAAACCAGACAACAGGAGATTAGAAGAATGTTGCCCGTCTCTATTTGTGCCAAAACATTCAGAATAGGGTCAGAATTTAGGTTAAACAACATGAAGGCATAAAGCCATCCTGCCTTGTATTAGCGGTTCAGGTTGCTGATGGTGTAGTGTTATGGGTGATATTTGTTTTGGCACACGTTGACCCCTTATTGCCAATTTACCATTGATTAAATAAATAAATAACAGGCTACCAGTTCTGTATTAGTGTTGACCATGTCCATCCCTTTATGACCACAGTGTAAACATCTTCTGATGGTTGCCTCCAGCAGGATAACGCACCATATCACAAAACTCAAATTTATTTTGCTGTACTTAAACAGTGAACAGATCACAAAAAGAGCACCTTTGGGATGTGGTGGAATGAAAGCAGCAACTGTGTAATGCTATCGTGTTAAAATGGGCTAAAATCTCTGAGGAATGTTTCCAGTAACTTGTTAAAGCTATGCCATGAAGAATTAAAGCTGGGCTGAAGGCAAAGGTCAACCTAGTACTGGCAAGGTGTACCTAATAACATTTCTGGTAAGTATATGCTTGTAGCAACACTCTTACGTGACTGGTGCATAAAGAAAAAGGACAAAAAGTCAAATTAGGTGAAATAAGACTTGGTTCTTAGTGCATGGATTCATTTTCACTAAAGTCAGAATTAAATTTGTACTGTATTGAGTTTTTTATGTTTTCAGAATTTTGTGGATATCGTGCTGCTTTTCAGGCTTAACCTCTTAAGCCGCAACGCCCCCTGATACGGGGGCAAAAGGCAGGAGATAAGTTAGGCTTGGGGCTTAAGAGGTTAATAATATTAACAAAATGAACTACTACCTGTCTGTTTGCTCCCTTAAGGATGATGATATTCTGTCCCTCGGTGTATCTTCACATCATTCCTGGTGGAAGGAGAATGGGCCGGGATGTGAAAGCGAGAGACTTCCCTCTGCTGGATGGAAGAACCAGCAAAATCCAGAGCTTACCACAGTGCTGAGCTGCTGGCTGGAATACCAGTACATAGAAATCCTGCACTGCATCATCCAGCTCCTCGTATCAGTGAGTCTTTAGTTTTGTTCAACACTTCATTTAACAAGACTTTGAAATGGCACCATTGCCAGATGTCGCCTTCACAAGTGGAAAAGCTGTTTTTTCATGTCATTAGAGCTACACTGGTCCAGAAATCCATAAAAATAAGATCAGCATATGTCACCCCATGACAACAAAACCAAATAATAAAATAGTATGGCAAAAATAAAAAAAAAACATGTGTCATTACCCCAAAACTTATGGATATAACTGTATTTATATATTATTTAATGTAATTTTAATTTTAATAAGCATGCATCAGTACACCTGGGAACTTACTGTTGCTTAGCAACACAATCTGTAGATTAGTAACAGAGCTGATATTTAAGAATAACATCATATTATCACACTAGAGAGAGCTGGTACATACTTTCAGTTTGTGTATTATCTACAAAAGTGAATTACTGCGATATTAGGTCCTGTTTTTGAAAATATTTTAAAGCCAGTTCAATCTTCTGGGTGTGATTTATTTCAATTTTGTTCAATTAATGAAACTATATTTATGTCTTTTTTATACAGCACTTCGTTTGAACACTGGGTTAATTTACGTGACTAAAAATAGTTTTAATTATTCACTTCAAACAGAATATAAAAAAATTGACGGTTGAGTCTGTTTGATATCAGATGTCGTGGAGACTCCAGCGACACTTAAAGTAATAGAAAACTTTATTAAGTGACCAACGTGTTTTGGCTTGTGGCCTTCATTAGGGGACCCTGATGAAGGCCTACTTCCTTACACAAAGTATTGCATATGCTAAATACACTCAACACAGCAGCTCTGCCATAAATTCTGCTTTTATAAAACATGTTTTTCAGGTTTGCTTATGATTAGGAAAGGTTGTGTTTTTGAAATACCAGTGGTTGGTTGTGGTCTTCTGGACTCTATTACAAGTGCCTCAATTTTCATTGATAAAAAAAAAATATAGGTCTGATTTGATTTTGGCAGATCTTCACTTCTAGTAGTGTCCTCACACATTCCTATTTTGGCCACTTGCACTTGTGCATTTTCCTTCTGTGCTCAACTTAAATTTCATGTTGATGAAGGAGATACTGTAGAATTGCAAGAAGCCATACTTGCAAGTAGAGCAGATGGACAAAGATTAAGTCTTCAGTGTCCTGTAAGCAGGCGTGAAAGCCTCAAACACCTCAGGGGACTAAAGCATAAATCTACATAACAGTCTGAACCTGCAGGGTGCATTCATGGGTCAAAACCTTTATGAATATCATGAAAATGACCAGTATAGTCATGTCTGTGCTTCCTTCACACTTTGAAACATAACTGTTCCTCTGAATGCTGCTCTTTCCTCTCTGAGTATCAGGAGTATTAGCAGTGATAAACATAAAAGTTGATGCAAAAAGTGGATGCTATTTTGAGGTGCATGCTAAAAATCATTAAAATGCACGAGCAAGTGGTCCTAATAGAACATAAAGGTAGAAAGTTAAGAATAGCCAAATTTCTGGCAGCTCAATGGCAACTTTTTGATTGTACTCCACATATTGAAGACCCAATCACTATTAAACTGAAGACTTGGTCACATGATGTCATCTGATTAGTTGATATTTTCTCTGTATTATTGTGGGGTCCTTACCGTACAGTATAAATCGCCTTAAGGTGTATGCTGGTAAACATGTATATTAAACTGTGTTTGAGTCCTTATGTGAACATTTCTTCTAGCTGATGAAGGTCAATTGGAGAAAAAGGTTTTGATTTAATAAAGTCATGGCAAGCAAGACGTAGTGCAGAGGTTACAATGAATCTTTTCAATACAAATTCATTCCTCCTACACACCTGTTGTTCATTCAGGTGTGCAGAGATTTTAAACCATTAATATCTAAAACAATTTCTTGTGTAATACTTTAAGAGAACATCTACAGACAGATAGTTTCTCTGAGTAGGAATGCAAATAAGATAGCTAACTGGAATTAAGAGGTAAGTTATTATTTACATGTTTTTTTTCCCACTAAGGCATAAAATCTTTCGCTGTCAGCAAAGTCTACTGTCTGCTTTGTGTTTTGCATTAATATTAAAAGACAGAAGATTTTAAAATATGCTGTTTTTTTCTTATGCTTCTGTGATAATCCTACAGCTCCCGGGATTTGTTTACGCCTGCTATGTGGCCAGCACATTTTCAGAAGAGGATGACAGCTGTAAGTGTCCTCCTGATCAGTGTCAAATACAATCTCATTTTCTTACATTATCTAATTTATTGGATAACAATCCATTACAAAGAAACGGCATGTTTATGCACGCCTTTCATTCATTTTGTTTTATGTTTATTTTAGTCAACTTCATTGGTGAGTTTCACCATCCATCCAAACCCTCTAAGTTGCTTTTCTAGTTTTACAATCCATTGGTAAGTAGTCCACATTTGTTTGCACTCATGTAAGCTAAGCTAGGCCCATCCTCTGCTGCACAATGCATTTCCTATGTTTTTTGTTTTTTAGATTATAAATAAAGAAAGTGAAAAGCTGAGAAGGAACTAAGAAGAAGATCAAACAACTCTGCAGAGTCTGATAGTGCATCATCTCTGGCATGGTCAATAACACTCACACAGAGATGCCAAATCTCACTGTGTACGTTTCTCACACTGTGGCCTGATTCAAAAGAGGAGTCTCCGGTCTATTGCATGTTGATATTTTCTAGTTTTATCCCGTAGTAACGCTACCTCTCGGCATGTATGTGAAAGACTGTTTGTAGGTTCGGCTGTCTGACAGAATACTGTGGTTCTAAATTTGTACATATGCAGCTGGTGTTCTTTCTGATGTTTCATAAAATGTACAAATTATTATTATGTGTAATTTCAATTAGAAGAAGGGAGGACCCCAATGTGTATAATGTGTGTTTTCAGTCAGTGGAATAAACTGTGTCCACAATTTGCCTTATACTGGATTACTGCTAATGTTCATCTAATGTTTATTCATTCATATACAGTTTTACCTCCATTAGTGAAATGTAAGTACATTTACTCAAGTACTGTACATTACTTAAGATTACATTTCTTTGTGTGCAATTTTGTCTCGTGTACAGTTTAGATATAAAAAAAAAATGTTGTACTTGTTACACTGACAGCTTTAAATGCTAGCTGCATTTAAAATTAATTATGTGAACTTATAAAATATGTTTCATTTATCACCAAACTACCAAACAGTAATAAAAGAAAGAGTAAAAAATAAAGTAATATAGCAATGTTGTCATTTACTTTAGATGATTTTGTACCATATACTGCACAAAAAAGCATTATGAATGTAAGTGACTGTAATTTGATTATTCATCCCATATTTTGGAAATTATTATTATTAAACATAGTGTTAAAGTATAGTGTTCTTGGACCATTTTCAGTTGATTTTTTATTTATTTATTTGTTGTTAGCTTTCAAATATTTTTTCCCCTTAAGAGATTTCTTTTGTCATACTGGATTGTATTTTATTGAGCTACAGTTTACACTGTTCCACTTATTTAGGTTATTTTGATATATGTTGTGTTTAAAGATAAGATATACTGATTTATTTATGTATTTATGGACCTATAGAAACATTTTTTGTCATGCATATGTCAGGATTCCATAGTATTATCTCAAATGGTTCGACTTAACTAAAAACTAATGAGAAAAATCCAAATAACTTCTGAGAATTTTTTTTAATTTAAATTAACTTGATTTTTGACCTATGATTAGTAAGTTTAAAAAAAAATCGGTGGCAGGAAAAAAAAATTCCATTCCTAGAAAAAAGGTTTTCTTAAAAAGCCGTAATTAGAATTAGAATCCATACCTTTAAGAAATGTTTTAATCAATTAATTTATTTTCAATTAAAAAAAATGAAATTAATGACATGAGCTCGCTCTGCTACTTCTGCTGCTAGGTAGCCTTGGACGCGTTTTTCACATTAGCGGCGTCATTTCCGCCCCGCAGACCCCGGATGAAGCTGCCGTTTGGGGCAAGTGAAGCAGGGCCACCGAGGCTGGTCGGGTTTTAATTTAGCAGAGAGGGGGGTCGGAGCGGATCGGAGCCCCGCTGGATTAATGTGGACAGGGCAGCGCGGAGTGCCAGCAGGGCTACGAGGAGCAAACAGTCCGGGTTGAGTAGAGACACCGGCTAAAAGCTGCTGCTAACTCTGTTTAACTGTTAGCAGCAAAGTAACGCAGAGCAAGCCGCCAGCTTCTCCGGCTAATAGCCTCTCCACAGCGCGGAGTGTGCAGCTTACACACGGCACGTCTCATCGGAGCTCCAGTCTAACACAGCACCTGGTGAATGAATGATGTCTGCCGCTAGCATTGACCCTCAGGTAAGCAGCAACGAAGGGGATACCTTCAGCTTCGGGTTTATATTTCTGCAGGAAGGAGAGATGAGCATGGTGTGCACCCCTCTCTGGAGACGATGCCCCCGCTGCAAGCTAAGGATAGCTGGAAAACTACTCACTGCTGGTAACAAACCAAGGCCTGGACCACAGCTCCCAGTGGGTATCAGAGTGGCCCTAACATACCACACCGCCGAGCGCTGATGCTTTTTATCTGTCAGTGAGGTTTTTCGGAGGAAATGTCTGAATACATCTCAGTGTGAGGCTAGGTTGATGTCTTAATGCTCTGAATTTTCCAGTCGTGACCCACACAAGCTCTCTCTCTCTCTTTTTTTTTCATCCTCCCAAAACGACTGATAAGACATCGAAAGGACAAGATGCAAGCAAAGGTAAGAGATGATGGATCTCTAGATGTTTTCTGTATCTAGAGGGGGACAAACTGGCCTGGCAGGCTTATTACTGAGTGCATCACCACCTAATATGGAACATGTTTCTGTAGCGGTTTGTAATAGTGATAACCACTGCAAAAATCTTTTAAAATTAAGGTACCTCACATTTTTCAAAAGGTCAGCTCCTAAATGCTATATTTATCAATCAGGAAGACAGAAAAATCAATTTTAATTCTCAGTACTCATCATTCACGTTGACCTCCTCTCATTTGTCTACAGCTGTGTAGCACAAAGTGCACATCTTTTGGAAACCTATTTGTACATTTAGAGTGAATACATGCTGGTGTTTAGTTTGTATCATTATTAACTGCAATGTGAATATATCATGAGGTGTCATAATATTAAAAATGGGTTTGTTTGTTTTTTTAGCTTTGTTTTTTTTTTTCTCAAAGTGTGTGTATAAGTTCCCATGTGCAACTTTGATTCTATTTATTGCAGCCTTTTCAGTTTCGGTGCAGAATGGCTCCCTCCATCAGAAGGATGCTGTCCATGATAATGACTTTGAGCCCTATCTTACCGGCCAGTCCAGTCAGGTAGGAAAACTTTATTGAATCCCACAGGGGGGAATTCACCTGTTACAGCAGCTCAAAAGTAGTGATGAGAGGGAAAGCACTGAATAATAACAATGTAATATAGCCAAACTAGTCTTTGAGTTTTAGGAAGTAAAAGAATTAACATATGATCACATTGGTTAAATATAAATGTGCGCACATATGCATGTTAGATCTGTTGAAAGGGAAAACGATGGGGTCACTGTTTCTTTTAACTTTTTGGAGACCTTAAAAATAAAATGATTTTAGGATTTTAAGGTTTATCCTCTTATAACTTTGAATCAGTGTAGCGGTGGGCAGTATGACCAAAAAATCTGGTGACTTGTTTTTCTGTTAACATTATAAAAAATATAAAACTCTTTAATGTCATCATTAAAGAATAAATAAAATAAAATGAAACTGCACGACCAAAGGAACAAAAAGTCTGATCTTAGACTCTCATACCTAAACATAAATATTTGGACTATACAATCAACACTAATATATATTTTTTGGGCTGCTGTCTTTAAACAATGATTGTTTAGCTCATTAGCATTAATGTTTAAATGCAGCTTTCAAATAAAAACCATTTGAAATTACTCTTCCCAACTTTGTGGCATAAATTGTTTTGTCTCTGGGTAAAATCACCAGTTAGCCTTGATTAGCATATTTTCTTCCCAGCAAGCTGTTCAGTGGTGTCATTAAGTAAGGTTTTCATTGGAATTGAATAGAGGGACACCTCTGGTTGATTGGTTCAGAGACAAAGTTATAGAGGCAAAGCTGAGATGGTTTTTGGACATGTGCAGTAGAGGGATGGTGGGTAGACTGGATAGATGGGTGCTGAATATGGAGCAGGAGGAAAAGACGAAGAAGACAGTAAAAGAAAGACAATGTAGTGACGGAGGACATGCAGAAAGTTGGCGTGACAGAGGAGGATGCTGGTTTGTTTTGTGACATAATGTTTGCTTTGTTCAACAGCGTGACCTGTGGGTTTATAAGTGGTGTTTCCTATTATCACGTATGAGTCACGATTGCATCCGTGAGTCAAGTTGAGAAGAGGAAAGTAAAATATCTCAAATTCAACAAAGCAAAATAAAGTACCTTACTAAAAGGCGTACTAAATGGAGTGGAATCAGCACGGCAATTATCAGGTGATTAAAGCGGTTCAGTATAACAGAGTGTAAGGTGTAGGGGACAGTGGAGTGTGGAGAAAAGGGTGAAAGAGCAAAACATTTACTTTGATTTTGTTAAAAGGATCTTTTTCTGTTTCTTTTTGCAGAATAACAGTTATCAGTCCATGACAGACCCTTACCTGTCCAGCTACTATGCCCCCTCTATTGGATTTCCTTATCCTCTCAGTGAGGCTCCTTGGTCTACAGGAGGCGATCCACCGATTCCCTACTTGACACCCTATGCCCCGCTCAGCAATGGAGACCACCACTTCATGCACGACACGGTGTTTGGGCAGCCGGGCGGGCTCAGCAGCAGCATCTACCCTCACAGGTTTAACTTCTTCCCAGAGAATCCAGCGTTCTCTGCCTGGGGCACCAGTGGTTCTCAGGGACAGCAGACTCAGAGCTCAGCCTACGGGGGGAGCTACAGCTACCCACCAAGCTCACTTGGAGGCACCTTAGTCCCTGATGGCCAGACAGGTTTCCATAGTGACACCCTAAGCAAGGCCCCAGGTATGAACAGCATAGAGCAGGGCATGTTGGGCCTCAAAATAGGCGGGGACGTGACTGGAAGTGGCTCAGGTGTGAAGAGTGCAGGCTCCGTGATCGGTGGCAGCGGCAGTGTAGCTGCTGCTGTTGCCACAGGCAACGGTGGCACACCGATGGGAATGCCCCCTCCGAAGCCGACATCGTGGGCTGCAATCGCTAGTAAACCTGCCAAGCTGCAGCAACAAAAGACCAAGAACAAGCCTCCTATAGTCGGAGGACCTCTGCCTCCACCTCCCATCAAACACAGCATGGACATTGATACTTGGGACAATAAAGGGACTGCGACCAAGATGGCCCCTCCTTTACCCCACCACCACCAACAGCACCAGCACCAGCCCCAGCTTCACTCCCATGCTCCCAGTCTCTTGCCTCCCCTTCAGCAATCCCTGCATTCTGCCCAGTCCCTGGTGCAGCAGATGACCCTGCAGGGCCCTCCTCCGCCTCCTCCTCATTCTTACCAGAACCACAACTCTGCTCCCACACCTCAGACCCGCTGGGTAGCCCCACGCAACCGCAACTTGTGCTACGGTGGCGGAAGCTTGGACAGCAGCGGCTCCTCCAACGGCGGTGGTGTTGGTAATGGAGGGGGTGGGGTGGGGCCTCCAGACCTGGGATCAGAGTCCCACCCTGTGCTGGAGAAACTGAGAGCGGCCCATAGCTACAACCCCAAGGAGTTTGACTGGAACCTGAAAAACGGCCGCGTGTTTATCATTAAAAGCTACTCCGAGGACGACATCCACCGCTCCATCAAGTACTCCATCTGGTGCAGCACGGAGCACGGCAACAAGCGCCTAGACTCAGCCTACAGAGCCATGAACTCTAAAGGGCCCGTCTACTTGCTGTTCAGCGTCAATGGCAGCGGGCATTTCTGCGGCGTGGCGGAGATGCGCTCGCCGGTGGACTACGGCACCAGCGCAGGTGTGTGGGCGCAGGACAAGTGGAAGGGCAAGTTTGATGTGAACTGGTTGTTTGTTAAGGACGTGCCCAATAGCCAGCTGCGCCACATCCGCCTGGAAAACAACGACAACAAGCCGGTCACCAACTCGCGTGACACTCAAGAGGTTCCTCTGGAAAAAGCAAAGCAGGTGCTCAAGATTATTGCCCAGTACAAACACACCACCTCCATCTTCGATGACTTTTCCCACTACGAGAAGAAGCAAGAGGAAGAGGAGGTGGTGAAAAAGGTAGACATGTCTTTGATATTAAATACAAGTGAGTGAATCTGTTAAGGTTTTGCTGCTGCTGTATGAAAAAAGTTAATGTGGGGGAGGAATGTTTTGTTCACATTTCTACTAAAATATCTTCTTTGGACCCTTGCTTTTCACTTTTGTTTGCACACATGCTCTACAGCATGTCCTGTGTGTTACTAGAGCTTTGCAATTGATCCGATTTTAATTTCTTGTGATTAGCAAATCAAGATAATCAAGAAGGTAATAAAGCCACTATTTAAATCCATGTTTCCAAAGTGAGAAATCATAATGAATAATCACGATCTCAGTACTATCATTAATAAATCCTTTATTTAAAGACCTTCTCTCATTGAGGTGCACAACAAAGTTACATTATTTAGTTCAAGACAGTTTAAGACAGACAGATACAACAACACATTATTCGTTAATGTGCAAATTAAGAACAGGCACCTACAATAGCTGTGACAGATGCATATAAATAATCTGTGTGGAAATAAGGGCACAGGTAATATTTAACTGCCCTCTGGACACTGTAAGTGCTGTATTTTAAACAAAGAGCACATGTGACCAGGTAATCTTTGCAGCACAACCTTGCATGGAAACATCAGACATTGTTGCTGTCATCTGCTATTTAAAGACCATCTCACTTTTGTCTCCCAGTGATGCAGTGCAGAGTGAGAAGGCTCAAAGTGGCCAAAGAAGCGCGCACATAAACAGTATCACCATACTCGAGCCTGTGGGTACATGCAGTGAGTGAGAAACAGGATTTCTTTCTTTATAAAAATACAGTTTTTTGTCTTTAGTTTTCTTGACAGGTGTTCCTCACAGGTGTAAAAATTGACTAGAAAATTTGGGATTTTTTTCCATAATCGAGCAGCAGTAGAACCTGTGCAACTGCACTCAGATCAGGCATCAAATGGTTTTAAACCTGCCAGCTTCATGGTACCAGGTCTGCATGATGTCTGATAGTGCCTGTTTGAGAACAATGCAGGTAACTGTCCTGTGAATTCACAACAAGCGAGTGGGCGTCATGTGTTCTGCCTTCTGCACGCTCTGTTCAGTCAGCTCTCTTGCCTAAACCAAAAATAGTATTTCCAGCAGTGAGAACCCATCTGACGCAGGTTATTTCCTGCTGTGTGCTGCTAGTGAGAAAGGACAGCTCTGCACAATGCTCAGACCTGACTCTGGTAACGGTGACTGAGGTTCAGGTGTAAAAACAGCTTCAGATAAAAACTACAACACCCCTACCATAATCCTATTGTAGACTTACTTTCTTACACATGGATTATGCCTAATCCTAGACTAAATACAACTTCCTATTGTAGTCTACATTGAATTTTCTTTTTAGATTAGGACTGCGTTCAATCACCGACTGGGAAACCGACTCTTAATGTCTTACAACAAGGTGCACAAAACGTGTACTTGACCTGATTTATTATGAAATGAATAAAACGAATTGGATGCTGTTGCTTTATATGGAGTTATTTATGTTAACTGCAGTTGACTTAACCATAGACTTTATATAAAGATGGACATAGCCACATAATATTACCTGAAACTAGTAACTAAGCCCATTAAACCATCAGGAACAAGTCAGAAGTGACCATATTTAGAATGTTGCATGCTGAGTTATCAGCTAACACTAATCAAGCTTGATTTGTGAGTTGGTTGATAAACTATTAAGGTTTGAAGCACAGGTGCATTTATCTATACTAATTGATGTTGTCTTTTGGTGGCTACAGATGCAGCTCATCATGAGTTGTGTCAGACATGAGAAAAATACAAAAAGACGTGTATAGTAGGTTAAGTGGTGATTCTGAAATGGTTGTGGGTGTGAATGAAGACCTGTTGCTCTTGGTTAATACTTTCCCTGTTCACCCGAGTCCCAGTTTATATAAATTTCATCATCAGATGGTGAGCGCAAGATTTCATGTGGATATCCATGTGCACGCCTGTTTTGTTTGGGGTTTTTTTTGTGACCATGGGGATTTGCATGCACCTCAGGCGGTGTACTTTAAAAAAGTATAACAGGAACGACTACTCAGCCATGAGGCTTCCACCTGTGTCCACAGTTAGTTTGTCACTAGTTTATCAGCCCACTATTATTTATGTATTGCGTAAATTATGCTGTAAAGATTCATGGTTTTTCCTAGTTTTCATTGTGGATCATAAAACCTATTGCGTGGTAATTAAATTTTAAATAAAAGTTATGTTGCAAAATTTATAGCATTTATGCTACAGTCCCACTAGTGAAAACAGTGGTTGGAGATCCCAACACTACCAAAATTATTGCCACCCATTGCGATAAGCGTACTCTGAAGACTCGCACTAAGTCTGCAGTACTTACAGTAACTGCTGTCTTCAAAGCAACTTTGGTGCCTCGAGATGGTGATTTAAAAATGTCAATGAGAGAGTCGGTGTGCTGGTCTGAATTGGGTGAGGTCAAGCACAGGGATTTAACTGCATAATGACACAGGTGTTTGGTGACTTTGCATTTTTATAGGAATACAACCAGAGCTAAACCAGCTGAGTCAAAGTCTTCTACTGCAAACAACTACGTTGCAGTCAAGACTCAGATTGATTGCAACATGTAGGCAACCTGTGTGCGTCTATAAACAGACAGCAATTGTTTGCAAACATTCAACAATCTCTGAGTGGTTGCAATTGTTTGGAGACAGGCTGCCTGCAACCAGATGAGCACTTCTAATGAAGTGAAGGGAACTTCTTGTGATTGAAATTGGTTGCCCAGCGGTTGGGTGTTCATCATCCTGAACCTCTGGGCATCCAGACTACTTGCAACTGGTTGCTGACCGCAAATCACCAAGCAACTACTGAATTTAACTAGTCGTGAGGAGATTTCTACTCTAGTGTGACTGAGAAGATGCTTCCTAGCATAATTCTCTGCTGAGAACTTCATTAAGTCTTCATGTGCTTTTTTTTCTAACAGAGCTACGAGCCTGCCTCAATACAGAGTCGATCCCGAATCGATCAGGTAAAGCTTATCTTACTTCTTTCTCTCTCAGGTGGGGGTAAAGTTGGAATGAGAATATGAATTCTGTAGAAACATGGATAACGATGTGTATGTTTTTTGTCTTTTTTTAATTCAGGATCGTCAGAAGTAAGCTATAGAAGTCTCTTCTGAAAGCTCAGCCGACGGTTGTGTTTGAATGGACATGCTGAAATCTAGGTTCAAAAAGAAAACACAAGGACACCAACAAACACAAAAAAAAAAAAAATCTGAAAACGAATATTTTTTTTCTATTTAATTTTTGCGACCAAACTATTTGAGCCACCGGTTCCAGTCTTCAATATGCGTGCAGGGATGAAGCTCGTTCCACCAGATGAATCGCTTCAATAATATCTATTTTATTGTTTTTTCTGTATTTTTTAGCCTTATAAATCTCTATCGCTACCCTCGAACATCTGAAATTGGTAACTAATTCTAAATATCTGCACGTCTGTTTGGAAAAATCTCTCGACAACATGCTGCTGATATTCAGTGACTGTTCACTTTGTGGTTTGTGTGTTGGAGAAATGTTAAGTGCTTGTATTGCTTTATCTTAATGAGTGAACAACAACTTTATTGACAAATGTCTGCTATCTGTATGTGGCCAGTTGTATTTTGTATTATCATAAGACAAAATAATAACTTCTATCATGCCCCCTCCTCCTCCTCCTTCTTTTTCTGTTTTTTTTTTCTTCATGTGAGGGGTCTCTGAAGGTTTCTATATGCATAGACATAATTGTGCAAAGGTGGTGGCATTAGAAGGCATAAGAGTTAGAAGAATATATTGAAGGATGTATCACCAGGTTTAACGTAATGTTGAGAAAATGTGCGATTTTGTAATTACAGGGTGGAGCCGTAACGTTTCTTTGCAGCGGTAGTGTGGAATATTTTTTATTTCCAGTACTGTACTTCAATTTATTTATTTATTTTTTTCAAGCTAGAGATTCAGGGAAAATAAGTCTGAAGATCAAACGCTCGTAAAGGTGGTCCTGCTCTCACTTTAACGATGGAAATTCAAATAATACTGTTTAAGTTGATTTTTTTTTTTTTTTTTTTTTTTTTTAATCAACACAGGATCTGCTTTCTTCCCCCTTTCTCTGTTTATGAAATTCTGGGCAATGTAGCATGCACTGCTTTTAGAACTCAAGCCAGGCCCGTCGTTTAGTTTTATTTGTTCTTTCTTAACATTATAATAATCTTTTCATCATTTCCATCACTATAACCTTCATCCTCGGAAAATGTAAGCTTTAATGTACCGGCATTTCTAACTGAGATCGCCTCAAAATGTTTAACTGTAGCATTATACTTAACTGATTTATTGTCAAGTGTATGAAAACGCAGAGACTAGCCTATATGGTATATGTTTGTGACTTTTTTTGTTATTTTCTTTTTTTAATTGCTTGCTGTATTGTGTGTGGATGTGGGTGTGTGCGTGGGGGTGTGTGTATGCGAGTGGAAGAAAAAGAGAGGGACTGTGGAGCAATCAGAATTATATAATGGTATTGGATTATAGAAAATTTATGCAAAAAAAAGTTTTAAGTCACCCTTGAATTAAATATCTATTGTATCAGAGGTCACTATCACATTCTTAGATTTGATCATATTCATTATTAAAGACATACTTATCTGTTGTTTGTGTTTCTGTTTTTATGACCATTCAAGGCAGTTTGTTTCTGAAAAGTGAAAAAAGTTGCCACAAAAGCTTCGCGGACAAAATTAGAACGTCTCAGAGATCGATACGGCACATCTCCAGTCACCGTCACTGATCATGGTGATGGTGGGAAGAAAGAACTCTTCTTTAACAGGAAGTGACCTCCAGCTGAAACAGGCACATGTGACAAGTTTGAGAACAGAGAACAAGTATAGCATGGATGCTTGTTTCCACCAAAACAAAAGCGTTTTCTCCTGGCACAGTTAAGTGAAAACTTCTTACTATTATTTAAAAAATTTGACTTCATATGTTGACATCTCAACTTTCTGATATTTTTACTAACTCGAAGTTTTGACTTAGGAATAGCAAAAACAAAAGTGGTAAGAAGAAGCTTCCAAGAGTAGAGACTTGCTTGTTGCATTGATTGTTTTCTGGAGGAATTCCATTTTATAAAATGTTGATTAAAATTACTTAATTCGGAAACCTATTATTCTTAATTGCAAATATTTATTTACTCGATGCTAGCTTTGCATCATTCAGTTTTAAATAGTCCTTATCTTATATTGAGCATTAGCCCTTCAGTTCAACCTCTGAAACAAGGCGTTTTAGCTCCCTGCTTCCTCCCTTTAACCCAGCCCATGATTTCAGGTAGCGAGGAAAAGAGCTTAGTGGCTTTACTGACCAGAACAGAGGCACAGAGGAACCATAGGTGGTACTGTGGGAAATCAGAAAAGCATGCTTCAGTAACCATTAGAACCATAGACTGTATGTAAAAGATGAGCGTAGCTTTCAGGTCACAAAACTGAAGCCACAGCAGAAATACTTTCAACCTTCCATCTTTCTAATGAACAGCAGGGGGCAGCATCTGTAGTTTGAAAAGGTCTGGTTACATAAAGGTCTATAGGAAAATTATGAATTTAACTTGTGACCTCAGTAAACACTTTCCTAAAGAGTTTATGGCCTCAGCCACCAGTTTTACTTAACACAACATAAAGGTGATTTTGTAGATTCTGGTTAATATTACAGCCAGAAAGGATGACTGCACGGGGTGTGTTTTATTGGCTAAAGACTCCCAGCTTCTCCTTGAGACACACCCCCGATCTCTACAAGTTCATATTTGAATCAGCAAATACATTATTTACAGTATATCAGCTGCTTGTTATCTGATGTCTCCATGAAAATCATTGGAATGCAGAGGTGTTTCCAGGATTTTTTTTAATGAGAGGACCCAAAAACAACAAGAAGAAGAAATCAATATTTAATCCGATGAAAATACAGATGCAGGAAATAGT
Organism: Neolamprologus brichardi; assembly: GCF_056152115.1. Lineage (NCBI taxonomy): Eukaryota > Metazoa > Chordata > Actinopteri > Cichliformes > Cichlidae > Neolamprologus > Neolamprologus brichardi. Next base: position 26,841,498 of record NC_142123.1, read on the forward strand.
GACAAATTTCAGGGTCTACTGAGGCAACTATTACCACTCTTGTAAATCCTATATGAGTAGAATACAAAAATCTAAATCACTGTATCATATGTGTGATATTACTGGATTATAATCTTTGCATAATACTCATACTCATAATACTTACATTCTATTAGGTAACTTCATCTATAGTATTACAGCCTAACATGTTAGTAGAGTTTTATTTCGTTAAGTAATAAAAGTAATAATGTGATAAAAGCTCTAAAATGAATGGTCTGAAATACAAAAATCTGTGTTTTTATTTAAGCTGTAGTTCAGAAGAGGAAAGTACCCGTAAATAGTAATACTGGAAGTATAATTACATCAAAATCTTTTCTTAATGTGGACAACGTGATTCAAATTTATTTCATTATCTGCTTGGTTGTTTTAAAAAAAATTAGTTTTCAGTTAAGGTATAAAGTGATAAAGCTGTTGTACTCTTTAACATAATAAATACAAAGCTCATACCAGTTTGCGTCATGCTGTTTGTGTTTATTTTCCTCCTGAACACAGTTAAACACACATATGAGGACTTTATTGACATAAAGTAATGAACTGATTCATCTTCACTGATAGGAAAGCAGCGACAGGCTGAATATGAGTATTTTGTGGTTACAGGTTCTTAAAAAAAATACTTCTAAACCGATAGAAAATGAGATTAAATGATTTTCTATTACTCGTGGTTAATTTTTGATCAAAAGCGATGGGATGAGAAGCAGCAGATGCGCTCCCTCCTGTCTCAGCAGCCCTCCGTCTCCGTGAATGATGCGGGGATGGTGCAGAGTTTGATTCCTCTCTTGGCATTCACCGCGTGCCTTAATTGTATGGCTAATAAATCAAGGTCCGCCGTGAACACGAGGAGCGGCAACCCTGTGTCCCTTATCGAGGAAAGTTGGAGCTTCTGACCGTCACAGACAGAAAAAACACACAAATAACTCGACAGGCCTGAGCGCCATCACTCTGCATCGCCGTTTACATGTTGAAAATATGACCTGAATTTCACACCAACCATCAACATAAATTAAAACACATCACACAACGCGCGCCTTCGTCTTCTTTCCCTTCTGCGCGACCGTGAATTATCAGTCCATCGTCTCCGGCGCGTCTTCATTCCGTGACACAGCACCTGTCCTGTTTTATTCTCAGTGATGGATGTGTGGAGGTGAAGCAGGCCAGACAATGCCGTCCACAGTCCGAGGCGGGCGGGCAGGCCCACTGGTGATGCTCAGCCAGGCTTTGAGTCAGAGGAAATAAAAACCTGCGTCAGCCCTCCGGATTCCGAGGTTTAAGTATCTGACAGATATTTTCGGTTTTCTGGATATTTCACATTTCTCTACAGCAAAAACCGCCCCCGTCCTGATTTGCGTGCGTCTTTCATATCCCGGTGTTCACAGCTGAAGCAGTAACGTCATGACGTGGATCCGCTATGAGACGCAAAGTGTTTGACCCCATTAAAGCGTCTACGGAGCGTGTTAATAAAATATATGGACCCGATGTCGAGCGGTACTGCAATGTTTTCATTTCTGTGGGCAGGAAAAGATCCGCATGCGCTGACCAGGGTGCTGAAAGCGGACCCGCTGGGAGTCAGTTAACCGCACAGGAGCCTCTATACAGCTTCATCCCCTAAATATATTCAATCTAATAGTTTATAAAGTTGTATTTTCTTCGCCGTAACCGCATTAAAATCACAGAAGAAGCTGCTCCTTGAGGACAACCATTCACACATCCTATAGACAAATGCAACTTTCCTAATTATGCAAATAATGGAAAATATCACGACTGTCATAAATAACGAAAATGCATAAATTACAAAAATGAAAACATAAAATATGCCGTTTCGCAGCATTTGTGCAACACATGAGGAACAACGGATATCAGTGACTCAACAATGTGCATTTTTAAAGGTCTGGTTCCCTTTCAGGATACAGACCGACAGATAGAACTGTCCATCATATCCATGAAACCTGAAATGGAAGAGAAAAGAAAAAGCGCTACAATGGTCCAGTTCTGATGAAGCTGAAATATATAAACTCACCGCAGAGGGCGCCTGAACACGCCGGGGTGAGATCCACTCACAGATACGTCACTAAACAAGAAACAGAATAATGTGCAGCTCATTCATCAGCAACAAGAATTATTGATATTCATATTTGCGTCACCAACAAAGAAATATGATGGCTACTGTTAAAGGGAACTGTTATGCTTTTGCCTTGTTTTTTCTTCTTCTTTATTGACATACAGTACTTAAATTTATTAGATCACCACCCAGTGTAAGGTTTATGCCACAGCTGCCTTAAATTAACAGTATTGGTAATTAACAAAATCATTTTTATATTTTTGCAATGGTCGGTACAAAAACAACAGTTATATGATATTATATTGTTATATTTATTGTGGTTATCCGTGGATTTTCAGATTTACAGTGCTGATTTATAGCTGAAAATGATAAAGTGCATCGTTGTTATGATCAAGATGCCAAATTACAGTTATTTACTTGCATTCATGAACAGTTAAAAATAACTTTAGTTCTTGAATGTTATGCTTTATTAATTCCTGACCTTCAGAAGTCCAGAGTGCCCGCTCAAATTTAAGTATAAAAGGTAAATTTACTTTGCTATTGAATGTTAAGGTAACTTTCTGAACCAAAAACATTCTGTTTCAGACAGGTTTTGTTCTACTGGCTCTCTATGATGTCACAGAGAGCAATTATCTCAGACACAAGATGTGAAAACATGTTCCACACACTTGCTGTTTTGAACTCATGTTTGTGTGGGACAGCCAATCAGAAGACTGATTAAAGCGGGAGGACCAATACAACTGCTGCCTTAATGTGTTGTGGCCCTTACGATATTTGAGAGAGGCACCATCAATCAGAGGACGCCCTATGAGCACTTGGGAACAGTGAGAAGGAAAGACTCCTTTTAAACAGGAAGAATAAAATAAAAAGACATGTATGCTCCTTTACTTATTAAATTTATATTTTTATTTATGAAACAAAAAAATATATATATATTTTTTCTTCAAGATAGAAGTGGACTTTTGTAGTGCACTTTTCCCAATTTAAGCCTCACACATTAAAAAAATATTTTTTCTGTTACTTTTTTTACAAGATTAAAAGTTCATATCTCATATACAAGCCTATTCTTTCAAAAAATTACTGCAACATTTTTACAAACCAAATGACATATTATTAAAATCAGCTGAATACACATTCCTAATATTGTAAACCAATGGTGAAAGTAAAAAGCCACTATTATGTTTTAAATAAAACCAAATTTTAAATAGAAACTAAAGGAAAAACACCCACAAAACAAAACACCTTTTTGTAGATGTCACGGTCTTGCACAGATCAAGTATAAACATTTAAAACACTTTTATGACCCAAACTTTACAGCACCATTGAAAACACCTGAATAAAGATGTTTATAATGTTGTTATGCATACATATAAAAGAGTTGTTTTATTAATCCTGCTAAAGTTTAAGTTTTTCAGTGCTGGTTAAAACTAAAGTATGCAACATTTAAACAAAACAAAACAAAGGAATTACAGATAACCTGAAACTCCTCCTATAAGCTCCTCCCACCAGACAAGACCCTGATCCTGAACCCTGATCTTCCAGGTAAAAGTCCTTCACCTGATGCATACTCTACCTGTTTTTGTATACACTTTTTTGTTACCTGTTCTGAAAAGATCTGTGATTGGCCGAAGTCTCCCATCACATAGTACATTTTCTATTAAAGCCTGAAAGCAGCCCAGGAGTCCAGCTGCCTCTCAGAAAAGTTTAAATAACCTGACAGGTTATTGTGACAAATTATGACCTCTATACCCTCTCGATGCTCTAGTTTCTAATACACAAAATCTGCTGCTTAATAATAATATAATATATTATTTGGTAAGAGTGGCTAAAATTATTTTCTCAAATAGACGTAAAGTTTTCGACTCATATGCACACAAAATTTGGGGGGGGGGGGGGGAATTGCACGATTGCAGTGCAGCCATTCAAAGGCTGCACTGCAACTATCCAAAAGTAGAACTTTAAACATGGCCAAACATACATACAGATAAACATTTTTGTGCAATGTATTGTGTATTACCTGATTCATCAATAAATAAATAAATAAAGACTAACATGTTCTGAAAAACATAACGATCATAAATTGGTCTGGGTCATATCTCAATAATCCTGGAATACTCCACTAGGTCCACACGGCGAGCACCTCCAAAGATGAGGAAGACACCGAGACCTGTGGCATTTACTAAAGTGATGAGGGCAAAGACCACGGACCACGACTGTGTGACTTCAATCAGGTATCCTGATAAAGACACCAGTACCACCCCTGTGCAAAACAGAAAGACATCAGACATCAGACATCAGCCCCTGTGCTCAGCAATGTACACTTCTAAAGGTCAGACTTTGGCTACATACCCACAAAAGAGCCCATCATATTCATAAAACCTGAAGCAGGAAAGAAAATTTTATTAGACATTGAAAAAGCCAGACACTGGGCCAGCTTGAAGAACCTAAAAACCACAGAAACTCACCAAACAGGGCGCCTGCACACGATGGTGTCAGATCCTGTACATTCACAGAAACACCACTAAAACAGAAAAATAAGAAGCAGAAGAATTTGAAGGAATTTTAACAAAGATTTACATCAGGAGCAAACACATCAGCTACTGTTTAAAAACAAACTATTGTGATTTTTTGGTTTTTGCTTCTTATCCAGTATGATAGGATTTACCACATCTGTTGCTTACAGGGAACTAATGTTAAAAAATAAAAACTAATCTCACAAGTATTGTTTTTAAGGAATCATCTATAGTTGAACTTACTGAACAAATTAGATTTGTGGGGGGTTTACTTGAGTCTTTTGCGTTATTTCAATGAAATACTGTGTTTTGATAGGTTAACTCTATGGCTTTTCATTGACTTCTCTTGACATAACTTTTACAGTGAATTTTACAAATTCATTCTAAGCACTAAAACCAACATGAGACTAAACAATAAAAACTAACAAATACAACCTGGTACATTATCTGGTTTTTGTGTGTCACAAAGCTTTGCTGTCAAGCACCAATATTTTTAAATCAGACACCAGCGAGCTGCAGTGTTGTTCTGAGTCACATGGTAATAAATGTGGGCACTGTAGTTTATTTTGAGTCACTGTCATGCTGTTGCACCAAATGTGCCTTGCTACTGAAAACAGAAATACATTTTGAATTTTCAGGACCATTTGCCGAAGACCTACAACCCAGCTGACTCACAGAGCCACAAATCTTTTTTTTTTTTTCTTTACTGACACTCTGCATATACAGCATGGCCCACGTAAGATTCAGTGTCTAAAGCTGGTAATGGGCTTTGGGATGTGTATTAAAAGGTGTTTCTCCTGAGGGCAATTAAATATGCTGTGTTAACTTTGTTGAGTATGAAGAAAGCATTGAAATACGGACATAGATTTTGTTGCTGTCAATCTAATATCACCAGCATTACTCTATAACTACACACCATAAATACACATCTGTATTTGTAAGTATCACAGGTTTAGCAACTCCCAAGAGGCCTAAGCAGATAATGTTAACTGTATATCTCCAGCTATAGTCAACCACTGAGATCAGCAGGTTACTGTGAGACTGAGAGGATCTCCTCCTTAAAAACCTACTGAGTGAAACTAACATTCCTAGCCATTAGAACCCCTTGGCTAAAGATTTGCACGCTGCTCTATAAATCAGGAGTGTAAGACTCACTTTAGTTAATGTACCATCAGATAATCACCAAATTTGATCACAAGTCCGTTGGGCCAATTAAAAAAACTGCATAACCTAGCTTTCTTTTAACATAAAGAAGTATGAATAAGTTCTAAAAAAAATTGTTAGTTCTTTCATTAACAAAAATAGATGGTAAACAGTCTTAAAAATTAGCGCTATTGCAACAATATGTCTCACTATGTGTCATTGAGTCCCCAGGCCATATACTGAACACAACTGCCTATCATTCAGGGTGGGTATGTCCCAGTTGTTGTTTGTGATGTTAAATTAATTGTTTTCTGGGGACCCCAGTTAAAGAAACCAACACCATATTGCACAATAATGCAATTTTCTGTGTGGCCACAGCAGTCTCTAGAGACCATCAGCTCAACTTTGGCTAGCTATAGTACACAGTGTTGTCATGACTCATCTTTTAACCAATTTTAGCACTGAAAATAAACGACTTTCTCTGAATATTTTTTACCCTTTCTAACAAATGTTTTGGTTCTCTCTACTCTTTAGCAAGAAGCCACTGCAGTAATAATGACTTGTTTACTTCTGATACTCTGGTAGATTCATATAAGAAGTTACAATAATCCAAGCGTGCGGTGACCAGGGCATGAACCAAGAGACCACTATCTAATCTTTCTAGAACACACCCTTTTCTTTCTCAACACAGCACATAAGTCCTGGTTGATGGTTTGGATTAACAGGAGTCATTTTCCACACTAAGTCTACTGACCATATTATAACCTATTCTCATCTAGCGTCAAAAGCAGCACTGAGGTCAAGGAGAATGAGGATGGTGAGAAAGCCAGGATCTGATGTGAGAAAGAGGTCATCAAATGTAAAAAGTGCCTGAGAAACCTATTAGTAGCTGGTCTGAGTATTTAGTATAAATCTGACATTTTTACCCGCTGGTGAAGGTGGTGAGACCCACAGCAGCACAAATGTAAATCACAGCTGCAGGAAATGTGACAACTCCAGAGAGAGGTAGAATAAACATACTTGATACTCCCATGGCAAAAAACTGAGGATCAGACAGAGAGACATACAGGTGAGTATTTAAAGGCACAGTCCGCAGGCTAAAGATGAACAAAAGTGACAGCCGGGTGAGCAAATTTCTAATGGTTTGATTATGTCAATACTTAATGCAATGCACATGTTCATAGCTGTACTTCAAGATGGTTAGAATAATAAAACTGTGCACATAAAGAACAAGCGTTTCAATTTTTTTTGTAGTTTTTACACAAGTTTACACTTACAGAGCAGATAATGCAGCAGTAATCTAGAGCACTGGCATATAAACAGTTCTATGAAAGCTGCCAGGCTTGTAAATACATGTTTAAAACAGACTGCATAAATTCCCAAAGAACACTTCAGTAACTAGTCAGGACAAATCTCTCACCGCACACACGCTTTTATCAGTTCAAACAACAGCTACGCTCTCACACTTACCTGCATTATCTTTCTCACAGATGCTACACCATATCCTACAGATAACAAACCAGAACATTTCAAACATCTTTAATAAGACATATTCTAACAGCAACATAACACACATCACAGTAGAAGGGCGACCTTTTTTTGATACCTCGGTTAATGAGGAAATCTGAAACGTATCCTCCAACAAGTGCTGATGGGATTGCAGTTAGCCATGGAACAACATTATAGACCCATCCCTGCAGGAACAGACAGCTTCAGAGGGTTGTCATGTAGGTCCAGGAAACAGTGCACCATGCTTATTAGCTAAGTAGCAGTAATGGTGGAAATACCGTGGCATGAGGAAAGGATTCTTTGAAGTATGTTGGCAGCCATGATAACAGTGTGTAGGATGTGCTGCACATACACATGTGAGCAAACACCATGGCCCTTAGAGAGAGAAGAAGATAGCGACCAGAGAGAGAGCAGAGGAGAGAGATGCGGTGAAGCTGAGAGACTCACACAAATATGAGGTGGTAATGATGAAAAAATAAAAGACTTTATAAGCTGTACCAGACAGGCGGCTTCTTAAAAAGGCTCAGCCAGGGTATTCTTGACAGACTCCACTCTGAGTTCTTCTTTGTTTCCATCACCTTTGGGGTAAGTTCGCCTAAAACATACACTGAGCATGAGCTTAAACTACCATCTTCCATTACATTTGAGATCGATAGAGATATAAATATATCAGTAAATAAAACTAGCAAAAACACTTTAAAACACATCGGTCTTCAGCACCTGGGTTTCATAACAAGTGCTGAAGACTGATTTCCATAAACTGGCTAACTTGCAGAGATATTTATTTTCAGTGTTTCACTACTAGACCTTCATCAGGCAAATTTTTATGACAAAAAGAAGCAGCATTATTGAGGAAATGGCTGGAATCTTACAGCCAATCACCTTCCGCACCATAATAAACACCTTTTTTACATAGAAGAATGAATGCAGGTAGTGTGTCTATTACAGGACTGTCACAGAGGGATGTAAAACTATTCATGGTTTCTTTCACAGCTACAGCCAAATTAGATTCAGCTGTTAACCTAACATTGATGTCGACTGTTAGTGGAAGCACAGGCACAGCGAGTCCATGCAAACCCAACACAGAGGGGCCTCACGTGCAACTCCACCTGATATTTCTCTTCAACACAATATTTAAATGTTTGGGACAAAGACATAGCAGGCGTTTCTTCAAATTCTGTTTGTAGCTTTCAGTAATTTTGGAAGATTTTAAAGTATTTTTAAACACAAGAACTGAAGAAAAGTAGCTCGAGCTCTTGAAAAACAAGGTTACATTTTTAAAGGAACTTGCAGGGATGTATCATTTACCTGTATAAGTGCATATAAACATAAAAGGCCCATCAAATCAAACATATCAAATCAGACAGTTTGTGGAACTTCTAGATTTAAAAAAAAATCTCCTAGGGATCACCAGGAGACAAATATATGTCAATCCAAAAAAAAAAAGGATCCCTATCATAGAGACGCCAGATTAAAAGTCACAAAGTCATTACACTTAAAGTCATTAGACATGAATTTATACATAAACTTTTATGTCAGTGAACTCAGGAAATGAGCAGCTGCCACAAACAGCTTCTCCATGCACCACTTTAGCATTTGGGCAACTGATTCCTATCATGATGTTTTTGAATCTACTCCTAATCTTCTGTTTTTAATATGAGCTTTGATTCTATTTTCTAATTTTCCACTTGTAATCACTCATTGGAATGTTTTTCAGTGAACAGACTTGCTAACAGACCTAGGGTGAGATTCAGACACTTCCTGAAGTACATCCAAGAAACCGGAGCAAACCGTTCCGTGTGGATGATGGGCAGCTTTCAGAGGCAAGTGCTGTTTACAACATAAAATCTGGGCTGGAACTGTGACACCTAAACTGCTTTTGTTTTCTTTAAAAAGTGATTGAAAATTATAAATAACTAAATGAAAAAATTTGAACTATCTGTCAAAGAAAAACAGTATATTAAGCCTCTTTGTTATTTAAGAACACATGATTCACTGCTGTACCTTTTAGTAAACACTGCCAAACAATGAGAGCCCAGAGTCCGGACAGGAAACCGATACTGTAGAACATGCTTTCCCAGCCATAGCGGTCGAGCATCAGGGTCCCCAACCCACCAGCTAACAATGTTCTGAAAGAGAAACAGAGATCAAGACAAAAGCATGTCATCAGAGATAAATGTATATTCATATGTCAGCTGTTATGTGTGTAAAACATACCCAAGATGTGTACCGCTTTGCAATGTGCTCATTAAAAACCCTCTCTCCCCTTCCACAACACGTTGTGAGCACAGGCTGGCCAAAGATGGGAAAAAAACACCTGTAAGAAATTACAAGACACTTTAAATTCACAGAGTATTCACCAATCAGCTACAACATTAAAAACACCTGACTAACACTGGGCGTTTCCCCTCTGAGGTGAATTCTGGTGTTTGGCATAGGGTGGTCAGGATCCTTTATATCCAGGATTAGCATGTGGCACATATCAACATACAGGAAATGAAGAAAAACTCTGGTGTTATAGCCTTTATCAAGGTCCCTGGTGAGGGCCACAAGCCAAAACATGTCAGTCAAACAATAAAGTAGTGTAAGTGTGGGAGTATTAACCTCTCCAGACTTTGTTCTCTTCCTCTTGGACTGGAAGCTGGTGAAGTTGCACCCGCAGTTGTTCGCTACATTTACAGTCAGAAAAAGGACTGCTGTCGTTTCAGATCTATTATACATGTATGCCAGCCAAGAAAGGCACCTGCAGAACCCTGCAGAACTCGGGGGAGGAACCTTGTGAGCCTGAGCTACCCCATCTACAATGTGTTTAATAAACCTGGAGAACTGAAGGTTTTATTTGAAGGACTAGTTCAGCTTGTGGTCAGATATGGTTGCGCTTACTTTTGAAAACTTATGCTAAACATTATGAATCACATTCCCGAGTGGTAGCATGAAATCTGTACCAGGAACCAGCTTCCTTAAACTAGAGCAAGCTCAACATGCATCTGTCATTGTAACGGGTCATAGCTAAGCAATTACTAAAAACAAAACAAAGCAAGCAAAAGAAAAAAAACATGTTGAACATGTTGAACTTGTGTGATTTTAATCTGCCTGACAAAACCAGTATGTTGGCATGGCTACACTTGAAGGTTAATGCCATTAAAATGGCACAACATTCAGCTGGATATGTTTTGTACTTTTTGAAAGTGAAACCAGCAACAAGTCAAAAATTCTGTTTGAAAATCTGCCTGCTCGCACTTCTGACTGGGAACACTCGCTTCCTAACATTTATGCTTGTTGCCTAGCAACTGCTCTCAGTCAAGAGAACAAACAAACCACAAATTCCCATTTTTATACTTTGGTTTTGAGCAGCTAACAAACTGGATAAAACAACTTAATTGCTGCAGCTTTTCGCTACTTGGAGTTGTTTTCATCACACTGGTGTTGTTCCCACAACATAATATTTATGCTGCTCATCTCAACAGACCAATCAGAGAGCTGTGATTTCATAGTTGCAGCTTGGAAAAACAAGACTAAAGTGTGGCTCATTTTATAATATAATACTTAAAGATAAGATTGTTTTATTCTTTTGTCCACCACAAAGAGCTTTAACCCATGGGACTGAGTTCTGTGTGTCAGAGGAAACTAAAAGTATAAATGTGGAATTAAGCTGTGACCTCTGTAAACACTTTCTTGATTGCTTAATGGGTTTGATCACTGGATTTAGGCGAAACAGGATAAAAGATTGGGTCTGTTTTGCTAATTATGGTCAAAAAAGATTCTGCAGAGCATGTTCACTGAACTCTAACATGCGACGTCTTCTCTTTCATTGTTAGAGCCACAGCTCGCTCACCAAGTTTGGGTTCATAGCACCAAGATGGTAAAAACATCGACAATGCATATCTAACTTTTGACTCATAGGTAGCTTGCTCAACCAGGTGAGCTGTAGCAGTGTGCCAATTTCTGAATTCTTTTCTTCTTTTTTGTTGGAAACTTTTGACATCACAGGAACATGATTGGTCATTTCCCATGATGGCCCAGGAGTACCATTGATTACAAAGTTATGATAATATCACCAACTATGGGTTATCAGATCCACCATCCACCAACTGACTGTTTCCAGTCTCTCTCACTGCTTTGTATTTACTGAACGGGCATCAGAGTGTTTTTCAGCATGAGACTGAAGATGGACAACAAGCTTGGACTGCAGTAATCTCCTGCTGATGTTTAAGTAGTCACTTACAGTGAGTGTTCTCTTCAATGCAGTGATTTGCTGGAAAGCATTAAGAGGGACTAGGAAAGACTGGTTAGGACAATGGGCTCTGCAGTTGTGGCATGCAGCTTAAGCCCTTGCATCAGTGGTTGAAAAAAAATAACTAAATAGACAGCTGTCGGTCATGAGCTTGCTCAGTAAGAGACTCCTGTGGCTGTCTTGTACTACTTTGAGATTGAGGAAGTCTTTTGTCTGCTGGGCTGTCCAACTCTTCAGTGCACCACAGAAGGGGAGACAGATCACGACACTGACTTTTCAGCCTAACTGTCTGCAAACCAGCGTAAAACTCTTAACCCTGGCTCGATTTTTTCTCTGTACACATGCAAATTTGCACTTTTTTAGTTTAGTTTATTTCAGTTGCCTATGTGAAAAAGACAAACTGGACTTCTTCTGTCATCAAAGAGGCTTCTTTAATAAATCCCTGGTAGGGGCCGACCCCTTTGGAGGTGGTCCTGAGGGTTGGGTCATTAACCCACTATTGATCATGTGATTTACACGAGCCAGTGCATGAGAAAAAGGCATGGGTCATTATCATCACCAGGGGCAACGATATTTTGGCCACCCACAATCCATGCTTGAGATTGTTTCTTCCACTCGAACCTTGGTGACCTCAACAGCTCACAGGATGGTGGGGTGGGACAATGTCTCACAGAGGTTTCATCCGGTGACAGTAATGATCCACACCTTTTTTCACACTTTGGCCCCCATCAAGGGTTTATTACCTGCAATTCTCTGCCAGTTTTTGGAATTGACATTTTTGCACAGACCAGTTTTTAATAAATGTGTTGTTTTATATTGTATTGCTTTGCACCGTTGTGTATATTTTTTGTGTTTTAATGTGAAGTGCTTTGGGATTTTGATCTGTATGAACGAATTGTACATTCTTACTAGAACATAATCACTGGTACAATACTAACCTTGGAATATTCCCATGAGAAACCTGGCCACAGTCATGAGAGCCAGGGTGTGAGAGCCAAGATGGGCCAGCAGAGGAGTGCCAGCTGTGATCAGAGCCCATGATAATGCAGAGAAGAACAGGACGCGCTCTCCTCCCACTCTAATAAACAACAATTCACAGAGCAACATCCTGAAACTCAAAACCTAATTTCACAGTAAACAGAACTGGAAGGTTATTTGCTCATTAAGCGAAGTCATGTGTGCTTCAATGCATCACATCCTTACCTGTCACTCGCGTGTCCTCCCAGGATCTGTGTGAGACAGTAACCCCAGAAGAATCCACCCAAAACCACCCCAGAATCAATTTTACTCCAATGAAACGTAGCAGCCATTGAGACGGCGCAGACAGGCATGGCCATCCGCGCACAATAGAGGAAGCAGGTGCCCATAAACAGCATCACAATCCATTTTCGAGCCAGGGATCTGTAAGGCAAACAGCTCTTGCTTATATAGTCAGATTTTGCAGTAAACTGTTTCCAACGAACTGGGTGAGCGTGAGTGAAAATCAGTCTAGTGATGTCAGCAGCACTAAACAAAGAGTCTATAGTCACTTTATGAGCTGTGTGCACCTGCACTTGGACAAATGCAAATGCTCATACTGGCAAGTAAATATCCTCACAGAGATGGTGTTTGACGTGCTGGTGTGATAATGTTGGTTTAGTGCTTTAACGTGCTAATATTTGTTAATTAGTACTAAACACAAAACACTCCAGAGGCTCATGGACATCTCTATATTTTTGCAAGTAAAGCAAAGACAAAAGTCATTACATCTCAGGTGCAGCATAAATCCTTATACAGGGCTTCACAGCAGTCTGTGCAATAATCAAGAAGTTTAAATAATATATTTAAAAACACTGATGTCAATTTGTTGGTGCTACATCTAGTTGGTAGATGCTGAGAAACTCCACTTCTAAGTGAAGAATTTCACTTGTCGTGATGAAATTAAACTGATATCTTTAGCAAAATGTAATCTCAGTTCATCTGGGAGTTGCTGAGACATTTGAACCTGGACAAAGCCAGATGAACATGGAAAAACACACCAAACTAAACAACATACCTAAAAAAAGATAAAGAACTACCAGTACCTTTGTTTTCACTACTACTGTGTATCATATCGGTCTTTACATTTCTAGTGAATAGTTACAGTACACATGTAATTTCTTTTGTCACTTAGTATCCAGTTGCCATTGTTCTTATAAAAACCAACAAAAAAAGGCATTGTGAGTTAAGACAGCCATTTAGTGTATCAAATGAGTACATGTTTCAAGTGAGCTCTCAGTAATACCCTGACAGGCTACAATCTAAGCTCTGTTTTCTTAGTCAAATCTTTTGCCGTCTCACCTTGGCCATAGGTTTCGGTCTCCCGACTCCTCTTCGTTACATTCATCAGGCCCACAAATCTTAGGATCCAATAAAGAACCATTAGAGTCCTTCTTGTCGGCTCCTGATGTGTGTTTGTCAGCCATTCAGAGAACGCTGCCGTATCGGTTATCTCAGCAGCCTTTCCGCACTAAAGAAGCGTCATTTAGCTGAACCTCATAGCCTCAGGCAGTCGAGTCTAACAGGTCAAACTTGTTTGAAGAAAACTCAAATGCACCTGGTTGTGATTTGCAGTTGCAGACAGCAGAGGTCTCTGGTGGTTTTAGTGGATACAACATTTGCATGTTTCCCCTATAAAGGGCAGATGAATTTCAATATGAATTTATTTAAAATCTTCAATGAACTTTTATCTGATTAAATTAACTTTACTTATTGTCTCTTTTTTATAATTTACATACATGTACACTCTAAACTCAAACAAAACAAAGCAAAACAAAACAACCAGTTTATGGTTCACAAAAGTTTATTTTAATAATTGCAAATCTGATCTTAGAAATGTGGAATAATAAAAGGGATGTGAGCTTTCTGGGTCAAAGCCAGTTTCTATAAAGACAACACAACCTTAAAAGAAATTAAGGATGGACAACTAGCAGCAAGTTTGTTTCTTTTTATAAAAATAAACAAACCAAACAAAAATAAACAAGCACAAGTACTTTTCCCCCATTTGGAAAAAAAAGGGACACTTACATGCAGGTAAAGTGAAAGTACCAATGGCTTTGAAAAGTGGAAAAATGATAGCACTCTTCAAAATACCTGTTTAGGGACCAAAAGTATCAGTTTTGGGTCATTTTAAGTTACTAACACAAAGCCACTGACTAAAGGAAACTCCTCCTGCTCTGAATTAATTTCATACTCGAGGGGGTTGAACTAGACAGTAGCCATAACTGACAGCTCCATCATCCAGATACAGGAGCCCTTTCTCTCAATCCTGCATGATCGTCATGCAGGACTGGCTGAACTTAACCAGAACTTTAAACCTGTGCAGCAGGAAAAACCATTTGGAGCATGTTGGAGGCAGTGCACACTGTAGATATCAGAAAAGGCCTCAGCTCAGTAAGAAACCAACTCCATTTGGACTCTCTTCACCTTCTCAAACACTTAAATAATGAATTTACAAGGCATCCCATAGACACAAGGTACAATCAAATTTCACGGCGTAAAAAGCATGTGGCTGATTTTAAAGCTGACAAAAAAAAAAGAGGCAAACAAAAACGAGAGTAAATAAAATCATAAATATTACATTGTTAAAATTAGATAAAGTGTAGCTTTCCATTTATTTGAAAAATAGTCACATTTTCTCATTTCACCAGTCTCAGGAGTCTCAATCCCCCCCCTCCCTCCCCCCGTTCTATGCACAGTACCAACAGTGCTCATTCACACCATCAACTTTTCCTGGCAAAGTAAAGTCTGGTGGGGAAAATGTTCACGATAAATAATACTACCAACGCAGCTTAAAAAGACGAAATATAAAACAGCAATTTCAATTTTGTTGTCTCTGAGAACTACCTAAAAATCCAGGTTCTGTACTGAAACTAAATAATTTCTGCCACTTTGCAAATACAGCAATTTACAGTTTGCACAATGAGTTAAGTCTTACCTCTCATGAATGAAACATGAAAAAAAAGAAACACTGTAGCATTTGTTTTTACATATATGTTACCTGGTTGTCACACAGTCACTGACTGATCATAAATTAAGGGGAAGTGGAAGGTGGCGGTTCTTGTCTGTTGTGTTCACTTGGGGTCCTCGATGGTGCCTGTGCTTAGGTCAGTCATTTTGGGGTATTTCACCTTCTTCTGGTCCAGCTCATTTTGAGCCCACAGCAGCAACTTCAGCAGTTTGGCCAGTTTGGGTGTCGACTCCCTGTTTTCATAGTCCAGCACGGCCTGGTTCACCTCACTCCACACCTGTGTACCGAGATGTGTGCGATAGTCAAATTGAAATAAACAAATTT
Organism: Neolamprologus brichardi; assembly: GCF_056152115.1. NCBI lineage: Eukaryota > Metazoa > Chordata > Actinopteri > Cichliformes > Cichlidae > Neolamprologus > Neolamprologus brichardi. The sequence goes on from NC_142123.1 coordinate 26,857,304, forward strand.
TTATTGCTGGCATTCACTGTGCTCTTAATGTTTATATTCAGCTTCACACGACTCCACGAAACAGTAATTAAAACACTCTGAGACAGCATACCTGGCAACCCTAACCATATTTTGAAGAAAGTCAGGACTATTTTTTAAGTTAATATTTTTTTTTATATATGCCATTTAGAATTTTTTTGTTCCCTGTATGCCAAGACGTGGCAAAACAATTTAAGACAAAGAAAAAAAGGAGTAAAAATATAAACAACATTTATCACAAATGTCCTAGATGTTGCTGTTTATGATCATTACAGCTTATTTTCAGAGGTTTGTTTATCTGCCTTTGTTTTTATACGCACATGGCGGAAAATGCATGGCGGCAACGGAGAATGACAAGGGCGAAAGCGGATCGTTGAATAAAGCGGATGAACCAGAATTGGTTTGTAAAAATGCTGCAACTTCAGTGGTGTGGAACTGGTTTGGCTTTCGTCCGTCAGATACACAACAAAGCACTATTTTTGATAGAGCATGCTAGCGGGCCATCGTTATTACCGTGTTTTTTGGAAAATACGGCACACTTAAAATCAATCCTTTGAGTTTTCTGAAGATCGACAGTGCTCCTTATAATCCCGTGTGCCTTATGTATGAATTCTGGTTGTGTTTACTGACCTAGAAATGATTTTATGTGGTACACGGCGCTCGAAAATCTGTCAAATGTTTTAGTACGACTTTGCTAAGCTACGAAGCCGCACCGCTTGATGGATTGTCGGAGCATTACGACTATCATAGGCAGGAGCCTCGCGGAGTGATACGTACTGTGCTTCAACATAATATTACTGTATTGTGTGTGTATAACCTCTTTTTAAGTTTTGTGGATATTATACATGAGGGCATGTCGGCCAATTTCCACTGGAAATGCCTTTTGGTTAAACTGTCAGCAAGGAATTTGCATTTGCACTGTTAAATTTTTATATAGCTTTAATGCACTTAAAAAACAGCTGCTTGTTTAAGTGAAAATACACTGATGGGTTGGGGGTTTTTTTGCACTAATAAAGTTGTGGAGTTGTAAAGTATTTTGTCTAGTGTCAAAAATACTGTTCATATTTTCATCCATTTCTCTGAAACGCAGTATAATTTTGGACAGTGATCTCAGTTTTGCTAACCACAACATTAAGGTTACCAGAATTGCCTTCTGTCACATTAAAAATATATCTAAGGTTAGAATTTTCACATCTCAAACCAACACTGAGAAAATGTACCGTGCATTCATCTAGGTGAGATTATTGCAACACTATTTGCAGGCCTGTCTAAATCACCACTAGGACATCTTAAGCTTATCCAAAATGCAGCAGCCAGAATCCTTACAGGGCAAACCCTCCATTGGCTTCCAGTACAATACAGAATCACCTTTGAAATTCTTCTATTAGTTCACAAAGCTCTCAATGGTTTGGCCCCCAGTACATCTCTGACAGTGTCTCCAACCCAGTCAGACCTCTGGGGTCATCAGATTCAGATCTTTTAACTGGTCCCAGAATCAGATCTCAGTCTACTGAGTGTGCGTTCAGTTACTGCAGTCCTGTTTTTTTAATAAAAGCTGCCTGCTGACTTGAGATCAATTATATCTGTGTGTACATTTAGAAATAGATTCAAAACCTTTCTATTCACACAGGCTAACAGTTTATATGCGTTTTGCTTTTCTTTCATATGGTTTTGTTCTGTTTTGCTGGTTTCATTGCCTTAAGAGATTGTAAAACTACAGTTATTAAATTTCTTTAATTTATGTGTTAAGCACAATGAGTTTCAAGTGATGAAATGTGCAATATAAATAAAATGATCATCATCTGGCTGATGGATCTCTTATTCCAATTTCAGATCCACAAGAGTCTACAATACTGGATACATGCAATATTAATGTCAAATAGATGTCCAGCATTACAGTCGGACTAAAGCCTGCCCACCTTTTGCCGCTGCATCATGTTGAGCAGATCTCCAAAGGGTGACTCTTCTGGGTTGTCAAATGCCAAAAGGGCTAGCGTTCGCTCCATCTCTGTCAGACACTCTCGGCTCTCCTCCCCCTGCTCTGCCAGCTGTGTCTGAGCAAACTCCAGCGCTGACTCAGTTTCTCTTAGCCTGATTAACTCAATCAAATGTTGCTGCTGCAAGAGGGGAAACGAAGCAGTGAGTGTTGACGTTCAGGCTTTGTCTTGTCAAACTTTATCTAATATCACAATAACTTCCTTTTCCTGTGGGAGGAGAAAAAGAACATAATCTCATCACAGGCAATGGCAGGATAGGTCATTAGAGAAAGCGCACTGCAAAGCAGAGCAGACCTACATCAGATGTCTTACTGCTATTTCCAACGTTAAAATTAGAGCCCTGCACAGCTTTTCGGAAACGCACCTGCAGATGAAAATACAGGTATCGATTGGTGTCGAGCAGCTCCGGGTGTAGGCTGTTAATGAGTGCAATAGCTTCCTGAATCTGGCCCTTCAGGATCATCTCTCTAATCTTTATCCTTTCATCCAAAGAATCCAGGTCCACACTCGGCTCGATACCAGACTCCATCCGGAACTTCTCTGCTGCCTCTTTGAAGCCCTCTTAAATCAAACACAGACAGACACAAAGACGTAAACAAAACTTTACAATTTGTGAATTCAACTTACAGGCTGTATCTTCAATCTATGCCTCACCCGTCACCAGGTAATTCATAATGAGCCGATTCATATCCGCCCTCTGTATGTGAACGTTGTTTAATTTGTCCATCCACTCTTCTTTTGTGATGTCCTCTGGCTTTTCGGCATAACTCATCATTGGATCCTGAAAAGTATTAAAAAAACAAACACACAAACAAATAAATAAATACTGTAAACGTGAGCAAGACTGACACAGCTTGGTCACAGTTTGTACCTACACGAAGATCGACGGGACAACCGTGCAAATAAGACCAATATTACAAAACGAACACGCACAGAAATCAAACACGCAACGGGTTAAAAAGTAAAATTAATAACACAACATTTCTGATGCATAAATTGGTTTAACACGATTGAAAATCTCGCTAAAACATAACGGGAAAATTCTCCGAGGCTTTCAAAACAAACCCATTTCCTCCTGAGCAACAGCCCTGGCCAGTTAGCAGACAGCGAGCGTTTTCATGGCTTACCGTGCAAACACAAGGTCCGGCGATTATGCTTTCCTGCACGCGTTAGGAATCGATAATCAATAAGCACTGCTCAGCCCTCTCAGCGCTTTAGAAGAATAAAATAAAATCATAAACAACGGACACACGTTCAGGGTTTCCGCAGCTAGCTAACTAACCAAGCTAATGTGATAACCTCGCGATAGATGCGTCGGTCTTGCGAGCCCTTCGATTGGCGCTAGGTGTGACGTCATGGTTGCCGAGGAACAGTAACGGTCAGTGCAGTGGGAGATAGTGATGGGAATTCCGACTCTTTTTAGAGAACTGACTCTTTCGGCTCGTCTCACAAAAAAGAGTCGAATCTTTCGACTCCCAACCGACTCTTCAGGTTGTTTTGTTGCTTTAATTAATTTATTATCAAAAACAATATAAAGTTATGCACAAAAGGAATTACAGTGGAACCCCAACTTATGAAGACCCCATTTAACGAAAAATTCAAGTTACGAAGGCACTTAACGGCAATATTTTTGCCCGTGGTACGGCAAAATGCCTACGTAACGAAGTAGATAAAATGCAAAATTTTTTAAAAATTAAATTAAATTCCATAATGTTATGTACATGTGCACGTACGTATGTATGCATTTATACGCATGCTTTCTTCAACCTCCGCCACCTCTTCCTCCACCAAGAACTTCGTCTTCAGCCAGCATCGCCTCACTCAAAAGGTGATGGAAAAAGGTGCTTCGACTTACGAAAATTTTGACTTTCGAAAGACCCTCTGGAACAAATTAATTTTGTAAGTCGTGGTTTCTCTATACTAATGTAAAAAAAAAAAAAAAAAAAAGTGGTTATTTATATATGTTTACATGAAAACATCCGATTGCAGTTTGTACATGCTTCGGAGTTTGTATGTGTTTTGGAGTTTGTACATGCTTTGTCTCTAGGGGCCACCGTAAATATACTTTTATTTATTCACTTCACATAAAATGTAATAAACAAATCATATAATACAAAAACCAACATTCTTCAGAGTTTGTACATGCTTCGGAATTTGTACGTGCTTCTGAGTTTGTACGTGTTTTGGAGTTTGTACGTGTTTTGCAGTTTGTACATGCTTCGGAGTTTGTATGTGTTTGGAGTTTGTACATGCTTTGTCTCTATGGGCCACCGTAAATATACTTTTATTTATTCACTCCACATAAAATGTAGTAAATAAATCATATATATATATATATATATATATATATATATATATATATATATATATTTACATACAACTATTTATATTTCAACTTTTAACTATTAAATTAAATTTAAATTTAATTTAACTATTAAAATTTTCAGCTTATCCTTTTAAACAAATTTAAAGTGAAACAACACAAAACACTGAAAACCACAACATAATTAAATATAAATTAAAATATACAAAACAAAAAGAAGATGCAAAAAGAAAGATCTGTCATATAGGCCTGCATGAATAAACTTTCTGAACTAAAAATTGTTGTGGATGATTACTCTACCTTTCTAATATGACATTGTTGTCCCTGGCTCTCTTTCTCTCTCTTTCCCTCCACTCTGTTCCTGTGCTACTGCAAGTGTAACTACCGCCCCTCCCCCCTCTGCTCAGCGCTCGCGTGAGGAGCAAAGCGGAAAAAAAGTGCGAGAGAGAGGGTGAGAGAAAGAAAAAAAAACACAGCTCCCAATAAGGAGTTGGATCGCATCGTTCACTTCAAAGAGTCGGCTCTAAGAGCCATTTTGTTCGCGACCGACACATTTCTAGTGGAAGAACCAACCGGATCTACTGATTAAATTAAAAGCCAGACATCATTTTCTTATTTAATGCGTCCATAGGTTCAGTTTGAAATTATACAAACATTGTGAGGAACAATACAGGCAAAAATAAAGAAAAGATGGGCAGATATATGTCATAATATAAAAATATTAACTTGTGAAATCAAGCTCCTACCGTCTCATTTTTAATCCAACAATCAGAAATGCTTTTCTTAGCTCACAGGGCATTGAGTTTTTACCTCGTTATAGTCCGAATTGTTGTAAGAATAGTGTAATTGGTTTATTATTTGTTTTTCTTAAATACTTAACAGAAAATTATAAGATAAAGGGCCCACTTTTTAAGTTAGAGTTCTGTGCTTTGAACTTTAGGTGTAAATTGTTACTTACGATTATAATTATTTTTGTTATTAAAATGACCATTTATTACAAATTTGTCTTACATTACTTCCTTGTTTCTTGATTACTAGTAATGACGGGTCAACTGAGAATTTAGCAGTAGTAAACTGGTAGTAAATTGTGGACTTTATTAATATTTATTAAAATACTAATATAATACTAATATAATATATTATAATATATAATCTGTTATGACAAAAAACTATAGGAACAAAAATTTAAAAAAGAATATGTGTTCTGTGTGTCGTGTTCTGTGTGATTGGTATGGGAAATGTTTATTTCTTGTGTCTGTATCTGACTTTGGGTCAATTGCTGTTGTTTTAAATGTTATAGCTGTATTTACTTGACTGTATATGACATTTTGGAAATGGATTTGTGGAGAAGTAAAGCACAAACTCTAAACTCAGAGATTTAAAGATGAATTTACCACCTAAAATGTTTTGGTGGCTGGAGATTTAACTGAGTAAAGCCTAAACACAGAGTACTGTTCCTCTTCTTGGAATAAAAAACAGCTTCTAACACTTCTTCTTTAAATACCGGAGCTCCTCTCTGTCTAAACACTTGTGTGTTCCCTCCCCTTTGGACCTGCAGTTTGGAGATGGGCGTAACCAAAATGTGGTGAAGTGTATTGCACAAACACGATTCTTACACACAGTGGTCAGAGCAGTTTGAGTTCTCAGGAAACGAAACTCACACAGGCACAGATGCTGAGAGGTGAAATGGCACAGAAAGGAGTTCAGCTGCACCCAGAAAGCTTCTCTTGTTCAATCTGTTTGGATATACTAAAGGATCCGGTCACAATTCCCTGTGGACACAGCTATTGCATGGACTGCATTAAAACCCACTGGGATGAAGAGAAGAAGAAGAGAATCTGCAGCTGCCCTCAGTGTAGGCAGGCCTTCACACCGAGACCTCTCCTGGTGAAAAGCACAATGTTAGCAGAGTTAGTGCAGGAGCTGAAGAAGACCGCACTCCAAGCTGCTTCTGTTTATCAGGGCTATGCTGGTCCGGAAGACGTAGCCTGCGATCTCTGCACAGGAAGAAAACTAAAAGCTGTGAAGTCCTGTTTGGTGTGCCTGGTCTCTTACTGTGAGCAGCACCTTCAGCCTCATTATGATGTGGCTCTTTTAAAGAAACACAAACTGGCAGACCCCTTCAAGAGGCTCCAGGAGAACATCTGCTCTCGTCACAGTGAGGTGATGAAAATTTTCTGCCGTACTGATCAGCAGAGTATCTGTTATGTCTGCTCTTTAGATGAACATAAAGGCCATGAAACGGTTTCAGCTGTAGCAGAAAGGTCTGAGAGGCAAAGAGCGCTTGAGGTGAGTCGACTGCAAATCCAGCAAAGAATCCAGGACCGAGAGAAAGAAGTGAATGTGCTTGAGCTGGAGGTCAGGGCAATGAGTTTCTCCGCCGATAAAGCAGTAGAGGACAGTGAGAAGATGTTCACTGAGCTGATTCGTCTCATCCAGAAAAGAAGCTCTGATGTAAAGCGGCAGATCAGATCCCAGCAAGAAACTGAAGTGAATCGAGTCAAAGAGCTTGAGGAGAAGCTGGAGCAGGAGATCGCTGAGTTGAAGAAGAAAGATGCCGAGCTGAAGCAGCTCATAGACACAGAGGATCACAATCTGTTTCTGCACAACCATCCTTTACTGTCACCACTCAGACAGCCTACAGACTCATCTAGCATCAATATCCGTCCTCTGAGGTACTTTGAGGATGTGAAAGAAGCTGTGTCAGAAACCAGAAATACGCTACAGGATATCCTGAGTGAGACATGGTCAAACTTCTCACTCATAGTCACTCAAGTGGATGTTTTACTGTCAGTTCCAAATCCAGAGCCAAGGACCAGAGCTGGATTCTTAAACTATTCACGTGCAATCACCTTGGATCCAACCACAGCAAACAAATGGCTGCTCTTATCAGAGGGGAACAGAAAGGCAACATTAATGAAACAACAGCAGTCTTATTCTAATCATCCACATCGATTCACTGCATGGTCTCAGGTTCTGAGCAGAGAGAGTCTGACTGGACGGTGTTACTGGGAGGTGGAGTGGATAGGGATAGGATTTCACATTGCAGTCGCCTACAAAAATATTGGCAGAGCAGGGTGGGAGGATGAATGTAAATTTGGACGCAATGAGAAAAGTTGGGCTTTGAGTTGTCACAAAAAAGCATATGAATTTTGGCACAATAACAGCCACACTTCCATCTCAGGTACTCAGTTCTCCAAAATAGGAGTGTACCTGGATCACAGTGCGGGGATCCTGTCCTTCTACAGTGTATCTGAAACTATGACTCTTCTCCACAGAGTCCACACCACGTTCACTCAGCCGCTCTATGCTGGATTTTGGCTTTTCTCAGGTGTGAAAACCACTAAATTCTGCAAACTCAAGTAGAGAGGAATCTTTAATTTGTAGTGGCTTTAAAGTTGTATTTTATCATTACTCAGCATTTCACACTTCATAAAGATCAGCTTTCAATCAAACATACAAGCTCTTGTATGCAATTAGCTATTATGCTATATGGAAGGTTGTTTCTGCCACTGAAAAACAACATCCATAAAATAAAACCTTGGGTTATGTATACTTCCTCAGTGGCAGAAACAACCTCCCATAAGCTGCTGCTCTGCATGATTATTTTTATTTACAAAACGATTTCTGCACATGACATTGTAAACTGCTTTACATATTTGCCAAAAAAATCATCTATGTATTTTTATGTTATTTCACTTTTGCCTTGAAAATAAACATTTACAAGAGTATAAACACAAATGTTAAGTGAAACACAAAATCCAAACTGTAACTGAGATGTTTGTTGCATATTTTTCATTTTAGAATTTGTCTCCACATATGTTGCATTTCTTAATTTTTTTTCACTCCTGTATACATGTTGTCTTTGTCACCCTCTTAATGTACAGTTCACTTAAAACCAAACATAGCCTTTGTGTTTTGTTTCTCCAATATTAGTTTGACATAAATGGTAGAGTGTCCTCTATGCTCTTTCAGTGCTTACACTGTACATGTCTACTTTAGAGACATTTCTGAGACTGAGCTGCTTGAGAACATTTTAGCCATGGATGCAAAAGCACATGGACCGTGCTACAGTTTCCTTTTTCATATGATGGACTGAACACAGGAGGTATCTGCTTTTGACTATGCAGAGATGAATCTGATCCCATTTCTACCTGTGTCTACTGTTTTATGATTTCACTGAAGTGAAACAGACTTATCAAATGTGCTTCGATTAGGTGCACAATGTGAAGTTCATCATTTTTCTTACAAATAAACGCGTAATGACAAACATGAACAGCTGTGCTTATTTGGGAGACACAGAATGTTTGGTAAACAACTTTATTTTGTATAAAACAATATTGAAGTCATGTCTTGATCCTGTGCAGTGTGTGGACGCTGTGCACACAATCGCCTCATTCACTGCAGTAAACAAGCACGCTAGCTCACATGACTGACTCTGTCTCCATGGTTACGTTATATTGTATATTATTAAACAGATTCCAAAGATACCGCCAAAGCCCCCTGCAGCTGTAACACTTTCACTCTTTGTAAATTATTTCATATTTTTGACAGTTATGAAGAAAGGACATGTTTTTTAAGGTCATACACTAGGCAGTTGCTATGGTGGTTGCTGTGGGCTAGGGTGGACGGCGCGTTCAATTCCTCATGTTTGCCGTCTGCCTTTGGAGGGCCATTTCAAAGTGGCGACTGTCTGCTGTAACTCGAATTCAAACCCAACTTTGGTCTTTAAGAAAAGGCCTTTCATAGCCATTCACAACACACACACAAAAGCACTTTGCCTCACCATGGCAATGCAGCTTTACTAAAACCTTTAAAGTATCTGATATAAAACAGAAAATGAAGCAACTAGAGGTTTAATGATGAAGACTTGGGGGTCTGCAGTTCTACTGAATTATAGAATTGACTGAATTGGAGTTTAGAATCCACTTTTTTAGACTGTTACTGTTTCATTGTTCACCTTGTTACCTTGTTATATCATGAATAAGGTTTATCTATGTGAGTTTGATGAACTATGTGATGGTGTATTTTTCCAGTGTTAGTTCTGCTCGCTATTGTGCAGGTAGAATATGGTAAGTGTTCATAGTAATTCATAGAAATTCAAAAGCTGGCTCTATCTGCACCCCTTTAATATTTAATAAACTCTTAATTGCAGTTAGAGTGTGGCTGGTAAAGATGAAAAGACATACAGAATGTAAAATGTCTGAGTTTGGTGATCTTTGTGAGTAACAAACAAACCAAATAACTGACACCAAGTAACCTGGTAGTTAGAACTGGATGGCAGCATGTGTTTAGAGTGACTGCTTTATAGTTACTGTAGTTAGGTAAGTGTACTTACCAAAAGCAGAAGCACACAGATGAACAAGAATCAGAGGCTGAATGTTGCAGGAACATGCTCATGTGAGGTGGTCACTGAATGCTGCTCTGTTCTTTTGTCACTTGTCTCAGTCCTTCTGGAAGTTGGCATGTTAGACAGTCCAATAGTGATATCCTGCCCATCTGAGGAACAGTTTGAAAACACGCATGCAATGCTTTGTTTGTCTTACAGTCAATGTTGGATGTTCATTTTTGTCCTTTAAACATGTTCCTGTATTTAAAAGTACTCTAATTTAAGGCTCAAATGGCTCTCGAAGCCATTTAAGTAAATGTAGTTTGTTTCCTGAGCGCAGAATTTTGAGTTAAAACTAACATTAAAAAAATTTATGCAAGGAGGAACGAGAAGGCGAATTTTCACCGAGAGGAGCAGCCTCGGATACTGAAAGACTCCAGTCTGTCCAGAAATATTACATCATCGGTTTGTTAATAGTTATTCAACTGTATTCTAAGCACCAGCTGTCTGTTAGAATTTTCAGAGTTTACTAAAATAAAAATAAATGAGGTTAATATATGATTTGTGTGAGGTGTTTTGTTTTGTTTTTTGATGTTGGTGTTTCGGTCATGTTACCTTTAACTCTCAAAGGCTTGTTAGAAACTATGAAACACATTGTGCAGACTTCTGGATGTTAGAAGAGAACTAATACTGCTCATGAATGAGACTAAAGGCAGGAAGCTGTCCTTTATAACTAAACATGTTAATCCCACCTTCACATGTATATCATAGTTTATTATATAGCAGGTCCATCCATCCATCCATTCGCTTCCGCTTATCCTTTTCAGGGTCGCGGGGGGCGCTGGAGCCTATCCCAGCTGTCATAGGGCGAGAGGCAGGGTACACCCTGGACAGGTCGCCAGTCTGTCGCAGGGCCAACACACAGGGACAGACAACCATTCACACTCACATTCACTCGCACATTCACACCTAATGGCAATTTGGATTTTCCAATTAACCTATCCCCACAAGCTGCATGTCTTTGGACGGTGGGAGGAAGCCGGAGTACCCGGAGGGAACCCACACAAACACGGGGAGAACATGCAAACTCCACACAGAAAGACCCCGGCCTGATGGTGGAATTGAACTCAGGACCTTCTTGCTGTGCGGCAACAGTGCTAACCACCGTGCCACCGTGCTGCCCTATATATATAGCAGGTGTATTTCAGTAATAGCTGATTTATTTCAGTATAGTGGTGTACAGTCACACACCTCACGTGGGCATTATGTATGATACTCCGAAACTATAATTTAAACAACAATTTTACATAAAAGATCTTGAAACAGGACACAGACACTGTAATTTCTGACCTCATATCAAGTGTGTATGTAGACTGAGTTTATGTTTGACGTTTGTTTTATATCCAATCTTAACTCTCAAACATTTAAACAGCAGCGAGTCTGCAGCTGAGAGAATACAAACTTAAACTGGTTTGATTTTTAAAATCAGCAGGAAGCGCCACATTTTCACTCAGTCTTTTATTTGCTGCATGTTTTAAGTGTTTAAAAGGGGGGATGATGGAGGAATGTGTTGTAAATGAGCATTGTGCTGTAAATCTCTGCACAAACAGTGTGTTGCATTGTCAATTTGGTTATTGATTATTCACAAAATCACCAAATTATTAATTTGGTGATTTCTTAAATGTAAAAATTGTATTGTACTTGATTCTAATCTGCTGCGGAGTCTCCTACGCTGATGGAAATGCAGATAACACAGAACACAGATCACGAACACCTGTTCAACCAATCACATTCATTCATTCATTCATTCATTCATTCACCCAATCCGAAATCATCAAAGCACTTTTGCAAAGTGGCTGTATCTTGACAATCAGACCAGATATCTGAAAAAATAAACTACTACATTCTCGGCTAAAAAAAAAATATTAAAAGCATGTTTGCTGACACACAAACAGTTTTTTTCAAAGTAGGCCAAAAGTTGGCCAGGCCAAAGTTTTGACTCGATCATCGATAACCTCGTCCCCTGAGTTTGACACGCGAGGCTGAAAGATAAAACTAATTCATGAACAGCCAGGGGTCAGGACTGCCAAAATGAATTAAATAAATACATCAGTAAATAATTAATTAAATGTGTCAATAATTAATTAATTAAATGTGGTATAAATATTTATTTAATTAATTAATTACAATTTAATTTAATGACACATTTAACAAATTATTTGATGGTGTATTTAATTAATTCATTTAGTCACTCCTGGGCCTCCACAGAACTCTGTATCCATTTTAAATCTTTCTTCCAGTGGGTAAATTAAATGCAATATTTTTTTTTTTAAAGGAACTCCCTTTTTAGCTTTCACGACAAATGCGGAGCTGCACATCTTTCCTCTAGCATCCTCCCCGTCGTGCACGCGCACGTCGGGTCGTCGTGGGGTGGTGGGGGGCGGAGCCAGCGGACTGCTGCACTGTCCATGGTTGTGTAGTGGGAGCCAGAGAGGGTCCGGGTACGTGCGAGGAGATGCGGCCATAGTCACGCTGCACTGTCTAAAATCATAACCTGCTGGGATCGTTAGTTTCGCAGCGCATTCGAGCCTACTGAAAGGTGAGCCTCCTCCTGCATTTCAATTATTCCATTTCTTCCTCGACACTCTGCTCCTTGTCCTTGAAAATAACTGCTGACGATCCATTCTTGTCTTGCATCAAGAGCAGGCCGGGGAAGCGAACCAACATGGATGCTGTGCGCTATAGCAGTGCTGCTGCTGATGCTTGCACGGAGATTATGCTCTCAGCATCGTACTCAGAGTCTAATCCTTCCTATAGACATCTTTTGGAGCGGGATGCGATTTGTGACGAGTGGAAATTTGACAGCCGCTTGACTGAACATGTAGTTTTTGATGAAAATTTAAGAAATTAGGCATTATAGGGCTTCAAACAGCATAGTAGCTGTTGATTTGTGTCGAGATGACATCCATTTGGAGGCTTCTGTCTTCTTTAAAGAGTATGTTTTCTGGTCTTCACTTGATGAAGCCTGTGCTGTTGCAGTGCGTTGTCTCTATGGGTGTCAGCTGCTGATTTACTTAAAGCAGCATATGCATCAGGGGTCCTGCCAAGATGTCACACCTTCAAAAATCAATAAGGAGAATTTATCTCCTGCTGAAAATCTAAAGTTTATATCATCAAAATAAAAAAAATGAGAAAAATTCACTATTTTTTCCCCCTTTCCAGGACCTATTTTCCATCTATTTCCCACACAGCTGGGTGTTTCTAGTAAGTACTGGACATCTGTATTTCATCCAGACAGCACAGGACCAGCTGTTGCCTGCCTGCAGCAGAGAGCATGAAATCACAAGGGCCTCACTTTAGTTGAATGAATGTACGTCCTGGTAAAACAGTCCAAGCAGTGCCTCTTAATTTTGTGCATTTCTGTGTGCAGCCTGTGGACGTGAGGCATCATGAGTGAGCAGCAGAGGCAGCGCTCTCTGTCCACCGCGGGTGAGTCTCTCTACCATGTGTTGGGAGTTGACAAGATGGCCACGACGGACGATATAAAGAGATCTTACAGGTGAGGCTTTACTCTGGTCACCTGGCTTAGCTCACAGAAAGGTCTGATAACCTGTAAAGCTGACTGTGATGCATTCTGCAGGAAACTGGCGTTAAAGTTCCACCCTGACAAGAATCCTGACAATCCAGAGGCCGCAGATAAGTTCAAGGAGATAAACAACGCCCACGCCATCCTGAATGACCCCACGAAGCGTAACATTTACGATAAATATGGCTCTCTAGGGTTATATGTGGCAGAGCAGTTTGGAGAGGAGAATGTTAACACTTACTTTGTCCTTTCTAGCTGGTGGGCAAAGGTAAGACAGGATCGTTTACTACTTGCTCTTGTACAACCTTTTACACCTCTTTTCTTAACCTTTATTTCATGAATCTGTTTCCTACAGGCTCTGTTTGTATTGTGTGGCCTGGCCACTGGCTGTTACTTCTGTTGCTGCCTGTGTTGCTGCTGTAACTGCTGCTGTGGAAGATGTAAACCACGGCCTCGAGAGGGCCAGGAGCAGGACTTTTATGTGTCCCCTGAGGACCTGGAGGCTCAGCTGCAATCTGATGAGAGAGGTGAGAACGAGCACCGTTTTATTTGTTGAATTCTTCTCACAAGTACGTTTTGGGTTTTTTTGTATAGCACTTATAAAAAAAACAGTGCTACAAAGAGTGTCACAAAAACACATAAATCACACACACTCAAAATCCAAAAAAATCTAACATATGGGTGAAATATATCCACAATTACCATCTCAGACTACACTTGGGGTGTTATGGGTACAGCAGCTCCAATATGTTTTCTGGATACAGGCTACAAAGAGCTTTAAATGTAATAAGGAACATCTTAAAATCTCTTCTAAAACAAAGAGGAAGCCAGTGCAAAGGCATTCAGGCTGATGTATTATGTTTGCTTTTCCTGTAAGAAGTCTTGCTGCTGGCTATTGAATCATTTTTATTTAAGTATTTTAATTAATAGCATTGTACATTTTATACCTTGCTAGTGTTTGATTGGACCCCTTTTGCCTTCAGAACTGCCTCATTTCTCTTTGGTATCGATTCCACAAGGTGCCGGAAGCATTCCTTAGAGATTTTTGGCCATATTGACATGATAGCATCACATAGTTGCTGGAGATTTGCTGGCTGCACACTGGGTACACTAAACACACTATCATATTCAAGAAACCATATATTTTAAGATGATTTGGGTTTTGTGATTCCTGGTGGACTAAGCCAGTTGAAGACAAGTTCACTGTGGTCATAGAGTCAACAGCACTCAGGTAGGCTGAACTACAAGGCAGGATGGAGCTACGCTTTTACATTGTTTATGCCAAATACTGACCCTAGCATCCAACTGTAGCAGAAATTAAGACTCATCGGACCAGACAATGTTTTTCAGTCTTCTATTGTCCAGGCTTGGTGAGTTTGTGTGAAAATCATAGTAGATTAGCAGTTCCTGAACTACAGTTAAACAGGTGTACCTAACAATGTGTCCGGTGAGTGATTTTTCATCTGACAAGCACTTGAAATATTCCTTGTGTTTGTCGTACAGAGGCTGGTGGTGAACCTATAGTGCTGCAGCCATCAGCGACAGAGACAACCCAGTTAACATCAGATGGGCACTACTCCTACCGCACCGACCCCGGCTTCAACTAACCCTCCGTTCCCATCGATCCTGGCCTGCGGTCCTGCCTGCTTCCCTGCTCCACCTCAGTGAGATGAACGAAAGGGGCAAAACATCTTTCCACTTCAGAAAGAGAGCCATGCGGAGGTGAAGGGGACTAGTAAGCATGGCCCATGAAAGGAACTAATGAATTCACATCCCTTACACCTCCCTCCCTGATCGGTCCGCTACGTATTTCCCCGCCAGTACGAGAAGAAATCCCTTTTATTTCTTCTTTTGTATCTCTCAGCCTTTACTCACACAGGTCGCCTGCCCTACCTTACCTTTCCCATAGTTTGCATTATGGTGTAGCATGCACTGTTTGGAAAAAAAAAAGGTCTCCACGTTTTCTTTAATCCTTTGCAACATTTTTACTTTGCAAAGCCCATCATGCAGGTGCAGTTTTTTCAAATGAGTACAGTACATGAGGAGCAGATAAAGTTTACCAGATGTTTTATGCTAAAGGAACAGAGAGCCATGGCTCAGGGAGGTGCTGGTTGGAGAAGTGCTTGCTGGCTTAGGCGGTCGGTGCCATCATCAAACCTCCAAGAACTAAGTTGTCATACATATTTACACTTTTCTCTTGTGATTCGCAATCGATATTCTTTCAGTTGAAAATGCCACCTGCTGTTGTCAGACCTACAGCGTGGTCTTTAGCGTGCCCCCCACCAGAGTGTTTTTAATGTCAATCATGAGGTTATTAAGGCACAGAGCTTTATTTGCAGACAGTTTGCTATAAATTTCTGCTGACGTTAGAGTTTCTGCTTTAGTTAGTAATTCGCTTTGGCATTTTCCTTCCTTCTGAAAGCCCCTCATCGCAGGACAGACTACTTCCCCCTGTTTTTCCTGCAGCACTGAGCAGGTTGTTATAATTGTTACTTTACATTAATGCATATTGTCTTTTAATGTATTTTAAATCAAATATGGCACATTTCAACCCCATGGTACAGTTCACTGTTGTTTAATCATATCACCAGCTACAAATTGACGATGACACTGGATACATGAAGTAAAAAAAAAAAAAATCATACATAACCAACACATTCTCATCTCAAGGAGTGATATAATGTTGTTTTGTCAGATGCCATAAATGTTTCCAGGTTAAAGATAAAATGTCCTTTGGTGACAGTGCCTTAATGCAATGGCCATAGTTAGTCTCTGTTAGGAGGCTGAAGGGGTGGAGGTGCATAAGTTGTAGTTTTGTCATGGAGGAGACCCTGGTTTGGTTCTTGTTTGAACTTATGTATCATGGTTTACCAAGTTGAAAACCAAAAAGCAGATTCAGAGAGTTTTAATTTTAACATAAATGTCAGCAGTCCAACAAAGAGCAGCGATTAGAGCACAGGGAGTCAGGTGATGTCCAGCACAGGTAAATCTACTTATCTCGTAGAGACGAGTTCACAGACTGGAGCACTGGAGAGAGCACTTTGGCAATGAATTCATGTTAAATGGGCTCTTTTATGTGCAGGAGGTAATGAGTTGATGGGAAACAGGTACACCAACCTGCCGCTCAGCAAACAGGGGAGAGGACACACCTCTAGCTTGCTCGTGCACGGAATCCTACCAGGGACTGAGAGAGGCCATTGCACTTTGTGTTTTTCCTCTTTTAATTTGTGCTTTCACTCAGTTAGGTTTAAGCCCTAAAAACTACTTGGTTGGCCTCCCTTTAAAATAGCAGCCTTGCATGATGAAGTTGGAAGTGACAGTTCTGTGTCACCAGTGCCATAACCCCATTGTGAGCTGCCACCAAAGGACACCTTGTGCATAAATGAGCCTCGGCTTTGACAAAACAGCGTTATCTGACACCCGACTAATGAGAATGGGCAGATGAAACAATAACATTTCAATGGATTGTATTTATTTTATGGTGACACATCCAGGCTCTTCTTCTCTTCTGTTTTCCTGTCCTTACCTAAGATTTGTACTAATAGTAAAACTATTTTTTAGAGCTACTGCAGCTCACTAAGACTGAGAGACATTTATTTTATGTTAGTTTTATTTTTCTGCTACGTGAAGCCAAGGAGCTCCAGGTAATCCAGCTGGCTCTGATAAGAACTGCTAAAAGGTAGAAATAACAGATATTTATCAGCAGCAGTGCTGGTTAGGAGGGTGACATGTTTTTAACTCTAGATAAGAAGGTTTAGGGAAAAAAAAACATGTTACACTCTTTGGAGTTATTATTATAAAAAAAAATAATTAGCATGGAGGATTTCTATTTTCAACTCATTCCTGTGTTTTGAACTGTCCGATGACTTTGATATTTTGTCCGATGCTGTGTGATCGTTCCTCATTGTCAACTTTTCTGAATCCATGTGAATCCACGCTCATCAGGCATATCATCTGTGAGCCAGTGCTACAGGCAGCTCAGAGTAAAAGATTTTTACATACTGCTGAATTTGCATATATTGCCACACATTTTTGCCATAAATCGCCATGAACATCTTCACCACTTTGTCTGTTTCATGACTGCTAATGATGTGTTTTTAATGGTTTACAATTGGTGAGCTCCCGTTGCCCACCCTTTGCTATTAACGGTATGGATGTTGACCTCTGTGGCCCTTGTATGATGTTTCCTGTAACCCTTAATGAAACGTAGATGTTCCTGTCATGGCTTTTTCATTGAGATACTGAAAAATGCTACTGTAAATGTTCTAAGTTGAATGCACTGTGTGTTTAAAAAAAAATTGTAATGGATCAATGATCAGGAAATGACTCCATAAAAAGACAATATAGTATATAGTGTAACTATAGTGAAATGGTTATATGATGCATTTTTGGAATTTTATTTATTTCATACTTGGTCATGTTTCAGATGATGATCGATTATGATTTTAACTGGTATGGTGTTGTAATGTAGCCATTAAATTTTGCAAGGAATGGTTTAATGGTTAAGGTCGCTTGTACATACACTTGGCCCATATAAAGTATAAACCTTAACATTTATGTTGTAGCATGGTAACTGTGTGTCTGGAAGAAAACAAGTGGATCATTGATCTCATTTGCTCTTGGTGAATAAATGTTCCTCAACATTTTGACTCGGGTTTTTATCAAATTAAGTTACATACAGGTTTTTTGTTTTGACACGGATTTCAGATATTTACAGTAGTAGTAATGATATTAGTCAGGTAATGTTTTAAGCCAAGTAACCAGTTAAAGTTAATGTCAAGTCTTGAACCAACCTTCATTTCTTTATATTTTGTTTCCAGGGAGCCAGATTTGTAATTTTTTAAGAGGTCTTGAGTGATAGTTGTCCGCATTTTTGAAGGTATGGCTACTTTTTCACCAATTTTTCCGTCCAGTCGGTGTATATGTACGGAGCCCCCCAGGGGACATGGGGGGGGGAAAAAATTAAGACGGACTTTGCGAGATCCCGAGTTTATTTTGCGAGATCCTGCGATATCTCGCAAAACTTTTGCGAGATCCCGAGTTTGTTTTGCAAGATCTCGCAAAAGTCCGTCTTATTTTTTTTTCTCCCATGTCCCCTGCGGTGCTCCGTATATATGACCATTTTCAGAGGATTTTCTTTTTTTAAACCTGATACAAGACATGAAAGATACATCCACTTGGCCTCATCAGAAATAGTGTCAGTGGAAGGAAAACAAGAAGAAAAAGCTGAAGTATGCCAAACTGGAGTGAAAATTAGCAGCAGCAGGTCTTATGGAGCATGAAATAAAAAATTTTTGGCCCAGTTCATTATCATTTCTTTATGAAGGCGGTCAGAAAAGAGGTACAGCTGTGAGTGTCTACAGCCAACTGTAAACTCTGCACGATCGGTTTGGAGCTGCATTTCAGCTGACGGTGTCTTGGTGGTTTTTCACAGTTGCTGTAACATATGAAAGTACTGTCAAATTTTCAACCACCATGCAGAAAAGTAAGCATCTAAATGACAATAACTAAATAAATGTCATATTAAATATTAAAAAATAAGAAGCATGAACACTGTTGAAATCCTTTACACCAATTTGTCTTTAAAATTATTATTATATTATTACTTTTAATTCAAAATATACTGCACATATATAAAAATAATAATAAAAAAAGTAATAATTAATTTTGACAATGAAATGCTAATGCTAAATGCTAACATAACAGCTGTCAGTTATCACATTTTTTCTCACATGTGAAGGTATTTGTTAGATAAACAAATGTATCTAACTGTAATTAAAAATCTTTTTTTTTTTAAAGCAAAAGGATATTAACTAAAAAAACAAAGTAATCTGACTTCCAAATAAATCATCCCTTACCTTTATAGTGTGGTGGATTGTTTAGCCAGCAGATGGAGACAAGTCATTCTTCCAACTTATCTCAGGATCCTTATACTAAAACATCTCTCAACTGTTCAAACTAGCAATTTGATTTGATTTGAAACTTTGATTTCATGTGCATGAGTATAGATTTTATTTGTGATTTTACCCTTGTTTTTAGAAGCTATACTGTGTTAGATGCAGCATGTTTTTAGTTAAACTAATTTAAAGGACACAGTAGGCATATGTGAACATCTTGCTCCTCTTCTTTGCATGGGTTTTAATCTGCATGTGTGGGTGGCCTGGTCAACCATGTTCACAGACAATGATTTCTGGAAGTGTTCCTGGTTTCCATAATAGAATCATACCTGTTTTAATACAGTGCCACCTGTGGGCCTGAAGATTTCTGAATCTTTTGATGACATCATGAAGGGTAAATGGATATATATAAGTATATATATATAAGTCTTCACAATTTTATGTTGAGGAATATTATCACAAATTGTTCCACAATTTGCAGATGCATCTTTTGTGGACTGATGATCTTTTTGAGATCATCTGACTGATGAAATGAGTTAAATATGAGCTATTATTTTTCTTAAAATGAAGCATTGCCTCAGTTTAAATATTTTATATCGTCCGGAGAACCAAGGAAAAAAAATCTATATTTCAGTTTAGCTGTTGTCCACTACAATGAATAGGCTGGCTCTCAGGAGGATATGCTTTCTATGATCTGTTGATAACATATTGGTTTATGAAATTTACACAATGACACAAGTTATTTTAGAATTGGGGATGTATGTTATTGTACAACAAAAGCAACATTTTACTTCATAATAATTATCTTTCTCTTTTGTTGTTTTAAGTATGTTTTGATGGTTAAACCTTTGACTTCAGTTTAAAAACTCTAAATACTTGTGTCACCAATTTGCAAGACAACGTTCAATGCTACTTTATGTAATAAAGTCGTATTAGATAGGACACTTCTTTTTCCTTTGCGTGAGTTTTAAGGAAGGTTTAATTGTGCTATAAGTTTCTTTAAAAAAAATCCTGCTCGTGGTCATCATTGTTCCTGTGGTGTGTATGTGTGTGGGTGTAAGCCCATTAACAGCCTCGGTGATCCTGGCTGCCTGCCTCCTGCTGAGCTCAGTGGGGACAGTTGGCAGCAGCTAGCCAGTCAAACACTTGCGAGGTGAAACTGGCAGCAATGAGCAGACAAGGTAAGACCGTCTCGTCATGTCTGTATGGGACCATGTGTGAAATTAGCACATGCATTTACTTTAAAGGTTTATTCGTTGAAATTGTGCGGTTAATGTTATCAGCTAACAGCAACAAATGTGCAACAGGTGAGGTTAGCTGTTAGCAGAGCAGCTACTTAGTTGCTAGTTATTTGTACAGGAAGAGGGAGAGGAGAGTTCAGCACTGAGGACAGCTCCAGTGTCTGTTTATATGTGTCTACAAAAAGTGTTAAAAGTATGCAGAAGTTTCATATGTATCTATAAAAGGCTTTTCTGTGGCTTTTTGTACATAACATCTATATTAGATATAGCATTAGCTGTGTATATATGCTATACTGTGTATCTATACCTACATTTTGGTGTATGTTGTTGTTGTTTTATGCATTTTAAAGGCATTTCTAAGTTAGATGAGGTTCTGAAGGCTAATGATAATTATGTCTGGTGAGTGCTATGTATTTATCTGCACAAATAAACAGCAACTAAACAGTTATGTAATAGGTGTTTCCATTTTACATGACTTTATCTTATAGTTCATTGCCCTTGTTGTTTGTGATGAGGTTTTTTATTCTCACTGAATATGTTCTCTTAGGTGTTTTTAATTAAATGTGAACACTTCATCCAGTGCGCATTTTGTTGTTAATTTGCATGTTTTTCAAAGGCCCGTCTACTTCACAATGAAAGCATTAAATACTATGGTTTGTAGCTTTGGTTAATGCAGCATACCTTTTCTATTAAAACATATATTAAATCAGATACAAATACATTATATAATACATTATATATATAAGAGCCAGCTAAGTTAACTTGGGCTTCAGTTACACCACAATAGCCAATATTTTGTTAATAAAATAGTCAAAGGTAATAGGAAAGTATCTATAGGATTTTTTTTATTTATCTGGTCTTTTCCTCTTTGCTGTTTCTAAGGTTTTGGTGGAGCTTCTGTTCACTTCTCTCCGAGCATACTGGGAAATGGATCTTCACCCACAGATCTTACAGAGGAGGACTTAGATGCTCTACGTTTTGAACTTACAAAAGTAAAGTTATTCATGGGGGTATTTGGGACAATGTGGGATAGAAACCCTGCTATAAAGAAAAATTGATATGTGTAACATCAGCTTTTTATTTTTCTTTCTCGCAGACAGAGGATGAAATTCAGGCCTTGAGGCAGGTGCTTTTGGCCAAAGAACAATATGCAGCAGACATCAGAAGGCAACTAGGAATGAGTCCGCTCGGTAACATCAAACAGAGCTTATCCAAAGGATGGCAAGAGGTCCAGACCTCAGCCCCGTATGTGCACTTTGGTCCTCAAAAACATAGTAATGTTTGCTAATTGTTTGAAAACCATTGATAGTTTAACTGGTTTAAAACACCTAAACCACTGTCGTGATAGATCACTTACCACACATATCTTGGTTCCATGGTTACGTAACTTTTGTTACGTAACCATGGAAAGTACTCTAATGACTGTCGTAGGCTCTCTATTGTGTCAGCGCAATAATCTGTCAACCTGTGCTTGTTCTGTCCATTCAGATATCTCACAGCCTCTGCAACTCTGGATGACATCAGCCACTCCAATGTGTGAGTGTTCCTCATTATATGCACAAAATAATAAACGTTCTTGCTATGTTTTATGACGCAGGGATTTTCCAAAGTTTTGTCCTGCACTCACATGCTAAAGAGGGATCTCTTCAAAGAAACAAGGGATGGGATTTTCCTTGTCAAATAGGATTGGTGCCCCGTTAATAGCCTCACAGCCTGACTTAGCACAAGGAACAGCAGTATTAACAAGAAACAGGAGGACCAGCCTGAGGCGTTCATTAGAGACAGAGTGAGGGATCTGCTTCAGCCAGATGGACTGTCGCCAGTGACGTCTATGAGCTTATTGTTAGCTACGTCTGAATTAATACCTTTGTACTCCCTGTATGCACCTGCCTGTTATGTAATATATTACAATAGCGAGAGACTTTTCTTAATTCAGATCCTGACTTCTACTGCGAATTTCTCCTTGTAGATATGTGAGGACACGGGACAGTCTCTCTCATGCAGGCCATGTGACATCTGCTGCAATGTCTACTGTGGGCGTGGTCATCACCAGGAGACTGGCACAGATGAGGTACACCCATAGTCAGTTCCTTCACTCAATCTTCATAATAAAATACTTTTTTTAAACTTTTTAAATTAGCTTTGTTCAAAAACGACTAGTGAGTAAAAAGTAATAGGATAAATGTCGTTAAGATTGTACTTCCTTTAAGTTCTCTTTAGCTTAAAAATTAAATGCCAGGTTTGCTTGCACATAATGAAAGAGGACTAAGAGTTCACAGTGCAAAGGCTATCATCGGGGTGTTGGAAAAGCTGTCTTTGGCTAGTTCAGCTGGACAGATGGATGGATAGGAGGCCAACAGAGAGGCATGACAAGTGGACAGCATGTCGAAAGGGTGATTTGAAGTGTAAACTGTGGCTTTTTCTTTCAGCTGCTCCCTTATTCACGAGATGTCGCCACAGCGGGTGGCTCTGCATATTTCATTTGGCAGATTTACATGTTAGAAAACACTATCAAAGACTGCAAGTTACAAGCATTGCAATTAGGTGTTGAGAGGAGCCAAATGCAGGACACTGAGGCAGACATAGTGAACAGAAAAACAAGTCTTACACTGATTGTGCAGAAACACAAAATCATAGTAATAATAATAACTTTATTTGTATAGCACTATTCAAAACACAGGGTAAAACTCGAGAGGAAACACAAGAGAGCAAACAGGAGAATGAAAGATAAGTGGGAAATGATGGACATGTGAAACAAATAAAACACAGCTAAAAACAATCAAAAATCAATCAGGACTGGAAAATGAAATATAACTGAAATTAAAAGGCATAAAAAAAGATCAACACTCACATTAAACATGGAATTAGGCCCCTAATGTAGATCAACAGGAGACAGAATGAGTGAACCAAAGGCAACCCACTCAGTCACACCAATATGCCAAAAGTCCAAAACAAAATTAATTGTTAAAGTGGCAAAATCCAAAGTGCCGCAGGCATACACAACCCGAAATACACAAGGAAATAGGACACAATGGGGTAACGAGATAAAGGTGAAGATAATCAAAGACACTTGAGAAAATTAAAAAGTGAGACTTGTTTCGAGACAGGGAAACATGGAGATATACAGGAGTTCACACAAGAGAATCGGAGAGGAAAGATACAGGGAATAAAATAAACACTAATACAAACTGAAACTATGAGCTCAAAGATAGGTTAAGGGCTCCTTAATTTGCGATTATGTTAGTTTTATTTTTGTATTTACATCCTAACTCTCGCATTAGGATTCACTATTCTGTCTTAGTTTAGAGTTTAATGTTGCACAACTAAAGCAGCTTGTATAATTTCACATCCGACATCGGTACTGATAATATTAAGCGCACATGCAAACTTTCAAATTATGGTACCGAGTACTGACTGAACAGACTCCGACGGAAGCAATCCTTATACATGCTGCTAACATGTAATCCTGCATTAGTCACAATTAAAGCTACTCTAAACTCCACAGGAAAAAAACATCAATACTAACAAAATCCTTCACTGTCGTAACCCTTAGAATTTGCTCCATTTGAGTCTGTCAGATTTGTAGAAATTCAATAAAAATAGCTGATCGTTAACAGGTTAATGTCAGTTAGACCTTCACTAATCTGGGAGTCTTTCATCAGTTATCTTACAAGCCTCTGGGTGCAGTAGGGAGTATGTCATGGTTTCATGGTGGTTTCATTTATGAGTAAATTGTATTTTATATCCAAATACCTTTTAATGGCTCTATATGTGTTTCTTATTTATTTTCCTTCATCAGTGGCAGATATTCAAAAATCTTATAATTGTATTAATTATCATTTTAATGCAAAAAATAGTCAAAAATACAAATTATATCAACGAAATTACATTTGCATTTTTACTTCTTGCCAGATAAAATTTCCTTGTTTTATCAATGCTAGAAGAAGATTAAAACTTTTAAAGTGATGGTATGTTTGAGTGAGGTATGTCTTTACAGTGTGCCAGTATTGGTTTAAAACCCAGATTAGATGAACAAGAGATTGCTTGAGGGATTCTAGTCAGGGTGGTGCTTTTTCATCCTTTGTTACTTCCAAACTTATTTTTGCAACAGAATTTCTACAAACATCTTGTTTTTGA
Organism: Neolamprologus brichardi; assembly: GCF_056152115.1. Taxonomy (NCBI): domain Eukaryota; kingdom Metazoa; phylum Chordata; class Actinopteri; order Cichliformes; family Cichlidae; genus Neolamprologus; species Neolamprologus brichardi. The sequence continues at coordinate 26,881,832 of NC_142123.1, forward strand.
AATATTTTATGCAGAAAAATTCAAAACCAAAGCTTCTCCAGCAGTAGATCTTAAAATTCAAGGTCTGGTAACCGTGGCTCAATGCAAAATAGTTACAATACATTCAAAGCCTGTAATGTTAAAAAAATACATATAATAATTATATATTATGACCCCATACCACAGCACTGGGCCAGTTCCTGAAGAAAACTATTAAAAGATGTCAAATAAGCAGATTTAGAACTTCCTGGCAGGCTCGAAATTTTGGTTGAAGTGCCTCTTGTGTTTATGTTCAACCACTAAACAGCTGTAATCCAATCACCGTGGAGCACCTGGCCATCAGCAGCAGTAGCTGTTGTTGTAATCCTTATGGAAACAGAAGCTGATGTGACGTTATCTGTGTCTGTCTGTTTATCTTCATGCTGCAAACTCAACAGAGCTCTGCCTCTTCCAAGCCCACCACGGTAAGATCTGTGAGCGGTAAGACTGAAGTGAGCTGCATGAGAGGGTGTGACCTAAAAAAAAGAAAGAAAGAAAAGTGGAAAGTGGTGATTTAGAGTGTTAGAACATCACACATTTCACATCATGCAGTCACTGAAATGGAACTGAAATAATCAGCGTGATTTAAAGAAGATGTTAAATTGTTTTGGGGTTTTCTTCATTTCTATCTTTTTAGATCCAGATGTTTGACATGTCAAGTGTTTTTTAAACAAAAACTTGTTTTCCACCTTTTTTCTCTCAATTTTTTGACTAATTCAAGAATTTTGAAAACAATACTTAAATTAATTTATAGTTCAATAAGAAGAAATTGTTTGAAAGAAAAGAACAAATTTGTTGCATGTAAAATGTAAGCATTTCTAGCAGTTATTCTATGATAAGAGGCAAAATCATGGAGCAGATTCCCAGATAAAGGAGACTGTAACTTCACCATCCAGTGTCTAGGCCAGAGATCTGGAGCCTGTGGATCTGTTGCCCAGCTTTAGCAACTCCCTGTGATTTTGACAGAAAAATAAATGAGTATAAAATAATTAATATACTGTTATAAAAATGTGTAATATGTGCTTACATCTAGATATCAACTGGTGCCGTATCTGGTTAATTTTGCTGAACATCAGTAGCAGTGGTTTCCATGAATGCAGACACATAAACACCTCATCATTTTCAAAATGTGCTCCAGCTTCTTTCTCATTTCCTAATGAGTCACCACAGGAGAAGAATCAGCATGCTTGTGATGCCCCAGAGGCTGGGTTTGGATCCTCTACTAGTCTTAAGCCAGAGATCTTTAATATAAGGTCAATCCTCTACACCATGGAGCCACTGAGCTACTGACTCCAAAAAGATTTGATTTGATTTCACTGCCCACGCTGATGTTTTACCATTATACCTCATCTACAGCTGGGCTTTCAAATTAAACTAAAACTGGTCTTCTTTTTTATTTTTAAAGTTTTTGAAAGCTATTAATCTGTTATATGTTAAACTTTCTATTATCAAAGTGGACTCCATAGTGCTGTAGCCATTCACAATGATCGCCTAAACATGCTAATGGATATTTTCTCCCTTTTGGTTGTGTTACACAGATTAAGATTTGTCTAAAACCCTTTCCACACAATCGAGAGCCGAGCAACAAAGGTGCTTTTTATCTATATAAGATATTATGACATCATCATATTGGCCAGCAACCGCCTACAAACAGGCTAAAATTTCCCATTGGCATCTATGAGCCTGCAAAACTTCATGAAAACATAATCTGATTTTAATTTCATGACGCTAACATGTAATTAATCCCACAAGAGTTGAATTATTCATGATTATATTATTACATATATTATCACAGATAGATCTTCCTTTCTGAACTTATCTGAAACTGTTATTATAAACGTTTTAACCCTTAGTGTACAAATCTACAAAATCTGCAGCAAAATAAAATGTTTTTTTTAGGTAATTTTAAGGCTTATTTGTCTTTTTTAATGCTTAAATGTCCTGCTTTCTGTTTCCCAGCTCACTGAGCCACACCATAAGTGTGCCGAGTATGAGGTAAAACACCATGTCTCTTTGTCTCTTTAGATCTTTTCATATATGCATGGCTTAGACATTAACTTTGCTCATCTTTTAATTTGTCCTTTGTCTTTCCTCAGGCATTCCTCTACATTCAGATCTTTTGAGGAAATGGTTGGCAATATGAAGGTAAAGAGCAGGCAGATGGATAAAACAGTTAGCTCTGTGCTTCTTGTTTTGAATACTGTCACTTGTTTCATAGGATAAGGTGACTGGCAGCACGTCAACTAATGGAAACACGTCCGGGTTTGAAAGAAGATCCCATCGCCACAGCCAATGAGGAAAAACCAGTCTAATGTCAATGATTATTTTCATAACTTCTAAAGCTATAAATGAAAATAATTTTGCTCCCTGTCTGTATGAATTTGTTTTTTGACTGTAATCTAAAACCGATTGTCTGATAGAATATGTTAAATTTTTAACTTAAGCTCATTTTGACATAAAACATTTTTAATCAATACTCAGTTTCATGAATGTAATTTATTTTGACATGTGTGTGCAGAGACTCATGTAGAAATCAGCTGTAATTTAAATTATAAGTATTTTTGTAATTGAACATTTTTCAATTAAAGTTAATAGAATTGTGTGCAGTCTTTTGAAATGGATGTTAAAATACATTGTCCATATTTTTTGATCATGGACAATATAAAATGATTTCACTTCATAGGTATGAACCTCTAGGTGGTGCAAGAGATATGCAAGGGGTGTCAAAGCCATTTTAATTCTAGGGTCTCATACATCCTCATAGATGGAAATCAAGTGGGACAGACTTTGCTTAAGAAACTATTAAAACTTTAATCTTATATTTCTAATAACATAAAAAAAAGTTAAATTATATTTATTATCTGCAATTTTCACATTTATTGATACACCTAGTTTATGCTTTGCTGCCTACCTACTTTGTGTCCATTCTACTTTGCTTAATCAGCCTTTAGCTAAAAGCTGCATTCCCAAAAATGAAATCCTACAGAGAAGGACCCAATATTTATAGATCATTTATCATTTATAGATCAAAAGGTTATTATACATATGTATACCTGGCTTATCATAACGGAACATTTATTAAAGTGTTGAAAATAAAAAGCCATAAAAGTGACAACCACAAATGTTAGCAAGCCTTAATGACATTAACCAAAAGCTTTATTGACTGACCAGTGCATTTCAGCTTGTGGCCTTCATCAGGGCCACAGTAACACATAATAGAAGTTTGCTTAAATAAAAGGCAGGAAACAGAAACAAATCAAGTTAACCAATCATGTCTTCATAGATAAACCATCTTAAAATAATACATGCATGAAATACATGAGAAAAATATTACAAATATACAAAAAAAAAACTATAAAATGATTACAAAGGAAAGCATTTTATGAAAAAAGGAGTCAGTGCAGCAGTTAGATTAAAAAACAAGAGTACATCATAACATGGAACCACATTTGTGGTAAGGTCCATGTAAAATCTCTAAAATGTAAACTTAAAATGTAGACTTAAAACGAGATGTCTAGAAAGCTACTCTTTCTTTTGTTAATAAATAAATAAACATTACCCATGCAAGAATAATTGACAAAACAAAGTAACTGGTAAAAAAGAATAAAAACAGTAAAAAGGGTACACAAAATCTAATTGATAGAAAAATCCTCATTCATACCTCTAGGGTGCAGACTCTATCCAAAATGCTTGTCTTTTTTTCCGGATAAAATTAATGCTACCACCTCTTTGGTTTAATTAAATGGCTTCAATGCCTAGAAAGAATAAAGGTGAATTTGGATGTTTATCATTGAAGTGTCTTGCAACAGGGCTGGTTAGATCATTCCTCTTGATTGAACTTCTGTCTTCATTCATTTGATCTTTCACAGGGCGGGATGTTCCTCCTATATATTTTATTGCATGGGCACTGTATCGTGTAAATTACATTTTTAGGTCTGCATGTGATAAAGCAGTTAATGGCAATGGTTTTGTCACTTATGGGATCTTTGAATTATTTAACATTTTTGGTATATTGAAAATTTATGCATGACCCACATATGAAATTACCTTGTAGGTTATGGCTTATCAGGGTTTTATCTGGAGTATTAGGGTCCTGGGAAGCTCTAACAAGCCTATTTTTAATGTTTCTTCCTTTCTATAGGTTATCATTGGTGGTTCTCTAAAGGTACCTAATAAGTTTGGGTCATTTTAAAGTATATGCCAGTGTTTTAAAATCATTTCTTTAATGTTCCTGGTTTTTGGTGCAAAGGTTGTACAAAAGACAAGGTTAGGTTTAAGTTTTGGAGATTTCTTAGTTGCTAAATAGAAATCCCTGCATTTTGAATTCACCTTCTCTTCTGCAGATCTTAACCAGTCCTCTTTGTAGGCTACTATCTTTCTTTAAATTTGTTCAACATCTTTTCTTTGCTCTTATTATATTCATCCGGAATTTCACAGATACGTTTGAGTCTAATCAGTTGGCTTACAGGGATGATTAGCCAATTTACCAATACTAACCTGTTATATGTCAGCTGGTTTATCTATGAAGACATGATTGGTTAATTTGATTTTTTTTCTGTTTCCTGCCTTTTATTTAAGCACACTTCTACTATGTTTTACTGTGACGCTGTTGAAGGGCACAAGCCGAAACGCGTTAGTCAGTCAATAAAGTTGTTTCTCTTCCCTTGAAGTGTTGCTGGAGTCCCTGCATTGTGATTTTTTCATCCTCCCCACGCACCTTGTAAGCAGGTGAAGTTGTGCCAGAAATGTTTGCTGTGATTAACTAAAAGCTCAAAATGTCGTGTTCCCTGACCGGGAATCGAACCCGGGCCGCGGCGGTGAGAGCGCCGAATCCTAACCACTAGACCACCAGGGAGCGGTAGTCACACTAGCGAGTCCTGACCCTTTAAAAGAGACCTTCAGGTTTACGAACTCAAAGAAATGCTATATTGTAACTGAGACAGAATTATGCTGCGTTGTTGTTTCATGTGGTTTCCAGTACGGGAAGGGTAATAATTTCGGTTACCATCTCTACTTAGATACATGCTCTGAGTTAAGAAATTTATGAATGAGTCTTTACAAACGAACTGCTTTTACAATGCCTTTCAGCTCAACGTAAGGCCGAAAAACCCTTTAAAAACCACTCGTCCGCTACCTTGTTACTAACTCAAATTTCACCTGTTATTGAAAACGGCTTGGCACTGTCTGCCTGTTCCCATTTCACCTCTAAACTGGCTGGCTAATGTGGATTATCCCAGGTTAACATAAGCCGCTCCAAGCCTGCTACTCCTCCTCCTCAGTCTGGTGTCACCGATTACAAGGTTCCGCACGTTCAGTGGCCTCGAGCTACCACAGGCCACACCCCGTGGTTCCACAGTGGCACGTGCCAAACCCAACTTGTATAAAAAGGCCCTCGGCGACTCTGCGTGAACCAGAAGCTCAGCAGCGTAGTGACCGACGAGGTCATCACCGATAGTTCCTTTACAAATGGGCCATAGAAACAACTAGTACCTTTTCTAGTTCCAGCCATCCGCACCTTACAACCGCACCTGGTGACAACGACACCACCCCACTCTTGCAGGTGAGTCCAAATAACATCACTAGAAAAGCGTTAAAATATCAGCAGCTAATTATTTGTATGTTTAATTGTAACCTTGATATGTAAACTTAGTGAAAACAAAAAATGTTAATTGAAAAATATAGAATATTAGTTCATTATTTGTAAGTTAAAGGTGGTGTTCTCCAAGTCTTTTCAAGTTGCCTACAAACCATCTCACATCACTGGACATGCACATTTTTATTCTAATTTCTCTGTGTACAAAGCAACACAAATATGATGGCCATTAATGCACCAAAGTGAAAAGGAAAAACAAACTAAACTATTGTTAAAGGTATATCCGCTTACCGCAGAAGGCTGTGAAGGTCACAGTTACACAAACACTTTTGTGGTATTTTTTAATGTAAATCTGTATCTCGTGCATTTTTGTCTACAAATGCAGTAAATATTAAAGAAGGCAGGTGAAACTGCCTTCTGGACTGCTGGTGCATCTGTGCGTCAGCTCAGTGTGTTAATCTGGGTTATCAGGTGCAGACCTGTATCTGCTTCATGAAATCCCTACAGCCATCTGCTGCTCACTTGGTATTAAGCTCTACAGCCTTCAGCTGGTTCTCTGAGCTGTTAATACGTGTTTTTCAAAAGGAGTCATTTTAAATAAATAAATGTAAAACTACAAATATTATTACTATACTATATGTAGTAATTAACTACCACTAATAGTAAGTTCATTTGGTGGAATAAAACAAACAGAAACAAAAATGCACTTACAAAATAAACTTAATTATGAAGAAATATCATTAGTTAGCCTGCAGATGCTTATTGTGACTGAGCTGCCTCAATCAATGGGAAAGTGTTGCATTTGTCATAATATAATAGCACTTTTACAAAGTTAAACCTTTTAAAGCACTAAAAATGAACTGAAACCAGTAACGGTATGCTGACCTGGCATCTAAAAATAAAAGTTAAATAAATATATATAAAATTAATATAGGAAGCTATAATAAGTCTGGATGCAGGCCTCTGTTGTGACCTGACAGAACAACCTGATATTTCTGTGTCAATGGTCACGCAGCCAGCTCATGCTGACATGTCCTCATGTTTGGTTATTTGAGTCATGGGAAACCAGACTCCCTGAAGCAGCTGTTTCTGTTTTAGCACTCTGCACTCGAGGCCCTTAAACTAAGCACAGAGAGAAACGTGCAGCGCAGATGTGCAGTATCTCTGTGGTACAACATGAAGGGAATAAAATTATTAAAGAAACTTTTTTTTTCTGTGTTTGCCTTTAGGTTACCATTTTCCATCTTTGAGCGGTTTTCCACCTAAGGTCGGCAACAATGGCAGCAATTCCATCAAGTGGCTCCCTTATCGCCACCCATGATTATTACAGAAGTGAGTCCCATGTGGGAAGTTAATTTTTTCTATAAATTTTTTCTTCTAGAATAAGACTTGAATAAAAAGCCAAACTGTGTTTTCTCCAGGGCGCATTGGGTCCACATCGAGTAACAGCTCTTGCAGCAGTGCTGAGTACACAGGAGAGGCCATTCCACACCATCCAGGTATTCAGCATGACCTGATTTTATATGCAAAAGTTTTTAAAAAGGAAAATCTTCCTCTCTCCGCATCAGATAACATTCAGTTTTGCTCCTTGCAGCACTTCCACGGCAAGACTCTGACCACTGGTGGACTTCGTTTTTCTTTGCTAAACAGAACCAGCCCGGCATGCAGAACGGCTCTGAAAATCAAAAGTGAGCATTGTAATATTTGTGGAAGGCAGTTACCCTTGATTTTTTTTTCCTTGTAGTTGTTGGTTTTTAAACTGTGGCTTTTTCTGTGTTGCAGGAACAGTACCTACACAGTGGCCAACGGCCAGGTGACCTGCATCGCCAGGCAAATGGTGCTGAACAGACAGGTCAGCGAGAGCAGTGAAAACGGGAAGTCTGAACCAAGGAGCCCTCCTCCAGTTACCCCATTCGCACCTTACTCACCCTCAGCTTGACCGTCCATCACCATAGTCCAAGCAATGGAGATGGAGATGACGGTGGTGATGGCAACGAGGATGTTTTTTCTTACTTTTAGTCAGTAGAGTTTGCTTTTCCTGTTTGCCTGTATAAATTATTACATTTTTGTTATGACCAAAAGTAAAAAAAAAAAAATGTAATGTAATGTTTTTTCATATAGTTCTTCTTATGACTTGACAGTGTTATCATTAATACTATTACCAGTACTACTAATAAAATGCTTACAGGGAGCACTTGTGTGTCGCATTTTCTTTCTGTTATTGACATTTACAGACTGGTTGTCAAAAGAAACTGAGCTTTTATTTAGGAAGCATTATGACAAATCCACAGATTTGCAGCGGTTCATGGGATGTTTTTCTGTAGGGGGAGAGAGAGGCGCGCTGCTTACCAAGCAACCTTAATCTCTTTAACTTCGTTATGATTATAAACGATTATTACAAGGGGTATTACAGTGTATATAACACTTCACCTTAGCTTGAATGTGGGTCACCGAGCTCCTGGAAGACACACTGCTGCAGAGAGTAAAAGTTAGGACGGTCGGGTATGATTAACAGTTAAATAAAAATGCAGAGGGTTTATTCATGTTTTGTTCTGTAGATGCATAAATTCACTGAAAACAAATCACTGTTTAGACACCTACTACAGCAGCCATGCACCCGCTGCTGTTTGCCACCATAAAACCCACTCAGCATGAATGTAAAGCACTCCTATTAAAGCTCATGCTGCCATTGTTTTCAGAGACGGGCACATTATTGTAAAATATTCAAGCTGTTCATTCTCTAAATGCTGCAACGGGAGAGATTTTAAAGCTCCCCTGTGATCCTTAGACTTAGACTTAAAATTCTACATGTGTTCTCAGTTTGTGACTAAATGTTGATTTCGTTTATATTTGAAAGCACCTAAATACCACATTAAAAGACAAAGATGTGTGCTTATAATCAAATACAATTAACAATTACATTTTATTAGAAATGTGATTATAGGATTAGTATGTGATTAGTAAGAGAAGAAGTTCAAGGAGGTGATTAGATCCTGATATGCCGGCAAGGATTTAAGAAAATAATGTTTTGAAGTTTAGTGCAACACATGTTCAAAGGGTGTAATGAGCTGCGTTTTAGCTTTTCTTTATTGGTTCTTGTTGAATCCAGAATTGGGTTAGAATTCTGCTTCTCGCATAAAGTGGACTGAATGATCCAGGCCTCTTTGTACCACATCCTCCCACCAGAGAACTCAAGCTGAGTCCAGGCTTATTTGTGGTTCTTAGAATGGAGACAGACCTGCTCTCCTCTTAAGATTTTAAGATTAAACGTTCCTTTTTGACAAAACATACAGTTTGGGCTGGACTGGGTGACTCTGAACTATCCTTTAGAAATGTAGTCAGCTGGGAGAAATCCTATGATGCACACAATATTTATTCTCCACTCTCCTCTCCATGTCACTACTGCATTTTATTAACTGTTGTCTACTCTCGTATATAGTTGCACAACTGTGCATTTATTCCAGCTTTTCCACAAACATTAGAGTGTTCAGTGAAAGCGAATATTACAGAAATTAATTAATTTTGTCTTAAATTTATACACAACATTTTTCTGTGCATCACGAGAGGAACATTATTGGTCCCAAACAAAATCCTTAATGCATTCATCATCTACCCAATGACATGTTGTTCCAAAGTTCAACCACAAATGTGCTGGACTGTATGTTTTAAAAAGAGCTACTTTGACATCTTGTGTACAAATGCTAAACTTGCTGATGCATGCAGTGCTACACAGCATTACCATCATCACAGAAATCATTCCTGGTAGAGTATCTTTCATAGTCACCGCGTTTAGCAACTGCTCTCCGAAACAGAAGGAGGGGAAAATTTTGAATCTGATCCTCATTGGCTGTCATGAGCATTGTTACATTCTTCTTGGTACTAATTTAAGTATTGGGGTCAGCTCATGCAACCTGAGCTACTGCAGCAAATTGGCACCATAAAGATGCAGAACTAAGTCAACCAAGTCACGGATGACTGATAAGGCCTTTACCGATCATACATCCTGTTTTCCTCTTGTTTACAAGGATTCAGGTACACAGTGAGAAGAACAGTTGCCAACATCCAACCATCCAACATCCAACATCCAACTTTTAATTGAACTGTGAACTATCACCATAGCACATTTCCTTTAAAACCATAGTCTTGTGTAAGACTATCATCATAAAATAACTATATAACAGATTAATGATAACAGGAGGATCAATAGGTGTTTCCTTGAACTACAAGTCAGAGAAGCCTTTGTAAACTATAGACTGACAGCTAAGAATAAACTGAGCAAAGTCTACGTGCAGTACTGTCCTGTTCACAAGATAATCTATCTGGACAAACCAGAAATGCAAACAGTTCCAGTACTCTATGCTGATCATTTACAGCCGTGTCAGACATGATTCATGCAGTCAGAACTTTAAGTTATACAACTGATTTAAAAATGGTACAACCTGTTCTTAATGCCCTCCAGAGCTGACCTACTCCTGGCGGTGTGTCAGGGAGGCACTCGGGTCTAAAAATGTCTCGTGATCCAAGCTGAGTGCAAGCAAGCCTGTGGCAATGCACTACCGTGGGACTTTCCCCTCGTGCTGGTCTTTTTAGTGACTCCACATGGTATCTTGAGTTTCTCTGTACAAAGTTTACAGACCAGAGTGAAGGACAAATACAGGTTTAAGAGGTTAAAGAAAAACAACACAGACCAAAACAAAAAGTGCTGTGAGGGCATCCAGGAGCAGCAAATACAAGAAACACCAGGGTGTCCAGATCCTCTTTTATTGTCATGGCGCCACGTTCTTCTGCAGTATTTAATGAGTTTTGATTGTTTATTCACTTTATTAATCTTCTTTTGGTGTTTTTGTTTTCCTATTTGTCTCCAGTGTTTCTCAGACTTTGCCTCTGTCTGTCTTGTCTTTGTTTTAGTGTATTTGTGCTCCTTATGTCCACTGTCTTTTTTATTTTGGTTAATACACTTCCTTGCATGTTGCTGTGCCTTGAGTTCCCTCCTTTGTGATTGTTTTCCTCACCTCAATTTTCCCTTATCTGGATTCCCTGTTTGGTTTATACCTATTGAACTTTAAACATCTTTAGTCATCTGAAACCGGCGACCTTCACCTGTAACCGGAAGGTCGCCGGTTCGATCCCTGGGCTCTCTGTCCTGGTTGTTGTGTCCTTGGGCAAGACACTGAGGGCCAGAGGGGCCGATGGCTCGATATGGCAGCCTTGCTTCTGTCAGTCTGCCCCAGGGCAGCTGTGGCTACAACCGTAGCTTGCCTCCACCAGTGTGTGAATGTGAGAGTGAATGAATAGTGGCGTTGTAAAGCGCTTTGGGTGCCTTGAAAAGTGCTATATAAATCCAATCCATAATAATAATAATAATAATTATTATTATTATTAGTTCTAGATCAGCTGAAAAAGGCTGGTTTATTGTTGATAACACTGCCAGCGTGAGCTTACTGAACTTCGGTCCTTTCTCCACTAACCAATAAAAGTATAAACCCAAAGCTTTTGTGCAAATAGATGCAAAATAATTACTTTACGTTTTGAAAATGCCTCATGGTGGGCGGTTTGGTTCCCTGCCTACCATTCTCTCACTCCTTTAATTTGCAAAGGTGAACTTTGAATGATGAGTGAGAACTGTCTGTTGAAATGGGTCAAAATCATCATGCTAGCTCTTCTTTTCATGCAGAAATCCTACAGCAGACTAATTTACAATATAAAATGTGCTGTCTTTTTTTAAAAAATGGACTTAAAACACTTATAATATCTCTGATTATATGACTTTTTAGTTGCACTTTTTAATATCAAACTATATCATTATGTCTATTTATAAAGATGCTTTTTAAACACAGTTTGGCTTATTATTAGCAGTATTTGTGTCATGTTTACCAAAGGAGTCACATGACTAATGGCCATTGCTACTGTAGTGGAGCTTCCTGTATATGTATATGTAAATTTCTGGGTGCTTTCTTTAACTGTGTAGCATTTTGAAGAGTCATCACAACTTTTAAAGGATCTATTGTGCAATTCTTTATTTTATTAGGCAGCTTTTTCTCCCTCGGGTACACCTCTCTGGCTGTAAGACCAGAAACTCTGCCCACATGCTGTTTAAATTCTTCTGTATGTGAAGGGCAGCCAATAAGAAGAAAGTGGGCTTGTTTTGGACAGAGGATGAACTGAGGAGCTGCGCCAAAGAATGTGTGAGACACTTTTCTTTACTTCGACCATCAGAAGCATAAAATATAAACTCAGTATAGTATAAATTTTGTTAATATCATGACCTTCAGTGCAGCCGCCATATTGTCAGCCAGGTCTTCTGATGCATGTTTAATATTTCCCCTGCAGAGGCCTAACTGGTGTTTGGTTTCCCATTTAAAAAATCCTAAAGATGTCCCTCCATCTAAGGATTTATTACAGAAGTACACTACTTCAGGTTTGTGTTATTCTTTAGGGTATGTTGTTTTTCTCTATATGATGCATGAAGGTGAAATAGTTTAGGAAATCATATCTTTTCTGAATGCTGACTCTGTGCAGTGAAAGAGCCTGGCAGAGCTCCCATCCAGATCAGACAGTCTAAAGATAAATGGGGAATGTGGGTCAAAGGTATCTGGTTGTCTGGTTGAATTGATGCCTCCCCAAAGTCCAGCCTCTGACTCCCACCAAATGTACAACTTTAAACTGCTTTGATAAGATAACAGGAATAACAGGAATCCGCTTTGTTTGACTTCTCAGTTAAAAGGGTTTATACTGTTTGCAGGGGCACTGCTCGCATCCTTTTTATGTCTATGTTTGACTGGCAGCATGGCCTAAGAATGTGGGTTCATCTGTCACTGAGGGACATTTCATGTTGAAATCCAATCCTGATTGATTTTCTTCACAGGTCACAGATGTTTGTCTGTGTTTTTGTTTTCTTCACAGGATCAAGTTTAGCAAACTGAAAAAAAATCTGTTTTGATTTGAAGCGACACTCCGAAAAATGCATTTCAAAACACTATGATTTCAAAGGCTTTGCAGTAGCGTCTTTTATCCAACAATGTCTGAGTGAAGTTTATTCTTAACTCTATGTAACAAAAAAAAACAAAACAATAAAGTGTTTGGAAATAAAATTAACATAAAAAAATGGTGGTAAAATAGACCTTGGGTCGAAAACACTTATGTCAAATTGTAGCTTGCACTTCATATGGCCTCTTTTCACGGTCTAAAGCAGTGATGCTACATTCGCCTTGATTAGACTATTTCATGCTTTACTTCACTACATTCATTGAACTTCACAGCAGCTACATATCAGCCATTGACGGTGTGCGTTTGTGTGTTACCTTTTGATTGGCCCCATTTAAGCGTATAAGACTCAGTTGATGAGGCTATACTATTATGTATGTTTGACTTTACTAGAAGATTTAAATGCCTCATTAACTGTTTTACTGCCGATGATTTGAAATAGTTCAAATGATCAGTTTGATTGTTATTGACTCAATGACCACCATTTTACTTTCAATATTAAAACAAACAAAAAACATTCACGCACTTAGATACGCCAGTTCAGCAGCTACTAGCAGAAACTCACAGAGGAAAGATGATGTAAGTGAGTTTAAATGTGGCATAGTTATTGGTTGGACAGGCTGATCTGAGTAGTTCAGAAACTGCTGATTTACTGGGATTTTCCCCCAAAACAACCATCTGTAGGATTTTCAGAGGATGGTCTGAAAAAGAGAAAAGTGCGCAGCAGTTGTCTGGGTGAAAATGTCTTGTTGATGTCAGAGGTCAAAGAAAAATGATCCGACTGCTTCAAGTTGATTGGAAGCCAGATACTGGAAAAATGTTTCCTGGTCTTGTGAGTTGTGTAGGGTCAGAAATTGGTATAAAACAAAATGAATGCATCAATCCATGCTAAATCAAGCTGCTGTGTGTGGGTTAATTATGTGGGGGATATTTTCTTGGCACACTTTGGGTTCCAACTGCAGAAGCCTGCAGCCTACCTGAGTATTGCTGCCTGACCATGCCCGTCCCTTTATAACCACAGTGTACCCAGCTTCTGATGACTGCTTCCAGCAGGATAACACACTATGTCACAAAATCATCTTAAACTGGTGTCTTAAACATGACGGTGAGTTCACTTCACTCCACAGTCTTCAAATCTCAATCCATTAGAGCACGTTTGTGATGTGATAGAAGACATTTACATCATAATACTGGCTTTCGATTGTTAAATGATTATTTTTAATTCCTAATAACATTTTAAGCCAGTTAAAGCCTGTAAATACTAATAACCGTTGAATAAGCTGACATGTAGAATGATGTAAACAGACTTTTATTTTGTTTTGTGGGAATATTTACTTGTTCTGAGTCAGTGTACTCACTAGTACAAAGTCAATAACAGAGGACATGTGTCAATAGTCTGTCATGTGATTGCTGATTATTGGAACATTCACACTTTACCTGTGCAGCACTTGCTGCACACTGTGTCCAGCAGTGAGCACCCTACGTCTCTGGCACTCACGATATCCTGATGTCACAGCACTGACTATTTCTCCATGTTCTCGTGAAGTTTAAAGTGACCCATTAACTGTTCGCTATTCTGCAGGGACTTTCGCTGTTTTCTGATTTGCAGTCTTTTCCTGCTTATCTGTTCCTATCTCTGGCCTATCTCAAGTTTAGTATTTGGGGTTTTTTTGTGCTTCAGTGTAGGATGACTGATCATTTCATTTTTATTTTGATAAAGAAATTTTTTTGTGTACTTTTTGGTTTTCCTTCCTCCCACCATGTCTTGTTGTCCTCAACTAGACCAGAGAATATGAGCTTTTGAGTATCTAAAGTTCTTTCCTTCTCTTGTTTCTGCTTAATTGTTGCTTCTGTGGTTTTTGTTTGTTCATCATTCTCGTCAGTCCTCACATATAACTCCAATATTAAAGTGTTTGCAATTTCAAAGAAATCTCAAAAGTCTTGGTTGTCACTTTTACAACCTTAGAAACTGAGGTCCCCACCTGTGTCATGGAACTGCTCAACCCCTCTTCTTCAATCTGGGGTTCTCAGGTCCTCAGATAGAGGCCTTCTCATGATCAGAAAATTAAAAAGGGATTCTGCCTTCTAAGTATTAGCTCCAAAACAATGGAGTAGCTTACCACTCTGTATTTGCTCCCTTGACTCTTGGCATCGTTTAAAAAGCAGCTCAAAACTCATCTATTCAAACAGGCATTTAAGTGTTTGTAATTTTGTACTACTATGTTTATGTTTGGCTTCTGTCCGTCCACTTTGCCTTTGGCATGGGCAGATTTGTATTTGTTTACCTATGAAAAGCACCTTAAATAAACTTTAAGTACTTATAATTTTGTTTTGTCGTAGTGCGTTTTATTAAACTGTTTTGCTTTATTTCTATTTTCCTATAGATTGTGTTTAAACATTTGCAATAAAGAAACTTTAAATGAACATTTACACATTGAACTACTGTCTGTAAGGCTGTGCTATATGCAGCATTTATTTGGTTCCTTTGTAAACATTAATCATTACTTTTCCATCTGCTTTCTGTGGCTCTGCTGCCCTCTTGTGCACAATATGCTTAATACTGAATAAAATGAGTAAGTGTTGAAGCAGCCTTCAGTTGATTCAAAATGCTGCAGCAAGAGTACTGCCAGGGAGTAGAAAGAGAGAGCATATTTCTCCCATACTGGCTTCTCTTCATTGAGTCAGAATTTAAAATTCTTCTCCTTACCCACAAGGTCTTAAATAATCAGGCCTCGCCTTATCTTAATGACCTCATAGTACTATATCACCTCAATAGAGCACTTCACTGTCAGACTGCTCATTTGCTTGTGGTTCCTAGAGTATTTAAAAGATGAATGGGAGGCAGAGCCCTCAGCTTTCAGGCCCCTTGTCTGTGGAACCAGCTCAAGAGACAGACACCATCTCTACTTCTTTGATAAAGCTTCAAATTTTCCTTTTTGATAAAGCATATATTTAGGCTTGGATCAGGTGAGCCTGAATCCACCCTTAGTTACGCTGTAATAGGTGCAGACTGCTGGGAGCTTCCCATGATGCACTGTTTTGTTTTTGCTTGCTATGTGTTTATTCACAACTTCGCATTTAATAATTGCTTATTAATAATCTCTGGCTCTCTTCCATAGCATGGCCCTCCTCCCTGACCCTGGTTCCGCTGGAGGTTTCTTCCTGTTAAAGGGGAGTTTTTCCTTGCCACTCTTGTCTGGTGCTTGCTCATAGGAGGTCTTTTGATTGTTAGGATTACAACAATCTCACAATATAAATATAATACAATACATTTACAATATAAAGTCCCTTGAGGCAACTGTTCTTGTGATTTGGTGCTATATAAATAAACTGAACTGAGACTCTTTATTTTTGCAGAAATTAAAGAAAAAAAGTAAAACACCACGAGCCGAGGTCTCAGTTTGATAGCTCATCGCACTGTTTTATTCAATTACTGACATCTCAGGAGAAGAGGAGAGCCTTGCAACTCTGCTGTTGGTAAACCACTGGTGTTTTTTTTTTTTCATAGCGTTGATGCAACACTGAAAAAGCGCTATTTCCAAACAAACACAGGTCCCTCATTAGTGATATGTAAGAGGCAGAGAGAATCTCACCTGGACAGTTTTGCATGAAACATACAAATGAAACAGGTTCAACCTTTTTCTTTTGTCTTTTTGTAGTTTCACATATAATAATAAATATCCATACCTATAAACACTCCAAAAAATTAAGTCACAGGTACTGGAAAAAGCTCCACTTTTAAATCACAATGATAAATGTACAAAACAATAGACATCTCATATAAATGTTAATGGTTTTCGTTAAGAGATTTAAATCTCATTTCAGAGGAAATCAGCGGATAAAAACTAAACTTGGAGATTCAGTATTACCTGAGGTTTATGGGTTCCCCTTAAAAGGCCAGGAGAGGGGAATGGCTTTTATGTTACCGAGGAGATATTACAACAGGTCAAAGTGTACCTTTCAGGACACCTGTCGGGTTAAGGACAAGGAGTTTTCCCTGACAACGCGGCCGGGATATTAAAAGATTATGAGCACTTCATGTAGAAAATAAATGTACCTACACTCCATCGTTCTCCGTTTAGGCCACAATAGTCGTTTAAAACAGCTGATTAAAGTAATCAAAATCCTTAATTAATCTTTGCTGGTCCACTTTGAGAAGTTGCGAAGCTCCCGTTTTACTTAATATTAACTTTTATAATGCTGGAAGCCACCACAACGCCGAGCCGACCGCAGCCAGTTGTCACGGCACACTCTGACCATGTGACCAGGTAGTCAAAGAGGTCACGTCTGCACTTGATGCAATGAAACAACAAAAAGAAAATACCTGGGCAAATGTACACAGATTAGAAGGAGAGGAATAAGTGTGAGAGGCAAAAAATATGTCGGAATAAAACGCGAAAAACAAACAAAAGCAAAATATTCTGAAAAACTGTACATGTAAACATCACACTTTCACTGAGTCCAAAACCAGAGGGGAAAAATACAAAGCTTCACACAGGTTTACAGTACAACCTCCTGCACAGAGCTACAGTCACTTATCCGTGCAGAAGAGGCAACAATTGAAATAATATAAATAACAATAGAAGTAATACAGACCACCACCAAATGATAAGTTAAAACAGGCAAGGGCTAAACCACTTTGATTTTTTTTTTTTTTTAAACAGCGCTGTACCCACAGAAAAAAGAAAAGGTTTAAAACATCTTTTATCACTCTTTGTACAGCTATACAGTACATTTATCAGACCACTTTAGCAATCCACAAGCTACCAGGGCATTTTAATCAACACCAATAGATTACATTGTCCAGTCAATACAAAGAGAAAATCCATTGGGCATTATCAAAAGAAACCAAAACGGAACAAAACAAAAACAACAACATGACAACTAATGGTTGTCGTTGATCACAGTAACTCTAGCACAGCTAAAATGTTGCTCAGCGTAGACTTGAGACAAAATATCGATCTGCAAGCAAATGTTTGGTTGTGAAGATGGGACGAGGTTCAACAAGGTGTCACATGTGGAGGATCTGCTATGGCTACAGTAACAAACAAGCAGGTTGGAGGAGACGAGGAAGACGTGCGTGAGGACTCACGTCCCCTGTACATCTATGATTATGTCTGTGTGAGGCCAGAGGGGTGTTTCATAAAGTGAGATGACCAGTTAAACCAAGGCTGTTTCAGCAACATCACGAATTCACTCACCTTTAGGAGGCTTAAACCATAAATTCCATATAAAAGATGGCTCTCGTGTGATTAATTGGTTTGTGAAGCCTCAGTTTAAGCATTTTGACTGAGACATGTTGGGATTTTTGGAGCCAGAAGTGATCATATGTGGATAAGAAGGCAGATTGCTGAGATATCAGCAAGCCTGGGACAAAAACTGCATCCAAATAAGTCCAAGCATAGACACTTTTCATCTAGTTAATAAAACACTAGAATTTAACGTGCCAATCACAAACTTTCTGGATATTTGCACTGCGCAGCAAAAAATAAAATGTCTCAGATTTTCCCATTAAAAATTCTACAAAAGGCACGAACAGCAAAAACAAGGCGATAACATAAATTAGCCAGGGTGAGGCCTAGCAGACTCTGATTACATCCCCTACCTTGAGCTTTACAGCCTCAAGTGGTCACTAGAGGAACTGCAGTTTTTGGCACTTTGCTATTTTTGCCACTTGGTTAAAATGTTTCCAGTTCTGCCCATTCTAGCCAATCATGACCATCTACTCCGTAAAAAGCAGGTTTATTAGGATGACTGGCACACCTGTAAGCTGTAGCCCAGTTTCAGTGCTGTATAACAAATTTCATTGCTATGGCCTGCTGTAGGTCTAACTAATTAAGTCTGAAAGCAATTTGGCTCCTTGGTTACATGTCATTGAAATCATATCTAAAGTATATAAAAGTTGAAAAGATTTCAGACTAACTCGTACATTTCTCTGCTAATTTCAGGCCGCTGAGTGCGATTAGCTTTGATGTTTTTTCAGTCATTTTTTAAAGTGTTTGCTATACCTTGGCCAAAAGACAGAACAGCTCTTGAACTGCGACTTCATTGTTCAGCCCCAGAGGCCACTGCTAACCTTTTTTTTTTTAACTTTGCTGAACCTTTTCTTTTAAATCTCTTTATTATATCTTTCACGGTTATTCAGCCACGAACGTTACAGCTACTTTTCTGTTTTCTTATCTATGAACTAATCAAACTAAAGTTTGAAGTCGGACTTTTCCAAAGCTAAGACTACTAGGGGCAGCACAGTGGTTAGCACTGTATGACACTTCAAACAGGCTCCAGCCCCTTGGGAACCTTAACTGAATAAGTGAAAGAAATCTGATTGGTCATTATCAGCTTTAGGGATGGTCTCCAACAAGGCTTATTCAGGCCTTTCATAACAAGCATTGCTTCTTTCCTCTATTATGAAACACCGCTCAGATGGACCAAACACACTGATGAGTTTAAACTCCGATAAAAGGAGCTGTCTGCTGTTTTGTTTTTTGTTTTTTTGTTTCTTGATGAAAACTACCTCTGATTGTGACTTATGTCAGATTATCCTTTGTTATAATCATTTGTCAGAACTGCAGCTAATTATTCAAATGAGGTAAAAACACACTCAAATCATTGTGTTACCTTAATCCTGAGCTATAAAGTGCTTCCAAACTTGCAATAGATAATAGAATTTAAATGTGAATGTAAATGTGAATGCAGCCCAATCATGACATGGTAATAAAACACAGGTCCCGACTCACTAGCCAGGACTGCAGGTGGTGAGAAAGAGGTGAATGACCCTGAAGAGACTGATTAATGATACATGTGATAGGATTTGTGATACATACAGAAATATAGCTCTCTAAACTTTGACAAATCAGTAAGGTGCGAGCCGCTTTCGGCTGCTCGAAGAGTCTTTGTCTGGAATGTTTCAGCCTACTGAATTAAATCGTCACAGATTGATGCTGTTTACACTGGGTCACTCCACTTATACACAAACGGGAAATCAACACACTGTCAACATCGACAGAAAGGATTAAAAGAAACACACACACAAACACACACACATACAGAACTGTCTTTGTGCTGAGTGACTCACCATTAAAAATTGTGAGGCTGTGCTCTTGATCGGCTTTGAGTACTCATTTGTGTCCTCAGTCCACACACATGCACAAACATAAACACACACACACCATAGCAGAGAGCTGGGAGAGTAAACTGTGATGTGATTACATCTTTTTCAAAGATTGTCTCTTGCTTCTTTTCAAACTGTGTGTTTTCAGACGTGTTTTTAATGAGACTGTGATGCAGGGTCAGAGGGGACGATTCAGACGCCCAGACGAAGGAGTTTCTTTTTGTCTGAACATCCCGCCCGCTCGCGCGCTCACACGGCCTCCGCCGCAGTCTCTAATGGATGCATGTGAGCTCTATGTACCTTTTCTAAACGTAAGAACAGTCACTAAACACTTCCTCCACGAAACAACCCGCCCTCCCCTGAAAAAGACGTGCAACATAAAGTCCCGTTTTTTTCTGCCAGGTCCCTTTTTTCCTTTTTTGTCACTGACTGATCCAAGTACACGAAAGTGCCTCAGTTATGAGGTTAGCGATAAAGATCAGTAATCACAACAAACAACAACATTGAAATTGGCTACAATGCTGCATGGGATATCATCACTTTTTACAACTTGACAGTTACAGCAAGAGGGGAGGGTAGTTAACCCTCTTAAAATGCCTCATCAAGTCATTTCAGCAACCATTACCGATTATCTTCAATATTGCACCTTTTTCCACTTTTCTGGTTATAAAACCAAGAGTCTAAACAATAAATTCATCTCCTTTCTCTCCCTGACAGGAGTCTGTGACCTCAATTTGCATACCCAGGCTTCCGAAAAAGCCTCCTTCCCTTTGAGTAATGAGAAACTGCCCGTGATAGAAATATTCATAGTAGGATAAGTGAAAACGAAAAGGTGCGCTGGGTAATGACTCTTTGTCTCGTAGTCTGGAAATCACTCCGACCGAGCAGAACAGAGGTATAATATTGACCACGCGTTGATGGATCTGCTTGTTTTGGTCAAACTTTACAGGTGAAAACTGTCAAACACTGTCACTGCTGATATTTTCGTGCTCTACTTTGTAACATTTTTTAATCTTATTATTTTTTTGGAGTATATATATATATATTTATATATATATGAAAGTCAGCATATCCGACAGTAGCTGTTGAGGTTAACAGGTCAAGTGGCAGGTCGCCACATCTTTTAGCAGCAATTCATCTGTGGACTTTCAGTTATCCGGTTATCATTTAGAAACGACTCGATTCACATGACCCAATCAAATCATGCCACTGTACAGCATATTTTACACACAAATAGAAAGAAATAATGATGCTAATTCACTGCTAGGAAACTATTCATTTGTCCAAACGTCTGCACAAATGAGCTGACTTGGCGTTACGGTGGTTAAGCTGATTCCACACCTCAGTCTGTGCACCAATTTTTCCTATTTTCCTTTTTTTTTTTCCACATAGATCATCACTTCCTGAGACAAATGGAGGTTGAGGTGCTAAGATGAATTGAATGGGATGAATGGCTACAGATAACAGGGCACTATAAGGTCAAAGTGAACCAAATGCATAAATAAACATCTTTCAGCCTGTGATATGTTCTGGCCCGCCCAAAGACATAAACATGTGGGGATAAGTATCATACCTACAGGGCCCACTGTGCGCTGCAGTATCACTCGTGTACAACTGTGTCTTTGTATGTGAGAGTCTGCCCCGAGACGGACAGGCCGAGGAGGGGGCAGGGAGCTGGCACGGTGTGGCTCGGACTCAGTTCTGCTGCAGGATCAGGTTTTCCAGCTCGTCTGCTGAGCGGAGCAGGAAGGCCGCGGACTCCCGGTACCCCGCGATGAGCTGCCTCACCGCTGTCACCTCCGGAGGGCTGAGCTGAGCGGAAGCGCCGCCTCCGCCACCTCCCTGACCGTGACTGTTGGAGCTGGAGGAGGAGGAGTTTGGGCCGACAGATTTCATACTCAGATCTGTGGGACCTGCGGAGGCAAACACAATATTTTAGGGAAGTCAAACGATACAGGAAATATATTTAAGTGGCTCTATGTTCATTTCTAGCCTCATCTTTGTATTTTTAGATCACACTAAAGTGGCTTTGGATGGTTCACAGTCCAAAGAAATCTGTAATTCCTCAACTGTTCATGACAGACAGCTGCCCCTCCCTGAGCCTGGTTCTGCTGGAGGTTTCTTCTTGTTAAAAGAAAGTTCTTCCTTCCCACTGTCACCAGTAGGAGGGTGCTTGTCTGACTGTGGGGTTTTCTCTGTATTACTGTGGGGTCTTTACCTTAATATAAATCACTGAAAAAAATCAGTCTATTCTATTATATAAGCAAAAATGATGCTTTAAATGGGCTAACCACGGAAACTGGTGAAGTGGCAGTTAAAGTTTCAAGACGTCGAAGTAAATTACAGTGAGAGGTGGGGGCGTCAAGAAGCCTGTGATGATTTGGACACGTAAAGAAGCCGTCCTCCCCCAGATATAATTGTTTAGTCAGAGGGCTGGTTGAAAGTCACATGTAAGCAAGAAGAAGAAATCTCAATTAAGGAGATAAGAAGAAATGGATGAATGAAATGATGAAGGTGTGGCCTGAGAACTGCTGACAGTGAGTCCTCAAAAGGGAAATACTGCAGATTACAGCCTGCGTCATTTGGTGTAAATGTAAGTTTTGTGTGTATGCTGACACATTATGCCCCAATATATACCTGTAGATCTAAGGCAGGGGTGTCAAAGATAAGGCTCAGGGGCCAGAATTGAACAGCCAAAGTCTCCAATACGGCCCACAGGATGACTTTGGAAATGTGATGAAGGGCATGGATTTTGGACTTTTACATGTATTTTCATAAATTTTACAGCTTTTCCTACTGATGAAAACCTCCAGCGTCATTTATACTACATCAAAGTAATGAAGTAATACATGACCATTTAAATGACCAAGAAGTTTCATATTTTTCACTATCTACAATAGAAATTTCTATTTTGTGGCTCCACACAATTTAATAAGAAAAAGAAAAAACAGAGGGTAAAAAAACAAGAAAAAACTTTGTTTCATTATTAGATCTGATCGGGCAGTTATTACTTACAATTTAGTCCCAAAAGTCAAGCTGCTAGATTTCATATTTACTATAAAAGTATTTCTCTATCATGTAGAAAAACTCAGACATGCTGTTGAAGTATTTTTTTCTTATTTGTCGATAATTGAGGGATTAAAGTTCTTTATACCGACAAAAACAGGAGCTTCAATGGTCCGGCCCACTTAAGGTTGAAGTGGGTTATATGTGGCCCACAATGTAAAATTAGTTTGACATCGTTGGTCTAAGGGAGGAAGAAGTGACCTTTAGAGTATCAGGGTGGAATCACTTCATTGTATTTAACAGAGAAATTAAAGAGAAAATTGTGGGAGTATGTTATGTATCAATGCACATCAATGCACAGATTATTATTATTATTATTAGCTTTTTTAAATGTATCTGAATCCATGAACGTTAACCAGTGACTGGAAGAGGAAGTCTTCATATGGATATCCTCAGGCTAACTGGAAGCTCCTGGTGAAAGGCATCATCACCAGAATAACTCACCAGGTCTCAGATTATCTATATGCTAATCTTACCAAGTCACACTGGTTTATTTCAGGCAGGGTGGTGACCATTAAAAGAAGTCACAAAGCAGGCAGCTTATTTCACAAAGGTACAGATGTACAAATGTTAGGTAGTTTTTGGTAAATCTTAGCAAATGTGTAGAAGTCCTTTTGCCATTGATTACCACTGATTCCATTAATGACAGATAGCCATACAAAAATTCAGCCTCATTACCATGCACAAAGTCTACAAAATGTGGAATATGTGTTTTCAGTGTGAATGGACCAGCCATGGAGTATATATAAAAGGGTTTTTTTTATTTGTTTTTGGCTCTACCTATGTTTGTTTGTTTGTTTGTGTGTAACCTGGTGAGAGAAACCAAAGTCGATGAACTCTTATATGGCAACATTTGATTGTAAGAAGGACACACCCAAAACACATCTATTGTCTATTTTACTATAAAGTAAACCCCAGTTTACAAAATGAAGATCAAGTTTCAGATCAAGGGGTCATAAATAAAGTGAGAAGTAGGGTCATTTTTCCCCAAAGGCCTCTTTAAAATGTGGCTTCCGTTTCCTAACCAGGGGTGATGCCCCCTGCTGGCCATAACAAAGAATACATGTATTTTTACACTAGCTTTTATATCTAGTTCATTAAATACAGTCTCTTAAATACTGTGGGTTTCCTTTTGACCCTTTCTTTTACAAGTTATTAAGGTAGATGATACAATCTAATGAAAGCGACTCACCGTTGGTTTGCGCAACATCAGAGTTTTGCTGGGTGCTGCCGACCGTCCCATATCCCCGCAGGTTATAGTTGAGGCCTCCGTTGGTGTAGAGCTGGTCTTGGGCAAAAGCTGCACTGGAAATGGAAAATCCTGAAGGAGCCACGGGGGCTGGGTCCCTCAAGATGGGTTTGTCAATAGAGGCTGGCTCATCCTACAAGAAATTAAATATTTTCAGTTTAGGCAGAACATTGGACTTTGTGTTGTGCAGTCTGCTGTTAATGACGCATGGCCAGCCGAGCACATTCCCAAATCCCTGCTGGGCAGATTCACAAACACCAACTGCCAAGACATTTACCGTCGCTTGGTAGACATCGAGCCGCATCCTCTTGGCAGCATTTCGGGTTTCGCTCTCGCAGGCGGCAGCGAGGATGTTCTCGGCCATGGCAGAGGTGAGGTGGGGAGGTGTTGGTCGTATCTGGCAGTGGGGCGAGTGAGAGGTTTTCATTATGAATGTGAATAGTTATGAGCTGAGCAGAAAACACTTAATCTGGGGGCACTTTGTACCTCAAAACCGCCTTTTTTCATGCGGCGACAGGATTTGAGGTAGGTGCGGATGCGCTTGCGGGAGCGCTCCTGGAATTCTGGGAACTGGCGGCTACAGGACTCAATAATGGCCTGGATCTTCTCCTTGGGCTGTTTGGAGATGGGCACCATGCGGTCCAGATTCTCATCCACGAACAGACGCACAAACATCTGACAGAGAGAGAGAGAGAAGGGGGAGGGGAGAGAAGGGATGTAGAGCAGAAAAAATCGTGGGGGTGCAGGGTAGAGAGAGAGGGGTGTGAGAGTCAAACAAAAGAGGGAAGGAAAGGCAGGGGAGGAGGTTGGGGGGGAGCAGTAGAGGTAGAGTGGAAGAAGAGAGGATAAAGAGGGAGGGGGAGGTGATGACAACAGGAGGGATGGAAATTGAGTCACTGCTCAAATCCAGGGCAATATTTCTGGTTGTGTTGGCATATTTGGAAGTCTACTTTTGCTATTCTACTGTTTTCTTTTCAAACCAGAAATGCACAGAAAATAGATTTCACAGAGTAAATAGGATAGTTTGGAACAAGCTTGTATATGCAAATTCATCCCATCTAGAAAACTTGTAAATATCATGCCCCACACCCACCTCCACCGCACCAGTAGAAACTGTGGTGTAATGAGCTGCAAACCCTGCAGAGACCCCTCTGTGTCTCATAAAACTACATTTCAAAATATCAATTGTCGGTCTGTTTCTTCTTTGATACCTTTATCAACCCTTCTTACTAACACCACATTATTATTTACTTCACAAGCTACTTTTAGCAGCTCCCTTATTCACAAGGCATTACCACAGCAGGTAGCTCCACATATTTGAGTTTTTAGGGATTTTTGTCTCCTCCCGAGATCAAACCAGGGGTCTTTTGCTTGTTAAGAGAATGTGAAAAACTACTGAATGTGAAAAACACCACGAAACCACTTAATAAGAGTACTAATACAAATGTTTTGGGTCATGATTGTCATGATTCATCCTTTGTTATTTGTTTGTTTTCACAATAAAAAGAGCAAATGCAGAAGATATATTATAAATAAATTTATATTGCTGAAAACAAGGTTATAATTGGTAACTAAATCCTCTAAACTCCACCTCTGTCACAAAGGAGATAACAATCTCAAGTGAAAGCTTTCAGCGTGTAGTAGAAGATAATCCGCGCCCCCCCCCCCCCCCCAAGTCCCGCACAGAGCCTTTCCCAAAACTTGATTTGCTGCCAAAAACCCCTAAAAGCGAAAGCCACTGTGTCCATAACACCACCAATCAGAAGACACACATCAGATCACGTGACATTTAAACAGGTCAAATTATCATTATGTTGTTTATACATACCTGATATGACGAGTACAGTCAAATTATTTATTTCATATCTATTTTTTTTAAATACATCATTTCATATTTATCTTTATTTATTCTGAGAACAGTTTATGGTGTAGTTATTGTGTAAGGTCTCCTGTTATTGTTAAGCAATAAGGTGTTCTGTTTTACTGCTGGTCAGTTTGTTCCAAGTGCATCTTTACTGATTTTTGTCCTCTGTCTTGTCCAAAGAGGCGGACTTTGAGGTTTAAAAAGTGCACATGGACGTAATGAATTTTTGTTGCAAAAGACAAATTTGCTACTAACCAGTGAAGTGACTTAAGTTCCATATCTGAAAAATTCATTTAATTACTAAAATTCTTGTAATTTAAATTAAAGAGAAGGTACCAAACCTGAATGTGGAAAATAAAATAAAAAATTATTGGTCTGATGTTCTTAAATCTCTGTCTGAGAAATACCGCCCATATCGCAAAAACAAAAATTAAGAAAATGATGAAAACTAAACATTATTTACCTCACTTCAAACTACACTAAGCTGAAAGCAAAAAGTATTAAACTGAATAAAAATAAAACTTACTGAAAAAATACAAAAACTAGACCCCGTTGGGCTGGAAACACATCATTAAACCATAGGCTGTCATCTTGTGAGACTGATTCAATATGTAGCAAAGCAATAAAGAATAGCATGTGCGCGGAGTAATAATACATATGATTTAACATCTGTGCTGACAGGCTGATGAACAGCTCTGCGCTGTATTTTCCATCCACATTAATTTAGGTCTGCTGCAAATATTACTTACATTGAAGGCTTTAAGTCTCTCAGGGTCCAGCCCCTCAGCGTCATTAATCTTGTCGCTGTCATCATGGTCATCATGATCGTCGTCATCGTCGTCAATTATCTGTGCTCGACCAGAAGTCAGGTCCTCTGCGCTCATGCTCAGCTCAGTTTTCACAGAGTCATAGCTTCCTGAGCTGTACGGAGGGGACTAAACACAGAGAAACACACAAAGAAATCCATTGTTGTGGATTACACAGACACACGGGAGTTTATCGTGATCAGTGCAGATCATGTTTCTGTTGTTACCTTGTTGGTGTACTCGGTTTTTATGGGGTACTTCCTGTTGGGGTCTGCAGGGTAGGAGTTTGGTGGCGAGCTCCCCGCTGGCATGAGTCTGTCGCTCAGATTCACCGGCTGCTGATCCTCCGAGGAGGATGAAGATGAAGTGGTGCTGAAGTCCAGAGGAGCGCTCACCCCGTTCTCTGCTACCTCCCCGTACGATGCCCCACCATCTGGGACGTTCCCACCCACGGCTAGCACCTCCGGGGAGGTCAGAGCCGGCAGCCCGTTGGCGCTGCCGCTCTCTGAGGAGTCGTCATCTGGCAGAGGGGAGGGAAAGAGACACAGACGCAGATACGAAGATGAGCTATGCAGATGTTTTCATAATTTAGCATTAATGTGGGGCTGTTTACTGGAATATGTTTTAGAGTGGGAGTTGGAGTAGGAGAGGGGACTTCCTGCCTCGTGCTCTGCATAATGAAATTGTGAAGGAAGTGTGCAATGGGGTCAACTGTCACCACAAATGAAAGTTAGAGTAAAAATAGGGAAACTTAAGAGTTTTGCAGGGGAAAAAACAGAAAGAGATGAGGACGAGGAGGGACCAATGGGGAGAGGGCGAGCCTTCTTTTCCTGCTGTGCGTGCAGCTTTTAAAGCCAGTTACTGCTAAGATCCCTGCACGTGTCACACCTAGGTTTGGCGAAACACAGAATCAATCCCTTTCAGTGACTTGCCCCAATTTTTTCTCTCTCCTAATCTGTGAAGGTTAACATCGGCCTTTGTCCTACTTCTCTAAGCTCTGAGGGAGAGGGGTGACGAGTGGATTGGGGCTGTGGTGGTGTCCCACCCTCTGTAAGACTGGATTTATGTGGATTAGTCCACTAAGAACAAGGCAAGCTGTTTCCTGCATAACACCAATCTGTAGCCTTCCAGATGTAAATAAAGATAAAAGGGGAAAAAAAATCACAGCGCGGAGTATGATGCTGAGATAAGAGAGGACTGTGCTGTGGTGGTTTGCAGCCACTTACCATCTTCTTCTTTAATGGTGGCTGCCGGGTTGCTGACCCTCTCTCCATTCGGTGGGCTCGACTCAGGCACTGGGGGCTGCTCAGCTGCGACCCATGTGGGCTCAGCGTTGTTCATCTCCTCGCTGCTCACCGAGCTGTCATCCTGAAGGGAGGCGGCGTGAAAGAAAGACAGCGTGAGAGTGGAAAAGAGAAGTGAACAGGAGGGAAGAGGGCGTGGAGTGGTCCCTCACAGTTCTGACAACTTTGATTACAGTTTTTGCTGCTAAGGGACAGGTTGACAACGACCGAGTTTATCACAAACCGATATGTGCTTCGCCCTGTGTTAGTCCTTCCTTCAGTTTCTATAAGAAGCTAATGTGAGGCTTTATATTGATGTTGGGGATTTTTTTCACAGATAATATCCTTGTTTTTGCAAAATGATGGCCATTTAAATTGCTTCAAGCTTCAAGCGCTGAAAATGACTGAGTGGAGTAATTTATGACCCCATTATATTTTATACAGGAACACCTTTTAATGGCTTTATTTGTGTTTATCATACCTATACCATTTCCTTTATCCAGTACAGAGATTCAAAAATATTCCAACGTCATTAGTCATAGTTTGTAAACATGCTTGTGCAAAAGGGAACTGAATGCGGAAAATTATACAAGCAAATTATATCTAGTATGTTAAGAGCTTTTATTTAATATTACAGAAGCTGTACTTATAGTGTCTCCATAGTGCAGAGGTTAACACATTCAGTTGGGAATAAAAAAGTCTCGGGTTCATTTCCAGCTGGAGGAAAAAAATTCCCATTAGGGTGGCGTTAGGAATTATTTTTGGTGAAATCTAACAGCTAAAAGTAGCTATCCTCTGAAAAAAAGATGCTTATAGTGTGAGTCTATCACAGTACAATTTAACGGGATAAATGGGTGTTATCACGTTACATCATACTGTTTTTGTCATTTGTTACTTCCGCGTTTCTGTTCCAAACTAAATCTAAACAAACATCTTATTATATTTAAAATATTTTTTGCAGAAAAATTTGAAATATTTTTTGCAGAAATATATCAACACTGCTTAGGAAGTCTTATTATCAAATAATTACCAACATTTTACTAGTTCCAATAACATTAGAGTCTATAATGTTAAAATAAAACATGTGTACAACATGTATAAATGACCCCACACAACCTTTTATTATTACCTGCTGCACCAATTCCTGTAAACATTCCTGAAGGAAGCATTTTTATGATTAAAAATACCAGAATTGCACATATAAATACAGAAATGTGTTGGCTTGAAGGTTAAATTCTTCCAGCGAGGTCTCACTGAGCCCAGAATGTTCAGAGGAAACATCACAGCCACCAACTTCCAGTTCATATGTTTTTGGTGGATATTTTTTGGCTAAAAAGTGATGACATCAAAGAGCAGAATAAAGCAGGAGACTCTCTCTTTTAACAAATATGTTTCTTGGAGCACTGCTATTTTTAACTGCGCAATGCAGAAATCCTGAAGAAGCTTGTTCTAGCGTAAGACAAACATGAGTAAGCCACGAGGGTGAGGATTAAGCGAAGGAGCGCTAAATAATCTCTCAAACTATTCACAGACTGTCCTGAGTTTTGGCTCCGAACTAAACGCATGAATCCTATTTACATTTCATACCAAAGCTGAGCTTCAAAGTGCAACCCAGGCCGATTTAATTCATGTTCGCATAAATGACCTGCATGCACGCTGTCATGTGTCCCACTCAGAGGGAGCACAACTACCAATGTGTGTCGTGAATGGAGCAGAAATGCATCTCGTCATCTCATTCCCCCCCACACGAGTACACAAATAGGCCTAAACTCCTGGGAATACGCAGCCTTCCCTCTGTTAGGGGGTTCGTGGAGGACCAAAATGCTCAGTGACAGCTCTATTAGGCACCAAGTGAGCCGTGGAGCATCAAAGAGAGAGAGGGGAGGGTTCCTAATTACATGTTTCTAAGTAGCTGAATGTGTAGCATCATTAATGTCTGTGCTTAGAAATAGATACATAATTTAAAGAGAGGCAAGGTTAACTTTTAAAACAGGCTCACTTCATGCATTGTAGGTTAGATGCATCACTCTTTGAAGATAGTAAAGCTTACAGCACAGATGAAAGCTTGCAGATATGTTTGTCTTAAGATGGACAGAAATCTGCAGAGATCTGCAAAAAAAATCTAGATTGTCTTTGGTGCAAATATCTCAACCTCAACCCAAAATATCTTCTATTTTTCCAACTTAACAATTAAGAAACACACCTAGAATACTATTTAATGGCAGACCATTGACTTTCTGTTTATATTTGGAGGCCTGTGACAAACCAAAATGGCCTCTTTAAGAGCACAACAGTGACATGAAAAGGGTGGAAAACAAATCACAGACTTGGTTTTGCCGCATGGTCTTTCACTCATTACATCTGCCATTTGTTTCTTTACCAGACAGAAAGTGAGAGATGAACGTTAGCAGCCAACAAAGTTCTGCAAAACAACATGCAGGCAGCTGAGAAGTGAAGCTCCAACAGACTAAACACACAGTCGTGAATTTACTTGTGATCTGCTGCATTATGAAACAGCTGCTGCTCTGAGCTCCAAAACCAGTGCTGCACAGATATGGAACAAATTACTACAACGCTGAAATAAACCTCTGTGATGGTTAATAATTCAATTATTGGCCTGCTCACACTCTTGTCTGCGCACAGATGCGACCAACAGTCTGAGCGTTTGTTAATTTGTACTCACCTGCGAATCACAGTCTGGGTCATTGTTCCGGATAATCCTAATTATGCGTGAGTGAGGTCTACATTATCAGCATCAAGTGCCGCTCCCTGCACTTTAGTGGCAGCAGTTCCCGAGTGTTTCTGTCACAGCTACACATGGGAGTGGTCTCTCACGTGACGTCACCACAGATTTACTAATCCTCATTTCACACTGGGCTGCTCCCCCCTCTGATTGTTTCGTATTACGTCCTATTTTCCCCCGTACAGAGCATGTCTCTCTGCAGCCTCTAAAGAAAATAACGAGGTGACTCGTGCAGTCGGTGCAATTATACCTGGGGTGGAAAAGCTTTTATCTCTGCCCACACCTCACAAAGATCCACTTAGAGAGAGAGGCACTTACCCTTTCAGTGGCAGTCATGCACTGCAGTTTCATTTGTTTCAGGTAGGTGGCAGTCAGAGGCATGTTGTAATCGATGAGGTCCGGTACCAGCGAGGTCGGTCTGTCGTTCTCTGGTGAAGGAAAGCATAGCAAACATACAGTTTATTGTGTAATTACAGTACAAGCATGAATTAAGGTAACCTAGTCATTATTATAATTGTGTTGCTGCTGTAATTATAATATTGAGGTGCTTTAATATTTATACTATTTAATATTTATACACTAATTATTAGTTATTCCACTACATTTACTTACTTGCTACTTTGAAATATAAAATATGTGATCACATTATAAAATATTCATTAATGAGTTACTACTGAGCCCATGTTAATACATCACTCTTGGGGTACTTGAAGTATATTGACTTTGCTATTTTAGTTCCCCACTCCTTTAACTAGCTTTCTTCTGATTGGTTGCCCCTCGCAGCAGTTTGTTTGAACACTGGGTGGATGGAGCTTCTGCATTCACAGGCAGACCTGTTGTTGTGTTTCATTTCACTCAGATGTTTATTTCAGAGCTGGAAATGACGTTACTTCTAGTTGAGAGCATTCCAATAGCAAATTTGAAAAAGCAAATGCTGCTTAGCAAGGTACAGCCATTCATTCATCACCAGCAAAACAGCACAATGTTTTTTTGTGCTTAAAAACACAGATAAAGTACGTTCATGGGTAGAGCCTTATCAGTGCTCTGTGTATGGCTTATTTAGCGAGTCACAAACACACATCAGTGGCTGTACAGATGACTTCTTTTAGAGTTTTACCGCCGTTTATGTAAATTGCTGCCATCTTACATTTTTAAGTTTGGGTTGGTGGGACTGCGCTGACTTTCTGAGTTGGATGTCTGGCTTAAGGGGTGTTTCAGTTCAAAGCTACAACTGGGAAGTCAGAAATTTGCACCGTGTGTCGCTGAGATGACCATATTAGGGATCTTCCCTCTCAATGACATCATAGAGAGCCAAGAGTAGAAAAAACTGTGAGTAACAGAGTGTTTAAAGGAGTCTAGAACGTTAGCTTCTGGCTCACAGAGATTACTTGTGCATACAGCATACTTAAGATTTAAAATTTTGGCCATATTTAATATGAACATCTACCATTCTAACTGTATCAGAGAAAAGCGCGATAGATCCATGTTTTTACACTGGGTCAGCTCAGATTCTGTGATTTTATATCTCTGTCTGTGATGCTCTAGAGTGGACGTCAAAGCAGAAAAACCTCACGGTGTAATGCAGTCAGCTGTAACGCTACCACATTCTCAAAAACTACAACAGCACATAAGCAAATAAGATCAGCACATAAACAACTGCAGTTTGCAGCACTAGCAATTAGTGTCTGTCTCTTGAAAGAGTATTTATTTAGCTAAACAACTATAAAACATGGGAAAGAAAAATAAAACACAACAAAAGTGCACGGTTTCCAAAAAAACAACTCACCTGCTGGAATTTGGAATATTTTCAAACAGAAAAACTACTGTCTTTCTGTACACGAGTTAGTTTAAACATCATTTGTCATATTTAGTGAGTGACAGCTTTCTGGGACTTAAAAAATAAAGTTTATTGGTGTTTATTAATATCCATTTTCATTACAATTATGCTATTCTGGCTAGAAACAGCCTCGGGTCTTGTTCAATTTCTTTTAATATAATTTGTCACCTTTCACTCTGACCCTTTCTTAATGTCTTTTCATTTTATACATTGTCTAACACAGTGAACCCCCCTCTTTTATCTGTCTATCATCTCTTTTTCTTATAGTTTTGAAGAACTAGCACAAAGACTGGACTGGCTTTTCTCCCTTTGCTGAATCCCTCTGTGGAGAAGTTCTAAAAGCTCTCAGTTAAACGTGCAGACAAATGCTTTGTGTACAGCAGAGTTGCTTCAATACCCTGCAAAAGAAATCCAAGTCTCTGCTGTAGTTAACACCAGAAACCAAACAATGTGTTTGGCACGCTGCCTGCAGTCTCCACACCGACCACTAGAGGAACTCTGTGATCATTTTAGAGGCTGTGTACGGTCCCAGAAAGCCGGCCCTCTTGAGTCTTTGTTACATCATGTCAGTGATGGATATACACATATGTTTTATTAATGAGGGTTTGATTCAAAACTCTTCAAAGTACAAATCCCTCAGATCATATCAGCTCATATTTAGTGTCTGACAGGACAATGTAGCATAATTTCTGTCATCCAGATGCCAACCCCCTCTATCTTATCTCTGTCCTATGTGATAAAACACAGTATATCTAAGAATATCATGATCACGTGATAGTAATTAGCTCTTTTCCATGTCAGTGTGTCAAAGCATCTCAGCATTAACAGCTCTTAAAGGTTGATCTCAAAAATAGTGCATCAGTTAATGATGTCTCTGGGTTAGTGTGTGCCTTTACCTTTGAACTCAGCAGTGCTGGGGTTAATGTGCATCCTCTTCTGACACTCTCCACAGCTCATTAGGAACCGAGTCACCGCCTCTCTGGGCAGGAAGGCGTAGGTCTCTGCAATCTGTGCCGGGGTAGCAAGCGGAGGACACCGGGTTAGCAGATTTGGCTCAGGCTGTGGCTGAACTCAAACTGTGTGCAGGTGTTTTGTTTTTTTTTTGGTTTGTTTTTTAAATTCCACCATGCATGTGTGAAAGCATGGGGTCAGTGATTATGTGTTATCTCGACATGGCATGAGGAGGAATCCTCCCTCTAGGCGATCGCTGGTGCTTTTGGATGGCCTAATTCCAGCTGCAGCCCCCCTCCGTACTCCTGCTTTGATACCGTAAAACACAAGTGGTGCTCATCTTTTCCGATTCCCTTTCTCTTCTTGTTCTCTGGGGTGCAGCTAACTCATATCTACACCTCTCCTCTCATGTTCAGCCTTCCTTCCCTGTTTGTCCCCACTGCCATGCCACCCTCCCCTCCTCACCCCCTCTGGCGTTTCCCTGTAAAATGCGACCTTCACGTGACCATGGAGAGGCAGTGGGGGTGCCCACCACCCCTCACGGCCCCTAGAGGCAGCTGAGAGGGAAAGGCCACCCAGAGGAGCGTGCACGTCCCAGAAGGCCACAGTGACAGTTCCATATTATGCCCGGCCCCAGTGATGCTGCCTGCTCAAAAGGGTACACTCTATGAGACATGACAGGACCTCTCTACGGGGCAAGAGGAACTGGCTTTATGACTTTTTTTTTTATTCCTGGGGGGGATGGCAGAAGAGGAGGGGTACCAGCGTCCTGCTAACCCCCCCATCCACCCACCCAGCCACAAATGCTGCCGCTGCACCTCTATGGCTGCAGACAAAGCCCCTCATTTTGTCAGGACAGCTTACACGGCCCGAGACCACACCTCAGTCTGCAGCAGAAACTAACAGAAGCTCTTTGTTCTAAAAGGATGAATATTGTGGTCGAAAAAAACATTTGTGGTTTGATCCCCGCATCGACTTTGTTTACTTAAAGCTAAAAAATATATATATTATGATTCCCAGACTCACAAAATTTGGCCTTCTTTGATTCTCCTGCCTTTAGCCATGTGGATGATCAGAGTCTGGGACCCCCTACAAAGACCTCACTTGTTGCCTCTTCTTTTCAAATCCACTAATCACATTGGGATTATTTTAAGCTCTCTGCAACTGTGGGCCACATTTCACACAAAGGAAAAGAGAGGTTGTCAACACGCTTTTTATAGTCTCCCCAAAAAATATGTTTTTAGTTATGCAATATTTCCAAGAGCTTCCACGGGCAAATATTCAGGTGAGAAACAGACAGATGATTCTTCACTTTGGATAAAAATTACAGCTGCCAGAGCTAGCCTAATGCACAATACTTCTGCATTAGGCACGGATTTATTTTGTCCTTTGAAGAAACTTTATTATGAATTGTGCATTTTCATACTTTTCACGCACAAATGAGTTCACATTACCCAGTACAGCTACATGAAGTTCTCCACATCTTCCCAAGTAGTTTAATCACAGTGGTGGAAAAGTTACACTGTACACTTGCAGGCCTCACAGTTTTTCACCAGTGGAGGGAGATTATATCTAGATTTTAGATCTTTATTTGTATTGTTTTCTCAGACTCACGACGAGTTTCAAATGTTAAAAAAACGCTATGGCTAGCACACCAATCACAGTCAGATGTTGCAAACTAAATGCAGGCAGGCTTGAGTGAAAATTTGTCCGTTTCCACTCAGAAATCATGGCTGTGCAGTGGATTACGAGTACGTCGATGCTATAAGAGAAAAAACAAGTTTGTAACGCTTTACGGACGCCTACCCGGCTACAGTTTAGAGAGTATATCAATCGCTATGCCAATGCCTGCTAGCTGCAGGTTTTTAGAAGGCATTGATGCTACAAGTCATTTGGGGGTTTTTTTGTATTGTTTTTTAATGTTAAATAACTCATCTTGAATGTAAAAGGCAAAGTATACATCAGTCCCAGTGAATGTGTCAATCATCAAACAAGTGTGCTGCACAATTAAATTGTGCAGCACACTTGAATTAAAGTGACGTTGGATGGGAAGATGTTCAGGTATGTATCATATAAGCTTCTTTATGTTTTATATGTTCATAAACAACAACATGAAAGGGTCGTTTTAACATGTCCACCCACGGAAACACAGACAATTTGTTAAGGTAATTATCTCTGACAGCGTTGTGAATAAATTCATGTAAAATGTGCAGTGTCGTCATCTCGCGATGGGTCGAAACCCTCAGAAAACTGAGCTGTTTAATGTGTGTTTAATTCTGCAGAAGAACTCTTTTTTTTTAAGTGAACAGATTCCTTTTAAACCCTAATCTTGATCGAACAATAAATAAAAACTGAAGTATATTAGAGACGAAACAGTGTGTCAGTTACATGTTAAAGTGTAAATGAATGCACCTCCACCAGCCTCAGCATTAAAACTGGGATTTTTTGGCTCTGAAAACTGGCAAATTACTCACTTCATAAATTTGCACAAGAACCAGCTGCTGTTTGTGTATTTGGTGTAAGGCTCGTTGACGTGGGATCTTTCAGCTCCAGGACATGTTGGAAGATGTAATCTATTACTCCTGTTACAGCTAGTGAAAGGAATGTTGCATGTCTCAGCATCATTTTTCCCCAGAGGATGAATTTTGTTGATGTTGGTGGTCCAAAACTCACTGACCAAATATTTAAAATAAAAACTAAACACACTTAAATTGGTCTCAGCTGCTCTTTGTCTTTACAGCTTTTAAAATACTTCTAAAGATAAGAACGGTGAATCTGATAAACATATGTCTTTTGATAAATTTTTTGGGAGCTTGCAAACTTCAACATGTGAACAACCTCTCATTTTTCTGAGCTGAATATGCTCACTCTCCTGTTTCCCACCACAGGCAGCAGCACTACTGCTCGTCGTAAGGAAACGGAGGAGACAAGAGGAAATAAAATATGATGTTAATACTGCCGAGTTTATATTGACTTCATATAATATTTGGCTGCTGTTACTGTCAGCCCACACACTATCAGCAAGGAGCAGCATGATTACTTGCACCTTGCAGGCACCTGGTTGTGTTTACTCACCGCTTTGTAGGTCTTCTTTTGGCCTGCATGTTTGGGTGCTCTGCCGGGATCGGCGCCCATCTCCACGTGCATGGCGTAGATTATGTCAAAGAAGTCTTCAACCACGGCTACGCGCTTCAGGGAGGAGTTCTCCTGGGTTGAATTTCCATCAGAACACTAAAACACAGAGAGACAGGAGTTTATTATGTAGTCAAGCTTCGGGACTTCTTATTTTACATTTTACTGTCTTCACGGCACACGAGGAACTTAAATGAACGACAGAATGATTTGAGCATCGTCCAAGGGACAACTAGGGCTGCACTGCACCCTTGTGTTTAACATCACAGAAAAAGGTGTTTCAAGTCTTCAAAATCCACTTGACAGTTTAATAGCGGGACATGCCTGAGCCCTCGTGGATTCAGGAAGAATGCTGAAAGTCTGTGAGAATGGATATCAGCATTTAGCCCATCTACATCCTCAGATGAACCATCCACACTGTTGAAAACACAACACATGATGAGAATTGCTAGCCAAAGAATGTTTACCCCAAGAAATTTACATTTATGAACTGCAGCGCCATACAGCGCCATTCCTTCTGGAGAGTCTCCTACAAAGCTGGAAGTGTGCAGAGGTGTGGCTATGAACGGGGATACCTTGGTTGGCTCTACACCGCCTGAAATTTGATAGGCCGACCTAGGGCCCACCATAAATTTGTGTTCTTGCATGAAAGCAACCAATTATGGATATTGTTGGAGAAAAGGCGGGTCTGACGCCTATACCGTAGATCCATAAAGTTTAAAGTTCAGTACATTCTCTACTTTCTAAGTCCTTGCAAAGCTGAACTCAGAACAAAGGAGGTGCGAGAGACTGATTTTAAGTCACTGCCATCTCCATCGCTCTGGGGTTAAATCCTGTGCTTTAATTTGGCCAAGATATCGTTAACGAGGCAGCCACGTCTCCTAATAAACGGTTATGGAGGCAGGAGGCCTGCCCACAATTAAAACCATCAGAACAATTAAAATGTTTTTGAAGTGTCGTCGGGCTTTGGAAAAGAATATTCACAGGAATTTAATTTAATGAGCATGGGTGGGAAGCTTTGAGCAAAGGTGAAAACTGGGATTAAAAGTATTTTTCCTTCTTGTCGTAGTTTGAATAAATAATAAATTAGGTAAGTTGGCTATGAAATTGTGTGCATACATGGGTTTTTATGTTTTAATGCGATACATAGGCTGTTTGTAAAAAGATGGGCTTATGATATATGTGCAATAGCACTTTTTTCAGATTTTACTTATTTTCCCACATAACTGTAAGTAAAGAAAAATTATTCAAACCTACAAATATTCCATTTTGTAAAACACGTTGGTTTGGTATTTATTTCAGATTTCTGATGGGCCCACTCTGACTTGCTTTCTGTCCCCAGTTTAAAAAAAAAAAACCCTGTCCAGCTCACCCTCTGCAGTCTTTAAATGTCTCCGTTAGGTGGAGAAGTTTGGGCCCCGGCTGGGTCTGCAACCATCACCTCATCTCTGCTATGTTTAAAAATAACACTGTACAAGACCAACAGTCCCTCCTACCACCACCTCTGGCAGCCATCCTGCCTCCCGTACTGCTGACCCTGTCGCCATAGAAACTGCCACTGATTTCTCTCGGGCAGGTGTGCTGGGCAAAGGGTCATGTGACACACCATAGAAGTAGGATCGCCAGGACAACGGCCTCCATCCGCAGCACCACATGGGGCTTTCCTCTCCTTCCCCCCCACCCCACCCCCCACCCCTTCCTCCTTATCTTCCCCTCTAAACAACACCTTCATACACAACAGTCAACACTTTGCATTTTCACCAGATTTTGTCGTTACAGCCGAGCACCTGCTGATATTTTTGAACGCAAAGTCCTCCAGCGAGCGTAAAATGGAACAAATGGATCTGGACGTTTAATTAGTTTTTTTTTTTCTCCACCTCTTCCAGGCAAATACGAGACGGGCTCTCTGACATTTCCTGGAGATTGGGTTCTAGCTGGGGAGTGATCTTTTCGTGTTTGAGTGAGAGGAGGGTCCCGAGTTCAAAAAGTTGTCCCCCTGGCATCGAGGAATCACACTCCCCGCACACCCCACTTCCTCCTCCTCTCTCTCTCCTGTGACATTTCTGCACACTTCCTGGGATCTGACATTTCCTTTTTTTTTCTTTTTTTTTTTGTTTTCCCCCAACTGCGTCCTCTCTCCTGCTTGCATCTCTTCATCCCATACCTCCGTTCCGTCTCCCCTCCTCCTCATCCTCTCTCTCCTTGCTCCTGCTCTCCCAAGTGCGAGGTAATGATCGTTGCCATGGCAACTAAAACCAGCTCACAGAGCGGGTTTGTTTTAATCCGGCCCTCCTCTCCCTCTCTTTCTCTCTCCCTCCACTCTCCCCTGTCAGCATGGGCTAAATGTAATGATAATAAATGAAATAATAGCGATCCTCCGCCTCATCATCACAGCTGTAATCTATCGCACTTGGAGGTATCATCATCTTTCCCCTGGTGACATCACCACCACCGCCACCACTGAAGCTGCTGCTGCTGCTGCTGCTGCTGTTTGGGACAATGGTGTCGGCCCATTCACGCTGGATTTGGATAATCTCACACAACTGTGGGGTGTGCAGTGCACCCACACCACTGCTGCATCCTGCACTGAATTCTGCTACTGCAAAATATCCACAGCACTCACCGGATATTCTGCTGGGAGCGTTTTCTCTGACCTGAAAGAATCATACGCAGAAAATATTGCAGATCATCACAGTCAGACCTGCTGCCTGAGCCTGAACCATAACCAACATTTGTTTGTTTGTTTGTTTGTTTGTTTGCACCGAATTTCCCAGAGGAACCCACCCGAGGGATTAATAAAGTTTTATCTTATCTTATCTTATCTATTATTTTCTCTCTTTCTAATTTGTTTGCTAAACTTTGCGCTCTAAAATAAATATAGAGACATTTTTAATTTGTTGTGTTTATTTTTAAATTATATGTTGAGCTAGTTTTATTTGTTTCTTCACTTTTATTGAAATATTCTACTTTTTACTTTCCAAGCGTTTGTTGTTGTTATTGAAAGTGTGGCTATTTTAAAGCGGCTGTAATGTCGTAATTTACTTAATATTCCCATACATTAAGTCTATCTGTCTATGTATAAAAATAGATAAGTAAAAAACTGTACCTGGGGACCTGAGCTGTCAGCCTCATCATGAAAAACTAGGCGACTGTATGTCAAAAATACATTAAGTCTGCAAAGTGAAACACATTCTTTCTAATGGCCACCAGGGGGCGACTCATGAAGTAAATAAATAAATGACTGCTCATTTGATCTATGATCTCGGCTGTTGCTTAGTTTGAGTTTATTAATTTTTTCCCGTGTTTAAGTTTCTGTGAATGTTCATCTTGTAAAAAGTGGTGTCCATTAGAGTCCAAATGGGAAATAAAGCGGCTGTGCTAGATGGCAGGACTACGTCAGCCCTCGTCATCACCTCTGATTTCAAAGAACCAAAACTGTGACAGACAAAACGCCAAAATTTAGGCAGAAGGAGGAAAAAGAGATT
Organism: Neolamprologus brichardi; assembly: GCF_056152115.1. Classification (NCBI taxonomy): domain Eukaryota; kingdom Metazoa; phylum Chordata; class Actinopteri; order Cichliformes; family Cichlidae; genus Neolamprologus; species Neolamprologus brichardi. The sequence goes on from NC_142123.1 coordinate 26,921,954, forward strand.
ACTTGATAAAAAAAAAATCTGCTGGCTGAGACCTGCAGGGATATCCACTGTGATGAGCTGTTGCGAATAATAGAGCTGCTGAAAGTAACTTTAACTACTAATGAATAAATGAAATCAACATAAAAACTGCAGTTCCTCTAGTGGCCACTTGAGGCTGGTTTCAACCCTCAAACAGACCCATGGTAAAACGAAATAAACCAGTTTACAGCCTGATATCAAAGCGTCTACACAGCTCTATTACTGAGTTTATAACAAATAAAGTAAGGTAGCTGTTTTTATATCTCCTGCATTTGACTTGCCTTAAACGTTAAGTTTGCTTAGTGAGTGCTGCGGACAGTTTTATCAGCCTGCTCAGAGTCACCTCTACTAACCTAAATCCCTAAACTGGACTTGTTTACCATCTTTGTGGTGTTGCTGCCTTTATATGTCAAATAATCTGGCCTCCTCTATGATTTATTTTCCCCAAAGCCATTCCAAGAAGTCTGTGCTCCAGTTTGGTGAGTTAAGCTGGATTTTTTTTCTTTTTTATGCTGTTTAGTGTTTATTAGCAGGCATCTGCGTCTCTGCTTTGCATCCCTACACTTTATAGCTGTTTAATTACTAACCAAGCTGATAACGGCGCACTCCACCTTCTTCCCCAAATGTGTCTCATTCGAGTTTTAAAAAAAACAACATGACGTTGGCCGAAGTACTAAAACTGAGGCTTCAAAGCTGGGCTTCAGAAACCAAAGGATCCCACAGTGGCTGTAGCTCTCTTTTATATGCAGTTTTTGGTGAGAGCACTGAGCTAAAAGTGCATTTCCTGCTTCATGAAGGCCCCTTCTCGGGGCTTCCCTGCGTCAATGAGTTGGGTTTTTTTTAGTCAACAGAGAGTTAAACATTCACCTCTTACCACAGCCTGCTCTCAGTGTGTGTTTAAGCGCAGTATATATGTCTACCGGGCAGAGCTGAAGCATCTCTGAGGAGAACAGCTGTTGAGCAGAGCTGTAGATATTTGGTCTCTTCAGCAACATGCCGCTCTAAAGCGCAAAGGAGACATGTCAGCATCCCTAATCGGCAACAACACAGCAAAACTCTCACCCTCCTTCTTCGCCTTTCCTCCTTCCCTCCATCTTTGTAATCCCATAGGACTTTGCTCTCCCCAGTCACTGTACAACCAGCCCCCATCCCCTGCGCCTCCCCCTGTCCCGCACCAAACCGCTCTGTTGCTAGGAGACTGGAGGGGTTGAGTCGACTGCCCCCACCCCCGCTGGCAGTCGCGCGCACACATACACACGCACACACACACACGCACACACACCAACTGTAGCCGAGAGTCGCCGAGGGGAGAGAGGAGCAGTCCTGCACACAGGCAGGTCAGGAGGAGGAGGAGGAGGAGAGGAGGAGGTGGGGGGGAGGTTTAGGGGAAGCAGCTGGGTCACAAAGACAGGCCGCCAAAGATAGAAGAGATGTATCACACAAGAAATTAGCTCCATGGCCGACCAGATAAACACGAGTGGGACAGGCCGAAATCTGAAAATCAGAAATCTAATTAAAGTGAACCTGCAGGTTTCCAGCTCTGTGCAGCTTTGCATGATTCACAGTTTAAAATAAGCCTTATTCTCAGTCCAGGTCCTGGTGTCGCTGGGTTTAACCACTGCCTGAGACAATAGACAGATGTAGCTGCTGTGATGATCTCCACTGTTTTCTCTTCTCTCATGTTATCACTTTGGCAACCACCATGTTGTTTTTCTGAGCTAAAAGTGACCTTGCTTGGATAAAATGGTGGGGGTGCTAATTTAACAGACTAATAAAATACAAAAACAGATTTTGAGGATTGTATACACTGCACACTAAGTCATACTATTAGATTTATAATTTAATTAAAATGCTTCAAAAGGCGCCAAAGGCAGAAAAAAAAGGCTCAGAGGTCGGTGATTAAACTTAGCTAAAACCTGTTAAAACAGCCAAAAAGCCACTATTTTTAAGGCTTACGACTCTCCAGCTGGCTGACTTTTTTCTTAAAAATAGGGATAACTATCCACAAAGTCCAAAATATTTTTCACCAGGCTGTAAACATGGTTTTAACATTGAAGTCTATGCATATTGACTCACTTTTGGAATTAAGCCTCAAGTGGCCACCAGAAGAATTGCAGCTTTTGCCTCTCCAATCCTTTTAAGTCATCTTTCTTCTAATTGGCTGCCCCTCTCAAGCAGAATATTACAGTGTAAACAGCAGGTGGGTGGGGCATCTCTGAAAAATGCACAAAACCTGAGTATTAACAGCTTTTGGCTCACGGGATGGTTGCACATACGCTGACCTCCTTATTTAAAACTCATTATTTAAAAAAGAAATCCACTTTAGCGACAGGCAAAAAAGGGAACTGCATAATAGGTCCCATTTAAAGTGAAATGCAACTTCTATTTTGCAGGATTGTTGCACAATTAGTAGCGTAAATTGATGGTGCAGGGATATGTGCTCAGGTGCTTTTATGTGTGTGTCTGTTTACATGTGTGTGTACACCCAGAACACAGGGAGATGGCTGTGTCAACAGTACTCATGACTCAGATGATCTCAAGGCAGATGTGACAACAGGTCATCTTTTAAAGTCCCATCTCCCCTCTGTAAATCTATCAGCTGGCTAATGGGTACATAAATGGGCCAATCCTTGTTCCTCCTGCGCCTGTATGTGTGTCATGGGGACAACACCGCAAGACAACGGTTTGTCATGGAAAAAAAACTGGGATAAAAGAAACTCTTACCTCAACACTGTCCCCGTTTTTATAATATAAAACGCCCCCCTCCCCTTCTATTTCTTTTCTTTTCACTATCATCCTCTCCTGTCTGCTTCATTTCATAAAGGCCCGTCATTAAATCCACATTAGGTGCACCGAGCTCAACCCCTCTGTCCGACGTCTCCGTGTGTGTGGGTGTGTGTGTCTCGGTGTGTGCTCATCCCTCTCGGCTGCTCCCATGATGAACATTATTTGATAGAGTGTGTGACATCCCCAATATCCCACCGAGCCGGAGACACAGACGGTCCCTCTGGCCCACAGCAGACTGGCACTGTTGACGTTTCAGTCACTGACTTAAAATGGTATGTAAATGACTCGCACATACATCATCACATCCCAGAGTCCATTTCACCGTTTTCAGGCTATTATCATGCTGCCCCAGTTCGTTAAACGTTGGCCTTGCTAAGGTATTAAAAATGACAGCAACGGTGTGGTAGAGAGATTATTGCCGTCTTAAAGGCTGTGTGTGTGCGCGGAGCACAACTCAGACTATCTCCCACACAGGGGGGAGGCCCCTGGGCCAGTTAAAAATGGTGTTAATTTCTCCTCCTATGGGAAAGCAAAGAACGGTCTCTCCATGGCAACAGAGAGGGTGCTGAAGGGAGGAAACACAGAGCATGCGATCAGCGACCCCCTCTTTGTACGAGCACACACGCTCGGGCACAGTATGGATTTCGTCACCCGTTTACAGTAAGTCAGAGTAACGCAGCAAAGTCTGAGATGACCACATGAACAAATGCTGACATAAATATATTCTTTATGGATCTTTAATTGACTCCAGTTTAACAAAGAAGACACATCTCCAGCTTTGAGGGCAGTTTTTTTTTTTTGTTCAGCCCCTCTTAGGAGCAACACATGGGCTCGGAAGTTCAAATGCTCAGCAGCTAAAAGAAGAATCACCTCAGCTCCTGTTGTGTTATTTTATGCATGCAGACAATCTGCGTTTCCTTGGCTATAATGGTACTAAATGGGAATCGAAACACTCAGCAGCAACGTCTCTTCCCAGAAATTATGACCCAGTGTGAAAGCCCTTTGACTATCTTGTACAACTGTTGACTTAAGCGGGTTTACAGTTGATGCATTCGTCATTTCTGGTTCACATTATGACACCATAACTATAATCTTCCTTTTTTTCCTTGTTATCTTTTCTAAACGTTCAAGCAATTTCCCTCTCCGTCATCTGATTGATATATCATAGAAATGCCTCCAGCCTGGTGCACAACAATCAAAATGTCACTAAAGTGCACCATGCCAGCAGTTGTGACGTCTCAGTTGGCGCTCCAACAGGAAAGAACAGTGACGTGAAATGCTCGGAGGGTCGTCAGCTATTGCAGCTAATGCCTAGGCCTTCCTGGAGTGATAAAATCTGTCCCAGGATCTCTCTCCTGCTTCCACCTTCTACCAACCATCTTTGGTCTTTGTGTTTTGTTAGTTTGTTCGCAATAAATCATTTTTTATGTATAAAAATCTCCTGTTCAAAATTCTTCCCTGTCTCTTAGTTTGAGCCAGCAGTTTCATATAGGAACTATTTTCTTTTTCTGTTTTCTGTTTGCACCCACAAACAATAGGATGTTTGCAGCCAGCTAATGGGTGCAGGTCTAGCGAGGAGCAACCATGACATCTCGATCAATTCAATACAGAGGGTGTCCTTGGACGTTTGTGTTCCGATTTAGTCATTTTTCAACATGCAGAGATGCATTTTACCCCAAACTTGGATCTTTTACTGAATGTAACCAAGTAGTTTCCAGTTTCTAAACATAAGGCTGTGAAAAACAGAACAACAATCACCAAGTGAAAAAAGGAAAAAGTGCAAAACAGAAAGGACCCGATAGGACAAGAAGCCCAGTCTCCTAATGACTTATGAGACTGCTCCCACCCTCCTATTGCAGACTTTGTGTGTTTCTGCTGCCAATATTTCCGTGGACACCTTGTTTTTAATAATAAGACACAGGGTGACATGTGACAAAAATGCATTATATTACACCCAGGGATGAGAACATGTTGCACTTCCTGTCACAAGCAGGAGCCTGTTATCAGTGCGCAGTGATACGATTGGTGGGGATAGTTTAGTACAAAGAAAGTAGTCCCAAAATGAAATTTTTCTTAGTCACCAGGTTGTGATTTCTGAAAAGTGACATTGCTGTTGTTTTTTTTTTATGTATATATTCAAACTGTTTGCACACCGCGGAGCCATTTCCTTTCATTATATTCAAGACAAGGCAGACATCTATACTGTTCAATATCTCCAATACTGGGTAGATGACTCTAAAACATTCTAGATGGATAAATAACAAAACAGGCCAGAGGACAAATAATGATATTTGATTTGGGGGTAAACAGCCACTTTAAAACCTTTAAAATAAATAAATAAATAAAAGGAACAGGTCAATCACTATTAGAGGTGCTCGGGTAATTTCTCTGCAGCTCTGATGAAGAACGAGACGTGAACAACTGCGTTGATTCTTGTTTGGGCTGCTGAGCCTTTTGCCATTTGAACCCACGAGCGTGAGCCCATGTGTTGCTCCTAATAGGCGCTGCCAGAGAAGGATGAAACAAAAAAGGCTGGACAAAAGCGCTGGAGACTCGCTATGCAAAAAATAGCATTAATGCAACTGCTGCTGAATAATAGGGCCAGTATTCTTTTGACTCTGTGGCCCATCCACAAAAGACGGGCTCTCAGGGGAATCGCGGACTAATTAATCAGATAATAATGATGATGTTCCTCATCCCATCTGACGTGGGCGAGGAGCAAACATTTAGTGCCCATTTTCCGAGACATGGATAAGGACTAACAATGTGGGGACGTCCCGAGACAAACCCTTATTTTAGGAAATAAAGCTTCACTCAGTTCTTCAGTCTGAAAACCTCTTTCTGTGGTAATCGTGTCTTCCTTTCATCACGTGCTGTCACTTTGTGGCTGTAACTAATGTTTATTGTCATTGTCAGCTATTGATTGATGTGGGATTTTGTCAATAAAATGTCAGAAGATCTTGAAAGGGGCTCGAGGTTGTGTCCCTTTAAATTCTGTCTTTTATCAGCGCAAAGCCCAACATGAGTGGAATAAGCACAAAAGCAGGAAATTCTCACATTTAAGAAGCCCAAAGCAGAAAAACAAAGACAAGTATTCAATTCTTTAAAAGAAAAGGTGAAAAGGCTGATTGACAGACAATAATCTGTAGCTATATTGATCAGAAGTCAACTGCTTTGGACAAAAAAAAAGAAAAAAGAAAGAACAATCCTGACTATGATGACGTTTCACTGTTTTCTGTTTGTTTAGATGCTGATTTCTGCTGATAGGCTCTTAGTTTTTACATCGTTTGTTTCTCTTTTGTCTAATAAACGGTTAAATGAGCTTAAATGAACACTTAGACATGCTTATTTTGTCTGGTTCACAGTCTGTGCCAGCATGTCCTGTGCGCACAGTTCGAGCCCCTTTCATGTGAAGTACTTCTGTGTGTCTCTGTGTGAGAGCATGTCCACCAAAGCCGTGAGACATGAACAGAGATATTTACAGCTTTCAGTAGGCATGGCAACAAAAAGCAACAGCTCGCAGTTTTTCAAAAATTTTCTTCAGTACAATGCTCATGTCAGCTGAAAGGAAATGCACAGGGCGATTAAGCCCCGTTCCTTCACTCGGGAAGAGGCTTGTGCTCATTTTGTGTAAAATTCTGTGGTGCATCTCTGTGTCTGTTTCTGGTCCTATCCCCCTCCTCCTCTGTAGCGTCCTCTAATCAGGACATAATGAGAGCTAAACGAGGTTGCATCTCCACACTGAGGGCTGCTGGATTCTCCGAGCAGTTGCAGGGCTCTGAGATGTGCAGAAAGAGGGCGAGACAACAGGAGCAGGAGGACAGAAAATAATTCTGTGTCCCGGCTTGAAAAGAGGCATCAGCGCTGAGTCTGTGCTACTGTGCCCTGTCTTTCTGTCCTGCCACACACTGAAGCCGCCTTGTATGCTTCGCTGACACACAGAAGAGACCTTCTCTGTCTGCACATCAGCCACCAACCATCCCTACCCCCACCCAGCCTCCCGTCATTTAGCCCCATGCCTGCTCCCACACAGAAACTTGGCACACCCTGGGAGCAGCTGCAGAGGGGCTTCCAGTGCTCGCGCTCCAGAGATACGTCCCCGGCCCTGCAGCCCTGCGAGCAGGCACTGACCATTGTGTGTGCGTGTTTGTACATGTGTGTGCGTGTTCCTTTTCCAGTGGCACCGGACAGCCTATTTATAAAGCCCACGAAGACCAGCTGAATCAAAAATCGGGCTTTCTATAGCAGTCACATGCACATGAATTGGTTGATTTGTGGCTTCTGACTCATCATCAGAAGCAGCTTTTGTTGGCTGATGTTTTGTTTGTTGTTTAAATTTCCCAAGTGCAGCTGAGTCAGGGGGAGGTTTCCCCCTGCCTTCTGATATTAGCTACAAAAGTGTGCACACTCCTCTCCAGTAAACATTAAGGTACCCTGTTTTTTAAAAAAGAACCACACTTTTAAGGCCTTGTTCAGGTTTTATTTCAGCTCATCTGCTTTTCACATTGATTTTTTTTAAGCTGATCGGGTTATACTGATCAATATATTAAACTGGTATCAACTAGAAATGGCCAAGAAAAAAAAACAGACAAAAGCTCATCAACATCACATTTCAGGCACCATCTGCACCTGCGGAGTCAGATCACACCTGCCCTCCTGCTCAGGGGGGGAAACACAATATTGAGCCGAGATTAGAGGAGTTTTGTAGTCTAAATCGTCCATTCACACAGGTAAAACACCTGTAGAGGGATCAGTGCTATTCAGCTAAAAGTCAAAGGACTCTGTCTCTGACTGGAGCCAGAATCTTCCCCGGTTTGTTCGCAGGAAATGTGTTTCTGCTCTTTGAGGTCCGGAGAGACTCTGTCCCAGCAGGCCGGGTGGGGGAGATTATTCCTGAAGGCGCTTATTTAAAATGGTGGTTGTTTCCGTGCTGGCACAGCAGGCCCAAACACCATATATAGACATGGGCGCGCGCGCGTGAGCACAGCCAGCGTGTTTGTTTTCCGCGTGCAGGAAAAGCTGCTGGGGCACTGGCTGACAGTTCATCATGCACACGTTTATCTGGCCAGTCCGACAAATAGGCCTAATAAAACTTAACCCTTGAAGCACCTGCAGCTTCACTGACCTGACTTCCATTTTACAAGCGAAACATCGCCACACATCATCCAGGAGAACGGAGAAGTGAAGTCTGAGTACTAACTGTGGGCGTATGTCGCTATCAGCCCAGAGCAGACCCTTTTGTTTCCGCCACAGCCCCTCACGTGGTCACCAATTACGCACCGCTTCTACTCTCCGCTAAAATGTGGAAATTACCTGCAGTGAGTTTCTCTTGAAGATAATCTTAGACGAGCTTACAGCGCTTAACGTCGGATCGTAGACTACAGAATAAAATGCGGCAGAGGCGGGCTGTCCTGGGCTGCACAGGTGTTGCCAGAGCAACGAATGCCTGTTAGCCGATCCGCATCCTGCCCAGGACAATGAAAAGTGGGGACTAAACACTCGGGCTGTTTGCCACGCCGTGCCATTTCATTACAATGCCCCCTCTTTCAGTACTTTAGAAGCCTATCTTTGCCCTCCCGAAGAAAGAAAAATCAGCCAGGTCGACGCACGGACACAGCGCGTGCTTCTTGGTTTAGATGGGACAGTGAGTGCGTGTGTCCTTTGATGAATCGCTGACAATGAAACCTGCTGAGCTTCTCGGCATGAAAAACGCTGAACGTGATCATCTTAAGTTTGGATTAAAAAAAAAAGAAGAAGAAGCCGTGCAGCTTTTCAGCTGGTAACACCAGAGCAACCTGACACAGACCCACCAACATGCCGCTGCATCCACGTGCGCGCGCACAGCATCACCATACCGGGCTACACGAGACCCGAACTGCAAGGTTCAAGCAAAATGCTGTCAGTAAGTAAATTATCTCGTGCTTTGCACCCGGCAGCGCTGACAGGACTTAAACCTCGCTGGTGAGATGCTTTTGCTTGATAGCCTCGACTCCCTGTTTTTTTTTTTTTTGCAAATGCGATTGCCAGGAGGCACCGGCGTTGCTATGGCAGCAAGGGATGACAGTAGGGCTGTTCTGGTTGGGATGTGGACAAAGTGAAGCTTCATCGGCAGGGATGAGGGCGAGACGGGACGACAAAACATTTCAAGTTGGCGTTTTATCCGTGTGACAGGTGCATGTGTGCACCCTGATATAATGATAACTTATAGGCGGCGACGGGACACCTCATGCTCATATACACGCACGTTCCCTCTCTGTGCCACACACACATATGCACAAGCATGCACACGCACACACACACACACACTTTACCGTTGACTTGACCGGGACGTATAAAACGGGCTTCCCTGGAGCTCCTTTCTTGTTGTGCTCTCCCAAAACGTTGGTCCCGACCTGAAATCCTTTAGACTTCACCCAGAATTTGAATTTGGCGTTGATGTGGCTGTTGTCGACATAAACGCCATCCGACTCGTCGTTCTGCAACAGTGTCTGCATGATTTTGTTGTATTTTCGCCGGGTGACGGTCTTTGTTTTACCGGAGTCTCCATAAGTCCGGAGACACCAGTCCTGAAATTCACTGAACATCTCCGCCTCCAAAACGACCGGACTCCGGCTCCTTTTGGGTGCCTCCACGCACGCCTTTTTCGTTGCCATTGCTCCCCCTCTCCCTCTCTCTCTCTCTGTCTGAAACCGTTCAAACAGCCCAGGCTAATAAAGAACAGACTTGAATGGGTGGATGTCTTTCTCCTCTGATCCCCGCTGTCCCGCGTCCAGGAGGCTCGGTTCAGGTTTGGGGACGCTACCTCTCTGTGGCTTCTCAGTCAAACTGACCCGGACAGCAGCACACCTGTTTGCAGAGGAGCAGTGCTGTCCCGAACCGCAGCGGTGAAAAATGTCACTTCCTCACATCATCCGCTGAGGAGCAGAAAGGGGGGCTGTCCTATGCTGAGCGGGTATCTCCCACCTGTGCGTAAAACGCTCCACACAAGGGTAGGCTTTGAAAAAAAGCCCACAGTCCTCGCTAAACAACAAAGAACACAGACAAAAGCGTGGAAACAAACGTCTCTCTCAGTTCCTATCGACCTACTTTCTAACAGACAACACTATTTTCGGATGCGGGTTGCTCAACCCCTCGAAAAAAGCGCAAAGATGCTCAGAGTGTACCCCTGTATGGCCATGCATCCGATCAACATGCGCCACCTGGGACTGTTTCTGCTCCTAACACCTGTTTGAATGGGATTAGCTTTTGCATTGTGGGCTTTTTCTACCACCTAAAGGGGGGAAAAAACAACACACACTCAAATCTGCATTACACTGGTAATTTGCTGCAAAGCCTGCGGTTTACAAGTAGGTTTATGTTGCCCAGGCGCAGAGAAAATGTCCGATTTGGAGACACGGAGGATGGAAGAGGGTGGAGGCAGAAATCATTCTTTAAAAAAACACCGATGAAGGATTTTAAATAGGAAATACTTTACGCAGAGTGAGATTCCAATAATGTATAAAGTGCTTTTTTTCGTTCTTTTTTTTTTTTTTTTAGATGGGCGTTAAATCTGAATAAAATATCAATGTATGTTTTGGAAGTCAGCTTTGGAAGATTATTTATATTCACGATAACATCTTCAAAAACAATAAAAAGAAAGAAAATGTGTTCCGAACAAAGAATAATGAGATTATTTGTGACTTTTATGTTTAGGGACAGTGTTTGAACAACCCAGCTTGCGCGTGTCTACAGATGTTAGAGGAAAAACAGGCTCATTTAGGATCAGTGGTTTCCTCCTCGGTGCAGTTTTCTACCCGTGTGTCGTGCTCTCTTTGTGTGTGTGTGTGTGTGTGTGTGTGCGTGAGTGCGTGCGTGCGTGCGTGCGTGCGCGCGCTTGTGTGTGACTCCTCCTGGCCTGTGCATTACAGGCCCATGCTGGCGGTGGTGACTGCTGCTGTTGCCATGACAGCAGCGCAGCAGTGTCTCCGGCCGTGCGGAGGGTGAGTGGGATGCCCCGTCCTCATCTTTCCATCCTGACTCAGACAACGGTGTGCTGCATGGGCCGAGAAGCCACACCACGACTGAATGACGAGAAGCTCAGATTGTCAGATACAGGGAAAGAAAGAAAAACGAGCTCACTCACATGTTGTGTGTGTGTGTGTGTGTGTGTGTGTGTGTGTGTGTGTGTGTGAGAGAGAGAGAGAGAGAGAGAGAGAGAGAGAGTGAATGCATGCGTGTTGAATGACCGAGGCTTTCGCCAGCTTTCATTTCGTTTCATCATGTGGTCTCGTGCTGTGTCTTCTATCAGGACTGGCCTGCATGCAGGATACGCTCTGGGAGCTGTCCATCCATCCATCCCTCAGGGGAGACGCCACGTCTCAACACAGGCTTTTATTTTGAAAGGCTGAGTTTAGGACAGAAACATTCAGTTTGTTATTACTTAAAACTTGCACTCAGGGAGTAAATTAGTGTTCTCCGTGAGTGGAGGTACTTTCGGGGTTCTTATGTGCACAACTTTCTGAGAAATTCTGCAGCACTTCTTCAGCACAGTTTTATATATATATATATATATATATATATATATATATATATATATATATATATATATATATATATATATATATATATATATATATATATAGCACAGGATCATAGCAACAGTCGCTTGATTGTGCTTTATGTTGCAAAGGAAAGACTCATCAACATTAAAGGGTGTTGTGAGAGTGGACAAAGGAGTGAAGCCACTCTGTCCCCATCACAAGGAGTGCCTTTTGAGAAACTCCAGCAAAAAGTGTAATTTTTACTTCATCCTAATCAGAACTGAGAGAGTAAAATCTTTATAAATGATCTTATCAGCAGGCTGTGATGTTATTAAACCTGCTTGAAACAGACACAAAAGAAAAGAAGTATAGCAGAGGTATGCTTTTTTCAGTTACCAATGAACACCTGGTATTGTACAGGTGAGTTTAATGTGGAAAACTATCTTACACCCCATTTTTATGCTGTTTCATGAGACTGCAACAGTCACTTTAATCTGCCACAATCTGATTTTTAATTAATTTTTAATTAATCATTCTGTCTATAAAATAGTCATATTTTATAGAATAGTGAGACTTCTAGATTTTCACCGTTTAGGTGAACATCTTCAAATATATTTATTCTGGTGAACCAGAGGTCACAAAGGAAATATTTTTTCCTATTATGTGAGACAAACAAGCACAGGTTGTTTTTTTTTTTTTTAAAAATTACTAAAACAATTACTGAGTTATCAAAATATCTGCATTTATTTTCTTTTGATTCATTTAAACTTAATGTTTTTGCACCACTTTGAATATGGTAATGTTTTATATTTCACCCGAGGTGTTGAGATAAAACACTTTCAAAATGTTTCCCTTCATTTAATGTCAACAAGCAAAGACAAATTCTCACACTCTGCTGTCATCACAAAGAAAACTTTTATTTCTGTCTCACATGTCTGGCTTTAGGTAATGTCTGTAAAACTGACAATAATTCAAATCTCTGGCTTTTATGAAAAGAACAAACTGGAAGACAAACCGTCCTTAACTGCAAAATAGAGTGAAAGACAAAATATTCTCCCCACTTTCCTTTCATCACACTTTACAAAACCATCAGTGGCACAATTTGCCCCTGCAGGCCATGTGTTTGTCTCTGTTTATGCTATCAAATGTGATGCTTTAGTACATTAGTACATACATTAGTAAGAATCTGGGTCATCTTGATCCCAGTAATATAATTGGTTCCAACCCTTCATATTATCATGCATTAGACTAACCTGGATCGAAAGGGGCTCAGGCAACAAGGCTGGTTCACCTGTGGATAAAAAACAGGGACATGTGGTTGCTTTGCCTGTGTGTTATTCTCTGCTTTATCTCTGAATGTTGTCTTATGTGTCATTCACAGGTTTTAGTTCCACGTCTGCACATATTTGTAGAACTTTACCATAATTTTTATTGTTTTGAGGTTAAACTCGAGCTTCTATTGTAGAAACAGCTGACCGGTTGTTAACCCATAAATCACATCGGTGTTGTGCTAAGCCACACAGGGCATGTTATTACCCTGTGATTTTACCATATTGGATTTTTCTTATCTGAAGGATGTTTTGAGCCCTGGAGAGCTGAAATCATCTAGTATGTAACATACTTTAAAGATTCTTGGAAACTGAAAGGGTGAAAGAGCAAACAATGACATGTTCCTGTGATAAACATGTAGATTTATCTCACAGGAAGTCCAAATGAGTACTTCAGCTGTTTATATTTTGAGCTCTTTCGGTAAAACTGTTGGTAGATCTGTGCTCATATGTAACATAATGAATGCACAGCTTGTAATTTTACAGCGTGACAAAAAGGACTGCAGAATTCGCACATATTAAAGGATTCAGGACTCAGATTGCCCTCGTAGCTTCCTGTGAGCCAAGAACATGTCTCAGCGCCACCATCCGTGCGCGTCAGCTGTTGGACCTCTGGGCAGGGTCACGCCTCCTCACTCCTAATGAGGCAAAACTGCTGTAATTATGCTCACAATCTCCCACTGAGCGCTTTCTGTTCACCATGAGGTGGACTGCTGCTGTCCTGGAGGGCCACAGCAAGGGCTGTCTCGCGCTGAGATACCTCGCGTTCAAAAATAAAACCCAAGTTTTCGACACACAGGCAGGATGACAGCATTTTCACACCCTGGCTTGAACCTCAATAACTGCTGCTTCAACTCGACTCTTTTATCGACCTCACTGTCCACACGCAGCGCTGTCTCTATTAAATTAGTCTTTCCTGCTAATGCCCCTCGCGATGTTGTCAGCGTGCTATCCGCTGGTGGAGGCAGTATTCACAATCAGAGACATTATAATAGAAAGAAATGGCACTCAAAGAACCATAAATTGAAATCTATGTGAGAGGTATGTAACTGCTAAGGCGGTGGTGGAATTCAAGTCCAAACATTTGGTGGCAGCAACACCAAGTAAAATTCCCTCTTCTTTTAACAACAGTCCACAGACATCTGGGAACTGAGGAGACCAGCTGCTGGACATTTGGGAGAGGAATGTAGTCCCATTATTGTCTGATAGATAATTCCAGCCTCTCAACAGTCCTGGGTCTTCTTTGTCATGTTTTTGGTTTCCAAATGTTGGTAAGAGGACTAACTGCAGGCAGGCCAGTTCAGCAGCAGTCTTCTAATATGAAGCCATGCTGTGGTAACAGCAGCAGTATGTAGTTTAGCGTTGTTCTGCTCAAACATGATGTAAACATAAACATGTTCCCTTTCAGAATAAATGGTTTCCACTCATACACAATAAACTGAAGGAAATAATTAATGTTATTTTGTTTTCGTCATTTTCGGTGGTTTAAGTACTGAAAATAGTTTAGTCAGTTTTACCAGGACTAGTTTATACCACCTACTTATTAGGCAAACCTTGCTAGTACTGGGTTGGACCCCTTGACCCTTCAGAGCTCGCTTTAGTTTTCATGGCGCAGATTCAACATTCTTCTAAGATTTTGATCATATTGACATGATTGCTTCACACAGTTGCTGGAGATTTGTCAGCTGCACATCCATGATGTGAATCTCCCGCTCCACCACATCCCAAAGGTGCTCCGTTGGACTCAGATCCGATGGCTGTGAAGGCCATTTGAGTACAGTGGACTCATTTTCATGTCCGGGAAACCAGTTTGAGATGAACTGAGCTTTGTGATATGGTGTTATTCATCTGAATGTCACAAAGTCGTCAGTTTTTTCAGTCTTCTGTTGTCCAGTTTTGATGAGCTCCTGTGAATTGCAGCCTCACTTTCCTGTTTTCAGCTGATGGCACTCGGTGCGGTCTTCTGCTGCTGTAGGCTGTTTGCACACTCACAGAAACTCATCTGGTTGTAATGAGTTTTTAAGTTTAGCGTTGTTCTGCTCAAACATGGGACACCTTCCCTGAAAAAGACATTGTCTGGATGGGAGCATATGTTGCTCTGAAACCTGTTTATACGTTTTGGCACCTTGCTTTTCTGGTGCAGGTCCAGATGTGCAAGCTAAAGATCTTTTTGGGCACTAATGCACCTCCATAGAATCAAAGATGCAGGCTTTTGAACTGAGTGCTGATAACAATCTGAATGGTTGCTGTCCTCTTCATGTAGATGCAGCATCCATGTTTTCCAAAAGATGTCCGATTTTGAGTCATCGAACCCCAGAACAGTTTTCCACTTTGCTTTGGCCCAGAGGATTGCGGCATTTCTGGATCATATTCACATATGGATTTTTCTTTGCATCACAGAGCTTTAATCTGCATTTGTGGATGAATCATGTTCACAGACACTTTCTGGACGTGTTCCTGAGCCCATGCAGTGATTAAATTACGGTTTATCAGGCAGGGCCACCTTAGGGCCCTAAGATCACAGGCATCCAGTACTAAATTTCACACTTGTCCCTCACACACAGAGATTTCTCCAGATTGTCTGAATCTTTTGATCATATCATGAACTGTAGGTGATGAAATATTCAGTCTTTGCATTCCAAAATTGTTCCACACTTTGCAGGTGCATTTATTTCCAGATTGGTGAACCTCTGCCCAACTTTACTTCTGAGAAAGTGTGCTTCTCTAAGATTCTGTTTTTATACCCAGCAATGTTACCGACTTGTTGCAAATTAACCTGTTTAGTTGCAAAATGCTTCTCCCGCGGTTTCTCTTTAGTACCACTTACTTTTCCAGCCTTTTCTTGCCTCCTATCTTAACTTTCTTAAAAGATTTTGCTGGCATGAAATTCATAATGAGCTAACATTTTTCATTAAATAGTAAAATGTCTTGATTTAAACATTTGGCATGTCTTTTATCCTCTGTTGTGAATAAAATATAGGTTTATGGAATTTGAAATCCATTGCATCCATGTTTTTTACACACCTTTTTTTAATTGGGGGTCCTCTAATTTTCAAGGGGAAAAGCTTTTTAAAACCTTATTCTGGAGCAAGGTCAGCAAACTATTTAAAGCAGTTTTTATCTGATGTGACTGGTGATTCTGTAAATCCAGCTTTTATGTATCCAGCTGTGTGACCAAGATGGCTGTAAGTGGTAAGAACTCATCCTAGAAGACGATTGTCAGAATTTATTGGAGGGTCATTGTTCTAGTCATTTGTTTTTCATAAGAAAACATAACACTACAGATCCAGTCTATATTGTAATCTTATCATGTCATGAACTGAGCTGCATGGCACTGGTCTGTGAGCACAGGTCCCGCTAAAGTACGTCAGGCCCTTATTCCACCCTCATGGAGTCTGTTCCTGACAGTTTGACTAGAAACATGCACAAGAAGCCTGCTGGAGGTCATTTAGTATGCTCCTCCTCTTCCTTCTCACACAAAGGAGCAGATCCCGGTCCCGCTGCTGGGTTCATGACCTTTCCAGCTCTCCTCGTGTAATGGCCCCTCTCGTGATATCTCGTCCATACTCTCGAGACTGTGCTGGAAGACACAGCAAGACACATGTGGATGCGCCATCATGGAGGAGCTGGGCTACCTGAGATAAGGACACTAGCAAAAAGTAAAAGTAAAGGCAAATTGCTCAAGCGGGATAAGGAGAGAGCAGTTGTCCTTAGCCACCACCTTGTTGCCTCTCCAGTGCACCTGGTGTCACTTTCCTTTGCACTAAAACACGTAAAGCTGATTCTGCTTCCTCAGATAGATAAAACCTAAAGTTTTACTGACTTTGTGTTATACAGTGAGAATTGAGTGTTCCCTTAATTTGTCTGTGCAGAAGAAGATTTTAAATAAAAAGGTTAAAAAAAAAAGTCTTAGTTAAGCTATTTCTGGTATGTCAGTCTTAAAGGAGACTATTGGTTTTCAAAGAGCAGATATGCTTCAGGTGTAAGCATTTTTAGACTTTCAACAAACAGATCCTTATTTTTAATAAAAGTGTGTTTACTGTATCCAGGGATTTCTTATCTTTTCTGTTGTTTTCATAAAACGAAATGCTTCATCTGGGTTTTTCTTGAGTAAAAACGGGGAATGTGACTGTTGAGGTGTTACAGCTTCTTCATATGTGCCACTAGATGTACTTAAAAAAGAAGGGAGCCCACTCAGGCAGCCCGGATTTTCACGCTACACCACTCATATAAATATTCAAGTTGAGAACACGAAAACTCTAATTCACTACAACATGTAAGCAGAGGTATCGCAAGCACTGATGGTATCTCTGAATGATACACTCAAGGTTTTCTCCTCGGGGGTATTTGCACTGCTAACAAGATTTCTTGTGTAGTTGTAGCGTAAACAAACAAAATCTGTCTTGGATGAACCTGAGCAGAGCTTAAGGGAGGACATACAGGGGGCGGCCTCACAGTAAACAGAGACGGGGAGACAGACAGCGGCACAGAGCTGAGAGTGTGAGACTGAATAAGAGGATGAGAGGCAGGCGCACTGAGGGGGAGTGATGGTGAATCAGCCTCAGTTAGGATGACAAGTTTACCCTGCTCCGCCGGTGTTGATCTGCGAGCGTGATTAAGTCTGAGTGACAATTTGATGGCTAGTGCCTCCTGATGGAGAAGCTGAAAACTGCACCTTCTTTGTGTGAAGCGGACCTGTCCTACATAAGATGTAAACATAAACATGTTCCCTTTCAGAATAAATGGTTAGCGTTTCCACTAATACACAATAAACTGACGGAAATAATTAATGTTATTTCGTTTTCGTCATTTTCGGTGGTTTAAGTACTGAAAATAGCTTAGTCAGTTTTACCAGGACTAGTTTATACCACCTACTTATTAGGCGAACCTTGCTAGTACTGGGTTGGACCCCTTGACCCTTCAGAGCTCGCTTTAGTTTTCATGGCGCAGATTCAACATTCTTCTAAGATTTTGATCATATTGACATGATTGCTTCACACAATTGCTGGAGATTTGTCAGCTGCACATCCATGATGTGAATCTCCCGCTCCACCACATCCCAAAGGTGCTCCGTTGGACTCAGATCCGATGGCTGTGAAGGCCATTTGAGTACAGTGGACTCATTTTCATGTCCGGGAAACCAGTTTGAGATGAACTGAGCTTTGTGATATGGTGTTATTCATCTGAATGTCACAAAGTCGTCAGTTTTTTCAGTCTTCTGTTGTCCAGTTTTGATGAGCTCCTGTGAATTGCAGCCTCACTTTCCTGTTTTCAGCTGATGGCACTCGGTGCGGTCTTCTGCTGCTGTAGGCTGTTTGCACAGTCATCTGGTTGTAATAAGTTTTTAACCTTGCAGACAGGTTGGTGTAATACAAAGCAAGATTGGTGATTGGTTTGGAGCTAAAGTGATTAGAAACCCCACCCTAGAAAATAAAAAATTAAACCAGAAAGAAAACTTAACTGTAAAACAAAATAGGAAGAAATTTGATGAAAAGTAGAAAATAACTCTGATTCAAAGTGCATTAAAAGCTAAGAATAAGCCAGCACGAGAAGAACAGTGAGATAAACGCACACAAGGAATCACAACGATGAAGCTGTAATAATAAAACCAATAAAATAGGATAAAACTCATATCTATTGTAATGAGGTGGAACAATTAAACTGCACTTTTTACATTAGCAGCAAGTGAGAATGTCCCGAATTATTGTGTGGATGATCGAATCAAATTAAACATTTCCTAAATTGTTTGAGATCCACAATACAACATATACCATGAACTTTACAATTATAAGACTCTAACTGCACAAATGTGATAATCAAATGTTTGGATCATTTATTCCTCTGGATTTAAACATTTGTACTATAATCGTTTTGTAATTGTATGTTATTGTAAAAATATTTTCTGTTAAATGTATTATGAATATCATGCATGGATATATTTTTAAAGCTCCACCAAAGATTTTTTTAGTCTGAGCCAAAAGAAAATCACTGTCTTTCTTAATTAAAGTTTCCTTTACTCTAACATAAGATTGATTTCTGATAATCCAGCTAAAGCCTGGCACAAACTGAGCTTGTAAAACAGGACAACGATCCTAAGCACAGCAGCTCATCTACAGCAGAATGTCTCATAAAGAAAATAATCAAGTCTCGCAGTGATCAAGTCAAAGTCTAGACCTCAACCTGACTGTTATTGCTGTGGTGGGACCTGAAGAGAACTGTACATAAACAAACGCCTACAAACCCCAATGAACTGAAGCAACATTGTAAAGAAGAGTGGGCCAAAACTCTGCCAAAATTATGTGAGAGAGCGATAAAAATCATACAGAGAACAATGACTTTGGATTTATTACTGCTGAAAATGGTTCCATAAGCTTTTGGATCGTGGTCTGTACACTTCTTCTAAAGTAAGTAGGCCCACTTACATGATGTACTTGGGGATTTATACTTCTACATTAAACACCGTAGGGGAATCCTTACTTATAATTTCATAGTTTTTAAAATATTAATATTTTTAACTATTATGCAGGCTTTATTATTATAAATAAATCTATAAAAGAATCAAAATAATCTCCAAAAGCAACATTAAAGCGATGCATTAATGAATCAATAACTTTGATCTGCTCTCTGGGGTTTTTGCAGTTTCACTGACCACTGCACAGTCTGACCTTGGAGTGAATTTGCTGGGACGTCCACTTCTGGGAAGATTGGCAACTGTCTTGAGTGTTTTCCACTTGTGAATAATTTCTCCCTTTAGAAAGATGAACTTCAAATTGTTTGGAAGTGACCTTATAACCCTTCCCAGACTGATGGACAGCAGCAGCTGCTTTAAGATGCTTTTGATGTCTTTAGTCCACAGCGCTGTGTTAACACACACCTGAATGCTCCAGACCCGACTACCAGACTTTACTTTTATAGAGGTGCTCATGCTGGCTGATGATTAGTTAATCAATCATTAGCAGCGCCTGGCTGCTACTTACCTGCTTAATTCCTATGGTAGCAGTAAGAATGTATGAAGATTTTCACACACTGCTTCTGAGTTATAATTTTTGTTAAATAACTAATGATATCATTTATTATACCCTTAAATGTAAAACCTTAGAAATGGAAAATGGTGTACTTTCTCTTTAGACGACTCAATATGACTCAGCATGTGTAAAATAATTTTAATGTTAGTAAACATGGTTAAATCATCAATGTTGTTTCACAGTTCATCATTTTTTCCACATACCACGGAGATCAGGTCAGGCCCTCTTTACAAAGTAAGAAATATTATCACAATCAAGAAGGGATCAATCACATATTTTTAATGCATTTAATTGAGACCTTATTCGATTATGCAATGCTTGTGACCACACAGCCACGTAATATCCTCTCCACATGTCGTGGTTCAGTGAGAAACAGGACACAGATGCAGGATTATCAGGCAGAACAGGTAAACATATAACTGATCTTTCATTTAAACTGGAAACCAAAATCTGTAAGATGAGAAAAAAATCCACAAAGAAAGCAACTACAATCCACTGAATCGAAGACATAAACTGGGAAACACAAGAGCAGACAAACAGAATCCAGAAACTGGCTGGTAACACACACAAGGAGGGATAACAGACACTCTGACAAAGACTGAAGGGAAAGTAAGGCTATAAATACATGTAAGAGGCAATTAGGGAAACACCAGGGAAACGAGGTGCAGCTGAAATTAATCAATGCAATGACAAAACGAAGTTAAACTAAACACAAGATTCAAGAAACAAATGATAAAATATAATAAAATAAAACAAAGTAACTAAACAGGGAAACATCTAACGACTTGACATGAGAGGGTGAAAGGGAACAAAATCTCACAGATAACTAACTCAAATAAACACCAGGGAGTACAAAACCATAGAGAATAATGAATAAAGGAAAACTCAAAATAAGCCGATCATGACACCACATACACAGATCACACCAGTCGCTTCCTAAATAAACAGCAAGTTTTTTACTTTACCTATTTTAACTTCAGTCTCATTGTGTGTTGCATGCTGAATGTAATTCTTTGAAATGTCACAGCCATCAGCGCTCTAGCCCCCTGCAGTGTTAGCATCATAAACCTGTGGTGCAAACTGTTTATGGAGTAGATTTAAAAGTAAAAAGTAGGGTTGAAACTCTACTGTCATTTTTATTCTTCTCACCACAACTGAGGTAAAAGGGTAATATTTAAAAAGCCCTGTGTTAGAAAGACGTCCTGGGCAAGACTGATGATTTTGGCGTGGACCTGGTGTGGTCTTCTGCTGCTGTAGCGCATCTTTTTCAGTGTTGTGCAGAGATGCTCTTATGCATACCTTGTGTCTAATGAATGGTTATTTGAGTTACTGTTGCCTTAGTATGAGCCTGAAGCAGTCTGGCAATTCTCCTCTGGTTTTTTCAGACATGCTCATGGGCTTTTTCCAGTGAGTGGCAGTATTTACTGAAATACTCAGACCAGCCTGTGCATCACTAACAACCATCCCATGTTTAAAGTCACATAAATTACCTTTCTTTCCCATCCTGATGCTCAGTTTGAATATCAGAATGTTATCTTGACATGCATAAATAGACTGAGCTGCTTCCATGTGATTAGCTGATTGGATATTTCTGATGCTTTCTATTGGTTAGTTTTTCAAAAAAAGAAAAGAAAAGAGAGAAAAAAGCCTAGACTAAAAGAATGATCAAATGGAAATATTTTCTGGGTGTATTTATTTGAGGGATGGGGGAATCCAGGAAACACACCTGCATGAAAAAAATTACATAACCAAACAAAAAAACCTAATGCAAATTTCTCACAATATTTTACATTGAGATGGATTCCTGGGACAAGTAGTGCTAGTATAAAAAGTATTATTCAAACCAAAAAATTAGAGATCTCAAAAGGGATTTTATTGAAAGCGGATAAGACTAAGATTTATTTATTCCTTCAGTCATTATACTTTTTGAGTGTTTTGTCTCTAATTCTTCTCATACGCTGCTGAGATGGGATGAGATTAAGCTGTGTAAAGGAGAGAGGGAGCCGGCTGTCTGCATGTACTCGCTATTATATCAATTCCCTCTTTGTCTGCTCAGTGTGCCGCCACATGGAGCAGAAGCCAGAAGTTGCATTACCAGCCTGGCGTGGTGACGGTCACACTGACAGTCCTTATGGGACTATGAGGCGGTGAGGCAGGGAGCAGTGGGTCGGGGGCCCGGGGTGGCGGCAGGCCATCGGGACAGCGCAGCCGCGAGGTAGCCAGGAGACGGCAGAACGGGCACCATGGAAACACAGGCGGCCCCGGCAAATCATGGCAACTGGTAACTAAGTAACAGGAAACGATGGGCCATGCAGGGTGGATGATTGTGGCTAATCATGAGGGGAGGAGGGAGGGACAATGACGGGCCCTGGCTCTCTGCAGACCTCTCTGCTCTGAAGTGCGAGCGAGCTCGCTCCCCACGTGCGCCGGGTTGACACAGAATTAGAGAGCTGGAGGGGAACAGGGGGGGGGGGGGTGTCCACACTTTCCTCACTGTCATTTTCTGTGCAAATCCATGAGGGGGTGTGGATGAGCACACTGCACGAGGAGAGGAGAAATGAGGCGAGCAGCAGCCATTAAACTTCCTTTTCTCTCAGTGTGTGTGTGTGTGGCGGTGTTCGTGTTTAAACACCTATAATCAATAACAGGCTAACAGAGAATTGAAAACTTGTTCTGCACCAAAACTTATTGTCTTTTCCAGATAGACCCATACGTTTTTGGACAATTACAGTGGGCTTTTAATGTTTCTTTCTAATTTTGTCAGTAGATCAGTCAGGATGGGACTGAATGCAGGCTGTTAGCATTAAATGAGGGTAAACAAAGCCACTGCATAAATAATGTTTAGGAAGAACATCCATTTTTACACACAGGCCACCACATTACAACATGCTACCACCCATCTACCAGCTAAAGAGCCAGATATTTCATCAGGGGGTGGTTGAGACCAAAAACAGACTAAAAGAAGAGTTTGTTCTGGAGTTATTCATCTTTTCTTGTTTCTACTGCCCCCAAGTGGCCCCACCCAAAAGATTCTCACTGCAGGTTTAAATGTGGCAGTTAATAGGAAGTAAAAGTTAACTGTGTATTTCTGACTTGCTCCCTTTTACACAACAGTCTTTAAGCTATGTACCCGCTGTCCCTCCCTTTCAGGCGACTTCCCTGTCTGCTGCGAGGGGCCCCAGAGGAAGCCTGTTATCACCTCACAAAGCCACATTGTGTGCATGACCTAACCACTGCTCATAAACTAAAGCTTTATCTGTGACACAACATCTGCTTACTAAATTGACAGGCGCGAACAAAGTGGCTTCAAAGTCTGCAAGTCGAGCCATAAACAAGCACAGGGTGTCAAAAAGCCAACAGTCATCACAGCAAAGCCCCCAAAGCGTGATCTGAACAGTCAAAAACCTCGATTTTCATGTGGCCGAGGCACTCAACCACTGCCCTCTAACATGTGTGGGATCCATCAGCACCACCTGGATTTGGTTCCTTGATCACGCTGATACCTCTCAGCTGTAATAGGCTCAGTGTGGAGAGGCACAAACACTCCCTGTTGCCCAGACACTCCACAGCTCTTATTCAGCCCTCTTGATTGGCTGTGACATGCTTACGGCGGCCCCCTGTAGCTCCACTGACATCCACTTTACAACGGCTGTGTGGCACATCTGATTGCACCTGTCAGGCTCTGTCCTTTTAAGCCTTATCCCCTAAATGCTCCCGCTGACCTTTGTCTCTGTTTTCTTCCCCTTTTCAGATTTTTCCTCCTCGTTCTCAGACCACTTGTTACTCCCTCTTCTCTGCCCACATTCTTCTGAGAGATCTTTTGAGCATCCCCCCTGAAACATGTTGATATTAAGTGATTATTATTGTAATGACTGTTGATTGCATGTAATAGTTCATGCGCTCTGTCGGTATTGTTATTTTATTCACGAAACAGCAGGAGTCCATTTCTGCGGAGCAAATCGTCACAGTATGGTGTCTGAAGTTCCTTCACCTACTGTGTTTTTCCACACTGAAATTCAACTATTTAACTACAGATGCTAACAAACTGAAGTTAAAAAAAACTATATAAATTAGCTTAAAGTCAACCAATAAGCTTGCTTGTTTTTTTTCTGCATATGATTACGATGGTGGCTGCTCATGGACAAAATCTGAAATCATGTAGATGGCATAGTAGAATCATGTGAAAAAGAAAGTACCGTTTTTTAATTCTGGGTTTCTTCATATCAGGACAAAATTTAAAAAATATCTGGTCATCTGGAAGTCTTCAAATTGTTTAACCTACATAAGATACATTACACCATGCCGTTATTTTCCTAACAATAATTAAGGCAACAAAAAAAAAATGCTTGAGCTAATTCTTTTCTGTATGACTTTACCAGTCTCCCACTTTGTTACGGCTGTTTCAGTTCACTGAGGTTTGCAGGTATTGATCTTAAGGTCCCACCACTGCATTTCAGTCGGGTTAGGGTTTGGACTTTGACACCTTGACACCTTGACTCTTTTCCTTTTCAGCCATTGTGTTACAGATTTACCACCGAGCCCAGTTTGAGCCAAGCTTCAGGTGTCAGGCAGACAACCTTATATCTGACTCTACAATACTTCGGTCCACAGAGGTGTTTACGGGCAACTCAGTGCTTCACAGTTTGTGCGAGGTGTTTGTACTCATATGATTTGCTCCGTGTTTTATTTGTTGTTGCTTTGTGTTGTTTTACCAAATATGGTGCTGTATATTAATGGTCAAATTTCCAATTTTTTCTTCTTTTTGTTTTGTTTTGTAAAACAAAACGGATCATTTAACAAGTGATAATTTTTTTCTCTTATGAATATAAATAATCGGTATGAAGCTCACACTTCAGACTCCTCTAAAAAAGTTGTTTGTTTTTTTTTACTTCTAACTTTGCATGATGTCAGCAAGATCCCTAATATGCTCATCTCAGACAGTCAGAGCAATGCTGGCTTAAGGGAGGAGCTAAAACTTTATGAGGATCTTCTGGGATCATTAAAGTTATTCTTATTGATTTTAGTCTTAGCTCATTTTGGCATTAACTCCAAGTAGGTCCTGCCCTTCCTCACATGTAGCATGCAGCAACACATAATCTACTTCAGATGTTTTTTCACTACAGAAAATAGTCTGCTAGGGTACAGCCTGGGTTAAACAGAGAGCAGATCAGACAAGACACCCATTCACTTGCTCTGAATTCTCCAAACAATGATCTGCACTCTTCTCACATGGGACAAATCTTACATTACAGATTTTGTATTAGTCAGGTTAAAGACCCTTTAATGCACTGGCAATGTCTGAAACTCACAGCTACAGTGAACAGGCTTTAGTAAGGTGCTGGGCTGCCATATGCCATAACAGCTCCAGTAATCTTTGGCACTGATTGGGCAGAAATGTTTTACTGTAGGGTAAACCAAGAGATAAATTCACTTTGACCTGACTGAATTTAGATTTTTTTTTTTCAGGGTTCAAAGGCTTCAAATCATTCAGTCCAGCAGTTTAACTAGTTTGTCACAGATTTGAACATTACTATGACAGGATTATGGACATAATGATGTTTGTAAATGTAAAAGGTGTTTTAAAGCAATAAAATAAATATAAGATAATTATTTAACACCCTACAATAATCTATATACATGATTAATGACATTAATATGATATGATGTTCCGTATATGTGTGAATATGGGTACAATGTATAGACTGAAGATAAACAATGGCTGTGTTTTCCAGTGAAAATTAAATGTGAATTTTAGAAATGTTAGAAATTGAAGTGTTTGAAAGTTTTGCTTCATACAGCAGCACTAAAATAAAAAACAACTAAACTTTGTGATTGCATTTACATGTCATATTAAAACGTTATTTTTTAAAGAAAACATTTTCTTAAATGCAAAAATATATGAACAATCTCAAGTACAGTCAAAGTTCAGTGTAAATTAAAATAAGATGAATATGCAATCTAATCAAAGGCGGTACATTTGGTGTGTGTTCATGTTTTTGTGCATGTGTGTGTGTCTGCATGTGTAAGTGTACACATGAATGAGTGAGGTTGTGTCTATAAGCCTTTAAGGGAGTATGTGGTGGCCTCTGACCTCTGACCTCTGAGCGTTTTCATGGGGTAAAAGATACTTTTCAAAAATTAAAACCTATACTGAAAGCGATAACTCTCTCTTCTTCCGTTCCTACACCACTTCTTTTTTCCATGTGTGCTGTTTTGCTTTTTTACAATTACTCTTGTCACGAAACAGTTGCAGCAGGGACATTTTTTCCTTTTGAGGGCCAAAATAAATTAGCTGGAACAGTGTGAAGAAACAGAAATGCTGGAATGTTATTCAGGTAAGAGCTGCTGTTAGCATGCTTCTGTTAGATCAGATTAGCAAATCTATCGCCTCTGATCATGCATCCCATGAAATATTTGAGTAGTTTTTGTTGGGTTTGTGGTACTTTTTGCTCCTTTTGTGGGAACGGTTATAATCAACACTCTTGAATTCCTTTGTTTTGGCCCAGCAAACAGTGAATACACAAAGAAATCTCCAAATGAGCTCATCTTTAACTCACATTTTATCATTGTTCTCATTCAACACATTGCTAAGACATTAACCACATAAAGAAAAGTGAAAATGCCGTGATTTCCTTCTTTCCACTGCAATAACCCCCGACTTTGGGAGGATGGGCTAGCCGTGAGGTTGTAAGACAAACAAAGCCTACCCTGACCCCGTGACCCCACTGTGGGATACAGCTCACCACAGATGGTGCAACAAAGACCTTCATAAAAAGCCCTTCAGGGGTAATTTCTTGTTTTCACTTACTAAAACAATATTTCGCATTTTAAGAGTGTTTTACATAGATTTTATAGTAGATAATCATGAATTTAAATCTGTGGGAGAAATATGTAACTGCAAAGGTGGTGCTGGGAGTATTTTAAGGTGGAAAAAATGTGCTTTTTAGCAGACCTTTTATGCCTTCTTTAAATCAAATTTGACAGGTGATCCTAGACATGGACTTTTTATGTCCCTGTGACCAATGAAATAAAAATTAATATAGAAAAAAGGTCTCAAAATAACAACACAAGTATACTTACTTGTAAGTTGCCTCTCAAGTGGCAAGACATGCTACTAGGAGCATTTTGTTGCTCCACGGAAAACATGGCATGGGTACACTGCCTTAGCTTTATGTCTTTTACTTGATTTATATTTATTGCAACAAAAAATCAGACACAGAAATTAACCTCTGGACAAAACTTCCACCTTAAACAACCTCCAAAAACTCAATCAGTTACAGTCTAAAAGTCTAAAAAGGCAATACCGAATAAACTATGATCATGGTAGCACCAGATCAACTTTTCATTGACTGAGCTATAATGGACATTTTAGAAAAACAATGCATCATGGTAATGATGTGAACGTCCTTCTCTACCAGACACCAAGTGGTGTCACCTGACCATTTCACTGACAGCCTTTTTTCAGTCTTTAAGCAGTAAAAATTCTCATTAAATGCCGTTTTTAATCCTAATCCCTATTTTGTTTATTACCTTCTGTCACAATGTGGCTCATAAGGCTATAACAAAAGGGCAAGACAAATTGTTTTTCCTGTATTTTATCAATAATCAGTTAATACAAAAGCAAAAGCAACTTACAGTTATGTGAAAAAGAAAAAGGTTTTTAAGGGTTTTTTCCCCCTGTTTTATCAGGATAAGGTAAAAAATAAAAAATAAAAAGTCAGCTGGTCCTTAGCAAGTTCTAAAATGATTGGTCTCTCACATTGTTGTGGAGGAAGCCTGGCAGCATTGCTTCAGTTTATTGAGGTTTGCTGACATGTGTTTCTGCACTGCTCTCTTGAGGTCCCACCATAGCATTTATGGACTTTGACTGGGGCATTGCAACACTTTGGTTCTTTTGTTTTTCAGCCATTCTGTTGTAGATTTACTCATCTGCCTGGGATGACCTGAAAACTCAAAGCGCTTTATACAACTTGCCTCATTCACCCATTCATACAAGCACTTTTTTTCTATTCACACGTGTAAGTGCTTTCTATCTAACATTCACACATATTCATACTCTGGTGGATGTATCAGAGAGCAACTTGGGGCTAGTATCTTGACAAAAGATATTTCACATGCAGCCTGGAGCAGCCGGGGATCAAACCACCAACCTTCCAGTTAGTAGATGACCTGCTCAGCCACCCCGTATAGATACCCTCACATTTAAGTCTAGAATACTTAGATGTTCGAGAAGTCTTGTGGTTTGCTCAGATGCAATGTTGCAAATCTAAGACATGTTGCCATGTTCCCTTTAAGGTGAGGTGGCTTTTTCCTGGCAACCCTTGCAAACAAAGCCGCACTTGTTCTGAGTTTTTCTGATTTTACTGTCATGAATTTTAACATTTAACATGGTCACTGAGGCCTGTAGACTTTTCTCAGTTTCTCTGAGCATTGCAGTCTAACCTCGGGGTGGAGTTGTTGGGTCATCCACTCCTGGGAAGACTGGAAACTGTGGACTTGATTCATGAGCAGCAACATTTTCTAGTCTTTCATCTTTGTCAAGGTGTTAAGACTCACCTGACTGCTTCAGACCAGCAAACTGACAAAACGTCTTCTTCCTGTTGATCAGTTTATCAAGTGCAACAATGTCTGGCTGATGCTTACCGTCATTTGGTATAAGTAAGGATGTACTTAGTTTTTCACACTCCTTTTGCACTTTGCCTCCATGTTTTTGTTAAATGAATAGTGCCACCTTGTAATATGTCATGTGTTGTAAAACCTTTGTCTGAAGTTTTATTTACCTAATTTTAAAACCTGCTGAGTTCCAGATAATATTTTATTGTGTCTGGAGAGTGTGCTTTCTAGTTCACATTATTGTAAATACATGACCAAAAACAAAACAAAAAGAAAACTAATGGTGCAAGGAAACAACATGAAGGAACAAGAAACTAAGAGGTCATGTGACACAGCAGCAAAAGAGGAAGTGAGGCCAACCGATTTCTCCGGTGGCGCCAATAATTCCTGTTTAACTCACGATAGACCACATGAAGCACACGCACTGGGGTAACTCTGAGATATTTCCTCCTGAGCATTGTTTTAAAATTGTTTGAAGAATCTATAAGAATCCAACAGAAACATAGTTAAATGAAGATTATTTCCTCAGATTCTCCATCTTTGTTTGGAAGTTGATTTAACCTCCTAGGACCTGGCGTCCACATATGTGGACATCACATTTTGGGTTATTTAGACCAAAATACTCAATTTTGCTCTACAAGGGCCTGATATCCACTTAGAAGGACATTATACTGCTACTGTTGTATCAAATTTTTTAACGAATATCCTCATATGTGGCTCTTATTTTTCTTAAAAACAAAAATAAGGTAAAAAAAAAAAAATCTGGCAATTCTTTGTTTTTACATTCATCGGGCCACAATGTGACTATATATCAAAGAGAAATTAAAAATGCATGCCGTGGAAGAGTTCGGGTCTTAGAAGGTTAAATGTGTTAGTTTAGGTTACACAGTTTGTTCATAAGAGGGATCTAAAATGCCCCAACCACACATCACAGAGTGGGTTAATACACTGTGGATGTGTATTTCTTTGTCATTTAATCACTGTTTATAAAAGAAAGACAATATATTTGTTGACAATATATTCTGTGTAAGAAATAAAGCATGCAAACTGACCTATTTGATATCATTTAAATGCACGATGGTGCATCGTGTAGTTAACATACTAGCAGACATTTGCACTATTACTTAGCATGAACTCACTCATTAATCACCACAATATTGTATCCAAACAGTGCATAATAGTGTGAGAGTCTATTAAAATTGGGACTTTCATTTCAATTTTACAAAGTGCATTTGTAATATTTAAAGTTTTAAACTGTAAATATAAGAGTAATGTAAGAATAAAAGAACTCTTTCACTCATTATTGTGTCATATTGATGCCTTTTATAGTACAATATTCAGTAACAGTGCATCAGTTATAACAGAGGAAAAACTCTATGTTAATCTTAAGTTTTTCATTTAAGCTCTGTTACAAAGCAGGGAAACAGGGTTGTTACATCAACTGTTTGATTGTACTCATGTCCTTTTTTGCTTATTGCTGGGAGTAAAGTGTATTAACATTTTCTGCTTCACCAATATGCAAACTATCCTGGTGATAACAGCAGAATACAGTGGTCGCATGTGTTTATCCTGGATTTAGAAACCTTGCTTTGTTAGGTGGACATATTTTCTTCATGCTGTGCTTTAAATGTCAATTACATTTCATCTTAACATAGTTATGCTGAATCTATATGTTTCCATGGTTTGTGTGCCCCAGTGGTGGAACATGGGATAAAAACAGAAAAGCTCCAACCAGGCTCTCTAAAGTCTCTTATAGTCATTTTAAAATGACAAGGATCACCCTGAGCAGTCTATATTTCTTTGCTCTACTCATGATGGGTCCTTTTGCTCACCTGTCTATAAATGCAGCAAAACACATATTGTTATTTTTGGAAAGTCTGTTAGCTTTTAGTCTAGTTGTGGCAGACTACACTGTGGTATTACACAAGTATTACAAGTACCAGGACATTTGGGCTGTGAGAAGTAAACAACTGTGCAACTTGATTTAAAAAAACAAATAAAAAAGAGGGAGAGAAACTAATATGTAACAGAACAAAAGCCCAAATGTGAGCTTAATGCAGCAGAGGTCAGTGTTTCATTTTCTTATCTGAGGTCACAGATGACAAATGACAGACACTGCTTTTGTATCATTTTAATTTTTTTACTTCTCAACATGTACATCAAGCACTGCTTTTTTTAATTAATTAATTATTTTTTACTTTTTGATGCTTTTGCCACATTTGTCATTTTGCCAGAAAGGACACAAGAGAGATTCGTGTTAGTATCAACCGTTATGTTTGACTGAACAAAATATGACTAAATATCAATATGTATCATTTAATACTGCCATCTGTAGCTTTAGCTGGCTATAATTGAATTTATTTTGCATTTGGCATGCTCAGCTTTAGAGTTTAGCATTTGTAGCTATGATGGGAATAAACTTGGATTAACAATTATCTGGAGCGCTAATGTTAGCTTCTGACACAATTAATCCCCAAATATGTTAACTAGTATTATTTTATTTGAAGTTGGATAAAATTACAGGCAGGCTTTAGGACCACCTTCAGGCACAAAGGCTTTTTTTCTTTATACAAAAAAAAATAGCACAAAGGCTTTTAATTGTAATCCCACAGTCTTCCCCTTTCTCAGATCCTAGGAGCTGCAGTCACCCTTGCTAGCCGCTCAGCCTGTGCCTGTTAGCCAGCCAGTTGGAGTCAGCTGTTACTGTTGACTGGTCAGCTAGTACTATCAGAGGGTTACTCACTGAAAGCTGGGCAGTCAGATGGTGCTGTTAGGACTGTATGCCTCTGCTCTACAGAAGGTTTATAAGATGTGTGAAACAGTTCAGCCACATTATTTATTTATTTTACCAGGGAAATCATGAAATGACACACTGAATCTGATTCATGTGAAACACTTTTAAAGGAATACAGAAAAACTTTTCCTCTTCAGACATCCTTTAATCAGCTATGAAACTTGCTGGTCTAGTTTATAGTCACAAATTATTGAGACATGCAGATTTAATTAATTAATTTTATTTATCATGAAACTGCAACTTGTGTGATGTCATGGTCTGTGAATGTTGTTGTTTTTAGTCCTCATTTTTTCATATTTGAGATTTTTTCTTTTTTTATTGCAGCTAGAGTTAGCTCTTGATATTTTGGAATCCTAATTTCTGTGTAGCATCATTGCCTTTGGTAGAATTTGCGTGCATGCTTGTCATTCTGACTGTAGACAGGATTGTTTTAAAAGAATTCTAGTGAATTTTGAACGAACTGTAGAGTGGGGTCATGTTAGCAATCCATCAAAACGTCCACCAGTGTCTTCATAGTCAACTGGTTGAAAGTTGAAAAAAGCCTTATTACTTAGAAACTATGATTATTACAAGTGTGGTGTGCATTGTCAACAAATAGTAGGTACCAAAAAATATTTAAACTATAGTTTTTATACTTGACCTCTGACCTCTCCTTCAAGGTCAATAGATTCATCTGAAGGCTAAAGTGGTAATAATGCTATAAAGGCCAATTAAAAACTATATTAATTAGAAATATCCTGTCTCAGAGTGATGCTGAAAAACTAGTTAATGTATTTATTACTTCTAGGCTGGGCTACTGTAATTCATTATTATTAGGATGTCCTAAAACCTCCCTGAAAAGCATTCAGTTAATTCAAAATGCTGAAGCAAGAGTACTGACAGGGACTAGAAACAGAGAGCATATTTCTCCTGTATTGACTTCCCTTCATTGGCTTCCTGTTAAGTCCAGAATTGAATTCAAAATCCTGCTCCTCACATACAAGGTCTTATTTAATCAGGCCCCATCTTATCTTAATAGTAGTACCATATCACCCCATTAGAGCACTTCGCTCTCGCACTGCAGGCCTACTTGTTGTTCCTAGAGTATTTAAAAGTAGAATGGGAGGGAGAGCCTTCAGTTTTCAGGCCCCTCTTCCGTGGAACCAGCTTCCAGTTTGGATTCAGGAGACAGACACTATCTCTACTTTTAAGATTATTAGACTTTCCTTTTTTGCTAAACCATATAGTTAGGGCTGGACCAGGTGACCCTGAATCCTCCCTTAGTTATGCTGCAATAGACGTAGGCTGCTGGGGGATTCCCATGATGAGTTGAGTATTTCCTTTTCAGTCACCTTTCTCACTCATTATGGGTTAACAGACCTCTGCATTGAATCACATTTGTTATTAATCTCTGGCTCTCTTCCACAGCATGTCTTTTATTCTGTCTTCCTTCTCTCACCCCAAACGGTCGCGGTACATGGCCACCCCACCCTGAGCCTGGTTCCGGAGGTTTCTTCCTGTTAAAAGGGAGTTTTTCCTTCCCACTGTTGCCAAAGTGCCTGCTCAAAGGGGATCATATGATTGTTGGGTTTTTCTCTGTATGTATTATTGTAGGGTCTACCTTACAATATAAAGCGCCTTGAGGCAACTGTTGTTGTAATTTGGCGCTATATAAATAAAATTGAATTGAATATTTCTTTTTTTTTTAAAACAACTTTTTCTAACTAATATTTTCCAGTAAACATTTAAGCACATTTTACTAAATATTGGAATGAATGCTACACATGGACTATATCCACATTTAAAAAAAATAATGGAAAATAGTTGTACTTAAAATTATGTCAAGTATAATAAAATGGGTTTCAACAGAGCAAAGAACAAAAGCTTTTACTGCACTATAAACTTTTTAATATACATTTAAAAAGAAACCACTGTATTAAACGCTTCCATCAATAGTAGATAGAGATGTTCCAGGCCAGTAATTTCTTAGTCGACTAAACGATGAAAAAAAAATTAGACTTACCGACTAGTCTAAAACTATGAAACACTCAGATATCAAGTTTTACTTAAGAACCATATTGATGTTGTGGGATTATGATATTATTTTATGCCATGTTAGACCCCTAATTAAAGATTGTGAATTATTATGTAGTTTCAGTTTGCATTATGCTCCTGAACTAGAAGAAGGTGATAATTATTACATTTGGTAAACTGATTTGCATTACATTAGACTGTTGATTTATTGTGAATGAATGATATTGTTTTATGATGCATTATACTGCTGAGTTATAAGAAATACTGTTCACAGAAAGTCATCGTCTCATTTGTCTGATTAGAAGAGAACAGAGCATACTGCCCCATTTCATCAGGAGCAGATAAACAGGGAGCCAAGGTCGTAGCTTAGGCGCTGTGTGAGAAAGAATGTTTAGGCTCTGATGATTAGGTGGGGGCCACTAGAGGCTATAAGAGTTTGATCAATGCTCCACCATTTTGAGATCTGATGCTGTCTGTTGTATGGTGTCCATCTCCCACGCGTGTGTTCATTAAATCATCGTTTGACTTGACCCGGCCGGACCAGTGTGGTTATTTTGGGTTTTCCTCTTGTATCCATTCCCAATATTTGAATCCGTAACAGTTTTGGGGGCTCGTCCTGTGGTATTGGGATGGAAGTTTTGGAGGCTTGGACGGTCCGAGGTGGTCAGACGGGCAGACATTATCCGGCAATCGAACTGAGTGGACAGGCGCCTTTATAAAAGAGGTAGGCACAGGCCTGTTGATTTTATCCGAAGTGTGCTGAATTGGACGATGAAATTAAATGTCTATTCAGTAAAAGTTGCCGGTGAGTGTCTGTTTTGATTTTGAAGAAAAATCTCATGAGTGTTGAAACTTGAAGTAAGGTTATAAGTAATAATACTGAGTTAGAGGCTCAAGGTAAAGAAAATAATACTGAGTTAGAGGCTCAGGTAGTTTGATAGGGAATTGGTCATTTTTGTGAGTTAGAGGCTCCATTGGTCTAAAGGATTGCATCTGTGTTGGCCATGTTGAGAGTTAGAGGCTCCATTGTCCATAACGTTGCATCTGCGTCAGTCATACTCTTGTTTTAGAGGGTTGACGGCGGTTTAAAAGTATTATAAATTTTGTTAGAACGGTGGTTAGAGGCCACTAGGAGGCGCATAGCCCGGAGGTTACGCTCCCTCCTGGCCGCGGACGCGCGACCTTGACCTGTCGGCGAACAGGGTTAGTTCAGTTGGTCACTGTGGAGCTTGGGGCACTCCAGAATAACTAGGAGTTAGAGGCTCCTTATCTGCGCTTTTTTGGGCACTGTAAATTGACTTAGGGACTTTAGAGATGAGGCCAGATACAGTTAGAGGCTGATACTGGTTAATTGATTACAAAAAAGTTGGACTTTCTTCGGTTGGACCCGTTATCTTAAATTTGTCAAAATTGTGTAGGCGCTAAAACTTTCAGGCCTGAGAGTGATTGTAAATATAAGACGTCTTTGTAAAATAACATAGAGAGTTGAGTGTGAAACGAGGCTGTGTGTGACGACAGTGCGCTGCAGCGCTGCAAGCTATTTTTAGATAGTGTGTGAACATGCAAATGAGGTGGCTGCTGTGAAGCCCATAGAGGACTTCCTGTTTAGCGTGTTATTGAGTTTTATAAGTATAATTTGCAAATAATAATACATGCCTGTAATTAAAACGCTGATTTTGCTGATTACAATATTACAAATAAAGTTTTAAATCACTACGGTGAATGTTTAATGTTTGGCTGAGTTTTGATATATGAGAGACGGCTTCGCAGCTGTTGGGGGTAAGTGACCGGAAACTTGCATGCCCATAAAGGGCAACTGCCTGACTGTGTGAACTATGCACCAAGAGAGAGAGTAAAATCTAGGTGGATGAATTAAATGGATGTTGTAAGAAAAATAGTAAATGAATGTTTTAGTCTCTTAATACAGGTGGATTTCTCTCAACCAGGAGACCTGAGTACAGCAGCAAAAGGATAGATTAATAAAATTGGGACGACACACATGCCAAGCTCTGGCTCAAAATTTTACAGTTTGACCTCTCACTTTGTCCCCACCCGAAAAAGAAGCTTAAAGGACATCTTCTCCTGCAGTTATCGGCTACCATAACTGGAAATTTTCAGGCAAGTTTTTCACTGAATTGTTTTTGGCACCATGTGTCCCTGAATCTCACAAGCAAGCCCTAATTCCTGGTTGAAGACATGGAATGCTGTTATTTAAGGTGGTAAATCAAAATTTGGGAAACAAAATTAAAAACACACAACTAGAGAAATGCCTTGTTTGAGAAAAAAGTTAAAATATCCCACCCACAAACGCACATACACGCAATGAAGAAACAGCTTACACTCATGAACACGTGAAGATTTTCCAGCAAGGTTAAAGCAGCAAAACTTAATATACACCTGATGTTAAATGATAAAGTCTATCCACTACTAACAAATAAACTCTCTGGGTTGCAGGACAACAACTTGACTTCAAAATGACAGACACTGGTAAATCACAAACCAGTGATGAAATAATAAATTTAGTGGTTAAAAGAGTCGAATTGTGACATGTTTTTTTCCTGATTGAATAATACAAGAGATTACTGAATGAAATAAAATTTCTTTTTTGAATTATTAAACATGATCTTAAGAATTTTAACGTGTACCTGTGTTGTCCTGTCAACTTGGTGGGTTATGAGTTGATTATATAGTGAGAAAAAACAAAAAAAAGGGGGGGAGAAGGCTGACACAGGGCCTGGCCCCTCTCTGAATAACATAGCCAAAACAACATTATTTTCAAACAACATCATTTTCCTGTTCGTCTGTTTTTGTTTTGTTTTTGTTTTTTCTCTTTATGCTTAATTACAGGCTGCTTTGTCGGCCCGGAAAGCCGAGGCTGACCTGGACTCCTGCTCTCCCCTCTACTACCTTTGCTCTCCCTTCTACCATCTTTGATGTGACCCTGACCAAATGCTACAGCAGCTGGACTCACAACAACAGCCTGAGAATGTCAACAGTGCTGCAGGAAAGAGATCTCATGCAGCGGAGACGGAGAACGTTAAATCCAAGGCCCGTTTCACTACACGGGGGAGATTTCCAGACAGCTTCAGCTGACAGAGGTGTGACGAGACGCCTATTAAGCCCGGATGAAAAGTGAGGCCGAGCAAAAGAATGCTGACCTTAACAACTCTGCATCAAAACTGGGCAGGACAGTGATGGACCAACACGGATGATCGGGCAGCAAAAAGGGCGTGCCAGAGACACGAGGAGTAACTGAGGTCAGAAGGCACCTCAGATTGGACAAAAGCACCAGAAGAACATAAGCTGAAGGCACAGGTGTCGGGGCTCGGTCAGGAGCTGACCTCTGAGAAGAGCCGAACAGCAGAGCTGCAGAAGGCCGTGGAGCAAAGCAAGGAAAACATCAATAAACTTCAATCTGACGTGTACGGAAAAGACTCTGAGGTTTCTGCCCTCAGTGAGAGCTCAAGACATCAGAGCAGAAACTGAGCATGCCTCAGGAGGAGCTGGCTGCTAATCGAACCCATCAGTCAGGCTTAGAGTCCCAGATACAGGACTTGAAATCAGCCCGGAGCTTGCTGGAGCAGGAGGTTGTCAAACCTGACGAGAAGCTCCAACACCAGGAGCAAACCCTGAAGGACCTACAGAAGCAAAAAGGGTCAAGTTAAGGAGGAGCTGGACAAGGAGAAGATGCAGGACACTGGAGAAAAGGACTGCCTCAATTGGGGTCAGAACCAGTATGGAGAGAACTTTGGGCAGCAGCACCAATGGACCCAAACGGACTGAAAAGGAGGAGAGCAGGACCCCAGAGCGCGCTTCAGGCCATGGTTTACCCAGAACACCAGAACAGGAAAGTGATGAACACAAACACACACACAAACACACACATCTACATACACTGACTCAGAATTAAGAGAAACACACATATGAACACATATGCACTCGTTGATTGACTGAGAAATGACACACACACACGCACACAAATCGAAATGCTGATTCAATTCACTGAGAAGTGATCCACACACACATACACATACACACATACATATACATGTTTGTGCAATGAAGAGTGATACACACACGCTGATGCAATGAAGAATGCTTTACTAACAAATGCTATGCTGATATGCAAAATGTTGCACACAAACCTCCAAATACAGAATTTGTTACAACAACAAGAAGTAATTGATAGTTAATTGGTTAAATGCATTTCATGTCACCCAGAGGGCATTTGTGTAGATTTAGGGGACAGGGTCTAGAGCAGTTTGGTTATGAAAACAATGTCTGTGAGTGATGTCTGTTTATGGCTCAAGGCCTCAACTGAATTGTTTACTGTGCTTCACACAGCCTGATAAGGAGCAGTGGTACAGAGTGAAAATGATGAATTAACGGTGTGAGCCTTATTTCGGAGAGTCACATGTTTGTGATTGAGATTTAATTGAAGGAGGAACACACTAAAAAAAAATAATAATAAAAATAAAAATAATAACAATAATAAAATATAAAATAAAAAGAAGAAAAGGGGGCCAGCCCTTGGAATTACGTAAGCATCCTACATGTATTTAACACAATTGCCTCAGGCTTTAAAGATCTGTACAAAATTCAACAGGAAATCATAGCTTCCCTGTATTTCCTACATTGTTGACATGCTGGTGAGTGCTGTTGCTCCACAGTAAGAAGGTCCTGGGTGCAAGTCCACAGTCTGGTTAATTTGCAGTGGTTTCTCTCTGGGTATTCTGGTTTCCTGCCACAGTGAAAAGTCATGCAGCTGTTAGAGCTAGGTTAATTGATGATTCTAAATTATCCGTGAATGTAAGTGTAAATGGTTGTTTGTTTCTAGGTGATAGACTGGTGACCGGTTCGGGGTGCACCCTGCCTCGTAACCTATCACTTTAGAGTTATTTCCCAGCCCTCGTGCAATTAGGATAAAGATAGGAGGATGGTAGTTGTTGTAGACCCATTCAATTTTTATGGTAATCAGAATTTAGACTTTGTTGAACCGTAGGCAATATGAAGACAACATGTAGTATTTAAGGGACCAAGTAGAATTTGGATAAAAGTTATTGAATAGTGTTGAAATAAAATGACAGAATTGTGAAGGATTAAAATATTCCAGGAGCTTAACTTACTCCATCTGAACATGTCTTAATCGTGTAATATGAACTCAAAATGCACAGGTTTACTGAATATGAAAAGGTTGTGTTGATTTAACTCAGTTGTTTAAGTTTCTACCAAAGCAAAACATTTGTGTGCAACTAGGGTCCACTATTGACTGAAATAAGTCCAACACGTTTTTGTCAGTGCAAAAAGAAGTTACGGTACCTGTATGCTTACACAATATTGTCCCGGGACGGAGAAAAACTTTCTGGTGAAGTTTTGGTTGATTTTGGGTTTTGCTTAACACTAGGTTGATTTTATCAGTGAGGTTTGGATTGTTTTCTTTCTCTAAGAGAGAGAAAGATGGTTTTATGTTTGGACATGTTTCCAACGGGCCCCAGTATTTGTTATTATATGAGTATTTTATTGGTTACGTTTGTCTTTGCTTTTGTTACAGTGCACTGAAATAAGAACATCTGAGAGGAGTGATCCACCGGTGGTGATATTTTGGTATTTTGTGAGTTCCTGATTTAACAAATCAGCTCTTTAATCCAGGCCTGAGAGATTGAACTTTAAAGCGCTATAAAACATGATTACTAGAAACAGTCGCAAAGTATTTTTCTCCATAATTATAATGGGCTCTGGAGAAATTCACTTATATGGGACATTGATCACATGAGAAGTCCTGAACCTAAAAGGATTGCAGCGAGTCAATCCAGTCCAAAAAACAAGGAACTGTTTTTCCTTTAAAATGATGACGTCATCTTGCTGGTGATGGAGCCTCGAATAGGTTGCGTGTGAGACTCCATTATCAGCAATATCTGGTATGAATGTGTGTGAATGTATGCATGTGACTGGACTGTGATGGACTGACGACTAAAAGTTTAAACTGACTTGACACTGAGACAAAAACGATACCGACTTTAGGATTAGTACATGTCTACAAACAATTCACCCAGCTTGTAAAAGAAGGGTGGATGTTTTGTCTCGCTTTGTTTTGTTTTTGCAGGAGTAGGAGGACAGAGACTAGGGGGGGAGGCTGTAGCTTCACATGAGTGTGAACTGCAGACTTAACCCTTTGGTTGCTAATTTTGAGCTACGGATGTTTCCATTAAGAAAATTGTGTTTTATTAGCTGTGTTTCGATTAATGCAGCACATTATATTGTTGGGAATGTTAAATGCTAAAGTGAAGAGAAGCTTTGATTTCACTCATGACTGAACATGTTATTATTAACCATAGCGGGCCACTGTAAAAAGTCAATCAATTTTGATAGAAAAAGCAAGAAAAAACTCTATTGATACCTACACAGCAAATCCAGCATGTCCAAATTAACACTGTCAGATTTGATTTCAACAATTTTAAAGTGTCTATATGGGTCCACACCAGAGAGTGTTAATTTGACTCTTTTTGGAGGGTTGGTACGTTAACTCTGATTTAGTGTTAAACACCAAATCTCTCTGGAGTTGATAATTTGGCACTTGGTGTTAAGAGTTTAT
Source organism: Neolamprologus brichardi (assembly GCF_056152115.1). Lineage (NCBI taxonomy): Eukaryota > Metazoa > Chordata > Actinopteri > Cichliformes > Cichlidae > Neolamprologus > Neolamprologus brichardi. The sequence goes on from NC_142123.1 coordinate 26,961,643, forward strand.
ATATTAACTCTCAAAGAGTATTTTAGTTTAACTACGTAAGAGTTATCTTCTAATTAATTCTAAAAAGCGGGAATTTTACTGTTCTGAACTTCTAGAAATTTCTTTTGGAAATAAACATTTACTAAAAAGACGCAATGGTTTTTGAAAAACATTTATTCTGAACTGTGCACCACAATTTCAAAACATTTTCTGAAAGATGTAACAGTGTACATGTTCTCACTTTCATTAGAATTTTGTTTATCAAAAGGTCTGACATAGGTGAGCTGGTAAATGCAAATAACAGCATTCTCATCACTTATTTCAATAAATACAAAATACAATATGCACGTCCTTCATTCATCACTTTGTGGAACTTCAACGCACTTCTGCTCTCCCCCATATTCCATCTTCACAAGCATATCCTATGTGGAGATAGAATAAAAATTAGTTGACACTAATTAATGGCACAAATCAATTGCAGCACAGTAAAAAAAAAAAAAGAAAAGAAAAAGGAATCCTTTTTGAGCCATTACTTGTGTAAAGTATTTTCCCAAAAGACAAGGACACAGACAACAGGTAATACTGAACTAAATGTAAAACCTCAACCTTTTTCATTTTCACCTAAAACCGTGTGCACAAAACTCTGGAGGGATCTAAGTGCTAACGTAGAACTCAGTCGGGACTTGGGACATCTGCTACTGCTGTTTGCTCGTTTTTTATGGGAGATCGTTTTCAGGCTTCAAGTAGCACCATTATATCAACATTTCACATTCTAGACATTGTTTTAAGTGTATTTGACCAAGAAATTTGACTGAAAATTCACATGCAAGCTTTTTTCAAGGCTGTGGTATTTGCCCGCAAACAATACCTTTCAGCTAGCTAAAACAGAATATTATGCTATCAGCGAGCAACATGGCTAATGCCTTTCACACAGCTTTGTCTCAACTCCAAAGAGCCACAGAAGTAAAAGCTAATAACAATAATTGAAACAATCTTTGAAAACATGACTTACCAAGCATGGCAAACAACTCAAATATGTAGAGCAAAATGTTTTGAAACGCTTCACTTCAGCTTCGATCGGAGCCGTGCTGGGGGCGGAGTCTGTGAATTTACTCTATTGGTGTCATAGCCCCTGTAGGAGTTCAGAATTAAGAGGTCAAGAGTTAATGTTTCCATTGTAACACCTCCAGATTTGAAATAGAAACACTCATTTTTAACACTCGATTTTAACTACTATCATTTTACACCTCAGAGTTACATTAAAAGAATGTGACTCTACTTAGAGTAAAATTAACACTAACACCAAAACATTTAACACTTTTGAATTTGCTGTGTATAAATAACAGGGGAATGATAAACTTGTCACATTCAAAATAGAGATATGTAATGACAAACCTTGGTCAAAGTCATTTAGGTTCTCCATTGAAATAGTCAATAATTTAGAAAAGTAAGATAGAACCGACAGGGGCATGTGCTGAGATGTGGTGCTGCACAAGAACAAGAGCAAAATAAAGAAAAATTATTGTGTTTAGCTTTGATAAATTAAAATTAAAATGTACCATTACACTCAGAGGATCAATATGAAATTGAATATATGCTAATTTTGTATGAAGTACATGACTGATAATTGTTCTGTCCTGAGCTTTTGTTTTTACAGCACCCACTTGACCACACCAACAGTTTCTCGCCACCAAAAGCGGGTACTTGCAAAGAATAGGGAGGAATATCATCAGAAGTGGGAAAGGTAAGCCCCGATGGGGGTGATAATGTAACACACCCAAAGAAAGATTTTAGGTCTGACCAACCGTCTCAGTCGTGGGCAAAACGATGACAGTCAATAAAATTCTAAAAGATAATTTAGTGACAAAAAATATCAAAAGATAAAAGATAAAACAGTCCAGTGTCCCATTCATGAATCAAATAAAAACACACAGTCCCAAGGCCAGAGCCAGCTATGCCACATGGCCAGTTGCACTCCACATGTTGCCTTTAACAGGGGTAGAAGTTGTCCTTGGAGACCCACCACCCTGCAAGCATATAGCCAGTGATCACTCCAACCTCTGCAACTCTGCTGCCCTTAGGCTGTGGCATATAATAGGCCCTGGCCTGCACAGAGAGACAAAATGACACCTTCAGTATAAAATTCATAGTGCAAAACCCATCCATCCCAAACATATCAGATTATCACATTACATACATGCACAGAGAGACAAAATGACACAGCAGTGTTTGTAGTGTGGGCTATAAGTAGACCAGTGTATCAGTGCAATCAAGTACACCTGCCTCTAATTAGTCCAACCCGATTCCAGCCATTGGCTCACCAAAAATGTGACACACACACCAAAAAACCACTCCCAACCCAGTGCAACTTCACACAATAATATGGAGCTGAATTAACACAGGCACACTAGTCTACCATGTTACAATAACACCATTAATTTCACGTATGGTCAAATTCTTAAAACTTGACCCCAAACATGAAAAATTCTTCAAACATTTAGAGACAGAGTGGAGTTCTAGATAAACATAATGTAGCAAACCACATAAGGATGGAGCGTTGGAATTAATAAGATGGTGAAAAAACACGCAGGAAAAATGTTGATCATGTTGATTATGTTTATTCCAGTGTGCAGAGATTGGCTAATCTGACCAGGAAATGTTATAAAATGGATTGTCGGAACAATCAGCGTTAAAGTCACCTTTGACAGTCCAGACTAAGATGGCGTTGGACATCTTCAGGGCGGAAAAGGGTTGGTGTGACCAAAGTGTGGTTTGGCTTGTTGTATGTATATTTGATAATGATATAGCTCTGGATGGACCAGTTACCAGGGCATGGAAGGAGGACAGACTCATTAAATGAGGAGAAGGAATTTTCTGGGATTGGAGATCCTCTGGGTGAGTGGTTGACTAAAAGCCTGCATAAAATAAAAGCTGTCGTTTGTTATTGATTGTCAATAGATTGATAATTGGCCACATTTACAGCTGTATTGACTTGTAGTGGACGTAGTCTACTTCATGTTTAAGTACTCTAATTAACAGATTGAAAATAGTGACATTAAAGGAAGAACATGCAGCGCCACGCTGTCAAATGCCAGTGCCGGTGGGGCTTAGTGATGAATCAGGTGAGCTTCATGGCTGAATTAAAACATAGATGCCCCTGCTGTGGTCAGTAAGGGATAAAAAGGGTGTGTTTTACTGTTATTTTAGCATCAGCATTATTGTTACATTAGAATCATATAACAAGCATTGCATTGAACATTTATTGAAGCTATTGACATATTAACATTTGTATTACAGTGATTGTTATAACCCCATGTTAATCTTCTATTTACAGGTGTCAAAAGTAGTCAACAAGTTCATGTTGAAGTGAAGTTCATATTAATACAGGTTTTGTTTGTAGACAATTGTGAAGACGCAGGCTCTGGGCGGAGCCAGGTGTTGAACAGATCTAACATGACAATTAAATTGATTTCATTCCCTAACACAGGATAACAAAATTGGAGCAACGACACTGGATAGGAGAAAGTCTGATACTTTCTAAGATATGAGCTCACTAACCTTTTCTTTTAATTTTTTAGCTTCATTGAATGGACACATGTTAGAATTAGAAATGGCTAATTTGTTTTTTATGTCTTTTATTAGAATGAGTGGTTTTAATCATTTTATATATATCTTGCAAATGTGCTTATAATGAGTTGGCACTCGGTCTTTTGAAGGTCATAAGCTTCGTTCGGCGATAGTCCGGACTGATAAAGTGTAAGAAATGCCTTGAGTGCAGCGGGCTAAATGCAAACACGCTTACACACACATACACTAAATTAGGATAAGTCCTTGGGACATTCTGAATATTCTAAACAAATTCTGAACCACCAAAAGATCAGTGGACAGCAACATTAGATTGTTAGAGCTAGGAAGAGAGGTGTTTTGGTTTTCTGTCTCTTACAGAGAAAAGAACAGACACCAGACGAGGTCACAGATATACGAGGATCCTTTGCAGCAGAGACAGACACGGTGACTGCTGAATCATCAACTGGGTTCAAGTGTCATGGCATTTTGGGCTCCAGTTAGTCACCTAAAAAGGATGGATCAAATAAACACAGCAATAACCACGAAGGGGTTGACGGAAATCCAGGAACACCACACCAACGACGTTCGAGAAGCTGTTGGTCATAAGGAGAACACCTTTCTGTTCCTTTTCCTGGGGAACACAGCTGTGATCCCAGAATACACAGATCATTGTTTGAAATCGGGGCAGAATAATCCCCTGATCTGTGCAACGACTGAAGGGTTGTCTAACCCCTGAGGTTGAAGGAAACAAGAGCAGAGGATCACCCGACTGGAAGACACTGGTGCCTACAGCAATAAAATAAAGGTTAAAAGCTCCTCGGACAGAGGTTCTAGTCCGAGTACGTTTGGAGGGTATAAGGTAGCACCGAAATAAAGCTGTGGGAGAACTGGGGAGTGATGGGAGTATCATCTGTACCTACTGTTGTTGTTGTAATAAAAGTTTTCTTGCATCTGAACTGCGTAAACACAGAGGTCATCTCACATATGGTTCACCCAACAGGGGGACAAAAGGCCTCAGGAGTAAGGAGAAATGAACCCGGCAACACTGGATTGCAGGGTGTAAGTGAGCTCTTTATGTCTAAAGAGCTCATCAGGGGGAATTGTGGGATTATGATATTATTTTATGCCATGTTAGACCCCTAATTAAAGATTGTGAATTATTATGTAGTTTCAGTTTGCATTATGCTCCTGAACTAGAAGAAGGTGATAATTATTACATTTGGTAAACTGATTTGCATTACATTAGACTGTTGATTTATTGTGAATGAATGATATTGTTTTATGATGCATTATACTGCTGAGTTATAAGAAATACTGTTCACAGAAAGTCATCGTCTCATTTGTCTGATTAGAAGAGAACAGAGCATACTGCCCCATTTCATCAGGAGCAGATAAACAGGGAGCCAAGGTCGTAGCTTAGGCGCTGTGTGAGAAAGAATGTTTAGGCTCTGATGATTAGGTGGGGGCCACTAGAGGCTATAAGAGTTTGATCAATGCTCCACCATTTTGAGATCTGATGCTGTCTGTTGTATGGTGTCCATCTCCCACGCGTGTGTTCATTAAATCATCGTTTGACTTGACCCGGCCGGACCAGTGTGGTTATTTTGGGTTTTCCTCTTGTATCCATTCCCAATATTTGAATCCGTAACAATGTCAAAAACTGATCATGTTGCCTATAATACGCACCATGCATTGTTAATGTTGCATGTTATAATCCAAACAGACAATAAAGAAGGAAAACAATTAAAATAAACCAATGTTATATATGATATTAAAATATGCTACTAGAAAAGATGTTCACATATTATTAAATATGACAAATTAGAAAAACTAAACTAAAACTACAACTGAAGAGTGGCACATTGTGCCATGCATTACGAATGCTGCACACTGTTCGAACCACTTCAATAAAAGTTCAGTTAAAAAATTACGCATCATCTAGCCTTTTCTTCCGTTTATCTGAAGTTGGGTCACAGGGGCAGCAGCCTAAGCAGGGAAGTCCAGACTTCCCTCTCAGCACATTCCTTCCAGCATATCCTGGGATACATCAAGGTGTACCCAGGCCAGTTGAGAGATAGCATCTTTCCATCTTGTCTTGGTCTATCGTGGGTCCTCCTTCCAGGATGTGCCCAGCCGGAACACCATCCCCAGCCACATCAGCTGGCTCCTTTCGATGTGGAAGAGCAGCGGCTCAACTCTGAGCCCCTTCCAAAATGACTCAACTTTTCACCCAATGGGAAAGCCCATCCACCCTCAGAGAAAGTTAATTTTCACAACTTGTATCCACGATCTTTAAAAGAACTAATTATAATAGTGTTAACATTATATATAAATTAACAGATTTATGGTGTTTCTCAACATAGATGGTCGATCTGGTGGCGGTTAGCTGCATAGGATTTAGGACACAACAACTTAGTGGCATTGGATATCAATTAAAATGTAAAACAATCAGATTAAGCGAAATCTGTTACCGTCTATAGTGACAATTAGTTGTCTAGTTGTATGGTCATGCACATTCAAGTAAATATTGCCTAGAGTGGGCTCCCTTAGCAGAAGACTGCCCTCTCTGAGTCCTTCTTGGAATTTATATTCTATTCCCTCTGTTTCAGTTGACTCCTATCTTCCTAGTGTCCCCTTGTATTTTTTTTCCACATTGTCTAGTGGCGATCTCTGTGTTTTAGGTGTTTCTGTTGTGTTCATTTCTTGTTTTACTTTGATAGTCCTTTACGGCCCCTGTCTCGAAGGTTTCCACCTGTTTCCAGGTGTTTCCACTCCTCTCATTAGACCTCAACATGTTTGAATTATAAGCAGTTTTATGTGCTGTTGTTCCCTGATTGTTTATGATATGTTGTAGTTAGTTGCATTTTTAATTTCTGGACTGTCTAATCAGCCTGAATAAAGGTTTGTTAATTTTGTTGTCTTGCATTTGGGTCCCTTTTGCCTGGAATTTCATAACATTTGACATCTATTGATGGTAGCTCAAAACTTCTGCACAGTACTGTAAGTACTGTCTGTCTTGACTTCCAGCCTCACTGGCTAAGACCAGAGTTCGCATTCTTTGTTTGGGCTGCCATGTCAGACCCAGAATAGGAACTACATCAGTTCAGCTACAACCATGTAGAAAATGGCCCAATCTCTGGATACTATGGAAGTATGGATTTAAAGAGTGTTAGAAAGATCAACAACTAAACTGAGCTATTCCCTAAACTTTTTTGTGTGGTGTTTGCACACATGAAGGGTTTGGGAACCACTGATGTAGAGTTGAGAGCATGCACAATAGTCATACTGTGTAAATAAGTATATTTATTTTTCATTAATGATGCTTTTTAGCTCTGTCCCATTAACACAAATATGACTTGATGGGGATGAAACAAAACGGCCACTACCATTTTTGTTTTTGGCGTATATACATCAAACTGGTAATTAGGACTAGCAGAGATGGTGTAATGACTTCACATCTGCCACCGGGAAGAAACAAAATGGCCACACATGTTGTTAGCGGAAGGCATTTTAAGTCTTCTATAGCTGTCAAACACAGATACGCCTGGTGATTTTAGACTGCTTTGTACAGGTAGATACTTGCAGAACTCACGTACAGCGTGTCTTATGGCTGATTGTCACATTCTCACTGCGGAGGTGAGGTGAGCCAAGCAGAGCCATATTTAATGTTCCTTCCTTTGTGAGTGCAGAAATGAAGCGCCTGTGCCATTATGGTTTATTAGTATGTCGGGGCGTTAAAATGCGCCTTCGGCTCCCCCCCCCCCCGGGTTGTTCAGGTTAAAAATATATATTTGGTACTTGATTTAAAAAAAAAATGGCTTAACCACATCTCGCAGCGCTTATGCTCTTCCACTTGCTGGGCCGCCATTACGCCGTCATTCAACACGGTGAAAAGAGACAGGATAGGCAAACCGCGATTAAACATCCGCCATTGCTCTATGTTTAACAGTCATATTAGATTCGAACCAACTCGCTGTCGAGCTAGCTCTACCGGCCATGTAGCAGAAAGCACCTTTATCCCAAATTTAATGTTATGTTTCAGATATTTTTTTAAACCTCTGTTACAGTTATTAGTTAGTTATTTTTAAAGAGAACACGTCGTCAAATAGGTACGTGTAATAGTTTACAACATTTCCACTGTCACTACAGTTATAAATAAACATAATGAAAACTTAATCGTTGATGTTTGCTAGCATACTCATTTTGTCGGTCACATCGGCTTTTTCGGACAGCTCGTTGGATTTTGACCTTGAGGACGGTTATTCCTAAATTGACCTAGAGTTATATGAAAATTGTGCTACTTTTAAGTAGGTAGGGTTCAGTGATGTTGGCCTGAATGCCGGCTACAGTATGTTTGGTTACACTGGCCATCGGGTATAGCTAGCGAGCCTTAATTTGACGAAGCAACAAAGGAGATCGAAGAGACCAGCATTCTGTTTTTTTTTAATCGTACTTTATTTTCCTGTGGGGAAGGCTAGGTCTAAGTTTTATTTTTATTTAAGTTTAACTTTAAGTGGGGATAGTTATTTTAGCGCACAGGGCGGAGTTCGCTAAGTAGTGCTATGGCGTCCAATTTCGAACAATTATAATCCTCCGCGCTTTGCTCGGCCTGTGCTAGGCGCTAGTATTGACGTTAAAGTCGAAAAAGACTATCCAGACCCGTTGATAGGGTCTAGCCGGGACTGCCTCCCTGTGGCTGGCCAATGGACGACCAACAGGGCAGGTCTACATGTGGAGAATATGCTGAAGAAAGCGCTGTGAGTCTGTGCTTACTGGGAACGGTGGAGGTAAGTTACCCGTAATTTGTTTAATTTATACAAAAACACGCCGTTTCTGTTCTTTTCGGACCTTACCGAACAAAGAGGTTAGGGCTCTTAGTGTCTTTATTGTCTCGGTTTTGGGAAATCCAGCACTCTGGCTCCTCATAACACAAAGACCGGCTTGAACCATCCCAAGGAAACACCAGCTTGGAGGTTTTTGACTTCCTATCAGAGCTCAAATTTCCTCCGATTAGATTTTCTTAATTCCGGTTAATGTAGTCACACTCGGTTGTAATTGCATTTTCCTTACACCTGTGTGTGATTGTAAGTTATTTCCTAACCATTTGCTACAATATAACAAAACAATGAGCCAGGCTTTAGGTGCAGTACGGTGCATGCTTTGCCAAAATGTTAGAAAACAAATCCAGACTACTGAACCGAAAGCCGGTCTGCCTGTTAGTCACAACACGACTATATTTGCTTTCCGAGTGCATAAAGCGAAAGTAAGAGGATTACACGTTAAAGCTCAAGTTTCTCAGACTGAAAGTTTTCTGCATTGGGTCGTTCGCGGGGAAAAAAATGGACAACAACGCGAGACTTCTATACATTGAAGAAAAGGAGGGGTGGGGGAGCATCAGCAGCAACATGGCTCAAATGTCCAGCAGCACTCAGCTTGTACATCGTTTACCGTTTGAATGTACACACGACAAGATGAAAACAATTAAATGTAAATGTGAGGAAAGCCTCAGATTCTATCTTCCACAGACAGACAGACAGACAATAGAAGATTAGTCAGCTAATCAAGTAGCTTGGTCTCACTCACTGCCCCCTCCTTCCCTGTCTGTCATCAAGGGTTCAACACCAGCTATGGCACTAACATGACATGATGAAAGTTTTCTTTTTTAAGAAGAACAAACCTGAGATCACTGCACAGACCATATGTTAGTAGTATATAAATAATTTAGCTGAAAAGGATACATGATGTACAAATACAAACAAAAACAGTGTTCCAAATAATATATTACAAAGTATATACTACAAAGAATCGATGATAAAGAAAATAGGCTGTTGTTCTCTTTGTAGTGCTTTGTTGCATTTTTATAAATGCATTAAAAAGCAGTGAATTAAAACAACAAAGGTGTTACTAGGTTCTGCACTTGTTTAGATATTAAATTTAGATATTAAACAAGGGGTGTGTATAACTTTCCAGGAATTTTTATTATGGTACGATAGTTTCAGGTAAAACTAAGCTACGGCGTGTGAGTTAAGATCAGCGATGGATTTAAAGGGGAAAGCAGTAATTTCTTACGGTTATTAATTTGAAAAAGGGCCAGAGACTGGCCACATATTTAGTATATCAAAGGCAAAGAGAAGTCGTAGCTGTTCCTATGTCATGGAGGGTTATTAACATTTTTGTTGCACCATCAGACTCAAGGTAATGGAAAGAGCATACCTATGTTTTTCATTGGAGATGGGATCTCCTTAGAAAGTCTCATTGTCTTCCTCCTCACCTTAAACCTCACCTTCTTAACTGAAGTCACTGCTCAACACACAAAAACATGCTCATTTATTATTGATATTGTCACAACTACTTTTTATGAGGTAATCAGAATGTGTCTGTACCGTCTTTGGATGGCTGACAAATCCTGCTAAAAAACAGATGGTTATAAGCTAACATTATGGTAGTTAATGTTTCATTACATGCTCATATCGCATGAAGTTTATTTTTTAATTAGTGTTAGAGTCCCGTAATGTTAGATCCACTTCAAAAATAGCTTAACTAACACTGACTAACAGCAGCTAATGACAGCACAAAAAGCAGCGTTTACCATCATTTCAGCAAATCTTCAACATCTCATGTCAGTATCACTGTCATTGGTCACTAGTGAGCTTCTGACTCACTGACCTGTGTCAGATTCCTTTCACCAAGTTTTATAGCCTCCTATTGAGTAAAAAAGAGTGGAGACCTTTCACCCAACATTGTCCATACTTTAGTAGAAACAAGATGGGCATAGATACAGTCTAAAATCTTTTTTTTTTCTTTTTTTTTTAAAAAAAAAATCTCTTGTCCTACAACAGCCACTGTAGCTAGGATTATGCACTTTAATTTGGAAGGGTAAGAAAAGAGAAATGTTGACTGCATTTTGCAATCTATTGACATCTAGCGGAGTGCTTTCGCTCCAGTGTTCCGACATCAGGCTTCCAATTTAACTAGAACCTAGCATGATCTTGGGCTCATGATGTCACCAATGCAGTCCATTATTCAACAAAGAAACTACTTATGCACCAGACAATGAAGTGTCATAGTAAAACAATATGGCATCAAAACTACTTAATGTCTGAATCGCTTTTATTTTTTAAGATTCACTGTGTAATTAAGTACAACTACCTGGTAGAGCATGCACGTATATTAAATAAATATTAAATACTGTGTACAACTTTACGCTTTATAAATGTGTATGCAGTGTTATGTTATGAAATTATGAAATAAAAATGTAAACTGATTTACATAACTGAAAAACCAAAGTCTTCATAATCTGTTACCTTTGTTTTGGTTTTGCGTGAACAACATCACGGCGGCGGGCGACATCCCAAAATGCATTGCGATTTCCGATTTCCAGTAGTAGATTGGAGGATGATCACAAGATCATTGTCCTGTGTGCTCAAGTTGTAAAACCACTATCTTGGGCTCAACACATATGCGTTGTTCGTTAATTTTAGTTGAGGTTAGGTTTCGTTCATAACACGTCTGCTCTCATGATGTGTTAAGTGCCCCTAGTTTTTGTTTTTGTTTTTCCCAAAAGTCTTAAGCTCATTAGCGTCAGCGGTCCGTCACAGTGGGAGTAGGTTATCACTTTTTAGCAATAATTGAAAGCCACCTTGGCACGTTATTGCGCGTGTGGCACCGTCACCCTCTCACCCTTGTGTGTAGATGACGTTGTTGCACGCTGGCTCCGTGTTGTGTGTTGATTGTATTGTAGGTAAAACGAGTCAGTTGTATAAAATGTTACTGTGCATACCTACTGCTGTCAAAGCATGCGCAGTCTTTTTTACATGAATATTAAATATTGTGCGCCGTGTCTCTTGTTATGACCGGGTCATTCAGACTTTCGCCTTGTTGAAAGTGGAGGGTCGGACTTTGAGGGGAAAGTGAGCCGACATGTTCAGCATGTTCAGCTGCAGTCAGATTAAATGAAATGACTGCATTTTCGGATAGGTTTAAGATTGACTTAACAGTGTGCTCCAACAGACACGTCTCTACAATCCAGACGTCCTACCGACAAAAACATGGCGAGAAGCAAAGCATTCACGAAACATTTGTGCGGCTACCCCCACTAACGGCTAACTTGCTAATTTAGCTAGCGGCTAAGTTATCCGGTAGCCCTAAAGAGGTGTAGGAAAAAGTAACTTCTACTTTTTTTAACGACTGGTCTTTAGAGGTAATAAAACCGCTTTAAACAACCAAAGATCAAGTAAACAAACAAAAATGGCAACAAGTATCTGAGCAGAGAAGAAACAACTGTAGAAAGTTTTCTGCAGTCACATGATGATCTTTTTAAAATGTATTGTAATCCAAAAGATCCTGTTACAGCTCCCCGGAATTGAGGCAAACAGCCTCTAACAAAATAGCTTAAGTAGGATAAAGTGCAGTCTGACAATACATATATTTTAAAAATTGAAGGTAAAATAAACACGAAGTCAAAGAATACATTTAAATAATTATAAAGTAATATAGTTATGAAATAATGAAGCAAAATATCTCATAAAGCAATGGAAATTTAAAATAAATATTGTACTTTTAGAATCAACAGAAAGTCAGAAGATTAAAAAGACACATCTGTATCACATTGTGCATATTAATATGTTGCTGTTGTTGTTTTTAAGAAATCTTATTCTCTGGAAGGAATACTTCTACTAAACTCTCCTGTAGCTTTAAGCTCGAGATTCTTTGTGTTCCATGTCTCTGTCTTATTACGTCTCTGGTTTTACTTATGGTATATGGTAAATGTGTATATAGAAAGAATATAAGTATTATAGCCATGAAATACTATAACAGTTTTAGTTTAGGCGTGCTAATCTTTGTGTGTTAATATTCTCTCTGGCTTTATCCAAATGTATTCTGTGTTTTTTGTTTTGTTTTTCTAGAGAGCTGCAAGATGGAGAGCACAGTGGTCAGGACCTCAGACTCCTCAACTGATAAATGTTTTTATTTGAAATGGATCAACAGTCTCCTGAAAACAAACTTCAAAAATGTGGAGGAGATGGGTTCAGGTGATTCACCAGTATGAATAGTCCAATGTATTTCTATGCATTTGGCTTAGCCCACTTTAATAACATTCACCACAATATCACAGCAAAATGTAATAGACATGCTGTGTCCATGCCACACTTTGCCTTTCCAAAAAACGTGAAATAGACGTGCATGCAGAAGTTCCATTACTGCATGCAGAAATTGCGTTACCAGCAGGTGGAGAGAAAAGCCTCAAAGACGGTAATGAGCAAAAAATGTGTTAAGTACATTCCAATCACTGGAAACAAATAAGCTCGGCAGCTTGTATGTATTTATGTGTAAGTGTGTTAATAATGGACTGGCATGACTCTTACACATTTTGCCGCGATACTGGGTTGCAACATTAATCTTAGACTTTAGATTAAGTCTAAGTGCAAATGAGAGACTGAACAGCTCTGTAACCCCGTCAACCCAAGCTTTTACTGGCCTTAAAGTGTCTCTTAAGTTAAACTGCTTATGTCATATTTTGAAGCAACTCCAGAGAATACAGTGTACATGTATTGGTTACTGAGATGCTGATGATAAAGTGTTGTTCATTAAATAAAAATAGCCTGTTTCTGTTAGAATAACTGGTGTGGACCATGTAGTTTTTTTTAAAAAAACAACAATGATTCTTCCTCAGTTAACATAACTTGTCTATGTGTGTGATCTGATAGGTGCGTGCCACTGTCAGATGATGGACTGTGTTTTTCCTGGATCTATTGACATGAGCAAGGTGAAGTTTGATGCACAAAGTGAGGACGACTGTAAGCACAATTTCAGACTACTCCATGAGGCCTTTAGCACAAATGGTATCACAAAGGTAGGTATGCATTAGTTCTCTACTAGAATAGCATTAAAGTGTCTTAGCTCATGCATTTTTTTTAAATACATTTTGTTATTAATTTCTCATTGTCATTACCTATTAATGTCTTTGCACTGTGTCTACAAATCAGCGAGTCATCACTACTTTCTTACCTAAATTTCTTTGCACTCTGCTTACAAATATTGAAGGTCTAGCTTTCCAAAAATGTCAAGATACACATTTACTAAATGCTTAGCATGTTATATCTGTAACATAAAATATTTTTTAAAACTGTTAATTTATTCATGCTTGTGCCACAAACATCAATAGTTTTAATAATAATAATTACTAGCTATGAAAGTAATGTACAATTCCTTGTAAGTATAACAGTGGATATCCATCTTTTGAAGAAAACTTTATTCAGTAATGAGTTTTACAATATAGTGTTTATAAATGTTATTTTGTCTTCTTTGTCCTGATACAGAAAATTCCAGTTGAGAAGCTCATACAAGGGGATTTTAACAGCAACATTAAGTTCCTCAAGTGGTTCAAGAGCTTCTATGCAGAAAATGTGAAAAGTAATGATTATGACGCTGTGAAAGCTCGTGACAGCTGTGATATCAGCCCTATTTTGGTGTCTCCTAAATCAGGTAATTGTCATGCAAGATTTTCTTTCACTTTGGTAAAGGAATAAGTCTCTGTAATGTGTTTTGAGGACCACAGTTATAGGACATCTGCTGTGATGTTTTTCTTTCTTTCTCTGTTTTATCAGAGAGATCTAAAGAGTCTGACATGGAGGAAAACAGCAAAACGACTAAAAGGTTTCCTTACAGTGAGAAGTGGAAAGATGTGTTTGCTTGGGCTGAGCGCAGTTCTCGCGGAGACAACTATACTTACTGTTCCTCCTGTGGTACTGACCTTAGCACTATTAACAAAGGCTTTTTTGAACTTAAGCGCCACGTGGAAACAACCAAACACAGGAAAAGGGCTGCGAAGAAAAGATGTGGTGCAAGAACACAGGTCACTGAGTCGCTGCCTTGCAGTGATGAAGCTGTCCAGTTTATTTACAATCACTGTTACACTGGATCTGCTAAAGGTCAGCAGGGATATAGACATTTTGCGCGCTGTAAGCTGGGATCACAGTACCCCAAAGATATCATATCTGCCTGCGAAAACACTCCTTACTGTTTATACATTTATGGAGGGGTACCGGTAGGAAAAGACGAAGCAGTCTCTGTGTTGCTTGTTGGGTTTTTTGACGTTGAAGCCTCTAGTCGCTGCATCAGATTTCTGGATGCTCTTCAGGCAGGGGACGGTGCAGGAGATCAGTCTGCAGCGGCAGTTGTGGATAGCTTGAAGAAATTTGGGCTATCCACAGATAATCTCGCTGCCGTTTATCTAACTGGCAATGGTTCAGCCACAGAGGAAATCTGTTCTAAACTCAGGGAACTCAACGCAAACGTCGTAACCTTAGGAGGCCTGTACACCATCGCTGATGCTGCTTGTCGTGCTGCCATCAAGGAGCTCTCCAATCAGGCTCAAGAACTGATGGTAGACCTCCATGAACACTACTCTGCCTGCTCTACAAAGAATGAAAACCTCAAAGATCTTTTTGACTCAGATGTCAGCAATGACAGCGCATCACTTCACACCAACACTAGCTGCTTTAGAGTTTGTCTGTTGGTCACAAAAATATTGGAAATGTGGACCGATCTCACACTGTACTTTAGTTCTTGCAATGAAGATGAGAAGACTAAGTCCATCTGTTCTCAGCTTAATGATCCCAAAGTTAAGGCAATGTTTATGTTCCTGCAGCAGGCCTTAGAGCCTCTGCACAGTTTTCAAAGGAAAACACAGGAAGCTTCTGGTACTAATATTGAGCTTATTCTAGAAGAAGCCAATAGTCTGATTTCCATTTACACCTCCTACTTCCTCAGTCCACAGGCCGCTGATCGTTTCCTCATTGAACGTGATGTCCAAATTCTTAAGAACAAGAACTTCCACCTGCCAAGCTCCGAACTCTGTGTGGGTAAAAAAACTGTGGAAGACTTTCTGAAAACATCTGAAGCTGCTGAGGCACTGCCACTATTACAGGAGGACGTATTATCATTTTATATTGCACTCACTGGTTGTATCGCAGAGGAGCTGCCTTTAAAAGACTCAGTGCTGAAGGGCATCGCTCAGCTGCTGAACTCACAGAGCAGGCTGAAAGTGACAGAGGAAACAGTCGGGGAGCTGGGCACCAAGCTGGGAATCTGCAACTTCCCTGAGGAAGTCAAACAGCTCACGAATGAATTCCTTGAGTATCAGAAGGCTCAGGAGGGAGAGGCAGAGGATGGAGGGAAGGACAGCGCAGCTGTGGTTTCACTGGAAAACATACTGAATGACACCAAGCCAGCCTCAATCTTCAGGAAGCTTCTTTTGATCCTTTTGTCTTTCCCATGTCCTCCGCTGGATGCGCAGCAGGTTTTTACTCAGGTATGTGAATGTTTAGTCAGTTAAGTTTGTTCATATAGACATTTACACACAACAAATGTTAACGAAGTTCTGCACAACAAGTAAACATCAATCAGTTGAAACAGTATATGTGATTAAGAAAAAATGGTGGATTGCTTCCTGTGGGTTTAGGGTAAGAGTTGGTGTCTCAAGCGATGATTTTGAATATCTCAAGATCCTGTTTACAGTGATGTGAAAGCGACTGAATGGCACACTGGTGCTGCACCCACTTTACCTGTGCACCGCTGCAGTAATGCGGGTGTTGTACCTGTTGTTGTGGTGAAGGTAGAGCTGACCTGTGATTATAAGCTCTGGGTTGTGACAGAATAAAGTAGCAAATAGAAATGGCTGAAATGAGTTTCACCTCAAACTATTTATAGGTACATTTAAAAACAGCAAACACTGACCAGAGATCAGAGTAAAAAATATCACATAGCTTGACTCTCTGGAGTTAGTGGGTGAGTTTGAGTTTGATCTTTTTGTTAGAGCTTCCTTTAACATATCAAAGGAAATCTTAATTTCCTATCAGCTCTGCTACAAATCCTTCCAGTAGCCCGAATGACAGGATATTTACTCAAGTAGAGTAGGAAAGTAAACAGATGAACAGAAGGCAACTGAGGGAGATACCTGTCCAAAGACAGGGCAAGATTAGTGTTCTGATACGCAATAAAAATGTCCAGCCGTAGCAGAAATAATCATGAGGGATCTACATGCAGGCAAAGAGGTTTGACAGGTTCTCTGGGTGCAGAAGTTTCAATTTTGAAAGGCATATGGTGAGAAGAGTTTAGAGCATAAATTTGAATATCACAGAGATGCAAATGAAACAATAAAACGTCAGTCCAATTTGTGGCCACATTCATGAGTGGGGCCTTTGACTAAAAAAAAAACTGTTGAAAGGGTAAAATCCCCAAGAATTAAAACAGTATCAAATCAAACTAGATTCAAAGGTTTGATTCAGAGGAGTAGAATCACTGCTCCTTTGAAACAAAAGGACTCAGCCATGCATCTGATCAGGAGGAAGCCTCCATTTGGAGGTTTCCAGACAAACTGGGAGGAGATCCCAGGGTAGAGCCAGAATTCTGAGGAGAGATTATAGCTTGTGTGGCTCAGGAATGATTCTGGATAGCCCAGAAGGAACTGAAAAACATAGCGGTGGAAAAGATAAAGTGATAAATTGAAGAGAAATAAATTAGTGCTGTAAGCGTTAATCTTGTTAAAATGACATTAACGCCGTAACTGCAATAACACAGCAAATCTCTGTTAACGAGTTACTGCGGATCGCCTCGTGGGTGGGGCTGGGCGGGGCTGGGCGGCATCAACGTGTTAGCGCGATGCGTTGACAGCTGATAACATCATTTTAACTAGATTAACGCTGACAGCATTAAAATAAATAAAAGTTAAGAATTAGGAGGGAAATACCTGGGTTAAAAGGGCCTATAAACAAAACCTTTATTATGCCAGCATAACAATGTCACACTGGAATAATAAAGGTGCAAAATTTACTCTTTTTTCCTTTTAATTTTTTCCACTTGGTCCTGTCTTATGTTATTTTTAAGGCCTTGGAGAATGATCATGTTTGTGGAGTCTCTGACAGTGAAGCCTTAACAGAAAGTGAGTTGGATGTTACGTCTGACACTTTCTCTGACAGCAGCAAGAACTATCAAGTTCGCACACGAGGTAAGAAGAGCATGTTAAATTTCCACCTAATTTGAGTTTTAAATGATAACCTTTCATGCATGAGATGATCATAATCATTTGCTTAAGTTGTGGAGTTTAGCAGGAATGGAAGAGGTCTTAAAATACATCAAAACATACAGTGTGGAAAGTATGAAGAGTGCCTGCAGTGGATACTTTTTTCCCACACTTGGTTTCACTTCAGTTCTTCGTACGTTTAACTTCCCTGTTCTCTCTGGTAGACTGGTGGACATACAAAGAACAAACAAGAGTAACCCACAAACCGGTTTTACAACATATTTCTGATATGGTCTCCAGGGAGCTGGGTGGAGATGTATTATAAGGAAAAAACAAATGAGCATTTCCCTTTATTTTGAGCTCTTCTGATCTGGTATCAAAGCAGGCTGGACCTTTCTAGCATTTACAAATACAGCTGGTGTCCAGACACGGTGCCTCACTAATAGTTGAAACAATCAAACAACATCAACAACACTAAAGTTTTGATGTAATTTTTTTCCCTCTGCAGCTTTGAGATTATCTGATTTAAATGTAAAAGAAGTTGAGTGGGAGTGATTGCATATTTAACTCTGCGCATTCATGTTCTAGGTCAGAATGGCCTTCCTTTGAAAGTGAAACCATGTGAAGTCCGCCTTACAAAAATAGGTAAAGAGAAAAAAACTTTACAGTTCTATCTGCCTGATGTGCTGCAAACATGCAAAATATCATGTTGTTTATTTTGTAGATTGAAAGATCATGCAGTGCACTAAAAAAAACCAATAATATAATACTGTTTCCAAAGAGCCAGGTGATGGATATGAAAATAAACTTGGAGTGAATGGTGCCTTATGGAAAGAGGTAAAAGTTTTTTTTTTTCTCTCTGTTAATCCTCTGCTTTCTGATCTACTGCTCTAAAACATTTTAGACTTATGGGCAGATGATGTGGCTATTCAGCCTTTGAATGGTAAATTATGTGAAGTTTAAAATGTGACGTAATAGCTGAACGTTTTATTTTTGCATTTCTCTCAAGTCCCTGTCATGTACTAACACCCTGTTGCCCTTCATAGTTTCCAAAATGAGGAAGATGAAGTGGAGTTTGCCTATATGAGGGCGTGTATGTGCGTGTGTTTTGGTTAACATTTGCATGTGCATGTTTTTTGTGTGTAATGAGTGTGCTGTCTCTCAGGGGACCATTAGGGGGAATTTTGGCTGGGAGAGCAGCTTGCGCCAGAAGCCAAAGACCCGTACAGTGTTTCAGGCTGGTGATAACACCTGGTCCAAACCCGTAGGTCTTGATAAGGACAGCAAAAATGAACTGGGGTCCCAAGATGATGTGGTAGGTGTACTCGAGTATACTACCAAAATACCACTGGGCCATAAAATGCTAGAATTTAAAAATGAACAAAAACAAACTTTGAGCTTCCTGATTTTAAAATTTCAGAAGTAATAAAACATCAGACATTAGTTGACAAAAATATCTACTTGAGTAAGAACGAAATTATCTGAATATTGATAATATTGAATAAAAAATGTTCCCGCTTGAACAAGGAGTTGATCGTCTTCTAATCTGAAATGTGAGCGTCTTCCTTGTTAATGTGCTGAAGGAATGATACAAGTCTGCTTCAAACTGCATCCTTAAGTTAATTTTGCTCGTTCGATTTCTGCTGGTGTCTTGTAGATGCTTAATTACCTTAGAGATCTGTGCGTTAGATACATGCGGTGTTACTATTGACAGAGCAGGGGAAGCTGAGCCGGTGGCAGTATGACTAGCACACTTGTCTCCCGTTGGTCCGCTGTAAAAGTTTACCTACGCTCTGCATGTCAGAACTTGCAAAAAATGCTGCTTTCCACTTTCAGCTTTCTAAGATTGGGCCTTTGACAACAGGAAACGGGACATGACCACCAAAATTACAGAAACAACAAATTCATGGTAGCTTCCATCCAGAGACAATAGCCAAAAGATGGAAATAAATTACAGGATGAATGTAAACAGAGAGTATGAGATCCTTTATGGGAAAACCACTCCCGATATTCTAGAAAATGGATCCCTTTTCTTATTAGTGCCAGCTAACTAGATGTCTTGTTATTGACCTCCTTACCTTGCTTATACTGATACACGCCCATGATTGGTCTCATGTTCCTGACTTTGTTCAAATTGCTTAATTCAAAGACATAGATAGGAATTCAGTATGCATGTTATTGTTAGGGGATTTTGGCCAGAAAGGTTAGGCCTGGCTGCTTCAACTGTTCTGGTGCATAGTGGGGGCAGAAGTAGAGCTGTGTAAATGCAGCTTTTATTACTTCTGTGCGGACACGGCTGATTGTGAGATTACGGTGGGGCACTTGGAAATTCATTTTCCACCTTCAGCATGAAGATATAATTTTCTTCTTTTTTCAGCTGCTCCTTTTAGGAGTCACCACAGATCATCTGCTTCCATCTGACTTTATCCCTAGCTTCGTCTGTCATCTTGCTCTTTTCCTTCTGCCTGGCAGCTCCAGCTTCAACATCCTTTGTCCAACATATCCACTATCCCTCCTCTGCATGTGTCCAAACCATTTCAGCTGCCCTCACTAACATGATCTCTCCACTAAACATGCTTTTAGCCTCTTCTGCTTCTTTTTCTTTGCCCAACAGTTGCATATTTTCCACATATTTTCAGTTAAATGTAAAAATGTATCATTTTATAACATTTTTGATAAGTTTGATTTTGTCACTCATATCTCATACAATTCTTTGAAATCCTAAATTACAAAGGTTGTTAAAAGTCTTACTTTTCCTTTGGTAAAGTAAAGTTCACATAGACTGAGAGATTTAGCAGCGTCAGAGCAGAAGAGGAAGACAAAGAAACGTTTGAAAGCACAGAAGTCCATTATGACTAACTTCAGCACAAAGGAACAAAAGCAGTTCCTGATAACTGACAGTGAAACTAGATGTCAGTCAGTCAGTCAGTAGCAGCTAATTTTGGAGAGGACTCTTAATTTGAAAAAGGAAAACAAATCTGTGATTTGGAGTACTAAAAACAAAAACACAGCACTAACAAAGTTGAGGGAGAGAAATTGTTGAGAGGAAAAACTGATTATAATCTAGTCCCACATCTAACTTCATTTCATTCAGTTTCATCATACGTTTTGTTCACCTGAGGTCAGATCAGAGAAAAGGTAAAGGGGGAATGAGGTTGTCCAGTTATTAAACCTTCCATAATATTGAAATTCAAATTACAGAAAAAGACTCTCAATTTAATTAATCATATTAGAGTATATTATGACGCATGAAACAAAACGAATGAATGAATCTTAACACTTGCTCCGTACCTTCATTTTAACACATTGTACCACAAATGCAATTCTAGTATGATTACAGTCACAACCTTTTGTTTTTCTTTTAAAGAAAGACGCTGTTCATCCTCTAAAAATATACATTACCTTTTACTTCTTTGACTTCTTTTTTTACCTAAATGTGGTTGACTTCCAGTCGGAAGACTCTTCAACACCCAATAAACACACACCAACCAGAGCACGACGTAAACCAGCTTACCAGGTAATGTTACTGCTGCTTTATTTCAAAGAAACACAAAAAACCCAACAACAGATGCATACAGAGGCATTGACAGTTGAATCATATAAAGTGTCTGTGTCTGTTTATAAGAAAATGTGAATAATCTGCTTTTGTTTTTGTATTTTTGCTGCAGGATGGTAAAGGGTTTCTTACAGGAGCGCTGGTGTGGGGTAAGGTTAAGGGGTTTAACTGGTGGCCTGGGATGGTGGTGCCATGGAAAACCAAGTGTGCTCCTGTGGGTATGCGGAGGGTGGAGTGGTTTGGAGACGGGATGTTCTCAGAGGTTAGAATTGCACAACTGTAAGCTGAGCATTATTTGCTCATGATGTAGAAACAATTCTCAGATTTTGTTTACATCTGATTTTTTTCTTTCTGTTGCAGGTATACACTGAGGGTCTTGCGCCATTTGCTGCCTTCACTAGGTGCTTCTGCAAAAACTCCTTTGCCAGCTTGCCCATATACAAGAAAGCAATCTACCAAATCCTTGAGGTAGTCTTAAATGTTTTATACTACTTTATGTTTTGTGTTGTCTTTCATTTTTCATTTATCTTCATATTATATTCAAATTAGTTTGTCTAAGGAGCTTGGAAAGAAAAGCATGTGGACTTCTTTAAGTTGCTTGAAGACGTTTCACCTCTCATCCGAGAAGCTTCTTCAGTTCTAGGGTCAAATGGTGGAGAGTCCCAGATTTACGCCCTGTGGGAGTGTCCACCCAAGAGGGACAATGGACCCCCTAATGATCCTCTACCTTATCACACGAGCCAAGGTGTGAAGACGGGTGTAGGTCACAATCAGCCAAGCTATCGGGTGAGCTCATTGTGAAACCTTGCCCCACCCTATGATGTGATTTCCTGAGGTCAACTGGCCCAGGATGTGAGTGGGCATTAAGGCGTCTAAGAAGGGATCTGAAAACTGGATTATAGATGGCAGACACTTGGTGTCACAAGCCAACGCCTCAGACCCTTTTCTTTCCAAGCTCCTTAGACTACGATGACCTGGATGACTGAGAAC
This sequence comes from Neolamprologus brichardi, assembly GCF_056152115.1. Classification (NCBI taxonomy): domain Eukaryota; kingdom Metazoa; phylum Chordata; class Actinopteri; order Cichliformes; family Cichlidae; genus Neolamprologus; species Neolamprologus brichardi. The sequence continues at coordinate 26,983,758 of NC_142123.1, forward strand.
CTTCAGACATATTAGTTTGTGTTGCTAAACCAAACTAATGTAGTTCTAATGGTGAATAACTTATGGTAAAAAGTTTAAAACCTCAAGAAATAGTTCACAAATCTTAATTTCATTATCCATCTCAGGCTGATATGACATTTCAGGTTTAGTTCATCAGATGCTCATGAGCTCCATGAAAGAGCAACCTGGCAACCTCCTGTTGCCATGGGTTCAACATTATTTATTCCCTAACCATTTGGTGAGTGATTGCCGGTTATCACCTTTTGAAAGTGGAAGAGGGTGCTGCACCAAAAACAACTGTGTTTGCTTTGATCACTAGAAGATGGCCATAGTCACCTGTAGTTGCATGGAAGACACCAACTTCTCTTTAAGCACTCGTTAATTAACCACTAAGCTTGCAAAGGTGAAAGTTGTGCCTTCTGAAACCAACACGTTTCAAAAGACGCAGCTTTTACTTTGAAAGCGAAATGTCACTATTTCTGGCTTGTCTTGTACTCGTCACAGTTCTGCTTCCACTTAGGGAGTAGTTGGAGTGTGTTTGCAGACAAGTCGAAATCTTCCACACATAATTATGAATGACTGCATCAACCTGCTAATGACTAAACCAATCAAAGTTGGTGTTTGGTGCAGCACTTTGTACTGACAACAGCATGCACCCCTTTGAAGCCGCTTGCCAACGGCTCATGGAGAGCAGATTTTTACGAAGTGACCACTGGGTCGCCAAACTGGTGTGACTGGACTCTTAGGAAAAGACTACATCAAGTCAAGTATAGGTATAAATGGTTATCTTTTGAAGTTACTCTTTCAGTAGGTCTGTTAAAACCATGGCTTGATTTCAAAACATTTGCTAAAAGGAACAAACTGACTGAGCAACATTTTATTACAAAAACACTAAAGGCTTGTGTTTGTTGGACTCAGATATGTGTCCTTGTAGATGTCGGTAAAAACAGTTGTGCTGTGTAATCAATCTTGGTACAAAGTGGGGAATTATCGCTGCTGTGAGCTCATGTTAAGTGTTTGAATCATTCGATGATGCACTTTCAGATGATGGCTGTTTTCACTCTACTTACTGTATATTCAGGTCAGTGAATGTTATGAGGTTAAAAGCAGGAGGGCCTATTACAATGGAAATAACAGAGTGACCGTTTCATGTATTGTAGCATCAAGCTGCTGGACCTTGTTTAATGTACTTGTACCATACTCCAGATTTTGATGACATGTATAATCTGCAGTTGGCAGGTGAGAGGTGTGGAAAGTCTTTTCCTGATGCTCAAGGCAATGAAGAAAAAGAGCTGAAGCTGATGTTGGACTGGGCTTTTGAAGGATTTCTGCCAACAGGACCTGATGGATTTATACCTGTTGGTATGTCTGTTTATTTTTAATTCTTTCTTACTTTCTTTATAAAGCACCATATTTTATTTTCCTTCTTCCCCCTTCTTGGTGCCAAAGATGCTTCTTAAAAACATCCAAGTTATTTAATGTTCTTTGTTTTCTGCCTCTTAAAGACTCTTCTCCACATGGTCAATCCTCTGACTCGACTCTGTCTGACGTCCCGCCTCCGGCGAAAAGAAAGTATGTTTTTAAAAGTAAGGGAAATGTCCCCGCCATCATCTATAACAAAGGTGAATGTTATTTTTTAATTTTGTACTTGTAAAGAGATATTTGTGAGAATACTACTAAATGAAGCAACTGATTTTATGTTGCCGTCATTATTTTTATTGCATGTGAATATTTCATTACAGAATCAATAATAGAAGGCGTCAAAGAAAAGGGAAAAACAATTGAAGGTAAGTTCTTTAGCTAATATGGAAGACACTTGATTTCAAACCACTGATATAAACACAACTAACTTCTCTCTCTCTCTCTTTTTTTTTATTTATTTATTATTTTTTTTTTAGATTTTTGTTTGTCTTGTGGATCAACTGATATTGACGTCCAGCACCCATTATTTAAAGGTGGTCTTTGTCTAAGATGCAAGGTAATGTAATAACACAAAGATTCTGTTTCTCCCACAGCCTGCTGTGTTGAAATTTAGCCATTATCTGAAGGATGTCCTCTATTAAAATCTGAAAACAACCTTATTTTTACAGGCAAACTTCACAGAAACGTTGTATCGCTACGATGACGACGGCTACCAGTCGTACTGCACTGTGTGCTGTGCAGGCTTAGAGGTCATTCTGTGTGGCAATCCCAGCTGCTGCAGGTAAAAACTCCACAGGTTTTCTTTTTCACATGCAAACATATTGATATTTATAGTTTCTCGATGTGACTTTCGCTTAGGTAAAAACATTTCAATAAGCAAAACAAAGTTCAGCAGTTAATATCAGACTGTTACAGAAATATCTGAGAGAACCTCTTGATGATGGATTCATGAATTTGCTCATGACAAACTGACTTTTATTGGCCTGTTCCATGAGACAAATTTGAGATGACTGGATCAGGCTACAGGGGAGACGAAAAAGAATTTCACAGAGGCCGAAGCACACTGGATAACCCCTTGTTGCTTCTTCTTAATCAGAAAACTATAATCAGAAGAGAGGTATTTAGACATTGGGAAGCTTTTATAATATTTGCAGTAAAGTCACTAAGTTCACCTCACCTGTAACACTGGCTTCACTAATGTTTCCTGTGGTCCACTCTGTGTACATCTGTTTACCTACTACAAACATTGCACACATTGTATTGTGCTGTCATTGTAAAAAGAGAGCTGAGCCAAAAGGCAAAGCTTTTGATGTGAATCCATGTCTATTAAAACCTTCATCTATGGTCACAAGATCCAAATGACTGAAAGAGTATATGGTGGCAATGGTCAGCATCAGGGTGAGCAGCTCAGTTATTTGATGGGAGCTTGGAGCAGAACTTCTCCTCTTGCTGGTCAAATGGATCCAGCTGAGGGGATTTGGGCATCTGGTTAGACTGGGTGGGTATATATCTATATAGATATATATCTATATAGATATATATCTATATAGATATATAAATGTTTTTTTACCTGGTATCTCATAACATGGATCAAGTGTCTTAATCATAAAGCCGCTTTTCTCCACTTTAAGAAAGGGCACCACAAGTACACGGTAATGATATCCACCAATGATTTGTTTTCTCATATGGAGTGCATTTGGTAAAGGCTTGGAAAATATCAATGTCTGCTGGTGTGTAGGGCCACTTTTTTCTTTCCACTTGACTGACTGAGCGTTTGTAGAAGGCACAGTTTTTGGCTTTCCTCATATTCCAAAGCGTGCTTCATTTTAAGGTGATAAAACAAATTACTTGTATATCCTCTCTTTGCTATTACTGTCACCCAGCATAATTTGCAGATGATATTTTTCTGTTCAACATCTGACTGCTTAAACCCAAACAAGGAGCATATGACCAACGTCGACCGACCTGTAAGCTCCATGCTTGCAGCCGCTGCCATGCTTTCGACCAAAACAGGCGCAGCTTGATGACATCATCAACACGCGCTATCGCAGCAAGATGGTATAGTCAAAATCTCTACCGTTGGCCAAATCCATATTGTTTCTACCGTATACCGTTTATACCGCCCACCCCTACTGGAGAGGTAATGTATCTCCATAATTGGACATTTGGCCTGGGAATCCTCCTTATTTCAGTCATTTATATTTTAATTGACCACATGATACTTTACCCAGTTATTCAGCTAAAACTCCATCATGAATAGTTCACTTTAGGTCCTGCTTTCAGTTTCTGTTTATTATATCCATTTATGAGAGACAGATATCACTAGATTATTTAATAATGGGAAAGAAGTAAAAGTATCAATTTTAAGGCTTAACTTCTGTGGTTATAAGAAGGAGTTTGATGTCATTCGTTAGTCATTTTATGCCAAGTCGCTAAATCCAGGAGTATCATCATGTCAGTTTGTGTTATTTTCCTTTTGTAAGGCACAATAACATCAGAATGGATTACAAAAGTAATGTTTTTGTATGACAAACTAGTTTTCATGGAAACTGAGGATATTGGACATGTCTTTGGTGGCACTTGTCTGCTGAATACGCCTATACAGACTTTAAATAAAAACGGGGTGCTTTAAAAACAACTTACAACAGCGGGTCTGTTGTGTCCACTGCCTTTTATTATGGTGGATGTATATACTATTGAGTAAAACCTGTGAGTCCACCAAATGAGAGAAGATGGACGTCAAAGTGTCATTCACTAACCTCTCCCTTTATCTCATGTCCTACCCCCTCACCTCTCTTAAGGTCTTTGTATCAGTTCACAAACCCCTGAGTTTCATTTTATGTTTCGTCAGCCTCTAAAAACGTCTTCAATCTCTCTTCTGTCTTTATCACTTGGATGAGTGGCAAAAAGTTTCTCACACTGAAAACGCTACATCCAGATAACCAGAATCAACTTTCTGAGATTGATGTTCTTATTTTTATTGTCTCCCAGATGTTTCTGTAAGGACTGTCTGAACATCCTGGTGGGCCCAGAAACCTTTGATAAGCTGAAAGATGTCGATCCCTGGAGCTGCTACATATGCAAGCCATCGCAGTGTGAAGGAAACCTCAAACTCAGGGCAGACTGGAGTGTGAAGGTCCAAGACTTCTTTGCCAACAACAGCGCAATGGAGTTTGTACGTGCCGCTCTTATCTTTAATTAGAAATGCAGTTTCTGTTTTCATAAGCAAACGGTCTGATCTTATCCCAACATACAGAGATCTTTTTCTTCATTTGAGAGTCAGGTGATGTTAAATTAGTCAATGTAGCATTTTTTAAATATATATTTTTATATTAACTGTAATTATAGCATGGTAACATGTGCTATAATTACAGTTAATTTAACAGCACTGAGATTTTGTTCCAGATTAGAGGATGACTCATTTGAATGAAAATGACCTTGTGGTGTGTGTGTGTGTGCCTTCATGATATGATGATATTTGGGGGGAGTGGGGGTTGTTTTTTTATTATTATTATTATTATTTTTAATTTTAACATCCCGTCGCATTCAACGAAATGCAAATTGTTAAAGTGTATTTCGGTTAAACTCAGGTTAAGACCTTTTAATCCTGATTTATGTGACTAATTATGAACCAGGCATTGCAGGCTAACGAGTGACTGCAGGTTTGGTTTTTTAAGCTGGTAGTTAACGGTCAGATGTGTCGACGCCTTGGAGGATTTTGCTGAAGGTTAAAATTAATGTTACACATGACCAAGAAGTCCTAATCATCTTCACCTGTGGAGTTTCTTACTTCTGAGTAGGCCTACTTGGACATTACTGTATGCATGAAGTGGGGCTGGAAGAGGGGCAATTATTTGATGTTAGACAGTTGCCTTTGGCTGTGTGTAGGCATAGTTTATCAAATATTATCAAATATTTAATGAAATTATTTATTAAAAGCATCTTAGTTTTATTAATAATGGACCTGCTTTCACCTTTAATTACTGGAATGAGCAGTCTGTTCTTTGAGGGTTTTTAATGATCAGCTCCAGATCCTCAGTGTCAGATAATATTCAGATTTTGTTTTTCTCTGACGGTGAGAAATTCGTTTTTCTTAAGCTCTGCCAATCAAAGAAGATTTAAGTTAAATCTGTGTGTTTATGCCATTTCGTTTTTTCTAAATGTTACTCGAATTCATTTTTTAACCACAGGAGCCTCACAGAGTTTACCCTTCAATTTCTGCTGATCAGCGCAGGCCAATGAAGGTGCTCTCGCTTTTTGATGGTATAGCAACAGGTGAGTTTATGACATTGTGTGGAAAACTCAGCCAATACCCATTACACTCTGTCTGTGCATACTAATGAAGAGCCTTGGAAGGTTCAGTTGGCATCTGTATTAATGTAATAGGAGATGGTTTATTTAACATGAATTAAAAATATAGTAGGTTGTCCACCAATCAGGTCAGTGGTTTGACCTGAATGAGCCAATAATGGTGCTGTCTGGGAGGTGAAAGACTCCTTAGATGTCAGTTCGTCAAAGTCAGCGCAAAGGTGAAAATAATTAGCTAATGGTAGTCATCCACCATTCTGTTGGTCGTTAATATTTGTTAGTTTCAGAGTCATTGTTTTCAGGTTCTGGGCTGAGGCATTGGTCTTTTGGATAGCCTCGATTACCGTACATAAATGTGACTGATACCTGTATCCAGAGTGATCTTAGATAATCCAACTGAACAAAATGAGCAGCTCCTCAGCTATCCTCTATTTTGGCTTAAAAACCAGCTGAAAATCTGTCAGGTAGCAGAGGAAAATGTTAAGTCCTCCAATTAGACATTCCCACAAGTACATGAATCATCTGAATACTGTAAGACTAGAAAAGTGTTGAACTGGCGAAATGTGTGCATTTCTAATTGTTCCCTTGATTTCATTTACTTTAACATCATTTCAGGATATCTGGTGCTCAAAGACCTGGGCCTTAAGATCGAGCGCTACATTGCCTCAGAGATTTGTGACGATTCAATTGCTGTAGGGATGGTCAAGCACGAGGGAAAGATTGAATACGTCAATGACGTTCGCACCATTACAAGGAAACATGTGAGTACAAGCAAGACACACACGTAAATGCTCAAAATGTATTTTAACTCCTTCCTGATTTTTAAGTTCTGTGTATATGATGGTTTAATTTATCTCAGTGAGTTTGTGTCTCTTTGTGTGTGTTAAAGCTGGCCGAATGGGGTCCTTTTGATCTTCTGATTGGAGGCAGTCCATGTAACGACCTGTCCATGGTGAACCCTCTTCGAAAAGGATTATTTGGTATGCAACTTCTAAACTAAATAAAGACTCACTAGAGGTTTATTTGTCATCTTTTTAAATAAAATTGTTTCCCTGTTGATCCTGCAGAGGGTACTGGAAGACTCTTTTTCGAGTTCTACCGCATACTGACCTTGTTGAGGCCGAAAGAGGACGACAACCGTCCGTTTTTCTGGTTGTTTGAAAACGTGGTTTTCATGAGTGCCAATGACAAATCGGATATCTGCAGATTCCTGGAGGTGATGTTTCTTTAAGTAAAGGTTGCTACCAGCCTGGTGGAGGGTCAGACTGCATTAAGTTTTAATGCCTAATGTATGCTTTCTGCCTTCTATTGCAGTGTAATCCAATTCTTATCGATGCAATAAAAGTCAGTCCTGCTCACAGAGCACGCTACTTTTGGGGAAACCTGCCTGGCATGAACAGGTATGTACCAATACAGGCTAAAATATTTGTGTTGACTCACTGCAGATCATAGCAAGGATTTTAATGTGCAATTAGAACCTCAACAGAACCACAATAATCAAATAATTTGTATGTCTTTTTAATTTATTTATTTTTCTTCAGTTTTGATTGTTTGGTTTTGAGTGGTACTAAAAAGTCCTGAAGCTAACTGGCCTCAAGTTTACACTCTTGTCTGGGATTTCTTATAGACCTCTTGCTACATCTCTAGACGACAAGGTGACTCTGCAGGATTGTTTGGAATCCGGACGCCAGGCAAAGGTCAACATCATTTATTTATTTATTTATTTTATTGGTCATGTTTAGTTTGGATATAGTTTTAGGTTAATAGTGTGTCAACAATTTAAAATATTAGTTTTTGTGTAATCGTGAGACTATTATTTTGTGTTCAACACTGTTAATTTGACATTTCTCCCTGCAGTTTGACAAAGTCCGTACTATCACAACAAAGTCTAACTCAATAAGGCAGGGGAAGATGGGACCGCTGCCCGTCGACATGAATGGCAAGGAAGACTACCTGTGGTGCACTGAAATGGAACAGTAAGCATAATAAATTATTTACCGATTTGTTCCCAGTGTGACATTATCGATGTCAGTGTATAATGACTTAATTCTTGTGTGTTTAATGTGTGTCATCTGATAGTATCTGACTGAGTACATGCCTGAATGGTTTCTAAAAGCAAAACAATATAAACCACCACAAAACGTTGATGTGCTGTACTAGTTTACACAGCTCTTCCCATTCAGCCTCACATGGGTGTAGCTGCTGCTACTAGTACGCACTAGTTACATATAATGCTTATTAAGCTACATGCACTGCAACTGAGTCGCATTTACACATCGCTTTACAGCTGACAGCTGGTCACTTGCAAACGACTGTAGTTGTGAAATAAAGGCCGTCAACGGGAAGTGAAATGAGGCCGACCAAGTTTTCAGGGTTTGGGGTTTTGTTTTTGTTTTTTTACTGATACTTTCTATGGTCAGGACACCACATCACTGTAAATCACTTCTAGTTTGTACCTAACTTTAGACCAGATATGATATGCCAATTCTAATATACTCATATTAAAATCCTAAAGCATTAAACATGAAACTTGGGCTTAGTAGTTGGTCCTGAGACAGACAGGTGAGCAATGATGTAAACTTCAAAGTAGGCAGCATCTTTGATTCTGACCCTGAGCTGCAAAGTTGTTAAATTATGCTTTTTTTTAAAAGTCCGTGTTTCTTTAGTCTGTTCAAAGATAAATTAATTCTGGGAGTTTGTTGATGTGACATCAGCGATTGTAAGACCAGGGAGAATTTGATTGGATGAGAGAAACCTGGAAACTACAGCCCTGTTTCACTCTGCACCTTTTTACTGTTAACAGGACGTGTGCACAGGTTGGCCCACATTAACTGGAAATGGATTCAGCTTAGGCCAACCTGTCATCATGTGTGCAGTTGTTTGCATATGACGGGAATCAAACTAGGGTATCTTGTTATTGTGCAGAATGCGCAGGGAGTGTTTTCTTCTCTGTTAGTCTGTATTTGCATTTACAGTCTCTAACAGGAGTGTGATAAAAACCAAATCAGAAACAATTTGCACCAATCTGAGGATTTTTAACATTATGGGTTTTCATTAACAGCGTTATGACATTTAAGAAAATACAGGCCAGTGCCTTAACTTTTGAGTCACACACACACATATATATATGTGTGTGTGTGTGTGTGTGTGTGTGTGTGTGTGTGTGTGTGTGTGTGTGTGTGTGTGTGTGTATGTATAAGTAAAATATAACATCTTCCATGTGGTTTCCCTTTTTTAGGATTTTTGGTTTCCCCAAACACTACACTGACGTGAACAACATGGGCCGGATGCAAAGGCAGAAAGTCCTGGGTCGCTCCTGGAGTGTGCCTGTGATTCGTCACCTGTTTGCCCCCCTGAAGGATTATTTTGAATGTGAATAGCAACTGTGAAGCAAATCCTCGCATCAGAGCTGGAGCGGTAAACCCGATGCCTTATCCTGCCCCGCCTTGCTAGTTAGTTTAAACTCTCTGGTCTCTCTTTAGAGGACCGATTGTAGCTTTGGCTTTTAGAAATATTTTGTTCATGAATTCATTTCTTTTTTGTTTTATCCTGTCAGTCATCCTCCACCACCAGCAGGCACAGACACTTTTTGGTTTCTTTTAAGGTTGCTGTAATCAAACGATTATGTTGCTCAGAACACAGGCCTGCATCATGAAGTGAGCTGAAGTGGTTTGCAAGCCATCTTTGGGCTTTTATGGATCAGTGGCGTCTCCTTGCTTACCTTAATCATGAATGGAAAGATCATAGCCGCTTATCAAATCTACATATTGATTTTAATTAGGTTTTTAATTAAATATGACTGCAATGTTTTTGTCTGACAGGCTACAGTCAGGGTTTTTTTTTTTTTTACTCTGTATGATGTGAAAAGATGCACGGGAAGTGTTCCTGTTATGGTTCAGTGTCCGCGATTTCAAACTGATAACATGCACGGTTAGTGGTAACTTCATGTCCGCAGTGAAGTATACAAGAGCCAATTATATTTCCCTCTGGACCCACAGCAGAGCCAAAACACACTAAATCCTGCACAATATCATTCTATAGTTTTCTATATTATAGAATAAACTCTTCATTAACACTAATGGTGCTATGTAAGTGCTGAATAATGTTTTTAAGACTTCAAATGCATCTTTTGCTTCAGCGTTTCTTCCTCTGGACTTACCTGGCCTAAAATCAGTCACTATAGGATTAATTTGTTCTTTCGCCTGTTTTGCTTATAAAATGAGACACAAATATGTAGACCCTGAGCCCGGTCCAAGGTCCCAGAGAGCCGCTGAACTCCCTTCATGGTGCAGGCCTCCTCACTACCTCAGCAATGGTTTCAAATCTGCAGCTACAGGTGAACGCAAACCATTATTGCTTTGTTTCTACGTGATCCGTAGATTTTATCATGTTTTTATTGTTTAATCCTTCCAGGCAGGGATTTTAAGTCTGACCTAATTCTTACTGTGATGAATTTTATTGCGTTTACTTTTTTAATCTTTAAACACGTTTTTTTACTCAGTCTGAAGAATCCCACCATGGTGCTTCTAATAGTGGTGATTTTTACCCCACAAGTGGGCATTTGTGCTACAATTCTGTCTTTTTTAAGGAGTTTTACTTACACAAGATCAAAAATATTTTGAATCTACTTACTGACGACAAGTTGAGTATTTTAATAAGCTACACGAGTCAGACTTTTTCAGAACATGCAGTGTCTACTAAAGTGGGAAATACGGCTGAACGACTGTAACTATGGTTTAATTGCTGTAAAACAAAAAGGGTAGGTGTATTTATAACATGAAAAAGGCATACCATGTAGAATACAAATTTTCAGTTTTCCCCCTCTAAATGGTTATTTTTTTATTTCCAGTGGTTTCTTTTCTGGCCCGTAAAAAAGTTAATTTCCTGTGTTTTAAAGAATAGTTTAATAGGTTCTGAAACTAACTAAAGCCCTTAACATCATTTGAAGGAACAACCTTTGACTTTATGTTCAAAATCTGTATTTTGTTAAAGGGATATCCACTGGAGTGGAAGTGGGGCTGGACTGGACTTTAATGTAATACCACATTGTACCACAGCATGGTAAACTGGGTCAGTATAACCCTTATTTAACAACGTAGGCCATTCAGAGTTTGCTAATATTTACAGTCCTGGCCTGGTAATGTTTCTGGGTGTGTACAAAGTACACATCCAGAAACATTTCAACACACCCACTGATAAATGCTGCCCCCTCATGGTGAAAGTTTAAATTCACAAAGGGGAAGTTCTAAAAGTACTTTGAGGCATGTGGCTGCCAAACATTGTTAACAAATTGAATAATTATTAATTTTTAATTTGAAAAATAAAATAAAAACTGTTAATTCATCTGCCGCGTTCATGTGTAAGACTGTAAAATAAGACTGTCATTGTAGAAAAAAATGGGGTACAGTAGTGCAACTTTTCATGTAACTTTTAACTGTTTCATAGTTAGATTCAATATTATGTGGCAATTTTTTAAATTTCATAGTGTTTATGTATGTATTTTGTAGTCCAGCATCCATATTTTCTGATTTTTATCAAGCAGTAAACATGAAACTGCACCAGGACATAAGTTTTACAAGTTTAATCAAAACTGCAGCCTCAAACAAGGACCTGAAACGTCTGCTAATATGCTGATCTAGTTGCACGGCCTAACAGCTGCAGCTATTTGCTAGAGAAAATTACATGATAATCTTTTTTAATTCTATTGTTCAGGTTATGTATCAAGCAAAAAAAAAAAAAAAAAGAAAGAAATCACCAGTGATTGTTTCAGTTTCTCAAATGCGCTTTTCTATCCCTGAGGTCACAATTCATGACAGTTTAGAATTATTTTTATTTTCTTTTAGTTATGTTTTTTTAAAGCGCGTCCTCAGTTTCAAGGTCCTAAAATTGCTCTTTTTTCCCTTTTTTAACCAAATCTAAGCTGAATAGCTTTTGTGGGAAAATCACTGGTCTATAGTATTCATGCTCTGTAACATTTTTCTGTAATTCAAAAGCTACAGTTCATTGTTTTGAAAGTGTAATCAGTAGAATGATTAATTGTTTCTTCCAGCACTAATTTTTTTGGGATTATGATGATGTTGCTGACTGAGGACGAGGGGGGGACAACACACTTGTCATGTCGTGCTGCAGAAAATCGTACTGTAATCATGTTTTTCAGTTCTCCAAACTGCTTGTTGATTAATCAGGTAAATGATGGAGAGACTAATAATAGAAATGCACTGTTTCAAAGCGACATCAGGAAACATCAGTGCTGATGCTTCACACAAACCACTGATGCAGACCTGAACATTTGGTGCTGTTTTTAAAATAATGTTCAGGTGTAAGGTTTAAGTTTGTAATGTTATGTTAGTTTTACTGAAGATTTAGGTAATGGTGGCACCCTTCATCCTGAGTCACTGTGTTTGATCACATAATTATTTCGTACTGTCAACGTATTCACACAACAGAGAGGCTGAAAGTTAGATGTTGATTTTTACCTCATTTCTTTTGGGATTTCTAGTGGTGCTACTGCAACGGTGCTAACTTTGCATGTTTGTTACACTCTTTTTCTTTTCTTTTTTTCTCATCTTATGCTGACATTAGTTGAACGTGAACTGTGTAGGTTTTTGTTTTGCAGTGTGCTCGGATGTTCAAGTGTCTTTGTTTTAATCAAATGAGAAACAGATGTAGAAAAATATTAGCATGATAGTTAATCATCTTTGTGAAGTGGGAAAAAATGTTGGGGCATAATGAAAAAGTGTTTGTGGGATTTTACTCAGGCATTACAAAAAAAAGGTGCTGTCAAAGGAAAAAGTGTCTTTTATTTTCATTTATGTCTGAACTAATTTAGCCAAAAATGCCTTTCCTTGAGCCAAAATCTGTATTACTGATAACAAAATAAAGACCAACAAAACCAGGATATCCTGCTCCAGTCTTTGTTTTTTCTTCACACAGTGAAGTAAAGCTGCAAAAGGGAATTCATAGCATTCACAATGGGCTCTTTAATAATAAGATGCTGTTAATGTGGGTCTGAAACCAATATGTCCTCAAGATGGACTTCCAAAGCCACGTCTTGAAAACTTTGTCTCACACATTTTTATTGTGTTGTTTTATGCCCAATTGAACAATAACAACACCCAATTAAAATATAACTTTAATACCAAAAGATAAATTATTCCATTCATTTTTTCTCAAATAGTCAGAATAATCCATGATAATCTAAAATGCTTGCAGTACACCAACTAATGCAAACTGATTTGCAGCAATCTTTAAATCCATCTTCTCCGCTTATCCAATTAAGCACTGCTGAACAGGACATGAGGTGGGGTACACACTAGAAAGGTCACCAATCCATCACAGAGACAACCAGTCATGGTCACATTAGTCACCAGTTAACCCAATAAGCAGGTTCTTGGACTATGAGGGAGAACCTGCACAGGCAGATCAGCTGGTTCATTCAAATCCAAAACCACCCAACCAATCCACTTTTATTATTTTTGTGTTTTTAAAAATAGGCGCAAACTAGAAAATTGTCAAGGTGTGCTGTAAGAGTATTTTACCCACAGCTGCTGCAGTTACATGTGCACCCAATCTTGTTGTTTTTTGTTTTTTTTTTAAGTAATTAAAGATGTTTGCTGTACAATCATTCAACTCTGGAAAAAGGACAGTTCGAATAAATCATTAAAAGCTCCAAATGAAACTTTTAACAACAACTGTATATGAAATTTGGCTCCTCTCAGACCATCATTCTGACACCTCAGACCACAGATTTCTAGTTACTTCCATTAAATGAAAGTTTAGCTTCTCCAAAGAAAACACCAACAGACACAGATGTCATTTACTCCATCTGTTCTAGTGGTGACGGTGTAGGACATGTAGATCTGTTTTGTATGACAAGCTGTACGTATGTTTATGTTGGACTGCTGTGGGGACATGACTGTTGCTCTGCAGTTGTAACAACAGCAGGCTGTTTGCAATGCAACCTTTCATACTTTTTATTATGAGTTTTATCTACACAGTGCTGTAAAGAGTCAGAGGTCACTCTGGGGATGATGATGCGGTTTCCCAGGGTTTTAACATCCGCTCCATTCTAGAGGGAGTGGGATTCTGGTTGCTCGGCTGTATGTCCACTTTTGTCACTCCGGGAACCTCCTTTCCCTCCTGAACCAGTCGCATCACCTCTGCAAAGGAGAGCTGCTTTGTCTCTGTGGGTTCAGAAGTTTCTGCTGTGAGTTCAGAGTCTGAATGTGACAACGCCATCTGGTCCAGCTGCTCGACAGGGCAGCCGTTCACACAGGAAGAAGAGCTCCACTGTTTGTAGCCGGTTTGGTCGATGGGCTCGACAAACCTGTGAGGGGACAACGGGAAAAGAGGAACAGAGGTTTGTGTTTGATTTTGTTTCTTTGGAAGGGTAGCTTTAAAAAAAAGTTTGGGCATGAAGGTAAATATCACAAAATGCTTTAATGCATTCACTGCTGATTATTGATCTTAACAAGGTACAATGGAAAAGCAGAGCCTTGAATTCACTCGATTACCATCTTTAACCTTGTAAGTGTATCGTAATTTCTAATAATCCTGACCTCAGAACTGCTTTGAATATTATTATTTATCTTAACCATGGATATAATTCTGGTATCATTGTTGTCTCAGGTCTTTTGGTGATGCCGAGCTGGACAACGCATTCCTTAATTCCTTTTTAAAGAATGGCCCAGATTATTTGGTTTGACCACTTCTACAGTTTTAGCTCTCTCTGATAGGTTTATCTCGTCTTCCAGCCTAATGATGGCCTCTCTCACTTGGAAACTGACATCTCTTTGGGACTCTTATTTAAAAATGCAGCTATAAAAATACTAATTAAACACAGTGAATCAATATCAGATATTTTGTTCGCTTCATTTGTCATGAAATAAGACAACAGGTCTTATCAGGGCGACAGACTGCTTCTTAGTCAGTTGTCCAATTACAAATTGAGCCTTGGAAAATGGGGACTTTGCATAATTCAATAACAGCTAAAACTACAAAAAACAAGCAAACCTTGAATTAAAGCTGAAAGTCTGCAGTTGAGTCACATCTTGACTGACTGACTGGAAATCTAATGTGAGGCGTACAGAGATAAAAGTAAAGTGCTGTTTAGCTGGTTTATTCTGCCATTGATGTAAAATCCTAACAGTAACCATGCAGAAGCTGGGATGGAGCGCAAAACACTTTTCATTCTGTAATGTAGTAAACCAGAAAACAACATTTTTAACGTGAATCTCAAATGCTTTTACTTTCTCGTTTTTAATCAATCTAATCAGCGCACACTGGGGTGTAGATAAGCACATAAATGATTAACCGGGTGATCCAGGTGTTTCCTACCTGTTGTAGAAGAACAGTTTCAGGTCCAGCAGGTCGGTTTCGGTTCTGTTTACGGACTTCAGACCGTCCACAAACCGCTGATCCGCCTCAAAGTCAAACGAGTCAAACCGTGTAAAAACGAGCTCCATATTCACTCAGCATAACCGACTTTTCATCCTCAGCTGATTTAAAGTAACACTAAACACCTGCAGCTGCAGACCTGTACGCCTCCGGTAACAACAAGCGTCCGCAAAGAGAGAACACATCCCGGCCAAAACAACAGGGCTATGAGCTGCAGCGCCCCTGCAGGTGAGACTCAGTACTGCACCACAAAGTCAAAATGAGGGCGAAGGAAAGCTGGGAGAGGCGTTCCCATCATTTACTCAGGTACAAATGGTAGCAGTTACACAGTGCACATACAGAAGTGCTGTGAGATTAAAGCATTTTAACTCAACATGCAAATTTTTACCACTTTAATTGCTGTTAGGTTGTTAAATTAGGAATATGCGAACCAAATAGGGAGAAAAAACCTTAATACATATCTTTCACATTTAATCTAGGTAACTAAGAATAATCTGTAGTATAACATATGTAGACTATGATAAAAATGTACGTAAAATGTAAATGCAGAGATTGGACGTTGGGCTGGCTGAGGCTCAAAGGTAAAGCAAGTCATCTACTACTTACTCTGCATGCCAAAGTAACCTTGGGCAAGACACTTACCCTCAAATTGCTCCAGATGCATTCACTGGAGTCAGCATGTTAGCTAGAAAGCACTAAAAACTGCTGCAGGAACATAATGTGTAGTGAAGCAATGTGAATTCCCAGAGGAAAAAGGCAAATAATCAAATTAGGTAAAACAAATTGACAGGATATGAAGAATTTCTGAGACAAATCGATTGGAGTTTAGCAGGGTTGTTTTTTTGCACAGCAGGAAATGCATTTAAAAACTCAAATGCAGTTATTCTACCATTTGTTTTTTGCATTCTTTAAATCTTACATGTGTTTTTGAGTATTTTGTGTCTGGTGGATTACGTGTGAACTCTTTTGGGACGTAGCCGACACTGCTGTGTATGTACTGTGGGTAACAGAGGATGAACACATGTTGTTAGCAGAAATGTGACCCCCGTGCGATTGCGCACCTCCTCCTCTGCCCCGTCCTTGACCACCACCATCATTGGCCGGCTGCCAGCTGAAGGAGGAAGTGCTGCAGCTGATCTGCTCCAGGAAAGCCAGACCTGCTGCTGCTAACACATTTATATTTTTAAGTTATCTTTGATGAGCTCAGTTCAGTTTTTTTTAATGTGTCAATTAAAGAGAGAGGAACCGAGGTTGGGTCATGGTCCTGACAGGCGAGGAAATCTTATTATCATCTTAGCGGTTTTCTTTTTTGAGCATGTGACGTAACAACCAGCAGCCCTGCCCTGAAGGAGCCGCTTACTGCAGAGGCAACCAGTTTCTGAAGCTCAAATGAAACCAGGGTGAAATCAACACACACACAAGATCACAATCAACTTGTTAGTTGTTTATTGACTATAACATAAAGTTATTATCTACAAAATACAGTAAAGATATTACAAAATTAATTATAAGCAAGTGAATTAAGGGTTAAGCCCATCTGTGAAAGAAGATGAGTGACTTTAATTGCACCAAAAGTTCTATGAGTTTTCTCAAAGCTCTCCTAAACATCCCACGAAAAGCTGAATTTACATTTTCGAGCCTACAAACAAAATTTGTCTGTGGTGTCAGTGTTAAAGCTGCCGTTTCCCATCATGTTCAGCTGCAGGTGGAGTCTGCAGCTGCTCTGACCGGAGGCGAGTACCTGTGCCTTTGGAGTTTGGTGGGGTTTGATGTTTGTTTCTGCGTGGAGCGAGACGGACGGGCGAAGCAGAAGGTGAGCGTGCTGCTGGAGCTACACTCGTAGCTCCTCTCCTGGTCAAACAGAGAGAAGAAACGTATTGACTTGGACCTGCTGGCCTTATGTTCTGTCATTAATATGTTGTTATGATGGGGCGGAGGATGCTAATATCAAGCATGGTCTATGTTTTGTATAATGAGATGAATGTATGAGCAACTGGTGGGAGCCCTGTCTGTATTTATATAATATAATTTATATAATTTCCACTCACCTCTGCTGTGACGGTGCTCAGGCCATTTTTGACACCCTGGTTCAGGCTGCTTCCCTTCTCCTCCTTCTGGACTTTGGTGGCCTCCTCTCTCTGCTTCATGAACCTCTGGTTAACGATCCTGGTCACGCTGTCGTTCCTGTTGAGCGGGGCGGCGGGAGGCCTCGTCGGAACGCGTTCCAGGTTCCTCGTGCTACTTTTAGCTTTCTGCCCTGACCCCGGCACTGGTTTGTCTGCCCGCCCGCTCACCCTACGCAGGAACTCTGTCACCAAGCCGTACCGGTTGGCTCCGGTGGACTTGGCGGGCAGCTTGGAGTTGCTCAGGGAGCCGTGGCTCTGCCCAGCACCTGCTCGGGAGCTGGTTTGTCGAGTCCACACGAGGCCGGACTGATTTTGATGTGCCAGGTTCCACAGAGGTCGATCTCTAGAGGTAGATGCAGAGGAGGGGGAGCTCAAATTGGAGGGAGAGGGGAGAGACTGTCTTCGGTACAGTTTAGGCGAGGAGGTGGAGTGTCTGGACCTCTCCCCTCGGCCTGTCATGCCCTCCAGTGAGGCAGAGATGTGGTGAGAGCGGGCAGAGACCAGAGGGGAGTTCAGGGACCGAGAAGGACTGCTTCTCGTGGTGCTCAACCCTTGAGTCGCATCTGTCTGCTGACCAACACTCACCATCTGTGGTTTCATATGGGTCTGAGTACCGGAGCAGGACACATCCACCCATCCCCGGCCTGCTAATCTTTCTCTCTTTTCCTGTGGGCTGTCTTGACGCTTCTGCCTCCAGCCGGCTGTCATTTCCTTCATGTCATCGCTCAGATTGGCAGATGAGCCTAGACAGAGCTGTGAGAAGGAGGTTGGCGGCGTGCACCAGGGAGAGGGCGTGTCCACGGATCCTCTGTCTGGGCTTTGCTTCAGCTGAACCAGCTGGACTCTGCGGGCCGACGGGGGGCTGTAGTAGATGCGGACGGTAGACTTCTCTGGAGCAGTATGGCTTCTGTCCAAGGACATCTGCTCAAAGTCAAGATCAGGGAAGCTAAGCGGCATGATTAGATGGTCCCACGTCTTAACCGGGTCCTCTCGGTCAAGCTGGGCAGCCTCTTGGCTCAGATAGCACCAGTTCTTCCTCTGAGAGCTGCACGGAGGAAACTGCCGTCTGAGTCTTTTTCCTGTCGAGCTGCAGGTTCAGATTTTTTTGTAAAAAAAAAACACAAAGACACCAGGCGATGTATGAGTTACAACTTCAGTGAACTTATGAAAAACATATGACAGTTTGTGGAACAACACAGACCTGTCAGCTTCACGGTGTCGACCACATTGAAAAACATCACCAACACGACGCTGAGCCAAGAGAGAAAGAAAATGTCACCAAACATTACGTCAGATACTTCAGATTTAAACTTTCTCCACGCTGAAATCTGTCAATAACTATCTTGTGGACTGCACAACAATGTCGTTGTGCCCCACATTTAGTGTCAACATGAGCTTGATATTTGTTGTTTTTAATGGGCAGTTTACCAGGTAATATTTAAATGTAAATATATATAATATAATAAAATGTGCTCTAAGTGCACAATTTATGCATCTCAGCAATTAGTCATCAGAAACTAAAACCCAAGAAAAAAATGCACAAACTTGTTGGAAGCAATTTTATGTAGGGACTATTTCTCTTTAGTGTGTTCATCCGCCACTGCGTCACTGTACAGAACAAACAGAGCATCTGACACGATGATTAAAAGAGACAGAAATGTGAAATGGTGAAAGTTGCAGTGGTCCTGATCCTTCTACAAAATAGCCAATCACCACTGGGAGACAAAAGAACCAATCGTGTTGTTTCACAGATGCTTGCACAGTTGAAGTTTACACAGTTTTAGCCTTGTGCTGTCAGTCAGATACACTTAATTACCCCAGTCTACTGACCGGATGTAAGGTGAACTTACCTTTACTTTTGTGGTTGGTGTTGATCGTGTGGCCACTCTCATTATTAAAGCTATATTGTCATCTAATTGAATGTGGTGTAAGAGTGAAACTTGCAAGAAAAAAAAGCTTTTGAAACCTTATTTTAGGGGGGGGAAAAACAGCAAAACATTTAGTATTTTTGAGCTGATTCGTCACTTTTTAACATTCCACTGATGATTGTAATTAATGTAGAGCTTTCTCCACATTTATTTAGATAACATCTAAAAACCACTGCTCACAACAAGGGTCCTGGATATTTATGAGAAACCAGGCCATGATTTCTGCAAAGAAGTGTTGATGCTTTGTTTTGCTGCGATGTGAGCGCCAGTGCTCCAAAACTGGGCAGCTGACGCAAAAAAATCTAAGCTGTCTCCTTTGGGTGAACTGTCGCTTTAAAGCCCGTTGTCTGCAAAATCAATAATGTTTCCGTCGCTTCCCCATTTGTGCTCTTGATAATTTAACACTAACAATTACGTTAGGGTTTAATAATTAATATCACACATCTATAGTTGTTTGGTATTCTGGCACATCTGTGTTATTAACTAACCAAACCTTCAGAAACATTTGAATTTGCTGTTCGTTATCAGGACAAAGCATCGTAAACTCATAACAGAGATAACCCCAGAGACATATAGGCTCCAATACGTCTTCAATAAAGCCTAATAAAGCTGCTGGAGAGCCTGTAGAGTCTTTATTTTTTTCATTTCACTTCAAACTAAATGTTAAGTAAAAGAGTTAAGAGTAAAATAGGGATTACAGTCCAGTCAGTGGGTTAAGAAGGAAAAAAAGCTGTTGAAATAATAAATCTGATCCTAAATCATGCTGTGCATCGAAACTGCTTTTCTTTATTGAATAACAAAGGAGATGGAAATGATCATTCAGGAGAACTTGAAGGACTGCAGAGAATCGTTTTTGCGTTTTCGTGCTGTATGTTTGAAAATGCCTGTCCTGTTTGGCTGCAGCCCCCTACAAGAGATTAGCCTAAATACTCTGGCATGAGTGTTTTCATGATGCCCGCTGAACCGACTGTCAGGCGGACACAAGGCCAGGGAGACAGATCATCGGCAGGACTTCCCACTGTATCACGCAACCTCACACACAGCCTCACACACAGCAGGGCACACATGCCTGAGGCGTAAACACCATCCTTACCTCAGCTGGCTTGCCCGGCGTGGCCTTGGCCTTACTGTCACATTTAATCCGCTCATCCTGAAGCTCTGCAGCGAGGTCTTGCAACAATCCTTTCAGCACTGACATTGCTTTCTCTCTATCCTGAATAAAAAAGCCCAAATATATTTGAATATTCGACAGCTTTGTGTGTTTTTTTTAAGTGTCATAATGAGCATGAGCAGAGTTTATTTATGCCATCTTTCACTGTACCTGTTTTCCTTCCATGTCAGGTCCTTTGACTTGACACCACTGATGGAGGATCCAAAGAATCTGCAATGACAGCTGCGTTCTTGGATCCCTGCACTTCTCACCGAGGCCCCATTGAACAGAAGGTGCTTTCCTCGTTTGTTTTTCTGTCTTCTTCGGCTCTCCACACTCCTGCTTACTCTCTGACTCCACGTCAGGATTTCCACAGAGGAAAGGGGAACTGTAGGAGTCCCAGACCTTCTTAACTGAGTTTAACTGTGTACCTTTGGCTGTTAGAAGCATCTCCACCCGTCCGATGAAAGCCAACAGCATCGCCTCTAAAAGTTCCAAAGCCTCATTCAGAGAAATCTTCTGTGCCTTTCCGTTACAGTCTATTGGCGAGGCGAACGTGCGCGAGGGAGACGAGCTGTGGCCATTTTTGGGTGATGTAATCAGGAGCTGTATGGCTGAACTCAAAATGCAGGCATGGTCTCTGAGAGCAAGCAGAGCTTCGTAGTCCTTTAAAGTCATCTCTTGGAGTTTTTTGTTGTCATCACTCTCTTGACTGTCTGAGGGATCCCACTCGCCTCCCACAGGACCCTCTCGAGTGATCATCCTTTCAGTCTCCTCATCACCTTTTCTTTTCTCGGACTCTTCATCCTGACCCCGCTCGTACATCACGGGTCCCATTTTTATGCTTTTCTCCTTTCCATCCGTGTCCTTCATCGCAACACTCGCTGACATATTTCCCTCCGAAACATCCCGATTCTCTTCATCCTGCTCTTCCCCTCCTCCTCCTCCACCTCCAATTTTCTCCCTGAGGTCGCTCATTTCTGCTCGCAGACCACGGTTCTCCACCTCCAGTTCAACGATGCGCCGGCTCAGAAGTGTGGCCTCCTCTTCCACCAGTTTAAGATGAACTTTGACCTCCGCCTCCCTGGCGCGGGCGTAGCTTTGCTTGCCTTCAGGTGATTGGGCGGCGTCCACGTCACCGTAGGCTGAGCGGTATTTGGCCAGCTCCTCGCGCATCGCCTCACTCTCTAATACCAATTTGGTGAGCTTCTTGCACATGAGAGCTAATTCCTCTTTGGCAAAGTGGAGTTGGCACTTGAGATCGGCGCTGTCATCCTTTTGGCAAATCAAACAGCAGTGACGACAGTCATGATGACATGAAATAACTCACGGATGCAGCCATGTTTAGAAACAAATATACAAACCTCAATCTGCTGAGAGAGCCTCTTCTCCGCCCTGCTGGCCGTCGATCTGATGCTTTTCTTCTTCGAAGAGCTCTAAGGAATAAAAATAAGAGTTTGATCACACACACAAGAAACAGTGATAGTTTACTAGGTTAAGATTTTCTGGAGCAAACTTCTTTGTATTTATCCCAAAAAGTCGATTCTGTTCATCTGGACGTAGCTGTTTACTGGGAGAAATGTTTCGTCCCTCATCCAAGTGACTTCTTCAGTCTGCAAAACTAAATGTCCTTACCTTGATGATTAAGAATGCATCGAGACATCTTTGTGTTTATGTTTGTTTCTTTCTTTTGGTTTTTGTTTTTAATCACAACTGTGTGAAATTAAACAAAGATATTAAAGAAAAAACTTTTTCTACATTACATTTTTATTCTAAATCTGTGATATAAATGATGAACATTTCCAGCTCCATATTTTTGTCCTTTGACTCAAAGAGTAGCTTTGCCTGATTTATAATTCATCTAACTGTAATAAATAAGAACTTAAACTACAGACTAAGACCATAACCTCATCAAGAAAGTTACCCAAAGAATCTTTTTAAATTTTTTTTTAGATATTTCTATACAAAATTATTATTTTTTATTAAAACCAGGGGAGTCACCTCCTGCTGGACATGAGAAAGAACGCAGGCCAACTTTCCTCTCATTGACTGACTTGAACAGCAGGTCAGTGGGGGTTGCAATAACTTCATTCAGTATCTTGAAGTAACAGTGTAACGGTGTAACGGTGTTTCGCATGTCTCTCACATCACTTTTGGCCCCCTCTTCTTTACAAAGTCGCTTCAGTTCGATTCACTTTTGCTCCGTTAACATTCAACAGCATTTCAGTCATGTTGAGGTCTGGACTCTGACTCGGCCATCGTAACCTTGATTCTTTTCTTCTTCAGTCAGTGTGTTGTAGATGTGCTTCTGTGTTTTAGCTGCCGGACAGGTGGCCTCATGTTTGAGGAGTTCGTGGTCGACGGTGCACAGATCTAGTGACTGCAGAACAAGTTCACGTCATTGCTCCTCACCACTGTGCTGACAGCTGGTATGAGGTGTTTGTGCTGATCTGCTGTGTTTAGCTGTGAATTATGACCAAACATCTCCAAACTGGTCTCATTTGTCCAAAGGACATTGTTCCAGAAGTCTAAGCCATGCTGCTGTGTCATTTTTACAAAGAAGGTGATTTTTTCCCAGCAACTCTCGGTACTCGTTCAGCCTTTTTCTGATTTTACTGTTACAAACTTGAACATTTGACATACCAACTGAGGCCCGTAGAGTTTGTAGCTTCTAGGTTTTTTGTAGTTTCATGAGCATTGCTCAGTTTGACCTTGGATGTCCCAACAAATTCCCTCCAACTGCACGGCAAATTGGCAGAAATTTGCCTACAATACTTTGGGATTTTGTTAACATACCTGAAAGGTCCAGAACAGCAAACTATCAAAACCTCTGCTTTTATAGGGGGCTGATCATCAATCAATCACTTACATTTGATTAACAGCACCTGGCTGCTACTGTCCCTCTTAATTCCTATAGAGCCAGTAAGGCTGTACTTAGTTTCTTGCTCTTTACATCACTGAAAACAAGGAAAAGACAAATCTGAAGTTTAATTTAAAAATATAAAGGCAGGTAAAGGAATAGTTCAACATTTGTTTCTGATGATTACATAAGAAAATTAATAACACACTAAAATGTGTTCAGTGAGAGGTTATAGCATGTTTAAAGATTCTAAATTTACATGATGTTTGTGTAACATCAGTTTATGAACTGGACACCACGGCTTCCTGGAGCCTTGCTAACCGCAACAAGTTCATTCTTCTGTTATTTTCTGTGTAAATTAAGCAAATTAGTTATAAAATGCTAATTAATCAGCTTTAAAAATGCTTGTAGAAGGATTTACAAACCTCTGCAGGCATGAAAGTCGTGCTGATCTTCTCGGCAAGAAAGCAAATAAGCATATTTCCCAAAATGTTTAGCTAATCCTTTAAGTAAATATTCATCATGCTCTTGCACTACTTCTCAGAGATGCCTAAAAGGCGCTAAACGTGACATTTTCTCTCCTCCGAGTTCTTCCCGTCTCTACTTGAGTCAGTTTGTAGGTCTGAGTATTACAGGAATGTAAGCTTCTGTCAGGCAGCATTGTCTTCCTCTTAAACACTCGACAGGATTTCACTGTGTTAATAATAGTCAGGCTAGAAGGAGCAAACACAGAGAGGGAGTTACACTTTTTGAATTCAAGGCCGGTGGGCATGGAGGCTCAATAGATTTGGGTTACTGTGACCGGAAATTTGTCGTTCCTAATAAGTAAAGATGGAATTAAATGGTAATATTTCTTTAACTGTAAAATTATTGTCTTTGTTTCAGCTTTTGTCCTCTTACTACAAATCTATGCTCAGCTTGTGCAGCTACACATTTACGTTTAACTCAAACAGCTTAAAAAACATCGAGCAGCAGCGGCAGCAGAGTGAACTTCTGGCATACTCACCCTCCTTCACAATATATCCATGCTGTGTTTTTTTGCTGGTTAGATTAGGTAATCTAAGTGGATTTCCCTGTTGGGATCAAAGGGACTAGCAGCTGTCTCAGATGAGTGGAGCAGACTGAGCTCGTGCCAAAGCACCGAATCCTGGATTAAACCGCACACGTGTCACTGGAGTGCACACTGGTGCTCAAAGGAGGCAGAAGAAAAGGTAGATGGGGTGTGAAGGCTGAAGTTTGATCAAAGCGTGCTGAGTGATGGCTGTAGGTCAGTATGCCTGTGCACCAACCAACACCCTCCTGCCTGGATGCCCTAATACACACTCATCCAGATTTATCCAAGCTTAATAAGAGCAGTAAGAAAAAGAAAGTGAGTCTATTTTTGTAATCTCTCTACTTTTTTTTTCTGCCCTGTCAGCCGACGATGTCAGCTGTGCCTGGAGTTCAGCATACCAGGCTGCTTCGCCCATCCCCGGCACCAGGCAGCTGCCGGCCGAGCCCCCCGCTCATATAAGTGATCTGCACCGGGATCGTGTGTCACCTGACATCAGGGTGACAGAGGGATGAGGGGGACAGCTGTCTGGATGGGTGCAGCTGTGCAGGGTAATGGAAAGGAGGATGCCTGACCCGAGCGATGAAAGTTTATGTTTCTCTCAAGGTTGACCTAAATACACACATCCCTTAAAGACGCGCATTGAGGCGTATGAAGAACCCCCTTTTGAGATTATCAGCAGCTCTTGAGAGATTTTAAAGAAGTTTTTTTTTTTTTAATTTAATCAATTCGATTAGATTTGTCATGTCTGATTGACAGATCTATGCACTCGTTTCAATCTCATTTTCAGCTCCAGGTCATAATAATTTAGTTAACAGTCAAGTCTGTCCCAAGGTAATGAGACCATAAACAAGAGCGGTTTGTTACTATGTACGCCACCTAAGGCTTAAAATTCCCTCCACACCATCCATGAATTAACGATCCAGTGTGAAAGTTCAAAGCTTTTAAAGAGGATCTAGTTTTCTTTTCTTTTTTCTGTCATATATGCTGTTACAGTGTAACAGTATGAAACCAAGCATTTGGTTTCAAGAGGTCTCTTTTTATTTTTAGCTCTGTATGATGTCACTCAGAATGGATATCCTTAATATGGTCTCATTCTCCCAGCCCCACAAAACAACTTTCTTCTGATTGGCTGCCCCTCAAAAACAGAAGGTTAGCCAATCAGAAGAAAGTTGTTTTATAAGGGGAGGAGCAGATAGAGACAGAGTAAGAACTGAGAGGCCCAGAATAAGATAATCATCATGTTAAACTTAATCAGCGTGCCTTCTATCATCAAATTCTGCACCGTGAACCTCAAACATCCAGTTGCAGTTGCAGCAGTCTAAGATGATCTCCTTCTCCCATCCACCTCCTCTACGGCTTCCTGGGGGACACCAAGGTGTTCCCAACCCAGCCGAGAGATGTAATGTCTGCAGCCTGATCCTTCGTCTACCCTGAGGCTCGTGGTCTGCTCATTTTCTCTGAAAGTAAAGTTCCTACTCTGACCTGCAGTGTTCTGCTGCCAAGAAAATCAACAATCCAAAAAAAACCCAAACAAGACAGAAGGAAAAATTCTGCTTCCAGCAGTTTTTCTGCTGTCAAATGCTGTCAAACACAGACGAAAAGTCAATAAATAAATAAAAATTCAGCTTCAGTCTTTGGTTTTCCTAGAAGAGTATGTAATAAGTATGTCTTACTTATGTCTTAGAGAGTTGGTAGACAAAATGCAGGGGAGTCTGTAAGATGCTGTAATGCTACGTGGCT
This sequence comes from Neolamprologus brichardi, assembly GCF_056152115.1. Taxonomy (NCBI): domain Eukaryota; kingdom Metazoa; phylum Chordata; class Actinopteri; order Cichliformes; family Cichlidae; genus Neolamprologus; species Neolamprologus brichardi. Next base: position 27,009,742 of record NC_142123.1, read on the forward strand.
CTTCACCAGATGTCATTTCATGGCCATGTAGGAGTGACTGGTCTAAAACCTCTGGGGCCTGAAGGTTTAAGGGACCAGGAACACTTATGAATGCTTTCCAAATATTTGGCATCATATGACTGTTAAAAGAAGATCTCAAAAGGTGAGTAAAAAGTGGTGCTAGCTGTTTCGAACACTTCCACAGACATTGTCCAGGTCAGGACAACTGCAGGACCTTTGTCTTTTGAGGTCTCATTCAAACATTCTTTATTTTTTTATTTTTTTTTTTACCAAAGGGTCTTTGATGTAAAATGCTCACCTCTCTGGTTTTATCCAGCTCAGTCTGTAAGACCTGCTTGGCCACTTCCAGTTCCTGAGTCTTTTCACGCAGCACCTCGTTTTCCCACTCCACGTGGGAGTTCTTCTTCTGCACCGCCTCTAGCTCGTTGTACAGGCGGAGTGACACGCTCTTTGCAACCTGCGGGTGAAGCACAAAGTAGGTTAAGACAGTAAAAGTGCTGCGAATGAAGTTGTTTTTTTTTTTGATTGTCTGTTTATTTGTTTTCTCGTGAGTGTTATTTTCTGAGTGAGTGAGTCTTTAGAGCAGTTGATTTGGTTAAAGCCGAGAAACTTTTACAAGAAAATTCTTGTGACGGGAACTGAGCCATGAGTCGATGGAGGGGGCGAAGGAGGGTGAGGCTGTAAGGAATCCAATAGTGTGCACACACACACACACGCGCACACACACACACACACACATTGGCCTGGTTGACAGAAACAGAATCTGGTTGCCTCAGTTCAACGACGGTGATTCTGCTTACGATCACTCTGCTTTTATCGTTCAGTCCTCACGCAGAACAGCCGACCACACGCAGTAATTATGCTACAGAAATATAAACAGGATGCATGATGAAAACTTTTCAGTCTAATGACATTCTTGTGGTGCAGATGAACAGCAGGGAGTACTTTACGGCCATGACTCAGAGTTAAAGCCTGTATGAACAAGACGATCAGCGTTTAGTGCGCCGCGATGAAAGTAGGTTTGTGGTTCTGCAGTAAAAGTTCGCTTTGATGTTTTAGGTGAGTCGGTTTTCAGAGAAGGAGCTTAATTACAGCCTGTTGGTAGTGAGAGTTTGTGCAAAAAGACCACACGACTTTCTGACCTTGATGTCATGCTCCAGGCTCCGGACCAGCTCCCCGTCCACCTGTCCGGTCTGAGCCACTCGGATGCTGCGGCGCTCTGCCTTGCGGAGGCGGTACTGCAGGATGCGACACGTCTTGTTGGCCTGCTCCAGCTGCAGCCGCAGCTCCTGCAGCTGGTAAATCTCCTCCTCCTGGAACATGTCGCGCATTTCCAGCATCTCACAGCGCAGCTCCTCCACCTCGTCCTGGGACAGACGACACAGAAATAATTAAACCATGAGTCAAGGCATTTTCTCCTTTCTTTCTTTCCATTTTCCCTTCTTATTTCATACAGTCCTTTCCTTCTTCCTTGGCCCCTTCCTCCAAATTCTTCTCTTCCCTCCATCCTTCCTAACTCCCTTTGTTCCTTGTCTTTTGATTCTGCTTTCTTTCCTTACCCTTTTTTCTTTTCCTTGTCCTTTTTGTGGTGCCCTTTTTTCTTCCTTCCTGCCCTTCTTCCTTCTATCATTCCTTCTCTCCTTTCTTCCTTTGTTGATTTTTCCTTTCTTATCTATTCCATCCTTCCCTCTTCCATCACTTGTTCCTTCCTTCCTTCCCTCCTTTCCACTCTTTTCTTCCCTCCTTTCTTACTTTTTCCTTCCTCCCTCTTCTCTTGCTTCATCTTTCTCCCTTGAGTATTCCTTCCTTCCTTAACCCTTCCCTCATCCCGTCCCTCCTACAGTACACCATGCTGAGATAAGCCAAGTTTTAGTTGTTTGGAAATCACCTCGTTAGTGGAAAAATACTATTTTATGTCTGCCAAACTGTTTCATCTTTAGCACAGATTTTTCATAGAATCAGCTAAATAATTTGGAACAAATGATGTGCTTGAGTGACAGGCTGCTAGTAACAAAGTGCCTAAATATACAGTTTAAAACAGGTTCTTTGCTATGTGGTCTGTAGACACAATACCGTGTCATCTCTTGAGTTAGGCATGTTTTTCTTGTTAGATCGATTCATAGGTTTGTGTTCTGTGGGTTAACATACAAAAATTAATTAATAAATTTAAAAAAAAAATCCTCTGAAAATGCTCAGGTACAAGAACTGGACTACAATTGAGAGAAAAAAGCAGCCAATGTCCAAAGAAAAACGTTACATGAATGTCTGGCTACTTAGAGGCAAAATATAAATAAATGAGGTTCCAGACTTTTGCACTGTAAATATCAGAAAGTTATATTTTCCCATTTTTCCCGTTAACTTAAATCCAGGTGTTATGGTGGCATTAGAGACTCATGAAAACAACTAAGTGAAACATGGATTGACTCTTTACTCCGCTGGGATGCTACTCTGCTACATGTGCTGCAAGCAATGCTTCGAGTGTTATAAACAATAAGATCTTATCTACTGGACAAACTACGGGTTGATGACATGTATAAATTACTTAAAAAATATTTTTGTACACATATTCATTAAAAAAAAACATATTGGCTAATATTAGCCTAACTAACTGATTTATGACTTAAGCTCTAACTGATATATTTTCCAGTTTGATGCCTAAATGGCCATTTTGTGCTTTGTACAAACCCTTCAAAGTGTCTGATTACTTTAATGACCACAGTTTGAATATGCACTTACAAGGTGAAGTTATGTCACAGAAATGAGCATCTAGGGCAGAAAGAGGGATTTGGGGCTATTTTTTGTACATGTTGTTTCATATTCTGAGTCATGAAACATTTTCTCAGAAAGCTTGACTCACACTCAGAAAGTCTGAATATCTGGACATCAGCAGCTTCGATTATGACCTTTCTTTATCAAGGTACAGCTCTGAATAAGTGGATCATCCCTTTAAAGGTGAAAGTGGAAAACAGACATTACCATTGGGCTTGTAGATGGAGTTGCTCAGCAGTACTCCACTAACAAAACTCTGCAACCACCAATTTATAATCAAACCCCAGTTTCCAGACATATTCCTGCAAACTGGTGATCTGCTGCATCAAGTTACAGAGTAATTTCCTCAGTTGGGCCAATAAAATGCCCTTGCAGTCAGGAGTTACTCATCTAATCACCAGCTCAGTCAGCAGTTACTCAGCTACTGTAAAAATCTGAGTAAGTGTGAGTTTGTTCCATAATTTATTAAGGTCAGTAGTGACTTTTGACTCTTGTATTAGAGCCACTTGCCCTGCGCTCACTAAAGAAGACTGGCCTGATCTAAACATTTGCAGAAAATCGGCTCTGGTGTTGAGCTGAGGGTCCTCCCACAGAAACTCACAGGCTCTCATAAACAAGCAAAACCTACATGCACGGAGTTTATACAGAAAGGTAGATGCTGCATTTCGTGAAAACCAAATTGAATTCGCTAATTGCATTAAGCTAATTTAATTAATCAAATTGGATCAAACTTACTTTCAAATACTCGTTCTCTGATCTCAGATCTTCCAATTCCCTGACGAGGTCTTCAGTTGTTTCCCCCATCATAAGATTCATAAACGCCCCCGAGGAGTTGAACAAACTAAAGCCCCCTGCGGCAGCCTCCGCCTGGAGAGCGCAGATATCTCTCGCCGCTTTTGCGCACGGTTTGCCGTCGCCTGCGCCCTCGCTATCCGGGGTCATGTAAGCTTTGCCGTCTATCCAGCTTAAGTCAGAGTCGTGCTTGTTACCGTCCAACGGGCAGTCGGAGATTTCCGAGCTGCTGTCCGAGGAGGACAGTTTCCCCGACAGGCAGCCGGAGTCTTTGCTCAAATCCTCTGAAGTGTTGCTGGCGTCGGAGAGTTTCCTCTGTGCGCCGGGGCTCCTCTGGCACTCGGAGCTGACACCTGATGACACTTTCCCTGCTCTCTTTCCCTGCGGTCCCGCAGTTTTTACCTCCTTCACAGGGTCGCACTGACCCGTGAATTGTGCCTCCTTTGAAGAGGAGCCATCATTGGAGGATGGATCCTTCTTCTCCTGGTGCGCCCTGGCTTGTTTCTGGCTGCGGAGCGCAGTCTTCAGGCTTTTATCGCCGTCTTTGTTCGTCATTTTCTCTTTAGCTTTTAAACAGAAAATCTAAGATGATCATTACAGTTTTAAACTAGTGTTAAAATATCAAAAGTCACAGCTCACAGACTCTGAAGACCCGACTAGCTGCTCTGCATCCTCAGCACTGAAACTTTGCCAAAGCGCACTCACAGAAGAAGTCACAGTGTCACGTTACCGCAGCTTAGAACGGACTTCCGGTCGTTTTCTCTGCTTTTTTCTTTTTTTTCTCTATTCATCTTGGTCAGCGTACATATTATGTTTATTCTACACACACTCTCCCAGAACATTCAACTGTGGCTACAAACCAGCACGAATTTGAAAACAAATCCGATATTAAAAATATTGTGTAGGCCTAGGATTATAAATGATTAAGTTTATTTTGTAAATTTCCATTCAAAAGATACAATTTTAAGCGTTTGTTACCTTGTGTTTTCATATTTCTATCATACTGTTATCATCCCATACGCCTGATGTAGAGAGGCAGTTTGGAGGCTTTTATTCTGACGGTTTTCCGGTCTCGCTTTGATTCTTAAGCTGTTTTCTCTCCCTTGGCTTCCACTTTCTCCTTCTGGAAATCTGACAAGCAATTAACCCAACTAACCGACTACTACTATGAATGAATGATCTTAATTCCCAGTTACATTTTTTATCCGCCTCTACCAGACTACATTTGCATGTTTTAGCTCATAATAATCTTTTTATATGCAACAGGTATTTTTGCAGCTCCTCAATGATGCTCTATTCGCATCAATTCAGTTCAGCTCATCTGCTTTTCAGCCAGCTTTCTTTTGATTGGCTGCACCTTGCATGCCATACACAGGGTTAGAACAGTAGGTGGTGCTGCTGAAAAATAAAACAGAGCAAGGAGTAGAACAAAATGCCTGAAATAGAGCATTTAGCTCAGATGAAGCCCGAGTTTTGTGGCTCACAAGGATTTCTTGTACCTCATTATTTTAAACCTTGCTTAGCATTTCATCTTCCATTGTATATATTACAGAAAATAAGTTCAAACATAACAGGTCTCCCCTTTAGAAGGATGTTTGCACAATTCCCCTCTGTGTAGTGTTGCTCTAATTTAATACGTATTTAGTTTTAAACTGAAATTTATTTTTGAAATATTGGCCAGTGTCTGCAAAAATAAAATAAAAAATTAGCAGAATGAATAAAGCAAGAGGAATGTTTGTGTAAAGCTGCCACCTTGTGGATAATGGAGCTGTGTTTGAAAGGACCACAGGCAGGTCTTTGTGGTTTGTAACGGACATGAGATGTTTCCTCTTCCAGCTAACAACAACCTAAATCTTCATCGGGCAGCTATTATACTATTAACCAGCTGTTATAATAACCAAACAGTTCCTCCCCCATCATCCTTCCACACCTCTGTCACACCTTTGCTCTCTGGATACAGGAGTGGATGAGTAGAGATGCACAGGGTGGTGATGTCCATGAAGACACCCATCACAGAACAGGCACAAAAAAATAGGTGGCTCTTAAGATAATGTTGATAATGCTTCCATCAAGTCAAGTGTCAAAACCACCTGCTTTTCAGCTGACTACATAAGCAGCTCTTTTTCTGCTACATTTTTCAGTGATAGCGTTAATGGGTTATGAATCATTTACTAGTGCTTTGTGAACCATTATAAGAACATCTGGGTTGTCAGGTTGTGAAAAATAAATTTTTTCTTTTTTAATCTTCAGTGTTCAGGAAGAGCTGATCTTACCTTCTAAGGAGCTTGCGAAGAAAGCAACTGGACTTCTTTAAATTACTTTTAGATGTTTCACTTCTTATCCAAGCATTCAAGAGGCTTCTTGGTGCACTGCAATCCATTTACAACAATTTTTATAATAATGACTTAACATGGAGAACCCTCTTGGATGGGAGGTGACATTTCCTCAAGAATTCAGTCCAAGCTCCTTAGACTACAATGAACTGGATGGCTGAGAAGCTACACAGACATACTGATCTTACCTTCTGCACAAACGCTAAAGTGCATCTGCACCACAATGCATTTACAACAATTTATTGTAATAATGACTTAACATTTATGTGCACTTAAAGGCTTATTAAAGAGAATGAACTCTTTGCCATTTATTGATGGGCTTCCATACTGCCCCACTGCATTTTATCATCTCAACGTGAATCAATTAAATATCTTAAGTGGGTGCTTTATAAGAAATTCAGTGGCATGTGGAAATGTAGGCTTTATATCACAGGGCTGACACAATGAAACCATATTCCTTAATGATTTGGTTGAATTAATATAGATTTATAGTCTAATTATTGGATAAAATGTAATATTTCAGCAATTAAAAAATGAAAACTAGCACTTAGTTTGTAGCACAAAATAACACTGATTTTCCTTTTTCCTGCTAAAAAAAATTCAGGCAAGAAAGCTTAAAAGAAAATTAAAAGAAAACCTAAAAGAAAATTCCACAATGTTAAAAACAAATAAAAACAAAAGAAACATCTAAAAATTTTAAACAACCCGTTGATATTTCATCTTTCGATATATTTTTTACCTGCACTTCAATGTTACACTATAATAAACCACCCATCCATCATTCCAACCACACAAAATGTACATGAACTAAGATTGCCTCAGGATGTTACCACAAACTCATCAATCCATTATTTATCTCCATGTCAGGGGTGAATTTGCACCTGTATTAAAAGCTAAAGATCGTATAAAATGTACAAATTAAGGTACAGTTTAATAATGCAGCCTAATAATTTGCATGCATATAAACAACTGCAGATTTATTTAAATATTTAGTAAGTCTTGGTCATTTTAAACTTGCGATTACAAACCCTTTAGCTTCTATGTGCGCCTGTGTTACTGGTATAAATTAAATAAAATAATAAACTTATAATAATCACTTAACACATATTAATATTAACATTTAAAGAGTCTGGTCCATCCAGCCTGAGCCCAGTGTTGCCTTTTTTAATGTCACATTATTGGTTATATGCAAAAATAGCCTTTGGACCCCACGTTTGCTCTTTGCCCTTTATTTTCTGGACCTCTGCATCCTGCGCTCTGATTGGCTGACGAACCTGCCAATCGTGGTGTCCTTGCTGCCCACTTCCGCCTACTTCCACTGGCACCACAGTCCTCGGTTGTTTATTTTACCGGAGCATTAATTTTACCTGAACTCACAGGTATATGTGACTGAGCTGTGTTTAAATGTCCGTGTCAGTGTCGGCTGTGGTTTGTTGTTGACTGTGTTGATGTTGTTACATCATTTTTTGCCCAGCGGACATTTACACCATCTGCAGCAGCGATGCTAAGGGCTCGTTAGCTAGTCTTAAAGCTAACTAATGGCTTTTTTAGAGGAGCACGGCGGCTGACAGCCAGAGAGGAAGCTGTTTTTGTTTTGATTACATTACTCATGCGCTTGGTGTTGACGCTGCCGGTGTCGTTGTAGGTGGTGGGTGCTGCTGTCTGTGATGCTCGGAGGGAGGCTGGGCTCCAGGGACAGGCCAACGGTGGAAACATGACTTCTGAGTAACCTGCAGCTACTTTGTCTGCTCAGTATGAACAGCGAGGAGGAGTTTTTCGACGCTGAGACAGGTGAGAAATGTCGACGAAGGCCCAAATTAGTTAATTATATATAGTTATTTCTTGTCCCTGTATACTTACTTTGTTTCCTCCTTCTACTCCCGCTCTTGCTCATCATCCCCAGGGTTGGAGTCAGATGATTCCTGCGAGGTCAGCTTTAAAGATGCCACACAGGAGAATGGAGTGTGGGAGCGCAGGTGAGGGGCCGTGCACACGCGGGGAATAATTACGGAAAAACATAATCACTTCATTGACACAGAGCTGTTCTGAGTGATCACCTCGATCCTCTGAAAGGTTAAAGCAGGAGTGATGGAGATTGATAAAGGAGTCTCCCTGATGCTATGATGTTTGCAGATGATATTGTGATCTGTAGTGAGAGTGGGAGCAGGTGGAAAAGTACCTGTAGAGGTGGAGGTATGCTTTAGAGAAAAGAGTAGTGAAATTTAGTGAGGCTGCAAGGAGCAAACAGAGTGAAGGTGCACAAGTACCTGGGGCCAACCATTTAAAGCAATGGGCAGTGCATAAGAGAGGTGAAAAGGAGTTTGTAGGTAGTTAGGAGAGGAGACAAGTGTTGGGGTGATTTATGACAGAAGGATAGCAGCAAAAGTGAAAAGGTTGGTGTGTGAGAAGAGGGTGCTAGAGATAGAGTAAGATGGAGACAGATGATCTATCATGAGTTCTGAACTTAGAGATGTGTGGTGAAGAGTGTCCCGTGCTCCTGCATCACTGTGGGATGTTATGCTTTGTGGTAGAGAGAAAGGCTCTGCAGAGGGTGGTGAAAGCTCCACAGAGCATTGTTGGCAGCAGCCCCCAGACCACCGTCACCACAAACATCTAGACTAGCAAGAAAAGGGCCTCTCTGTCTTGAAAGACCCTACTTACCCAGGAAACAGACTGTTTGTCCCACTCCCCTCAGGCTGGATGTTGCGGAGCATCAATTGCAGAACCACCAGACTGAGGAACAGCTTCTTCTTCAGGCTGCAAGACGGTTGAACTCTGGTGGTGCTCTGTAGTCTCTGCTGCTCCCAGCCAGAGGAAACAGACATGTGAAGCCACTTGTCTTTCCACTGCACACAAATTGATTATTTTTAGAAAATGGTCTTATTTCTACTGACACTGTATATACTTTTTCTTTTCCCTTTTTCCTGTATTGCTCTTTTGTGTTCTGTTGGCTTTTACACGGAACCTAGGTGCACAATTTTGTTTCACCTCATGTGAATACATGTGTTAGAATGACATTGAACACCTTGGAATCCTTGAATATATACATATTTAGTAATTTTCAAAAGGAAAAGAGAGAAAACCAAGATTCCAAGGTTTGCGTGTATTCACAGACTATAATGAGGTGAACTATAACGTGCATCCACCTCCTTATCAGACACTTTTTACACAGTCAAACAAATGTTATTGCTGCCTGTGGTTCAGATACTGTGCTCTTTCACAGTAGGCAAAGTCTCTCGCAGAATGGATGCTTGGTTTCTTCTTGCCTCTTTAAATTGCTTGCCACCATGTTAGCATTAGTTGTTCTCTATTAATGACACACTCGAGCTGAAGGCTGTTGACATCCTGAGTCCAGCTGAAGCCACAACATCGGTGGTTTAAATTGCCTGTTTTCTTTTTCTTTAGGTGGTAAAAGTGATCAGTTTCACTTCTTCCCAAATTCTCTTCCCCTCACTATTAGTTAGGGCTGTTGATATGTCATATGTCAAATGTCATTCACTATTTTTTTTTTGTGTATTTACAATATTGATGTTTGGGTGCATAGGTTAATTGGAGAATCCAAATTGCCACTAGGTGTGAATGTGCGAGTGAATGTGAGTGCGAATGGTTGTCTGTCCCTGTGTGTTGGCCCTGCGACAGACTGGCGACCTGTCCAGGGTGTACCCCGCCTCTCGCCCTATGACAGCTGGGATAGGCTCCAGCGCCCCCCGCGACCCTGAAAAGGATAAGCGGAAGCGAATGGATGGATAGATGGATGGATGGATGTTTGGGTGCACGATTTGGGAGCTACTTTGTATTAAAACACTCATTAAATCAGAAAACAAGGGGATATTATTTGAAAGAATAGTGTTGCATCTCTAAATTAAACCAATACCCATATATCACCTGCCAGTTGTGTATTACATATTCCATGTAATGCATGTTAGTACCAATGTCCACTAATGTTATATTAACATAAAAAGCATTGTACTGACAACTAATTTTACTAATAGATATTCAAACTGGAGAAAAAAATTCGGAGGACAGTTATAACCTCAGACGATAAAAGAAATTATGTGTGTATTTAAGAGTAATTTAAAACTGTGAATTATATTCTTCAAAAAATCAAGCATATTTTAAATTAACTGAAATTTGTGGCATTTTGCATCATGCAGAAGATTGGGCATCCTCTGTATCAGCTGACCGAGTGTGAATAATGTTGCCAGAGGTGCTTTATTTGAGTGTGACAGATTAGAATAAAATAGTTTAGAGAAGATCACATCAACCACAGTGGCTGCAATTGGTTTTGTCTGCTCTACCAACTCTGCCATCGCTGTCCTCTGCCAGAAGGTCTCTGGACACCTCTGCAGTAGATGTTCCAGAGGTGGATGGTCATGTGGCGTTAGCATGCTCCCATCTTATATTAAAGCTTCCTCCCAAAGACATGAATGTTAGGTTTTGGTAATTAGTGATTAGAAATGATCTGTTGGTATGATTGTCTTTCTGACAATCTCTCTTCCACATGTCTTTATCCTGTCTTCCTTCTCTCACCCCAACCGGTTGCAGCAGATGGCCCCGCCCCTCCCTGAGCCTGGTTCTGCTGGAGCTTTCTTCCTGTTAAAAGGGAGTTTTTCCTTCCCACTGTCGCCACAGTGCTTGCTCATAGGGGGGGTCATATGATTGTTGGGTTTTTCTCTGTATCTATTATTATAGGGTATAATGTACAATATAAATCAGAATCAGAATAGAATTAATCCCAAAGGAAATTATAGGTTACAGCAGGCAGCACGCTAATGGCACATGCGCACTTACAAAGAAACCCTCTGACTAATCTTTACACAGACATCACATTGGGAGGCATGTCAGAGAGGTAGGCTGATAGGAAAAAAACAATGAAAATACATAACACGAGGTGAGAGGAGGAGAAAAAAACTCCACTCAGACTGAGCTGTTAATGGGAGAACAGTTTGAGAGCAGAAAAAAAACACCCCGGCACAAAAAGCACATGACTGTCAATACACCATAGAAACATATGACAAGCAACAGGGATGAGTAAAATGTGAGAGACAGCCCGTGTAGACAGCGCATCTGGGCCTGCAGCATATGCGCTGGTCCCCTTTGATCCACCGTCTACATCGGGAGGGAATAAGCGTTGAAGGCGTTTGGAAGGGGAGGGGGGATGAGTGTATACCTGCATGTGTATATATGTCTGTGTGTGTCCAGAGTTCAGCTGAGACAGTGTCCTTCGCCCTGCCAGGCTTAGTAAACAGTCTTCCAGCCAACCCAGGTGGCCTTTCTTATGATAGGAAGAAACAGTCTATGCACAGTCAGTTATCAGGGTGTTTTTGTTCAGCTCCAGCCTTGAGACCACAGCTGGCGCCAAAGTGGTAGCCGCATGAAATTGGTGGTTTTTACTTTAGTGCAAACAACTCATGTGAATTTCAAAGCTGTTCTAGCAGTCCGACACTGGTCTCTCAAACTCCCGTTGGAGAGCCGTGAGCTTCTCCACGATGTTATCCATCTTGCACTCCATGATGTCATCAGTCTTGCGCTCAAAGAGCAGATTCTGAGAACTCAAGACCACCATGAGCTTCTCCAAGATGTTATCCAATTTTCGCTCAGCGGCCTTATTCTGAGTGTTCACGGCAGCCTCAGACTTCTCCAAGAACTTATCCGTGCTGCGTTCAATGAGCCCATTTTGAGAACTCACGACTCGTCCAACCGTTTCAATCACAGCGGGCAGCCTTGTGGGGTTTTGAACAGCCAATTCCACTTTCTTTAATCTTCGATAAGCTAGGGCCAAGCCAGCTCTGATCAGCAAGAACCCTGTTATCATGGTTCCGAACAGGTAGATGTCTTCGATGTCTTCGATCGACAGTCTCGCCAGGCACACGATCCTCCACTTATGGTACCCGTCCATCATGTATCCGGCAGGGAAAGTACCTCCAGGACACTCAGGCTCACCCGAGCCCAGGCTTCTCGTTGAGAAGAGGGTGTCAGTTGTATTCAGGGATCAAATCCATAATTCCTCTTTTAGGTTTTAGAGAACAGACTGTGAGAGAGTGTTCCAGGGAAAGCATAAAAAAATTGATGAGACTAGCCAAGGGCACAAGACGCTAAGCAGGGAAGATAAGGGAAGGGAGAGGACAAAAGTGCGACCGCCTTCGCCAAGAGCCAAAGTTAAGTAAAGCGCCTTGAGGCGACTGTTGTTGTGATTTGGCGCTATATAAATAAAATTGAATTGAAATTGAACTGAGCTGTCCGCCCTGCATATATTTTGGAATAAGAGGTAATGTCAGCATGCTAGCACAACTTTTTATCAAAGGTCTTAGCAAAAGAGTTTCTCCAGTCCCCTCCTCTGTGAACTGCTGTAAATAGCCTGATATTAAAAAAAACAAGTATTTGACCAGTTCCTTTGCAGGGAGAGAACACCAAAAACATATTTGTCAGGCTGTGAGTCTGACTGGCACCTGAGCAATTGCTGTAATGGTAAACATGTTGGCTTAAGACACAGAGTTGTTTTTGTCGCCCGTGTGTATGTGATACTGTATGCTGGGTCATTTATTTTTCTGTCAGTCCCTTTGAAGGAACGCTCATGGTAGTGAGCAGAGAGCATTGCAACCACATTTTTAAACTGTCATCTTACAAACGCTTCCTCTGCAGAGCATTTGGAGTTGCTGCTGGTGCAGCGATGAAAAGCAGGTTGCAAGTTGCCTCTATAAATACCTGCATGCTTCACATTAGGAAACAACTGTCAAACTCATTACATCAGAATATTTGCACTCCTCAGTCTTTATCTACTGTGTTCACACTCTGGCAATAAAAGACACGTTGGTGCTGAAAAGCTTTATAGCCTTATTTTTTCCAAACAGAAAATTGTTTAGGAATCAATAAGAGAACTACTGAGAAATATGAGCTCTAAGCAGAATTGATAATGGCCTTGATATCTATTAAAACAGTTTTTGTTGCTTAATATTGTTTTTCTTATTCGATCCAGGAAAAAGCTTCCAGCTGAAATGATCTCCAGAAATAACTTCAGTGTTTGGAATATTCTGAAGAAATGCATCGGCATGGTGAGTCCTACCAAACTCATGTCTGTCTCCAGTAATATTGGTGGGTGCTTTTCATTTCTGTGGTCACTGTGACATGAAATACTTATACACAAAGTTGCATCATATTATAGCTTCATTAATGGTCTGTCCAGAGTGTCAGTACCTGTAGTTGTAATTACTAATGACTACAGAAAGAAAAGAAAAAGTACTCGACCAATGGCTTTACTGCACTAACAAGTGGAAATATGTCCCATCACTACTGTGAACTTAAGCTGTGTGCATGCATTGGTGCAGCAACACAATGTGCTCATATAAATCCTGGTTCAGCTGTCTTTAGGGGCAGGGGTGAGATATCTGATTTAGCCTATAGGTTTCTACTAGTTTCTAGCTGTGTCCCTATTATGTCATCTCTGGTTTTCACAATCTCCAAATGAAACTGTGAGAAAAGAAAGCTACAGTCTAAAAATTGTACATAGCCAGTCCTCTGCAAATAATCTGTTAGCTGTTTGACAACTACCCTTTCAAGAATTTTTGATATGAAAGGAAGGTTAGAAATTGGCCTATTATTAGCTAAGACAGCTGGGTCTAGAGATGGCTTTTTAAGTAAAGGTTTAACTACTGCCAGCTTGAGGGCCTGCGGTACATAGCTGATTATTAGAGATAGGTTGGTCAGATTTGGGATTGGAGTGATTATATTTTCCTGTTCTGCTTATTTCCACTTTCACATTTTTATTCTTGGACTCTAGTAGAGCTGCTTTGCACAGTTAGGTTAGAAATCCAATCCAAATCTAATCCAACTGTCTTCTGATTGGCTGCTCCTTGTAACCATGTGGGCAGAGCTTCTGTGGTCACACTCGAGCTGCGATGACCATATTAGGGAAATTTCCATATTTGCTGACAGCAAGGTGAAAGCATAACAGGTCAACTTTGAATAACTGACTGCTTTTGCTTACTTAATCTTTCTGTTACAAAATCAGTCTTGACTGAACTCGTCTTTACATTTGCTTCTGGAAGTCCTTTCAAAATAACCAAAATAATTAAATGAGCATCTGAACTGTAAATGTGAATGTTGTGCTATTGTTACTCCTGCTTTTTAAAACCGGAGTATGTTTGTTGTAAGTTAAGTAATGTGTTGCATAAGTTGTTTGAAGTGAGGTAATTTCTGTCAGCCTTTGAGTTATTTTTCTGAATGAGAGTGATTGATTGTTTTTGTTGTGCTGCCACAGGAGCTGTCCAAAATAGCAATGCCGGTCGTGTTTAACGAGCCGCTCAGCTTTCTCCAGAGAATCTCAGAGTACATGGAGCACACTCACCTCATCCACAAAGCCTGCAGTTTATCAGACTCCATAGACCGCATGCAGGTACAGGCAACACACACACGTGATGTTGTGATGTTTTAAAAATACTGTCAGTGTATTTAAACTTCTCCCAGAAATACATTTCCTCTGAACATTGCTAAGGAAAATAATGAACTGTTTAAAGGTCTTTTTCTTTCTTTTTTTTAAGTGCATGAACCAAAAATAAACCCAAAATAAACACTAGAAAAGCAGGAATGAGGGATTGTTTTCTTATTTTTGCTTGAAAAATGACTTTTCATTTGCTGTCAGTGGCTGCAGCCCGGCTCTGATTCACATTACGTCTCTGTGACAGGTTGTTGCTGCATTTGCTGTTTCGGCTGTAGCATCTCAATGGGAGAGGACTGGAAAGCCTTTCAATCCTTTACTGGGGGAGACCTATGAACTCACAAGGTATTGGAGAGGATGGGTTGAAGCTTTATTATGCCTTTATGATGATACTTCAGGTCTTCCAGTTATTTCAAATCATCTTTTTTAAGGGAGGACGAAGGCTACAGATTGATCTCGGAGCAGGTGAGCCACCACCCTCCCATCAGTGCCTTCCACGCCGAGTCGCTGAAGAAAGAATTTGAGTTTCATGGCTCTATCTACCCAAAGCTCAAGTTCTGGGGCAAAAGTGTGGAGGCTGAACCTAAAGGCACCATGACGCTGGAGTTACTAAAGTGAGATTTCCCTGCAGTTATTGATCTAGTGTTCTGCACACCCACTTTTCTGCTGGTGCTAGGCTTTTAGCTGCATTATTAAACTTTCATAACATGTTGAACTTTGGATGACCTCATGTTCATTCATGTTGAAGAAGCTGGTTAGATTAGCGTAGTGATGGGAAAGGGTTAAACGACTAATCTGGGTCTGCTCAAAGCTCTCAAAATTCCTCATGACTTGGTCCTAATTAACTCTTTAAAACTATAAACAAAACCTCAAATGATCCGGATTTAACTTATGGACTGAACAAGCAAGAAATTATGTTAACTAGAGCGTTTTAGATGTGCTACATCATGGATACATGGAATTTATCTACACACAGTATTATCAGATTGAACATGAGTGCTGTAAACTGATTGTTGACGTTTGACACACTGAGCAATTTTCCCCTAACTTCAGTCCAATAAAAAATAAAAGCATCCAGTTAATTATTGGATGTTTGTGATGTTGAAGACGCTTTCTCTGTGAGGTTTTCAGATCGTAGTTTCTTTATAATTTGCGTTTTACACCTTTTCCTACTGACAAGGATAAAATATGTAGTTGAACTTTTGTACACTGACGAAAAGGGGATTTACAAAGAAGGTGGCGATCGTATGAAACTGAGGTTTCAGTTGATTAAGATTCATTTGGCATCTAATGGGTTAACAAAATCTTCAGAGTTATTGTTATGGATGAGCAGTAAATGTATTTAATTACGTACAGTTGTGTTTTGAGACTTTTAAATTATATTTAGATGTGAAATGATGAACCATTGAAATAAAAATCTGTCTTCCTTAAGCTTGTATTCAGCAGAGTTATTAGCTCAATGAAATGTAATAAGCTGAGTGTTTGACAGATAAAATGAGGGCTTTATTAATATATTCCCTGCTGAAAAATAAGCGTTATTGGTTATTTTCCACTTCTTTTGGGTTGTTGAGTAAAACGCTAACTTCACAAATTGTGTGAAAATCTTCTCACATGTATATATCATTTTAGAAAAAAAACCACAGCATGCTTAACTCTCGAACTTGTATTTTGTATTTCATGTATTCAATATAGCACAGCAGGGGAAAGCCACGGGCTGATTTACATCTTTTTTTCTCACTGCTGTGTTATATTAAATACATTATATATGTAATTGTGAGTGCTGAAGTTTTTATTATTATTTAGAAAATGTCGAACTGTTCCTTTAAGATGTTGTGATTTTGTGACAGACATAAAGAAGCTTACACGTGGACGAATCCAATGTGCTGTGTGCATAACATCATCCTGGGAAAACTCTGGATTGAACAGTATGGAACTGTAGAGATAATCAACCACAGGTAATGGAAACTTGTATTGAAAACTTACAGCTTTTTGAATCACTGATATTTATTAAACAATAATTTTGCCTTTAATTCTTCAGGACGGGTGATAAGTGTGTCCTAAACTTCAAACCCTGTGGGATGTTTGGAAAGGAACTGCACAAAGTAGAAGGTCATATCCAAGATAAAAGGTAAGAATGTAACCACACCATCACTGTCTGTGAATTTTAGTCATGTTGGTTTTCTCTAAATGGAGTTTGTTGTTGTTGAAACAGTAAGAAGAAGCGGAGAGTTATGTATGGGAAATGGACAGAGTGCATGTACAGCGTGGACCCCAAGGTTTACGAAGCGTACAAGAAGTCGGAGAAGAAGAGCGGGGGCGAGTCAAAGAAGC
This sequence comes from Neolamprologus brichardi, assembly GCF_056152115.1. Taxonomy (NCBI): domain Eukaryota; kingdom Metazoa; phylum Chordata; class Actinopteri; order Cichliformes; family Cichlidae; genus Neolamprologus; species Neolamprologus brichardi. The sequence continues at coordinate 27,026,401 of NC_142123.1, forward strand.
TGAGACAGGTGAGGATCATTTCTGCTTTTACTGAAAGCTGAGATGAAATCCCTCTGAGTTTGCTCTCACGTTTCTCTTTAACATGTTTGATGTGTGACTTTTTCTCACAACTCTGAAATTCTTCTCTTAAACTGCATCTTTTCCTTTCACAATAACATGCAGTGGCTTTAGTAGAAGGTAAGGTGAAAGTGTATTGATATCTGTAGTGTGCTGCTGCTGTTGTCTAGTTATGTTGAGAGTGTAGTGTTGATTAGATCATTGCCAGCACTAATCCATGATGTCTTGCAATGACATGCATCGTTGCTTGAGAGACGTGTTGAATTTGTGGCGACCGTAGTTCTGTTAATCACCCGTTTGCACATGAACTGTTTGTAATGTAAACCCAAACTCGTGAGACGGAGTTGTTTAACTAGCTCTGTGTCTGTTTCTGTGTGTGTAGGAGCGTAGCTGTGAAGCAGAGGAGGCAGATGAGATGCCAGAAGTTCAAGAGACTGTGACTGTGATACCAGGAAGTGCCTTACTGTGGAGGATAACATCTCGGCCCGCTCACTCAGCACAGGTCGGTGATGAGGTTTGACATTTCCTGCAGAAATATTGTTCAGTTATCACTGGAAAGTATTTGACTGTATAAAATTAGCTAAATATAATAAAAATCCCTGCTTCACACCCTCATAATGAGCTTGCTTTAGTATATTTAATGAGGCCATGCAAAATTATACGATCACATGGTGCTTTCTTTGAAATTTGCTGCTCATCTTTTTGCACAAAGAGTGCCTAAAGTTTAACTTTACTAAGCTTTAAAGGGAAGCACTTAATTGATCTCATGATCATTTGCAACAAAGCTTAAATCTGCTTTTCAGTCCTGAAGATTTCATGCCTCTTTTGATGGTTTAAAAATCCTGGAAAAAATTAGATGACTTGAGTCTTTTTCACCATCGAACCGACCGGAGGGCCCATTTTACAAGCGCTCTTTAAATGGCCATAACTCCCTCACTGTTTGTGCTGTTTGTGCCTGTCACAGTAAATGGACTGGTTCAGATAAACAGCCTTTCTACTCAATTGAGCACTCAAAGTGGTTTCTACAGGTCTCATTCACCCACTTAAATTGATTCTACCCTTTTATCTAAGACTAATTGCTTTTTAAAATTCACACACCTAACCCAAGGACACTTCAGCATGTGAGAGGTATCTGGGATCGATCCACCACTCTACCTCCGACACTGGTGACCTGTAGGGAAGCACATGTCAGGTTACTGTGCAAGTTACAATGTTGGGTTTCATAAGAGTTTGCCGTTACGATGTACCTGTGACGTCGAAGTTATGCTGAAGGTGTTGTACAGATGCACGGCTCATTCTGAGGGTCTTGGGTGTCAGGTGGGAGACATTGGTGATATCTTTCCTATGGAATGACCACACAATCTGCTCTCACATATGTATAACTGTGGAAGACGTGTGACATGCTAGCTTTACCTCATGGAGTTAACACCAAATGTTATTTCACATTTTAGTTTCCATTTTTGTATAACTTTTGACATGCATTGTGGCAATAGGACCACATAACATTCTGCTAGGTGCCATTAAAAATAACAATAATAATAATAATAATAATAATAATATATACATTTTAGGACAAAAAAATCAGCCCAATTACTAAAAGATTTCTTGAATGTTTGAAAATATTTACCGCCCCTAGTTGGTATTTTATTCATGTAGATAATATAAAGGATGAACATCTGGAAAAGTGAGGTGATGTTGTTCAGTTGTCATTGGACCAGTTCATGTAAAGTATTGCATAAAAAAATATTTTAGGTATCTGTGAATGGTTCAGAGCTGCAGTTAAGGTCAAGAATAAAAATGTGCTCTTGAAGCAGAGTATTACTTTTACTTTTATTGTTACATAATCGGATGCAGCACTGTTTGAACAAAGCCCTTTCTCCCTTTTTATAGATGTATAACTTCACCAGCTTTGCCATAACACTAAACGAGCTAGAGCCCGGCATGGAGAGACTGCTGTCGCCAACAGACTGCCGGCTGAGGCCTGACATCAGAGCGATGGAGAGCGGAGACATAGGTAACGTCAACCTCACCTGAAAAGAGAACAGCTGAAACTGTACATGTGTACTTTTTGGTGACCAGGACACTATGAGCCTCTAAAACTGTGGAACAGGGGCCCGTCAGGAGCACCGGGATAATTCCTGGTGCCCTGAGGGTCATTTTGGTCTACATTGAGCTTAACAGGTGATAAAATGACAAGCAGGAATGAGTTAGCAAATTCTGAGAATCGTATTCACCTCACCCAGTGTTTGTTATGACTGCCATGTCCTGTGTGTGTCATGATCAGGCTGTGTGCAGGCAGGAGAGGACCCAAACGCAAACTCACAGGAAGACAGAGGGGCACACAGGGGGTAATCAAATAAGGAACATGTTAACTAAACAACCTAGGAACCAAGGCATAAATAAAGAACAAAATACAAAACACACGAAAACTAAGAATACTGGGCCAACATGGCCCAGGACCATGACAGTGTGACTTACCCCTTAGCCATAACATACCTTAAAATTTGTTGGTCCTAAACATATTTTTTGTGATCTGAGTAAAATTCTCTGTGATGAGCATAATGGATAAGTCTGGTAACCTCCATCAACACTACGGGTGAATTTATACAGGTATTTCTAGTAAAAAATAGTGTTGAGCAGTAAACCTTTCATGATGTGTCAGACACCTCATCTTTGAAGGAGAGACACTGAAGCATCCCCAACCCAACAGAGAAAGCCGAACTCTCCATCATGTCTGGGTCTGCTGCAGGACATCCTCCCAGTTGGACATGCCTTAAACACCTTAACAAGGAGGCATCCTAATCAGACAGGCCAAACAACATCAACTGACTCCTTTAGATGTGGAGCAGCTGGACTCTGAGCTCTTGGCCCGATTTCTAAGGGAGAGCCCAGACATTCTACAGAGGAAGCTCTTTTCTAGTGCTTTTATCCACCATCTCATTATTTTGGTCACTTCGTGGCAATAAATGAACATGGATCAACTAGAAAGTTTTACAGCTTTGCTTTCATGATCAGCTCTGCCATGAGACTCTGAAACAGAATGGAGTTTGTTTCAGGTTCACAGCTCCTCTGTGGAAACAGTAGAGCTCACTTTTAAACAAATAAGTGGCATGACATCTAACCAAAAAGCAGAAGAGGCAACCTGTTAAGGACTGACTTCTTTCTCCAAGTAGTTACTGTATTTGTTCTCTAAAATAGGTTTTTTTTTTATTTAGGGTTTATTTCTTCTTTATGGTGACTTCAAAAATATGTTTTATCCTAAAGATGCCTGACAAAAGAATGAGTCAATATAAAGACCCATTTACACAAAAGTAAACTAATAATAATAATATGATGGTATACTATAAAACTGCTAGAATCTTTGGCCATACCACCCAGGCCTAATATGTTAAAAAGACCATGTAGGGAAAGATTACAAAATTATCAGCCTCCTAGTTTATACAAACACAGTGGCCAAAGGTGAAGTCGAGTTATTGTTTCAGTCTGACCTTCTCTCAAAGTTTCTTTTGTATTTGTGTGTTTATAGATTTGGCGAGTTCTGAGAAAGAGCGTTTAGAGGAGAAACAGAGAGCTGCACGCAGGGAACGATCCAAGGACGAGGAGGAGTGGTCAACCAGGTGAGAGGTTCTGAGGATTTCAAGAGATTTGGGGAGGTTTTTTTATAGACCAATTTTATGATTTCATACACTTGTAGCATGACAATGTCATGTTTGAGTACTCTATATGTCAGTATTATCAGACCAAATAAGATTTACTTTACCTCTAGCATGAAACACAGTGAGCAAAATTTCATTTTCTACCAGCAATGCTTGAGTGATGCATTTTACAGATGGAAATAACTAGCTAGACCCATTTGAACCATAGAGCTTTTATTTATTGGAGTCAGGACTTTATAATGCAGGAATTAATAAAGTGGGTGACATCCATTTACCAGATTGAAGCACATAGCTAACATCTGCAGTATCTTCAGTTTATTGTTCCAGTTAATGCTGGGATTGCATATAAAGTTCAATAAAATTATAAATCACTACAAAATAAACTTTTAAATACTGAAACATTCTGTCGGCCTGACAGATAGATTGACAAATCTAATTAAAGTAAGCTAACAGTTTGCAGATGACTCTGTGAATGACTGTCCTGGCCAAACAGTTAATCACTCCAGAAATGCGCCTCCCTTCTCTTTACTTAAGTTTGAAATATTTGCCCAAAATGCTCAGGAGTGAATTTAGCCAACATCATGGTGATTTGGGAAAATATTGGGTATTTCTTCAAAGAAACTGGAGCTTTTTGAAATGGAGCCATTTGGAACAAGCAGAACTACCAGAAAGATGATCATATGATTTCTTTCAGAGTGCATATTGTGCACTATGTAAAAGGAAAAGTATTGTCTCTCCATATTTTAGCAGCTGATTGTGTTCGTATTGTTTGCTCCACAGCTTGTTTTTCTTCGTGTCTTAACATTTATTTCAGATTCACATTTGGTGTAGGAAACACCAAAGTCTGTTTATGCTATAATTACTTTTAGACCTGCAATGATCTGCTTTGTTGACATTTACTGGTTAAATAAAGACTGAAGAAAAATAAAACAATAATAAGCAAATGAAGATGACTTTAAAGGGGAGATTGACAAAAATTTGCATTCAAATTCTAATTTGTAATGTGTGGAAACTTCCTTTAATGTGTCCCCAACACACTAATTGCTCATGCTGTGCATCATTTTTCGTAACCATGTTATTAAAAACAGATATGGTTTGTTGTCTGCCTCCTCAGGTGGTTCCAGATGGGAACAAACCCTCACACAGGAGCCGAGGACTGGCTGTACACAGGTGGATACTTTGACAGGAACTTCACTGACTGTCCCAACATTTATTGACACAGGAGGTGTTTGGTGTTTAAAACAAAAAAACAAACAAAAAAATCTTCTCTTTGATAGGTTTCATTTTGTTTCTCTGTGAGTCGTGACAGCCAGACGCTCGCTGGTACTGTGTCTTTGTTAGGATCGATGAAAGTTGATTTCAAACAGGTTATCAGATCATCTCCAGCTGACTGTGACATTTGTCTGCAGGAGATGTGTAACACTAAAGAGAACTGTAGAGTTTACTTACTGTAAACATCAAACATCTTCTCTATATGCCCTAAACATGTATGTTACTCACCATTCACTCATCCAAGGGTTTAAAAGCAGCCACCAATGTGATCTGTGGCGTGGTGAGCTACCTGGTGGAGGATGCAAAGGAAATATTTTCAGTTTTAGTTCGGGTACTCGGGTACCATAATCTCACCTGTAGATGTTCCACGCTCTTCTGTCAAGCTGCATTCAAATATCAGGGGTTATTTAATCGCATCTGCTACTTTTATATAACCTAGATGTCTGTTTTAGTTAGCACTTAACATCAAAGAAAATGTCACAAAGTGTTTCTGTGAATAGAGACTTATAGTAGAAATGAAAGCTGCTTATAACCACGTTTACTGCCTCAGTAAACAGATACGTTGGTACATTATATTGTTCTCCGCTGTAACATAGGTAATGTGTATAATAACCGGTGCATGCATGCTCACCAACATCCTAATTTCCACAAGTTAAAGCCATACAAAAACCTTTTTCTGCACTGAGAATAAAAGCCTCTATATAAACCTTTAAGGCAAAGGGATGCAGAAACGAGACGTTTTAAAAAGTCTGACACTGGCCGCCTCCCTGGCTTCTTCACCACTCACACACTGTGAAAATGTTCCCAATGCACAGTAAATATCTGTGGGTGAACGGACAGAGTGTCAGACCGTGTTTACACTTGGTTTTAAAATGTGTCAGGTCCAAATACACCGCATTAAATACGAGTATATAAGCAAGTGATATGGCTTATGGCCCATCTCTGTGTGGTCTGGGAGGCACTGTGAACAATAGAGTTGGAGCTAGCTACTGTGACACCACCCACTGGTTTCTGAACTTTTTCTGGGTGCACATTAAAGCCTCAACATTAGCGTGTTGCTCTGCTGCTCGTTATGACTCTTTATCCCTTGAAACCCTACTAGGAATAACCCTTGTCACTCTTTTGTGATCGAAGTGGTTTCTGTCATATTTCAGGCCTGTATATCTCACTAACTTCTGGGTGTGCATTGGAAGTTAATGAGGGTTTTCTCTGCCTTTGCTGCTACCCTACTTTTATCTGATAATTCTATCAAAATGTTCCAAAATAGCAGAAACACAGTGATAAGGTCCAGCTCAGTGACTTGGGTGAGGTGAGGCTGCTGCTACCTGTGTCTACACACCTGTCACGCCCCAGCCTTTAGTCTCACCTGCATCCAGTTGTTGTTATGAAGCACAAACTGTCCACATGTAGTGACAGCACTTTTTCTATAACGAGCTGTAAACAAGTTGTCTCCATAGCTGAAGCTTTAGTTCTACTTGAGGAATAAATTTTTTTGAGTTTTTTTGGCATTTCTGCGTTGGCCTCATTTTCAGTCCCAGAGCGCAAAGTGCCAAAAACTGCAGCCCCTCTAATAACAACTTGAGACTGGCTCCAAAAGCAACTCAGTCCCCACAGGCTCCCATGATAAAATGCCCAACTTTACATCATTAATAAGCGTGTTTACAGCTCCTTCTTCCTTTGATTCCCTCATATTTTATTTTTATCTTTTAAACTCAACCCTTTCAATGCTAGCGAGGCTAAGTTGGGGATAAATTAGTTTGGCAGGTGTGTCACTACAGGCAGCTGCAAAGCCCTGAACTGGACTTATCCACTCTGTTTGTGCTTTTGGAGCATTTTTAGTAGATTATCTGACAAATTATGCAGTCTGTGTTCCTTATTTTCTTTATTTTTATTTGTGTGTCATTCAGCTCTAGTTTGCAGATATGTGTCTCTTGCACTTAATGTATGCAACTTTCTGACAAAGCTTGCTAGCCTTGACTGATCACTCATTGCTCCACCCTCTCATCCAGATATCGTGGTGGCTAAAACGTTGATGTTGAGGTTTCTAAAACAGCTGCATGATGTCAGAGAGGCTACTTTATCTCTTACAAACCATCAAGCCAGGACGTGGTGGTTTTTCTTTTTGTGTTGTGCACCATTTTTAAAACTTTGCCTGCCAGTCTCTACATCTGGATTCTCCAGACTCTTGACTGATGACAGACAGGTGAATACTTGGGGCACTTTGACCTTCTAATGGAGGTAACACAGATTGTAAGGAAGTCTGAGCACATGTGGTCCGATCCATGGAGGCAACACTGTGATGAGTCTTGACTGTTCACTTGTGATCCAATTTCCAGAGTGGCTTTTTAAAACCAAGTGTAAACACTGCATTAAATACATATTTTTAATAATGCTCTGAGCTTCGGTGCTGCCAAACAATATTAAACATCAAATGTAATACTTATAATAATGAACACACTGATTTTCTGCTCTAACTTCCCTTTGGAGCTTATAGGACCGTAAACGTATGATAATGTTTCCATGAAAATGGTTAATAAGCTTTCAACTACAGCTTGAGTCCCGTTTTCTTTTTCTTTTTTAAATTTGTTTACATTTTTAGCAAATGCCTGCCATTTAAAAACTACGCCAAATTAGTTATTCTGAGGTTTTTTGGAGGGTTGTACCCGTGGACGTACAGGCCACTGCGACAGGGATACTTTAATACTGTAGATAATGTAAAAATTCTCTGGCAAGTTCTGCAGTGATAGAGGGCATCCTTTGTTCTGAGTGGATTGTTGGATATTTACATAATGATATCCTCTGGAAATATAAGTTAAACTAACACTAAAAATGTAAAAAGATTACAGCCATCTGTTCACATTGGCCTGAGAAAGAGTAGAGGCATCTATCTCACTGCTCCACCATTGAAGGTGCACTCCATAGTTTGAACACCTCGGCTTTAAAGTCACTGTGTTGTGCCCTTTGTTTGTACAACGATCCCTGTGAGCCAAAAGTTCAGACTGCTATAAACACTCATTTTCAGACTTTTTTTTTTCCTACTCTTCACTCCTGTGATGCTAGTGAGAGTGGATATCCCTAATTTGGTCAACAGCTATGGCCCTAGGCACTAAGGCCCCACCCACCTGCAAGGAGCAGCCAATCAGAAGAACAGTAGTTCTGAGATAAACACTTTGTTCAGAGGTAGAAAGTATAAAAGATAGCTGTAGCTTTGTATTTTAACCCTGTAGTCTTTTTAATGGCCACCAGAGGGCGACTGGAATCCTTGCTTACTCAGTAAACAGTTTGCTGGTGTGTTTATAGAGTCGTGTACTAGATTCAGATCATGTTCAATAGAGCACTTTGGTAACTTATGGTCATGTGATTGATAGTAAGTCAGAGCTGCTTTTTGCTCCTCACACCTGATTTCAAAACACCAAAGTAATGAAAATGTTCAACTCGAGGCTTCATAGCAGGACCTCATTCAACACTGGGTGACGTCCCTGTTGCTGTGTATGTCTTTTATGTTTTTTGTGATTTAGACACAAGTAAACTGAATGAGCCATGTGTAAGATGGGATTATTTTGAACTGTGAGTCATGCACAGCTACTCCAGTACAGTCCAAAAAAGAAAACATGAAGCTGGGAATGAGCATAATCTGTCCCCTTAAAGACAAAGCTGCATCATTTTTCCACCAATCGGAGCCGTGCTTTCAGACACAGTTAAAAGCAAATAAGACGGGATGCTGTAGGCATCATGAACCTATGCAAACTGATCCTTCCAGTCTACCCACCTGAAATGTGAAATAAAACACTCTTTAGCTAGCAGCCTGTGTGCTGGAGACACTACAGAGGCAGCAGGTAATGAATATTGTGTGCTGGTAGTAAAATGCTCACAGTAGTTTCTTTTTGTTTCTAAGCACTAGTGTTGCATTAAACTGCACATTTTCAAATGCTCACTGTCCTGTGCACATATGTACGGTGAAATATCCCACATCACGTCTTCCCCTCTGCTGCTGTTCGTGTCTTTACTCTGAATTCAAAGCACTTTGTGACTCCTGCAGCCGCTCAGAGCTGCAGGATCAATCTGATCCGATCTTGTTTTATCCCCCGCTGTCTCTTTGTCGAGCCTCTTTTTGAAAATGTTTACATTGTATGTTTGTCGATCTGTTGTTTCCTTTCCTCTTCATACTGGTATCCACACAGCCGTATGCATACAAAGCATATTTAAGAAATAAATTATGGACTACAAAATCCTTGTGTTGGAAAATCTGGTTATTCTCTCCAGATGTTTTTCTCTCATAACCACCACACGACACTACTTATCATTTTTGTATTTTAATTAACAATTTAAAAAAGATTCAAGGCCATTTTTAGTTTTATATAATAGTGGAAAAGAAGTGTACTGGTATTGATTTTGGTATTGATGTTTGTAGATGATGCTGTGATCTGTAGTAAGAGTAGCAAGCAGGTGGGAGAGACTCTGGAGAGCTATGGATGCTTTATAGAGAAGAGGAATAAACATCAGCAGAGGCAAAACAGAATAATGCAAGAAGCAGAGGCAGGGAAGGTAGATGAGTTTAAATGCCTAGCTCAACCATCCAAAGTAACAGACAGTACATGAACGGTGAAGAAATTAGTGCAGGGAGGGTGGAGCACATGGTTTGTGACAGAAGGATAGCATGAAAGGGAAGGTTTACAAGATGGTAGTGATGAAAGACAGGAGGCAGACCTGAAGAGATTAAGATTTGCACTGAGAGAGTGGACAGGATTAGAAATGAGAACATCAGAGGGACCGTTCAGGTCGAGCAGTTTGGAGACAAAGTTAGAGATGGTTTGGACATGTGCAGAGGAGGGATGGTGGGTATACTAAAGAAAGAATGCTGAATATGGAGCTGGTAGACAGGAAGATCTCAGAGAAGATTAATGGATGTAGTGAAAGAGGATTTCAGAGGGTTGAATCAACATGGGAGGATGCTACAAATAAGGTGAGATGGAGGCAGATGATCCGCTCTGGCAACCCGTAAAGGGAGCAGCTGAAAGAAGAAGAAGAAAACATTTAATTTTGAGCCTCTGAGACCTCTGGGCTGTGTTTAAAATTTTCAAATTCCTAGACAGATGAGTCAATACATTTGTTAAACCCACCATTTTTTGTAGTGCTGTGCAGCGCCCAAAAAAATGTGAATCTTTAAGTATTTAGGGACAAAAAAAAAAACAGTTTTACACATTTATTGCATCATGAAAACTAAAATTTGTAGCACACCAGCTTTATTAAACAATAATGCTCACGTGGGGCTGCTCACATGAGCCAGTGATACAGGCTCCTATGTGCTGCGTGTAATATTAAAGCAATGAAATGCAAAGGTGATTATTCTTAAGTGGTTCAAAACTTTGCAGCTAATTTCCGTTTTATCCTGGCCCATATTTACTTTTCTGGCTTCTGGCTTTTAGCCCATTAATGTGAAGAAAGTGGGCGAAGGTTCAAGTAAAGTGTGAGTTCACTTGCTTCTTAATCCTATGCCTAAAATAAATAGAAAGCTATTTATTTTTCTATTTCAGGCAAAGGCAAAGATGGTGTGTGTCAAAACCGAGCTGCAGCTGAACTTGTTGCCTTCATATTAGCCATAATTACAGATGTGCAAGAAGACTATCACGTAAGACCATAATTACAGCCTTCAGCTTCCTTTCATCCTCTCAAGATTTACTCAGAGGCAGTTGGCAAAGTTGCATCCAATAATATTATTGTCCTCCACTTGCTAAATGCCAAACCTGAAGCCTGCATTTTATTTTAAAGCTGGATATATCAGAGTTTCTGACCTCCCAGCTCTAGTTTAATGGGATCTGCGCACCTTGGGTTCACTATAGGCAGAAGTGGAAGTTATGGCATGGAGCCCTAATCACTCAAAATACTTTCCTTTAATACAGTTTTCCTGCTTTCAGAGTGACTTTATTCCACAAGATCTTTGTCGATTCATCAGACTGTAACTGTAAAATGTTTTGCTGAGCTCAGTAAACGTATGAAAATCTCCAAACCTGCAGGTTTCATACGTAAAACGAGTGGCTCGTGTTATCTCAACCAAACATGCGCAACGGATTTAAAGTCCACCTTATTGACACATGATTCCACCAATCACAGCGAAGCACCGGCACCGCTCAGCCAATCAAAGTTGCCGACGCCGAGCCCGACCTTTCTGCGGCCGAACGATATTTCAGAGAGAACCGTGAGTAAAAACATCTTATTTCTTTACGTGTAAATGTTTGAATTTGGTAACGTGGACTACGGGAACAGGTTTATTTTCTCTGTGTGTGAATTTAGAGCCACAGCCCGGGCTCGACCTCACGTAGCTTAGGACGGGCTGCGGGATGCAGAGTCATCTGTGAGGGGCTGGAGGCTGCTCCTGTCCCTGTTGTTATTATGGAAGCAGTGGTTTAACTCCAGTTACATTATCAAATATGCATCTAAACCACAGTCTTAGTTAGATTTACAGTGATCACGATGATGTAGCAGAGCTGTGTTAATCCTTAATGCTTCTAACACAATGACAAGTTTACATGAAATTGGCTGTTAGGCTCCAAAAATCCAAATGCAGACCAGAATGAAGGTCTGCGATGATTGTAAATGCTGGGTAATACCAGTCTCCATCGTGGTTACACAGCGTTTCATCCAGTGCATGAGTAGGGTGTGTGTTATAAAGCTGCAATGATTCTACTTCAGAACAAATCCCACAAATGGATTTAGCTTTCAGGTATTGTCTGAGTCAGGACTATCAAACATTTACCTGCTCTAAAATGTGAGAATTTATGCTGATGATATATTACCTGATGGAAATCAGAATAAGGACAGAAAATTGACTGAAAAGGTTGCCAATCAAAAAAATGAGAGAGGTGTGTTTGTAGGAATAAAGGTGAGACTTTCAGACTATGTAAGCTGTCAAGCATGGTGGTGGTAGCATCGTGCTCTGCAGCTTTTTTGCAGTCAGTTCGCCACACAAAGTGGATGGAATAATGAAGAAGTAGGACTATCTCCAAACCTCGCTTTGGTGTAGACTGATCTGTAGCGCCTACCAGAGTGGGGAGGTTTGAAGAGGTCATTAGACTCATGACCATCGTGTCATCGCAAACATCACAATCTGCAGACAGCCCTTCTGAGGTGCTGTCATTTGTGAACAGGGAGAAGAGTGCTTAGAGGGTTCAAATAAATAGAGCTGCTCCTTGCATATAAAAGCCTCTCATAAAAGGAACGAGTGTGAAGTTTGGTGTCATTTTCATTTTATGATGGACAGATCAGAACTAGTGATGGGTCGTTCGCGAACGAAATGGCTCTTAGAGCCGGATCTTTGAAGTGAACGACGCGATCCGGCTCATTGAAGTGAACGACGCGAGCCGGCTCCTTATTGGGAGCCTTGAGGTTTTTTTTTTTTTTCTTTCTCTCACCCTCTCTCTCGCCCTTTTTTCCGCTAAACTCCGCACGCGCGGCCTGTACTTTACGCTGGGCAGAGGGGGGAGGGGCGTTAGTTACACTCGCAGTAGCACAGGAACAGAGCCAGAGAGAAAGAGAGCCAGGGACAACAACATCACATTAGAAAGGTATAGTAATCATCCACTATTTTCAGTTGCAGATGATAAAGGATTCGGAAAGTTTATTCATGCAGGCCCATATGACAGAGAATATGCATCTTCTTTTTGTTTTAATATTTTAATTTATATTTAATTGTGTTGTGGTTTGCAGTGTTTTGTGTTGTTTCACGTTAAATTTGTTTAAAAGGAAAAAGCTGAAAATTTAAAAATTTAAAATGTAAATAGTTGTTTTTTGTATTATATGATTTATTTATTACATTTTATGTGGAGTGAATAAATAAAGTATATTTATGGTGGCCCTTAGAGTCAAAGCATGTACAAACTCCAAAACACGTAAAAACTCCAAAACACGTAAAAACTCAGAAGCACGTACAAACTCAGAATCACATACAAAAGTGCTCCAGGATGCTAGGGCGCAGTGTTGAGCTTTTGTTTCCTAGTGGCTACACAAGCCAGGAAGTATCAACAACCGGATTTGGTGTGTGGTAGTAACAGGTAAATGAACTTTTTTTTTTTTAAATTATTTGAATAAATATGAGTGCTTGTCTATAAATACACAAACAATACACACATGCTTTCAATTGTGTAATTTAAGTGATCTGGGTAGCTCTGTTTTGGAAGTTCAGTAAACACTAGAAATGTGTTTTGGAGTTTGTGCGTGCTTTTTGGAGTTTGTATATGCTTTAGAGTTTGTACGTGCTTTGTCTCTAGGGGCCATATATAAACATATATAAATAAAACCACTTTTTTTAACATTAGTAATTCCTTTTCTGCATAATTTTATATTATTGTTAATGATTAAATAATTAAAGCAACAAAACAACCTGAAGAGCCGGTTCGGAGCCGAAAGAGCCGGCTCTTTTTAGTGAGCCGAGCCGAAAGAGCCGGATCTCTAAAAAGAGCCGGAAATCCCATCACTAATCAGAACTAATATTTCTAGTGTGATGCTAGAAAACAGAGATTGAAGCTGCTTTCCCTTCTGCTGCGCTTGAATGTGAAGCTTCACTTAAAGTACAAACGAAGTTTATAGAGACTTCTTGTTGTAGCGTGGGTAAGAAGATGGAGTTAGATGGTCAGTGACCAGACGTTGTCGATACAGAGAGGCTGGGTGTGCTGTGCAACGTGATGCATCGCCTCAATGTTCGTGATAAACAGAGAAGGTTGAGTTTAGTTTGAATGCAAAGTTGCAAAATAGCTAATCAAAAGGATGAAATATAAAAAAAAATGAGAAAAAAAACAAATATATTATGTGATCTGTACTGCTGTGATCATCTTATCTGCTGCAGACAAACAGATGTTACAAAGAAAGGATCATAGAGTCATAAAATCTGAGAAGATTATTATTTGACTCATTATAAGCACAGAGAATAAGATTGTGGACCATAACATAATTATATGTTATTTTATTGTAATATTTAGGTCACTAAAGCAGCTGTAAACCAGTCAGTGCTTATCATCGTCATCATCATGGCCTCTGGAGCGTTGTTCCCCAGCATGGTGTCTGGATCCCGCGGCTCCTCCAGTAAGTACCTGGTGGAGTTTCGTGCCGGTAAGATGACCATGAAGGGCAGCACGGTGACGCCTGACAAGCGTAAAGGTCAGGTCTACATCCAACAGACGGACGACTCCCTCATCCATTTCTGCTGGAAGGATCGGACCACCGGGAACGTGGACGATGTAGGTAACGCCATCCGGATGAGGTTAACTGGTGTTTGAATTTCTTAATATCACAGCAGTCATTTCCATTTGCCAATTTAGGACCTGATCATCTTTCCTGATGACTGCGAGTTCAAACGGGTGAATCAGTGCACTACCGGACGAGTCTATGTGCTGAAATTCAAAGCTGGCTCCAAAAGACTCTTCTTCTGGATGCAGGTATGCAGCTGCTCCAGACTCGTCTGTTTACTAATCCTTTGTTTCCCAGCATGTTTTCTCTTTTTATTCAAGCTAAATATAATTTTTTAGTAACCAAAAGGTTACTGACTTTTCTCCTGAATCTTTCACTAAATTGAAGAAGATTCAGGAGAATCATCTCATGACATCCCAGTTCACTTCAAACCAAGCAGACAAAAACTGGTTCATCTGTTGTGCTGTCCATATAACTGGCCCCTGGGTCATTACATGGAAAATCAGTTCAATTGTCAATTTTTAAAATTCTGTTTTATTTATTTAGTGCCAAATCACAACAACAACCAACAATCAACAACAGTTGCCTCAACACCCTTTATATTGCATAGATCCTACAATAATACAGAGAAAACCCCAACAATCAGCCTTCTGCCATGACCGTTTGAGGGTGAGGGGAGGAAGGCAGGACAAAGACAGGCTGTGGAAGAGAGGCAGAGATTAACGATAACTAACGATTAAATGCAGAGAGGTGTAAAACGCACAGTGAGTGAAAAAGAAAGATTTTAAAATCAGATTTGACTGATTTTTCCACATAAGAATCCACCTCGTTTCTGTCACCTTCCTTTTACGTAAGCCGATAACAAATCTTCCTGCTTCTGGTTCAGATCCAGCACTCTTTGGTAGTAGGCCAAGTTTCCCTCGGAAGGGATTTTCAGTTTCCAGCGTGAGCAATATTCCCATTCAAGCCGAAGTCATAGGACAGGTAGCTTTCACAACTCTGACTTCATTTTTTTTTTCTCTTTTCTCTTTTCTGATGGTTTGCGTCCGCATTTGGGAACTGCTTAAACAGACCCGGATGCCTTTGGCAGACGTTTAGAGGAAATGAGAGGATACAAAGGATAAAAACAAAACCAAAAAAACAACATTCATGATCTTTTGTTTTTGTGTATTGCAATAATAAGGTTTGTTCTGCTTTACACCTCAAAATGTTAATGTTCAGTAACCCTGGCATTTTGTTTTTCTGATCTCAGGAGCCAAAGACTGATAAGGATGACGAGTACTGCCGCAAAGTGAACGAGTATCTGAACAACCCACCCATGCCCGGTGCTCTCGGCAGCGGCGGCAGCGGAGGACACGATCTGTCTGCGCTCGGAGGTAACAAACACGCTGTGTCGTAGTTTAAACCTGTCGTGGGTAAGAAGCTGAACTGTCTCACCTTCATGGGTTCACCTGTCTTCTCTGCTTGCATGTAAAGGTGAGGGTGGCCTGCAGAGCCTTCTGGGTAACATGAGCCACAACCAGCTGATGCAGCTTATTGGACCAACTGGACTGGGAGGGATTGGTGAGTACCTTCATGACTGAGTCCACAAGCTAACAGCGTAAAAACATCTCATTAAAAATATCGGTGAGATGCTGAGCTCTGTTTGTGTGATTGACAGGTGGTCTCGGGACACTGGCTGGTCCAGGCTTGGCCAACCTTCTTGGAAGTAGCAGCAGCAGCAGCAGCAGCAGCGTTCCTGCAGCCAGCAACTCCTCCACGAGGTGTCTTATTTACATTTCTGTTAAATATATTGAAGGATTCCAGAATATTTTTGAGGTGGAAAACAAGATAAAATGAGAAGTTCCAATAAAAGGGAAGCTGTGAAAGAGAAAGTTTTAGCATCAGTACAGCAGAGCTCAAATGTTAACTATAACCTTAAAAATAACAGTTTAGCCATGAACTGTATATAAAAGATGGACATAGATATGGAGCTGTCACCCAATGATTAGCAAGTTACCCTTTTGAATCCTTAAGCTGAGCAATTTTGCCTTTTCTGACACTGAGATTAAAGTCACTAAGGTCAGAGGTAAAGTGAGGAGTCATTTTTTTATATACTTCAACTGTAAGTCGCCACCTGCTGGTCATGAAAAAGAATGCATGTTTACTTTTGCTTTGCAACCTGAAAGCTAAATCCTTCTTTGAGTTTAGTAGAATACTGAGTCAGTTTGTCATAAGTTTTCTTCCAGAGAAGCTCTGAGCTCCAACTGATATGATTATTTCCATAATCCCAAAAAGTTGATTCTGTTCATCTGGATGTAGCTTTTTCAATGGGAGAAATATTTCATCACTCATCCAATTGACTTCTTCAGTCTCTGCTGACTGCAGGTTTTCCCAACCTTATAAAACAGTACCTTTGCATAATGACTGAAACTAGCACCACTGGCGAACAACAGGCTGTGACGTCAGTTCCTTGATCATTAATATGCAAATTGTCATGACCATTGATCAACAACCACCACAACCATAAGTAAGTAAGTAAAATGTATTTATATAGCACTTTTCAAAAATAAAAATCACAAAGTGCTTTACAATAAAAGACCATTGATCAAAATGAAATCCAAGGGCGTACCACAATTCACGGATCACATTAGCTCAGTGGACCAACACATCAAGTTCACCAGGGAAGATATAAAAAAATGGCAGGTTAGCCTTCTTATACTGAGATTTCCATCAGTAATCGGGGACATTTAAAAGTTGATGTGTACCGTAAACCAACACAGATGGATCAGTATTTAAGGTTTGACTCTCATCAGCCACTGGAGCACAAACTGGGTGTCATCAGGATGCTTCAACACAGAGCGAACACCATCCCCGCAGACAGAGCGGCCAGGGAAGCAGAAGAACGTCACATCAAGAAGGCCCTGAGTACATGTGGTTATCCCAGCTGGACGTTTGTCAAAGCTGAGAAGGCGCATAAAGAAAGCTCCAGCCGATCCAGGAAATAAGGACTGCTACCGAAGCGAAAACCCTTAGTGATCCCTTATGTGTCAGGAGTATTGGAACATTTGAGACGCATTTTCTCTAAACATAGCATCTCTGTGGCTTTCAAACCCCAAAACACGCTGTGCCAAAAATTGGTCCACCCCAAGGATCGGGTCCCCCGACACAAACAGAGTAATGTAGCGTACGCTGTTAAGGGCCAGGAGGATTGCCATGATTTATAAATCAGGGAAACCAAACAACCTCTGGTGAAGCGGATTGCACAACACAGAGGAGCTAACTGTCCTGAGCAGAAGAGAATAGATGGAAAAGCTTAGCTACACTTCCACACCTCCTTTACTCCTCTTCCTCTGTTGTCCCTGTAAAGTGTTCATCTGAACAGTTTCTCCAATTTTTTTCTTTTGGTTCTATTCTCTAAAAATGCTTTATGAAACTCATAATTCATGATTACACATGTAAGATTAGGTGATTTTTGACACTAAATGAATTATTCTGCATGTGATTAGGCAAGAAAGTCTATAACACCGATAACTGTTGAAGCTGAGCGGTCTTTCATCATGTGCTTTTAAACAAACACTAACAAAAAATGAGAAGTACTCTTTCTGTTGTGCAAAAATAGCAAAAAATTGTGATTTTACATAATGTTTTGCTAAACATTTCCATCCACAGTCCGTCCACAGCCGTCACCCCAACCTCTACCTCCGCTGCTAGTCGGCTCGGCTCCTCCCAGGTTCCCACCACTCCCATCACTCCCTCTGCCACCTCAGCGGCCTCCCCAACAGCCACCACCCCCTCCACCCCTGCTGTGTCCTCCGTGGCAGCAGCAGCAGCCAACCCCACGCAGCCCATCCAGCTGAGAGACTTGCAGAGCATCCTGGCCACCATGAACGTACCTGCCAGCAGCCAGGGAGGTGAGGATTTGATGGAAGCTTCAGGCAAATTGAACTTTGTTCTCCTCAAAACTGAGATTTGTTATTATTATTTTTTTTAAAAAAACTCTGAAAGTAAATGAATAATTAGACCTAATTAGTAGGGGTGCAACGATACTCGTATCGATATCGAACCGTTCGATACAGTGCTTTCGGTTCGGTAAGCATATGTATCGAACGATACAACATTTTTAATTTATTTTATCAACTTTCCTTCTGACGATGCTGTCTGTGTTGAGCGCTCAGTGGATCTGCGCTCGACAGTGCAGCCTAGGCGGAGTAGTCGAACACAGATTCACTGAGCGCAGGGCAAGCTAGCTAGACAGAAGTTAAGCTCGTTGCAACATGGCAAATTGAACCTCCCCCACCCTCATTCAGATCTGGCGTTTGGAACTATTTTGGTTTTCATGTGAGGTATGACCCTGAAGGTAAGCGTGTCATGGACAAAAGTAAAACAGTATGTTGGATGTGCCAGCAATGCTCAATTGGTGGGAACTAGTGTGTTAGCGCAGTTAGCTCGTTAATGTGTTGACGTCTTCCAGCCCCACTCATGAGGCGATCCGCGGTAGCTTGTTAACGGAGATTTGCCGTGTTGTGACCTTAACGTCATTTCAGATTAACGCTGACAGCACTAGTGGGAACACAACCAATATGACTGCACATTTACTCCGACATCATCCTAGTGCAAAGACAAGTGGAAGCAGACAAAAACAAGCACGCATGCTACAAACTTTACCCGAGTCATTTAGACAGCCGTTAGCACATGATTCTCCTTATGGGGACCTGATATGTTTAATATGCTGCTGAGAATATAGCCCAGAAGAAGCGTATAGTATAGCTTTTATTTTGGAAAGAGACATTTCTCCATAATAAACTCTCTTTTCCAAAGATGAGTGATTCCTCAATCAGATACAGGGCTCGCAAAATCGCTAGCCCAACGTCCTGGGGCTTTTTTCCAGTCGGGCTACCAAAATCTATCTCTGCCCTGCCCGTCGGCCTATCGTAGGAAGGAAAAATATATGTCAATGCTTTTGCATTCTTTCGGAAATGTAGCTGGGTAATTATGTCATTGGCATCGGCCACTGTCAATATGTGACATACTGAAATCGCGTTTGAATTTGCGCTTGTTTTTTGCTTTCACTTTGCAATCGCGTGAACTGTGTATAGAAAGCTACAGTACTGATTGGTGAGTGATGATAATTTGCGCACCAATTCCTCTGACATCGTCTTATCAATCGTTAGCTTACTATGCAAACATGACAAGTGAAATCTCCTGCAGCTTAAACATGTGAGAGGTTGATCGCGCAGAGAATCGCTGAGCGTTATGTTAGTGCGTGTGTAAAAGCAGCAAGATATATATTTTAGTTCTGCTGAGCCAAATAAGACAGGTCAGGGTGAAGAAGTGACAAAACGGAAAGGTTATGACAAATCAGACTATAAGGCAAAAAGAAAGTGCAGCTTTATGGTTTCATGGACAAAAGAATTTCTGTGGCTGCAATATGACGAGCTAAATAACCAGGGCTGCACATAAGTGGTCCGCAGGTGCGCATTCGCTGTCAAAATAAAAACCCGCACAAGATAAGAAGTTGCAACGCGTGTTTGCGTACATAAGATTTTAAGGAAGAGGACAGACATTTGTTTAGAACTCTTAAAGATGTCGAAGAAGCTCCTTTAAGCAATTACTGTGATGTTCCTCCACCTCCAAAGAAATGTCAGAAGGAGTCCGAACCACAAAAGAAGCGCGTATTCTCGGAAAAGTGGTTGCAGGAGGTGAGCTGGCTTCAAACAAATGATGAACGCACAGAGATGTGGTGCAGAATGTGCCGTGAAAATTTAATAAATGACAAATTAATAAAAAGGCATGAACATTTTTTTTGTATCGAAAAAATATCGAACCGTGACACCAAAGTATCGAACCGAACCGAACCGTGAATTTTGTTGTATCGTTGCACCCCTACTAATTAGTAAAATCTTCACTAATTAAGCAGTAAATAATTAAGACTGTGATCACAACAGTGTCGCTAATTCTGCGTAATTTTTGCATTATAATTCAGTTTGCTGCAGGAGCACGAATCCCCTGAAAATT
Source organism: Neolamprologus brichardi (assembly GCF_056152115.1). NCBI lineage: Eukaryota > Metazoa > Chordata > Actinopteri > Cichliformes > Cichlidae > Neolamprologus > Neolamprologus brichardi. The sequence goes on from NC_142123.1 coordinate 27,046,563, forward strand.
CTGCAGGCTGTCGCTGTTTTGATTAAATTTCATTGTGCTGCGCTACATTAGGCACAGCTTCCTGCTGATGTGCTGACAGATTAATATACAAAAAGTAAGATGGCAGAGGAAGAAAAGGGACAAAGACAGTGTGTGATATTGAATTAAGTTTTATAAGAAAAATTGCACAATAAGCCCTCATTAGACATTTTATTAGATACAAATTGCTAGCACCAGGTTGGGGCTGGAAACATTCCTTAGAGGTCTGGTCCATATTTACCTGATAGCATCACCTATTGGGCCTTTAGAAGCTGGGTGCACTGTGGTTCTGGTCAGTGCAATACTTAGATAGGCTGTGGGGGTTAAATGGTTATTAGTTGGTGAATGTACCAACGGATGTTCTCTCATATGATGACTTCCTAACTTACTGTTTGATTACAGATTCACTTGCATCTAACTGGGCTTGAAAAAAGTGATTTTTGTGTCTCGTATGTTTGAAATATGAATGACAATGTTGTTGTTTGCATTAACCAGTCAGTGTGGGTCTTTGTTGCCCGCAGTGGACCTCGCGAGCGTCCTGACGCCTGAGATCATGGCTCCCATCCTGGCCAATCCTGAGGTTCAGCAGAGGTTGATGCCCTATCTGCCCTCCGGAGAGTCCCTGCCTCAGAGCTCAGAGGAGCTGCAAAACACGCTGAGCTCACCTCAGTTTCAGCAGGTGAACGTCCTGTATAGTTTTTTTTTAAACAGAGAGGAACTGACTGTTCCCTTCAAAGTGATACAGTTTCCTCATTTGTCATTTAACACTGCTGTAGCTTTGTTCTTCTTTTATTATAGTGTTTGGTTTATGTGTCATATTATATCCACATTTTTTGCACCTGTAGCAGTTTCAGGCTGATAAATGCACAAATTTTCTTACTAAACCTAAATATTTTATTGTCCTTGATTCCAGAAATTTCATCTGAACTGAGATACGGTGTGTTTAAGAGGATCCAGGTTGTTGGCATTTAGCATCTTGTAGTGGCATTTGTCCTTATTGTTGGTATTTATGGTCTCTCTGCAGGCTATGAGCATGTTCAGCAGCGCTCTGGCGTCCGGGCAGCTGGGGCCTCTAATGAACCAGTTTGGCTTGCCTGCAGAGGCCGTCGACGCTGCTAACAAAGGAGGTCAGTGTTGGCTCATGTCGCGCAGAGACGCTGTATCTGATTGTTTCAGCTCTGCAAAACTTAAAGGTCAACAGCAACATTACGTTTTGTCAGCCGTGAAATGTAAGAAACATTTAATAATGTGCAGCAAGTGAGAAGATTTTTAAAGCACGCTAACACCGAAAAGTTTGAAGAACGGCATGCAGCTGTCCTAGCGGACGCTCCAAACCTGTTTGGGATGTTAAAACTTGACAGCATAAAAATCATGCTTACTGCTGTTTGTGGCCTCGATTGTTTTCACATCGACAAATACTGACATCTACAGTGGTATGCAAAAGTTTGGGCACCCTTGATCATTTTCATGATTTTCCTTCATAAATCCTTGGTTGTTTGGATCATTTAAATATATCATATAGCAGATGAACACAATGATATTTGAGAAGTGAATTGAAATTTATAGGATTTACAGAAAGTGTGCAATAGTTACTTCAACTAAATTAGGCAGGTGCATAAATTTGGGCACCACAACAGAAAAATTACATCAACATTTAGTTGACATTTAGCCTCCAAACACTTCTGATCGCTTCCAATGAGAGTCTGGATTCTGGGTGAAGGGATTTTGGACCTTTCGTCTTTACAAAACATCTCCAGTTCAGTCAGGTTTGATGGTTTCTGAGCATGGACAGCCTGCTTTAAGTCACACCATAGATTTTCAATAATATTCAGGTCTGTGGACTGAGATGAACGTTCCAGAACGTTGTACTTGTTCCTCTGCATGAATGCCTTAGTGGATTTTGAGCAGTGTTTAGGGTCATGTTGAAATATCCAGTCCTAGCGCAACTTCAACTTTGTCACTGATTCTTGAACAATGTTCTCAAGAATCTGCTGATATTGACTGGAATCCATGCAACCCTCAACTTTACCAAGATTCCCAGTCCCTGTACTGTCCACACAGCCCCACAGCATGATGGAACCGCCACCAAATTTTACTGTGGGTAGCAAGTCTTTCTCTTGGAATGCTGTGGTCTTTTTCCGCCATGCATACCGCGTCTTGTTATGCCCAAATAACTCAGTTTTAGTTTCATCAGTCCACAGCATCTTATTCCAAAATGAAGCTGGCTTGTCCAAATGTGCTTAATCATACCTGAAGCGACTCTGTTTGTGGCATGTGTGCAGAAAAGGCTTCCTCTGCATCACTCTCCCATATAGCATCTCCTTATGCAAAGTGCGCTTAATAGTTGAACGATGCACAGTGACACCATCTGCAGCAAGATAATGTTGCAGGTCTTTGGAGCTGGTGTGTGGGTTGACTATGACTGTTCTCGCCATCCTTCACCTCTGCTTATGTAAGATTTTCCTTGACCTGTCACTTCCGGCCTTAACTAGAACTGTCCCTGTAGTCTTCCATTTCTTCACTATGTTCCTCACAGTGGAAACTGACAGCTGAAATCTCCGATAGCTTTTTGTATCCTTCCCCTAAACCATGATGTGGAACAATCTTTGTTTTCAGGTCATTTGAGAGTTGTTTTGAGGCTCCCATGTAGCCACTCGAGAGAGAAGATGCAAAGATGAGGAAAACTTGCAATTGGCCACCCTAAATACCCTTTGTCATGACTGGATTTACCTGTGTATGTAGGTCAAGGGTCAATGAGCTTACCAAACAAATTCTATGTTTCAATAATTAGTGCTAAAGGTATTCAAATCAATAAAAACAACAAGGGTGCCCAAATTTATGCACCTGCCTAATTTAGTTTAAGTAACTATTGCACACTTTCTGTAAATCCTATAAACTTCATTTCACTTCTCAAATATCATTGTGTTTGTCTGCTATATGATATATTTAAATGAAATTGCTGATCCAAACAACCAATGATTTATGAAGTAAAAACATGAAAATTATCAGGGGTGCCCAAACTTTTGCATACCACTGTATCTGTTGTGCGACAGAGCCCGTCCAATAAGCTTGTGCTTAGTTTTTTTATTTACAAGTCAGGTCAAAGTTTATTTCTACAGCACATTTAAAACAAGCTCAGCTCACCAACGTGCTACACGGACGTTAAAAAAGCCATTAGAAGCTATACTAATGATATACTGAGATGTTCAAACTTTAAGGGTATTAAGGGTACTGGGGAGCTTATCAAATGCTGTCTTTGTGGGAGGAAGACCGTGTTTTAAAGTGAATTAGTGACTGAGCAGGTTGTTCTGTTGCATCGATCGCTTTGGGGCTTAGCTCTGTGAATGTCTAAGAGCAGTAGTAGGTTTGTAATGTAGCATCAGGGCTCTGGAAGGATTTTGGGGCTGCTCAAGAGGGGGGCGCCAAACCAGTGAGACTCTTAAAACAAGTAATAAAAATTTAAACCAGCCTTGAGGCTTAGGAGACCACCTTCTCTACCAAATATGGTCACCTCTGGCTGTGAGGAATCAACGTTGAGTGGAGGGCGGCCAGAATACTAACACTTATGCTTCAAAAGTGAAGTCCAGAAGTTTTCTTTATGGGTTTTAGTATGTCGTCAAAAAAAAATATTTTTTTTCAGAGTTCCTTCTTCTTCTTAGGCTGAGTTTCCTTTTCCATGCAGGTGGGCACACATGCAGAAGTGTGTGTATATATATATTTTTTTTAATCTGCCTGAATGGCAGACGCATAGTTGGTCCATTTATGTGTCGCAACAAATCAGAGGGCATGCCGACGTCCGCGCGGGGCCTCCTGCTCGCCCTGTAATGATCAAATGTGCGTCACTCAGCCTCAATAGAAACTGCCACATTCCTGCAAGGCCTAAATTGTAATACTGGAATGAAAGATGAAAGCCTTTCTGTGCAGGAGCGTGCCAGAAAAAAATCTCTCTCATGCGTATGATTTAATGAAGCTGCCCGCTGAGCAGCATGTAGTTCGCTGTGAACCTCCAGCTTCTGTTCGTACACAGTGTCGTATGAAATCTGACGTTTCCTTTGTGTTGAGTCCCCACATGGAACAGTCGCAAATTGTTGGAACAAGAATGCTTCAATTCTGTTTTATTTAAGATTGTCATCGACATCACTAGTCTGATTTAATCCTGCTTTAATCTGTTCAGCAGCTGTGCTAATGTGATTGTTATTTGAAAAACTTGAACAATCAGCCTTTGATCAACAAAGAAATACAAAGGAGCTGAAACTGGGCCTTAGTACACCAAGGCAAATATTACATTAGCAATAATCCATGAATAGCTGTAGGTTTTATCTCTGTTTTAGATCAACTTCATGTGGTTTTATTTTTAATAAAAAGTTTTGTTTTAAGATTACACCAAACTTTGACAGCTTAATTTTTGCAAATTATGCTACTTATATATTCTTAACAATATTTCACCTGGGTTGATGTTAGTTGACAGACTTTGGAGGTGTGATTTTTTTTTTTTTTTACACTTAAATATTTGATTGAATAAAATCAGTTTAATTATATTTTAATAACACTGTACTTGTTTTAAATCCTTCTTAACGCCACAATATTAAAATGCTTCGACACTAACGTTGCAGTAAGAACCAGCGATAGATTACAATTTTGTAGTAAACAAATAAAATTATGTTTGCATCTGTGTGAAGCTTTGAAACGAAACGTGTTAAATGCTAACAGAAATTATTTTCTGTCCAGGAAAAATTTGAAATGTAGTAATAATAATGGATTTGATTTATATAGCGCTTTTCAAGGCACCCAAAGCGCTTTACAATGCCACTATTCATTCACTCTCGCATTCACACACTGGTGGAGGCAAGCTACGGTTGTAGCCACAGCTGCCCTGGGGCAGACTGACAGAAGCGAGGCTGCCATATCGCGCCATCGGCCCCTCTGGCCAACACCAGTAGGCAGTAGGGTAAAGTGTCTTGCCCAGGGACACAACGAACCGGCGACCTTCCGGTTACAGATGCGCTTCCCAACCCCCTGAGCCACGGTCGGCCACGGTTGTTTTAACTTTAGTGGAGAAAAGGGTCTTTAAACTGTGGATGAGAAATTGCTTCCAGGTTATCCTGCTCAGCTAACTACATGATAACTTAAGCTCCAGCTTTGAATTCTGCTCCTTTATTCTTTCCAGATGTGGAGGCCTTTGCTAAAGCCATGGAGACAGAGACAAAGTCTGATCAGGACGGCGACTCCAAAGACAAGAAAGACGACGATGAAGACATGAGTCTGGACTGAGCGCTCTTTTAAGAAATATTATTTAATGTATTTATTTTGCTGCTTAGCTACCGTTTTATTCCCGCCACACCTCAAGGGTAAAGATTGTGGTTGATGTAGTAGAAAGTGTGACTCCCAGCTGATAGTGCTGTGTTGAATTAATATCTACTGATGTAACTGGGTGAACATGTACTCCACCTGCATGTCAGCTACTAGCCTATCCTGTCCAAACATGAGGGAACAGTAAAAATAATAGAAACACTTGTTGTTAGTGTCTGACTGTTTTTGTTTTAGTAGCCAAGAAGACAAGTCGAACTTAATTTTTCAGTGTCTTAAAATATATTTTAAAAACATTCATTTTACAGAACAGTGTAAACACACAATGATCATCCAACAATTCGACAACAACCGTACATTTTCTGCACATCTGTTATTTTGAACACTTTTTAAATTTAATCACATCAGGCAAACACAATAAACTGAATCACCATTAAGTAAGAAGACGGATTATCTTTCCCAGACAAGACCAACATTTAAAGATCAACCACAGAAAGACAAAGAAATGTCACTTCGATCATTAACAATTTCACTGCCGCTGTGATTTCAGGCACTTTTTGTCTGTACTTGTCCAAATTTGACGCGTTTCTACCGTCCGGTTCATCTATTCATGGAGTCACAATGAAAACACCACAATCTTCCAGTGATGATCGCTACGGCGTCTTTGGGTTTAACTTTACAAAAGATTAACGGCTCAGTCACACTAGAGTAAAATAGGTTGACAACCCTCCGATGTTCAACTTTTGGAGAGAGATTCGGCGCGCTACAGCCTCAACATCTGGGCCACCGCTTTCAACTGCAGGTCACCTTTTCTAAAGAAGCAAGTCTCTAAATTTAGACTCGCTCGAGGTTTGCAAATAATTCCTGTCTCACTGGTAAACACACAGACTGATTGCAACATGTTGGCAGAGTCCTTTTGCACCAGTGAGTGGAACAGGACACGCACATCACATCCTTTAAATCTACACGATCCTGGCTGGACTCTGAATTAAAAACAGTTCGTGTGAATTTTTGTGTAGATCCAACAGATGGCATCAGATTTGTGATTTTTGCCAATTTAATCACAGTTAATTCCCACATTATCACAAACTGATTGCATGTAATTGACATCATTCATTTGCTAACAGACTGCTTGCAACTCAAAGTTTCTTTGAAGACGGAAACTGAGTGGCTGCAAGCGTGAAAAATGTCTTTGACGTAACGTTCTCAAGGTCATTTTACATAGTTTGTTCCAACCCTTTTTCCATAGTGTGACTGCACCATAAAAGAAAAAGTAAGAATTCCTGAGAATTAAAAGATAACTAACCAGTGCATTTTACAAAACATATCCCTGGGTAATGACACGAAACAAAAACAACAAGAGGAAAAAAAAATGTTTACTATAAATAAGAAACTTCCATCATCCTGTTTCTCTGCATGTGACACCACAGCACAGTGGAAATACTGGATACGAGCACGACCAACACCAAAGTCAGAACACAGAGCTGCCACAGGAGTCTGATGTTATCTTACTATTTGTGGTAAATACGAGAGTTTGGCTGGATAATTGTGAGACATACAGTACAAATATCGAATGGACGTAAACAAATTAAAGGCCACTTCTCCCCGAAAAGATGTTTCCCACTTACGATCTACAGTGTCATGTTTCAGGCTCATTGCTAAAAATGCTTCAGTGTCACAGTGGGTTTACAAGGCATTCAAAAAAGAAAAAAGAAATCAGCGATATGTCTTTTACAATAAATACTATACAGGCTGTATAGTAACAAGAAAGGTGCACATGAGTTTTTTCTTTTTCACAAACACACACACACACACACACACACACACACACACACACACACACACACACACACACACACACCACAGCGTACCTTTACATAGACGTTAAAACACGGTGGCATCCTAAAAACCCACAAGAAACCAAAATAAAAGCACCATTAATGTGCTCAGTGAACATCTCTAACATAGAGCTCATGACTGGATCAACATGAGAACGTCACACCTACAAAAAGACATTCAGGGAGAGAAACACATGCCATCAAGTCTGAGTGTAACCTAATTAATGTACAGTGACAATAAATAGTACCACAAGTATTTATTTCAAACACCACAGCTTATAAACTGGTCGACACGCCGCACGTGTGCACGTGTGCACGTCCTACTCCGCCACGTCCGGTCTAACCTTGCTGTACCAGCCTTCGGTAGTGCGGCATGACCTTGCTCTCGGGGAGATATAGTCCCATCTCCAAGGCAACCAGTACCGGGAACTCCAGAGGAATCAGTTCGCGTCTGTTTATGCGGAAACGCTCCTCCAGCTTCTGCTCGTCCATGGAGAGAAAAAACAGAGGAAGAAACAGGTGGTGATGATGATGATTTGTCCAGTTGCTTTGTCCATGCCAACAGTTGACTTAAATGATCTGTGATATCTTTTTCTTTTTTTTGTTATTAAATAGACCTGCACCATGAAGCAGGACTCCATATTATTAAGTTAACTTCAGGTTCAACCCTGAGTTTTCTTTAGTGTTATGAAGGTGGTTCATTGTCATGGTAACTTATTTCTAAGCATATTTTGTTCAACATAAGAGTTCAGCATGTAAGAAACCACCAATTACTGACCAATCAGATCTCTAACAAACAGTTTGCAGACCTCAGTGCACAGCTTTAGATCTCTTTCTGTTGAGCATCAATCAAAAAACAGATTTATTCCTCGCCTTTCCTTCTGTTGGATGCATATTTTATAAGCATCGACACAGTGATGCGTTCCTAAAACAGTGACACTAAGACAGTTTCAGCACTATTCTCTCAGATCAAATAGAAAGACAGGATTCAAACTAGCCTCCTTGAAAAATTCATATAAAAGGTCAGTAAGTGCAAGATTTAGTTGCCCTATTTCACAGTATTAAGGTTCACAGAAAGATAAAAGTTTTAAAATGACCTTCTGCTAACAGGAAAAATTAGGAGCCTATGTTTGAACTGAGGTCTGATCTTCCATGAAAGGCGACACCATTTTCCAAAGAACTTTTTGGCTGATAGGCGTAGATTTTGTACGTACTGATCTTGGGAATAACAGTAAGACATGAGCCAAACATGTAACACTGAGAACAGGGTTAAACCTAAAGTTACTTCAACAATTCTGCCTCCACAGTCGAGACTTAGTTTGCCGACTTTACACCGAATAAGGTTTTAAAATGCGTTGGGGTTTTTTGAGAGCAGTGCACGTTTCTTCATTTTTTTTTTTAGTATAATGGCACTAACATGCCTGTTATTACACCAAACCAGTGAAAAGGTTCTTGGATCCAGCTGACTGGACCCGCAGGCCCGTTCACCACCTGTGAAGTAAATGTAGTGAACTGAATCTTCACTAATGATTAGTTTCTTCTTACAGTTAAAAATGACAATAAAAGTCATAACACTGATGTTTTCAGCTGCTATTCACAACTAGCTTACATTAATAAAAAGTTAAACTGAAAGCTGCCAGTATGCAGACCACGATTATTACAGTTGACTTAAAACTCGCTATTCTAAAACATTTTTGTTAACTTAAATGAAAATTAAGAGTTTAGAAAAACTAAGTGAAAGAAAATCTACAGGTTTTAGTCTTTTTTGAGACTGCAGATGTTCTGCAGAGCTGAGTTTATATTATTGTAAAAACTGCTCTGTTTCTCCCAACTGTTGGCCCTGAAGAATACACTGCATTATATGACTGTGGGTCAGTTAAAGTCTGGTTTTAGCACTACACTGCACACTAGTTACCGCTCTTGTATGAGCGCGAAGAGAAAGGTAGGTAGTTACATTTAAACACATCCTGTTTTGTTTTCTGAGTGGAAACTTTACTCACATCAATCAGCTGTTTAACTTCTGGCTTTCTCAGATCGCTGCTGATCTTTGCAGCCAGCAGCACGCACGCCGCCGCCACCAGCTTCCTGTTCTGCTTGTTGAGGCGTCCCTGCAGCACCAGCTTCTCAAAGTAAACAAAAGCCATTGCTATGGTCACCGGCTGGAGGCCGCACTCCTCGCTCACGGCCCTCATCTCTCTCTTCAGGCTAGAGGAGGTGAGAAGTCACAGTCATCAGTTTTCTAAGAAGGGCTTATTGTGTGTACACTCTGAACCAGATTACAGACCAAGGCCGAATCTTTAAAAGGCTCAAAATCAGAGAGGAATGTGAGAAATCTGCACCTTCTTATCTTGCTCAGTGTTAGTTTAATGTGGGGAAACTTCTCCTTGAAAGTCTCATTCATGTCCTTCTTCAGGTCAGATGGTTTCACGTATTCAATGACCGTCGTCTGCAGAGATGGAAAAACAAAACCGCCATGTCAATATGGAACAGCCAGGAATAACAGCCGCAGTAAAGCGTTTCAGCTTTGCTTGTGTTGATAAGGACTGCTTCACCAGCACACTCATGCTGGAGGTCAGAGAGGAGTGACGCAGTCAGCTGAGGAACAATAAAATCATGTGAGCTGGAGATAAAGGGTTTATTTACTCTTCAACATGACTGCAGAACTGCTTTACAACAATTTACAAGGCAAATGAAACTGGCCTGTCCTGATTTCTGAAACAAAGCAGGACAGATGGGGCGAGACAAAGAACCAGGGAAACTCAGAGAAACTCGGTCACAGAGGACATGGAGAAAAGTTCACACCTGCTGTAGAAAACATGGTTACTGTAAGCCTGAGGACACATAACAGAGCAGAGAGTGAGAGGACGGGAGCTTTTCCATCACAATCGTCTACACTTTGAGCTTCTGTACGACTCAACAAGCTCATTTTAAGACTATCAAAGAAGCCCTGTTGTGCTTTTTTTGACTGTCATACATTTACCGTCATATTAAACTTCCAGCAGCCAAGCTACTTTAGAGACTAAAATGAAAGAGTGGGGTTATTTATGACCTGTGAGTGTTTATCATCATGTCTCCAGTCACACGAAAAAAACCTTTAACATGAATCTGTGCAGTCCTGTCAGTAAAAGATCTGCCCTTATATATAAAATTAAATGTGGGTCATTCAATTAAAAAACAGAATAAGATGAAAATCAGCTGACCCTCTCAGAATCACTCATCTGACTCCAAGGGGGGTCATTTCATACATTCATTAATACCTTTTCCTGGAAACTACTGAAAATTACAATAAATAAATAATTCAAGGTGCATGATATTTTAGCCAATGTGATTATAAGTCTGGTGTTACTTTTTCTAATAGCAACTTAATATCTGTGATGCTGAGAACAGAAACAAGCATTGGTACCCTGGATGTTTGATCTGGTTTCTAATAATTTACTGAAGAACACTTTAAAAAGTGCATTTTGGGTAGACTTTCAGGGTCATCTCACGGTCATATCATGGGATTGATAATTGGTCAGTAATAGGTTATGTCACATGAAATGTCTTCTTTTTACCTACACTTTAGTGTCAGGTTGATCTTCTAGTCGTGATTGCCTCTGTGTTGGTATAATTAGACAATGTGATTGTTTTTTTCTGCTTTGAAAATTTTCATGTAGATATCTACTGTACTTATGAAGTCATGGGGCTCAAATATACTTAAAAAAAGGTAAATAAAAAAAAAGCCAAATCTCAACCACTCTGTGTCTAATCTGAGGGCCTGAAACTCTGTAAGTATATTATGAAGGTAGCGTTTTGCATGGTTCAGTGAATATATTAACTCTATTAAAATATCAGAACTTTTTTTCCAGACATGACATTTTTTTTAAAAATATGTAACACTGTGTACAATCACGGCCCACGGCGTCATGGAAAACCAGAGGAACAGCCGTGCCTTAAATCACTTCTCATTGTATATATTTTTCATTACTTTCCAGCCAAGATTAATAACAAATTCATCAACTGAGCCCCACCTGGATCCAAGTTTATTTATGTAGCTATTTGCAGAAGTCATCTCTTGTTAGAAACTAACAGGCGGGTTAGCTTCTATAGCTAGCAGCATGTACAGTTTTGCTCTGGGTGTGGCGGTGCTGAATGAAACTGCACAAAAACATTGAGCAGCCTCCTGCAAACACAATCCACTGCTGCAACAATCCCATTCCAAGTTTGTGGGTGTGAAATGACTTGTGGCAGACTGGAATCTGATACAAAAACACAAGGGAAACTATTTTGGATTTTTTTTTTTAATATCCTCTGATGCTTTTTTAAGTAAGAAATGCTTTGGGAGACTTCTGCAGACATCTGGGAGTTTTGGATTGAGTCGTAAAAACAAACGTGCACGCAAACATTTACTTTTCTGTGTTGTCATTCTGTCTTTGCTCCACTGTTACTTTCCATGTCTGCAGTCTTTTGTATTGCATTTGTGGAAAGGTTTATTAGTAACCTGGTTATCCATTCACATGGCAAAGAAAGCACCTCCTTCGAGGACAAACCTCACTGTAAAATCAGGTTTCTCTCATCCCCAGCAATACAGATACAGAGTTAAACATTTAACAGCCTCAGCTCCAGTCAGCATTTGCTCTCGTTTGTAACTGCTATGAGGTTATCAGCTGAACATTTTTAGATTTTGGACCTTTTCGTTTCTGTCACATGCTGCAGATGATTTAATTGAACAAGGTGGCGTATGCTCAGAAGGTTTTTTATATGATGTCCAAGGGAGAGAATATCTCTAGTTTGCTAAAACAGGCACTCAGCTCAGGCTGTGAGCACAGAAGCCTTGGAACTCCTCTGGGAACTTACTTTTAAGCATTATCTAAAGTTCCTATAATTTCAGTGGGGATAGGGACATAAAAATGCAATTATAACTATCACAGGTCTAAGCTGATTAAAAAAACAAACGCTTGAAAAGTTTTTATAAGCGTTTTTTTCCTCCTGGGACTCCTACAGCCAAATTTGCAGAGAATTCTTCAAAGATTTCCAATATTAACACCTCTGGCCCACCCACCAGAGGAAGGACAGCCAATAAGAATGAAGATGGCTTAAAGGGAAGCAGGAGGGGTGGTAAATGCCTTATTTTAGAGTGGATGAACTGAGGTCTGGTATAAAACACAAAATGTGAATGAGACATGGATGCTATTTCCTCAGTTAAAATTAGTTGAGTTTTGATGGCAAAAACAACTTGCTTGGTTTCATCTGCTGCGATCTGATAAATAACTCCCCGACTAGCTGATAATGAAAGTAAGAGCTGCAGCCTCGCTCACCACGTATGATGCAAATATGAGAACCCGCTTGTGTCTCCCGCAGGGCCACTGAGGGTCACTGAGCAGGTTGGGGTCATATTCCACCACCTCCTCCACATCTGAAATCAAACACACACACAGAAATGAGTGAATAATTACAGCTCCGGTCAGTTAGGATCAAGATGCAGGCACACATCTGTAAGCTTCATACATGGGTCCTGTGCCGCGCTGTTGTTCAGACGAGCAGGGGTGAAGCCCTTCTGCCCGTTGCCTCGGAAACGTGACTGAGGGGTCTGGGCTGTGCAGTTATCTGGTGGACCGCTGCTGCTGCTGCCACTGCTCTTTTGTCTCACCAAGGCATTGGTTGGATAAAGAAACTGAGCGTAGGACACCGTCTGAGGAATAACGAGACAGTCAAGTATCTACCTTTTCATCAGTATATTTAGTTACAATAACAACAAACAAACACAAAGAAACCAAACAACAATCTGCTCGTCCAATCCCCCCCCCAAAAAGGGCAATCCAGTTTTCACAAACTCTGAATATACTGCACAGATGAGCAAAGTACAGCTCAAGGATAGAAGCCGCCTGCAAATCATCACAGTTTGGTCCCCGACTTCCACTCCCACTCCCAAAATTACATAAATAAATGAAATAAATTAAAAATCAATACAAGGCAGCACTATGTTCATGAATCCCGAGGCAACTGACTGTAATGACTCTGACCTGATATTTATTCAGGTTTAACAGCTAGAGCGCTCATTTACTCAAGCATAAAACTGATTTTTATGTTTATCAAATATCCAGAATTAGCAGTAAACATGCACTGTGCTTATATGCATGGTCACCCAATATAAGCTCATTTTGAGTCAGGCAAAATTCTTCAGATTAAAACACAAAGTTACAGCCCTTTTTTTCCATATAGAGGAAAAAAACATTCTTTATGTGCAGGAAACACTTTCAAACAGAAAAAATAACCTGATATGTCTACCAGTTTCATGGAGTTTAACATAATTTAGTTGTCATCTTAATGACTTCATCGTAGTTAATAAAGTGTTCTGGAAAATAAAAATGTTTCCACCTCTGATCTAGTGATCTACTCGATGTCTGGTATGTTTTTAATATAGTGCACAAGTCTTCAGTGGCAAGTTACAGTGTGCTAGTCTCAGATGAGTATGAGTCACAGCACAAGCAGAGCTTCAATCGTGTGTATACTGTAGGTATCGCAGTACATCAGGCTGGCACTCACCTTTCCACAGGCACCCATCTCCACACCTTCCAGAGAAGGAAGCAAATCAGCAGCCACCACCGAGGAGAGTCTTTGCCTCTGAGCCTCCAGCTTAGGGTCACTGTTCACGAAAAGACACATTTATGTGACCGTTCCACCCACTCCTGCACACTCGCTGCCCTTTCGAGAATGATATGGATCAAACAGGAGGAGGATGGAAACATAAAAGTGAAGGATTGGTGCTCTCTGCTTGGGATGGTGCTTTCTTTGTACCTGATATTTGAACTCTCTCCATAGGGCAGCACTGAGAAAGCAGCGTAAAGCGACCGCTTGGCACAAATCAGCATGATCCTGCAGGACACAACAAGTACAGGCAGACAAAACAGATGGTGTGTCAGTCTACAAGCAACAGCTACAGTCACCACTACTCTGCAGCTACACGAACACTCATCAGCTGCAGCGACGGCAAAATCAGTCACACAGCCGCTTCTGTGCTTGTCAGTACTAAAGCTACACAGCTCTCGACAACAACCTAAAGCAGGAGGAGGGAACCATTACATTCAAGTCACAGAGGTATTCCTAAAATCTGGATCACAGACCGTTTTTTCAGGGCATAAAAACCACAGTATGCCAATACTGTGAGCGTTTTCTTTGCTTTAATAACATCAACTCTGTAAATATTCAATTAATATTTTAAAGAGGACGTGTTCTGCTCATTTCCAGCTCCATATTTTGTCCTTAGGCTCTACTAGAGCGCTTTGTGTGATTCACAGTTGAAAATAATCCCTATTTATCTTACTGAAACAAGCTGATTTAGCTCCCTGTGAGACAGCATTCTTCTGAATGGTTGCCCCTAGTAAATGAGAGTGTTTGAAAGGCAAGATCCATGCGAGTAGAGAGATATCTGCTCTCAGTGACATCACATAGAGCCAGCATTGGGGAAAAAATGACTGAAACATGTGTTGGTAGTCTGAAGCCTAAGCCTTTGGCTAATAGACCCACACTTATATACTTTGCGAGTCCATAACTCTGAATATTGGTGATTTTCTTTCTATTTTACAGCTGGTTATGAGGGAGTCAGGTGGGAGCCACTGATTGATTTTCAGTGGAATGATTTTCAGCTGCCACCTTTCCCGCATGATGATTTGACCTTTGAGAGGTTTACCCTAAAAACAGTATCTAAAGTTTTCTCCAGTGAAATATGAGAAAACAGATAAAACATCCAACGCACGGCTTGTTTCTGTTATTCTCCATTACACAAATCTTTATATTTATACATATACATATAACTAGAGCGGTTCTGCTCTTGACATTATAATATCCCAAGATATCGATGCTCAAACTTTAACAGACCTTAAATGTGTTTTTCAGCCATCTCTGGTACAATAAGAGGGTTGCAGAAACATTAAGGCGACCTCAAAAGTGCCATTTTGACCAACTTCTATGTATTTTGGGGCTTTTAACTCAGATTAGCTGATTCTGTGTTTCTTCTTATATATAGTGCATAAACCTCTGTGCAACTCGAATGTATTGGTAATACACGAGAGGCTGAAACTAGAGCTGGATTCATTCAAACCAGGAACAGGCAACCAGCAAACACAGTAAACACTCACGAGGACTCCGCTGTGCTGACAGAAATGCAGACAAACAGACTGATCTACTGAGCAGCACCACAACCAGTACGTACTAAAAACAGCTCCCCACAAAAAAACATCAATAACATACAGTCAGCAGCCACTGCCAACACTCAGCTGTAAACACGCAGCCCGGCTGACCCTCGGAGAGATACCAAATCTCTTGTGGGGGGGGGGGGACAGTATTACAACACTGACTTCTATTAGTGCTAATTACCTTATGGTATAAACTCTAAATGAGAGCTTCCCTTCAGCTCAGGAAGTAACACGCAATGTGTGTCTGCCTCAAACTGAAACAGAAAGCCAAACCTGTGGGACAGTTTGGGATTGTCATTGGTTTGCACGCACCAGCAGAAAACACTGAACACACATATATATGCATGTGGGGATGGATATGAAGTAGACAGTGGATGTTGGATGGCAAATGGGGAGTAAGATAATCGATTAAAAAAAATAATTATTTAACATGTTTACAGACAGAATATTTCTTTTTTCGCTGTTGTGGTCAACCAGCTGCCAGCAGTGTGGCATTTCATTTCCCTGGCCTCCTCTGGGTTACCTTACTGTTGGTGTAATGGGGTGTTAAATTTCCACACTGCGCCTCTTTTGGCTTTTGCTAAGCTTCCAGGGGTGATTAAATTCACTGTAGCAATCGCAACTCTGCAGCTGTATCCCTGTTATTCCTCTGCAGCTTGTGCACCAGATAAGCAGCTTATTACAGAGGAGTACAACGCTGCTATATTTAAGGCCTATTTAAAAATTAAACAGACAGATTTTTCTGTATTTATTTACATTCCTCTGCTAAGATCTGGGTGGAAATATGTGTACAAACACTGCTCTGAGACTCACCTGGATCCTCGGGTATCGTACTGCCTCATACTCTTGATGAAGTGGACTTTCTTTGGCACTTTGGGTCCCGGTGAGCCAGAGACATTCCTCAGCCTGATGAAAACACCACTTTAATTAATAATGCTCTCACAACATTACCCAAACAAAGAGTGTGCACGTGTTAGGACTTTCACTGTAATCACAAATCTCTTTGCCTTATAGGTTTGGAGGTAAAGCCGAATTATTTGGAGTATTTTCACCACAGAGTGATAACAAATGTGCTTTATTTCATGTACTGAGCTATTTCACGTTATTTGTTCTATTGAAATTTAAAAATTACCTTTAGACTTTTACTTATTCTGTTCCTCTTCGTATTACATATAGCTTTTAATGCAGACTTCTGTTGCGATTATGATTATATTATATTCACACTTTATATTTTATATACATTAAAAAAAAATAATGGGTTCCTTTATTTTACTTCAGCTTCTGTTTTATCATGTCATATGTTTTGTTGATTGTTTTTGTCTGACGTAGCAAAGGAATTCCCCAACTTCTGACATGAATATAGAACATGCTACATTATCGTTTTAACATTTAGACCTACTGATAGCTAATAATATCGAAAATGCTGGAACCCATTAAAATCAAAGTGACTTCCCCTGAAGATACCAGCTGGTACCGTCTCTTACGGAAGTCAGTAGCCCCGTTTAAAGGCCCAAAGTACCGTTTGTTGACACATAAATCACTAATGTGCTCACTAATGTGCTCACCTCTGCCGTGAATCCAGAGAATTACCGGCACCGACGGGACTGAGCGCGGCGGGCGTTGACTTGACACGGGAGCAGTGCGGGTGTCCGGTCGGGACGGGAGAAAGAGGAGTGTCTGGGGTTAGCGTCTCGGCCGCACTGGTACTATCCAAAAATACCTCGTTAGCTCCAACAGCACCTGGCCCGGACATTACCAAAGAAGGTCCACCCGGACCGACCACCCCTGGGAAACTGGAGGATGAGCCACTACCGCTTGCGGCGAGGTCTGTCACCTGGGCGACCGGTCCTTGACTATCCAACGGCTGGGGCACAACAGCGGCACTGCAGTCTCTGTCCCTGGGTCGGGGCTCCTCAGCGGCTTTCTGGTCGGCATTTCCATCGCTAGGTTGACACTGGGGTCGTCCGTCGAGTGAGATATTACTGAGAAACAGCAGAGCAGCCTGTCTTCGCCGGGAGTCTTTCGCTTTCCTGCGCTGGTCTTGGTGAGTCTTTGCCGATTTACTGCCGGTGGACTGTAGACCGCAGAGAGCGGTCGCCATTCTAGTTTGAAATGTGGCAGTTGGACGAAAAGGCAAAGCGAAACCGGTAAGAGCATATTTGCCCCACCTCTCTATTTGCTGATTGGCTTTGAGGGTGATTATGCAAATTAAATCGTGTAAATACTGGTAGGGGATTGGATATAGTCACCAAAATATTCTAGTTTCTTGTACCTGGTTGGCTGTAATGTTATAGTGGGAAGGGCGCTAGTAACAAAGGAAATATTCAATAGCTTTTATATATGACAACTAATCAGTTATATCAATTATATCAATCAGAATATGCATAAATAATTTTTTCAGTCCAAGGGCATCAAGGTCTAAAAACTAATGAATTGATCTTCTTTTTTTTTTTTTTAAATGTGTTCAATGTAATCAAAGGTGGGTGAGTGTTTTTTCACATCAAAACATGGTAACAAATTTTTATTAATAATATTAAACGAAGGGCCTGATTAGAATTGCCAAATCCACCTAAAGGCTCCAGTTGCATTTAAATTAATTTAAATTTGGCTAGTTGTCTGATATGCAGCACTGCATAGGTCTCTGATGAAATACACTGCAGTTTAAATGAGTTAAAGAATTTTGCAGTCAGTTACCTCTATGTGTTTAGCATAGCACTGCGTCTTACTGATTTGGGAGTTTTATTTGATTTTTACTATGTTGTTGGCTGGATTGAGAGATTCTATAGGCCATTTATGGACATGCGATTCCTAAAACATTCAGTCAAGCTGGTGTAATCTACAAATGTTGATAATGTACTTATTGACATTTATTTAGCAATTTTCCACTCTTATTGAGCATTCAAGCTCTATGAATGTTTTGGTGTTTTATCATAAAAGAAAGTCTGAAAATCAACAAGGAAGCAAACCTTTTTTCTAGATGTGTTATGTTCAAGCAGCAGTCTCTGGAGCTGAAAGAAGCCAATGCAACAGTGTCAAAAAACTACACTTCCTCTTGGGTTCAACTTGAGGCTGACTCCAAAAGTGAATCAGTCTCTAAAGACTGCCATCTTAAAATGTCCAACTTTATAGCATTAAAAAGCACGTTGACAGCCTTGCACAAAAACACTTTTGTTCTCTTTGGATGATTTTCCTATTGATAACAACCGCACACTTATTTATAAGTCATCCACTTGAATGCTAGTAAGGCCTAAAGTCCTGCTTTGATTGATAGGTGAACGAATGCCTCCCTTCGGGGGGTTTTCAGGCACACCCAACTGGAAGGGATCCCAGGGTAAAGCCAGAACTCACTGGGGACATTACATATCTCATCTGGTCTGGGAATGACTCAAGATGTGTGGGTGAATGAAGGATGACCCAGGTAACTGTAGCTGGGAGCTGTCTGCTAGGACTCACTTTTTAACTGGATCTCTCCTTTGTGTTTGAATTATTTAACAAACATTATGACTTCCTGGTTGGGCCGGACCATCTAAGAAGTTTGTGGTTCACTTTTGGTGAATAAAATTCAAGTATTTCATTATTCTTTTACTTAATTATTGACCCAATACAGGATTTTTAAAGACTGATACTGATACCAGTGCCGATATTTTCTGATTTAACATATCATATATCTGTCGATATTTTTCCATCTAGATTCACAAAAATAAACAGATTTTGCTAACACATGTTACGTGTAATTATTTATGAGTCCTTGCTAACCTAACCATTTTTTCATGCTTATCTAATTCAGGGTTGCAGGGGTGTCTATCCCAGCTGAATGACCCCTGGACAGGTTGACTGTCTGTTGCAGAGTTAATACAGAAAGACAATTCACCTAACCCCACTAACTGCAAGTTTTTTGGAGAAGGCTGGAGTACCCAGAGACAATGGGTGACATGGGGAAAACATGCAAAAGTCACAAAGAAAAGCCCCAGCCCGATAAGCCCCTTTTCCATTAGTACCTACTTGGATCGACTCGGCACAGATCGGTCATGTATCGCCACGGATCGCCACGACTCAACTCGGATCGACTGGTTTTTCATTACAATCCAGTACCACCTAGTGTGTGTGGTTGTCATCATAGTAATGCTGCAGAGCATCCTGTGTCATAATTATTATGCGACATGAATGCTAGAACAAAGGTGGACGTTGATGCAAGAATATGCCTGCAGCTCGAGCTGTGGTTTTCGTTAGACTCGGGGGACCATGACTTTGTTTTTTGTAGCATTTTTTCCCTTGTTCCCTCAAAAATGGCGATTTTGATTTTTTTGAGATCCTTTCAAGACTCATCGCTACTGACCAGCAAATCGGTGGCATGGAGTCTGATGATGTCACATTTTAGTACCTGCTCAGTATGCTTGGAACCCTAGCAAAGCAGGTACTAAACAGGCACCTGGTACCAGGTACTATGACTTAATTGAAAACCCTGAAAACTGTGGTGAACTGTGTTGAGTTGATCCGAGTAGATACTAATAAAAAGGGGGGCTATAGTGGAGACAAACCCCGTTGCTGTGGGGAAATTGTTCATTTTAACACTTCATTTAAAATTGGTAATAATTTTGTTTTATTGTCACAAGTCGTGGATTACTCATTTATGCTCTGCCCAGATCAGCTGTTTCTTGTGTTTGTGGTGTTCTAAACATATGGCACCAAGTTGCACAGTGCCCTCTGGTGGACAAACTATTGAACATTAACGCTTGTAACATGGTTGAAGGGTGTTTCTGCCATCTCTTCTTTACTTTTTAAATGTTAATTTATGATAGATCAGATATCAGTTGATCTTGTCATCACTTTAGCGCTCCTCCTCCTCATTTTGTTCACACCCCAAATAGCTTTCCTCAGGATGTCGTTGACAGCTGTGAAAAAATTCCTCTTCTTTGTATGGTTGCCTGTGATTTTACAGTTGTGACTCATTAGAAGAAATAAATGTTGAAGTGATATTTTCACACCATTGTTTTGCTTTTGAGAAAATTACAGCAGCACCTACTTAGCATTTGTGAACAAGTCAGTGGGAGCGTGAGACTGTAATTGTGAGATCAAAGACAGATCGGCTGCTTGTTATCTCATTGTACTGCAGCAATCACACTTAATGGGACGGTTAGCACAATATTTGCATTTTGGTTCCACACTTATAGTCTCGTAGTGAGTGTTTCTCCGAGACAGAAACTGAAGTGTGAAAGCTTTTCCATCTCCTGAGTGGGAGCAATCAATAGGTCCTTTCCTTCCTTCACCATTTAAGGGAATTACACTGCAAGCAGCGTGCCAAAGAGGGGGCAGATTGTGTTGTGCTGATGTTTGGAGATGTGGGTAGTACTGACAAGTTCAGTACTGATAATCCACTGATCCTCTGCAGAGATGGGATTAAGACTCAATCTAATCAGAACAATCTGTCGATCTGCCTCTGAAGTATCTATCTACAGCTGTGGTCAGAAGTTTGCATACATTTATCATGGGCATGAATTTTGTGGTAATTTGGGGCTTTTGCTGATTTCTTTAAAGTGATTTTTCTTCAGAGTGGAATGGTTGTACAGCTTACATCTATAATGACTTAAAAAAAAAAAACAAGAATTGGGTGCACAGATTTTCTCTAATCCAAACAGGCTTAAAAGTAAACATACAGGTTCAATTTATGCACTCACCTCCACTAACATTTGATCAAATATCTCTTAGAAAGTTGCAAACCGATCAGTACTTTTTGTAACCTGCTTCTGCCTTAAGTCTGGATGGATAATTGACCTTTTTCCTTAGTAGAGTTCATTCAAACTACCGTGACATCGATGCCCATGACAAGTGTATGTAAACTTCTCACCACCAACTGTAAGACTGAAGTGTTAAATCAATGTAAAAAAAAAAAAGTCTTGAGTCTTGATAATATCAACCTCTATCAACATGCTGCAGGTTGAAACATGCACATGGATAGAATTTTATCTGTCATCATGTTTTAGTTGACTAAAATCAATGTTTGTTTGCCTACATCTGGCCTGTTGTTCCGACTCATTACAGTCATTCACCATTTATCTATGCAAAAAGATAGTAACAGATAGTCAGGTAAACACACTGCTCTTTATTTTAGCAACAACAACATCATGAAATCATCTCCATCTTCTTGTTCTGTCTTTTTTTTTCTTGCTCTGAACAGCAACAGTCTGGCATGACCAGCTTAAGGCTTTTAGATTCTAGCTTTTGTGTTTGAGGTACAGCCCCACCCAACTCCTGCCACAACCAACTCATTTTATGGTACATTGTGTGGTTGTTATTGATGGATTGAGTTAGCACCATAATCAAAGCCTCTCTGGCTTTTTTTTTTTTTCTTTGACTGCAGCAGGCGTGGTAAAGGTGTTCTGTGGGCTTTTTTTTCTCTTTTGTTTCTGCCATCTGGGAAAAACCAGCTTAAAGGACGGTGTTTACAACAAAACTGTCAGACACAGCTTCAAATTAATTTAAATGGACACGGCAGGACTCTCCCACATACACCCATACACATGCTGGTATGTGAGCTTGCACACACACACACACACAGATACACACACACACACACACACACTAGCACACACAAAAGTCAGAAAATCTCTCCTGTGTGACAATTCTATAGAAAAACAACCCTGATAAAAGAAAGGAAGGTAAAACTTTATTTTATGAGTCCATTAATTAAAAATAATTTCCTCAAAAGATTCATGTAAAATGACTTTAATTCCGTGTAATTTGTCACTAATTATAGTTAAAAATGGACTGTGCTGAACAGTCCATTTTTAACAATTATTTAAATTCGGGTGGTGCTACTTTCAGCAGCTCCCTAATTCACGGGGTCGTGACAGGAGGTAGTGCTGCATGTTTGATTTGGCAGATTTTATATGCTGGATGCTCTGCTTGTCGCAACCACAAGGGTCCGAACTGGAAAGCTTTAATTTGTTAGGTGAATTTGTAAACTGCTATTACACTGGGGTAAATTGTAATAAAAAAAGGGCTCACTCACATCTGATATCTGGGCCAAAAGTTCCAGTTACATGCACTGATCGCTGTTTTACGCAGGTGACTTTAAAATAAAAGCTTCTAAAAAGCTAAATCCTCTTCAGGTGATAGTTGACTGCAAACCCAGTCCTTCTTTCGGTCTCCACATGCACAGTTTACAAGAATGCATCCAAAACCTTCAGGAGGTCAACAAAACGTATAAAACTGTTGGCAATTTGTCTACAAATAAAAAAACACTGTTTACAATAATTAGCGTAGAATGAATGAATTATATATACTAAAAGAAAACCTGTAAAAAACTGTAACGGGTGGACTGGAATTCACGTGGATGTAACTTTGGCTTTACTCAAAAGAATAAAGTCCCTTTTTCAAATATCTGCCCCTTACAGACAAAAGAAGAACGACTCTGGATTTAAGTAACAAGTACAATATTTCCACAATTTACAAGAGTCCTGTGATTTTGCTTAGTTTTCTCCAAGCGCTCTCTTTCTTTCCTCTTTATATAAAAGTGAAGCTGAAGATTCTCAGCTGCCCACGAATGGCACCAAAAAGCTTTGTCATCACTTTCTGATTGTCGTCAGCAGAATTAATTCTTTGGGAGACTCTCGGCCAATAGGCTTTCACAACACAGCGCAAAAGGAGTCTGTTTTGTGAACAGAGGCAACAGTCTGTTCGCCTCTGTTCACATCTCTGCTACTGTAACAGTGATTTCCTCAAACCAGACTATGCACCATGCACCAAACATGGCCTTTCTCATTTTCAAGGAACACAATAAGCAGCCCTAGGAGGAGCACAGGCATCCAAATTTCCCAGATCCTAATAGGATTGTGCTCTAGAGTGATGTGTCAACACACACCCAATTAACAGGGGGTATGCCCCACACCCTATAAGACCCAAAAGATCTGCGAAGAGGAGTTAGACAAGTGATTTTAATGCTGTGCTTTAATATTTTCACTAAAATTTCTCTGGATGTTATTAATCTGCTTGTGCCAAACTACAAAATTAGTCCTAAAAAGCTTTTGAGGAAATTATTAGGAAATCACAGACTGGCAAAATAAAGGGCTACCAAAAGTACTACATGCCTGTACCATCAGTAATATCAAAGCTATTCTGTTAGGAGTCTGGAGTCTGCAGCTATTTTTTAAACACTGTTCAGACAACAAAATATGAATACAGTACAAATACAGACAGTGCTGTCCTTCTGCAACAACTTCTTCATTTTACAGTATTTTACATGTAAATTATCATCTGTCCTGTTTTGTTTTTGTTGTGGAAGATGGATGCAGTATGAAAATACAGCTGTCGAGGCCTGTAAAATGCAGTGTTCAGTACATACACATTCTGGAGGAAGGTGCATCTTGTTATAATAGTGATGGCATGTCCCCAAAATAACAGATTGCTTGTAAACACGCACATAGCTTACCTTAAAAACAGAAAACAAATATAGTGTCACAGGAATGATGACAATCCCACTAACAGCGTGAAAATGCTCAAAGCCTTGTCACAAATAATCACATTTTCAACTGTTTTTACATTCAACTCAAATGTTGCTTTTGATGTGCCCTTCGGATTAGAAACAGCATTTTCAGAGACTCCTTCAACATGAGTGAATAGCTATGGAAAATTGCGATTCGGGAGACCACTACCTGTGCTTCGTGTACATAAGATGGTGTTTAAAAACGCAGTGCGAGTCTACCTACTCACTCGGTGATGTTTGCGTTTTAGCTGCCATAAATAATCATGCATGTTGAAGGCTTGTCTCTGTTGTCGACCGCCTGACGAGGATTTGCTGAAGCACCTTCGCCGAGGAGGACTTTCTGCCTCTGACTGATAACAGCTCCGCTTCTCTGCCTGCCTGTGATCCTCTCTACCTTCCATATCTTTCTGTAACACATCCTGACCTGAGAAATGATACAGAAACCAAAATATGCACCGTCACCAGACAATATCGCAGAATCTCGTCCCATGTAGAAAGTAAACACACAACACTCCATCCCCTGCTGTGGCTGTTTGTGGCCAGAACAGAGAGCCGTTAAGTAAGTGTGGAGCTAAAACTGACCACTCAGTGAGAGTCATCCTCCTGCCATTTTTATTTAAGGCAGGATGTCCACACAGGAACAAGCTGAGTCACAGCACCATCGGCGCATTACACGGTGGTTTCGTACTCCATCACTTCTTTGGGAGTGCCCAGGCAGCGGTACTGAATCCTCGGTGTAACGGGGGCAGCACTCTCGAGCACCAGGATGGTTTTACGCAGCCGACGGTCGATGAAGTGAGCGTCCCAGGCGGGGTACTTCTTCCTGGGCAGGTCTATCCGGATGACGGGGCCCTCTGTCCTGGGTGTGAGATTAGCCACTGGGGTCTGAGCTCCCCGAGGTGGCCGCACCTTAAACACATCCCCGTCTATCCCCGGCTCTCTGTCTGACCCTTTAGTTCTCTGAAGGGTCCTGGGAGGGCTGCTTACCAGGTCAGGAGGGAGGCTGGAGGCTGGCGAGGCCAGAGCCTCCACGGGCACCTCCTTCTCCACTATGTAACTCCACCCTGAAACTGCACCATCAGGATGCAGCAGGCAGTAATACACAAACATGAAGAAGGTGCCCAGAGCGTAGCTGCTGGCCACCACGCACACCATCACGACAGCGTAAAAGTCTGAGGTACTCTGGCGCTCGCCAGTGCTGCGGTACAGGTACCAGAAGGTGGTGAGCGCCACATTCTCAACAAACACAGTCAGACTGTAGATGAGCATCCTGCAGCAGGTGCGCCCCTCTCTGACACTGAACCAGCAGAAGATATAGACAATACCCACCATCATGTTATAGATGATTTCCTCCCATTTGGACATGCAGAAGTCCGTTTCGCCTTGAATGATCCAAAACGTCATGATGCACCAGTGGGCCACGATGAAGATGCCAAAGTAGAGCTGGAACACGGAGGCAAAGAGGGCAAACGCCAGTGTGCGAGCTCCGATGGTAAATAAGTGCCACAGAATCTGAACTATCACTGCATTGTAGGTCATGGGTAGCTTATCGTCTCGGGAGTCCCTCAGGACTTTCTGGTAGGAGGAGATCATCCAGGCGAGGGATATCAGTGAGGCAGAAGCTGAAAGCCCTGGGGAGAGAGCGGAGAAGAGGGAGGAAGAGAGACAGAGATTTGGCAAGAGGAGTAAGATGGGATGGAAATGGCTGTGAGTTAACTGTCTCACCGTGTAGCACAGAAAGAAAATGCACTTCCCTCATCTCAGTGGGAGCCTGATTGAGGCGAGCTCAAGTGACTCATCGCTCACAGCGTGCGTACAGTGTGGGCTGCAGACTCATGACTGACTGATGTGATCGTGTGCATGATGGCTGTGGTGATTGGTCGTTTTGGGGGCACTTACCCTGAAGGGGCAGCACCTGATTGGCCCGGATCATGATGGTGAGCTGCAGCACGAGCTGAGGGGCGCTCTTCAGAAAGGACTCCAGAAGACGAAGCATGCTGATATCAGCGCTCTCAAACATCATGCGCCAATAGTAGTGACGCCGCTCTGGGTCTCCGTGCCAGCGGCTCTGCACGCCCAAATACAAGGCGTGGACATACCTGAGTATCAGAGGCAGATATATTTCAGAAACTTTCAGCGGTGCATTCGTTTTTGTGAGATGGAAAAGGGAGATTAGGCTTTAATGCTGTGCTTCAAAAACTTTCGGACATCAAACACAGACTCTCAGAAGTCATAACTCATTATTCCAAACTCTGGGAGCCGTCAGTACTTCTTGCCAGAAAGCTGGTTACTTGCCCCACTGGGATTTAGATTAAACTGAAACTGAACTAAGCAGCTCTGTGGTTATAATTTTAGTACAGACATCGGGGGGAATGTGTGAAGCTTGTCTCCAGTCTCTCTTCAAATAAAATAAGTCCAAGGAATTCAGAAAACGTAAAATACGAGGAGCTGCGGAGAGAAAAGAAATCCAAATAAATGCTCTCAACGCAACCTTCAAGGGTGAAGGTTAGAAGGGAGAAAAGAGCTCGCTGCAAATCCTTTGTTGAACTCTTGAGCTTTTGCTGACATGTAGTCCCACCTCCATCCGTTCTGCAGTGACCTTGTATAGGTATCAAACAGGATGCTGCAGAAAAGCACACATATTTCTGCACAAATGTGTTTGCACTATGCAAATATACAGAGTGTAAACGATTATCGCTACAGAGCATCTACATGTTGGAAAAACACCGGTGGTTGTCACGGAGGACTGATGCTATAATCGCCTCAGTAATTGCCTTGGGGAGAAGGGTCAGAGAAGCCCTATGTCAACAAGCCCACTTAACCACAGGGGAGATTGTGTAACCCTTTTTTTGTTCTGGTCCCTGCTACACAAAGCGTGCCTTGGGATGGAACAGACTGGGAAAATAGAGCATATGTGCAATAACGAGGGTCAAAGACTCAGCCACACAAGAGGACGCGGGCACACACACGCACACAAACAGTGTCATCGCACGCCCTGTGTGTGACACGAGCCCGTATCACATCTCAAGCGCACTGACATTCAATTCTGGTAGCCGGCCCAAATTGATCCCGGTTCACCTGACTAATTGTGTATCAGTGACGGCTCATTCCTGAGTTAACAGCTGAGGGTAAAACACACAGCGGTAATCCTCTTAATGTGCAGACACGCTGGTCTGAGAGCAGCAGCAGCAGAACGGCAATGAACGGGGCACGCACCACAGCTTTAATGGCATTACCGGTAATTCTGTGCCGCCACAATGTTTTAATGTGATCCAGGACACGCTCTCTCACACTAGTCTCCAGGAGGAAATAAGGAATCAATATATGTTATTACCCATAGGGCTGTCTAAAGAGGCAGGAAGAGCGAGAGAGGACAGAGATTATGCAGGCCTACGGATAAATCAAACAACGGATTTGCATCTTTCTTTCTACAACAGCCCGGCATGTCTGCAAAACACAACTTGTCTTTGAATGTAATTTTGTCTAACCGTCCACCTACTACAGTTTAGATGAATGCTTCCTCCTGGCTGGCAGCAGTTCAAACCTGTCAAAGCCTATCAGGGCACTCCAAGCTTGAGCACCGACTCACCATCACTGCTTGAGTAGCTGACCTACAGACCTACTGCCATCCATTTGAGAGCGATGCCAAAGTGTACACCGGTTTGTTTTCAGCGCCCAGTAATTAAACATGTTTGGGTATGAACATGGCTCGAAGGAAAAAAACTGTTGGGAGGTTTGAGAATATGGATTTTGCAAACATAAGAGCCAGAGCCTCAAGGTAGGAACTAAAAATACACCAAACAGTGATAGAGAGGCAAGTATCACTGTAAATGTGAAGCAACTCTCCTGACATTTATGACTATTATCCTTCTTCTTGAGCAGTCAGGCTCCTTCCTCCTACTGAACAGACAAGAGGATTTTTCTTCCTTCTTGTTTTCCTCCCATTTTTTACTTCATTTGAAGGCGATTGATGTGGATGAGTTGGTGATTTTCAGACAGATTGACCTAGAAGCCAGCCAGGGGGTTGGGGGAGTGGAAGGGTGGAGTCTAATTCTGCCTTTCCATGCTCGTGAAAGACGTGAAACAATACAAAAAGATATTCTGGCATTTTGGGCGCAGTCCTCCCTGAATGATTAGGTTTCATAACTACAGGGAGTGATGCTGTGCTTTGAAAGACCCCCCCCCCACACACACACACACACACACAGCCACAATGTGTAGCCCCCTCTCGGCTCAGATCACGCTTTGAGTATTCTGACTTACCTCCAGACCTGTGCCAGCTGAAAGATGTGAATGAGAGCCTGGAAGAGCCAGACGAAGACTCTGCAGCACCCCCGGGCTCCTCCCCCGGTGCCCGGCCCTGGCAGCACCCCGGCCGCGGCAGAGCGGCCAGCGCCCCGCTCGCCGCTGTCCTTGGTGCTGATGTCGCGCTCCGCAGCTCCCGACGCTGCCACCACGGCGGCCGCGGCAGTGCCGCTTTCCACGGTTTCCGAGAAATCGTAGGCGAACCATCGGAAGCTCAACACTTGCACGACCACGGACGGGACTATCACAAAGACCAGAGTCAGTACAAACTGCGGGTAGTACTTCCTTAGGTAGTAGTCCGCGGCCAGCCACAGGTCTGAGGCCCCGTCCGCGAAGAACACCAGAAGGGCGCACAGCGTCCAGCAGCAGTCCGAGAGGGTATAGCGCTGCTCGGCGGGACGGCGCTGGGGAAGCCGCGGGTCCGACCTGGAGGGGCACTCGGGTGGGATTGCGTTTCGGAGAGAGACGGGTGCACCGTCAGATTTCGCGGCCATATTTGTTGTAGGGAAGCGAGTAAGGGATGGGAAAATGATGGAAGGGGGGGAGGGGGGTCGCCCAGCCTGTAGGTCTGTAGACTATGAATGCGTGTGGGAGAGAGGGAGGGAGGGGAAAGGAGGCAGGGAGGAGGGCCAGAGTAGGAGAGAGAGAGGGACAGAGGGGGGGAAATCATTGCCGCTCCTCAATCATCGGAGCTCATATAGGAAAATGAGATTTTAAGCGGTCTGAGCGGAGATTTCTCTCCATCAAAGGGAGCTGAGCTGCTCGGTTACAGCGGGTACTTTGGGTTTGTCCGTCCACAAATCCAGGAATTTATTAAAAGACAGAAGTGGGGGAACTACTGAAATAGTTTACTCGACACAAAGTAAAAATAATAAAGCTGAAGAATAAATATTACAAATAGAAGTTTCACATTTTAAAACTGTAAAACTGTAATCTGTAACATTATAAATTACTAACACATCATAGTAGCTTAATGATTCCTAACCAGGGTCCCCTAGAAGCTCAAAGAGGTCTCATAGCATTCACAAAAAGAATACAGAGTCTGCCTTAATTTTTTTAAACATTGCTTATATGTGTGTGTAAAGTGCATTAACTGTATACAAATGATGGTCCTGGGTCTAAGAAGCTAAGGGAGTGCAGAAGTGCCTTTAACCTGCATTCCTTTAAATGGCCAGCAGAGGGCTTCTGCTTCCAAAAAAAGTCCAGTTAAATAGAAGTCTGTGAGTTTTCTGTTGAGTTTATGTTCTCAGTTGCTGCTTTCAAGTCATATTTAATGCAAAGTGAGGTTTATTTTGCAAACTGGTTATTTTTAGAGTCAAAAAGGGTGATAAAGCAGAGAAGCTGGCAGAGTATCTTGTGCGTGTGCCTGGGGTTCTTAGATCCACTCTCAACATGTCTACTTTCAGAACACCTAAATGGTGAGGACAAAAACACTTCTCTGAAGGCTACATTCACCCTTTTATAAACAGGCTGAACTAAAAATGAATGGCTCAAACTCACCCAGTGTAAACGGTGCGGGAAATAATTATTTGATCCCTTACTGAATTTGTACAGTAGTGGCCAAAGGTTTTGAGAATGACACAAATATTGGTTTTCAAAAAGTTTGCTGCTTGAGTGTTTTTATATCTTTGTGTCAGTTGTTTCTGTGATGTTTTGAAGTAGAATTACAAGCACTATAGAAGTTTTAAAGGCTTTCATCGATATGTTTATGCAAAGAGTCAATATTTGCAGTGTTGGCCCTTCTTTTCCAAGACCTCTGCAGTTTGACCTGGCATGCTTTCAATCAACTTCTGAGCCAAATCCTGACCGATGGCAACCCATTCTTTCATAATCAATGCTTTGAGTTTGCCAGAATGTTTTGTTCCCCGAGCCACTTAATTATCACTTTGGTCTTATGGCACGGTGCTCCATTATGCTGGATAAGGCATTGTTCTTCACCAAATTGCTTTTTGGATGGTTAGAAGATGTTGCTGTTAGAGGATAGATAATCCTTTTTCCAGATGCCCCAAATAATCAGAAAGGGGCTTCATCAGATAAAATGACTTTACGCCAGTCCTCAGCAGTCCACTTCCTGCACTTTTTGCAGAATATCAATCTGTCCTGACATTTTATTTGGGAGGAGTGGCTTCTTTGCGGCCCTTCTTGACACCAGGCCATCTTCCAAAAGTCTTTGTCTCACTGTGCATGCAGATGCACTCACACCTGCCTGCTACGTTTCCTGAGCAAGGTCTGCACTGGTGGCACTCCCGCAGCTGAATCATCTTTAGGAGGCCGTCCTGGTGCTTGTTGGACTTTTTTGTTTGCCCTGAAACCTTCAATTTTAACTGAACTTCCAATTTCGGTGCAGTCTTAGTAGCAAAACCATCCTTGCCTGTGAAGCCTTTTTTATGCAATTCAATGATGGCTGTGTTTTTTTGCAGGTAACCAAGGTTAACAGGAAGAACAATGATTTCAAACATCACCGTCCTTTCATCACCTCCACTCTGGTATTCTAAACCAGTCAGCAAGACATAATGATCTCCAGCCTTGTGCTCGTCAACACTCTCACCTGAGTTAATGACAACATTATTGAAATGATCTCAGCAGGTTTTTATGGGATTTAGTTCACTGTCAAGGCAAAGACGGCCTTCGCAATTCATCTGATCACTCTTTATAACACTCTGGAGTATTTGCAAATTGCTATCATGAAATTTGAAGCAGCAAACTTTGTGAAAACAAATATTTGTGTCATTCTTAAAACTTTTGGCAACAACTGTAAGTTTGCTCACATACCAAGAAATGAACAGTCTCTAATTTTTATGGAGAGAAACAGAAAATCAACCGAAACTCCAGAAAAACACATGACACAAAAGTTATAAATGAATTTGCATGTCATTGAGTGAAATAAGCATGTGATCCCCTACAGCCCAGCCACAATTCTGGCTCCCACAGGTTGGCTGTATGCCCACACAGATTAATATCAATCAATCAATTACAGATATTGCTGATCTTATCTTTATATGTGTATAAAGCACACCTGTCCACAGAATACATTTCTTCCATTTCAACCTCTCCACTACCTCCGAGGCCAAAGAGCAAGTCTGTAGACCTACACGGGGCTGGAGTGGACTACAAGACTATCAGCAAGAACCTTGGTAAGACAGTAAGAGTTGTTGGAGCAATTAGGAGCTTGTTTATGATCTGGAGGCAGTTGGGACCATAGTCACCAAGAGCATCACTGGCAACTCTGTAATGGATTTAAATCTTGCAGTGCCCACACGGTCTCCCTGCACAAGAAACCATGTGTACAGTGTGTAAGTTTGCCATTGAACATGTAAACGATTCAGAGGCTTGACCTCTAGGATTTTCTCCTGGAGAACTGCTGCTCACTGGATATTGTTTTTCAGACCATCTCTTTAAACACTGGAGATGTTTGTGTGGGAAAGTACTGGATCAGCAGTTTTTGAAATACTCGGCCCAGCGCATCTGGCACCAACAACCATGCCGCATTCATTTAGGCATGTGGATGTGCTCACGTCTACATGCCTAAGTGGATTTGGTTGCTGATTGGCTGATTAGATATTTGTTAACGAGCTGCTGCAAAGGGTACGTAAGAACTGGCCTGTGAATGCATCATGGTGGTCATGTACTGTTTTTGTTACTTAATTATTAAAGCCACCACCCCAAGGTGGAGCAGCTGAGCTCCGTCTGCTCATCATCTTAAATCGGTCTCGATTCTGCTTTTTGCTGCCTGCAATTCATACCCTATCTGTCTGTACGAGTTCCTCTTTCTCTGCAGCTTCCTCTCAGCTCAGACCTCCTCTGGTGACTCAGTCTGAGGCCGTCATTTCTGCTGACAGGAAACACTCAAGTTACTCTTTTAGCTCTCTGGGAGATATCGATCTTCACACTGCTCTATTCGTGACCCAGAAAACCAGAACTTAACGAAACGCACCGTCAACTCAAGCTGCTGTGGATAAAACACATTTGTTCATACAATGTGACTTTGATCAAATCAATTATTTTAAAAAGCGATTTCATAATCAATTTTCCACTGCTCATTTGGGTCCAGAGGGCAGCAGAATAAGCAGATGTGTCCAAACTTCACTCCCAATCTTTTTGTTAAACACCAAAAACATGCTAAAAGGACAAAAACCAAGACCAAAACGAATGAAAATGTACTAAAATTTAATCATTCATAAAAGCTGGAAAATCATCTGTGACAGGGTAACACAAGAAGCGATATTAGAGTTGGTTTAGTACAATATATTTTCAGCCTCAAGACACAAATCAGAACGCACCATTTCCCCCATCAGTCTATAAAATACTAATTTCCTTAGCTTTATTATGCAAAAATGGAAGTAGAATATATTATGGGAAATATGGAAGGCTTGCAGCTCTCGATATAAAACAAAGTCACTTAGGAAAGATGTTATTTCATCAATACACATCCTTGTAAGTAGGAGCGAGTAATTTATGGACAATGACGCATCTTCATTGACACTGTTAGTGCAGAAATGTACAAGAAGACCAACATTTCACATGGATACTTTTGCGAACGCATTGTCACAATGTCTCAAATATCTGATGTTACTTTTAATAAAACATTTTAGTTCCCATAGATGGATATAAATCCAAGGTC
Source organism: Neolamprologus brichardi (assembly GCF_056152115.1). Taxonomy (NCBI): domain Eukaryota; kingdom Metazoa; phylum Chordata; class Actinopteri; order Cichliformes; family Cichlidae; genus Neolamprologus; species Neolamprologus brichardi. The sequence continues at coordinate 27,079,308 of NC_142123.1, forward strand.
TCCTCTTTTATATTGATATTTCCAAAAGAAAGACAACTTGGAGAAGAGGACAAAAACAAAACAGTTGTCATCAGGCTGACAGTAAAAAAAGAAGAGGTGGATATCTTTGCCATTAAAGAGCAGAAAGAAAGAGTTTCTTGAGAGTATGTGCCGTCTCCTGCCATTTTGCGAGTGGTGAAATTTCTCTGTCAGCCTTTTTCAAAATGCTTCGGAGAGGACTTGGAATGCTGGCACGATCCACTGGGAAACAGTTAATCATTACAAGTTTCTGAAAGCAAGAAAAAGAAAGAGTAAAGTCAGAAGATTCAATGTAAACGATGTGGACACAACTTGTTCCTGAAACATTTTAAAAAGTCAAGACGGTGTGTCGACACTGCAGGACATTTGCCCACCTTCAGTAGTTCCCTGTGGCTTTGAAAAACCTGTATGATTATCAAGATGGAAATGAACAACCAGGGTTATTTTTTTAAGACTTGAATTCTTATAAGTTGTGAAGCTCTCCAGCTACAAGGTGGGCTGCAAGCCTTTATTCCTTGTTCCAGTGAGAGTCCTGGATAAATGGGAGGGCTGCACTGATGTGAAATAAATACTGAATCAAATATGCAGATCAAAATAATTCCACACCAAATTGGTCAAGCCCTGGATGGAGGCTGATGACCCACTGTGGTGACTACTAACAGTAGGAGGATTGTTACTATTCTTTTTCATTTTAAACTGTAAAAACATGCAGTTTATAAACCGAATGTTAATTTTGTCAACACGTTATCCTCTTAATTCTGCTGAACCTCAACTGTGGCAGTTAACATGGATGTAAACACCTAAATAGCTACTACATATAGACACACACATGTACGTACATATATATAAGTGTGTTTCCTTTGCTTTTCTAAAATATAAACTATAAAATGAAAACCATCAGCGAATCCACAAGGGCACAAGATGTTCACTTGCTTAATTTTCAGCTGTTGCAGGATAGAGACCTCACATGGAGCCAACTGGATAGGCTGTTCAGTTTTTCCCCTTCCACCTTCTATCTTTTCAGAATCCAAAAAACGATGGGAAAATTAGACTAGACTTTTCACCAAAGCGCTCTCACTGCTGCAGTTGTTCATGTTTCATTTGAGCTGTAGCACATTTCCTGTAGAAGGCCATCCCATCTGCACTCATGTCAGCGATTCAAACTTTGGGAGCATCAGTTCTTCGGTACTCTGCCCATTTTTTGACACCTGACATTGGCTGAGTGTCCCCCCCTTTTGTACTTGTCATTTTACTTAATTCTCTAACTCCTTGTGTATTTAACTCATGAAATCACTTTCCTATAAAAGCATAATTCAGCTGTCCAATAGTCACTGGCACTTGGAGTCAGTCCATATAAAGGATGTTCTTGTTGCAGTGAAAACTTTTACTTTTCAGCTGCTCTGAATCAGTGAAGTGAAGCAGCTATATTGAAACCATACAAAATATTGACTTTCTTCTGCTGAGGCGAGACGCTTTGAAACAACTCATAAATGTTCAGCCTCCACCTCTCTAGAAACCATCTGTCCTCTTGGTGAACCTTTGTTTCCAGTTTATAAAGAGATTTACTGTGGCACCAAAATGTCAGAGTGCTGCTTATCCCAGTTTATGTTTTTGTTGCAGCTTCCCAAAAATGTCACATGAAACATAAAAATGTCAACTTCGTTATGCTTCATATTTGCTGCTTTGTAAGACAAAACAATCACAGTATAAACTGTTTTCTGCATTCACAAAGATCCATCAAGCAGGGAGGATTATGACATCATTTCCCTAGTTCATGAGTTTGTGAGCCACAAACTCATGAACTTCAGAGACTGTCTTTTGGGATTTTAGCCCAGTGAGGAAGCTGGGAATTAACAGCATGTAGTGGCTAAAGCATACCTTGATTTGACTCAGAGTGTCGCATGCTTAACTCACAAACATTTCCTGAACGGCAAGTACAAGTGTGGACAAGTCATAACTGCCTCAGAAGCAAATCATAGTAGTAGGGAAAAAGAAAGACTCAAACTTTTGAGTCACTATCTGAATCACTTCCAGTGTGATAAGGAGAAAATCTACAGTCCTATTGTGCAATAAACATCATTCCCAATGTGTCTCTGAGGCCTTAGCTGCCTGAGTTGCGCCAGCTTGAGCATGTGTGACGTATGTCTATGACAAGATGATCGCTGTCAGGAAGCTAGGAGGTAAACAACAATGGTGCTGCGAAAGATGCACAAAAACCTTAAAGAGGAAGAAAAACATTTGAAATGTCGAAGTGTTGCACCAAAAGGACAGTTTGGGTTCAGTTTGGGAGGAGTGCTTTTGGTGAATATCATCAGCACACTGTAGAAGCTGTTGCAAGACGGGAGAGAAAGTAGCAGAACTAATGAGACTTCCAGGAGTCCAGTTTGCTCCCTATTCATTACAGTGGAAATGCCTTGGTTTGCTTGATGACCAGTATATACAGGAGCTCTCACCATTTTTATAGTCATTACCTGCAGAGTGGTTTAAAACATGGAAAAAAAGGGAGCACGGTATCTGTTTTTACTGACATGAAGATTATATTCAGTGTTTGCAACACAACAGGCGTCATTTAAGAAGCTAGACCAAAACAATGTCCACAGCATCTCAACCAAACCTCAAGTCTCCAGAGGCGGATTTTTTTTTTTTATATCAAAGCAAGGAGACTGTAAACCAAAGATTTATATTGACAAACAAACATCAGACAATAACACAGTGGTGTAATTAAGGAAAAAAACAGCTGGTAATTTCTGTGAATTTGTTGTAGGAACAAAAAGGCCAGAGAATCTCCAACAGTGCTCTCTATAATTAGATTTCATTACAGTTGCACTGCTGCAGCAGCAGGTGGAGCCACCACATTCGCCAAAATTCATATAAGCACACTGTAAACCCTCTTTGATCCAATTAAAATGGAGGATGGTGTAACCGAAGACACAAAAAGAGGACTTGAGAGGCCTCTGGTTAATTAAAGTCCACATGAAACATTCACTATTAAACCTACAGAGATCTTGTTATTTGCATCACACCAATCCCCCCGTCCAAAAAAAAAATCATCATAATAATTATTGCTGTAGGTTTCTAAATGTTCTGTGATAACCCAGAGCTCGGAGCACAGCTGGAGCCTTGCAAATGTCTGGAATAAATTTTGCTTTTACACCCACTCACCTGGCCTGGAGCTATCGTGGGATGGCAATTTAGAGCAGTGTGCAACTTGACTTCTTTTTTGTCTTCTTCTTTTCCATCGGCGTTTTTCTGTTGATCTGTCGCACCAGATCATAGAAAATCTACAACAGAGAAGATTTGATGTGTTTCAGCACTTTTCTTCAGTATATTATGGGATGTACGGAGAGAGCTACAGCTCAGGAATGATGTTATCGGTACTAATTCCTGTTGACACACAACACTAAAATGCATGAAATGGTGGACAGCAAACACAGTTTCTCTTGTTTCATTTGCTGGTCTAGCGGTCAAGCAGCTTCTGTCTTTAAAATTAAAATCATACAATTAGAAATTTATTTTTTTAAGACAACTAGAAACACAAAGTCACTAAGTTAACACTGAATGCTCTTAAGAATATCATAAGAAGGTTGTGTGCATTTATGGGAAACTCTCAGGTGTGTTAGTGTAAATCTGCAGCTGATCAACTAAAACTCAATATTTATATTTTTACTCTATTGTCACAGCGAGGAGTGCAACTAGTCAACCAGACATTTAAACATGGATTCCCTCTCATGCTTCCAAAGAAATAAGTCTGGTAAACATATTATTCATGTTTTATTCATGCAAAACTGCAGGTAAGTGTTGGGTTTAGGATGTGAAGACACCACCTGCCACTACACCCACAGCAGATTTGAGCCCCCCACTGAGCTGACTGACACACTTAATGGCTGACTAAAGTAAGATGAGGATGACTATTACTCTGACTTGCTGAGTTTGTTGTGGGAAGTGAGAGAAGCAGCTGCAACAACAGAAACAGTCACGCAGACAGGTGCAGGTTATGCTGGTATTGCACTGGTGAACAAAGGACTGAAGACTGGTGAACTGTCAATTTTAATTTCAGATTTGTTTTCCACTCTTCCTGCAGTTAATTTGCTCCTTTAGTTAACTGTTTAAAGCTAGCTACTCCACTAACCTGTGCCTCATCTGTCAGGTGTGTGTACCCTTTTTGGCTGGCCTCGCTGAGTCACTGAGGTCTGGTGCTCCATTTTAACTTCTCTATAATTTGTCTCAGTATATCATTTATAATGCTGGTTTAGTCGAGTATATTCCCCATTTGCATATTTAAATAAAATGAACTGTAAAGTCTTTCAGGATATTTTAATGTTGTGTTGTTAAGTTTTAGTAATAGTGTTTACATTTATTGCAGTGTTTCCAAGACAGACTTTACTAGTGATGTCAAGAGTGGCCATCTGACTATGCAATCTGTCCCCACCAAGTTGCAACTGTTCAGCTGGCTCGCATATGTAAATATTTTACTGTAATACAGATATAAAAGCTTGAAAAGCATGAAGATTTTTACCTTCAGTTGGTAAATGTCTGCTCATTTTTCCTGTTTAAGGGCTAAACCTTCCTTGCTGCCTTTGCAGGTGAACAACAGAAATACTAGCCTGCTGAACCAACTATTCATATTTTATCAATGTTCAACATCAGGTAGCTTAAAATACCCCCTATCAATCTCCCTATTTGTGATGGGAAGTTATAAACGAGCAAAGCAGAAAGTAAAGATAGATGACAACCGTGTGAACCAGCACAGTTCTGCAGTGCTTTGGCTATGCCCGAGTAAACCTGCATGTAACCGCTTGACTGGAGCGATGTATCACCACATTCTGTCGACGTTAACCTGTGCGGAAGGAAAGCTGCTGGTGATGGCACTGTTAATGTTTACCTACTGGGCAAGGTAATTTGAGCTGTGCACAACACTAGGGCTGCCACAAACGATTATTTTGATAGTTGACTAGTCACCGATTATTTTTGCGATTAGTCGACTAATCAGATCATGCATCCATTGGACGTAAAACGTACAGCTTATTGCACCAGCAGCATCTGCTCTTATATAACTATCATTAGCTTACAGCTTTAAGTGTTTAAGGTATGTGCTAACTAAAAATAAAGACAAGATGATAGTTTATTACATTTGAATGAAATTTGCAGATTGTTTCAGTGAAGTTTAATAAACTCAGCCGTCTGTTCCTTGCTATCTAAAATATAACAGGACACCGGAGTATATTCTCCAGCATCTCACACTTCTGATAATCAGCTGTCTGCCTGACGTTCATTCAGCTGTGTAAAAACTATAACTTTAATCTCAGCCAAACCGATTTACTCAGGAACAAATAAAATACTGAAAAAAGCCAAACAATAACATTGTTAAGTTATCTAAGTGACTTATATATCATGTTTAACCTGAGTAGCGAAAGACGGCGGTGGGTTTGAAAACGATTTGCCGGGAGTCCGGTGTTCTCACCGGCTCTAGTGAGCCTTGAATCCCGGCTAGCTATCGAGCTGGTGGGTAACAGACGTCTCCGAAAACGTCGGAGCGCTTGTCTTGATAATGTGGTGTTTGATAAACTGAGCAGATATTTGAGGTTTACACAGCTACATTCTCACCTGAAAATATGTTAAACATTTATTTTGTAACCCAGAAAGAATAATAAGAGTAATTTTAAAACTAACTAGCTGCCGCCGTTGTTGGAAACTGAGCAGGCCGGGGAAATGCGGGCACAGGAGGAGGATGTGGTTCCTGAATTTGGACACAGCTACGATACCGGACACTGCTTCTTCTTCTTCGGGGTTTAACGGCAGCTGGCATCCTTGTACATGCAGTGCTGCCATCTTCTGTTTCAGTCCGTTATTACACTCTTAAATCCTACTACTTATCCCTGCGTCTTTTGGGAACAACGCCTCGACTAGATTTTCATAGTAGACGTAATCGTGACTAGTCGACTAATCGTGGCAGCCCTACACAACACAATGTCAAAGTGCCTCAAATTTCAAAGTCATATAAGATAAAATACGATTTAATGACTGAAGGCTGTCGACCAGTTTTGGACAGCTGTGGCTCAGGATACTAAATGCCAGATTTCCTCGTTCATCCACCTGACTGTGAGAGTGATAGATAAAAGGTATTTAATGGATGTTTAATTTGTGACAGTTCATTCACTGTTAGCCAGCTAGCTCCAGTACTGTTTAAAAAAAAAAAAAAAAAATGTTTCTTAATGGCAGGGTGATGAGGGTGCTGCTGTCCTGAATCCCTCATCTAGTGGCTGGACATTCTTCAAATCTATATCTTGGAATCCAAACTGAAAACTTGTCAGTTGTCATCCTTCTGCGCTGAAGATCTGCAAACTGCAAACTAAAGGGGTTGTTCTAAGCAGGAAGAAGAGAACAGGTGCTGCTACTCTAGACATAAAGAGGCATCCACACAGGAAGCAACTAGCAGCAATGTGGCAAACACTTAAAGAGCACTTAAAATCAGGGTGAAATAACCACTAAGTGATGACACTGAGTGAGCGGTCACGGAGCTCAACTTTATTAACTTAAAGGCACACGATTGATGCAACGACAAATTAGAGTGAAGGATACCTTTGACTGACAAATGAGAAGGCAAGACATACATCTGAGGGTTACCTAGGCAACCTGAGACTTGAATGTCCACAGTGACTGACTGTCAGCAACAAAGCGGTATGTAAGCAAATCACTTCCCGTGGACACTCCTTTATAGAATGTTGTAGGGAAAAGTTCAAGATGGTGGAGCTCAAGTCCAGGACGAGAAACTTACTGGGAAGGCAGCTGATTACTGCTCAGTTATTTACTGTCAGAAAGTTTATATGTTATTATTTATGAATTCATTCAGTGAACCACCTCCTGTCTCTATACTGTAATTTTGTATTTACCATTTATTTTGGCCATAATAATTATGTAGGGAAATTATTTCTTTTTACAGTGGCTTTTTGGCCAATTTTCAGATATGACATTTCATAAACGTCAAAGGTCATCGCTACAGTCCTATCAGACAGTTGTGACATTTTGACATAATTGGCGTATGAAGGCATGCAGTCACTGGTGCAGAAGCATAATGAAGAGAGACCACACGTGCAGCGTGTGGTATTAGCACTTACCTCATTAACGTTGATCTTTGATTTAGCTGAAGTCTCTAAAAAGGCACAGTTGTTCCACTGACGGGCCAGGTTCTGACCCTGCTCCTTCCCGACCACACGCTCATCCTCCAGGTCACACTTGTTTCCCACCAGGATCATGGGAACCTGATGGATTAGTGGACATGTGACATGTTCAAAAAACAAAATAATGAGGAACTTTAGTTTTATTTTTGTGCAGATGTAAAATGACACAAAAGCAATGAAAGAAACATACATAAACATGCCTTCTTCTTCATGTTTATCACAAGTTTCAGGAATCTGATCAGAGGGTGGATTTTAATTAAAACTATCCACACGATCATTATCATCATTAATAATTACAATGGTGGCTCCCAATGATTATGGAAAACAAGACAACAAATATTTGAATATATTAGAAATGCTCAAAAATGTTGACCAAATTCATGTTTGAACGATTTCATCACAAGACTAAACAGTGGTTAGAAAGCTTATGTGCATACCGAGGAGCAGAAGGTTGCAGCAAAAAGAGACCTTAACCAAGACACACAGACCAGCTGAGCAACCTGCTATGAATAAATAAAGAGCGCACACACTCAGCATGCTCCATCTCTCTTGATTTAGAGAGAGGAGAAGGCAGCAGATCGCAACCAACAGCAGCTCTGACATTTCCACCCCGTCACAAAGTTCCTGCCCCCCTGCGCTCTGCCCTCTTCTCCCACAGTGCTGACTTCAATGAAGGAGAGGTGACAAGGGCAGATTATACAGTGAGACGCTGCCAGTTTTCCCTCTGCAGACTGAGGAGGAGCCTCAGAGAATTACAGCATTCAGATGTTTATTATACTCTGCCAACATATCATCACTGGTCGGTGAAAACAGACATCAGGTGTTCCTTCCAAAAAACCAACCAACCAAACTAAAAAAAAAAAAAAAGGATCTTTTACACTTGTTCCTATTTTTTGGTGAGACTTGTATTTATGTCCTAGATAGACACATATATGGATTTATTTTTGCTCCCTCTGCAGATGTGCACCAATGATGTCTGTAGAAAGGGCTGGTCAATGATCTATCCAGTGCTTGCTACTCGTTTGTTTGTTCAAGACAAACATAATAAAGGTTTATAATATAATAAATATATATAAATAAATAAAGATGATAAAGTTGTTTAAAAAGGAGTCTGTCTGTGGGTCAAAGAAATGCACCAGCATTTTAAACCAAATAAACTATTACTGCTGCTTGTTTTCAAAGCAGCAATTTTATGCGAATAATAGAAAAGGAATCAAGAGTAAATTAAGCTCCAATTACTTTTGTTAAAGCATTATGACATTCTGGGCCAACAGTAATATCTGCAACAGTCTGGCTCATGGTCAGTGGTTACATTTTTTGTTTACTCAGTATTTAACTTCCGTTTTCCACTTTAAAAAAACGTGATAAATATATACATATATATACATGTATATGATACAAACTTTAACTTTGTATCACTTTAGTGTTGAACATTTTAGGGATATGAATGAATACTGTAAATTTAATTACGCAGTAGAATATTTCAAACACATCTGAATGTGACATTTAGCTATCTATTGTGGGGGAAAGGAAAAAAACAACAAGTTTAACAGAGCAAACACACTCCTGCAATAGTGCATGCTGTATCTGCAAAAGCTATAAGAGCTTCTTAATATATGCCTAGTTACAACTCTTGCTGCTGTAGACTTCAGACACACTGCTGCCAGTGTGAGGAAAGAAAGAGAAAGTGAGGGCATTAATTACTGTAATTAGTGAACAGAGGTAAGTGGGCAGATATCAGGTGAGCAACTGACAGTAAAAAGTGTTAACATTTTATAGGCTGGATTTTTTTTTTTTTTAAACCTGGCATCTTGTGCCGAAGGGTTGAAAACACCAGTGTATGATCATGTCACTTTTTACCACCATTTTAATGCTATACCAGTACAGAAGCTCAGAGATTCACATATTATACAGAGGAAAATGTCGCAACAGTTTGGAAAAACAGGACTTTGTAGAAAGTGTGTGTGTTTTTGTTTTTTTGGGGGGGCGGGTGCTTTCAGTTTTCACTTCTCCTTCTCCTACAGCAGGACTGATGTGGAGGTACGGTCTGAGTGGCAATCCTTCAGGACAATACTACAGCAGGCCTTAATGGTGGGCCTTAATGGATGCAGCTATGCGATGATGTCAGCAGTGGCACATATACTGGGTCCCCACTACAGAGTGACAGCCATTCACACTTGCATATATAAATGCCAATTAACCATTAACAAGCACAAAAGAGGAAACCAGAGAATCCAAAGAGAGCTCACACGGGCACAGGGAGCAGTAAAAACGTACGCTAAGCAAATTGATTGGACAGGTGTACTGATGGTGTTTCTACTAGCCAATTCAAATGTGTGAAACTCATTTCCAACACTGTGCTACTAGGCTGCACAGTGTTGGAGTGGTTAGTGCTGTCACTTCACAGTAAGAAAGTTCTTGGTTGAAATGAGGGTTAGAGTAAACAGCTGATAGTTGTGGTAACCGGTGCTGTTCTGCAGTGCGGTGACATAAAAAGAGGTAAGTGGCTGCATGTCGACTGTCTCTGAATAAACTGGAATATAACCAAACAACCAAAATACAGGTGTAATCACATTCTGCATCGGTATGTGGACGCCAGCATAGAAGAGAACGTAGCTCTGGCAGACCAAACTCTGCAAACCACAGTTTGTATGTCTCCCATGTTATATGCAGCATAACGCGTATCAACATTCAGCAACTTTTGAAACATGATTTGACTAATGAGCTCCAAAAATTCATGCTCAATATTGTTTGGACAGCATTTTCCTTTAATAGTAACTCTTTTTTTTGCCTTGTCAGCTGTAATCAAGTTTGACCAATTAATTGGTAGATCCCTTTCTTTTTCTGTTAATTAATCATTCGTGTCATTGCTGAAGTAGACATTAAAAGGTTTGTTGCTTTTCTTGGCCTTCTATAAAAAAAACTTATTGGAAAGAAGAGATGCTTGGCTGTGAAGGTTCTCAGTCATCCAGGTCATTGTAGTCAAAGGAGCTTGCGAAGAAAAGCGTCTGGACTTTAAAGAAGTCCAGATGCTTTTCTTCGCAAGCTCCTTTGACAAGAGATGCTTGGGTTCTAGAAAGTTATGAACCCTAAAAGTTAAAAACCTTTTTGCTTGTGATGTATCAAATAATTAAAGAAAAAAATTAGGTTTTGTTTGGGAATTTTCATTGAACAATGAGGACAAACATTTTTAATGGGGACCTCTTACATGAGAGTGCTTTATAATCAAAACAAGTGTGAAAATTGTGTTAAACTCACATCCTCTGTGTCCTTTACTCGCAGGATCTGCTCCCGGAGGTCCTGCAGGTCGTTAAATGTTGACTGCGCTGTAATGGAGTACACCAAAGCAAAGCCCTGGCCATTCTTCATGTACAGGTCCCTCATGGCCGTGAACTGTTCCTAAAGAACGATAACAGACGGCATCAGCGGCCGGTCCACAATTTCCTCGAAACACCCCTGCATCCTGCTCATGTTTGACTTACAGTTCCAGCTGTGTCCAGGATTTCAAGCATACATTGCTGCCCATCGACCTCGACTTGCTGTTAAAAAAACAACAACAACAACAACAACAACAAAGGTGCATTTTTACAAGACTTGTTTTATTTGAAAATGTTTACAAAGTCATGTGAAGCAATGAATGTGTGTGCAGGTTAGGTCATACCTTTCTGTAGGAGTCTTCTATTGTGGGGTCATACTTCTCCACAAAAATGCCTTGCACAAATTGGACTGTCTGTAATGAAGAAAAGAAAAGGGAAAGAACACAGGACATCATTACCAATCCAAAACTACTACACTCCTCTTTTTCTCCTTCTTCTCACCTCCTCCTTTATTTTCTAGGTGTGTTGGGTGGAGTGTTGATGGATTCTTCTGCTCTTATTTAAAGGAAGCTGGCCCAGAACGAGCCAGTCTTCAGCATTCCGAGATCCTTGCTTTAATTTGTCAGGGTTTACTTTATTTTTATTACTTTAGGGATGATGGTACAAGGTCCCCCCCCCCCCCCCCCCCCCCTTTTAGCCAGTACTTCAGGCCTTTATTTCATTTCTTGTTTAAATAAAAGAACTTAGTCTAATAAATCTCGGGCGTGGCACTCTCTTTGTATGCTTAGCCACAGCTGAGCCTTAATGTTTTATGGATGTGGCCATAACAAGCTTATTACAAAGACAATCTGACAAAAACATTTAATCCAACTTCAAGTCCTTAAATAATAAGACATAATTGTAGCTCACGTTTTTTTATATTCTTAAAGTTTGAAAGTTTGATCTACAGTCCTATGTAGATATTTTCATTCAAAGCAGGATGCCAATTTGTTAAGAGGTGAGAGATTTTCTTGCACAGATGGAGGTTTGATCGCTCCCAAAAGCAGTTTTAGGGAGCACCAAACGTAAAATTAACTCCCTGCTTTCAATTAATAACTCCTTTTATAACCATTTTCATAAAGGTATAACATACATTTTCAGGGTCTCTTGTGGCTTGAAATAAGCCTGTGTGAATGACACACCACTGGTCTGTCACCTTACTGAGATATCTTTGCATTTTCCTGTTATTTCTGGTCATCTGGCATGTCTGAGTAAATTAAATCCTGCTTTAAAATCTGTTTAAAAACTGTTTCAAAATATTTGTTTAAACAATGGGCATTCTTGGGCGAAAAAATGTCAATGTGTGCTCTTTTACTTTTTATAGTCTGAAATCATACAAGGAAAAGTTTAAGATTTCTGCTGAATGATGTAACAGACCGACTGCTGTTCCTGTGTCAGACTTTCAATCTAACAACAGATGTACAGTAAATCCTACCTTATAAAGCTCTTAATGTTCAGGGTTTTTTCTGCTTTACAGGATTTTATCTCAGGATGATTTTGAGTTTTTACAGGTGACCGGTTGTGCTTAATCCTTGGACTCTACAAAAAAAGCTTTACAGGACTTACAGTTCAAAGTAATTCTTATTTATATTTCCTCTGCCTCGGTGCACAGAACCTTGTCATTTTAGCTCCTCTGGCTTGACCGTTATTGGCTGCCCCTCGTAAGACGGAAAGTCAGAACAGCAGGTGGCTGAAACTTCTGTGCTTTCATTGTTACGGATTCAAGAGTGGGAGGAAAAAGAGCTTTTGGATCACAGGGATTACGTCTACGCACACACACACCTCACTACTTGAAACTTTGGATATGCTTAAAGCGATCATCCGCTCCTGTAACAGTCTATGATAAAACACTGAGGAAAAAAACAGTAAGACCTGTTCAAGGAATTAGTTTTGCATTTAAGGATATATGCATGCTTGCTTTCTTTATAAGTTCTGTTGCTGGTGAATTTAAGGGGTAGTTAAATATGTAAAGTATCCTCATAATTATAAAATATGAAAAACACCTCTTGTTATTGAGATAAATAGCTCAACAGCTCTGTAAACCTCACTGAGAAAAGAAAACAGTAATTTCAGCTATGTGTAAATAAAAACTTTGCAACTGTGTGTGTTGTAATATTATACACACACACACACATATTTTTTTGGTTTGTTTGTATTAATTAACAGCAAAATCTTAATTATTTAGCAGTACTAGACTTTGAAAATATAGTGGATTTATAAAGTCTGTAAAAGAAGAATGAATGCCCTTTAACCTTAATTATAACTCAGCTCTATGCTTTATAACTACTATATAACCCAACTATAATAAACTGTATAAATAAATATGAACCTTCCTCTGTCTAATGGGAAGTAATTTAGGACTTTAAGGGGCCTATTTTACACTTGTCGTTCTTGTGATGTCACTGCCACTGAATCGAGCCACCCTTTGGTGTCATTTTGGCTGTCTCTCAATTTTTCTAATCAAACATGGGTCCCGTGGCAAATGATGTGTACGATTGTACACTCCCAGAGTACTGCAGCAATCACTCGTGGAGCTGTGGCAACATCACTATTTGCACTCAACATGACCAATGTGACGAATATAATGGACCCATTACTCAGTGTCAAAAGTAAAGGAAAAGGATGTGCTTGAAGAGAAACT